>NC_136930.1:74949959-76294183 GCF_949752795.1 Hyperoodon ampullatus
TTCCGACTAGCGGCTGAGCCGGCACCGCCCCTGCGCATGCGCAGGGCCCGTCCCGGGCCGGCGATCCGCTCCGGGTTTTGGAAGAGACGCCGGGGAAGCGAGGGAAGGGGGAGGGGGAGGAGAGGAGTGATGAAAAGTGGAGGGAGCTATATGGTCGCAGGGAGGGGCAGGGAGGAGGAGGGAGACGGAGGGACCCAGAGGAAGAAAAGGGGAAGGAGAGCAGCTGAGAAGGAAAGAAAAGCTTTGGCTCCTGGGGCCGCGCACCCCGAAGGAGATGCCACTCCTGCCTCCGCGCGCCTTTCCAAGCCGTCAAGGCGCGCAGCTCAAATTTCACCTACGTGGTACAGCCCTCCAGCCCAGGGCCTCTGCAAAACCCTTACGGGATCACACTCCTTGCCCACGCGCCGAGCCGGGCTCCGTGTCGCGCACCCGCAGGCGTTGTCGCCAGTGCTCTGAACTACCTTGGGGAGAGTATACAGTTCCCCTTTTACAGGCTGAGAAATTGAGGCCGCGTGCCTCCAGGGCATGCCTTATGTGCAAGGTCACAGGGGCTGGGCGGGGCCGGGAAGTAGAAGGTCAGAGCCCGAGCCCCAAGCAGACTGCCCGAGGGCTGGTTCTTGGTCCCCATTCCCCCTTGGAAAACCACTCCTGACTCTGGGGGTCCCGTCTAGGGCTCCGAATAGGCCCCCTGGTGTGGGACAGCTGTCCTTAGTTCCAGAGCCCAGCTTGCTAGGTAGGGGCAGAAGGGGTTATCCAGGTTAAAAATAAAGAAATAAAACTTAAAAAGGAATTCACATACATAGGTTGGCATGTGCATAGCATATTTGAAAAATACGCAAGTAATTGTCAACAGTGGCATCTCCAGAGTGGGTTGAGAGAACAGAGGATGAGCGAGACCTTCTTTCCCTTGTGTATTTTTGTGTTCTGTTTGATTTTTTTTTACCATATGCATGTATTTCTTTTTAAATAAGAAAAAAAAAAAAAGTGTAATGGTGGACAGGAATAGTTCAGCCAATACAGCAGCCATGGAAGAAACTGAGCCATCACTTTTACTTTACTCCAGTAAGCATTTATTGACTCTCTGCTCTGTGACCAGTGGTGTTTTATGACTTTATTATTTATATTTTTTTATAAAATAATAATACGCTATCCCTCATACCTGCCCTGGGCCAGTGGAAAACCAAATGAGTTTTTGTTTTGTTTTTTTTTTTGCTGTACGCAGGCCTCTCACTGTTGTGGCCTCTCCCGTTGCGGAGCACAGGCTCCGGACGCGCAGGCTCAGCGGCCATGGCTCAGGGGCCCAGCCGCTCTGCGGCATGTGGGATCTTCCCGGACCGGGTCACGAACCCATGTCCCCTGCATCGGCAGGCGGACTCTCAACCACTGCGCCACCAGGGAAGCCCCAAATGAGTTTTTATTGAATTGTTTTCCAAAGAGTAGGAATGAATTACAAACAGAACACATCTTCAGGGCAAAACAGGTGGAACTGATTTCCAGCACACCCGACAGCCAGGAAGGATTTTCAACACAGGTGCCCAGAGGCTAAGAGAGAACGCTTCCAGGACCCTACAAAAAGGCGCCCAAGGAGGCTTCTCCATGGCGCTGAGAGCGCAGGTTGACAATTACAGAACACAGAAAACAGACATTAAAAGAGGCCACCCTGGGCTTCCCCGGTGGCGCAGTGGTTGAGAGTCTGCCTGCCGATGCAGGGGACGCGGGTTCGTGCCCTGGTCCGGGAGGATCCCACATGCCGCGGAGCGGCTGGACCCGTGAGCCATGGCCGCTGAGCCTGCGTATCCGGAGCCTGTGCTCCGCAATGGGAGAGGCCACAACAGTGAGAGGCCCACGTATAGCAAAAAAAAAAAAAAAAAAAAAAAAAAAGAGGCCACCATTTATGGAGGTCTAAGTGCCAGGAATAGAGCTCCCTGTTTAGCACACGATGTCTTCATAAGATCGATACAAGGTAGCTATTCTTAGTGCTGAGGTCCAGAAAGAACATTCCACTTGGCACACAAGTGGCTGGTGCTATTTAGGATTCAAATCCCAGGCTGTCTGACTCTGTCGCCTGCGCTCTTTCCATAGTCCTTCTTTGTTCTCATTCTCTCTATAAATGGATAAGAGAAGCAATTTGGAAAGCAAGATTGAAAGCTGGCAAAAGGAAACATTATTTTTGTACAATGTTTCTGTTTACAATGTACTCACATTAATTTATTTTATTGTCCCAGCAAATCTGTGGGGGAGGGAGGGAGGAGACTACTCTGCATTCTGACCAATGAGAAAACTGAGGCTCAGAGAATGTAAAGGCTAGCCACAGTCCCCCAGCCATCAGAGGGAGGTGTCTAGACTTGTCTCAGGTATATCTTGCTTCTGGAGTTACGTTGCTTACATAGTTTTAACGTTTCCTGAGCATCTCCTCTGAATGCTGAGAATTCAACGAATATACCAAACCTGCTCTCAAGGAGTTTTAGACACTTAAAGTTGGATTGGAAGGAACATCTAAAATCATCAAGTCCAACCTCACACCCACACCAGAACCCCTCTATAAAAAGTCCTAACAGAGGTGGAAAGTTTCATACAATGATACAGAGCCCTGTTAGAAAGTTCTCTCATAAGGCAAATCTACTTCCCTGAAACATCCAATCATGCATGCAATCTCAAAGATGAAGACCAATGCCCAAAGAGGCTTGGTGGGGTTGAGAATTACCACTGAAACCAGTCAAAAGTGCAGGTCAGAGCATAAACTCCATTACTCACTAACTATATAACTTAAATATCTTCACATATAAAATGGGAATAATCACTTCATAAGGTCACTCTCAGAATAAAAGCAAGTATAAGAAAGCACTTTGAGTCAGAGTGGGATAGATCTAAGTTCCGTCTCAGTTGTTTCAAGTGCTACTTGTACGGCCTTGGGATAGGGTGATCATATATCCTGCTTTGCCTAGGACAATCCCAGTTTATGCCTGTTGTCCTGGCTAAAAGTGTTCTGGTTGGGTGATATGATCACCCCACTTTGGGCAAAGCCCATCACCTCTTAGGATTTCTGATCCACCAACAGCATTATAAAGGTTTCCTTACTCCTTTCCATGTTGTAGGGCTCTCTTCTACCATGCAGCCCACTTGGATACTTCTCCATAGGGCCATGTCTCGCCCGGGCTTTCTAGTGCCCAAGCCAATAGGGAACAGATTTGCTTCTTTATCACCATGAAGAGCCAGTCACTTGGGCAGGGCTTTCACATCTACTCCCTCAAAATAACAAAATCATGGTAGCTACCATTTACCCAGCAGGTAAAGTACAATGTGCTTGGTACAAATTTCTCATACAATCTCACAATGGCCCTATAAGGTAGGTTGTTCTAATGGAGGGGACTAAGCAGTAACACTCCTTTTTTCTCTTCCTGAGTGTGGAGCAATTGAGAAATAAGACAAAAGAATCAGACAGTGGATATTTACAAGTCAATTTTATTAACAATATGTCAGTTGAAGAGGGTGCTTTAGATCTGGAGCCAAAAGTTTGGTTTAGGTTTACTAAATCCTTCACCTTAGAATTAGCCAGCCTTGAGAACCCTCCTACATTGGTGAGAATGTAAGATGGTGTAGCCACTGTGGAAAACAGTATGAGGGTTCCTCAGAAAACTAAAAATAGAATTACCATATGCTCTAGCAATCCCACTCCTGAGCATATATCCAGACAAAACTATAATTCAAAAAGATGGCTTCCCTGGTAGCGCAGTGGTTAAGAATCCACCTGCCGATGCAGGGGACACGGGTTCAAGCCCTGGTCCGGGAAGATCCCACATGTCATGGAGCAACTAAGCCCTTGCGCCACAACTACTAAGCCTGTGCTCTAGAGCCCATGAGCCACAACTACGGAGCCTACGTGCCACAACTACTGAAGCCCGCGCGCCTAGAGCCCACGCTCCGCAACAAGAGAAGCCACTGCAATGAGAAGCCCGCACACTGCAACGAAGAGTAGCCCCTGCTCACCGCAACTAGAGAAAGCCAGTGCACAGCAATGGAGACCCAATGCAGCCAAAAATAAATTAATTTAAAAAAAAAAGATACATGCACCCCTATGCTCATAACAGCACTATTCACAGTAGCCAAGACATGGAAACAACCTAAATGTCCATCAACAGGTGAATGGATAAAGAAGGTGTGGTACATATATACAATGGAATATTACTCAGCCATAAAAAAGAATGAAATAACATGACTTGCAGCAACATGGATGCAACTAGAGATGATCATATTAAGTGAAGTCAGAAAGACAAATACCATATCACGTATAAGTGGAATCTAAAATATGACACAAATGAACCTATCTATGAAACAGAAACAGAATCACAGACATAGAGAACAGACTGGTGGTTACCAAGGGGGAGGGGGTTTAGGGGAGGGATGGAGTGGGAGGTTGGGGTTAGCAGATGTAAGCTTTTATATACAGAATGGATAAACAACAAGGTCCTACAGTATAGCACAGAGAGCTATATTCAATATCTTATAATAAACCATAATAGAAAAGAATATTTTTAAGTATATAACTGAATCACTTTGCTGTACAGCCGTAATTAACGCAACATTGTAAATCAACTATGTATACTTCAATTAAAAAAAAAAAATTAGCCAGACCTGAGTATCAGCCAGTGCTGGACACAGGCCTCCCTGCAATGGCCCAGAGTCATACAGGCTAATCAGCGGCAAAGCAAGGATTCAACACCAAGATGAGCAGCAAAGCTCATTTTAAACCTCACAACCCCTCCGAAAATAACTATACTCTTCTTTCAGAGGTGAATGTCAAGTGGTGGAAGTGCCTCAGTAATCGAGCGGCTAACCAGAACTCCACCTCAGACCTTGCAGTGTTCAGCGGCTGCTTTCGGGGATGGGGACCCTTCAGGAAAGGTGCCTGCAGTAAGAGAGGCCGGGTGTCACCTCCTTGTGCAAGAAGTACACCACACTAGGCTTGAATGGAGAGGAGAGGCGATAAGATTGCACAGGAAGACAGGAGGGGACACCGCATAGTGTCAACCAAATCGTGGGATCCGAATCCCCAGCGCTTAGCACAAGCTCAGGCTCCGCGTACTCTCCGCGAAGGCTGAGTGAGTCTATCCATTCATCGAGTGAGTGAATGAATTAAACTCCAGAGCCCGCCGCAGGGGTCCACGGTGGCTCCACAGCCGAGCTTCCTAGTGACCAATCAACGCCTTCGCTCGCCCACCCCGCCCTCGCTTCCCCGCCCCCTCGGTTCCCTCCGGCTGCCCTGAAATCCCGGAACAGAGGATCCCCGAGACTGCCTCGGTGCGAGTGCGCATGCTCTAGGTCTGGCAGCGACGAGACGTCCTCTCCGCTGCGCTCACAGAGCGGATTTGAAAGCGATTGGTTGGGGGACGGAAACTAAGCTCCACCTGCCTCCCTACCAGCTCCTCCCGCAGAACCGAAAAATCATTTTGGCCAACACCATCCCTAGCACAGCGCCCCAACTAGACGAAGAGAAATAGCCCCAACCTCAGCCACTCCACAGGCCGGCGGCGACTGGCGGCGAGCGGCCGGAAGTGACGCACGAGTGCGAGCGGAAGGATGGAGGCCCGGCTGTTGTTGCCCTGGAAACCGAGCCGTGCACCTGCTTCCCGATTGCGTCAGCAGCCCGCAGGCGGCGGAGTGAAGATGGCGAGCAGCAAGCAGGCGGGGGAGTCGCTGCGAGGGGACGCTACGGGGCAGGAAGGGACCTAGGGCCTGCCTCGTGCGCACTCCTTCATTAGCCCCAACTATGTGCCAGGCATAGTGGACCCCGGCCCGGGGGAGAATCGGACCTGCACGATCTCCCCCTCCAGCACCGGTCCTCCTGGGAAGTCCTACCGCACCTACTCATCTCCGTTTTCTAGCCCCAGCTTCCCCACCTCAAAGCAAACCAAATGCCGTCTTCTCATTTTCCCCTGAGCCATGCCTTTCTACGCTTCCCTGTCTTTTCTATATTGTTCCTTCAGTCCAGAATGCCCTCCACGTAGCACATCCCTGCACCATGAAACTGCACTCCTTTCAAGCAATCTTCCTAGGCAGCGTTGGTCTGTGATAGACCTGTGGGTGATTAATGCTTTTTCTTCTTTTAATTTTTCTATATATTTTTTCTCCTTTAAAAAACATCCAGGGGCTTCCCTGGTGGCGCAGTGATTAAGAATCCACCTGCCAATGCAGGGGACACGGGTTCGAGCCCTGGTCCAGGAAGATCCCACATGCCGTGGAGCAGCTAAGCCCCTGCGCCACAACTACTGAGCCTGCGCTCTAGAGCCTGCGTACCACAGCTACTGAAGCCTGCGTGCCTGGAGCCCGTGCTCCGCAACAAAAACCACCGAAATGAAAAGCCCGTGCACCACAACAAAGAGAAGCCCCCGCTCACCGCAACTAGAGAAAGCCCGCGTGCAGCAACGAAGACCCAATGCAGCCAAAAATAAATAAATTAATTTTAAAATAATAATAATAAAATAAAAAGCATACATACATTGATTTCATAATGAAAAATAATAAATCATTTTTAAAGAGACCAGTTCTTTGTCATTAAAGAGCTTGTTACATTTGGAAACACTTTTTTGGGTTAACCTTTTTATATGTAATTTCAAACACAGAAAAACGGCACGAACAAGAACTCTTACACACTTTATCCATGTTCACCAATTACTTACATTTTTGCCTCATTGGTTTTATCATTCTCTAGGTAAATAGTTCCCAATTGTGCACTTCATAGCTATTTTTCCCTTGTCCAGGACTACAGGTTACAGTTGTCATGTTTTTTAGTTTCCTTTTAACTGGAACAGTTTCTCAGTCTTTGTCATTCATGACTTTAATACGTAGGAAGAATACAGTTCAGTTATTTTGCAGAACATTCCTCATTCTGAGTTTGTCTAATGCTTTTTCATGATTAGATTCAGGTTATGTGTTTTTTGCAGAACAGACCACAGAAGTGATGTGAATCCTTAGTGTATCATCTCAGGAGACACATGAGGTTGGTTTGTCTGATTTGTGATGTTAACTTTGATCCCTTGGTTAATGTGCAGTCTGCCAAGTTTCTCCACTATAAAGTTACTATTTTTTCCCATTGTAATTAATAAATAACTTGTGGATCTTTTGAAGATACTTTGAAACTGCATAAGTAACCTGTTCTTCATCAGACTTTCACCAGTGAATTTAACATCCACAGATATCTCAAGAATGATTACCTAACAGCCTAGTCACGATTGTAACTTACTATTTACTACATTTCAAACAATGCACATGCAAGAGGCTTCCTGTTTCATAGAGTATAATCAGAAGCACTAGGTTAATTTGCCATCCAGATTATTCTTTTCCCTGCCAGCATCTACCTCAGTGCCTGCCATATATTAGCAATAAATTTTTAGAATTAACAAAGGAAAAACATCCCCAAACACAGACACACACACACACACACACACACACACACACACACACCCCAAGAAACAAAGACTGAAAAATTATGAGTTCTCACCAATGCACTGTGGCCACTTGTAGAGCCAGAAACTTGTAAATATAAGTTATAGTATATCCAATTTATTAAAATTGGATCTTACATTTCAAATTTAAGTTTAAATGGGAAAAAAAATTCAAAAAGGGAAAGAAAAATCCTGAGAAGGGTAACATATGGGTAGCTGCAATCCCATGTGTGACCACCAGATGCCAGAACAAGCTAAGTAGCTACTATGGGAAAACAAACATCCGTGTCTGGTCTGAATTAGAATGGCCTCAACAATTCTCACCAAGACCTGGGATTTTGTCACTTTGTCAGGTGAGCCTGGGTCAGTCAGTTCTGGGCAAATTCAGAGCAGACTGATGTTAGAAAGGAATTCACAAAAGAGATCTAGCTAAATTGGCAGTGACTTAATTCTTGAGAATTCAATTTATGTATATGACACTACATTATATGCCTTATATGTTACATATAAAGTAATAAATAATAATCCAATTGGAAATATGTTATATATTACATATCAAGTTATTACAATTCAAGTTATGTTATTCTTTATGACTTTTGTGTGTCAAATATTACAGCATTAAAGCTAATTTTTAAAAGGAAAGATTGAGGGCTTCCCTGGTGGCTCAGTGGTTGAGAGTCCACCTGCCGATGCAGGAGACACGGGTTCACGCCCCAGTCCAGGAAGATCCCACATGCCGTGGAGCGGCTAGGCCCGTGAGCCATGGCCGCTGAGCCTGCGCGTCCGGAGCCTGTGCTCCGCAACGGGAGAGGCCACAGCAGTGAGAGGCCCGCGTACCGCAAAAAAAAAAAAAAAAAAAAAGGAAAGACTGAGACTAAATCTCTGCTATCTGCCAACTCGATACAGGATTTATCTGAATTATTCAAATAACACAGATCAAATTATTCAAATGACATTGGTTAAGTGGAAGGGCTTTTTTTTAACCTCAATTATCCATACTTTTGCCATTTCTGTCCTTCTTTCTCTAAAGCAGAGAAAGAGGATTCAGATCACCTGAAGACACAAAGTATCAAGAGAACGGTGGTTACTAGGGACTGGCAGGTAGGAGAAAAGGGGAGATTTGGCCACGGGTGTAAACTTGCAGTTAGAAGATGAATAACTGGGGCTCTAGTGCACAGCATTGTGATTATAGTTAACAATACTGTATTATATAGTTCAAAGTTCCTAAAAGACTAGATCTTAAATGTACCCACCACCGAAAAGAAATGAAATTGTGTGAAATGATGAAGGTGTTATCTAACACTGAAGAGGTTATCATATTTTGACATAGAAATGTATCTAATCAACTGGTTGTACACCTTAAACTTATACAATGTTATATGTCAATTATATCTCAAAAAAAAAGAGGATTTGGGTCAAACTGAATCAATGGTGATGGGACAAATCTAAATCATACACCACCTGATAGGATGCAGTCAATAGAACAAAGTACCACTTCTGTGATATCCCTGCCAAAGATGCATGACCTGGATTTAATTGTGAAGAAACAAGAGAGATACCAAAATTAGGGATATGCTATAACATAACTGGCCTGAAATCTTCAAAAGCGCATGTCCGGGCTTCCCTGGTGGCGCAGTGGTTGAGAGTCCACCTGCCGATGCAAGGGACATGGGTTCGTGCCCCGGTCCGGGGAGATCCCACATGCCGTGGAGCGGCTGGGCCCATGAGCCATGGCTGCTGAGCCTGCGCGTCCGGAGCCCGTGCTCCGCAACAGGAGAGGCCACAGCAGTGAGAGGCCCGCGTACCGCAAAAAAAAAAAAAAAAAATTGGAACAGCTGTGAAAGCTGAATGGAGCCTGATGATCAGGTGGTAATAATGTAACGATGTTAATTTCCCACTTTGGATGGCTGCCTTGTGGGGCTACAAGGGAAGGTCCTCATTTGTGGAAAATCCACACTCAGCTAGGAGTGTTGGGGCAGCCACTTATGCTAAAGCAGTTAAGGAAGATAAAGTATTTGTACTGTACTTGAAAATTAAGTTTGCAGTTGTTTAAAAATCATCAAAAAGAGAATTCCAAAAGAAGTCAAAGCAGTTAAAAACACACCACGATTTCCTGGCCTGACTCAAAGGTACTGAATGAGAATACTGGAGGTGTGGCCTTGAAATGTGTTTGTGAAAACACAGCCAGGTTTGGAAAGCAGCTACTCCCCTGGCCCGGGAAGAAGAAGAACAGCCTGTATGTGCAGACCAATTTCCTTTCATCCGTTCATCCAGACAGTCACTGGGGCAGCTCATAAAAAAACCGTTCCATACAAGTTGACTGGTTAAAATCAGCCTCCACCCATCTCTGACCTGTTTGTTTTCCATTCCTGACATTAAGCTGGAGACTCTCTCCCGGTTTGGGTTTTTTTTTGTCTTTTTGTTATTTTTTTTTTAATTTATTTTTGACTGCATCGGGTCTTTGTTGCTGCATGCGGGCTCTCTCTAGTTGCGGCGAGCAGCGATTGCGGGGGTGGGAGGGAGATACGCTTCGTTGCAGTGAGCAGGCCTCCCACTGCAGTGGCCTCTCCCATTGCAGAGCACAGGCCCCAGGCACGCGGGCTTCAGCAGTTGCAGCACACAGGCTCAGCAGCTGTGGCTCGCAGGCTCTAGAGCGCAAGCTCAGCAGTTGTGGCGCACGGGCCCAGCCCCTCCACGGCATGTGGGATCTTCCCAGACCAGGGCCCAAACCCATGTCCCCAGCGTTGGCAGGCGGATTCTCAACCACTGTGCCACCAGGGAAACCCTGTTTTGTTTTTTTATTAATTATTTATTTAGTTTTAGCTGGGTGTCTTTGTTGCTGCGTACGGGCTTTCTCTAGTTGTGGCGAGCGGGGGCTACTCTTCGTTGCGGTGCGCGGTCTTCTCACTGTGGTGGCTTTTCTTGTTGCGGAGCACAGGCTATAGGTGCAGGCTTCAGTAGTTGTGGCACGCGGGCTCAGTAGCTGTGGCGCACGGGCTTAGTTGCTCCGTGGCATGTGGGATCTTCCCAGACCAGGGCTTAAACCCGTGTCCCCTGCATTGGCAGGCGGATTCTTAACCACTGCGCCACGAGCGAAGTCCCTCTCTCCCATTAAAAAAGGGACTACCTTTAACAAGAAAACTAAGAACTTCTTGAAAAGTGTTCATTTCAGTGTACTTCCCAAATCAGCTCTGGGGCACCTGGCCTCCATTTGGTATCTGTCAGGAAAGCAGGACGTCTGGGAGCCTCAGCCTGGTCCAGGGCCACATTCTCAGTATTTTATGGTCCCCTTTGCTCTGACTATTAAGACACAGCACCCCCCCCAAAAAAAAAGACACAGCCCCAGGTTACAGAAGCTCTGGTTCATGGTGGGGGCCCTGCAGGGTGCCTCCTCTTCCCCCTCATGACCCACAGGTAACCTGATGGAGCTCTGCTCTGCTCAGCACAAGGACTGCTGCCTGTTTTCTGTTCTGCCTGGATCCAACACTATTCCAGCTTCCCCTAGACTTTATGCACCCACACAACCCCCAAAAGACACTTTGGTAAGTCCTGGGAAGGCCACCTTCAATAGGAGCATACAGAGGCTTCAAAATTTGCTTCCTGGGGCTTCCCTGGTGGCGAAGTGGTTAGGAATCTGCCTGCCAAGGCAGGGGACGGGGGTTCATGCCCCGGTCCAGGAAGATCCCACATGCCACGGAGCGGCTGGGCCCGTGAGCCATGGCCGCTGAGCCTGCGCGTCCGGAGCCTGTGCTCCGCAACGGGAGAGGCCACAGCAGTGAGAGGCCCGCGTACCACCAAAAAAAAAAAAAATTGCTTCCTATGGTTGCATGCAACTCTGAACATACTAAAAGCCAATGCACTGCGCTCTTCAAATGGGTGAAATGTGTGCCATGTGACTTACAGCTCAATAAAGTTGTTTAAAAAAAAATTGCTCCCTGCCTGCCAGTCCAGCCTCACCCTCTGCGATCCCACCCTCATGCCGTGGTTCAGCCTGGCTGCACTGCCACCGTTTTCTGAACGTCATTCTTCCCGTACCTCTGAGTTTTGCAGATACTCTGCTCTTTCTCTCCCCTACCACGCCCATCTGGCAAATTTCTACTCGCTCTTCAAATCTTAATTTCAGTCCTTCCTCTTCTGCGAAGCCACCCTGACTCCCCAAGCAGAGGAATTTCGTTTGTCCTCGGGGCTTCCTCAACCCCCTCTGCATCACTCTGTCCTGAGACTAGCTACCCCATTCTCGTATCTGACCCACTCACGGTTCTATGAGTTTCAACTCGAACACAGGGACGAGGACGGGGTAAGGACTTCAATGGAAGGCTGTTATATGAGTAAAAAGAGAAATGATAATGGAATATGGGCCGCAGCCCAGGAAAGCAAGCTTGGATCAGAACCCTGGGCTGGCAAGGATACCATAATGGGGCTTCCCTGGTGGCGCAGTGGTTAAGAATCCGCCTGCCAATGCAGGGGACACAGGTTCGAGCCCTGGTCCGGGAAGATCCCACATGCCGCGGAGAAATTAAGCCCGTGTGCCACAACTACTGGGCCTGCGCTCTGGAGCCTGCGAGCCACAACTACTGAAGCCCACACGCCTAGAGCCCATGCCCCGCAACAAGAGAAGCCACCGCAATGAGAAGCCCACTTGCCGCAACTAGAGAAAGCCCGCGCGCAGCAACGAAGACCCAACTCAGCCAAAAATAAATAAATAAATTAATTTAAAAAAAAAAAAAAGGATAACAGAACGATCCCAGGGGCCTCAAGGGAATAAATAGCATGCTACAAAGGAGGCAGTCTTTAATGTAAAGCTCACCTCCTTTATTGCATTGTCCTAATAATAGCTACCATTTATTGAGCACTTAAAATATGACAGACACTATTCTAAGAACTATACATACTGTCTCATTGCTTTAAGGAACTCTTTCCCCACCGAAAGTCCCAATGTCCACACATAGTCTTTCCTAAAACTGATCCACCTTAGACTCCGTATGCAGTGAAGCACAGAATCTCCTTTCCCACTTAAGGGAGAGTCTGTGAGAGCCAAGAGAGAAACTGCAGATAATATCAAAAGTGGAGATATTAATTTCACCACACAACAAATTTCACGGCAAAGCCCCATGCCTTAACTATGTATCTACTTAAAATTATGTAAAAGTATAATTTTGAAAAGGTGAAAAACAAATGTAGGGAGAAGAACAGCATCCAGGTTGACCCTCCCACTGTGAACAACTAGAAAACTGGGAGGAAAAAGAAAACAGTTTTCAGACACTGGACAACAGCCAGCTCAGGACTGTGTCCTGACAGAAGAGAAACAAATGAGGTCAGCTCTGTGACCACTTGAGCTTTGTGTCGGGAGTCCAGGTCTGATCCATGGCAGAGAGAAGTCACTCAAAGACCAGCAGTGTCACTGAGCTGAGCGGACGGGGAATGGAAAGGAGAGAGCCAGGGGCAGCCAACCCGCAAAGCTGTGTGTGAGCTCCCGGGCTCCCCACCCACGTGTGCACGTGGAAAGGAGGGGAAAAAAATCTTCCTCTACCCACGTTAGGTGCTCCGGCTGGGGCCCTCTACATAACAACAGACAGAGTAAGGAGAGAAACACTGCTAGTGGGAATGTCACATGGGATAAACACTTTGAAATAAGGTTTGGCAGTTTCCACTCCACACACATCCATGCACTATATGACCCAGCAATTCCCCTCTGAGGAAGAGGAATGTCCAGGAATGTTCACAGCGGTTCATTCACAATTGTCACAAAGAGGAAATAACCCTTTTTCCATCAGCAGAGAGATGGGAATTCTAGAGAGCACTGAACAGGGACCCGCTCTGACACTCTCCTAGACGTGCTGGTAAAGGAAAGTCTGGCACAGAAGAGTAAGTGGCTTCATCTCTATGAGGCTCTAGAAAAGGCAGATCTAATCAAGTGTTGCCTGGGGCCCAGGCGGGAGCTGACTCGGAAGGGGCACCGAGACTCTTTGGGTTGATGGTGGTCGACGGTGGTTGGGTTGATACTCTGACTATGGCAGTGGTTTCACAGGTATATACATTTAGCAAACCTTACTGAATCTTACTTCTAAAATGGGCAGTTAGTGTATGCAATAATGTATTCAATAAAATTGGTAACAAATATATAAAATGAACCCGTATTAAACTTAACTCCTTAATGAAGGAAACAGCAGGCTAATAAAGCTGTTTCCAAAAAAAAAAAAAAAGAGCTATGAGAGAGAGAAGCAAATATATTATTCCCTGAAAGAAATAATATAAGAATAAGACTGTAAAATGAATACAAAATAAAGCTATCTTGGAATATCTTCTCATTTGCATCTCTCTAGGATAATATTCATTTGCTTTGCTATAGCTCAAGAATCTTGCATCATAATCAGTTTTCTAGAATATAACGTCTACCCTTACAACGTTATAAAAGCCCCAGATTACACCACCAGACTAACCCTGCAAAACACTCAGCAGGACACAGTAATCTCTCTGCCTCATACCTAAAATTTGGACATTTTTTCCTTACAATTAGAATCCTCCACATGTATAAAAAGCATGCTGGGAAAAAACAATCTTCTATGAAGCTCTTCCTCCGTTTTTACTCTTCTCAGCAATGAGAAAGGATTCGTGAGTATTTTCACTTTCCTGCAGCTCAGTTTGTAACTCAGCTGCATATTTTATATGATTTCAATGAGGGAGGAAGAGATCAAAAGTTTCCTTTTGGGCTTCCCTGGTGGCGCAGTGGTTGAGAGTCCGCCTGCCGATGCAGGGGACACGGGTTTGTGCCCCAGTCAGGGAAGATCCCACATGCTGCGGAGCGGCTGGGCCCGTGAGCCATGGCCGCTGAGCCTGCGCGTCCAGAGCCTGTGCTCCGCAGCGGGAGAGGCCACAACAGTGAGAGGCCCGCGTGCCGCAAAAAAAAAAAAAAAAAAAAAAAAAGTTTCCTTTTGAAAAAAAAAAAGATTTCCTTTTGCTTTTGACAAATCAATGTTACATTTGGACATACATACTTCTACCTTACAAAAATTTTCAAGACCATTATTCAGACTCATAAGATGATTATTTTCATTAACATTTCCCAAAATGTCATTGGCTATTGTAAAGGTATACTAATTTTTTTACCTTGGCAAAGGTGAACTGGAATTAACAATACTTCCATTTTCCCAGCCTCTTCTGAGCATGTTGGGTTAAAATGAGGTGCCTGTAAGCAAAAGAGTAACAAGTATATTTAAGCGTCATGTGCTAATTCTTGGTATTACTGCCCTGAATTTTGAACTTTTAGCGTACTGCCCAGAAATTAAGAACATGAATGATTCTAACAACTTGGTAACAAATCATTTTGCAAATTAACTGTTTCAGTTACTTTCTTTCAGCAAAATCAAAGGAAGACCTGCTGAGTTGTTAGTTGAAAATCACTCAAAATGATTTTTGATCTTATATCGCCATCTGATTTTTGTTATAAAAGTTTGGAGAATTGAGAGACACTGCTATAACATAATTTTCTCTATTCCCATCTACATTAATGTGAACAAGAGTCTCAGCACTTACACACAAAAGCTAAAACTCGGGATATGTTTGGTGCATAATCTCTCCCATTCAAGCAAACAATAAATATCAATCTTTGTAGGTCCATAAAATAACTTAAAAATATTTATTTCAATGAGAGATATATTTCCAATCAAATTTACCTTTATATTAATTTAATAATTATCAAAATAGATAATATATTTATGATGTTTTAGTCAATTGTGTGGCTCAGAGATGTGCGGCCACTGGGAAGTCCCGGTCTCCCAAGGGAGGCTGTCTACCCTCAAAGGAGCCCCCATGTCAGGCTGCAAGGGTGGTCACCCCTGCCATAAGCCAGGCCACGCTGCTGCTTTGTGGTCTGCCAGGGTTTGTGCAGGAGGGCTGGAGCTCCAGGGACCAGATGCCTCGAGCATTTCTCCTGGCTGGAGATTCTAAGTAGGGCCAAACTCCCAGCCCCTCCATCTCCAGGCTGATGCAGTTTTTTTAGAAAACACCAGCTTTTTGCAGAACTTCGCTACAGTATCAGATTTGGATGCCAGCCCCTTAGAGCTCTCGTAAGTACTGCTCCTCCTTCCAGCTGAGGTTGGTGATGTCAGCCCTGGGAACAGCGTGTACTGGAAATAAATTGCCTTTTAGAGTGACATGTCTGAGCCAGAGCAGTCAGGAAAAAGTGGGTCAGCATTTGTTGTTGTTGTTTTTCTTTTTAAACAAGTACACATATCCAGAGCTTTATTTTGGGCACAAAGCCAAGTGAACTTGGCCTTTGCAGGGCTCTACCGTCCTGCCTGCCTTCTAGCTGGAGACCACAGAAAGTGATCCTGCACGTTGATTCAGGAGAACAGGGCTGAGGGCCCCACGCTTGTGGATCAACTCAAGGCCAAGATGAGAACCAACACTCACTCCAGTGGATAGGGAGTTTGAGGAGAGTATTTTCCATTGCTGCCATAACGAATTACTACAAGTTTACAGGCTTAATACAAAGTTATTAGCTCACAGTTCACAGTAGTTGGAAGTCCAGTCCGTTTTCGCAGCTCATTTGAGCTGCTGGCAGAATTCAGTTCCTTGCGGTCGTAGGACTGAGGCCCACATTTCCTTGCGGGCTGTTGGCCGGGACCGAAGTCGGGCTTCCAGAGGCTCCTTCCTCCATCAGCAAAGCCAGCAATGCCTGCTTGAGGCCCTCTCTCGTGAGTCTCTCCTGCCTCTTCCTCTGTCCTCCAGGTTCTCCGACAGACTCTCTGTCTTCTTCTTCCTCTTCTAAGGGCTCAGTGTGATTATAATTGGCCCACCCGGATAATCCTGGATAATCTCTGCAACTCAAGGCCTGTAACTTTATCATGGCTGCAAAGTCCCTTTTGTCGTGTAAAGTAGCAAATGTGAATGGGGACCATTGTTCGGCCCACCGCAGGAAGAAGCAGATTCAGTGACAGGATGACAGCCACCATCAGGGAGCTTGTTTGGACTGTCCCTGTTTTCTCCTGACCCCTGCCCCACCCTGCACACACACATTATCTCCAGGAGGCTGTGCTCGGGGGTCGGAAGCAGTGTGCCCAGGGTCCCAGAACTGGTTAGAGGCAGAGCCCAGGGTCGTCGGGTTTCAAGGACCAGAGGGGTTATGTCAGCCTACAGTTAGACAGTAAGGCCAACACAACCCACCCCAGAGCCTGCAGTGGGCTGGGGTGTACGATTGGCCAACAACCTGTCCCTGTCACTGTCACTGCTGCCTGATGGCCAGCTCCCGCTCAGGCTCTGAATGTTCCTGGTCCTGACCTAGAACCAGGACACTTCTGGTGGGGACAGCAGGGGTTCTGGAGCCTCCATCAGCCTCCAGTGCTGGCCCTGCCACCTACCTGCTGGGTGACTTCTACTCTCCATACAACAGAGCTGATGACACCACCGCCTCATAGAGCTGTCAGGAGGGCAAACGAGGGAAAGCAGAGCTTGGCAAGTAGTGGCGACTACGTACGGGTTAGCTGTTACTGTTATTTGTTCAGAGCTCAGAGTCAGCAAGAACTGTGCCTGAGTCCCAGCTTGCTCGCTAGCATGTGTGACTCGGGCGCGTGACCCCAGCTGTCTGAGCCTCCCTGCTTCATGTGTAAAATAGAGACTGTAACGCTGACCTCAGGGGCCACGTGGAGATCTCATGCCTTAGGGCCTGAACAGGAGGGGCTCCTGCTACTGCCCAAGCTTCTTCTCCCCACCTGCTAACAAGGCCGGTTTCATCTCATCACGTGCACTTTGACTAAGTCACTCTCACCTCTGTGATCAACACAATAAGCAATTCCTGGGGATGCACTAAGTGCTGGGGCCTGTGTTGGGCTCTGCAAGGAGGCCTAATTAATCAGGCCCAGGCCTCGCCGCCCACGAAGGGGGCACAGGGACATTTAGTCACCTCCAATCCCTGGGGCCAGTGCTGTATCGGGGGCCTGACAGAGGCTCATAGAGGGTGCAGAAAGGACAACCAAGGAGGCAGTGTTGGCCCCTGGTGGGTGAAGAGTGTGGGTGGGGGAGGAGCAACAGAGGAGAAGACACAGCAGCATGGAAACAAGGAGAGCATGTTACTTCCTCCCAGCCGCTGGGAGCGAGACTTGCTCCTCCGGTAGGAGAGACCCCTGATGGTGTACGGGGTGCTCAGGACTTTCTGGAGGGATGCTCTCTGCTACAAAGAAGAGAAAAGCCTAGGAACTGGCTTTCCCGGTCAGGACCTCCACTACGTCACATCACAGAAGTCGGGAGCAGGCCAGTTACTTCAGGGGCCTCCCGTCTTTGTGCTTGGCTTCTCTTTGTGTGACCAGTGTCCCTCATGGCTGCAAGATTGGTCGCAGCAGCTCCAGGCCTCACACCCTTAGGTATCAAACCCAGAGACAGGAAAAAGGGATTGTTCTGTCTCAGACCTCTTTTTTTTTTTTTTTTTTTGCATTACGCAGGCCTCTCACTGCTGTGGCCTCTCCCGTTGCGGAGCACAGGCTCCGGACCCGCAGGCTCAGCGGCCATGGCTCACAGGCACAGCGGCTCCACGGCATGTGGGATCTTCCCGGACCGGGGCACGAACCCGTGTCCCCTGCATCGGCAGGCGGACTCTCAACCACTGCGCCACCAGGGAAGCCCTCAGACCTCTTTTTTTTAAATGGAGATATGATTCGCATAAATACAATGTACCATTTTAAAGTGTACAGTTCAGTAGCGTTTAGTATACAACCGTTTCTAAATGTACAGTTCAGTGGCACTAAGTACATTCACACTGTTGTGCAACCATCACCAACATCCATATCCAGAACTCTTTTCATCTTGCAATACTGAAACTCTATACTCATTAAACAATAACTCCCCATTCCTCCTCCCCCTTAGGCCCTGGCAAACACCACTACTTGTGTCTATGATCTTGATGACAGGCACACCTTTTTTTTATTGTGCTTCTCTTGATTACTCTTTGCAGATGTTGCATTTTTTACAAATTGAAGATTTGGGGCAACCCTGCCCAGAGCAAGTCTATTGGCACCATTTTTCCAACAGCATTTGCTTACTTTGTATCTTTGTGTCCCATTTTGGTAATTCTCAAAATATTTCAAACTTTTTCATTACTATATACGTTATGGCGATCTGTGATCAGTGATCTTTGGTGTTACTATCGTAATTGTTTTGGGGCACCACGAACCGCTCCCATATGAGATGGTAAACTTAGTCGGTTGTTGAAATGACAACAAAGAATTTAGAATATGACATAAACTCAGTTGATAAAGCAGTGGCAGGGTTTGAGAGGACTGACTCCAATTTTGAAAGAAGTTCTGGGGGTAAAAAGCTATCAAGCAGCACTGCCTGCTACGGAGAAACCGTTTGTGAAAGAGTCAGTCAATGCAGTGAACTTCTTTGTTGTCTTATTTTAAGAAATTGTCATGGCCACCCCAGCCTTCAGCAACCACCACCACGATCAGTCAGCAGCTGTCAACACCCAAGCAAGACCCTCCACCAGCAAAAAAGATTATGACTTGCTGAAGGCTCGGATAATAGTTAACACTTTTAGCAATAAAGCATTTCTAAATTAAGATAGATACCTTTTTTTTTACATAATGCTATTGCACACTCAATAGACTTTTACAGTACAGTGTAAACATAACGTTTACATGCACTGGGAAGCCAAAAAGTTTGTGTGACTCGCTTTGTTGCCATGTTTGCTTGATTGCAGTGGTCTATAACTGAACCCACAGCATCTCTGTGGTCTGCCTCTAAGTTCTCCTTCCGCCTTTAAAGACCCTTGTGATTACATTGGGCACATGGATAATATAGGATAATCTCCCTACATTAGTGTCAGTTGATGAGCAACCCTAATTTAATCTGCAACTTTAATTGCCCTTTGCCACACAACCTCACATATTCACAGGTTCCTGGGATTAGGCTGCAGCCCTTCGAAGCCTGGGTCTGGGAGGATTTATGCTCTTATTTTTTCACTCCTGAAATAAATCTACTTTAGTCGATATCTTCAATATAGATTCAGGAGAGAACACACAAAAAAGTGTTATTTCCACAGAAAATTCATAGCTATGCCTGGGCCCTGTGTTCTTCTCAGTGTTGAGGGTTTTTTCCGGCAAAAAAAGATGCAGAAAGAACAAGAAGACCCACCTAGTAGAAAGAATCCAGTCTTCGGAGTCAGCGAGCCCTGAATTTTTTTTTTTTTTTTTTTTTTTGCTGTACGCGGGCCTCTCACTGTTGTGGCCTCTCCCGTTGCGGAGCACAGGCTCCAGACGCGCAGGCTCAGCGGCCATGGCTCACGGGCCCAGCCGCTCCGCGGCATGTGGGATCTTCCCGGACCGGGGCACGAACCCGCGTCTCCTGCATTGGCAGGCGGACTCCCAACCACTGCACCACCAGGGAAGCCCAAGCCCTGAATTTTTAAATGGTTTTTCTCATTAAAAGGCACAGAGTTCATTTCGTAAAATGGGAGAAGATGGTTTCTGAAAGCAGCCCTGCTTGGATCAATTTAGTAATTCAAAGAAGGATGTTCTCAGGCACTGTGGCCCTGGCATTTTTTATTTGATTGTTGATTGAAAGAAAGAAGAAGAAAGCCTTATTTTTCTGATTTCTACTTGGGGCCCTTGAAATAAACACACTCTGGATGAGCCTTAAATTCCTTCCCCTTGGGATACTGTGAATCTTAAGTGAATCACTCCCATTCTCTAAGTATTTACTAAGTACCTACCATGTGCCAGGCCTGGCACTGGGGAAACAAATGAGCAAGAAATGGTCCCTGTCTTCCAGAACTCAAGGGTGGCCTTGCATTTGTAAATGCATCAGGAAGGAAATGGGGATGAGATTTTTTCAGTACATTTTTCCTTCCCTTAAACATGGGTATGACTTAGCCCATGCTTATCTCCCTTCAGATTGAAAATATCCAGGGTGCCCTCCTGGGAGGGATTACAAGTGTTTTCTTTCAAATGTGACTTGGGCCAGGACAGCCAGGGGAGACTGCTGAGAAGGGTGGATAAGAATTAAATACACTGAACAGCAAGGGCTGACATTTAAGCCATATTTTTAAATCTTAAAATGTACTGCAGGAAATCTAAAAATTAGAGAAAGAAGAAAAATATTCCATAATTGCACTTCTATAACACAACCACTGCTAGCAATTAAATGTATTTCCTTCTACTAGTCTAAGGAAGAGAGCAACCATTAAAAGGAGCAAGAGAAATACTCTAATATTAAGCAAAAAGGCAGGATGCTGAATTGGGCAAAGAGCAAGAAGGCAACACATGAAATATACCTGCAAGTGGTAAATGCTTGGGAGGGAATTTACACATGTGAAAATCATGGGGCTGGGATAGTGGAGGAATATGGAAAAATTTTTTTAATTCCCAAACTTTCGCAGTAGAGGTGTGGGCCTTACAGCTGCAGTTCAGATGAAACAAGGGAGTGTTCTGGGGGCCAAGTTTCACAGAGTAAAGCTTGTGAATGAGTCAAAAAAAGATGCAGAAAGAACAAGAAGACTCACTTAGTAGAAAGAATCCAGTCTTCGGAGTCAGCGAACCCTGAATTTGAAACTTAACTCCGCCTCTTCTGTGTTACGTGACTCCAGGCAAGCTGTAGGGCTGCTCTGAGCCTTTGTGTCACCATCCAGAAAGTAGGGCTAAGACAGCTGGTGAGAGAAAGAGAGGATCATTGTTCTGGAGGTGACACTGTGGTAGGTGGCACATCAACTGAGCACAAGTAAGTGCTGGGCACCTGGGGGAAGGGGGTGGTTACACAACTGTCTCTCCACTAAGTATGTGTGATCCTCATTTTACAGGTGAGGACACAGAGGCAACAGAGTTAAGGAATGTGCCCAAGGAAGTGGCGGGACATGGCCAGCTGCAGGGCAGGCAAGTGGCTCCCGTTTGGCAGTGGGGGACGTCACCATTTCACAGAAGGGCCCTGGAGTAGGGCTTGGCAACTTCACCACCAGACCACCACTGCTTCCTTTTGCTTTATAATACAGTTGACACTCATTATTGGTGGTAGTTTTTTAAGTCACCGTTAACACTGAATTAGCAAATCCTGGGCCATTGCTCCTCTGGAACGTACAGGGCTAGGCTCCCGTGAACCCCTGGTCACATTTTCATAACCACCGTACATAACTTTGCCTTATGCGTGTTTCAGTTTAAAGACTTTTTAAATTCACTGAACATATTTCATTTGTCTTTTAAAAACACGTATATTTTTTAAACTATTTATTTATTTATTTGGTTGTGCTGGGTCTTAGCTGCGGCACGCAGGATCTTCCTTGTGTTGTGCGGGATCTTTAGTTGTGGCATGCAGGATCTAGTTCCCTGACCAGGGATCAAGCCCGGGCCCCCTGCATTGGGAGCACAGAGTCTTAACCACTAGATCACCAGGGAAGTCCCTAAAAACGTATTTTTTAAGCCATGATGCAAAATTACTAGAAGTTACTATTACATGTCTGTAAATGTGCAAATTGTTCTTTTTTTTTTTTTTTTTTTTTTGCGGTACGCGGGCCTCTCACTGTTGTGGCCTCACCCGTCGTGGAGCACAGGCTCCAGACGTGCAGGCTCAGTGGCTATGGCTCACAGACCCAGCCGCTCCACAGCATGTGGGATCTTCCCAGACCGGGGCACAAACCCGTGTCCCCTGCATTGGCAGATGGACTCTCAACCACTGCGCCACCAGGGAAGCCCAAATTTAAAAAAAAAAAATTTTTTTTAACTATCATTTTTAAAATTAGTTAATTAATTTATTTTTGGTTGCATTGGGTCTTCGTTGCTGCGTGCGGGCTTTCTCTAGTTGCGGCGAGCGGGGTCTACTCTTCGTTGCGGTTCGTGGGCTTCTCGTTGCGGTGGCTTCTCTTGTTGCAGAGCATGGGCTCTAGGTGCTTCAGTAGTTGTGGCACTTGGGCTCAGTAATTGTGGCTCGTGGTCTCTAGACTGCAGGCTCAGTAGTTGTGGCGCATGGGCTTAGTTGCTCCACGGCATGTGGGATCTTCACAGATCAGGGCTTGAACCTGTGCCCCCTGCACTGGCACGTGGATTCTTAACCACTGCCCCACCAGGGAAGCCCCAAATTTTTCTTTTTTTTAATTATTTTTTTTTTAATTGAAGTATAGTTGGTTTACAAGGTTGTGAACTGTACAGCAAAGTGATTCAGTTATACATATATATACATTCTTTTTTTAACATTCCTTTCTATTTTGGTTTATCATAGGATGTTGAATATAGTTATCTGTGATATACAGTAGTAAAGACATTTTCTTTAATATGTCTTGTTGATTCCTTAATATTGAACTCACAAAGAAACTTGGGATAGCCATGGAAAATTATTTCCCCGAAGCTTTTTCTACCCGAAGTTTGCAGCTAATATGGTTATAATCACAGTGCGTGTATGACGTCACAGCCTGCTCTTGTTTAACAAAAGCATTTCTCATGCTGTCGCCAGTTATGTATAAAGATCATTTTCAAAATCTTTATGTAAAGTTTTTATTCCTTTATGTAAAGTTTTTATTCCACGTGGGCTTAGTTGTTCCACGGCACATGGGATCTTCCCAGACCAGGGCTCGAACAAGTGTCCCCTGCATTGGCAGGTGGACTCTCAACCACTGTGTCACCAGGGAAGCCCTGCATCTCATTTTTAATGACTATACTTGATCCCATCAGGGTTATGCCACTGTGTGCTTAACCAAATGCCTATCATTGGACAGCTGAATTGTCCCATTTTTACTGTTATAAAAAACACTGCAATGAACATCTTTGTGCATAATGATCTTTCCAAATTTCGGGTGATTTCCTTAGAGACATTCCCAGGGGCAGAATTCTTGGGTCAAAGGCAAAGGCCCTCGAAGGCCTCAGATACATATGCCAGAGAACAGTTCAGTAAGTCGGCACAGTTGCACCCCCCGTGGTGTATGTCTGAGAGCCCTCCCACACAAGCCACATTCGTTAAGAAGTCACTGCTTCATCTCATCATCCTTATTAATCAGACTCTTTGAAAATCGCCCCAAGAGCTTCCGATCAGCAGGAGCTCCCACAGGGTCACCACACTGAGCCGACACAATTCCAGGCTGAAGGGAGGTCTGTGGAATTTCACGGGGTTCACAGCCCCTGTGCTGTGGCTCAAGCCTCCTTCAGACCCTGCGGGAAGATGGGCAAACCTGATGACACAAGTGCTCGAGATGCTGATGTGGCCCTTCCCTGACTCTACGTGGGGGCAACAGTGCCTTCTTTGCCCCAGACTGGCTTTCCCTGAATGCGCCTGCTATGTCAGCTGGAGTTCCCTGAATGTTTGCTTGTGTCTTGAAATTAAGGCAAAATCTCTCAAGAGAGATTTTCTTACACACACACACACACACACACACACACACACACACACACACAACTTATTGCTCAAAAGACAGAAGACCTCTTAAAAAAAAAAAATTAAGGATTCCCCTAAAGGCTAAACATCTTGTCATATAAGAAACATAAACTAATTGGCGTGCATTCTAGGCAAACCAATCTAGCCCTGAAACATATCTGGAATCTGTCTCTTGTTGTGGGATGCTGGCTCACTCCCAGTCTGTAAAATGACATGAAACAAGCTTTCCGATGGTTCCTTTTTCCTCCCTAGATGAGAAAGGGTCAAGGTGGTTGGTTCGTGCTTCGGCAACAGTATCATTTGTCACCCTCGTTAGGACACTTTTGAGAGTGAAAGGAAAGTTTGTTATTACTACTCTGGCTCAAAAGATGTAAACCAGGACCTTCGCTGCAAACCAGGACACATGGAAACACTCATCTGGTTAATCACAGGGCAAAACGCATGAATGGATGGCTGGCTAGACATTGATCTACTGCAGGCTCGATACCAGGCACGGGGGAGGTGCCTTTTCACGCTGGCTCGCTGGAGACGCACACCAGCCGCCAAATGGGGGCTGTCCTTTCACGGCTGGGGAGGGGAGTGGGCAGAGAGCCAAAGCAACTGGCCCAGTGCCACACACACAAGCAACTCCTGCCCCTCCGCCAGGAAGTAATGAAACTGGGCACCCAAATGAGAAGCAGGACAAAAAGTGCTCCCAGCCAGGGCCGGGGCCCCTGAGGACCCTGTGCTGTGAGGCATGCAGACCCCGGAACGGGTTGCTGGGCCTGAGGCTGAGAGCTTTGTAAACACCTCCACCTGGGCAGAGTTCAGTTCCCGGGAGCTGGGGCGTCAGGCTCACAGTGGAGGCAGATCTGTGACATGAAAGCTCCACGCAACCTTCACTGAGGGGGAAACCCCCACTCCCCCTCCCCGCGCCAGCTCTCAGCGGGACATAGCCCAGGCTCCTGCCTCCTGGCCCCCCAGGGCCCGCCTACAAACCAAGCCATTCCGGGTTTCCAGCCTGCCTTTAACCCAGACCCAGGAAAGTGCTGGGTTCTGATGAGAAACACAAAAGGAGACAGACAATAGGGGTGTTAGTGACCCAGGAGAGAATGAGCAGGGCCGCCTGGAGAGGAATCTGGCCATGTGGGCAACACATGCGTGCCCTGGGGGCCCTGATTCCCCCCAGTTATTTCTAAGCCTAATTGCTGGCGGGTGGAATGAAGAGTTATATGGTTTGTGAATCAAGAGGTAAACTGTGTAAGCCCGAGGGAGGGCATGGGCCATGGGGATAAGGGTAAGATTTCTACACCAGAGCTGGACCCTGAACCCTTTTGCACCGCCTCCCCACCCCGACCATCAGGAATCTGGGCCCAGGGCCCTCCCTCCCTAACCACAGCTGCAAGTCCCGCCCGTCCTCTCCAACGTGGGCGCTAGCGTAGCCGGCCTCGGGAGCACGATTCCTAGTTGGATCTTCTGCCTGGAGTTTACTTGGCACCCCCGCCTTCATACGGGCTGTTCCTTCTGCCCAGAGGGCCTTTCCCTCTCTGTGTGGCTGGGGAACTCCTTCCAGCTTGTCCTTCAAGGCCCAGCTCCAGGAGGAAGGTCTAGAGGGGCAGTGGCCGAAATCGGGGTGAGGCAGGGTGGTGGCTGTACGTACGAGGGCTCACCTCATTTTCCTTTTACAGAACTGCTTCCTCTCATTTTCCTCTATACTCAAGAAGTGTCGCTTTGAGAAAGAAAAGGATTACTTGTAATGATGACGATAAGGATGTCAAGTGGGACTTCCCTGGTGGTCCAGTGGTTAGGATGCTGCGCTTTCACTGCAAGGGCCACGGGTTCCATCCCAGTCGGGGAACCAAGATCCTGCATGGCACGGGGCAGCCAAAAAAAAACAAGGATGCCAAGTCCCAGGTCAGATTCATCTCTACTGTGAAACTCACCTTGCCCCACCAAGCATCTTGGCCTCTTACTTCTCGGGGCCCCCTGTCCTTTTCTTCAGGAGGCTGATCATGGTTCGTGACTGCGTGCATTTCTGCTGTTACTTGAATGACATCTCTCACCCCCACTGGCTCCATCAGAGCAGGGACAGTGTCTTTCCTTTTTTAAAAAAATCAACTTCATCGTGATATAACTTCATATGATAAAAGACATCTATTTTAAGTGTAGTTTAATGAGTTTTGGCAAACGTACACACCCCTGTAACCAACCATCACAAGCAAGACACAACGTTTCCACCATGCTCCCCGCGGCCAGCCCTGTCCCCGCCCTGGCAGGCAAACAAGGATCTGTTTTCTGTCACTATAAATTCGTTTTGCCTGATCTGGAATTTCACATAGGTGGAGTCATGCAGTATGTCCTCTTCTGTGTCTGGCTTCTTTTCTGTAGCATAATGCTTCTGAACTTCAGCCAGGTTGCTGTGTGGCTCAGTGGTTCTTTGTTTATTGCTAAGTCCCTTGTACGGATGAGCCACCATTTGTTACACTCCATCTGTCTGTGGGCATTTGGGTCGGTTCCATCTTTAGTCATTATGAATAAAGCTGATATGGACATTCAGGAACAATCATCTGTGTGGACATATGCATTTGTTTCTTTGGATAAATATTGGGACTGGAACTGTTGGGTCACGTGTAATAATATGGCTAACTTTTTAAGAGCTGCCAACCTGTTTTCCAAAGTGTCTGTACCATATTACTTCGTCAGCAGCATCGTGGGAGAGCGACGGTCGCTAAACACTCTCTCCAACACTGGGAACCCCTCGACCGTGCCTCTTCTTGCAGAGTGCACATCCTCAGCCCCTGGCCCAGTGCTGCCCACCAAGGGAACTCAATCGATCACTATGGAATGCATGAGTGAATGCACTTTGCTTTTGTTATTTTGTTATCATTTTCAAACCAATGTTTATTCCACTGCTCTGGGTGGTTTTTAAATTTATTTATTTATTTTTGGCTGCGTTGGGTCTTTGTTGTTGCACGCGGGCTTTCTCTAGTTGCTGCGAGCGGGGGCTGCTCTTCTTTGCACTGTGCAGGCTTCTCTTGTTGCAGAGCACGGGCTCTAGGCACGCGGGCTTCAGTAGTCGTGGCACACGGGCTTAGTTGCTCCACGGCATGTGGGATCTTCCCGGACCAGGGCTTGAACCCGTGTCCCCTGCATCGGCAGGTGGGTTCTTAACCACTGCGCCACCAGGGAAGTCCCTCTGGGTGTTTTTTAATCTTTTGTTATTTTTAATAATTACACAAATAATACATGCTCAGGGTATAGAAGTTAGAACAGTAGTGAAAAAATAATTTTAAAATTACCCCTTAATCTCTCCATCCAGAGACCCATGTTCCAGGCTCAGTACTGGGCACTGGGAAAACAAAGATGAATAAAGCACACTGACTGTCTGCAGGGGCTCCACAGGCTCCAGCTGCCTGGACAGGGGCCACACATGGGGTCAGCCAGAGGAGGGGGGCACACAGGGGAGGCAGTGAGGAAAGCCTTTAAGGGGGTGGAGAGGCATGAAGAAGGGACATGCGGGGGGCCTGGTGGACAGCGGTGGCCAGAAGTGGGCTCATAGGTGGCTGGGACTTCCCAACCCCAAGGCTAAGGAGGATGCTGCCCAGTTGGTCCTGCTGCCCCGCTGCCTCCTCAAATGCTGGGCGCCTCCGTGCAGCCACAGGGCACCAGCCCAGGACACAGTCATGGAGGAGCCCGGCCCCTGGGTGGGCCCCTGGGTGTGTCCATGCTTGGGCACAATCTCCCCAGGAGCTCACAGCCACCTTTGCTGACTCCTCCTCCTCCGGGTCCCAAGCGCTGAATAACCAGGTTGGCTGGCTCCTTGGACCTCTCTTCTCCAGCTACTCTCTTTCCTTGGTCGCCTGACCAGCCTCTGGGCTCTACACATCACCCATCCAGTACTGACACTCATATTTCTCTCCCCAGCCCTGCAGTCTCCCCTGTGCCCCAAGCTTGGGTGTCCGTGGTACAGCTGCCTGTCTTTCCATCTGGCTGTCTCCCAGCCATCTGTGCCCTCAGAGGAACTCTTGACACCCCTGGTTCCCAAACCTGTTCTTTCTCCATTCTTTCCATCCCAGAAATGGCCACACCGTTTGCTCTCATCCACAGCCAAGGAATCATTCTTGATTCCTTTTTCCCTCCTCACCCACATCCAATCTATCACTAAATCCTATCGATTTCACCATCCAAACACTTCCCAAATCCCTCCAGGTTTCTGTATGTCCAATGCTACCACGCCATTCAGAAACACCAGCAATTCTTGTCTGAACTGCCTCTTAACTGCTTCCATGATTACTACACCCCCAAGTTAAAATCATGCATCAGCCAATGACTTGTTTTTGTAGAAACACAAAAATGCATCCCACAATTCATATGGAATCTCAAGGGACCTGAATAGCCAAAATAATCTTTAAAAAGAAGAACAGGGCTTCCCTGGTGGCGCAGTGGTTGAGAGTCCGCCTGCCGATGCAGGGGACACGGGTTCGTGCCCCGGTCTGGGAAGTTGCCACATGCCGCAGAGCGGCTGGGCCCGTGAGCCATGGCCACTGAGCCTGTGCGTCCGGAGCCTGTGCTCCACAACGGGAGAGGACACAACAGTGAGAGGCCTGCATACCACAAAAAAAACACACAAAAAAGCTGTCATAATCAAAATAGTGTTGGTACTGGCATAAAGACAGACACACTAACAAATAGAATAGAATAGAGAGCCCAGGAATAAACCCTTGCATACAAGGTCAAATGATTTTCAGCAGGAGTACCAAGACCACTCAATGGTGAAAGGACAGTCTTTTCAGCAAATGATGTTGGGAAAACTGAACATCCACCTGCAAAAAGAATGAGGTTGAATTCACCTTATATACAAAAATTAACTCAAAATGGATCTAAGACCACAACTTAAGAGTTAAAACTATAAAACTCTTAGAAGAAACAGGGAAAAGCTTCATAGCATTGTATTTGGCAATGATTTCTTGGCTATGATACCAAAAGCAGAAGTGACAAAAGTGAAAAATAAATATGTTGGACTACATCAAACTTTAAAATTTGTGTGCATCAAGGAACACAATCAAGAGTGAAAAGGCAGGCATGGAATGGGAGAGAATATTTGCAAATCATGTATCTGATAAGGGGTTAATATCTAGAATAAAGAACTACAACTCAAATGCAAAAAACAAACAACTGATTAAAATATGGGCAAAGGACTTAAATAGACTTTTCTCCAAAGAAAATGTACAAATGAGGGGATATATGTATACATATAGCTGATTCACTTTGCTGTACAGTGGAAACTAACATAACATTGTAAAGCAACTATACTCCAATAAAATTTAAAAAAGAAAAAGAAAATAGACAAATGGCCAATAAACCTGTGAAAAGATGCTCAACCGCACTAATTATGGAAATGCAAATCCAAACCACAATGAGATACTACTTCACACCGACTAGGAGAGCTATTATCAAAGCCAAACAAACAAAAATGTTGGCTAGGGTGTGGAGAAACTGGAACCCTTATCCACGGCTGGTGGGAACATGAATATTGTGCAGCCACTGCGGAAAAAACTACGGATGTTCCTCAAAAAATGAAACACAGAATTACCATACGATCCAGCAACTTCACTTCTGGGTCTGTGTGCGTGTATATATATATATATATATATATATCCAACAGTTAAAAGCAGAGACTGGAACAGACCTTTGTACACCCATGTTCATAGCAGCATTAGTCACAACAGTCAAAAGGCGCAAGCAACCCAAGCACCCATGGATGGATGTGGTCCATCCATACAATGGATGTGGATGTGGTCCACCAAATGTGGTCCATCCATACAATGGAATATTATTCAGCCTTAAAAAAGAAGGAAGGACTTCCCTGGTGGCGGAGTGGTTAAGACTCCGCCTACCAATGACGGGGACACGGATTTGAGTCCTGGTCCAGGAAGATCCCACATGCCGTGGAGCAACTAAGCCCATGCGCCACAACTACTGAGCGCAGCTCTGGAGCCCGTGATCCACAACTGCTGAGGCCACGTGTCACAGCTCCTGAAGCCCACACACCTAGAGCTCATGCTCCGCAACAAGAGAAGCCACTGCACTGCAACAAAGTGTAGCCCCTGCTTGCCGCTACTAGAGAAAGCCCGTGCACAGCAACGAAGACCCAGTGTGGCCAAAAATAAATTAATTAATTAAATTAAAAAGAAATCCTTCTAAAAAACAAACAGGAAGTTCTGACATGTGCCACAACATGATGAACCTTGAGGTCATTATGCTCAGTGAGCTAAGCCAGTCACAAGAGGACAAATGCTGTGTGTGATTCCACTTATATGAGCAACCTGGAGTAAAGTTCATAGAGACAGAAGGTAGGAGGGTGGGGCCCGGGGTTGGGGGGTTAGTGTTTCATGGGGACAGAGTTTCAGTTTAGGAAGATGAAAAAGTTCTGGAGGTGGATGGTGGTGATGGCCGCACAGCAGTGTGAATGTACTTAATGCTACTGAACTGTATACTTAAGAATGGTTCAAAAGATAAATTTTGTTATATTTTGCCATAATAAAAAAATTATCCAAAAAAATCATATATCAGCTCTCATCTGTCACTTTTCCACTGAAAACTCTCCAATGACTTCCCACTACTCCAACCTGGACCCTGAGGCTCTGTTCAGTGTGGCTCCCGGCAACCTTGGCCCAGATTGCTCCCCCAACCAGATGCCAGCCCCTCCCCCTCCACTCCCCACATGAAAATCTCTGCAAGCTGCCTGCCTGCTGGCAGCCATCACCACGGTGGGCTCTGGTTTGCCCACATCATCCCTGTATTCCGGCCATTATCTATAATGACAACCTGGCATAATTATATTTTTACAATTTGTATAACTATATTTTATTGAGCTAAATGATCATTATTATCATTATAAAATATTTATTAAGCACTTCTAGCCATGCAAACCTAATAAGAGGTAGCCTCAGCTCTTAAAAATCTCCCTTCCGAATTCCATCCCAAATTCATTTCAACCTTGGTTATTCCTCCTTCTTGCAGAAGGAACAGGGAACTTCTATGTTTTTTGCCTGGGGCTTTATATGCATATAAACTTTATACCATATAAGCTTCTCAGGGATGCTGGGGAGCAGATGTGATTAGCCTCATCTTACAGATGAGAAAGGAGAGTCAGACTGTGGGAGCTAGTAATTTAGTAATTTAGGTCTTTGTGATGGCAAAGCCTTTACCACTCCTCTCATGTAATGTGATAGCTTGGCTTATTAGGAAGGGCTTCTTTTTTTTTTTTGGCCTTATTTACATCTTACATGCTAAACACCGTGCCAGCCCAGTGGGATAAACACACAAGTAGGGCTTCCCTGGTGGCGCAGTGGTTGAGAGTCTGCCTGCTGATGCAGGGGACGCGGGTTCGTGCCCCAGTCCGGGAAGATCCCACATGCCGCAGAGCGGCTGGGTCCATGAGCCATGGCCGCTGAGCCTGCGTGTCCGGAGCCTGTGCTCCGCAACAGGAGAGGCCACAACAGTGAGAGGCCCGCGTACCGCAAAAAAAAACAAACAAACACACACACACACACAAGTAAACAGATCTTTCCAAAACAACGTCCTAAGTCGGGGGTCACAAACTCAAATGTTCACAGGAGCCAAGCAGGCAGTGGAAATGGTGAGGCAGACAGGTGAGTGATAGAGAGTGGTGGGGACGGTGGCCAACCCGAGAGCACGTGACTCATCTAACGACGACAGCCAGCTTTGCCATGAGGCAATGTGGGGTCATGTTGTCTGCCCCTCCCACTCTTCCAGTTAGACTTATAAGTGAAATCTCCAGAATTTTAAATGTTGGCAACTTTGGCAGGTACTGGTCATTGCCTAACCTACAACCATTCCCTGCCTCAAACCTCACCTCCCACCCCCTCAATTTTTGTCAGTAGACGGATCAGATACCCTTTGATCTCAGGAAGATAGCCCCAGGGGATAAATCTTAATTGGTATAAAGCAATCCTAGCAGTCTCATTCCCTTTGGCCAGTAATTGGTCTCAGGTCCCAATTCTGACAAATGAGATGTAAGGGGAAGACTGCTAGGGAGATCTCCCCTTCCTTAGTACAAAGACAAAGGCTTGACACCTAATGAGGAAAGAGCCTTTTGCCTATGGCCCTTTCCCCTTGTTTCTGTCTAATGCAGTGATGAAGTCTGGGACAGCAGTGGCCTTTTTGGAACCATGAGGCAATAAGCATGAGGCCTAAAACCAGCATGCCGAGAATGACAGAGCAGAAAGATGGAAAGACCCAAGGTCTTTGATGACATCCTTGCTGCATCAGCACCAGATGCGGCCATGGACACTATACATAAGCTCAATAGAGCAAGCACTGGGTAGTGCCAGAGGGTGGCTGGAGAAAGAGAACAAATGACGTGTACAAGTGAGGCATCCTGCCCCTTGTTTATTAGAGGCCTCCCGTGTAGGAGCCCTTTGGTGAGTATGGACACGGGCTACACCTCCCCTCACATCTCTCCTCATTCTGAGAAGTTCATCCACAAACCCCTTCCCCAGACCTTTTTGTCTTTAAGCCTCCAATCTTGTGCTTTCCAAGTTCCCAGACCATCTGATAGCTGCTGCCCCTGCATTGCTGTAGATCCTGGACCTCTGTCTTTCTCTCCGCCCAGGCAGGTGGCCTTCTGGGGGAACCCCTTCACCTCTACCTTTCGGGCACACTGGGGGAAGCTGTCTTGCACAGCATTCCAGGTCTGCGTGGTGCCAGCATATTTACAAAGCAATCTATTAACTGGGTCTGCGTTTTCCTTCTTCACTCTTCTGCCCACAGAGAGTCCACTGAGGCCATTGTTGTGGGGTGTGGGGGGATGGAGCAGGTGCCCTGGGAGTCTCAGCCACCTGTTCATGTGACTTACCTGTGCTTCTGGGACCTGCTCAAGGCTGATAGCATCGTCCACGTCGACCTCCCCTCGATGGTGGAGTGTGGCATGTGGCTCAGTGGAGCGCGTCACACCCAGCTCAGCTCACACACTCACATGGGGTCTGGCATTTGGTCACTACCAGTGTCCAGCAGAAAATCTGGAGCTGTGGTTCAAATGGAGAATAGTTATTTGCAGAAGATATATCTTTGCTCCAAGCCCCTGAGAGTCTGTGCTATGACTCTGTTATTGGGATCTGCCAGAACTTCTTACCACAGACACCCTGGCCTAGATCTGCAGAGTTATCTTGTGAATGGGTCAGAGCAGCACACTGAGATGATGTTCAAGTAGTCTTTAAAAGTCAGAGAGCCACCAGCGCAGGTCACTCCAAACCTCACTCCACCGGCTTAGCTAAGCAAACTGATCAAGCCCCTCCTAGCTGTTGGAGCGAACACACACCGAATCCAGAACCTCTGGTAAATTGGCTATATTGATAAATTCAGCCCAAACCTACATTAAACTCTGTCCACCTGGACTGGTGCCGTTAGAATCCACTCACCTCACACTCCCCAAGTTTCTGATGATAAATGCATGAATATGCTGCAATTCTTTCACTGTGTGAACATCTCCTAAATCGGGCTTTGCTGTTGCTTCCCTGGGGCATGCTGGGATCTGACTCCGGTTATGGACTGGAGTCAATGAGGGGGTGAGTCTTGAGAAGACTCAGCATCCCTGTTGCCAGGTAAGCACAGATGAGCTCATTAATAGGACTTCAAGCAGGAGAAGACTGATCTCAGGCAGGCAGGGGGGCTGTTTCCACTGACAAAGAGGCTCAGAGGGATGGGGGGTTAAATGACTGCTTGTATCCTCCCAACTGTCCCTTTTCTAATTCTCAGGACCCCTCTCTTCCCAATAAACAGCCTAACTTCACAGAAAAGCCCAGGTGAAGCTGTGAATTCAACTTCTGTCATAATTATGCCTCAGGTAGGATTAAAGGCAGGTGTGACCTTTAGCCCCATTAGCCCTGAGGCTACAAAAGATAAGGAATGGCTTAGGGCTTGATCTGAGAATTTATAGTCCGAGCTTTCAATTTTCTTTCTGAAACCTCTCCCAGCCTCACGAGAAGCCCATCCCACAAGGCTCCACCGACTTGGGGCAGCCTTGTCTTCAGCGAGCCGTCCATCCAGGCAATAGCAGGTGACAACTTAAGTGACTGTTTGGCCAGGGCATGCTGTCAGGGAGGTCATCCCTGCACCAGCACAATCAGATCAGATAACCAGCCCCAGATTCCCATTTTCCTGGGTCTGTTTCCTGGGACCAAGTACATGTGTTTCAACATTCAACCAGGAAAGCAGAAATTTCTTTAGATAGTTCAGACAGAGAGGGATTTAAGGCTGAGAATTGACTTCAAGGATGTGGAAGAGCTGCAGGAGCACGAGGGATGCGGTGCTGAGGTGCTGCTCAGAGATCAGGATGCTGCTACTATTCCTGGCTGGGGGCCAGGCACTCCCCGCAGACGCCCCCCACCCAGTGCGGACGACTCACTGTAGCCACCCCAATCCCCCCTCCCCCACCACCCTCCCCCACCACCCCAGTCCCCACCTCCCCCCATCCCCACCTCCCCCTGCCCCCCGCCCCGCCGTGTCCCTACCTGCTGCCAATGCCTTCACACAACCGTAAAACGATGTCTCCTCCTCCATCCGCAACTGCACTCTCTCACCTGGGTCTCCCACTGGCAGAATCTAACCAGAAGCCAGCTGGCGGAAGCTTCTGGGAAGTGTAGATACCCACCTCCCAGCACCCCGGGTACAGATACAGCAGGGAACAAGGAAGGCAGCAGAAGCAATGGGCACACCTGAGATGTCGTGAGGGTAATTGGGCTGATGGATAGGAGCACCAACCACAGGATGATCTGCTAACTCATTGTGCTTTTTCTAGTGCAGGGAAGCTCTGACGATCATAGATTGCTTCATTCTCCCACTGTTTTAGGTTTGAAGCTTCTTTTTTTTGAATGCTGAGCATTTCCCCCCTTTTCTGCAGATTTGTCTTTGCCGTACTCCTTACTTCTCAAAATGATTAGTGACAACAAGATGCCCTGGCAGTTCTGCAACCTGAGCTTCTCACCCTCGTCTCCTTGAATTCTTCTGGCTCTTTTCTGAGCCTTCCTCTTCTGTCCCCTTTCCTAAACTTAACCCATCCTGCTCTCAAACATGCCAGAAGAGAATGACAAACCTGATCAAAAAGCAGTAACCTGCTAGAGAAGCAAAACATCTAAAGACTGAAAAATGTCAGCTTGCTTCTTGTGTGGACCCAAGGACCCTCTTGCACAGCTAGCTTATGGAGGAAAGGCACTCCTTTGCTTTGGAGCTGAATCCTGCAGGCTGAAACAGCACCTTCTATCTCTGCTCTGCCCAGGGCATGGTGCCATTCAGTCATCCCTCGGCAAGCGGGAAGAGCTTTTAAGTTAGATCCACTCCCTTGCTTCAAGACTCTTGTGGCTTTCCATCGCTCTCAGAACGAAAGCCAAGCTTCTCACCTGCCTGCCCGAGCAGGTGGCACCTAGCTTGCTCATCACCTCTCCAGTGCTCTCTGTCTCACTCACTAAGCTCCAGCCACACTGGCCTTTTTATTCCTGATTTGCCAAGGCGTCTTCCTTCTCAGGTGTTTTCCCACAGGCTATTCTGTTCAGAGTGCTCATCTTGTCCCAGCCCTTCTGCATGTCCTCCAGATCTGACCTTAAATCTCACTTCTCAGAGAGGCTGTCTCACTACTCTCACACTGGTCTGTTTCCTCATAGCACTTACCACAGGAGGTGTTATTTTTCTTGTCTCGCTTGTACTGGAAACTGCGCTCCATGAGAGCAAGGACCATAGCTGTCCTGCTCGCTGCCTGTACCTTTCCTTTGTGCCTAGAAGTGCCTGACATGTACTGGGTGCTACTGGACCAAGACCTGAGGTCACAGTGGTGAAGATGACACTGTCCTTGCGATGTCCTTGTGTCCTTGTGATGACAAAGCACACAGCAGGTGCTAAGATGACTGGGTCATCACGGCTGAAGGTAGATGGGAAAACTTCTCTGGCACTACAAACGTCAGCAATCTGGGTCATCTGGGCTCTCCGGCCTTCGCTCTTCAGGAGGACTGAAGAGCAGTGATTTTCAGAACCCACTAAACTTGCAGAAACACGCTCTGCAAGTACGCATTTTATATTTTGTAATCATTACCTAAGTGATGGACAGAATGGAAATCAGAAAGGTTAAACAAGACCTACTTTTAATTTTCCAGACTCCTTTCATATGAACTTTGAAATCAAAGTTGATTGGAGTGACAGGACCTTGCAGCTGGAACCCTGAGACTTTACATAGTAGTTCAGGCTTTTGCAGGGTGCTGTACAGTTGACAAAGAGCTTTCTCGTTCTCAGCTCCTTTGATGCTCCCTGCTGACCTGTGAGGGAGGCAGTGCTGGATGGATGGGGGGACAACTTCAATCTTCATGTGCCAGGCATGTTCACACCTTTTAACAACCCCGAGACAGGTGCGACTCTCCTGTCTCATCTTTGCAAATGAGCAAACAGCGGTTCAGAGAGAGTACTTGCTTTGCCTGGGGTCATGCTGTTGTGAATGGTGGGACAATCTTATTCTACCTCCCAGCAGTATCCAATCCAGTTGATCAGTTTCTCCTTTCAGAAGAACTTTCTTCGAATGACTTTATGGACACATGATCTCTTGGTTTTCCTCCTACTCAATGGCCACTTCTTCCCAGTTTCTTTTGCTGGATTTTCCTTCTCCTCTCCATCTCAGAACGCCGCAGTATCCCAGTTCGTGGTCCTTAGATCTTTCTACTTTATCCACACTCTCCTCCCAGGTACTTTCATTCAGGTCCTTGGTTTTAACTCCCACCTAGACAAGGCTGGCTTGTAATTCACTGCTCCAGCCTGAACTCCAGGCTGGAATAGCCAGTTCGCCCCTCAACATTGCCACGAGTGTTCACAGGCAATTGAGACTTAACTTGCTCCAAACTACGCCTCTGCTAAATGTGCTCCTCCCGCAGGGTTCCCCATCTCAGTAAACAGCACTACCATCCTTTCACTCATACTCCACATCACATTAGCAAGACTCTGATGAAATAAAATTTCTATTTCAGGGCAGGACAAGGAAAAAAATTAATCATAAAATTCTGTTTGTTTGGGCCTCGTCCCTCTCTCCCTAACGTGCAGTGTGCACCTGCACTACGCGTTAGCGCTCCGCAAAGATGGGCGTGCCTGCTCAACTGTAAAGATCAATTTTTTTTTCTTCCTTCTGACGCTAGCAATGTAACTTCTTAAAAGAACACTGTTCTTTCCCAGCTCTGTAGGGGGTCATGGTGACTTGCTGCCCGCTTTTTACCTGCTTACCTGGACTATGTATCCTTGGTGAACTTTAAGTAAAACATCAGTATGTCTTTTTTTTTTTTTTTTTTTTTTTGCAGTACGCGGGCCTCTCACTGTTGTGGCCTCTCCCATTGCGGAGCACAGGCTCCAGATGCGCAGGGTCAGTGGCCATGGCTCACGGGCCCAGCCGCTCCGCGGCATGTGGGATCTTCCAGGACCGGGGCACGAACCTGTGTCCCCTGCATCGGCAGGCGGACTCCCAACCACTGTGCCACCAGGGAAGCCCCAGTATGTCATTCTGACGTACGATCCTTTGTCTCAAAAATGTACAGACTATACCTTCGACTTCTAACAGGAGGAAGAGCTCTCAGAGCTTTCTGAAAACCTGCTTCCCAGGTGATAATCCTCAGTTTGGCTCGAATAAAATCCCTTTTTTTCTTCTTGATAGATAATTGAATTTTCGTCGACAACCGTTGGCTCTACAAATTAGATCCCCAATCCTACCCTACTTCTACCACCTCCACTGTAGTCTAACCCATCGTCCACCTCCATCCCCGTTACAGCTTCCTAACTGCACTCTCTGCCTGCCTCCGTTCTCACCCCTCTCTGGTCTATTCACACACGGCAACCTGAGTATTGCTTGTTAAACTTAAGTGGGACCACCTTACTCTTCCCCAGGCCTCCCAACTCTCTGGGAAAGAATTCCATGACGTACAAGGCCCTATCTGGCCTGGCCCATGGTTACTTCTCATCATTCTTCTCCTAGCTCATTTCGCCTTAGCCACACTGGTATCCAATTCATCACCTGCAATCACCTTCTACTCTACAATCTCTTTGCTTCCACCCTTACAACCTCCCTATCCTCACGACTCCCCTCTGGTCTATTCACACTCAGCAGCCAGAGGGATCTTTCGAAAACTTAAGACACAGCCCATCATCCCTTTGATACTTCCCATTTTTCTTAGAATAAAATCCAACAGGACCTAGTCCCTGGCTACCTCTCAGACTTCACCTAGCACACCTGGTCCACACAGTGGTCATTTTGAGCTTCTTGAAAGGCCTTTGCCTGTCGCTCCTTTCCCCGGCAAAGCGCTTTCTCATAAACAGGGCTGTTTTCTCTCTTCGCTGCCCAGCCTTCTCCTTTACTGCCCCGGTTTCTATCTTCTTAAACTGCTTTGTTTTCCTTCATGGTACTTCTCAGCATCACACAGGTATAACCCCCACCCACGGTCTCCCCCCACCCCCGCCCCGCCGTATCTGCTGGCGGCCCTTCCGCTCCGTCTGCACAGCCTCGGGGCGCGCGCGGCATCACGGGGCTTGTAGTCCGTCCCGCGGCCGCGCCTCCCGACACTACAACTCCCACGGGGCAGCGGGACGCCGCTCCCGCACCGACCGTGTAGGCCGGCCACCTCGCGGCGGTTAGGGGCTGCCGCCGCGGGGGCGGGGCGCAGAGATGGCGGACGTGGTCGTGGGCAAGGAGAAGTGCGGCGAGCAGCGGCTGGTGTCGCTGCCCCTGTCCCGCATCCGGGTCATCATGAAGAGCTCCCCTGAGGTGTCCAGCATCAACCAGGAGGCGCTGGTGCTCACGGCCAAGGCCACGGTGAGGCGGGCAGCGCGGGGAGGAGGAGCTTGGGGCGGTGGGGGCCACCCGGAACCATCGCGCCCCGCCGGGCCCCGCCGAGCTGCCCAGTCCCCTTGGCGTGCGCGCGCGCGTCCTTTTGAGAACCGCCTCACTCCCCTCCCACGCCGCGCGCGCCCCAGCTCCCGCGCGCGCTCTTCGCCCCGCCCATCCGGCGCCTCGCGCGCCCGTCTCCCCGCCCACTCCGCTCCTGCCCTCCCTCGCGTGCCCGTCTCCCCGCCCACTCCGCTCCCGCCCTCCCTCGCGCGCTGGTCGCCACGCCCACTCCGCTCCCGCCCTTCCTCGCGCGGGTTTGGCCTGGGCGGTGGCTTGGAGGCGCGCGGGCCTGCTTTGGCGCCTCCTCCTCCTCCTCCAGTCACCGTACTCCGGGCCCCAAAGCCTCTCCTTTTGTCGCTTCCGGGCTGTTTCGCGGCTTTGGGCCCCAGCTCCTCAAAACTGTTCATTGAGAGGGCCGGCGGCTCCCTCAGGAGGTACGGCCCGGCCCAGCCGCTCGCCCACCCTCTCCCAGTCTCCTGGGCCAGAATTGAAGTAATTTCGGGGGCCTCAGTTTTAGCCCCCTCCTAGGTCCAGATAGATGATTTTGTCTCTTAATTTGGTCTAGGTAGGCCAGACCTTCCTGTTCTTACCCTGGGCCGGGTTTCTGCTGCAGAGTCTCCCTCACTTGCTTTAACTTCCCTTCGAGTCCGTTTCCCAGGTTGGCTAGTTCGGTAGACGGTGTCCGGTGCGGTGCGTTGGTCAGAGCTAAGGGAGGGCGGGAATCACATGGTCTTGGGATAGCTGTACAGTTTCGTTCTGTAGGTCTTAAGGAATTAAGAGATTTGCAGGCACTTCTTTAATCCCTTCTTGACTAACTTAGATGGAATTAAAGTAAAACAGAGGGGCTCAGCTCAGATGGGCTGCCCTCGGAAAGGTGTCCGGGCAGAATGGCAAGCTGACCATTTTTTACCTTCAAGCTAGTGACTGTTACAGTTGTAGGCGGACCACTGTAGACACAGTGTAGTCAAATACAAGACTAAAAGTCTGTTCCTGGCATAGAATTTTTGGATGGTCTCTTGCCCCCCTTTCTAACTGTAGCGACTGGGCATTAAACACGATTCCTTGTTGTATGGCTTTTAAATATTTTTCGTAAGTTAGAAATCTAAAATAAACTTTCGGGAAATTCCTGCTGCCCTGCCAATTTTAATTCAGCCTTGCTTTCTTTCCGACCTCGTATGTCTCCTTTCTCCAGTGATTTTCTGCAATTCGATGAACCAAGATAATCTGAAATCATCTAAGCTTAATGTAATTAAAAAGTAAGGTCTGTGGTAAATTTTCAAAGCACACCTTTCATCTTAACTTTCTCATTTTCTTTCAGGAACTCTTTGTTCAATATCTCGCCACCTATTCCTACAGACATGGCAGTGGAAAAGAAAAGAAAGCACTCACTTACAGTGATTTATCAGATACCGCAGAGGAGTCGGAAACGTTTCAGTTTCTTGCAGGTACTTAGCCTTTGAAACATTCTGGTTAAAAAACAGCTTTTCCCTGCTCTTTTTCTGCTTTCACTGAAAATGACATTTTGCTGCTTTCTCCAGGTGTCAAGAGTTTACCTGGCTTGGGGCGAGAGTTTTAGTTTTGTTTAGTGGAGCGTGTTTGTAATGCAGCTCACCTAGAGTAGGAATTAAGTTGGCACCTGCACGGGGCTGTCTGGGTGGATGTGGGAGCTGGGCAGCCCACCCCCTCAGACTCCTCCTTACTTGGCTGGGGAAGCAGAAACCCGTAGTTGTTGCTGTGGAACAGGCTGTGTGCACCACAGCTAAAAAAGAGCGTCCGGTGACCCTTGGGGCCAGCCGCTGTGTCAGGTGGGTCCGGCAGGGCCGCTCCTAGTGGGTGCCAGGACAGAGCAGAGTGTGGTTTGCAGGCACTGGAGTAGATACAGGTGTTGAGCCTTCGTCCAGAGGCAGTGCTGGTTTCCTGCTATGTAGTCTGAATTTTGACTTGTCTTGGAACCTGTTTTAGAGGTCATAGCAGGAACTAGCACGTTTGAAATTTGCATTGCTGATGTTAGCTTTATGTTTTTAAGATATATTACCAAAGAAGATTTTAGCTAGTAAATATCTGAAAACACTGAAAGAGAAGAGGGAAGAAGAGGAGGAGGAGGAGGATGACAACAACGATGAGAGTGATGACGATGAAGCGGAATCCTAAACCAAAAAAAGTGCTTTAGAGATGAGCCTGGCGAGGACCCTCATGGATCAGCACCTTTGCTCTGGAGCAGGCATTAGTCTGTTCACTCTTCAGAGACTTCACGTATATTATGTTCTTTCCTGGCTGAGACCAAGCATAATGTACCTTTGCCATAAACAGCCAAAAGGAAAGGAACCCAGACAGCAGCTTCTCTTCCCCAGGCCCACACTGCAGCTGGAGTGGGAGAGGGACCAAGAAAGGGCTGCGCACCGTGAGACACAGCCAGGCTGCAGCTGTAAGCTATAGAGGCAAAGACGACTTTGCTTAACTGTCTAGTTTACAGATAGATTTTGAAGAACTTCTGAATATCAGTGTGTAAAGTCACATATGTATAGTTTGAAATTCGTTCTTGTGAACAGCTAGATCCTGTTTTAGCTAAATGTGTAGTCTCTGGGTAGTATGTTACATTTGAATTTTCGTATTTGAAGACAATTTCTGGCTTTGTGTATGTCCAAATACTGAATTTTTTTTTTTAACTGTAAAGAAATAAATTTTTCTTTTTTAAAAGCTGTTTATATATTTTTATAGTGAAATGTTTTATGGAACTAGTTTTAGAACCCTCTATTATTCTAATGCCCTGCTTTTTATCTGGAAACATTGGTGAAATTTAAAAATGAGTACTTTCTTCTTTTTATTTTTCCTTTTTATTGGCGGCGCCGTGAGGCATGTGGGATCTTAGCTCCCCGACCAGGGATCGAACCCGCGCTCCCTGCAGTGGAAGCGCAGAGTCTTAACCACTGGACCGCCGGGGAGGTCCAAAAATGAGCACTTTCTAATACTTTTATTCCTGGAGAAAAATTTCAAGTCAAATCATTAGATCAAATACAGTAAGAAATATTACCTCTGCATAAGCACGTTTTTCTTAAAAAATTATGAAGCATTTTGTATACTGAAGATCACTCTCATTTTACTGTTCCTTTCTTTACACCCATAGTAATTGTTTTTACTGTCCACAAGAGAAAACCATAAGCCCTATTTTTTTTCACATAGGGTAAATTTTGGCTTTTGCCTTTTTTTTTTCCCAATTGAGTTCGAATTTTCATCCAGTAAAATCACCCTTTAATGTCCATTCTGTTGGTTGTGTAAGCAATCCATATATAGAATAGTTCCATCACCCCAAATATTCCTCTGTATACCCTTGGAGTTAGTTCCTTCCCTTATCCCCAGGCAACCACTCACTGATGTTTTCTGTCCCTCTTGTTTTTAACATTTATTTTAAACTATGTTAAAGTCCACTTTTTGGTGTACAGTTCTGAGTTCTGACAGACGCACAGTCGTGTAACCACCACCACAGTTAAGAGAAAACCGTTCTGTCGCCTGCCCCCAATTCCCTCGTGGTCAGACTCCTTCCCACCCTTTACCTTGGCAGCCACCGATCTAGCTATTCTCTGCCCCCAGAGGAGGAGTCAGCAGACTTTTTCTGGAAAGGGCCATGTGGAAAATATTTGAAGTTTTATGGGCTACATAATCTCTGTCACAACTAGTCAACTCTGCTGTTGTAGTTCAAAAGCAGCCACAGTCAACACATACAGGAATGAGCGTGGCTGTACCTCAAAAAAACTTTATTTCTGGACACTGAAATTTAAATTTTAAATAATTTTCATGTGTCATGAAATCTTTTGCCTTTTTTTCAACCATTTCAGAATGTAAAAGCCATTATTAGCTTATAGGCCATACAGAAACACAGCAGGCCACATGTGACCCACAGACCACGGTTTGCCCACCCATCTTTCCAAAGCGTCATGTAAATGGAATCACATAGTAGTAGCCTTTGAATCTTTTTTATATTTCGCATAGTGCATTTGAGATTCATCCATGTTGTTGCAGGTATCAGCAGTCTGTTCTTTTTTATTGCTGAGTAGCATTCCTTTGTATGGATATACCATTTGTTTATCCATTCCACAGGTGAATGGATAATTCCCAATTTGGGTTGTTTCCTGTGTTTTCTTTTTCTCTTTCCTTTTAAAAAATCTCAAAATTTTTTCTTGTTTCCGTTTTTGATGATTACAGATAAAGCCCTATAAGCCTTTGGTACAGGTTTTGTGTGACCATACGACTTCATTTCACTTCAGTGGAATTGCATATTTCATTTTACCAGAAACCACCAAACTGTGTTCTAAAGTGTCGTGTCTGTACTATTTTGCATTCCCACCAGCAGTGAACCAGAGCTTCAGCTGCCCTGCATCCTCTGCAAAACTTGGTATCAGGTTTTTTTGCTTTAATTTTAGCCATTTTAGTGGGTGTTGGTTTTAATTTGCATTTTTCTAATGACAAATAATGTTGAACATCTTTTCATTTGCTTGTTTACTGTCTATATATTTTATTTGAACTGTCCAAATCTTTTGTTCATCTTTTTACTGGGTTATTTTCTTTTTGTTGGGGTTTCAGAATTTTTTATGTTCTGAATACAAGTCCTCTGCTAGATTTTGTGATTTGCACATATTTTCTACCTGCCTGTGGCTTGTCTTTTCATTCTCTTAACAGCATTGTTCAAAGAACAGAAATTATTTTTTTGAGAAATTCTTAATTTTGAGGAAGTCCACTTTATCACTTTTTTCCTTTGGGGATCATGCTTTTCTTGTTGTATATAAAAACTTGTCACCAAACCCAGAGTCACAAAGATCTCCTGTGCCAGTATCTTTCAAATGCCGCATCGCCTTCAGTACCTCTGCCTATAGTAACGTGATGCTGTTTAAGAAATGCCCAGGAAAAATGTTTTTTGTGTGTAACCAGCTGAAACATCCTTAACCTGTCATAAGCCCTTCAGACCCAGTTATGTAGGGAGCTTGCATCCTTCTCAGTTCCTCCTTAAACCACATGCTAGTCTAGTACAGTAGCTTCCTAACTGGTTTCCTCACCATCTTTACAGCCTCTTTCCTCTTCCCATCTTGCATGCTGCTATCAGATTATCAAAACAATTTTATGAAGATTAATCTTTTTTTCCTGGTAAGAAGCGTCAAAAACAGCTGATACTGGAGTAGCCATTAGGGGCTGAGCCTCTTCTGTGTGCACTGTGCACTTTCATCTAATCTTCACAACTTGCAAAGTATCCATATTTTACAAAGAAGAGAATGAAAGCTCAGGTTAAGGAACTAGTCCAAGGCAGACCTAGGAAGTGGTGGAACTAGGATTCAAATCCCAGACTACACTCTTCACTGGAGCTGAAAAAACTGTGGTTTTCTCTGCACTGTCCATGGGGTCAATTCTTAACTTGGCAATCGAGGCCCTGGACACTGATCTTACTCTGCTTTGTATCCTACTGTTTTCCTACATTAACCTTCCATTCCTGCCGAGATGGGCTCCTTGTCCTCTGTGGAGCATAAAGATCCCTTGTACATTCTCTGATCAAGGAGCTGTTTTCTTTTGTGAAGTCTTTTCCTAATTCACATAACGTCACATCATCGTATGCTGTTTTTACACTTAGGTTTTCACAGTCAGATCATGACTGCTTCTGGCCATCCATTGAATGATAGTGAGATAACGGGAATGTAACAAAGTAAGGCCATATTTATTAAGTAAGGATACTGTAGGTCTCTCAGCAGTTTGTGTGTATTCTTTCCGTTTCAGCTAGCTTGTCCCAGGGCCTGTGGGCACCAAGATGCTTTGTGGTTTTGGATACCAAGAAGAAGTAAGAAGTACTAGGTCCTGTATACATTAAGGGGAAAAGAAAAAAAGAGAGAACTACATCTTCATTTTATTAGGGGAAAAAAAAAGCCTGGAACAGAATACATCAGAGTGCTAAGAGTAACTGCCTCTCAGTGTTGTGATTACAGATAATTTACAGTTTCTATCTTTATGTTTATCTGAATTTTTACATTTTCTATAATGAACACATTATTCTCTATTTTATTTATTTATTTTTGGCTGCGTTGGGTCTTTGTTGCTGCGCGCGGGCTTTCTCTAGTTGCGGTGAGCAGGGGCTACTCTTCGTCGTGGTGCACGTGCTTCTCATTGTGGTGGCGTCTCGTAGCAGAGCACGGGCTCTAGGCGCGCGGGCTTCGGTAGCTGTGGCACGCAGGCTCAGTAGTTGTGGCTCGCGGGCTCTAGAGTGCAGGCTCAGTAGTTGTGGTGCACGGGCTTGGTTGCTCCGCGGCATGTGGGATCTTCCCGAACCAGGGCTTGAACCTGTGTCCCCTGCATTGGCAGGCGGATTCTTAACCACTGCGCCACCAGGGAAGCCCTATTCTTTTCTTAAAAACATTTTCCGTAAAAATCAGAAAATAGCTTTGGCTGTTTCAAAACAAAAAAAAAAAAACAAAAACTTTGGCCTGCTTTAGCAACAATGTGCATCCTAGGGATTTTCAGCTATTTTTTTGGTTTTCTTAACCCAACCCTCCTTTCCTTTCCCAACACCACATATCCTTTCAGTACAGACAGAAGTCAAACAAACACCGCCCAGAGGGAGGTCACCAGGCCCAGAACCCCAGATACGGTCAGCTTTGATTCCCACACAACATGGAGCTCAGGGCTTTGCACTTGATTGGGGTTTAGCTGAATGGCTTTTTTCTTCTTCTTTTCTCATGGCTGTTAGAGTAGGAACACCTAGCTCATCCTAGGTACCACACTTGTTCTTCAATTCATTCCTGATGCTTTTATCCCCAGACCCCAAATTCTCAGGGGCCCAACATGGAATAAGGCTCTAGACTTCTATCACCAAAGGTGTGCTTCCACCTCAGAAGCCTGGAATCTTAACCCACATGGAAGGAAGTCCCCAAATAAATATGTGAGTAAACAGAAGATCTTTGGGCGAGGCAGCTGTAAATACGAGGAATTTTATTTTATTTTTTGCTGACATACTATGAGGCAAAACAAAATTGACACCATACAAAATAACTTTATAAAATATCATTCACATCATATTGTATCAGATTTACAGCATTCTGTGCATGTTAAGGGTTATGTAAGGAGGTGAAAAAAACACTATGCCAAACTTTTTCGTATTAGTTTATATACACACAGTAAGAAACAAAACAAGTAACTGTTAGGTTTTCCATGAATTTATTGCAAAAATAGTGCAAACTACTTAACCTAGTAAGCTGTAAAACAAACTCTAAAGGACCCAGCTAAGCTTAAACACGACAATAGATGCTCAGTGTCTCAGCCTTTAGCTTTCTTCACCGGTTTAATCTTTGTCAATCAAGACCACTCCCCGTCTGTTCAGTTTGGGGTGAGTGCTGGGGAATAGAGAAGTGTGAAGACCGGCTCTTCAGAGCCCAGATGGATCCGGCTGCCTAGTGCCAGCAATACCTTTAGGATCATGCTACTTACTCAATGGCGATTTCGTGAGGTCTGTGTTGAAAACATTAAGATGCTATGACGTTTTAAGTCTGACCTTAGAAATAAGTCGTCCAACCTCTTGATGATATGGAGAAAAGAATTAAGAAAGCAGCATGAACAGAAAGGATTGGGAACATTATTGTCTGCTTATAAACATGGTATCCTTTTTCTCAGGTGTATTTGGGTAAAGTATTAATCTCCTGGTGGGCAACCTTTGAACCAGATATTGCAGTACACTAAAAAAAAAAAAAAAAAAAAAAAAAAGATACTGTATCCCTACAAGAGTAACTTTAAAATCTCTTTTAACAGTCTACTGGGGTCCAAAAAGCATATATCTAAACAAAATCATAAGAGCAGAACAAAATGCTACGTATAAAAGCTAAAGAAACAAAATGCAGCATATTCAGGTTCTTTTTCTTGAGGTACCTATATAAATTTAATCACCTGCCCCAAAGTACTCTTGTTAGGTAAAAAACAAAATGCTTACTGGTGAGCCAATTGTAGGGCATTTATTATTATTGAGAAAGTGCAACAACGCTGATCTTTACATGCAGCATACTAAAGGATGATTTACTCTTTACAAAATATAGCCTAAGTATTGACCTGATGGAATTTAAAAAATTAAAAACATTTAACTAGAATCATCCCAATTTTTTTGAGATCCTGAAGCGAAAAGCCTCCCAAATCAACTTTCAAAGTTATGCCACTAAGGAATGTTGGTTCTCTTGTAAAATTCAGAGATCTCTTTAAAATAGTAAAACTATATATTACAGGAAAGATCCCTAATTTTTATTTCTTATTGGTATAAAATCAAATTCTTAAGACTCCAAAATATTGTTTTACCTCCAAAGAATTAAGTTAAAAAAGATTGCCATAGTAGGAAAAGTCTAGACTTGTAAACTGCCAAATATAAAAGCATGGAAAGTCATCGATCTGTCCGATTTTCTCACCTGCCAGAAAGCTTTCCTAACTTACAGAAACCCTGGGGCTGCTGCTGTAGGCAGCACACCCCTCCCCTCCCCCCCCTCCACGGCCAGCGGCCCTCCCTTCCTCTGTCGATGGTCACCAACACCCACACCAGGAGGGTGGGAGAGATGAAATCAACAATAGTCCATTCGCTGCTTATGAAATAAACTTATAAAATACGCCAGAGGAAGGCCGGGAGGGCACGTGTGGTAAAAAAGCAATGACAAGAGTGTTTGTGAGTTGTTTTTGGTCGCCCCTTCATTGGCACAGAAAATGAAGTGATAGCTACAAATATATGCGTAGAAGAGTTTGGAATTTGCTTGTAAAATGTCAAATTTGCTCTTGGACATAATTCTATGTTTCTTTTCACAAGAGGGCAGTTGGGATTCCAGTATACGTTAGTGTTTAGTTGGCTGGGGTGATCTATCAAATTCCACGGCCAATTGGGCTTTTTCTCCCCATGTACAATATAAAATATTTAACTTCATACTGATTTTTTTCAATGCATTAGGATTCAACACAAAAGGCACAAAATAAATAGATATTATTAAATAAACAGAAATTATGATTTCAAGCTTTGTGTGGAGTTATATTTCACTGTTTTGTTACTTTTTTCAATTTAATTTGACAGACTTAGTAAATAGCACCCAACTGTTTAACTGAGGTAGATCCACATTGTAAAGAAAGCTGGGTCCCCTCCATTTTATGTCTAAATTTAAGAGGCTTTTACAAAAACAAAAATCCATTTAATCATATGCAGAAGCAATGACAGGTGGCACTACCTGAAGAAAGCTTAGAACATGAGCAGGTTTGCAAAGAAGATTTATGCCTAAATCATACTCTTCATCAGCCATAAATACATCTCAGACTGGAGGGAAAAAAAAAAATCAAACATTTAAAAGTAACCCTGAAAAAGTCTCAAGACTTTTAGAACAGGTCTTTTTGACTGACTGCCACAGAAATGCACAATGGTCCATTTTCATCAAGCAATGGCAACAGCCAAGCCAGACCAGAAACAGAGAGAGAGAGAGAGAGAGAGAGAGAGACAGATCTGTATCACTGAAAGTTTCCCTTTATAACTCGGAGAAAAGACTTGTTGAATTATGATATAGCATCTTGATCTGAACAGTTTAAACTCATTCTGCCTAATATTTTTGCATACTGTGAAACTTACAAATTTAACATCTGATTAAGGCTTAATTTAAAGTGGCATTACCACCTACCATCATGCAAGCATTGGACATCCTCAAAACACACAGAATGGTATTAAACTAAAGACAAGGACAGGAAGCCTCAGATTTGTATTGAGCAGGTACTATAATTTTATATTTAATTTTACAATTCATGTAAGCAAATGAAAAGTTATACAGAGAGGCCAATGTATATAAATACTAGTTTATACAGGAACTGTCAATGTACACAACAGCACTGCACGGTTTCTATATTGCAAGCACAAGACATCGTCACGTAGACCCACCGCACAGGTAAACGAGTCCGCAGACAGTACGCACGGTACCACCTGAAATGAGGCCCTTTAGCTGCTCAGCTTCTTAGAAAACAGTAAACTTTAAATGGTCATAATACATTTTGATTCAAAATGTCTTCTAAAATTTTTTTTGTGGGAGAAAATTAAGAAGGGGCAAGATCTACCTATGGAACTTTTGAATTCATTTTTGTTTTTTTCAATTATTTTATAAAAATAAAATAAAACTAGAAAAGTCGATAAAACTCAGGGTTAAAACCCCTCAATACATATTAGGTAAGTAATCTGAAGTGTACCAGAGGTAAGAAAAAATCTGGATTTAGACACTACATTCTTGTATTTAATGAATAATTAGCCACTTTGCTGCACAGAAACTTACAATTATTCCCTTAAAACTTTTTAAAAAGTAAAAACTCACTTGCCGCTACAGTTACAAAACATGAATTTATACCTTCAACAACTACATGTAAAATCCACTATCAAACTCAGGAGGCGAATTTCAGTTCAGTGCTAAACCACGGACTTCCAGGATTTTAGTCGCGTGTCTACTTGGCGTTGAAGAGGAGCCCACGGCATCGCTGTGTCACGGCCCCCAAAGCCGCCCGCAGCGCCCCCCCGCCCCCCCCCCCCCCGGCGCCTGGTGCCTCTGCCTTTGAGAACAGAGGGTAGGGGGAGACGGAAGGGCCAAGAGCTGCCACCTTGAAGGCTTTTCTAGACAGTTTAAAATAAGTAACATTGGGTTATTTCCCCCGCTTAAAACCATCCACTGACAGAGAAGGGTGGCTTTTAACTAGACCGTCGGCCAAGAAAACTGCTCAACTCAATACCTGGCTTGGAAAAGTCAGAGCTAAAACCTGCATCTTCGAGACGTCAAAACCCGAGTCCTACGTGCACAGCTCCAGGTGACACTACTCCCGAGGAAGCAGTTTCCCAGCACGTCACAAAACAACAACAACGCGGGGCACTCCAACAACTGAAATAGCACCTGACATCTGAGGACTTCCCACGCATTTTACAAAGACACGACTCCAATTCCAATTCCTTTTTGAAAACAATCTAGTTCCATTACACTCAACATTCTCATTGAGTGACCTTGAGAACAAAACCCCCAGGTTTGCCCGTGGTCACGGTCAGCACCCGACTAGGAGGGGGGTCCTGTGGACAGACGTGCTCAGGGCCTGGGAGGAGCCACGTGGCCAGAACCCAGCTATTTCCCACAGGAGCCAGTGCCCAGGAGCCGAGGAGCGGCGCGGCTCCCATGAGCGTGCGCCGGGCCAGGCTTCCTTCCCAACAACGCAGCCCCACCGTGGTTTCGAAAGGACACTGAGGACTGGACTTGAAAGGCACGGAGGCTGAGACGGGGTCTCCAGAACACTGGGGTCTCCAGTCTGGCACCCCTGGCCTCTGGAGACCAGGGGAGGCCTGGGCACCGCCTGCCTCCTGGGTCAGAGGGGCTGCCCTCTCCCACCCCCCAGCATCGTTCCCAGCATCTCCAGAGTCCAGAGGAGCCCTGGGCCCCCCAGTTCCGTCCAGCGGGGCCGGGCAGCCCATCCGCATCGCACCCCCCAGCCTGGTCGGTGGTGGTGGGCGGCGAGGGAGCACATTCCTAGCATCAACTCATGGTTCTGAGGACCCTGAAGATTCCAGAAGTACCGAATGAGATTGGCCTGAACATCGAGCTCCTGGAGACACTTGGGCGGGGAGGGGGAGTCAATATTTGGTGTTGTAGCTTTAACTCTGAACTACTTGAGGCCAAGGAAGTTGTAACTAGGAGATCATTCAGCCTCCTCCAACCGCCTAAAGAAGGGGGGTGAGGTGAGGACCCAAGCCTATAGTCACACCACCAAGGGCGTTTAAAGATCTAACACACCTGAATTTTTCACATCAACCAATAAGACAGAAAAGTGTTAACAAAAGCACCAGTAATCTTCAGTTCCCTCATCTTTAATGATCTTTCATGAACGCAAAGATGCCGGGGGAGGCCCACGTCGGGACGCTGGGGACATGAGTGCAGAAAGCAGGTGGGAGATCTGAGTCGACGGCTGACATCAATCACTAAAGCAAGGAGCCGGCCGCTGCGCGGCTGCCCCTGAAAAGCCCTGTATGGGTTTCTGGCTGAAAACGAGGCCACTTCAGTGGAGCCCAGCAGCCCCAGAAGCAGGTCAGCAGGCGTAGCGGACACCCCCCAGTGTCCACGCTTCTCGGGGTGGTCTGTGTCTATAGGACAGCACGACTGCAGAATTACACATTCTTAGACTGCAACGGACACTTGGCGCTTTCGGAATTAAAGCGCAGCATGCAGCGTTGAAGGCAAGGACTTCCTCGTAACGGTGCACCTGGAACCTCTCTGGGCCAAAGTCAAGGTCTGATGAGCGTCCCGAAGAGAGCGGAGCCGCCTCCTCACACCCAGACGCCTGCAACTGCAACACCGCCCAACTGTCCCTCCAGAACTCAGGAGCAAACCAGCGCAAGTGATCGGGAGCAAATGCTCACCTTCTGAAGACGAGAGAACACGAGGAACCTAAAGAAAAGACGCGAAGGAGCAGGGGGCGACACTGACCAACCCACAGCAGCGTGTGGGCAGATGAGATTTCTGACAGCAAAGGGGTTCATGACACGTGATGCCGAGCTCTCCCAGGCCAGCCTTCCCGCAGGCCGGCATCCTGGTCCAGGGCGCCAGCAGCAGGAACCCCTACTTCAAGACGCTGCCGCCCTGGACCCTGTGCTCCTTTCAAGCAAAGGGCCTTGGATTTGAACAGAACATTTTGCTTTCAAACCTTAGCTCACTTTAAAGTATAGAGTGATTAGTAACTCAAGGTTCCCAAGTCAAAGGTCAACGACATCTGCACTGCATTTTGAAACCATGCAGCTACTGAAGTACTATTTGCACAAGCGTCGGTGTTTAAGCACCTTTGTGATTTTACAGAGTGTACAAAAAGGGAGAAGAGAGTAGAAGGAGACACTTTCAACCCATTCATAAGTAAAGCAGAAAAAAAAAAAGTGCTTTCTTATGTCAAATAGGAAAGTGAAAAGCCAGGACAGTGGGTCGCTTCCAGGTCCCACCACACACGGCCCTGCACCTGAGGACGGTGCAGAAAGGCCCTTGCGTTTCCTTCCTGCTGGCCACTGAGAGTCCTAACATCTCGGAGCCGGGCAGCCCTGAGGAGTCCCTGGTCCACCCTGGACACCCAGAGAGGGAGGAGGGGACTGCCCGTGGGTCACAGTATGGCACACAAATTTTCAAGCCAGAACTGAACAGAGAGATGTTCACAATTCAGTTGATTCAGGCAACATTTTGGCTATTTTCAGTGTGGACAGCTACACTTAAAAGCAAACATGAATCTATTGAGAATTCAGAGGTAGCCTTTATCTGCGTTTATTTATTTATTTTTAAACTAAAAGGTATTAGAAACCACCTTCTGTAGTGATATGGCTAAGCCAATACATTCACTTTAGACAATAAAATGGCAAAACATCCAAAAAAGCACTAAGTGAGGGCACCGAGATGGCATCAACGTGACATTAACACACACTCAGATGACTGGTTTGGGTTTAAAAGCTCCTTTGTGTGTCTGATACTGTGTAACCTGATCACAAACCGAATTACACACTGTGGACTGGAGCACGTACTTCTCATCTGGCCAAATCATGAGGCCTAAAGGAACAGCACTGCGTTTCAGGTCTGCCTGGCGTCTATGGGTTGAGCCACAAATGACAGTTCTGACATGACAGCGACCTCATGGCTTTAAAATGACGGGTGACCAAAGAGAAGCAAGGGAGGCCCTGACTCTCTAGTAACATTGGCCGTTCAGATGCTTCCTATCCAAGCTGTCAAATGCTGGAGGGAGCTAGCAGCAAATGCTTTAGGGAGTCATGGCAAATAACGAGGAATTAAACAGACCAGAAGTATTCAAAGGATTTACAATGAATCCTCTTAGAATTAAATCTCAGACTGCAAGGAGAGAGCACACTCTTCTTCCAATACACTGCAAACTTCCTTCCAGAAAAAGACAGCAACGAGGCTAATCTGTCCTTCATGAATGGTCAACACACACACGTACACGTGGCTGTAGAGGGGGAAGTGCAGCGGCCAGCCCACACGGCTCTAACACATAACACTGAAAAACGTGGCAGGATCACGAAAACAAAGCAACGCATCGTATTACATCATTTCTGCTATCCTAAATCTATTTACAGTCATTTCAAACAAGTACAGCAGATGCAAAGTTGGACATAATAAAAAAAGGAAGCGGTCAAAAAATCAGTGCAATTATTTCGAGTTGAAAATTTTCCTTACAAAAAAAGTCAGCATGTGTGTGTAACACGGACAGCCCTATTACAAAGTCACACGTGCACTGTGTCTACACTGAGAAACGTCACAGCAGCCGAAACTGCTGGCACGGCAGCTAGAGAGAATATTCTTGGTTACTTTGGGGGAGGGCTTAAAATACAAAGTATTTGCATTCTGAAAGTGAGGCGTATGAACACTGAGGAAGTTTCTATTCATTGTACATTCCTTTTCTCATGAGCGTGAGAGATGAGTTAAAAAGAGAGGTCACAGGGAAATTTCTATGGCTTGTCTGGGCCACTGGGATTGTCCACTGTCTGGATTATGTCAACTTCTAAAGCTCCTCCTAATGGAACTGCCTTAGGTGTAGGAAAATGCCCATGAAAAATCCTTTGAACTGCCCAACAGATCAAAGTCCCACTCAAGGACTCCATCCAGATCCCGACGGGTGGCTCCATGAAACAGCCTAGTGCTTCCATGATGCCAAGCAACCAAGAGAAGCCGTCCCAGCCTCCAGAGGCCTCCTCGAGACAGTCTGGTGTCCCAACTGCACAACGCTTGGCTGGTCTACCCTTAACATATTGTATCAAATATATAATCTGACTGAAAAACTGCCTTGTAAAAATAAAATTTAAGTCACCCTGCAGATCAATGTTAAATTACATTGCTGCATATATAAGAAAAACAATTCATCCAGAAAAATTACATTTGTGGCTTTCAAAAATAAATCATCCAGCAAACTTGAAGGTAAACATTAGGTAATTTATAAAAGTTGGGGAAAATCATTTCTATCATATTCATCAGGTACCACATGCACTGGAATATCCATATCAGCCAAATCAAACCAGAGCAGAAAGGAAAAAATAAATAGCAACATTTGCATTTAACAACAATAAAAATAACAGACAATATAACATCGATACCCACCCGCCCACAACCCTGCTGTAGGAATTGAACTTAAACTGTCTCTTCTAATGAGCACACGCTGGGGTAAACATCACAACAGCACTGCTTACGGCCAAACTCACACAGCGCGGAAATCACTCCACTTCCAACAAGTCCCTCCTGGGGAAGCCAGCGCAGTGGCCAGGGATCGCTCGTGGTTCTAGAGTGCAAACATTCATGCACGGGAGTGTGAGAACACTACCAAAAAGCAACACAATCTTGAAAAGAAAAAGCAGACCCTAAAATGTAGTATCAAGTGCATATGTGAAGTCTTCTCAAAACAGAAAACCAAAACCAAAATAAAACAACCCCTTTCTAAAAGTATAGGTATGCCCAGTTTTACAACATTTATCTGAACTAGGAACATCTGAGCTTATTATAATAAGTACACAAACAGCAGGATGGGATCTCAGCAGGGCCAAAGGGCTCTCCTACAAAACGGCGACTTGAAGCAGCTCCCCCGGGTTTCTTTCATCACTTAGCTATTAGGGTGAGAGCTTGTCGAACGTAATAGGAAGTGGTGAAGGGATGGGAATATGTTAACTCTTCTTACGGTGAATATTTTAAAATATACTAGGAAGAGTACCAGGATAAGGATCTAATTGGGAGACCTCTTCTGAAGAGATAAATCCCAGTTTTTCTTTGAAATGAATTCAGATTTCTACTTCATAATTTTCACATTCAGTTTGCTTAAAGCAAGGCACACCTTACTTAGTGGGGTCGGGCAAAGCCGGCGAGTGGACACCTCTGCAATTTGCACAGCCCCGCACAGGCCTCAGGAAACCTGTCAAATGCAGGCAGAGGCCGGAGGTGCCCGGAGCCCCTCTCGGGCGGCCACGAGGTTGCCCTGGGCAGGCATGACCCACACAGAACGGGCAGGACCCCTCTTAGCTTCCACGTGAACAGGGCTTGGGCTTATTCTACTGCACCTTGAGGTTTTACGCTGTCTCAAAATTTATCCTAATAATGGGGGGGATGGGTAGAAATTTGGGAAAACGGTTCTTTACCTGAGAAATTGTAACGACAGCCATTTGAATTCTGAACCATCAGACATGTACAAAGGTATGCAGCTAACCCAGCTGGAGACGTCTGGTTTATGAATTCTTTTAAGTAGTAAAAGTTTTATAAAACAAGCACAGGGCTGTAACAAGTATCTTTCTCAAAGTACTTTGGCCCTCCAGAAAGAAAACTTTTCCTTCAAAACGATTTTTTAAAAATTCAGGTCTCATTTTCTGCCAGCCTGTGATCCTGCCCAGTGTATTTGCTTAGAAAACGTTTCCCTGCATTGCTGGGGAGTCCCTCCCTGCCGGGCCCTCAGTGCTTGAGGGAGCACACTCTCCAGAAGGCTCTAGATCAGAGGTTCTCGGACCCCAGGCAGCCCTGGACCCCCAGCTGATGGTGTAAAACGCAGATGCCCAGCCGCCACCCCAGAGGCCGCAGCAAGCACAGGAGTCACACAGCGTTTTTACGGCCAGTGCCCTGACCACCGCCCCGACCACCGAGATCCTGTTGCAAGTGGTAGAAACATACCTTCGAGACACACGGTTCTAGATGATCCTAAAAATGACTGAAAACTAACCTAAGTTCAGATTTTAAAAGTGTATTAGTGAAAAGATTCCCTCCTTAGCTTGAATGCTCCCGGTAACTTAAGCCAAGAGTGTACTGGTATCCTTCTGAATAGGAGAAAGTGCCACTTGCTAATAAAATGACAGGGAATTGCAACATTTTTAGAGCAGAGGCTTGTCATTTAAAAAGACAAAAAAAAAAAAAAAAAAAAAAAGATACAGCAAGAAGAGACTAATGCCATTAATAAGACACCCACATGCACACACACACACGCACGCGCGCGCGCACACACGCACACACACACACACACACACCACTCTTGAGTATATATTGTCACAAATAATAGTCACCCCTTTGTCGTTGCTGCCAAAATCCAGGCCGAGTGTCCATGACAGCGCTTCCCCGCCCCCGCGGAGCCCTCACACAAGACCGAGGCGGGCGCTTACCCCAGCATGAGGCACCCTGGTTGGCACCCTCACTCCACCACAGCGCCAGAGGTAAATGTCAGGCCGGGATGGGAGGGCCATCAGCAGGGCCAGAGGAAACCTACAGAGCACGAAGCAGCACTAGGGAAAGGTTCATCTCCTTCCTAGAATCTCTGTACTGAATGTGGATTTGATTCTTAGAAAACCGCCTACAAGGACAAAACGCCCACTTAGCACAAACGGAGCTCTCTGCTGTCACCCCTGGCGAGCTGTCCACGGTATCATTCTTAGTGCAATGGATTCTAGATTGGCAAACCCACGTCCGGGGCCCAGAACGCAAATCCCAGCAGAAGGGTCTGCCTCTCCTGCTGGCTTCGCCATCAGCCATCCTCCCGAGGGCTGGGCTCCTTCGCGGAACGCTGGCCTCGCATCCCGCAGAGCGCCACCACCGACAGCCTTCTCTGTGTTTCAGTGCATAGATCCTATGACGCTTGTCTAACAAACAACACGCAGAGAGAAGTGCACGCTGATACGCAGACTCATTCCCAGGAGTGGAAGGATACATACATTCCATTTGTGCTTAATTGGCTGAGCGACACACGGGGATGAGGCGGGGAGGGGAGTGACTGCTGGAAGCACACTCCGTCCTCCTGAGGGTCCAGGCTGCGCGGTCTACACGAGGGGGTGGGCCGCGGGCACACTGAGTCAATTGCATACTCCTGTACTTAAGCACTGAGAAACCACAAGGGTGGTCCAGGCTCCAGGCTCCAAAACACTCTTGATATGCTAAACAGATCACAAGAAGCACCCCGTAGTCAGTAAAATGAAAAACAGCATCTATCTATCACATTAATACTGCAAACCAGATATATATATTTTTCTCTTACATTAAAGACATAACAGTGAAAAAGGATTGTACTGTATTTATCACCACAGACCCGTATTCTTTAGAAACTTTGGAAAATAAATGTCACAGTCCTATAGGACAAATCTTATGATTAGACTGTCGGCATATCGTCTTTTTTCTTTTTTTAAATAAATTTTCATTAAAATGGCACTTGTCTGCCAATCCCTCTGGACCTAGAAATGTTGTAAACACACACGGCCCACCTCCTGCCACCCCTCCTTCCTTCGGGCTGAGTGAAAGGCGGGCAGTGGCAGGACGAGAGACACCAGGGCGCCTCGCCTGGCCCCTGCCCTCGGATCCCGGACAGCTGGTGGGAGCCAGGTCAGGAGCATACAGGTGTCACTCTGACATAAACTTTAGTGACAGCATCAGAATGTTCAAGGCTTTAAAACCACAATGTGTTTTACGTTGCTTTCACTCTCAAAGAACGTTCACAGCTAGTTTGAGCCCATCAATTTCATATAGAATCATGTGTTAAAAACAAGTAAATTGAACGACCAAATAAATTAAAAATGTTTTAAAGCCCTGAGTTCATAGACTGGTTTTAGGAGATTTTTAGGAAACATGGGACTCTATTTTAATAAGCAGCTTATAAGATTTTGGCAAACCATATTTCCTACGACAATGGGGTCTCATACAGGTCTGCAGTTCAAAATCCAAGTTTGAAATCTGGGACGGAAGGCATTCTGGAAAATGGAGAATCTACTAGTAAAATCAATGGCGTTTCATGTTCGATGCTGGCTGTCACGGAAGGGCTGGGCATTTGTTGGTCTGAGTGTAGCTGGTCTCATGTGAATCCAACTCGGTACACAATCGTAAACACTAAAACATGTCAAGCAAAGTACATGGTGCGCAGCGTGTCCTGATGGACCTGGACTGCCTTTGCCAACGCCTGGTGGTCTCGTCCGTTACTCTGCCCGGAGGTATGGCTTCCTTCAGCACTGTGGGGATGGGGGACAGAGAGAGAGAAAGAGAGAAAGAGAGAGAGAGAGAGAGGGAGAGAGAGAGAGGGAGAGAGAGAGAGAGGAGAGAGGAGAGAGAGAGAGAGAGAGAGAGAGAGAGAGAGAGAGAGGAGAGAGAGAGAGAGCGCAGCCTTTAACGCACCATGAGGCAGCACACTGATAGCTAAGTTAGGACCACGCACCAGCCATCTGGGGAGGCAGCCACACAGCTAACAAATGGCGGTGAAGATGCTAGCTTTTGGGTGTCTGTGTCAGGCTCGGCTCCAGCCACTGGGACCCCACTGCTTCCCATTCCAGAAAAGCAGCTGCCAAAGCCTGTTGCAGCAACGACCCCAGCCAGGAAAGGCATGCCACTCACCTATCATGTTCTTTATCCACCAGGTGGTACCTGGCCCGGAAGGCCACCAGGTGAGCATAGTATGCTGGCGCCGGGATGGACACGGAGCGCGTGCAGCGCACGTAGGTGTGACACAGCTGGTAGGTGAGAATCTGCAGCTCATCGGAAGAGAAACGATTGTCATCCCAAAGCACGTGATAGTGGGAAGGCCTGCTTGTTCCCTAAAAGCAGATCAGAGGGTCAGAGAGGTAAACATGCAAGAGAGAAGTCCAGAACTCACCTGCAAAAGGGTGCTGCCGAGAGAAGCTGTGCTTCCACCCCACAGCAGAATCCTTCACAGAGGATACAGGGGGAGGACGCTCAGTGACAAGAAGGTATTTCTATTATCCTATCATGTATCATTATAAACAGGCATCAGAGCCACATATTCTTTGACCCCCTACTGGTAAAATAACAGACTATACACACATTTATTTGTGTAGAGAAAACTCACAGGAAAGATATAATACAGAAATGGTTGTTTGGAGGATAATGTCATTTGTATATACTAGGTTTTCTACAATGCTTTATTTATAAAGGCAAGAAGCAATCTCTAATAAGTTACATATTAACGCCTTTAAAATGGGAGTTTGAACATATATTTATTTTGTGCAGTGTATGCAGTTTGGAATCTTTCAAAACTGAAGGAGGTGGGGCTGGTCGCCTGGCCCACGCCCCAGGCGGAGTGCCTGCCGGGGCTCAGGTGCCGGCACGGCCGCTGCACTGCTCGCCGGGGCACCACGACCAGTCAGCTAGGAGCGCACTTGAGGGAAGGGCCTTTCTCTGGCTTCTCCCTACCCGCCTTCCCTGCCACTCAACCCAAGCCAGCCAGCAGGCCCTTCCTGACTCTCTGTCTGTGTTCAGGCTCCCGGGGACTGGTGGGCGGCAGATGCTCTTATCCTCTGATGAAGCACACATTCTGCACCCCACTTTCAGCATTTAATCGGTGGCTGTCACGGGGGCCTGCGGGCAGTGGGGTATTTTGTATCAGAGGGTGTGCCGAGGACATGGCAACCACAGCAGAGCAGGAGCCCTTGAGGCCCATTTTGTCAAAGCGCTTAAATGTCTCCAGTGCGAGATTTCCCCCATTAGAAAGTGCCTGCGCAGAAAATGGAGGGAGACAGGTTTACCCCTTAAACAAACCAGAGGCCCCGGGGGACGAGGGCTCCACCCACCAGGAGGGAAGCCAGGAAAGACAGACTGGGACGGAAGCCGGGCTGGCCTGTACAGAAAAGCGCCCGCCCGACATGGAAGCCGTCCCGGGGACAGACGAGCCCGGGAAGCACTGCGGAGGCCTCCTTCCTCTCTGCGCCACGCGCCTCTTCTTCCTTTTTAACAACCTTTAAAAATGTAAACACCGCTCAGCCCTCAGGCTGCACCCTGACAGGCTGCAGGCTGGAGGCGGCCCACAGGCCAGTCTGCCAAGCCCTGTTCTAGAGCCACCACGGCCATGTGAAGGACCTGCAGGTGTATTTCCCGTGGCAGAAGTACAAAGTTTACGGTAAGCCCTCCAAGTTTAAGTTCAAATCCCTTGGGGGTGGATATCTAAGTCCTCACTTATAACTTGAAACACCCAAAAGCCCCTCTGTGGTGAAGCAGGACGGGCACCCAGAGCTAAGTTCCTCCTGTGCCAAGGGGCACAGCCTCGCAGATCCTGGTGGCTCAGCTCTGACAACAGGTACGCTGGACGTGGCACTTCTGAGGTGGCAACATTCTCTCAGAATCACTCTTGGCAAGCTGTGGGTCTCTTCGCCGGGAGGGACAAGGAATGCCACATGGTGACCTTCCCCGTACACCAGTGCCCGTGCGTGGTGGGCACGCAAGGCTGACCCCGCCCCTGTCACCTCTCATACCCCATCCAGCTCGCCAAACTCCAAGCACACAGGGATGCCACTTGTCCCCGCCGGCCTGCCTGGCCTTCGCACTCATTGCTCCTTCTTCCTGGAGCTCATCTCGGCTAAAATGGGAACCCACTCCCGCCCCAGCACAGCACCCCAGTGGGTCCTCCGTCCCCAACACCTGATGGCTCTCAGCCTCCACGGTTTACTGGTCAACCGCCTGTGTCCCCTCGGGATGGACTGGAGCCCCATCCGTGCTGTTCACCACCACATCCCCAGTGCCCACTGGAGCACCTGGCACAAGGTTTGTGCTCTGCAAGTGTTTGCTGAATGTGGGGACGACACCCCAGAGACACCAAGACTGTGCCAAGTGGACCCTCTGTCCTTACCTGGATGCCAGCATGACTACACAGGTAGAAATCAAACTCGGTCGGGTGGGTGATTTTCGTGTCCACGGTCGTCCCTGCTGGAATGTTTCCGCTCTTCCCCACCTTCAGCAACACAGGAGCCCATTAGACACGCCCAGGGGACAACAGGGCAAAGCAAGCAAGCAGACAAGACGCAGCCACACGGCCTTCTGCTCTGAAGTCTTTAAATTGGCCAATACATTTGCTCAGTGCTATGGTATTAAAATTTAACATACACTAACAACTGAAATCAAATTAATTCCTGCTCTCTTTGGGCTGGGGTTATTTTTCACCATCTCATAAAGGCCCCTGAGGGAAATGCAGAGTCTTCCCTTCACTGAAGCATCTGCGTGGGCCACCTGAAGGGACTTCATCATTGTTGAGGCCAAGATGGAAACTGTCACCAACGTAACAAATCTAAGACCAGACGACGGACACGTGACAGCCGTCACCTGCCCACGTGCACCCGCGCACGCGTGCGCGCGCGCGCGCGCACGCACACACACACACACACACTACTCAAGGCAGAAGAGCTAGAAAACCCTGACAGCTGTCAAGAGCTTCCCCACTCTACCGGGGGTTCAATCACCACCGCCAGGGAGGGCGGGTTGCTCCACCAGAGGACATCCAAGGAGCTGGGGTGTGGGAGGGACTACAAATTCTACCAAACCACTTAACTCTCAGTTTACACTCTAGCATCGAAAAACCACCAAACATCCAGCTATGCTACTGGAACAGCAAAACTCCCAATCAGTCATGAAGTCATTGATTGAGTTTTTTTTACTCGTGCAATTTCAAACCTACACAAACAAGAAAATCCCCAGTGTAACCACTCTGCACCTGCAGATGTGTGTGTGTGTTTACTTCTTCTCAACCTTTTTTTTACACCTTCAGATTATTTATTTATTTGTTTGTTTATTTATTTATTTTTGGCTGCGTTGGGTCTTTGTTGCTGTGCGCGGGCTTTCTCTAGTTGCAGCGAGCGGGGGCTACTCTCTGTTGCAGTGCGTGGGCTTCTCACTGCAGTGGCTTCTCTTGTTGCGGAGCACGGGATCTAGGCACGCAGGCTCAGTAGTTGCGGCACACGAGCTTAGTTGCTCCGCTGTATGTGGGATCTTCCTGGGATCGAACCCGTGTCCCCTGCACTGGCAGGCGGATTCTTAACCACTGCACCATCAGGGAAGTCCCAGACTTTTAATATAAGTAAAATATTTGAAAAGAGTGCCTACCTTTGTATCCCTTCCATGCTGCAGTCTCAAATCTATAGACTTTATTATTCCCACACATACTTTTATTCCCTGCTACATATTTAAGTTTCCGTTAGCACTATATTGTATTACTTTGCAGATTTTAAAATTGTAGGGGTGTCCCTGGTGGCAAAGTGGTTAAGAATCTGCCTGCCAATGCAGGGGACATGGGTTTGAGCGCTGGTCCGGGAAGATCCCACATGCTGCGGAGCAACTAAGCCCGTGCGCCGCAACTACTGAGCCTGCACTCTAGAGCCCATGAGCCACAACTACTGAAGCCCGTGCACCTAGAGCCCATGCTCTACAACAAGAGAAGCCATCGCAATGAGCAGCCGGCGCACCGCAACAAGGAGTAGCCTCTGCTCACCGCAACTAGAGAAAGCCCATGTGCAGCAACGAAGACCCAATGCAGCCAAAAATAAATAAGTAATATAAATAAATAAATTTATTTAAAAAAACAACTGTATACATGTATCCTATATGTTTTGCTACTTTCTGTTTTTGCTCTGTATTACAATTTTGAGATGTAGTCATTTGGTAGCTATACTTTATTATTTTTCATTGCCGTATAAGTGCCAATATATAAATACATTACAACCTTTTCTCCTGTGAACAGATTAATTTTTTGCTATTATAGACAATACTGCCAGAATATTCTTATAGAATACATGTCTCCTTGTACACAAGTCTGTGAGTTCCTCCCGGGTAGATCTCTAGAACTGCCAGTGCTCCAAGTTGGTTCTCCATTTGTACTCCCGTCGAAAGTGCAGGAGAATCCTCTTCATAGTAACGCCCTCACTCTGTGCTAAGTGCTCTGCCTGTTAGCTCAGCCAACCCTCCCAACATCCTCAGAAGGTGGACACATAGGCCTCCTGCCACCTCAGCCTGCAGACCTCTCTTGCCAGGAGTCAGGAGGGCTCAAAGTCAGCTTATTCCAGCACCCCACTTTCTCTCTCAGAATAGACAAGAGTGAACTAGAAAACGAAGAAGCAGTAGAGCAGATTAACACAAGCAAAAGGTACTTCTCTGAAGACAGATAAACCCAGCAGGACTCAACACAAAGAAAGAACACTTGTAATTATGTTGGGAACAGAAGGGGAACAATGGCTGCAGAGGGAGTGTGTGTTATTTGAATCATAATGGAATGATAACAACTTCATGACAACACATTGGAAAACAGAAGAAACAAACACGTGTTTGTAGAATTACATAAGTTACCAAAATCAGCTGAGTAGGATAGTCCAATCATTGTTCCAAAAGGCATCAGGCCCAGAGAGTTTTACAGGCAAGCTTTACTAAGGCTTCAAGAACAGATGATCTTAAAGTGTGGCAGAGCACAGGAAAAAGGGGGGAAACTACTTAGCTTATTTTATGTAGTCAGTCCAGAGATTTTTACAGGCAAGTTTCACCAGACCTTCGAAGAATAATCTTGGGGGACTCACATTATGAGGTTAGCCTGATAAATACCAAATGTTGTCAAGGATGTGGGTGCCATGATGAGGAGCAAAGGGTCTGGAGCCAGATAACCTGGCTCCAATCCATCCCCTCAGCATCTGGGCTGCGTGACCACAAGTGCTGCAGTGGGCTTGAAATCAAAATTTTAAGTTTCCTTACGCTTTTTCCTACGTAACAGAAAACGTGGTTTGGGAACTTCCCTGGGGGCGCGGTGGTTAAGAATCTGCCTGCCAAGGCAGGGGACACGGGTTCGAGCCCTGGTCCGGGAAGATCCCACATGCCGTGGAGCAACTAAGCCCGTGCAGCACAACTACTGAGCCTGCACTCTAGAGCCCACAAGCCACAACTACTGAGCCAAAGTGCCGCAACTACTGAAGCCCATGTGCCCTAGAGCCCGTGCACCGTAACTACCGAGCCCACGTGCCCTAGAGCCCGTGCACTGCAACTACTGAGCTCACGTGCCGCAATTACTGAAGCCTGAGCACTCTAGGGCCCGTGTACCCAGAGCCCGTGCTCCACAACAAGAGGAGCCACCGCAATGAGAAGCCCACGCACTGCAACGAAGAGTAGACCCCGCTCGCCGCAACTGGAGAAAGCCCGCGTGCAGCAACGAAGACCCAATGCAGCCCCCCCAAAATAAATTAATTAAAAAAAAAAATGTGGCTTGTAGAATACCGAGGTTTGGCAATCTCCTGAGACCTCTTTTGTGATCTGGGACAACGCCAGCTCGTGTAAGCCCTCAGCGTGAGCTCAGCTGTCACAGGCAGAGTTCTGTCTGTGAGGTCTGGCTCATTCCTTTCTTCCCATTTTCAGTTTTTGCTAACTTGTGCCTGTTTCACTTTCTGATAGTGGTCTGTTAAAACAGACCTCTTTGATGGTGTGTTTGTCAATTTCTCCTTGAAATTCTGTCTGTTTTTGCTTCACTTTTTTTCTTTACATATGTTTAGGTCATGGCGTGAGGTACATCCACGCTCACAGCTGTTACATCTTATCGGTGATCATGACAAAGTATCCCTTTTCCTCGTTATTGACTCTCAATTTGCATTTTGTCTTCCATTTAGGCAAGAAGCATTTTTGGTGCTGTGGTGCCACTGTGGCATTAGCGGGCTGCACCGCGTGGACACTAACCCCCGACTTCCAGCCCTGCTGGTGGACAGTCTGATGGAATGTCCTTCCCTTCTGGGAGGTCTTTTTTCTCATGCAGTTACTTTGAAGCTGTGCAGTTTTAGGACAATGTGTCTAGGTATGGATTTATTTTTATTTATCCTGTTGGGAACAGGAGAGGCCTTTTAACCTAAGGGTTCTGATCTTTCTCCAACTGTGGACAATTCTCATCAGTTACAACGGCAAGTCTTACGTCTCCTGCATGCTCGTGGTTCTTGTTCTGGAACAGCCAGGAGAGGGATGAGGAGCTTGGACACCGCTGTCTTTCAGTGTTTCTCCAGACCAGACCCCTGAGTGAGCTCCCCAGGCCCTCTTCCAGCACTCCAACCACCCCGTGGGCTCCCCACTTTACTGCATTCTCCCGCATTCTTTACACTATGCTGTCTATGACCATGGTTGCTAACTGGCCCTGAAACCTCACCTTTGGTAATTTCCTTATCAGATAAATGGCATCTGCCTGGACCTATCCTGGACCTGTGGGGTTTGCAGGTTCAAACTTCTCACCAAACTGAGGAGAGCCCTTCTCCAACGTGTCAGGCTGGGTCGCCACGAAGGGCTGGGTCTCCCAAGAGCCTGGGAGGTGGTGCGGGGCGTGAGACCCGTGTCCCTCGAGGCTGCACAGCCCAGGGTCGAGGACACTCACCCGCTCATTCTTGTCGGTGCAGAAGAGCCGAGTGTGGTGCCTCTTCTGGACCACTATGAACGTGATCCCCGGCTGGTAGTCTTTTTCTAGCTTAATGCATGCCTCTCGGATAGCCAGTAACTCGTGGTGAAGAACCTATGGAAAGAAAGAAGAACACTTTTGAGGATCATTATTATGTTCTCAGGCCTCTCGCTACCTTGGAATGAATCCCTTAATTATGTGTATATTTGATACATATTTACGTTAAGGCTTGTAGTTCCACTAGCTTGTTGTTACCTGTGTGATTCTGTCTCTCTGAGCCTGTTTCTTCATTAATATCATGGAGCAAACGATACCCAGGTTTCGTGGTTAAATGGTTTAGGTTAGATAATGGAGAAACAGGCTGAGCGCAGTCTCTGGAATGTTCTAAGTGTTACCACCCACCGTGGACATGAGGCACTGTGGGAAACACATACATGAACCAATCAATCCAACAGCTTATTTTTGGATTGGAGAAGATGGAGAGAATCTAGTAAAAAACAAAAACAAAACAAAACAAAACACCCCCAAAAACCACTGCTTAGGAGCTGGACCTGAGTTCAAATCCTAGCTCTACCACTATGCAACTGTGTGGCTTTGGAAAGCCATGCACCCTGTGTGATCCCCAGTTTTAAAATGGGAACATCCCACCTTGCAAGCTTGCTGTGAAGACTAAAGTCAACTGCGAAGCGCCAGGAGTTAGGGTACAACGATGCTGGCACTGTCTCCGCTCCCCCACCTGTGTCAGAGAGGAACAGGCACACAGCCTGGCACAGGGTGGTGATGGCTGCTACAGGGACCACACACCTCAGGGTTTCAGCAACTGCCCTCATCAAATATTGTGTTGTGATGTCTCAAAAATATGTCTTGCGTTCTGGGTCCGGAAACCCCATTGTGGTGATTCTGTAAGATGTGGAGTGCGTGCACAGAGAGAGAAAACAGAGGATGACACGAACCGTCCTCTGTAGTAAGAATGCCCATGACAGAGGGTGAATGGGTGCTCAGAAGAGGGGAGAACATCTCCCAGAGGAGGGAACCAGATAGTTTTGTGTAAGAGGGGCTTCGAGCTCAGCTGGCACGAGCTGGATCTGGACCCGAGAGGCGGCACAGGAGCCCCCAGTCCAGGTTCCCACAGAAGCTCCGAGTCAGGGGCCCTGGCCAGGGGCTCCCAGGCGGTCAAGGAACCTCGAAGCCATCCCCCTCGCCTGCTGTGGCCTCAGCTGCCCCTGCTCTGGACCAGGAAGGCGACGGCACCCGCGCCTTGTCACGTGACCCCCCGCCTGGCTAGCAAGGTGGCCTGGGGCCTTGGGACACACTGGAGTGCCTCTCAGGACGTCTTCCTGTCTGGGTGGGTCTCCTGCAGCATCGGATACTTCTGCCTTCCCTGCTACTGTCTCTGGACGAAGCGTGCACTGGAGACGCAGAAGGGGTGGAGGTGGCATTAGCTCTGGCCAAGTATGGACGCACTCAGGGGGCATCAATCCCCTGAGCTCCAGGCTCGGATGGATTCACCGCTGCCCACAGTCCCCTCAACCTGGAGACGCTGCGGGCGCTTTCACCTGGAGCGTAGCAACAAGCCCCCCTTTTGTCCTCACCTGCCCCTGCGCCAGTGCCCCGGTGTCTAAGAGGGTCCCCTGCCTTCCAGACGCTTCCTCAAGGCGATGCCCCACACGTCACCCAAGGTGCCGCCTCTCCCTCCACGTCCAAACAGTGGCTGCGTCCTGTCGCCTATTTCCAAAGGGCTCCCACCCACCCTCCGCCCGGCCACCGTCCTCCCCCTGCTCTGTGCTCTCCCCACTCCGGCCCGCCCCCTCCTTCGCAGACAGAGGTGACCCCCAAGCCACAGCGGTGTCCCTGCCCCACAGAGACTCCCCACAGCCTGTAAGGCAAAACCTGGAGCCGGGAAGGGCCCCTGGCTGGCATGTGCTGGACCAAGTCCGCCTGGACAGGCCCCTCCGCCCCACCTGCCGCAGGGTCCTGACAACCCCGAGCCCATCACTACCGCCCACACGGCGACCAGATAAACCTGGGGGCAAAACGAAAACCACCCCACTGTCTTCATTAGCGAACCTAAGAAGCTGTCCTGCCGAGAAACAGGTGAGTTTAAGACACAGAGAAGAGGGCAGGGAAAACGCGGGGGAGGCGGCCAACCTGCTGGAACTGCCCCTCGGAGACACCGTCTCGGTAGAAGATGATGCGGGTGGGCTTGAAGCGCGTGGACTTGTAGAACTGGATGAGAAGCTCGCGCACCATGGCCGCCAGGTCCTGGATGATCTCCTGCCGGTGCTGCTGGACGCGCACGGTGGCGCAGTAGCGGTTCGGGTGGGCGTCCATGCTGCCCACGACCTGCGGGGCAACGCGGGTCAGCAGGAGACCCGAGGGCCCCCGCTCTGGGGGTGAAGGGGGTCCAGGAGAGGGCTCGTCACATGCAAACCCACCACCTTTACAACTCCTCTGAGTGCGTGGCTGTAGTGTTTATAAATGTGTTCCAAAGAATAAAAGCTTGCCCGAGGGACCTAATAAAAAAATCAACAATTGTTCTGGACCCCTAATTCTGCTTGTGATTAGATGTGGCTGAATTACATCAGCCCAGAGAAGGTACCTGGCGACACTGACAGCGTTCCTAATTCTTTCAAGCACACTGTTTTCCCAAAGCCATGTGCACCTCCACACACGACACTCCAAGATTCCGACCCCTAAGAGTGACGGGTGTCCCAAAGGGAAGCTGGCCTGAAACCAGTCGCCTGCAGGTGCCACCCAGAGGGAACCAGACGGCGAGTGCCAGGGACATGACCCCACCGGGCCACCCTGCTGCACTGCTCATGCTGATCAGACAAGGAAAGGGCCCAGAAGTACGGAGATGCTGATTACGCAGGAACACAGACCAACAGGGGGCCCGGCAGGAGGTGATACTCACGGCGGCGATGGACGGCTTCTTCCCGTCCCCGGCAGGTGGGTGCGTGACATCTGCCCCCAGAAAGATGACGGGCTGCTGGAACACCGGAGGCCTGAGAGGGGAAGCGGGAGCGTCAGAGGCCAAGGCTCGGGGACACTGCCCGGACCTCTCAGGGTACTGGCGCCAGCGTTACTTTGTGTGCGAAGGGTACTGTGGCCATGTTTGTAAAGACTCCTTATCTTTCAGTCACAGGTACAGAAAGCCTTACAGGTGAAAGGACGCTTGGTGCGAGATCTGCTTCAGAATGAGGCGGTGGGGGAGAGGGTGCAGCTGGAGTGTAGACGGAATGAGAGGGCTGAGGTGCCGACAGCTGCTGTGGCTGGGCTCAGGGACATGAGGGTTCTGCCACGTAGATGGCTGAAAATTCCAAGCCGATTATACACACAAAGAGTCCCATGGTTTGTTACCCAGCCTTGGACCTGCAGCCGCACTGCACGGTACACAGGAGCATCCTTGTTCTCTACCCGTTAGAGGCCAGTAGCAGCCCCCGTCCTGACACCCCTACGTCTCCAGCATGACCACACACTCTCAGGGCTGCGACACCGCCCCAGTTGAGAAGTACTGCTCTAAGCTCTCTCCCTGGGTCTTCTAACCGCCGGCTGCACTCCAGCGGTCACGACCCTGAAGCGCCAGCGTTGGGGGCACGGTTCTCGAGCCAGCGGGCGGGTCCCAGACTCACCGGCTGTGCGTTCTGGAGCTTCCTCTCTCTAGGCCTCACTCTCTTCTCCCTGACCGCGCCTGCCCCCACCTCCACCTGACCCCGTGGCTCTTCCCTGCTGCCCCCTCCCCCAATCCTGGATCGTCCTGGGAGCATCCGCAGCATAACACACGCAGTTATGGCTCACACCTTGCACCAGCAAAACCACACCTGCCTCCGGACTCCACCCTCTTCCCACAGCTCCCTCGCTTCCCTTGCTCGCCTTGCGGCAAAGCTCCCGGAATTAGCAGAACCCGTCTACTGCCTCCCAAGCAGGCCTCGTGCTGCCATGGCAACAAGACTCCTCTTTGCAAGGTTACCGACGACCTGCACACGTCCCCCAGTCCCATGGTGGAGCCTCGGACCTCATCGCACTTGGCCGGTTGGCACCGAGTGACACGGCCAAGCACCGGCTCTTCCCCCGACCCCACCAGGCTCCAGTGCTGCCTCCCCGACTCCCCGGGGCTGAGGACCTGGATATCCTTCCTATCTACACCCTGCCCTGGGGCTTCTCTCCAGCCTAGAGGCCTTAGGTACCACCTCCTTGTGAGGATCCCTGAACAAACCTCACCAACACCGGGCCTCTGTTTCCCCTCCCCCCCCCCCCCCACCCAGTGTCTCCCCTGGGAGGCTGACGCACCTGCCCAGCTTCCTCATCCAGTGCTGCCTGACCGCTCCAGAGGCGCAGGCTTGGACCCACTCTCGAGTCTCCTCTCCCATTCACAGAGCATCCCGCCCCAGCCGTGCCCCAGCCCCTCTCCTGGGACAACGCAGGAGGGCCCGGTCCCCACTCCACCCAGAGCTGGAGTCGCCTTTTAGAACGAGGTCACTGGAGCGACACCTCCACTCGTGAAGCTCCCTCCCGTGGATGCGCTCCCCCGGAGGGGGTGCCAGGCCCCCCAGCAGCCCTCTGCCCCTCAGTCTCTCAGTGGAGCACCTGCCGCACTCCTGGCAGCCTGCACCACAGGGCCCTTGCACGGTCTGTGCCCTCTGGAACGGTCTCCTCCCCGGTGTCCACATGATCCCGCCCCCTCCAGTGCCTGCAGTCTGCTTAGTGCCACCTCCCCTGTGAAACCCTCACCCTTCTGAGCTCCTGTCCCTTCCACTGTGTCACTGTTGCTCACCTGGGAAGTGCATTCATGGACCCTCTCACCAGGGCCTGCGCTGCAGGGCTAGGGCTCCTGCACACAGTAGGCGCTCAATAAACACAGAACCTGCTGCTGAGTGAACTGAGCGAGTCCAACGACCCCTCATCGCAGAGCCAGCCCCGCTCAGGGCAGCCACCACATCTCACGTGCGGGACCCCCGGCCCCGGATGGGGTAAGAAGTCCCTTCTCCTCGAGCCCCTGCACCCGGTCCTCAGGGGCCTGCAGGTGGCCCTGGTCCCCTAGACCGAGGGCGGCCGAGACCCACGTGCTACTCGCTTCCTTCACCCACTGTCCAGGGGAGCGGACGCCGGCCTCGGCAGGCCACCCCCATCCCGGGGAGTCACGCACCGGCTGCCCCGCACGCACGCGGCGGAACGCCGGCCTCACCTCCCCTGGGGCAGCAGGATGTTGTTCACGCCGCCCAGTTTGACGTTGATCTTCAGGCAGAGGTTGGACAGGGTCTGCGGCGTGGTCCTCTGCACGTTCTTCATCTGCACGCACTGCGTGGCCATCCCCAGCACCGTGTCTCCCACACGCTTGACCTCGGCTGCGGAGGGAACGGTGCGCTCAGGACGGCTCCCCTGGCGCCTCCCCTCCGCCCGCCCCGAGCTCCCCCACCCCACGTGCAGCCAAGCCCGTGCAAGAGGGGCCGGGCCCAAGAGGGGGTCAGAGCCCGGGTTCCAGATCTGCTCCACACCGCCCAGGCCTGCGCTGGCTGCGGGGCGTCCACCCCGCTCGCTCAGGGAGGCCGGGCGGGTGCAGCCCGGTCCTCGTCAGGAGCGCTTCTACGACTTATCCAGGGCTGCAGGGCGGTGCGGGCAGGGCCAGGCTGGAATCCAGGGCTCGCATTCCGAAGGCCACCCTCCGTCCCCGTGCTCAGGACTGCAAGCAAGCCAACGCTCGAGTCGTTGAAAATATAAACACTGGCGTCCTCAAATCCTCGGCAAACGCAAATCTGACATCCAAGACCTCTGTGGGCCCACACCCCCTCTGCTCCTGGGTTCTTTCATGAAGCAGCGGGTCAGCCGCTCCCTGGGCGGGCCTGGGAGAAGCTGCGCAGGATGGGAATTCCGAGGGCTCGCTCTTTCCTCCTTTCCCTGGACACGGAGCGAGCGCCGTCACCGCCCAGACGGGGGATCCCGTCGGCGACGCCGACACGCCTCTCTGTTCCCTTTGCCCCGGGGCACCCACACACCTCCCGCGCTGGGGCCTCTGGTTCCCAGGGGGGTTCCGGCAGACGCACCCGGCACCCACCTCCCCATGCCGCCGCCACCTGTCTACACCACCAGCGCCCCGGAGCTTCCCGAACCAGGGCCTGGGACTCCATCGCAGGGGCCTGGTAACTTTCAGCCGAGTGAAAGTGCAACTGCCCTTCTGGCAGAAAGGGCTCTGATCAACTTCCAGAGGATTCTGAGGCGGCCACAGCTCACAAGTGGAGAAGTGAGTCCCAGGCAGGAGCTGAGGACGGCGCCCCGAGTGGGTGACTGCGTGTGCGCCGCCTGGCTGCTCCTCCACCCGGCCGACGTCTGTGTCGGGCGGCGGACAAGGTAACTGCACACGTGTCGAGTCCTGTGCCACCGCAGGACGCGGGCCTCCGGGAACTGCGGCACCAGACAAGACTACCAAGGGCGGCCCTGGGCACGTGCGCGGCCGCAATCAGAAGCCACCTGGTCTTTCCTAGCTCTCGAATGAGCCAGAGACAGGCAGCTCCTCGGCGCGGCAGAGACACAAAGGGCTGAGGCTGCACTGCACGCCCACAGTGCCACCGACAGCGGCCAGAGGCCGTGTGCGCGCCGAGGCCTACCATAGACGGGGGTTTTTCCGGGCAGGATGACCACCACCAGCTGCAGGCCGGCGTACGTGTTCTTCAGATGCCTGAACATGGGCTCCACACTATCTGCCCCCTGGGCGTATTTACAGAAGCACGGCTGGCCCTGGATCGGCATTCCTGCGTCTCTCGAGATCTTTCTGAGCTGCTCCGTGAAGGACCTGGAGGAGGAGGTTCATTACGCGAAGCACCGAGAACACCAACGATTCAGACCAACCGGAGGCCCCGAGGAGAGGGCACAGTTCTAACAGATCCAGACCCCACACCCTTTTCATTGAGATGGAAATCCAAGCTGAAGCCCTGGACAAGGACACTGCAACATGGTAACAAACAAAGGCGGCCATTCGTGCTAACCGTGCAGGTTACTGAAATGTCACGATGAAACAGGAGACTTCAAGTCGTGGCCACGCTGCCCCCTCACCAGCTGTGACACTCCCAGGGCAGTGACAAGTGCCGTCCTTTTAAAGCCGGGCGTGAGCAGCTGCCACCCACTTGCCTGTGGATGCCGCGCATTGTCAGGGTGAGGAAAACTGTGAGCTGACCGTCCCCTTGGATTTCCCCCCCGTTATTCCTGTGTGCGCGACTTGGACTTGGATGACATAATCACGGGAGAAAACCAAACAGCCCGCAGTTAGAGTAGCACCAACAGCTGCAGCCGACAGGCCCTGTGAGATCACAGGCGGGGTTGGGGAGACAGAGCCACGGCTTCTATTTTAAGCTCAGGAATAAACACATCACCGCCGCTGACCATAAAGTAAGGCCACTCCGACCCGCTGCGGCCGGTTAGTGCTCAACCCAGTGCAGCTGAGGAAACACACGAGTGCGGGTCTGCACCGACGCCCACACGCGCACGTACCCTGGGGCCACCTGGCTCCAGGAAAAGTGAAATGGGGGCCACGGGACACGGAGAGGGGAGGCACCCCGAGGTCGGACTCTAACGCACTCTGTCCCCCGACACCCCGCGCTCCCAGCGGAGAAGCCTGCTCGAGCCGCTGGTGGCGTGGAGGAGAGGCCCCGCCCCACTCCAGAACCCTGAGGGCCCCAGCTCCCCGGAGCCACCCTCTGCTGCAACGCCCACTGCTACCTTCCCCCGCTCTGTAGGCCGCCCCTGCCCCCACCCCAGAGAGGCAGGAGACAAAAGCCTTCCTCTCCCTGTTAGGTCTATTTGGCACAAAAGCATGAGCAACCAAGCTGCATGTTTATGGAGCTGCTTTCAAAGGGTCCGACACTGGGCCGGGCTGGGCTGACACAATCTTCGCCTCTGCCTCTGCTTTGCACGCTTTACTCTTCATTTGCTGTTTTGTTTCTCACAGAACCTGCCCCACTCTTCGCACTCGCTCCAACAGCGAGCCTGAGAAGCAAAGCAGCACCGGGGCCCCCACTTCCCGGCCCGGCCACCCCAGGCGGTGCCCTTCGATGGGGAAAGGCGGCCAAGCCCTGCCCTCCAAACGGAGCCCACGACCTGCCCAGCCCGATGCGGCGGGCCCTCCCCCCGCCCCCGGGGGCCTTACTTGAGGTGGACCTCCGTGCACTGGCGCTGGGGGGCGAAGCACGCGATGGCCCACACCTTGATCTCGATGCCCGTGTGGAACTGCTTGTTCCTCATGTCCCAAACGCCCTGGACGGGGGTGGCAATCGCTTTATTCTGCAAACGGCGAGAAGCTCAGAGTAAGAAGAAAATGGAAAACATATTCCTCTGACCTTGGATTTTGTCACGGTCCCTATCGCTGGTGGTCCCCTGACCAGATGGCAGCTCCTGAGGCTGAGAATGGAACCCTTGCGTAGACTCCCCATCTCTGAGCTGCCTGGCACCGCAGGGGTCCCGCAGGTGTGTGCACGATGGATGGATGGATGGATGGATGGATGGATGGATGGAGGGGTGAGAGGTGGAGGGAGGGTGGAGGGGTGAAGAAGTAGATGGTGGGGAGCAGGGGGCACCCGGAAGGCTGAGCAGGGAGGGCCCGGAGCTCCATCCAACCTCACGGGTAGCCTGGAGGGAAAGAAGTGCCTCACGACGTTACGGGAAGGCTTCTTGTCTTGTAAGCACGCTTCCGTTAATTTTACCTCATCCATCATCAGTGGGGCAGCCGGGGAAGGGGAGGGAAGCAAGGTGTTTCTTCCCAGTCCTGTGCCTGGGAGCAGACAGGCCAGCCGGGACCGAGCCCGTCGCTTCCCCGGCTCCACACGCCACTGCCTGCAGCTGTTTAAGCTATTCCCATTTGGGAAGGAAAAAACAGCAGATAATGCATCCACTTAATTTTGTCATCTCTCGACCAGAAAGGACCAGGTCTCAACACTGTCACCGAAGGAATCTCTGAACTGCCTTCAAGTGATTCTGGAGCACAAGGGATGGTCAGGAAGGGACACTGTGACTGGAGCTGTGTTGGCTGTGGGCACACCAACACCTTGTGTGCCCTACAGAGAATGCTCGAGTCCCACACACTGGGCCTGAGTCAGAGAGAAGTCTTTGGCACTGGCCTCCTCTTTTAGTTAGGGCCACACGGAGGGGGAGAGCTGTAATCCCAGGCCTGTGGGCAGCAGGCCCTGAAGGACTGGGCTGTGTCTGAGTTGCTGTCATTTACTCTGCAAAAGTGTTTTTAATGAAAAACACTTTTTTCCTACTAAAATAATATAAGCATATTGTAAAAATCAAATATTACAGAAATGAATGTTTTTGTTTCCTGTATTTTCTAAACCACTACCCAGCTCCTGCGAGCCTCCTTCTGTAAGACAGAGCCACCACCAAGTGTGGTGTTCCAGACTCAGTAACACACACACACACACACACACACACACACACACACACACACACACACACGCACGCACAGTGTACACTGCAATGCACTCTTACTATCTGAGTGTCTCTCAGCCTCAGCCCTGCGGTGGACACGTGGCTGGCTGGCTGCCGTGCGGCAGTCCCGTGCACTGGAGGTGCCAGCAGCCGCTGCCCATCAGATCCCAGCCTCCAGACATTGCCGGATGCCCCTGGGGACACTGAATGTTTTGTCTAACAGGACAATGGGTAGGGCAGGTGATGAGAAGTGTTTGCTCCCATTACAATGTTTAAGACATCTGGGAAAATTCATTCATTTAGAAGCATTAAAAAGTTTGGATCCTTACAGTTCTAACATTCTTGCAAGGTTAGATTACAAGAGCCGCTTTGCTTTCCAGATGTGACTCCTGTCTTCACTAAAAGGCGGAAAGACGCTGAATATGCAATCTTGGTTTCACTATGTAAGTCTCACTGCTTCGGGCATCTCCTCACTGACTTGTGAAAGGGAATCCACCTCTCCCTCCTAGGGCCACAGGGAGGGTTAAGAAGGGGCTGTGTCTGCAGTGTCTGAGCTCCCAGGTGCACAAGTGGGCTGAGAAGGAGCCAGGAGGCCTTGCTCAGAAGGAAGGCATCCTGCAGAGAACGGGGAGCAGCCCCTATGCCCACTGGCTAGGGTGGGGCTCCCCCCCACAAAGGAATACCATGCAACAGTCAAAAACAAGCCAGAGGTCACATACATTCCAAGATCTCCATGGGATCGAAGAGAAAACATTAAGTAAAAAAAGGCAAGGCACAAACGTGTATTTAATATGCAGCTATTTGCACAAGAAGGGGTGAAAAAAATATGTGAATAATCCCTGGAGCGATTGTACAAGGAGAACTGCCTCCTGGGAAAGTAACCAGGATCTGGGGAGAAAGAGATTTTTTTCCCTATAATTCTTTGTATCTTTTGAACTTGGAAACACTTAAAAAAATAGAACTTATGTTTTAAAATAAGAAAGGAAAGAGTCCTGCAAACAAAACTGAAAGGACTTCCCTGGTGGTACAGTGGTTAAGAATCCACCTGCCAATGCAGGGAACACGGGTTCGAGCCCTGGTCCGAGAAGATCCCACATGCCGTGGAGCAACTAAGCCCGTGTGCCACGACTACTGAGCCTGCGCTCTAGAGCCCATGAGCCACAACTACCGAGCCTGAGCTCTAGAGCCCGTGAGCCACAACTACTGAAGCCCGCATGCTCTAGGGCCTGCATGCCGCAACTACTGAGCCCTCATGCTGCAACTGCTGAAGCCCATGTGCCTAGAGCCCGTGCTCCACAACAAGAGAAGCCACTGCAATGAGAAGCCCGCGCACTGCAACGAAGAGTACCCTCCACTCGCCGCCACTAGAGAAAGCCCGTGCGCAGCAACGAAGAGCCAACGCAGCCAAAAAAAACAAAACGAAAGCTTGCCACAGGCACTGAGGACTGGAGTCCATTCAGGTAGAAAGGTGTCGAGTCACGTAGAACGCAGGCTCCCGCAGGTGCTCACTGACCCACAAAAGCCATGACCTTTGCTTTCTCTCTCTCTCTCTCTCTCGCTCGCTCGCTCGCTCGCTTGCTCTTTTTCTTGGCTGTGCCCCGCGGCTTGTAGGACCTTAGTTCCCTGACCAGGGATTGAACCGAGGCCCTGGCAGTAAAAGCGCCGAGTCCTAACCACTGGACGGCCAGGGGATGCCCAAAGCTGTGACCTTGGAAGCTGAGCCCCACCACCTGCGCTGCGGCTAAGGGGGAGGTGCCAGGAGGAAAGGAGATAAGAACTTCTCGTGAGCTCTAAGGGGCTCAAGGGTCAGGACCGTACTGACCAGAACCAGAGGTCAAATGGGCAAAACCAAACAAACAGAACTGTGCCTGTGACTAAACTGATGCACTTGCTCCCACATACCTCCAAAACAAAAGTTAGAAAGCAGAAAAGCAGCATGAACTTCTGGAGAGTAACTCGTCACTGGCAGAGCATCCATCATACAAAGAATGATGCTTTTAAAATTTTGATGAGATAATAAAGTTTACCTTTTGAAAAGAAAAGGGGTGATTCAGAAAACTTTAAAAGGGTTAAGGAAGCAGTCCTTTACCTTGACCATGGTCTACACCTCTGAGGGTGTGTGCGTGTGGGTCAGGCGCTGCTGCTCCAACATCGACGTTCAGACACATACTCCCAACACCCACAAAACGCCCCACCCAGCCGTCTACCTACCCGGCCCCCGTAGAGGATGGAGGGCGGCTGGAGGACCCGCCCGGTCACATCGGTCATCTCGTCTTTGACCATGATTCCAAACTCACGAACATACGGATCTGTGTTAAAACTGGCACTTCTCATCTTGAAAAGGGAAGAAAGAAAAGGCACAGAGTCAGGGGTGGACTTTGCTTCCTTCCAGAAGCCGAGTCTGTCCAAAGCATCGGGGGGCCTTGCCCTGGGCACCCTGAGCCGGCGTCCCCAGGGTGTCCCCACCCGAGGACTGGCCTGAGGATGTGACGCTCACCAATTTGCTAATCTCTTCCTGCCGATCGGGGGCTGACCTGGCAGTCGCTCTGATCATGGTTGAGGTCTGATTGTCGGTCAGCTTTTTTATACATCTCTGTCCCGCCACTATGTTACAGACCTATGAAGAAACGCAAGAACCGGGCGTCAGCGCCGGGCTGGGAAGCGGGCACAGGTCTGAGGCCAAGCGCGAGAGCTGGCGCCCAGCTCTGCCCGTGATATATCCACTCCTCACGAGTGAACTGTGAAGCGCCACGCAGACGCCAGTGTGGAGGCTGCTCCTGAGATCCACTGGGAACCGCACGCTGGGAGGAGGCCCTCTGGTCCAAGGCAGAAACCACTCGAGGAAACCCAGCACGACAGAAGCGTGAGCCGGGAGCCGCGCCGCTGAGAGCAGCACAGCCTCTGAGACCACCCAGCGGCGGGGTGGGGCTGGCCGGTGTCCTCACCATGGGTTGTGTGGACCCCCGTCCTCAGACATGGGGGTGTAATACAGAGCTGCCGGGGATGGGAAAGAAGTCTGCCTTCTGCACACAGCCCAGGAAAAACCAAACCAAGGGCCAGGTGTTTCAGTAATTGGACAAATACCGAGAATTTAAAACACTAACAGAAAAGACTTAAAAACTTGTGTCCTAGTTTTAGCATTTGATCTTTTCCCAGGCAAGGATTTTTCAAACCAGAAGTGAATTTTAGACTTCCTGAGCACATTTTACTGGGTGCCAGGGGCCTGCTGGGCACACACGTATGGTCTCGACCTTCACACGAATCCTGTGTTACCAAACCCATCTTATTAATGCAGAAACCGAGGCTGGACCACATCCGTTAACCTGTCCCAGGTCCCCCAGTGGCAGGAATAACAAGGTTTGGGCCCGGGGTGCCAGCGGGGCCCCCGCCCTGGAAGTTCTCCTCCCGGCCCACAGAGATGGAGGGAGGGGGACTTGCCTCTAGGGGAAGGTAGGTGTGTTTCTGCTCCTGTCCGACTTGTAAACATGGGAGGTGAGGGTAGCGCAGGACCAGCTTGTGCCTGTCCTTGAAGTACTGGGCCACCGTGCACTCCACTGTCTGCCCGCTCTCTTGCTGCAGCGGGAACCTGGGGAAGAAAGAGGCGGCTCAGCCCCGGAGCTTCCCAGGCCCCCAGGGGACGGGTGACCGAGACCCACGTGCCCGCTCGCACAGGGATGCTCTTGTGGGTCTGCTTTCTTAGGGTTGAAGAAGGTAGAGGGTGATTCAAAGCATCTCCCTGGGGGTCAGAACCAAATCATGCCCTCTGGCTTATCTGAACATTCCCAAGTCCCTAACCTTTCGTTTTATCTCTGGAGTCGGGAAGTAAAAAATACCCGCACGCCTACAATATGCAATAATCACAAATGACACATACATCTAGAGGACATGGAAAGGACTCAGGACACATGAAGACAAATCCAGGAAGAAAAGCCTGTGCACTTTCCAGCCGACCTCGCACTGACTCTGAAAGTCGTTTACCGGCCAAGTGCTCCAAGTGTCCGCCCCAGAAAACCTGAAACCTTCCAGAACAGGACAGTGAAAGGGACAAGCTGGGTCTGCTCAGGCCTCTGCAGCCACATGTGGTGGGGCGGAGGCAGGAGAGGCCCACGTGCAGGGGCGGGAGAGCTCCGTGGCATCCTGCACTCACAGGGGACAGCCCCCATGCAGGATGGGGCCGAGGGCGCTGGGCACAGGGGGTAGGGGACCTCTGCCGACTCCTTTGCTCTGCCCGGTGGGAGGAGGTCATGGGGACAAGGACACAGGCTCACCTCCCCCGCACCCCCCCTGCTGCACAGGACCCTGGGCGTCTTGGTATAACCAGTACCCAGAGACACACCAGGCACTTCCCACGGAGCGACCGCGAAATAAACTAACGAGTCCTCACTGGAGCCAGAAGGCCTCAAGGTGGGGTGAAGGGGCCACACAACCTAAGACGGCACTGCACCCGTGCGGCCGGGACACCGACTACACGGACCTGGACCCCGAACTGTCTGCGAAGTGACGGGAGCTCCAGACAGAGGCCGCAGCATCGGCCTGGGCCGGGCCACGCTTGTGGATCCAGGTGGCGCCAACCCATCCCCACTCCCTCCCTGGACCCCACTCAGCACGGAGGACTGGAAAATGAACCAACAAGACCTTCCCTCGCCTGTCGTATTCAAGAAGGAAAACTGACGGTGAGCCCCTCGCCCCGCCCCATACAGGGGAACTTCATTATTTTATTCCACGAGGTGAAGTGTGCTTTCGGAATTTTATAACTAGAATGAAAACCCTTTGCAGAAGTGACTGCTGCAGAGTTTGGACATCTGAGTGACAGTGAAGGTCGGAGCTGATAAGCGTTTGACGGGGAGGCCGTTTACGTTTGGTGGCTGGCGGGCCGCCGGGTCACGTTGCAGACGCGGTACTTCCTCTTCATCTGCCCGCAGTGCGTTATCTCCACCTTTAGACCTGAGAACACACAGCAGCTGGGCTTCAGCATCACGACTCGCCCGGGCCTGCGGCGCACACCCCACTGCCAGCCCTGCAGCTTCCAGGGGAACCTCACCCACAGACCCACGGCGAGGGCCTTCCGGGTGACCCTCGGGCTGGGCCATCTCACCCCCAGGGACGCCCCCTGCCCCAGGGATGCCCAGGCGAGAGGCAGGGTGTGTCCTCAAAGACGAGGGGTGACGGGGACTCGGCTGAGCGGGGCGTCAGCCGCCACGGCCTCTTCTGTGCTTCCTTCGGGGTTATTTTTAGCAACGAGGACTGCTGCCGGCTCTGAACACCCCCAGGAGGGACGGGTGCAGCGGGGCCGAGCCTGCAGGGCCTGCCAGCTCCCCGACGACGGGCAGAAGGACACAGCCAGGTCACTGAACCCTGGGCTGCGTCTTCTCGAGTGGAACCCAGGCTCGGTTAAACGACAAGGAATCAACGTTCCGGAACGTCCCGAGAAACTGATCGCGCTCGTGCTGCAGCTGCCTGGCCCTCATATCCGCGCTCGGACACTGCCGGGCCACCCCACGCAGAAAGTCGTCATTTAGAAATCGTTCCCACGCTGGGAAGCGGGCGTCCTCGTCCTGCGCTGACGCGTCCCCGAGGGCTGGCTCCTCCGCTGCCCCCGCCCCTCCCCCGCGGAAACACGAAGGAACAAGAACCTGGGAAACTCAGGGCCATCCAGGTCGCGTCCCTCATCCACCGCGCCGGGCAGCTAGTTACCTTTGATTTCTTTGGTAAACTTGACCCTTTGGGAATCTGTCAGAGGTTTCTGTTGTTCTTCAATACTTTTAAAATCCAAAACTTCACACACAAACTCGATTACTGGCTGTGCCTTATAAAACGCTGTTGCCGAAACTACAGGCGGGAAAAGAAGAGACAAAAGCCGAGACGTGACCAGGCCTGCCCGGCCAGGCCACTCTCGCAGCCGGCCGGCTCCCCCTGCCGCCCCTGCTCGCGGACTCCGAGGGGCAGTGGAGGGGTCGGCAGAGGCTCAAGTCACCCTCTGAGGAAAACGCTGCGGTGTAAAAACAAAACCCCTCAGCCGGTGACAACCACAAGCCTGGGTTTTCTGGCACTTTCTGACCACCTTCTGGTCTCGGGCTCCCTGAAGTTTACTGTTCCCACGTGGGGTCCAACACAGAGGGGCAGCCGGGAACCGCCCTCGGCCCCCTGAGCCACAGGCTGTGTCTGTGGAGGGGGCCCCGCGGAGGCTCTGACGGTCAGGCGTGAGCGCCACCACCCTCCGTGCGCGAGCAGCGCGGCGGGCCGGGCGCGCGTGGAGGGGCCTCGCAGCCCGCCTCACCCCCCGATGGCGGCCGGGGCTCTGCTTACCGTCGATATTCAGCATCATCTTCCAAAGAGAAGGCCGGACGGACTGATGGAAACCAAACCACACCTCTCGGCCCCCGCCCAGCGGGTTGGAGCAGCCCTCGGACGCCGTGAAGAAGGAGCGGCCCACGGGGGTGTACCTGGAACGGGAGCCTTGTCTAGCGAGGCCGACGGGCACACACCCCGCAGACACTCAAGCCGTCCTCCTGTGTCCACGGCCAACACGCGGGGGACACGCAGGAGAACTTCCTCCCGCGAGCCGAGGACACGGGGGTCTGGTCACACCTCGTGCTCCCCACGCGAGCCTCCCACCGCGATGCCTCGCCCGCAGCCCTCGGGTCTGCACACAGCACTTCACCTCCTTTTAGGATGGGGCGGGCAGGGGTGCAGGTGCAGGCGACCACAGTCAGCCAGCCGGACCGGTCCCGCCCGGGCCTCGGGGCGTCTGGCACGGAAGGCCAAGGACCTCGCGGAGAACAAGCACCCAGGCCCCGTTCCCCTTCCACCCGGCTCCTCTATGGCGGGGGAGAGGGAGGTGCCGAGTTCGGACCTCGTCTCGGGGGACAGTGAGATCCACGTGAGGGAACACCCACGCCCTCCCAGGGGGAGGGACTGAAGGTGCTCAGAGACGGAGGCCACCGCACTCTCCAGGGCAGCGGCCGCGGCATCACCAAGGGTCCCCGAGGGAAGACCCTGTCGCCTACAGGCCGAGCCACCAACCAGGACACGCACACTCTGCTTCCCCCAGCCTCTTTCTCTATTTCCCCCAAACGAAAGACTTTCCTCCTGATTATAAAAGTAACATGGTGATTAATGCAAAGGAATTCAGAAAAAAAAAAATCACAGTAATTCCTGCCACTCTTTTAAAAAATGGACTTGACATTTTGGCAACAACCCTTAAGAGCTGGGGTTTTTTGCACCCACCTGCCTTCCTCACATCAACAGTTCCAAGCAGTGACAGACTACGTGCAGGGGCCCGGGGACCCTGCCAGGAGTGACAACCTGCCCTGTGTTTCGAGAACCCCAGGGTCCCCTTTAAATCTAACACGGTCCTTCAAGGAGATTCCTCTTACACTCACACCCTCCCCTCAAACCTCAGAGTTCTGGTCGGTGTTGGGAGAGTTCAGTGCGGAGGTTCGTTTCAGTTTTAGGTTCTCCTTTCACTTAAATCGTTCACAGAGTTCCCGAGGCCCTACTGTGCAGGACACCCGGGGAAGGAAGAGGCGTCCCACACTGGAAACCCGAGCGGTGGGTGTGGCTCGCACACGGCTGTCACGTGGGGAGCCGGTGTGGCCCTGCGCCTCCAGCCGGTCAATCACGAGCCATCAAAGTGTCCTGCTACCCTCTGCCTCAACAAGTTCAAGTGTGGTGATCAGTGGAAAGAAAGTAATCCCACGGAATAGAGCCAAAGTGTGTGGGCGTGGGCGCTCCCGCAGTCCTGAAAGGCCCTCCTCGTGGCAGAAGCCAGGCAAGCACAGAAGCTGGAACAGGACTCTTGAGTACGAGGGCGACTGAGAAACAGGACGAAGCTCGCACGCTGGGTGGAGTGACCGGTGCACCCAGAGACAGGCAGGCAACCTTTGTGTGCCTGGCTGCAAACTCCAGCGATTTCTTTTTATTTTACAGATTTTCCCGAGCTGGCGTTGCTACTGCTTTCATCATATAAACCCCTACGGCCGTCCCCACCCTGTCCCCAAGAACCAGCACCTCCTCAGACAGAGGATTCAGGCTTCTCGGTTCCCACCTCAGGTACGGTCCTCACCTCATGGACGGCAAATGCCTCATAACCACGTCCAGGGCTTGGATCGTCTCGAAGGGGACGCTGGGCAGCCGCCCCGAAAGTGCATCGTGTAATGCCTGTAAGCTCACGCAGGACACCCACTTGATGGACACCTTGAAGATGCGGTCCTTCCCTTCTCCTGGCAACGTGACCTCCAGCTCCACCTGGGAGGGGATCCAGAGCACACAGTTACTCATGTTTCCCTCTTAAGAAGCTACAGGGAGGTCAAGAGTGGTGGGTCGGCTTCCAGAACCCCCAGGTTAGGGGAATTCAGCCGGTCCTTCGTCCAAGCACAGGAGAGGGCACGCTCAGCCCCTCCTCCAGCAGCCAGTGACTGAAGTACAACGGGAGTCCTTCCCACCACGGATGTCTAGTGCTTCCCTAGCCCGATCCTGCACACGGTGGCAGCCGGGAGAGGCGAGGGGCCAGAGAAGGCGTCCTGAAGCCGCACAGCAGCTGCTCAGCTGGGGTCTGGGTCGGCCTCTCTGAGGAGGGCACCCCAGGAAGAGGAAAGCAGGGCGCAGGCACAAGCCTAGGCTGCTCCTGGGACGGAGGAAGGGGGCGTGGGCAGCTCACTGGGGTCCTGGGGAGTTACTCTTTCTCCAGTGGGACTGAGAAAACTGCAGTGGCTCTGGGGGTTCCTGTTTTCTGGGTCCCTTAAGAGTCCGTAAGCTAGTTTTGCAGTGAAGATTTATTTATTTATTTATTATTCACATGAACAAAAGCCTTCTCAGAACAGACATGAGGTAAAACAGAGCAAAACGCTAATAACAATCTAGATGGGTATGCATCCTCCAATTCCTTCGACGTTTGTCTGATTAAACTTGTCCACAATAAAACGTGGGCAGATCACAGGCACTGAATGAAGCATGTGGGCGGTAGGGACAAGCCAGGCTCTTCCCCAGGCAAACAAGCCCTGATGCTGTTCCAAGGGCTGTCTACACCCATTTGTGCAACAGGAAAGTGCTGCGGTACCAGCATCGCCAGGTCCAAGATGGCGGAGAAAGTAGCTCCAACTACCACAAGACCAATCAGAGTTTCCTGAGAAGAAATTAAAATTCTCAGCAAGACCTCAGAATATTTACACGATAGCACTCAGCGTTCATAACAGCCCTTTCCAACAGAACTTTCTGTGATAATGGAAACAGTCTTTTCTTGAGCTGACCAGGACAGAAGCCACTGGCCACCTGGGGCCACTGAGCACTTGAAATGTGGCTGGCGAGACTGCAGAACTGAACTTTTAGCTTCATTAACTTCTAGTAGATTTGAGTGCACACAGCCACGTGCAGCTAGTGGCGGGTGTGCAGGACAATGGCCCCAGGTGCGCCCTCTGGAGCCAACCCTCGATGAACAGCGAATCCACTTCTCTCCCCGCCTCCCGGCATGTCCTTCGCCCCTCACCACGCCCACCCACCCTGCTCCACGAGATGCCCAGACCCACCTTCACCCAGTCCCTTCATTCCACCACTGAAACATTAGATTATTATTTGGTGACTGACTAATGCATCCTGAGCATCACACACACAGACCCCACTCAGTTGATGACTGAAGCAATTCTGATATTTGCCGATAATACTTCCCCATGTTTATGGAACATCTATTGGTAGGGCACAGACTATATACTTTATCCTTAAACACCCAAAAATCCCAGCCAGGGAGACTTGTTCACCAGGCGTTATACAAAAAACACAGACCCTCAGACTGACAGTCCAGCCCAAGGCCACACAACCATGAAAGGGCAGACGTGGGATTGGGAGCCAGCCGGGCTGACGTCAAAGGCCCATCCCCTCCCCACGTGATGACTTGGGGGGGGCGGGGGCGGGGCCGAGAGGTCCTGGCACCAGCCTCGCTCATTCATTCACGCCCTCCTTCCCCTTCTCACTGACAGCCTGTGCTCAGCCTCTGCTCACTCTGCACTCTCGGGGGCGCCCTCCCTCATGCACTTGCCACACCCCATTCAGACATCACCAGAGCAGCAACCAGACTGCACCGAAGTCCCCTGCACACCTGTGTCCTGGGTGTGCTCCAGCACAGGCCCACACACCAAGCCTGACGGCCCCAAAATGGAAACGGCCCGAGGTCCATCGAAGGGAGAACAGAGCAGGGAAAAAGGAACACGTTCTTCACAATGGATGGATTTCAAGCATCTAATACTGAAAAAAAGTGGCAAGCCACAGAGGCACACTGCAGTATGATTTGTCTCAGGGCAAAACATGTTAAGGATGCACACACAGCTGATAAAACCAGTCAAGAAAGGGTCCATTTAACCCAGGTCATCAGGATGGTGGCCATGGGGGAGGGCTTGAGTGTGGACCAGCAGAGACCTGCTCGCACGTCAGCAGAGGGGGTTAGCACTTCCGCCTATTCAGAAATGGTGCACCAAGGACACGGCCAACAGGTGGGTGGAAACCACACGCTAGTTTCCATCTCACACACCAACGTGTACAGCGGGCACTTCACGCCTACAGCACACGTCTCCACCCAGCAGCACCTGGCGTATCTAGAGAACAATTCTGTGAACCGGAGCTAATTAGACACTTGTCAATGTCATTCTTTAAAAATGCCTCTATAATCCAACTGAGTGGGATTCAGAGGGGCGTATTTTCCTTTAGCAAAAGGTACTTCTATTTTTACTTTTTTAAAAACACCCTTCCTTTACTTATTTATTTCTGTAATTTATTTATTTTTGGCTGCATTGGGTCTTCATTGCTATGTGTGGGCTTTCTCTAGTTGTGGTGAGCAGGGGCTACTCTTCGTTGCGTGCACGGGCCTCTCATTGCGGTGGCTTCTCTTGTTGTGCAGCATGGGCTCTAGGCACGCGGGCTTCAGTAGTTGTGGCGTGTGGGCTCAGTAGTTGTGGCTCGCAGGCTCTAGAGCAGAGGCTCAGTAGTTGTGGTGCGCAGGCTTAGTTGCTCCATGGCATGTGGGATCTTCCCGGACCAGGGCTCGAACCCATGTCCCCTGCAGTGGCAGGCGGATTCTTAACCACTGCACCACCACGGAAGTCCTCTATTTTTAAATAGATTCTAGACCAGCCTCCTCTTGGCCCCCATAAAAAGGGAACAGAATAAGCTCCAGGCTCTACAACATTCTCTGTCAGCCACGTCTCATGAGGCCGACTGGTACAGCCATCTAATATCTTAGGGATGATGAGATTCCAACAGAAATGTCACTCCAGGGGCAGGGTGGCACCGGGCTTCAGCTGTCACACGAGCCCAAGAGCAGTCCTCAGGTCCGTCTGGGCTGCCGGCCACTGGACTCGCTCCACACACCAAGACACTTCAACCTCTGAGCATCCTGCAGCTCTTGGTCCCAGCCACGCAGCATCCAAGGGCAGTGTGCGGGTCCCAGCTCTGTAACCTCTGTGGCTCCTTTGGGTCCCATCTGTAATACAGGACAGGAGGGCAGCCCACGCGCCGCACAGATGCCTGTGCCAACCGAGGATGCCGGCAGCCCAGAAGCTGTGACACAGGAAGGCGACCAGTGCCAGCTTTTGAATATGGACAACGTTAGCAGGGGTGCCACCCCAGGCCTGGAAAACGGGGAGGCAGATGTGAGAGGCAACGTCTCCAGGCAGACCACAGCCACACGCTCAGTCCCTTCTGTCTGAACGTCGCCAGGGCGACAGACTAGAACTGGGACAGGAAGAGTCCCGCTTGGTGCCGCCGTGCAGCTCGGAAGCAGCACCGACAAGAGCAAGGAGAGGCGTGCGCAGCCGGGGAGCAGCAGCCACGGCGCCCAGCGGGCTTTGCTCGTCCAGATGTGGCTGCCATGCATCCCTCAGGAAGGAGCGGCAGTGCCGGCAGGGCCTCGGGGTCGCCAGGCTCCGTGCGCACAGGGCACTGGGAGCGCAGGTCTTCTGTGACCGGCACAGCAGCAGATCCCGTCAACGAGCAGCCTGTCCCCAGATGACCCGGGACAAAGCGTTGGGAGATGGCCGGGAGTTCAGTGACCGCGGCAGGAGAACGACAGGTCCAGGGAGGGGCTGCGCTTCTGAGGAAGCCGTGCTTGCCGAGCACCTCCACCCGCCAACAGGCCAAAGCACGCGGACATACGCCGCAGGCCCGGGCCTCCCTGGTGGCGCAGCGGCTAGCAACCCGCCTGCCAATGCAGGGGACACGGGTACGAGCCCTGGTCCGGGAAGATCCCACATGCCGCGGAGCAGCTAAGGCCGTGTGCTGCAACTACTGAGCCTGCGCTCTAGAGCCCGCGAGCCACAACTACTGAAGCCTGCGCGCCTAGAGCCCGTGCTCCGCGACGAGAGAAGCCACTGCAATGAGAAGCCTGCGCACCGGGACGAAGAGCAGCCCCGTGGCTAGAGAGAGCCCGCGCTCAGCAACGAAGACCCAACGCAGCCAAAAGTAAGTAAGTAAGTAAGTAAATAAATAAATAAAATTTATTAAAAAAAAAAAACCGCCGCAGGTTCACTAGAGGGACCCTCAGTCCGAAGGCAGCAAGACTGCCTGAGGGGCAAACGAGGCCAAGCAGAGCCTCCACCTGTGGGCTCGCCAAGGAGGGGGCCCCAAGGACGGCTCCCTGGCCCCCACCGCCTCTGCCCTCCCCTCCTGACCCTCCTCAGACCTGCGACCCTCCAAGTGCAGAGGCCTCACCACCCTGCTCAGACTCTCCAGCCCGTCACCCCAGGTCAGCAGTGGCCAGCGGGGCACAGGCAGCCCGGCTCACGGTCCGGGGCATGGCGCGGGGGGAGAAGGGGCGCCGTGGACTCTGAAGGCTGGAACGCCTTCCACGCAGGGTCTGCTACCCATCCGAGTGCGCGCCTGGCCTCACGGGACGCTTCCTTCTAAGGAGACGCTCACACCTTCCTGAATAAACAGAGAGAGGCTGTAGGTCCAGGAAGCTGCAGACCCGCTGGGGGAGGGCTGGACCCAGCACCAAGGACAACAAATGACACACAACCCCATTTGCAACTCATGTCGCTCCTGCTGAAGAGGATCCAGAAGTTAAACCCCAGACTGTGAACGGCCCTCACAGACTCCTCAGTCTCCGCGTGGGGAGGGAAGGGCTGGCCTGGCGCACCGGGTCTTCCAGCCACGATAGGGCTGGGATCAAGGGGCGCGCGCGCGCGCGCGCGCGTGCGTGCGTGCGGCAGGGGGTCGCTAGTAGCAGAGCGCAGGAGTAGATCGCAAACAGCTGCCTTCCCTGAGTGAGGGCCCGGGGCCACGTTCTGTGCACAGGCCTGTGCAGAGCCACCTGCGGCCCCCGGGCAGCCGCTAGCAGACAGTGTTACCGGGACATTAAAGGTTGTCTTCTCTTACTACAAAAGTGCCCGTGACACAAAAGTACTGTACAGAAAAGAGAGCAAACGTAAAATGAAAAAAAAAAAGGATGACACTTTGCTACAAGATGTGAACATATGGAAATAGAAAAGGTTAACATCTTACATTAGCTCTCAAACGGAAGAGATTAATTTCTGCATCTCACGAATATTTGACAGAACCTTAAAGACAAGGGGAAGGAGGGGTCTGGAATCTGGAGACCCACGCTAACCAAACGCTGTGGCCCTGGCTAGGTCCTCTCAGCTCACCTGGAAAAAGGACGAGGAGGGCTGGGACTCAAGTTAAGGGACACTGATGCCCACTGAGTCTTGGCAAGAAGTACAAAGGGCTGCTGTGAGCATTGGGGGTGTCCACATGGACATGGTCAAGATGACAGATGCGAACCCTTGGGCCAGCAACGGCAGCTATTAGCATCTGCTAAGTGTGCACTGCGTCCCAGGTGTTCTACGGGCACCACCAGGAGAGCGGCTTAGAGATGCAGACACCCCAGACCCTGAACCAGAACCAGCACTTAACAGAGGCCCCAGGGCTGCAGGAAGCACACTGAAGGTGGAGAAGCTTTTCTTGGGATGTGTTCACCCATTGAATTGTCACAAGGACCCTGGGAGGTAATGTCGATACCATCTCCCCACCTTATAGGGGTGGCAGGTGAGGCAGCTTACCCAAGGTCCCAGCACGAGTTAAGGGCGAAGCCAGGCCTCGGATCAGACGTATTATTACCCTAGAGCCCGTGTTAACGTCCACAACGACGTGTCTCAAATTTGAACCCCATACATCCTCCCCACCCCTCCTGAAGGAAAAACACTCCTTAGCCCCCCCTAGTATCTAATTATAAATAGGTACAGACAAAACTGTGAATAAACTCCTTATGCTTTTCTTTCTTATAGAACTTTAAACAAAACAAAAACAAATGTGCAAATTAAACACAAAACTTTATAACTCATACATTTCAAATGCAGAGCATGTTAATTAGCAAGGGGTGACTGCTCAGCTGACAGGCGTCGGGTCCTGGGGCTCCTTCAAATTCAAAACCATGTCAATCCCCCGCAGCCAGGCAGGGCTGGGCGGAGCACCACTGTTATCTCCTAGAATCACCGCAAGGCCCTGCGGGGGTGGGTGTGGACAGAGCCCTTATCACCACTGGCCTGCCCTAGGCCCTAACGTACTCCTCCTATCTGAGTGTCACACCTCATCACACTTCCCAGCCAGCCGTGCTGCTGGGAGCTGAAACCACCGGCCTGGCTGGCCGTTCAGATGGCAGAGAGGAGCTCAGTGGTTTTAAGATCGTCATTAAAATGCAAAAGCAAAAACACGTCTGTAGAGAACTTGCAGGTCACGGGGCTGTAGTTTCAGACCCTCTAAGCTCTGAGCTGTTTTCCCTCTCGGGGACCCTGGGGGTAAGAAGCTAATTGTGTAGGTCATTCTTGAAGGGAATCAGCTTCTACAGTCTCGTTGGGGCAACTGTTAAATGACTAGTTTAGGTTTTTTTTAAGTGCGGGTAAAAATGATTTCCAAGCCGTCCTTGGTCCTCTCTTATAAACAATACCCGTCATCCCAGAGCAGCCCATTGGTTGAAAGATACGCCAAGAAGGAACAGCTTCTGGGCAGAAATTTCACCGCTTTTTAAATAAAACCACGGTAAGGACAAAGACAACAAGGAAAGGTGACACTTTAAAACAACTACTACTCCCAGGGTGATTAATTATCATGACCACCAGTTCAGATGAATCACTGGCTATGGCTGAATGATTGCTGTGTTTCACCGCCTTTGTCCCCCACACACTCACCTGTGCAAACAACCTTCTCCGTAGGTCTTTACAGCCCCGCCTTGTCATCCAGGCTCCTGGCTGGTGCTGGTCTGGGGCATGTGTGTGCACGTGTGTGCTTTACATTTACAAGCTTAGTGGTTTCAGGAAGCTCTCAACGTCCTTCTCTGCACTTAGACAACTTAACCCTCTGCCACTGAAAACCACGGCACACGGGAGGCAGTTTCTGTGGATCTCACGATGAAGCACACGACCAATTAGCGGCTCTTTCCTCCTGGGTGAAGTGATTCAGTGTGTGACAAGAGGACACCGGACTTCACTTCTCGCACACTGCTCGATCCAACCCACCTCTGTGAGCTCACCTTATCCCTCCCAATTGGAAGGGGCATCGCTGTGTAGAGATTCTTCCTTCCATCAAACACTGGTTTCCGATCCCCAAAGATCTGTGTTTTAAAGTGCTGAACCATATGTTCCACTATTTCCCTGAAACAAGACAGAATTCGAGCAAAACATCAATAAAATCAGGGAAATGGCACACAAGGACGACATTCTTCTGACCCTGGTTTTTAAGCAATTTTATAAGCCCTGTGGCTCCTTTTAAAAACGTGACTTTCAACTTCCTTCTATAAGAAATCAAACTAGAACCTTCCGTGGGTTTACGCTCACTCATTTAGTGACTCAAGCCTGGGAGAAGCCCCTCCCCGCCCAGCACTGTGCACGCTGCATCCACGGAAGACTAGCGGACGCGGCTCCTGCTCCGGAAGCTGCTGGACTAGCTGCCACGTGTGACGTGCACACAGAGCGCCCCCCGCCCCGCCGACACCGCGGGCTGGCTCGGCCGGGGCCTCGGGCTCCTGCGGTTCGCTGTACAGCTCGCCCTGGGTACCACTGCCCTTCCAGTCTGGGCTCCGGCACGAAGACCCTGAATGTGCAGTGCAGGTTTGCTACTGTAAGCGACGAAGATTCTGGGGCGTGAACGGGAGCGGCAGGGACCCGGCGAGCACGAAGCAGCTGTTCTACTGTGGGGCTCTGAGGACCGAGGAGACCAGTGGCCCTACCTCGCCCCGTTTTGCCTATCTGTCCACGACTCAGCAGAGAAACGCACCGCGATGACCAGGGACAGCTCAGCTCTCCTGCGGGCCCCAAGGCCCAGGGAAGCGCCAGGCCCACCGACCACCCTCTGTGCACTTCTCTGCTCCAGGGGAGCCCCACCTGGAACACCTCTGTCAGCATGTTACATTAACTCACCCGGCTCTGATAAAGTACAGATAGGAAAAGCTGTGATGCCTGCCTGGTCCCCAAAGGTCCTCGTAAGGGAAACATGCAAAGGATTGATAGCAAACAGACTGTTAGAGGCTCAAAATCTCAGTCATTATCAGCAAACAGCAGCTCATGGGATGTGGTAAAGAAGGAGATGGATTCTGACAGCAGGGAAAGGGGAGGTGGGCAGAGGAGGGGGAGGCACGTCTGAGCTCAGGCTTGTTGCCGTAAGGGTATTTCTGTGGGACACAGCCTTGGTCATCTTTCAGGACGCAAGAACCAGAAATTCATTCCATTCTTTTCCTTGAATGAGAAAAGCGGGCCTAAGAAGGGTTTGCTTATTCAAACTGGCTTTGCCCAGCTGACTTTCAACTGTGCTAGTTGCAGGAGGTGGGTCTCCGGGGATCCAGCCAATCCTGCCCCAAACACCCACTGCTTGGGGAGTCCCTGGGACAGATGGAGCCTCTGCTTTGCTGGCTTCACCAAGAAGGCACCAGGCCTCTGACACCAACTGGGAGATCACAGCCCTAGCAGGACAAGGACAGCCCTAGCTGTCCTCGAGGACAGCTAGTGCAGCTCTGACCTGCATCCCCACCACCCCTGACCAGTAGCCAGGGTGCAATCTCACCTGCTGCTGCACACACTACTCTGGGCCACCCAAGACAAGGTGGCCCCTTCCTCCACGCTGTCTCCAGACCACTCCCCCCCAAGCTTCAAGGACCCCATCTTCTTGGTCAAGACTTCACGGTCAACTCAAGGTCCAGATGGCTCTACTGGGGAGTCCTGCCCACATTCAAAGAACAAATTCGCCCACTGAATTCAAATTTATCATGAACAGAATTAGGAGGGCACACGCCCCAACTCATTTTATGAAGCTAGAAAAACTTTTATCTCAAAACACAACAAGGTGATCGTGGGACAATCTCACTTATAAACACAGATGCAGAACAAAGTAAGAGAAAGCCCCGCCCTCCACTGCTCCTATCTCCCCCAGGATTGGAGGAGATCAGCCAAACCAATGCGGTCCTTCCTGAAGGGACCAGGAAAGTACATTACAACGAGAAATGGACTTCCCACAGTGAAGTGTGTAGGTAATAAGGGACAGGGGACAACTTGTTCCAAGTGGCATACACAACTCTTTTATTTGGGAGTTGGAAACACCATAAAAAACAAAACAACCAACTGATATACCATATTCACGGACAGGAATATTCAATTCTGCAAACAAGTTCATTCCTCAATCCCAATGAAAATCCAGAGGGGTTAATTTTTATCTGATGGGATTTAATAAACTAATTCTAAAATGTATTTGGAAATAACAAAGGATAAAGGCTGGTAAGCACACTCTTGAAAAGGTACCTGGTGGACGTAAAAGCTACCATGACAGAGACAGTGTGGTGCTGGAGGAACAGACAAGCAGAACTCAGGAAAGAATCGAGGGCCCAGAAAAAGACCCACGGACATATAGACGTTCCATTTATGACAGAAGGAGGAGAAGAGAGAGGACAAAGAAAACTTCTCAATACCTTGTGCTGAGGGCAACTAGGTGTCTAGTATTCAAAGCAATAAATGGAGCCCACACAACACAAAACGTTTATCTACAGTAACACGTCCTGTTCTCAGCTGAATTCAACTGTTGGCATGATGACTCCACTTACACACCAAACTATGGGTGGGAGTCACGTCTTACCCAGGAACATCCAGCACCTGGCAGTTTGGCACACCAGGCGCTCAGTAAATATTTGTTCAAAGAAGGAGGCTGTTCAGTCATTACCTCTGGAGTCACCCTGATGGTCTACGAAGCAATCCTGCTCAGGTGACTAATGGTACACAACCCTGACCACCACATGGACCAAGAGAAAGCATCCTCATTACCCACACGATGTCCCTGTGCCTCGATGGCCCACTTGATCACCTTGTATCATCTTTTGCAAAACATAAGTAGGGATCATTGCTTAATTTTTATGACCTGATAGCAACTAATTCTAAAATGTGAAGGTCCCTTCTCTCTATCAGCCCAGACTGACTCCCAGAGGCTGGCCAGTGCCTTCCTATCCTTCTCTCTGTTTTAACTGTGGTAAAATACAGATAACATAAAATTTGTCATCAGTCATTTTTACATGTACAGTTCAGGGGCATCAAGTACATCCATATTGTTGTACAATCATTACCACCATCCATGCCCAGAACTACTTCTTATTCCCCAAGAGAAGCTCTGTTCCCATTAAACGGTAACTCTCCCCAACCCCCCACCCCTTTCCAGGCCCAAGGACTTTTTTGGACCAGATTCTCCCCAGTGACTGCTGAGATATGTCTGAGCAGAACCACCTGGGCACATGTCATTCCTCAAGTCCCTGTGTTTAGTTCTTTCTTCATATCAAGTTTGACCACTGGAAAGCAAAGTTCCTGTACTACATCAGTTTGGCTCCCTGGACAAACACCTTTACTGAACCTAATTCTCAAGCTATGATCCTGACCTCACTCAAAAGGCACGGGCCCCCAGATACTATCTGTACACGTTCTAGAGACTCATTACGTGCTCGGTATCTTACAGAATGATCCACATATTAAAACGTAGAGTGAAGATGACAATGGCAAACATGTTGGCACCTACTCTCTGCCAGGCTGCACATGGAACAACTCATTCAGTCCTCACAGTAACCTAGGAGGTCAACACCACCTCTATTTTACACACAAGGACACAGAGGCACAAGCCACACACTGCAGAGTGTCAGTGGCCAGATGTGAAACTGCCTCGTGGTTAACAGGACATGCCTGCTAATCCAGAGAGGCTGAAACGCTCCCTGGCAGCTTGTCTGCCTTGTTACCAAAATTCTGAGAAGTTTCCTCTTTTTTTTTTTTTTTTTTTTTTTGCGGTACGTGGGCCTCTCACTGCTGTGGCCTCTCCCGCTGCGGAGCACAGGCTCCGGACGCGCAGGCTCAGCGGCCATGGCTCACGGGCCCAGCTGCTCCGCGGCATGTGGGATCTTCCCGGACCAGGGCACGAACCCGTGTCTCCTGCATCAGCAGGCGGACTCTCAACCACTGCGCCACCAGGGAAGCCCAGAAGTTTCCTCTTTTTAAAAAATGCTTTCTTGTAATTTAAAAAACCCCAACAGACAGAAGTCCAAGACCAAATGACTTCACAGATGAATTCTACCAAACATTTAAAGAAAAGTTAAACCTATTCTTTTCAAACTATTCCAGAAAATTGAAGAGGAAGAAGTGCTTTCTGAACTCATCTGATGAGGCCAGCATCACCATGATACCAAAACCAGACAAAGACACCACAAAAAACAGAAAATTACAGGCCGATATCTGATAAACATAGATGCAAAAATCCTCAACAAGATGTAAGCAAATCAAATTCAGTAATACATTAGAAAGATCATACACCATAAAGTGGGATTTGTATCGGAGATGCAAGCATGTTTCGATATCTGCAAATCAAACAATGTGATATACCATATTGATGAACTGAAGAATAAAAATCATCATTGGGCTTCCCTGGTGGTGTAGTGGTTGAGAGTCCGCCTGCCAATGCAGGGGACACGGGTTCGTGCCCCGGTCCGGGAGGATCCCGCATGCCGCGGAGCGGCTGGGCCCGTGAGCCACGGCCGCTGAACTTGCGCGTCCGGAGCCTGTGCTCCGCAATGGGAGAGGCCACAACAGTGAGAGGCCTGCATACCGCAAAAAAAAAATAATAAATTAAAATAAATAAATAAATAAAAATCATCATTACCTCAATAAATGTAGAAAAAGCATTTGATAAAATTCAACATCTATTTATGATTAAAAACTCTCAACAAAGTGGGTATAGAGGAAACATACCTCAACATGACAAAGGCCATAATATGACAAACGGCCAACATCACACTCAATGGTGAACAGCTGAAAGCATTTCCTCTGAGAAGAGAAACAAGAAGACAAGGATGTCCACTCCTGCCACTCTGATACAACATAGTTTTGGAAGTCCCAGCCACAGCAATCAGATAAGAAAAAGAAACAAAAGGAATGCAAATTGGAAAGGAAGAAGTAAAACTGTCACTGTTTGCAGATGACATGACACTATATATAGAAAATCTGAATGATGCCACCAAAAACCTATTAGAACTAATACATGAATTAGGTAAAGGGGCAGGATACAAAATTAATATACAGAAATCTATTACATTTCTATGTACTAATAACGAACTATCACAAAGAGAAATTAAGGAAACAATCCCATCAAAAAGAGTAAAATACCTAGGAATAAATCTTACCAAGGAGGTAAAAGACCTGTACTCAGAAAACTATAAGACACTGATGAAAGAAACTGAAGACAACACAAACAAGTGGAAAGACACATTCATGGATTGGAAGAATTAATATTGTTAAAATGACCATACTACCCAAGGCACTCTACAGATTCAGTGCAGTCCCTATCAAAAAACCAATGGCATTTTTCAGAGAACTAGAATAAATAACTCTAAAATTTATATGAAAATGCAAAAGACCCCAAACAGTCAAAACAGTCGAAACAATCTTAAGAACAAAGCTGGAGGTATCATGTGCCCTGATTTCTAACTATACTACAAAGCTACAGTAATCAAAACAGTATGGTATGGGCACAAAAACAGACACACAGATCAGTGGAACAGAATAGAGCCCAGAAATAAACCCAACTTACACGATCAATTAATCTATGACAAGGGAGGCAAGAATATACAGTGGGGAAAAGACAGCCTCTTCAATAAATGGTGTTAGGAAAACTGGACAGCTACATGTAAAATAATCAAACTGGACTACTTTTTTTTTACAAGAATACACTCAAAATGGATTAAAAACTTATATTTAAGACCTGAAACCGTAAAACTCCCAGAAGAAAACACAGGCAGTATGCTCTCTGACATAATCTTAGCAGTATTTTTTTTGGATCTGTCTCCTTAAGCAAGGGAAACAAAAGCAAAAATAAACAAATGGGACTACTTCCAACTAAAAAACTTCTCACAGCAAAGGAAACTATCAACAAAATGAAAAGGCCACCTACTGAATAGGAGAAGGTATTTGCAAACAATATATCTGATAAAGGGTTAACATCCAAAATATACAAAGAACTCATACAACTCAACATCAAAAAACCAAACAACCTGATTAAAAACAGGCAGAGCACCTGAGCAGACACTTTTCCAAAGAAGATATACAGACGGCCAGACACATGAAAAGATGCTCAACATCACTAATCATCGGGGAAATGCAAAACAAAACAATGAGATATAAGCTCACGCCTATCAGAATGGCTGACAACAAATAAAAAGTGTTGGCAAGGATGTAGAAAAAAGGGAGTCCTTGTGCCCTGCTGGGGGGAATGTAAATTGGTGCAGCCACTATGGAAAACAGTATGGAGGTTCCTCAAAAAGTTAAAAACTACCATACAATCTAACAATTCCACTTCTGGATATTTTTCTGAAAAAACAAAAACACTAATTAGATATACAATATAAAAGGTACGTGCACCCCTATGTTAATGGCAGCATTATTTACAATAGCCAAGATATGGAAGCAAACTAAGTGTCCACTAATAGATGAATGGATAAAGATGTAATGTGTGTGTGTGTGTGTGTGTGTATGTATATATACACACACACACACACACACACACACACACACATACATACACTGGAGTATTACTCAACCATAAGAATGAACAAAATTTTGCCATTTTCAACAACATGGATGGACCTAGAAGGTATTATGCTAAGTGAAAGAAGTCAGACAAAGACAAATACTGTATGATTTCACTTAACAAGTGAAAAAACATAACAAAACAGAAAGAGACTCTAATAGACATAGAGAACAAACAGGTGGTTGCAGGGGGTGATGAGTGAAATAGGTGAGGGAGATTAAGAGGTATACAAACTTCCAGTTATAAAATAAATAAGTCACTAAACATTTTTTAATGTATTCTTTTGGTAATTTCTAATTACACAGATTTTTTCATTAATACATTCTCACTGTAAATTTCAAACACGGATAATGCTCCAAGTCCGCCTAGACCACCTCTTTATTTCAATTCTCTTCTCAGAAGCAACCTTATTATTTTTAAACCTATGCATTTATATAAATACATAGGTACATAAAAAAAATACAGTGTATTATTTTTTAAACACACATGGTTCTGGAGCTTGCTGTTTTTCCAGGATGTGTGTTTAACACCTTTCCTTGTCACTATATACAAAGTGGCATCAAGTCTAGAAATAGAAATGTTATTGTATCATGTACTGTAGTGTAATATTAACAAATCACATAGTTGTCTATGTTTCCAGACGTGGTATTCATACTGTGAAGCTCCATTTCATTGCTGTCCATCGTTTCACAGTACTCCGCAGTATGTTTACTTAATCATCCCCATTGGTTGATACCGAAATGACTTCTTTTCTCTCTCGCTTTTCGCCATTACAATATTAGACATCCTTGTACATATCTCTCTTTGGGATGAACACTTAGAGGTAGAATCGGTGGGTCAAAGGTATATGGGGTATTATTTTTATTTACATATATACACAAAACCACCTTCTGAAAAGTCTGGACCAACGTACATTTCCTCCAGTGGACAGTACCCATAAGCAGCAGGCTGCACATGACGCAGTCATGCTGCCCTGCCCGGCTCTTCCCGAGCACCGCGTGAGCACCTGAGCAGGGCTCTCCTAGGGCCACTTGACAGAGCGCAGGAGGAACAAGAGGGAAAGTGCAGACGAAAGGTCAGGAGCACACCTCCCTCCTTCCAGTAGCCCATCCCGCGCTTCCGAGCACGGCACCACTACTTCTGACCTGTTGGCAAGGTTTCCTAGCGCTGGCTGTAAGGCCCGCACAGCCTAGACTAGCTCTGGGCCCTGGCTGTTGTGTGTGACCAGCTGCAGCCGCGATGATACTGGAGGCATCCTGAGAAGAGGGACCTTGCCTTACACTGAACCCCTCCCACAGAGGCCGCTCAGAAGGGTGATCGAGACTAAGGGCACAGCGGGCCGGGATGCACAGTGACTCATCAGAACGTCTGTAGATGGCATTTTCCTCTCAGTCTTGAATGAAGCCTCAGGGTTGAATTTATTGAATATCTACCATGTGCCCTGCACAAGGTTTTGGGAGCTCAGAATTAAGGCACTGCTCTAACAGAGGCTGCAGTGTGGAAGCAGACGGGGTGCCGAGGACTGTCTGGACAGGGTCAGTGCCAGGGGACAGTCTGCGGCCGGAGCTGCCTGCTCTTCCACCTCCCCTTCCCCTCCGCGTCCCCTCTTCCAGCGCTGCCCCGATACTGTCAGTCACTGCTCTGACTCTCCCTTCCCAACTAGGGACAGGAACCATGTCTACCTTGGCCCCCACCGTCCGCCCGCCGGCACAGTGCCTATCACACAGCGGAGGTTTCATAAATGTCGGCCGGTTGGTAGTGTGGCTGCCGAGAGGGACTAAGTCAAGGTTTTAGCACGTGGGTTTTGCCAGCACAAAAACCTTACTTCCAACGTTTTTCTAAGCTATTATGAATGATTATAATTTTGAGATTGGACCTTAGGCCAAAGTCCATCAGAATTAAGAGTAAAATGAAGAACCCTGAAGGTTCACACGTTTAACTAAGCAGCAACTCTCAGGTTGGCTCAAAACCCAGGGGAGCAGCATGGCATGCCAGTCTGCGGGCTGGCCTTGCCACAAAATGCAGCTCAACACCCTTAAATATTTAAGGGCTGTTTTTTTTCTTTATATGATGTTCAGCTTGGTGTGGGCTAACCTTGGTTTTTTTTCTAGAAATATGAAAATTTAGTTAAAGTGGGATGAAGTCTTTTCCCATGAATGTGTCCGCTTACCTCATTATGGCCTATGCTTCTCACTCTATTTCTCTCTCTCAAACAATTCCTTTGCCTACCTATGCTATTTTACTTTCTTGGAAAGGTTTAAATAGAGTATAAAATTAGCCTGGCACTTCAGGTAACTTGAAGATAACTTACTCTTCTGGCTGCCTTTCATGTCCCACCCCCCCCCTTTTAATATACATACCCTTGCAGATTTTGTAACAACCAAATAAAATTCTAGCAATAAATTGGAAAAAAGTGCAGCTCAAGACCCATCTTTGCTACTTTCTGTTTCATGAGGCAATTTCTAAACACTGGGTAACTTTAGAACCTTACAGTCATAACTACAACTGTGGGACTGTGGGAATACAGTCAGGTAAAAACATCGCATTTTAGTCACCATCAGCCTTTTCCTGTTGCCAGATGACAAAGCCTTAGTCATGCCTATTCTCATAAAAGAAGCTCCTTGTACACCGTGGTTGATGGCATCATAAGAGCCCAGTGCCACCACGCCAATCAAAAGCCCAGAAAACGTGCTTTTTCATGCCTTCATTCCAGCTCTAAGAATATATCCAAATCACAGATCCTCACAGGATTTTATCCTAAGGAAACTCAAAATCAAACAAGCCCATTCATTGAGCGTCTCACAGCATATAAGGCATATTAAAAGATCTCAGAAGACCTTTAGTAAATAAAGCTGTTTAAACCAGTTGTGCCCAAAGTTTTGGTTCACAAACACATTTTTTAGTAACCACATATTTAAAGGACCTCATATAACTGTCAAGTATTGTTTCTTTGGAGACATGTCTTTTGGGGATAAATACTCAGAAGTAGAATTGGTGGGTCAAAGGGTATATACTATTTTTATTTTAACATATACACCAAGCCACCTTCTAAAAAGTCTGGACATGGGCTTCCCTGGTGGCGCAGTGGTTGGGAGTCTGCCTGCCGATGCAGGGGACACGGGTTCGTGCCCCGGTCTGGGAAGATCCCACATGTCGCGGAGCGGCTGGGCCCGTGAGCCATGGCCGCTGAGCCTGCACTCTGCAATGGGAGAGGCCACAACAGTGAGAGGCCCACGTACTGCAAACAAACAAACAAATAAATAAATAAAGTAAGGAAGGAAGGAAGGAAGGAAGTCTGGACCAATGTATACTGGCCACACTGAGTGAATCCAACTGTTCAGTTTTACAAATAAGGGAAATGAATCCCCAAACATTCTTTCTCATACAAAGACTGTGATCAGGAAAAAATTTACAGCAAAGAGCACTTTATAGGGCACCAGCACAAACTGGGTAACCAATCTGACTTATTATCAAACTGCAACTCAGAACTCTGTTTCTGACCATGACAAAGTAAGTAGACTTCTCCTCCTGCCCTAAAAAACTAAACAAACTAGAGAAAACCTGAGAGCTGTTTTTGACATTGAAAACAGGCAGCTTAGGACTGTGACTACCGAGGGAAGGAAAACGAACATCCACTCTGCTGGGAACAATTTCCAAATCAGAAAATGGAGGAGGAGCATAAGAGAGCAGCAGTCTTGTTGTGCTGCAGAGATGGGGGCAGAAGAGGCAGGAATCTGTGGGGGAGGGTACCAGAGAAGACAGCAAAAGCCAGACTCCCTCAACATAACATACATAACGTTCAACAAACAAACAATTCACTATGCACGTGAATAAGCAAGGAAAGGTGACATGTAATCTAAGGGAAAACCTGCCAATAGAAACAGACCCTGAAATGACCCATCTGTTATAATTAGCAGACACGGGCTGCTATCATAAATATGCTATTACTATAAATACATTCAAAGTCATCAAGCAAAAAGATGGCAGCTATGAATGAACAGATGAGAAATCTCAGCAGAAATGTAAACTATGAAAAAGAACCAAATGCCAATTCTAGAAAAAGTACACCATATAAATGAAAAAAATTTTTGGATGGTTACCACAGAATATTGGATATTACCAAAAAAAGGTGGGGGGGGAGATAAAGTGATCTTAAAGAGAGACCAATAAAGATTACCCAAACTGAGAAAAGAGGGAGAACTTTTTTTTTTTTAAATCACAGTCACAAGACAATATCAAATGGTCTAACATACACATAACTGCAATCCTGGAAGTAGAGAAGGGAATGGGACAGGAAAGAAATGTAAAGAAATGACTGCCAGTATTTCACCCAAATAACATGAAAGACATAAACATTAAGGATCCCAAGAAGGAAAAATACAAAGACAACTCCACCTAGGCGTATCATTGTCAAACTGGTGAAAAGCAAAATTAAGTAGAAAGTATTTGAAAGAAAAAAGACAGATACGGGAGAACTACAAACAACAACAACAAAAAACAGATTTCATCAGAAACAATGAGGATTAAAAGACGATGTAATAACACCTTTAAGTTGCTAGGGAAAAAACTGTCAATTTAAAATTCTACATCCAGCAAAAATCTTTCAAAAATGAGGAGAAAATAAACATATTTGCAGATTTTAAAAAATGGTGGGAGAATTCATCAATGGCAGGTTTGTACAATGAGAAAGGATAAAAGATATTCTTCAGGCTGAGGGGGAAATGATGCCAGGTATAAACACTGATCAACAGAAAGAAATAAAGAGAACTAGATATGGTTAATATGTGGGTAAATAGACTATTTTCTTAATTTCTTTAAAATAACAACATTGTACCATGGGGTTTATAACATATGTAGGAGTAAAACACATGACAACAGTAGCAAAAGGAATTATACTAAAACTATAACTGTTCAAAAACAAAATTGACAAGTATTTTTGTAACCTTCAGGAAGTCAAAGGTTTCTTAGAACACACAATATAATAACCCCTTCCAGGGACTTCTCTGGTGGCGCAGTGGTTAAGAATCCGCCTGCCAATGCGGGAGACACAGGTTCGAGACCTGTTCCGGGAAGATCCCACATGCCGTGGAGCATCTAAGCCTGCGCGCCACAACTACTGAGCCTACGCTCTAGAGCCCGTGAACCATAACTACTGAAGCCCACGTGCCACAACTACCCGAAGCCCGCGTGCCTACAGCCCGTGCTCTGCAACAAGAGAAGCCACCGCAATGAGAAGCCCGCGCACAGCGAGGAAGAGTAGCCCCCTCTCGCCGCAACTAGAGAAAGCCCGCACGCAGCAACAAAGACCCAATGTAGCCAAAAATAAATAAATAAACAAACAAATTAAAGAGAAGAGAGAAAGTCAAACAACTCATTGCAAAAAAAAAAAAAAAAAAAAAGGATATAATGCATGAAAAGGTGCTCAACTCATTAGTTACCAAGAAATGGAATTAAAGCACAATAAGAAACCATTACACACTCACCGAAATGGCAAAGATCAAAAAGACTAACCATACCAAGTGCTGACAAGGATGTGGAGCAGCGGGAACTCTGGCTGCCAATGGGAGCGTGAGGCGGTACAAGCACGCTGGAAAACTACTCGGCAGTGTCTCCTACAGCTGAACCTGCACTACCCTTTGATCCAGCTACTCCACTCCCAGGTATTTATCTAAGAGAAATGAAAACGTGTGTTCACAAAAGACTTGAACAAGCAGTTCACAGCAGCTTCATTCATAACAGCAAAGCCCAGAGCGCCTAAGCACCTAATGAGAGGGTGAGTAAATGAACCATGAAATAACTGTATGGTAACACATTCCTCTGCAACAAACATAAGAAGCTATTAACACACACGATGGTACAGGTCAACCTCAAACACATGCTGAGAGAAGCGGGACGAAGGGGCAGCTCTCAGCTCTCACGGACCCGTGGGCGGCGCGACTCCATTTACACAGGCAGGAAACGAGCCCCCAGGGACGGACCCCAGCACTGCTGGTGGGGGTCGGGGGTACGGGGCAACTTTCGGGGGGTGGTGAGGGGCGTGGCTAAACATTCGTCAAACCTCACTGAGCAGCACACTTCCAATGCATATTTCTTTGTAGCTCAATACAAGAACACTTTAAAAAAAAACCAAAATGCAACGGAAGCTTCCTGGGGGGAAAGGTCAGAAGGATCTGCTGAGAAGCGGAGGGTTGATTCGTTTTAAAATAAAGGACAAAACAGAATACCTGTTAACTCTTCTTGGGCATTTCTCTGGCTTGATATCCAATTCATAATGATAGATGTCAATTTTTGGAATGTCCATTTCAAAGAAGTTGGCCTGTAACTTGATCGTTCTCCCGGAGGTCCCGAAGTCGGGTCTGGGTGGAGGCTTGAAGGCATACCCTTGGACGGGCGGCGGTGGCGGTGGAGGAGGGCAAAGCACTGGAAACGGCAAAGAGAACGCCTGTTACCCAGGGCCCACGCGGAGAGGGGGCTGGCGCCTGCCCCGGGCGCGCTGCCCTCGCCACCTCCCTGGACCCGCCATCACAGGCCCGCTGGCACTGCCATTCCCTCCTCCCCCCCCGCTCCTCCTCCCCTTGAAACTGACGCCCCAACCCGCCCGGGGCCACCTCATCACAGAGCGCCCCCAGTGCCAGGCTCACGGCCCCCCAGGGCGCGCCCTCCTCGGCCACTCGGCCTCGACACTGCACCCCGCCCTCCCGGCTCAAACGCTTCCCTCCCTGGTCCCCTCCTCGCTCACCGGCCCTCTTCACTTCTGACAGGCTCACAGCTCCAGCCCTGCCCCCACAGCTCCAAGTCCTTCCCCCAGGCCTGCGCCTCCACGGATGAGGCTGGTCTACTCCCCTGTCAAGACCCTTCCCACACATTCTTCACGGCCAACTGCTCAACAACGCTCATCACCTCACCCGCTTTTCTCTCTAACTCCTCCTTTCCCATCCACCTCTCTGCCTCAGCTCGGGGTCCCATCTCATCCTAGTGGGGGCTCGGCTTCCAGGCCCCTCCCCCACTCTCCACACATTCTGATCTCACCCTGGCCAGATACCTTTGTGGCCCCCCAGCACGTAGCCCCGACATTTAGGCCCTCATGTCTCGGCCTTATCTTCCGCAGCTCTGAGGACCCTCCCCACCGAGAAGCAGCCCCACACTTGAGAGCCCTGCACGTGCCTCTCCTGCCCAAGGATCCTGAAGGATCCATTCATTCCTGTAGCCCTCGTGTGTCCAGCGCACTTTATGCGCATTTCCAGTTCGAGTCTGGCACACTGTGCTGTCCTCACACTTGGCTCTCTGCCTGACCGGCTGGACCACGAGCAGCTTGAGAATCAAGGTCTAAGAGAGCACCTGACGCACAAGAGCCCGAAACACTGGATCCAGCCCATCCATTCACACTTGGGAAAGCCCAGGCTCAGACAGGCCCAGGAAGGGTGCCAAAGTCGCTCACAAAGTGTCCTCTGCCACGAGCCACCGAAGTCACGAAGGAAGGTGTCTGCAACATCCAGAGTCAAGAACGCCGAGCCTCCCAACACCAGCACTCACACAGCCCTTGACACGGCGCCCCTGAGTACCACCTCCTACACCACAGTCCCTCTTCCAGGGACTTCTGACAGCTGTGCCTGCGTCAACGTGGTACTCAACTACCCCTGCCATCTCCCTCCTGGAAGCCAAGACGCCAACACCCCCTTCTCTGCAACAGACCAAGATCACCTTTCCACAAAGGAGTCTCACCAGTCAGCCAATTCGTTACTTAAAAATGCTTCATAATAAACCTCTTTGGTTACCACACTTGCCATGTACACTTGTGTTCTCTTTCTTTGCATATGAGAGATTAAAGATGGGGCAGTGTGAATTGTCAGCAAATGAGACAAAGCCAAAGGGGTAAAGACTCATATGGAATTAAAGGGACCAAGATGGTCATGACAGTGTCCCTCCTCCATGACTCTTAAATCCATTAACTTAATCTAGGTGTGATTTTTCCCCCATAGACAGTTTAAAAAAAAAACAAAAACAAAACAAAAAAACACTTCGTCCCAACTCGAATTTTCAGTAATTCCATTAATAAAATTCAAAGTCGTTTTAGGAAAAGAACCAATGAAAAAAATTTCCGATTAACAGTATACCGTTAATTTTCGCTCAAATATCTTTGTTTCAAAAAAGTTCTCATTAAAAAAAAAATTCCGGGGCTTCCCTGGTGGCGGCGCAGTGGTTGAGAGTCCGCTTGCCGATGCAGGGGACACGGGTTCGTGCCCCGGTCCTGGAGGATCCCACATGCCGCAGAGCAGCTAGGCCCGTGAGCCATGGGAAACGGGAGAGGCCACAACAGTGAGAGGCCCGTGTACAGCAAAAAAAAAAAAAAAAAAAAATTCCATGTACTGCAATCCCTATTGACATTCACTGGGAACAAAAGTACTCTACGAAAAATAATAGAAGCTGTTCTTACTGTATTTCTGACACAGTAAAACTCAGGGAGTCTTTGAATCCCTTGTTTTATACTTTGGTTTCTTTCTATGAGAAAACAAACATGCTCTAAAGATTATTAATCTCATTGAGCTAAACCACCTGGAGACCTTCAGGTCTCTCTGCACTAAGCTACTATGACTTCAAAGATGACATATTCACAGCCTTTCACAACAGCCCATCCCTCCAACAAGCACGCCTGGGTGCCCCTTACATGCTGGGTAGCGTGCCAGAGACCAAAGATACAAAAATAAACAGAGTTCTCAAGCAGCTCACACATCACCTCCCAGGAGAGTGTCTGAGTGCAGGACATCCAGTGGATTAGTGTGTTTACTTCTCCAAAGTCAGCACGTCACACGGGGTCCTCGCACTGAGGGTCCTGACCACGCCAAGGAGGGGACACCACTTGCTCCCTGGGGACAGATGCAGACTCTCTGCACTCAGCACTGGGTGCCCACTGACACGAGGTCCCTGTTCTCAGGTGGCCTCCCACCCGGCAAGAGGAATCTCACGAATGTAGAGTCAAGGTTAAACCTTTGTGTCCCAGGAAATGTCCAGCCCCAGAGCCATAGAAATCTGGCCCACAGGGCAACTGCAGGAACCGGAGCACGATCCACACTGAAGGGAGTCTCAGCTTACAAAGAGCTTTCAGTTTTCTTTCTTGCAGTTGATTTACAATATCATGTAAGTTTCACGTGTATAGCACAGTGATTCCGTTTTATACGTACATATATACATTATGCATATACACACATATTTATACACATGTATGTTCTTTTTCAGAATCTTTTCCCTTACACATTATTATATAATACTGAGTATAGTTCCCTGTGCGTCCCTTCTGGTTCACATTTCCTAATTGCGCCTCACAGCTACGGAGCAAAGGGGTCATCTGTGAACTGTGAAGCAGTCCAAGGCCCAGAGAGTAACACAGCTGGCATGCCCACTCCATCCCACTCCCCAGGCTGCCCCCCGCCCCCGCCCGCCGGCTGTCAGTCCCCAGCCTTACCTACCTCTCAGCAAGGCAGGGTCAGGCCTGGGGCCCACCTCTCAGGCTGAGCCTACGCCTCCTATACCCCCAACACCCACCACTTGGACACGATAAGCCGTGGGAAACAAGGAGAACAGTTCACCAGTTTGCGTCACTAACCTGTATTAATAAAAGCAATGGGGGAAATGCAATGGTAAATTATTTATAAAATATATAATTTCATAAGATATTTCTTCCTTGCTTCTAGATTTTAATAATGAAAATACTGACAGTTCGTGGGGAGGCGTATGGAATATAAAGTCACAAGTTAAAGCCCTCTAAGCAGAGGGAACAGGGTGAGGACCTGTGTGGTTTTTTTTTTCTTTTAATATAGAGTTATTGATTGATTTATTTAGGTGGCATCGGGTCTTACTTGCTGCGCGCGGGCTTTCTCTAGTTGCAGCAAGCGGGCTTCTCATAGGGGTGGTTTCTCTTGTGGCACAGCACGGGCTCCGGGCGCACGGGCTTCAGTAGTTGTGGCACGTAGGCTCAGTAGTTGTGGCTTGAGGGCTCTAGAGTGCAGGCTCAGTAGTTGTGGCACACGGGCTTAGTTGCTCCGCGGCATGTGGGATCTTCCCGGACCAGGGCTCGAACCCGTGTCCCCTGCATTGGCCGGCGGATTCTTAACCACTGCGCCACCAGGGAAGCCCAGGACCTGTGTTTCATACCTTTGGGAAGGAAACTCTCCCACCGAGGGACATGCAAACTGCGCCGGGCCTCAGTCCTGAGACACCTTGGCTCTGTTTTTCTGAGGCGTAGGGAGTCCCAAGTGTAAACTGCCAAAACAAGCAGGAAGATCCACAAACAAAGCCCCGGAGAGGACGCAGTGGAGCAGTGGAAGCACAGAGCTCCACCCGTGCTGGGGAAGGGACACGGGACACGAGGGGAGAGGGAGGAGGTGTCAGCTCTTGGCCCCGAGGCCAAAAGGAGGGACGAATGGGCACACACGCGTGTGACACGGGGGAACCGAAAACCCAGCCCAGCATCACCTGGAGTTGAGCTCTCCAGGCGCTCCCCTCACACGGCCCGCAGCCCTTCACACTGCGGCAGGAACGGGGGCTGCCACGCACAGGTGCACCGGACGGGCAGGGCGTCGGAGGGGACATGGGGAGACCCCAGAGCACAAGCTCCCTGGTCGACCTCCTTACCCTGGGCTCCCAGGAGCGGGTGCCACCAACATCTACAAGTAAACGGAAGCCCAAGGAACAGCCCAAGAGGAGGCAGCGTCTGGGGAGGAGTTCACGGAGCTGGCATTAAGCCACCTGGCCGTGGCGCTGGCCGCCTGCTCAGCAGGGACCCAGCCCCCCGTGCCTACCCCCCTTCAGATGCCACCTCCTCTCCCCTGCTCCTGCCATGCCGGCAGGCCGAGCGAGCGATCCCCCAGCTTCCAAGCTCTCTCACATCTCCTCCCCTCTTCACGGAGAAATTCAGGTCTGACCTTCCTGTGAGAACTGTCGGCAGACACCCCAGCCTCGCTGCTCCCAACCCCGGGCAGCACGCACAGCACATTTCCCATCCAGCAACTCATCAAACAGTTTTGTTTGGCATGGATTTCCCGCGGTTAGGCTTGCCTCTGCACGGGGCACAACCTTTGGGATCGGGAAGGCAAACCCTTCTTTCTCATCCAGCAACACTGGCTGTCACAGTGGGAAAGGACTCGTCCACAGCAACGGCCAGCAGAGCCCCAGCACTTCAGTGACTCGGCCACCAGCCCCCGTTCCTGACCAGAGTGCTGCGGGCAGGAGTCCCCGAGCCTGAGAATCTAGCACGGCGTCAGGGACAGAGCAGGCACCGAGGGTTTGCTGAGTTGCTGCTGACATCCAGCACGTGTGTTTAAAATTTCCATCTTTAGAGCCGCAGCTCAGTCAGTGAAAGGGAAACATGTAGTGAATGAGTAATCGGCTTCCTGTATGAGTAACCGGGTCATAGAAACCAGAAAGCTTTCAAGAGATTCCACAGGAGGCGAGCCTGTCATCCTGCAGAAACCCACCCCCAAGGTTTGGACTGCCGCTGGCCTGTCAGAGGAAGGTCCCAGAGCAGGGCTGCGGGACACCTGCCCTCACCATCTCTTGGCAGCCCCTCGCCAGAGCTGTTCGCCTGTCCCAGCCCTCCCCCCGAGCGAGGGATGGAGGCACATGGACGCAAACCCACACAATCACCCCTCCTCTCTCCCACCCGGAATTGGGGACGTAGGTCACACACCCGAGGAGCCAAGGAGATCCCCTGAGACTGCTGCTTACATGGATCAGCGCCGGCAGGGCCCCAAGACACGAGGCGACCTCACAGGCAGCTAAGACCCCCTCCAAGAGAAGGAAGTTTGGCCTCCTTCCGAATGTACCAGGTATCCAAGAGCTGGCGGCGGGGCCATTCTTCACCGACTAGATCATGGGGCACTCCCTAAAGCAGCACCTGTGGGTAACTTCCACTCAAGGAAGCCGTCTTGTTTCCTTACCCGTGATGGTAGACGCGGGCCACTGGGTGAATCTTTCCTATACTGTAGTCTTCTCTCTGATTATCACCCTTATTACAGAAGATGTAGAAAAATACAAAGAAAATTTAAATCATCTGTTATGCCAGAAGCTGACTAACAGGCAAAGCTGGGACTCAGACACAGGTCCTGTTGTCATCAGAGCATGTGAGGTTTGCCACCAAAGCGGAGCTGCCTCCAGTCCTTCTGAGAGAGAAGACAAGTTTAAATCACACAAGGGACTTCGCTGGTGGTCCAGTGGTTAAGAATCCACTTTCCCATGCAGGGGACGCAGGTTCAATCCCTGGTTGGGGAACTAAGATCCCACATGCCATGGAGCAGCTAAGCCCACGCGCTCTAGGGCCCACTCCCCTCAACTAGAGAGCCCACATGCCGCAACTACTGAGCTCATGCACCACAGCTAGAGAGAAGCCCGCGTGCTGCAACAAAGAGCCCACGCGCCACAACTAAGACCCCACGCAGCCAAATAAATAAATATTTAAAAAATATATTCGGGGGACTTCCCTGGTGGTGCAGTGGTTAAGAATCCGCCTGCCAATGCAGCAGACACGGGTTCCAGCCCTGGTCCGGGAAGATCCCACATGCTGCAGAGCAACTAAGCCCGTGCGCCTCAACTACTGAGCCCGCGTGCCACAACTACTGAGCCTGTGCGCTCTGGAGCCTGTGCGCCACAACTAGAGAGAGGCCCGTGCACCGCAACTAGAGAAGCTGCGCGCTACAACGGAAGATCCCACATGCCGCAACTAAGACCCGACGCAGCCAAATAAATAAATATTTAAAAACAGACAAACAAAATTAATGAGAGATGTACTAACAGTGCATAATAATCTAGCCTCACCAAGTTCATTCAATTAGCATTTCAGAGCATAATCATAGCTGCCACTTACTGAGGTCTGTGTACCAGACAAGCGGAAAACACAGGGCTCTCTTGTCACGGTCACAGACGCCACAATGTACATTTAAAACCTGAAGCTACTTCAAAATCATGATGTTTATTAGACCTGCTGCTGGACCTTGTTATTAAAGGTGGTAAAGGACCCATTCGTTACTCTGTCACCCTTTTGCTTTGGTATTTTGATAACTACTTCAATACAACCAGTTTTCTTTGTCATCCCATGTATTTTCTTCTTTGCTTTAAAAAACATTATTCTGGAAAGGGATCCATCCACAAGCGTCACCAGACTGACAAAGAGGTTCATGACTGCACACTTTTGGGAACCACCTGCTCTAAGGGGACAGGGTGGCCTCATCTCTAAGCAGAGAGGAGGGCGTTTCGGCTGCTGATAACGTCACAAAACCTCCCTGGTCTCTGTGGCGGTGTGGAGGGTGGGCAGGTCTGACGTCCCTCCACCAGGAACAGCCCTGCAGACAGCACCACGCCCTGCAGGCCGACAGGGGCTCTGTCTCCATGGCTGCCCTGAGATCACCCATCCCTGACGTGATGTGAGCTCACGATTTACCGGCTGCCATGACAACAGGCTCTCCAGGCTTCTGCTCATCACACGGGCCGCCTACCACCACGCGGCTGAGTCGGGAATCAGAAATCAGACATCCTGATAAGGCCTGACAGCAGTGCCCCAGGGCCCACGGCTCTGCCCGCTGTCCACCTAGGGCCATGGGAGCGGATCCTGGGAAGAAGCAAGGCAAAAACTCCCTGATGACCAGCGTGGAAATCAAGCTGTCCCAGGGTGAGCAAGGGGACAAGCATAATTGTTCAGAGAAGCTCTTCATTTCTGCTGTTTTCTAAGTACTTAAGCACATGGAACTGAACTTTCAAAAAACTGCAAACCACGGTAGGTCAGGCAGCTGATCTGGAATCGGCTCGGCCTCCACCCCTGCCCCGTCACCCCAGCTTTCAGGGCGGATCTGCTGTTACAAGCACAAACGCAAACGTCTGGGTGCCAGCTTATACCATCAGGCCGAGAACAGCATTCCTGACCACGGACGACTTGAAATAAATCACAGAACCTGGAGGCTGAAGTCACCTTGGACAACCTTGGAGACCCAGAGGAGACAGCAACTCACCCCCACCTGCTCTCAGCCATCAACTGTGAGCCGGATCTGGGCAGGTCTGGGGGCCTGGTCTCGGGGAGGGCCAGGAAACAGCACAAAGGTACCGAGCAGCAAGCACCAGGACTGCCCAGAAGGGGCACAGTGCTGCCGGCCCCGGCCCCGGCCCCGACACTGCTTCTTCCACCACATCTTATTATGAGTTATCTGACGTTCAAAAACAAAAAGATCTGCGTGACTGTTCACTCCTGGGTGACTGAAATGTTCCTTAAGAAAAGTCTAAAGTCTGTCTGCACTCACTGGCTGTTCGGTGCTGCTTGAACTTGGGCCACAGCCTTGCTGGGAGGCTGGAGGGTGGGGCACTCCTCCAGGAAGTGAGCCCAGCACACCGGCACCCACGTCTTAGTGGGGCTGGGATCAAAGATTTGCCACCCAGATACCAGGAGGCCATTGTAAAGCTCTTTCCAGAATCTCAAAGTAAGTGTTAGTATTCAAAGCCACGCATCCCCTATTTTCCTTTCAGAATTCTGTTTTCATTATATTGGGTATCACAGCCAGAAACTATGAAGGCAAAAGAAAGTGATAAAAACAGCTCAGGGCTGTCCAGCCCTTCCACGCCACGCCTGGGGCCAAGCCGGGTGTGGACATCAGCTCCTTGATGCTTCTGGATGTCGCTGTGAGGAGGACACGGAGGCTTTGGGGATGAGTGATGTGTCAGGCTCCCCGGGCCAGGCCTGGGTCTGTGTGTCTCCTCATGGGCTAGAAGAGCTCGTCAGGCACGGACCAGAAAGCAGATGTCGACCGACCAGCACGCTCCCGCTGAAAGCAGGACACACGGTTACCACTGACCGAATCCACCTGCTGCCTACACAGGCAGGTCTCGCTTGTGGCCACCAAAACGGACTGAACCGCACTGAAACATCACAGCAGCCTTTTTGCGGAAGTTGAGTGGAAGCAGCCTCAGGGCGAAGCACTGAGAACGCAGACAGGCTGTCAGCTGGAGATCAAGTCAAACACGACCGCAGCGTGGGACCCGGGCGACCGACAGCCAACTGTGAGCAGGGAAACAAACCAAACCCGGCCGAGTGCCCGGAGAAACGGACCGTCTGACCAGACACAAGGACCCAGGAACGCTCGCCCGCACGCACGCCTGGCCCGAGTGCCCCGCCACGTGGAGCTGGGATGGAACCCAGGCCGAGACACAGACGCCTCCGCCTGGCCCGGGGCTCGCTCCCGCTGCCCCGCGAGCTCAGAGTCAGCTCGGGGCAGGGAGGACCCAGGCCCGGTCACTGCAGGAGGACTTGCTCTCAGCAGCGTCTGGTGCCACCGGTGTCCCGATGGGATAGTCAACGTCAGCCCAGAGCGCGGGGGCTCTGGGGACACCTCACAGCACGAGGCTGACCATCAAGCCCCGCTGACGCCCCCCAGGCCTGCAGATCCCAGCCCGTGCGTGAGCCCCCCTCCCCCGTGCCCACAGCGCCCAGACGACTTTCTTCCCCCTGGTGCCCTCGGGCAGGCTTGCACAGCAACTCCCGCTAGATGAAGAGGAAGGGCGGGTTGGGCGGAGCCCGGCGGCACAGTGGCAGCCTCCCCAGACCAGGGAGGGGATGGGGACAGGCCCTGCAAGGAAGGCAGCCAGCCGTGATCTGCAGACCTGTTCTCTTACTGTAAATGTGACACCCTCGCGCGGGCCACCGTTCCTGTAAGCCTTTCACGTCTTCCTCTCTCGGTGGAAATTCCCACCTGGTTCTTGGTAACATGCAAAGAAAGGGCCCCGAAGGTGGCCTGAACAGGGAGCTGACCGCAGGGGCAGATGCGCCCAGGTGAGAGCCGGCCCCAAAGGCCCGGCAGGTCAGCGCCAGCATGGCTGCTGACCCGAAACCCTGAAGATAATTCAGCCTTCTCCCGGGGAGCATGCAGCTTGCACGGGAAGAGGCCACAAGCCAGACAGACCACTGAGGATTCATTACAAGACAAGCACCCAGCTACCCTCATGTCAGTGACTAATATTAGTCTCTATTTTTGTTGCAAACTCAAAGAACTTTGTCTACGATGGGGATTTTTTGGTTGGTGTTTTTTTTTTTTAATAAATTTATTTATTTTTGTCTGCGTTGGATCTTCGTTGCTGTGCGCGCGCTTTCTCTAGTTGCGGTGAGCGGGGGCTGCCCCTCGTTGTGGTGCGCGGGCTTCTCATTGGGGTGGCTTCTCTTGTTGCAGGGCACGGGTTCTAGGCACGTGGGCTTCAGTAGTTGTGGCACGTGGGCTCAGTAGTTGTGGCGCACGGGCTTAGTTGCTCCACGGCATGTGGGATCTTCCCAGACCAGGGCTTGAACCTGTGTCCCCTGCACTGGCAGGTGGGTTCCTAGCCGCTGCGCCACCAGGGAAGTCCTACAATGGGTTTTTAAGTGGGCTTTTGTGGTTAACCTGAAACTCCCACCAGCATTAAAAACACAATCTTCTTTGAGGAACAGTCCCCAAAGCCACCCCTGTGATGTGTAAAAAGAAAACTTTTTTTCTCATAGAAAATGTTTTAATGAACTTTCCCTCTTAAGTTAAAAATGCCCCCTCTGATTCACCATCTGTCTTTACTCAACGATATCAGAAATACTATAATCAACACAAGGAAGGATTAAAGAAATACTAGTAAAATACAAATTACCTCCTAAAGAAATGTCCCCCAAATGGCTGATATGACATTACTGTGGGCTAGTGGTTCTTTCAAGCGTTTGTCAGAAAATTTGGAAGCGCTTTACAAAAAATCCCCGTGGAAACAGGAAAACTATCTTATATGTGCATTTCTCCCACACATTTCTCTGCAGCACTTACTAGTTCTGATTTTACAGTTATTTTGTGACTCTCTGATTACTAACTGCCTCTCCCACCAACATAAGCATCACCAGGGCAGAGGTTAGGTCTGGTTTGGTGCAACTGTTTGATGAATGAATGAACAAACGAGGGCACAGATGAAAAAAGAAGAGCTCAGCGTCACACCCACTCCTGGTAGAAACGCCTTTATTGATTTATAACTCAATGCCCAGTGCTTTGTGGCAAAAACATGAGGCAGTCATGTGAGGACTGTCATTCCGTCTTTGGCGAGCAGCCTGCCCCATTTCAACCCAAGAGGCGGCACTGATCAAGCGCCTGCTACGTCCCGGGCACGAGATCTCAGGAGCCTCCTCGTCGTTCTCACATCCACCCTCTTGGACACTGTCTTCGCTCCACAGGTGAGGAACCAGGGTGGCACAGAGGGCACCGTGCCCGCCGACCACAGTGCCGACACCAAAGCAATCCCCACGGAGCCCTCCGCCAACGCAATCCCTCGACTCCCCCAGCCTCCCTTACGGAAGAGTTCACATGACATCTCTCATACTTCAGGAAAGCCTTTTTCTCCAAAGAACCCAGATCCTTTTCATCACCCCAAACATACAGGAATCTAACCTATCATCCCTCTAAAGCAGCTGGGAAAGTTCAGAAAACTCAATTTAGTGCCCTTTTACATTAACTACTTCATCCTAGTTACCTGTAACACCTCTCAGCACCTACAGAAAATGGGTGATCTCTCTTTGTAATATGTATATTATTATTTTGAGCTCCCATAATAATTCAGGAAGTAATAGCCACCACTAGTGCACCAGGCACGTACACTGTGTATCACGTGTATCATCTCGTCTAGTCCTCACCCTGGGTAAGGCAAACATGATCCCGCTTTACAGACGGGAAACCGAGGTCACCAGAAGGTGAGTGACAGGCAAAGCCGGGACTCAGACACAGGTCTTGCTGCCCTCACAGCACGAGAGCTCTGCTAGCAAGCCGAACTGCACAGCGCTCAGCACCCTCCCCGAGATCCGCATGGCCAGCCCCACGCTGAGCACCTCCACACACTGGCTCCGACGCCGCTCATTGGGCATCGCCTGAGCACCCTCAACTCTCCTGTTCTCGGGCTGCCCACCTTCAGAAGGGGGCAGGCAGAAACGTCAGAGAGAGGCCGGAAGCAGGCCGCTATGACAGGTCAGGGTGGGCGAAGGTGACATATCCATGAGTGGGATAGGAGGACAAGAACAGCTTTCTGAGTATTAAAAAATTAAGGAGAGGGCTTCCCTGGTGGCGCAGTGGTTGAGAGTCCGCCTGCCGATGCAGGGGACACGGGTTCGTGCCCCGGTCCGGGAGGATCCCACATGCCGCGGAGCGGCTGGGCCCGTGAGCCATGGCCGCTGAGCCTGCGCGTCCGGAGCCTGTGCTCCGCAATGGGAGAGGTCACAACAGTGAGAGGCCCGCGTACCGCAAAAAAAAAAAAAAAAAAAAAAAAGACCATAAAAAATTAAGGAGAGCGTCCTTACATTTTATTAAAAATAAATTCCAGGGCTTCCCTGGTGGCGCAGTGGTTAAGAACCTGCCTGCCAACGCAGGGGACACGGGTTCGAGCCCCGGTCCGGGAAGATCCCACATGCCGCGGAGCAACTGAGCCCGTGCGCCACAACTACTGAGCCTGTGCTCTAGAGCCCGCGAGCCACAACTACTGAAGCCCGCGTGCCACAACAAGAGAAGCCACTGCAATCAGAAGCCCATGCACCGCAACCAAGAGTAACCTCAGCTCACCGCAACTAGAGAAAGCCCACACGCAGCAACAAAGACCCAGCACAGCCAAAAATAAATAAATAAAACAAATTTATTAAAAAAAAATTCCAAATGGATACAAACTGTAAATAAACCTTTTTAAGTGAAACAAAAACATCCAAATAAATATATTAAAATTGAATAACTTTTATAATTATGGGGGGGGGAGCCAAAAGCAGAGGTCACAAGAGGCAAGCCTGAGTACATGAGATTTTTTAAGACTTCTCTAATCACTGGATAAACTCAGAAAATTTTGACATAATAAACTCACAAACCTAAAAATATAAACCTGGATATAGAGTTTAAGTTTCTAAGGATTAAAAACTCCAACTGGAAAAATGAGCAACATCTTTGAATGGAGAGTGTGCATAGGAAACCCTAGTAGCCAACAAACATAGAAAATACATTCAGCCTTTAGTCAAAGAAATCCCCACACCCCCCCCCCAAAAAAAAAGTGTAAGTAATTTTTTGCCCATCTGGTATTTATAAGAGCTTGGGGAAAAATATCACTCTTATCCAAACTAGGTGGTTTTGAAGGTATGTTTCAGAAATCTTTTAAAATCATGTTCCTTTTGATCTAGTAACTCAACGTCTAGTTGTTTATCCTAAAATACCCAGGTACCTATACCTAAGAGCATTTACCGCATATATCACAATAAAAGACTGACAATGACAAAAACGTCCATCAACAGAGGGCTGGTTAAATAAACCATTACAGTAATCTCCCGACACAACACATCTACAATTGTTACATGGAAAGATGTCCAAGTGGGAGAAAGTTCCAAAACAGTGTTTGATGCAATCACATTTGTCCTCTATTTACACACGTGCGCGTACACACACATATGCACACACACACTTGGTGTACGAATGGGAAAACTCAAGGAAGGATTAAAAACAAAACACTAACAGTGATTATTCCCAAACGGTCATACATGATTGGTCCTCTTTATGCCTCTGTATTTTTTTTTTTTTTTTTTTTTTTTGCGGTACGCGGGCCCCTCACTGCTGTGGCCTCTCCCGTTGCGGAGCACAGGCTCCGGACGCGCAGGCCCAGCGGCCATGGCTCACGGGCCCAGCCACTCAGCGGCATGTGGGATCTTCCCGGACAGGAGCACGAACCCGTGTCCCCTGCATCGGCAGGCGGACTCTCAACCACTGTGCCACCAGGGAAGCCTGCCTCTGTATTTTTTAAGTGGGCATATTATATCTAGTATTGGAAAAATAATAATAGGGCTACTTTTTTAAAAACTTACAAGATATAGGCATAGTCATTACCCCATTTAATAGATAACCACACTGATTTTAAAACTTGCCTAATTCAGGATTTGTGGCAGGACTCTTAAGACTTCCGTCTGCATTTTACAGATGAACAGAGTGAGATGAGAAGGCTAAGCCCCTCGTCCATGGCAGGCGCCCAGCTCCATCGCCTGGAAGACAGGGCAGCCTCCGCCTCCCTCTGCAGCCAGGAGGGCTGGAAGGACCCTAGGTGCTGGGCAGTGCCTGGGGACCCGCCAAAGGGCGCCCAACTGCCAGGGCAGGGTGTAAACCTAGGTGTCCTCGCCCCAAGCTCACCACGCGCTTCTGCACTGTTGCCTGCCCACGTGTTGTACGAAACACAAGATTAAAGCCACCGGTTCGGTTTTACAGCCCAGATAAGGGGAACCCATACTGGAACTGCACACGAGGAAAAAAGCAGCTCAGACGCTGTTTCTGCCCATTTCGGAACGTGGCCCTCGGCACACGGGGCGGGGCTGCTCCCACCCAGAGCTCTGACTCAGGCTGGGGTCCCCCTTCTCCCTCCACACACACGGAATCACCTTCTGAGGTGGCAAGAAACCACCGCCTTGTACGTGCAAGCACGAGGGGAGCCCGAGGCCGGAGGGCCCACTCTGGGGGAGCGAGTCTGCACCGAGGTCCGCGCGAGAAGCCCACGACTCGCTGGGGCAGTGACGCCAACGGCAGGGGGCCACCCACGGACGGATGGCATTTCTTTCTTTCTTTTTTTAATGGAAAAGAAAACCCAATACAGAGGGCGTGCCTCACCTATTCAGGGCAGGTACCACTCTGTTAACTACTTGAGCGCCATGTGCACACACGCAGGTGAGCAGCAGAGGAGAGGGGCTGGCGGCCTCGCCCCACTCCCACCCACCCCCAGTGGCTTTTCAGGCAGTAAAGGCTTGGCCGCTAATGGGCTTCTGAGCCAGGGCCTTCTCCCTGGGAGCTACTTGCTGACTTCAAGCCTTAAGTTTAATTTCGGTAATGGACTAAGGATAAATTAGCATTCACACAGCTCCAGCTAATGCAAATCCGCTAAAACCTGACCTATCAGTATTACCTGTGAGGCCTGATGAATTTTAAGAGAATCAGGAAGAAAAAAAAAACGACATCAGGAATGAAAAACCACCATTTTAGTTCTGTCCCACGGGGCTACTGAGTGCAGTCTTAGCCTTTCGCCTGCCTGGAAAAGAGTAAATGTCTATTTCTACCAGCTGGGCTGCTGCTGACACACACACACACCGTGTCACTCAGAACCAAGGTGCCATGTCATCTGCCCGTCTGGGGAACTGACAGGTGAGCCTGGATGCCCAGGCTGCAGGGCGTCCATCCACCACTGAGTGAATTATTCTACGTGGTCCAGCACAAGAGGAGGAGGAGGAGGAGGAGGAGGAGGAGGAAGGAACAAGATGGGGCCGCACGGACCAGCCCAGGTGTCCACAACGCAGCTCAGCCCCCCAATGTGGCAACACCAGTGGGAGAGGGACGAACTCCAGGGTTTCCACATCTGACCCTCATGGGAACCGAGCGCCCGTCCCTGCCTGAAGGATGACTTCGGGGGGTGATGGCCAGATGTTTTCAAGCCACTGCACAAAAAGAACTATCTTGGACCAACCAAGGCAGCAGGACTCAACCATTGAGAAGTTTGGGTTGGTCCCCAGAGGTGTGGCATTCCAAAGCAGCTCATTCTAATCAACTGTCAAACCAAACACTGCTGAAATCTTCACCGGGAGTGATTTTACATTTCTTCCTGTTTAACCTACTATCTTTTAAAATCATTTTACCCAAGACGAGGCTCAGCCCTTCCTCATTCCTTGCCTCAGCTCCGCTTCCCTTGCTCTGAGCACGTTCCTCACCCTCTCTGTGAGCTGTTCCTCACTTCCTCCCTGAAAACAGGAAATCCTGCAGACAGGCCTCCTGGGCCCACCAGCCCGCCTTACTGAGCGTCTCCCCACGGCTCTGCTGTTGCTCTGTTTGCTCAACTAGAGGAATGCGATAATAACCCAACACTTTCCCCAACTGATCTCTCCGCTTGTGATGTTTCTACCACACTGTGTATGTGTCCACTGCCAGGGTCCATTCTACCTTGTGTTTTGGCAGTTCGCAGGCCAAGATATCTGTCTTCCCACAACCCTGAGGCTGACTCATGTCGCCACCCCAGCACGTTGTTGGGCCCGGCAGGTCGTCAATGCTGGGTGAGCGCTCACTGAAACTGGACCGTAATTCAGCATCTGTAACGATGCCCGTAATCCCACTGACAAACTTGTACCTGAACAAGTGCACGGCATTCATTTGCCCAACCAGTGTTAAGAATTCTCTAAAGTGGTCTATCACTGGCTCCATTTCATAGACAGAGTGGGTTGAAATTAATGATTAGGGTCCCACAGTTAGAAGGTAGGCATGCTGGGCTTTGAAGCAAAAGCCTGCAGGATTCTGAGGCTCCACATCTTCAGTGACAGCGCAGCCCCCGAAGTCAGCCAGGAGCAAAGGGGACTCAGCTGTGCAGCCAGCTGGGGGGTGCTGCGTCTGCCCTGGGAACCTGCATCTGCAGGGCCCTGAAGGTCCACGACCTGGAGGCCTGGGCAGCCCCTATCTGAGACACTTAGCACACACATAAAAGTGGTCCTAGCGCTTCTAGCCATTTTAAAGCCATATCTTTAAACTAGGTGGCATGTATACAGACATTCTTTATATGGCTTGTAAGTTTTTACTTGTTTGAAAACAAGATCCTCTCATGATTTAGAAAATAAAAACAAACAAAACAGACAAGAGCCCCTTCCAACTTAGCATAAGGGACTTCCTGGACCTGATAAAGATCATCTAATAAAAACCTCCTGAAAACATCACTCACACAGCAAAGCATTTCTTCTGAAGACAGAACCAAACAACGAGGCTTGGAATCACCACTTGAACAGATCTGAGCAAGGGCGGTAACAAAAGAAAAAGAAATATGCAGTGTGACTGGAAATGAAGACACAAAACTGCCACACACAGACGACACGACCACCTACGTAAAGTTAAGACGGAATCCAAGATGCTGTCAGAACTAAAAAGAACTCAACAGGCTCGCTGGAAACAAGATTCCAGATATCCACTGCATCCCTGTATGTGAGCAACTACTAATTAGGAAAGTTAAGTTACAAAGACGCCATTTACAAACAACAACATCAAACTGTAAGGTACGAAAGAGGCGCAGGTATAAAACGGACTTGAAAGACAGCTCGCTGAAGCAGCACTGCCCTCGGCAAGAGCCTCCGCCATCGGCCTCGCGGTGAAGCACCCGGTCAACTCAGAGAACCTGCGGCACACGCCACAGCCGCCTTAAAGATCCCGGAAGCGTGCACTCACTCAGAGGAAAAGGAAACCAGATTCTGGGTGGCTGCCTCATGTTCGAACACAGGTGCACTGTGTAACCCTCTACGAATAAATCTGCTGAGCACGATAAGGTTATTCCCAGGAATACCTTCCAGGGCCTGGACCACTGGCACCTCACATTTTCTGGAACGCTCACGACACCTCTGCAAGGCAGGGATTATCACCACTGTGCAGAAGAGGCCGAGACTGGCAGGTGAGGTGACCTGCCCGAGGTCACACAGCCGGCAGCACAGGCGGGAGGGACCTGGACTCCTCCAGCCAACCCGGCTGAGTGGGGACCAGGGCGGGGGCGTCTGGAAGGTTGAGGAGTTACTAGCGGCTACGACGTGGGCTGACCTGTAGCTGAGCACATGGGGTCAGTGCTTCCCCCACGCTGTCACTGAGGAATTCTTGGCATCCGATGGCCACCTCCAACAACCAGCCAACTGTGTTGCCGTGCTGCTTGAGTCTCCAGTTTGGGGAGGACAACACATCAGCGGTTCTAAAACAGCCCAAATCCTCCAACATTGAGAGAAGGGCTCCACGTCCCCTTCCCTTGAGTCCGGACAGGCTCGTGACGGCCTGGACCAGCAGTGGGGTGCGAAGGGGAAATGACACCAGGGACCTGTGAGCTGAGTCACGACGACCAGGCACTTGCATCCCCTCTCTGCAAGCGTCTGCTCTCCAGACACGTCCTCCTGACACACTTCCTCGGGGAGCCCAGCCTGGGCCACGTGAGAGGCCCCCGCGGGCAGCCCAGCTGAGGCCGGCCTTCGAGTCGCCGCAGCCCAGGTGCCAGACGTGAGTGGAGACGTCCCCAGACGGTTCCAGCCCGGAGCCACCACGCTCCCTCCCGGCCACGGCCTCGTGGGGCAGAGACACTGCAGCCTCCATGCCCGGTCCAGACCCCTACCCAGCGAGCCCACGGGCAGCAACAGGCAACAGGCACAGACACCAATTTCTGAGCAGTGCCACCCGCTACTCAGTCCTGTCGTGGTAAACAGGCAACGCGAGCATCTTCAAAGAAACGCGTGGAGCCGAGGCAGGTTCCGAGGGGGGTCCTTTGTCGGTCACGTTCCCATTCCAGGAAGCGGGGATGGTGGCCAACGGCCCAAGTCTGGGCCCCGGGTGCCCAGAGCCCAGCCAGCCCGACACGAGGAGGCGCTGGAGGCAGCAGGCCCTGCGATGGCCGAGGGCTGGACAAGGACGTCTCTGAGGGCGGAGAGCAAACCACGAAGTTGGTCATCTCGGAGAAAGCGGGTTCTCCTGGGATCCAGGACTGTGCAACGCTGGTCTGACCGGAGCCCCGTGGGGGACAGAAAAAAATCTGCTCATTGGGCCCACGGTCCCTCTGTGACCGCCAGCCTCCCGGGACCCCTCCGCGCACTCCCACGGCCCACTCCCGCCCACACCTGTCCACCTCCTTCCTGCGCCCCTGCCCCCAGCTCCCCTCTTCGCAGAGGGAATAACAGCCGTCAGGAGGGAGCGCCCGCGGCCCACCGCCCCCGCAACCCCTGCTCCTCCGCGCCACGATTCCCCCCTGCCCGCTCACTCCCGGCAGCACACCTGCACGCCGCGATGACTCCCGTCGTAAACAAGACAGAGGGAGAAAAGACCTTCTAAGACACTGGAGAGAAAAACACAGATCAGCTATAAAGCAACCACAGACAGCCGACTTCGACAGCAACAACGTACGGCCAAAAAAAAAGGGAGAGTATCGACTGGCAACGCTCAACCTATAAACGTGCCTCAGAAACTTGCCCTGAAGAACGAGAACAAAGATGTTCTCAGACGGCGAGCCCTCAACAGACCTGAGGAACAGAGCCATCTGGGGCTCCCCCCACCCCCGCAACTACCCGTCAGCGGCTGCGCCTGCTCCTTCCTCCTGATTCTCCCCAGTCAGGCTTGTGCCCCCAGGCAGCCCACCGCTCCTCCGGCATCAGGTCTCCGCTTCCTCCAGCTTCCCCTCCCGCCTCCCCGGCTGTTCCTCCTCCGCCCCCGCCAGTTCCGCCCGCCTTCCCCTCCTGCCCTCTCAGCCCTGCCCCACACGTCCAGCCACAGCACGGCCCGGTGATCGCGCCCGGCCGCGCGCTGCCAGCCCCCTGACCTCCGCGGGGCTCTTCTCTGGCTCGCGTGTCCCGCGAGCCCCCTGCTGCCCTCTCAACATCTCCGCCGGGACGCCCAACAGACACCCCGGGTCCGACGGATCCCAGCCCGCCCCACCCTCCCCAGGACCCTCTGCTGACCCCCCGGCCCCTCTGCACCGGCTCCCCTGAACCCGCGTAACAGGGCCACCAAGGCCCTGCATCATCGACACCTCCCACGCCGGTGTCCTCGGCTCAGGCCGAAGTGCTGGTGTCACCCGACTCTGACCCTCACATCTCACACCTAGCCCGCGACTGAATCCGACTGCCCTCCACCTTTCAGCACCTGTACCGTGCAGACTCCTTCAGCTCCACCATCTCCACCGCTGGCACACAGGTCCAAGCCGTCATATCTCCTGGTGGGTGACCCCACAATTCCTGACGGGTCCACTCTGCGTCCGCACAGCAGCCACAGACTGGAGGGCAAACGACGTCACTGTTGAAACCCCCGGTGGCCCCCCGTCTCGATCAGAGTAACAGCCGGAGTCCTGCCCCGGCCCCGACCTCTCTCGCATCTCCCACTGCTCCCCTCTTTGACCGACAGACTCCCACCCCAGGGCCTTTGCACCTGCCACTTCTGCTCGAAACCCGCTTTCCTCGGAGATCCGTGTGGCTTGCTTGCTCGCTTCCCTCTTTCAGGCCTTTGTTAGGTGTCACCTTCTTCGGCGAGACCCCACTGCCGGCTGCCTGGTTAGAAACAGCACCTGCCCTTCCACCACCTCCTGCTCCGTCTGCCTCCAGAGCACCTGCTGCCTGGTATGCTCCGCATCGAGTCCTCCCTGCACCAGGCAAACCCGACGAGGGCAGCGTGCACTGCTCTACCCCAGCAGTTAGAGCAACACCCGGCAAAGAGCGCGCTGACAGATGTGAGTGGCTGTGATGAAGGAGCTCAGGTAGATTCTAATTTTCTTTGCGCTCCCTCACCATGGCAAAGTCTGCTGGCTGTCTGCCGTGGTCTGGTTGCTTGTGTTCCTCTATGGCAAGTGGGCATGTGCTGCCCAGCTACACGGCTTGTGCAGGCAACGGTGGGTTAGGTGTGCGTAGGCAGGAGGTAGGCTACGGGCGGACCCCTGGAAACCCCACAAACCTCCCCTCCAGGCCCCTCGCCTTCAGGGTGGAGATGCACTCAGCCCTGCTCTCAGGATGCTCCCGGAACAGGGCGTGAACCCCACACACCCCTGGAAATTTATACAGAGGAAAAATAAACCTCCATGAGTTTGGATTCCTACAGGAGCCGTTATGTTTAGATCTTTTTAAGAGCTTCATGTGCCCCAACTAACGCATCCTTCTGTAGTCACTATGTTTTTCTACAATGAACACGAGTCTTTTTATTTTTAATAGAATAAAATAGAGGTTAAAAATAAACATTACAAAGGAAAAACTTCAGCCTCTCTTTATGATATCTTTTTTGAGATAAACATGGTTTCTTGTTACACATCAAACTATTCCCAGCCTGGATATCTACAGGGTCATGTCTGCAACACTGCCATTGTAAAGGAAAAAAATACTTCCTCTCCTCAGTGATATATTTAGAAACCAAGTGTTTCAACTCAGATTTTGTTACAAGAATACTCCCATGTTTATTTTAAATTATAATCATGATACTTTGAAAAGAAATGTTACTTTAAATGTTAATAAAACGAGGCACACATCGAATAGCGAATATTATGGTGCTATTACCAAACAAACAGATCCCAGAATGTTCCTTATACCAAGAAAAGCATCTGAAAAGACTAAATAAAATAAGCTTTAGCTTTAAGACGTAAAATTTCCTTGCACACTTTAGCAAGGCTCCTGTGGCCGATACCCGTGGCTCAATCCAATTCAACTGAGCATTAATTTGACTGTAATCCCCACACTTGGAATGACAGCAACTCCCCGAGGGGATACTTAAAAGCAAATTTACCAAACGACAGAAATCGGAAAATTCACCAAATCTGTACAATTAGATGTTTGAAACGTCACTTCTAAATAGTGGCATCCTGTAGAGGTACAAATTTTTTGAGTCAGAATAATTAATTAGGAGTAAATTTGTCGAAAACCAAGCAGATCAAACACCAGGACTGTTGGGCCTCTTCAATCAATTCTTCTGTAAGAGAAACAAGCCCACAATTTAAAATAAACAGAAATGTGTTTCTGAGTTTTTCAAAGACTGAAAAAAAATTTAATGGTACTTGCCTACATCTTGGACTGTGGATGGTGCCAGATGCGGAGTGCTGACTGGTATCTTGAAATGACATAACTGTGGCATTTTCCCATCCACACCAGGCCCCACCATTAGCTAGAGCTCTATGCATGCCCAGTGCCCTCTGCAGCTTGGCGAAGACAAGAGTCAGGGTCTCCCGCACCCTGGTGGGCCTCACTGAGCTTAAGGTCGAACCATAAATGTCATTTTTGGTTGGTCATGATTCAACCAAAAAGGCGTCCCTCAGAGTGAAGTATGCCGGCGCCTTCAAGCTCAACGCCAAGTTTGGAAATCTAGGATCATGAATATGCATGAAATGATCAAGCCCAGTTTTTTTTTTACCATATTACAATTCGCATAACATAAAATTTACCATCCTAACCATTTTAAAGTGTATAGTTTGGTGGCTTTTAGTACATTCACCATGTTGAGCAGTCTCTGCCACTGTGCTCCCAGAAGGTTTTTGTCACCCCAAGAAGAAACCACACACGCATTAAGCAGCCCCTCCCAGCTCCCTCCCACCCTCAGCCCCTGGCAACCGCTGATCCGCTCTACCTCGGTCCTTTCACCTGCCCCTGGGAATTCTTTTTTTTTTTTTTGTCGGTACGCGGGCCTCTCACTGCTGTGGCCTCTCCCGTTGCGGAGCACGGGCTCCGGACGCGCAGGCTCAGCGGCCGTGGCTCACGGGCCCAGCCGCTCCGCGGCATGTGGGATCCTCCCGGACCGGGGCACGAACCCGTGTCCCCTGCATCGGCAGGCGGACCCTCAACCACTGCGCCACCAGGGAAGCCCCCCCCGGGCATTTCTTACAAACGGACTCAGCCCCGTCACAGCTTGTCTCCACAAGGAGCTCTGCAGATAGGGCTGATGGCCTGTATCTGGGGTCCCTCCCACCTCAGGTGCACGGCCCGCCATCAACTTTCCATGACATGGGCTTTCAAAGGAGTTTGTGCGTTTCTGCCGCTCACTCTTCCAGGACCCTGCCTTCCGGGGGGGGGGGGGGGGGGGGCGGGGGATGAGACGCAGCAGGGAGCAGCGCTGAAGGTGCCAGCTGTCCAGGCCCATGAGGGGACCAGCCACGGTGGCAAAGCTGTCCAGCCAGCCTGCGGTGGCCCAGGCGCACCCAGCGGGCCTGGAGGCTCAGGCCAAGGGGAGATGCTGTTTGAATTGAAGTCAGAGCTTGAGGGAGCACTAGGCAAATGATACAAGGGAAAACATTCCTAAAACGTGAGCGGCCGACGCATGCCCTGCGTTGTGGGAAAAGTCAGCAGCAGACTCAGCCTCTGCTGGGCAGGTAGCTGGGAGTTAACTCTCAAGAACCTGAAAATCACACAGGCAAAAATGTTTAGGTACGGTAGAATTAACAGCTAATTCTGTGCACAAATACTGATTCACACACACCCACAGTAAACATGCCTTTGGGAAATCTGAGCGCTTACTGTATACGTCATGATACGAAGGAGGGGCCTTTCCTCAAGAGTCAGTGTTGCGACCCCGTTTCTAGAGGGAGTCCCCATCTTTCAGAGACACACACCGAAGTATGTGTGGATAAATGATGTGGTGTGGGATTTCTTTCAAAATGTACCAGTGAGACAGGCCACGTGTTGGTACTTCTTGAGGCTGAGTGATGAACACACAGGGACCACTAGACTTTCCTTTTATACACGTTAGGAAGTTAAAAGTACCTTTAAAGTTTGAAAGACATGACAGCAAATGCGGGGATGATCACAGCGGATGGGATTCCCAGAGGAGAGAAGTGCGTGGGGCTGAGGCCAGCTGCAGAAGCAGCACTCCAGGCAGGGGAGACCCCCTCCCAGGCAGGGACGCACGAGGGCCGGGCCACGGCTCTGAACGAGAGGGCACATGTGCCTGGAACCGCACACGACGGTGTGAGCGAGCACACGGCCGTTCTCCCGGGAAGGGTGCGGAGCGCTCATCGGTGGTGCTGGAGCTGCCGCGTGAGGGCGGTGGGCCCTGAGTCAGCCGTGACCCCGGGGCCAGCTGACCGGCTGATGGCAGCCTCGCACACGGGTCCGGGCTCACAGGCCCTCCAGCAGCTTCCTCCTGACCGCAGGCGCAAACAGGGAGATGAATGACCACAAACAGGGCGGACAAAGCTAAGTGAAGGGAACTTTTCCAGAAAGGAGGGGAAAGCTACAAGCCTGCTCAGAGGCCTCAGAGTCAGCCCAGGAGCAAAGTGAGGACGGGCAAGTTAAGAGCCCTCGTGCAGGGAAAACTGCCAGGCTTGCGGAAGCCCTCAGCAAAGGGACATGTCAATCAACTCCTGCAAAACGAAGCAGAGTGTCAAAAATAACTGTTTTCCCCACTCTGTCTAATACTCCGTGCCTTCAGGTCGTGAAATATACTAAATATGACCAATATTATAAACAAATTATGCAGAATATGTTGCTTTTTCATGCTTATAACTCAGTCATGCTCACTGGGTTTGACTTAAAAAACCTTACATCTGGGACTTCCCTGACGGTCCAGTGGTTAAGACTCTGCACTTCCACTGCAGGGGGCACAGGTCCAGTCCCTGGTCGGGAAACTAAGATCCACATGCTGCACAGTGCGGCCAAAAATACAAAACAAAAACAAACAAAAACCTTACAGCTCAGAAAGGTTTACTAAAAATTAGGTAAGATTTCCCCATAATAATATACACAGAGGAAGAACGCTGCTCTTCAGAACATCAACTACATTTTAATTCGCCCGAAGGAAGCAGGTAGATTCTAACCCCTAAGGAAGGAGCTCAGTGGGACACACAAGCAGCGCCTGTAGCTCCCAACTGCTGACCTCCCTTCCCACAAGGCAAACAGGGATCACTGGCGACGTTCTCCAAAAGCCAGCGCTCTCAGCACACCATGGAAGATGAGCCAGATGGGCCTGTGTGTCCCCTGATAAAAGAGCCACATACATTTCAATTCTGGTAAGGCTTGAAGGCACGGCAAATGAAGAATTTTATAATTTAAAACTTTAATATTTGGAAACAACCCCAAAGTTCCATCAACAAATGAATGGATAAAACGAAATGTGGTCTATGCCTACAGTGAAATATTATTCAGCCATAAAGAGGAATGAAGTTCTGACGCCTGCTACAACCTGGATGAACCCGGAGAACACCGTGAGCCGAAGGAAGCCAAATACAAAAGCCCACCTCTCGTATAATTCCATTCATACGAAACATCCAGCACAGGCAGAGACACTGCGACAGAAAGCAGGGGAGCAGCTGCCAGTGGCCGGGAGAACGCAGAATGGACAAGGGACAGCTACGGGTACGGGGTTTCTCCTCAGGTGGTGAAAAAGTTCTGGAACTAGGTAAGAGGTAGTGGTTTGCAAACACTGTGAATGTACTTAATGCCCTGAATAGTATACTTTAAAATGGTGAATTTGATGTCACATGTAGTTTATGCACCTACCTACATATATACAAATCTATATACATATATACATACACATATACGCCATACTTCATGGATGTATCTTCTCGGCACTGAGCTCCCGAGCCCCGTGGGGAGGAACCGGGCCCTTCCGCTGGAGAACACACTCACTGCGTGAATTACCAGCACCAGCAGATTCTTCAGATCTTCAGCAGCAATACATGAAAATACTGTGGTAAACAGGGAGACCAGCCCGGTGCTCTGTGACCACCTAGAGGGGTGGGGTAGGGAGGGCGGGAGGGAGACGCAAGAGGGAGGAGATATGGGGATGTATGTATATGTATAACTGATTCACTTTGTTATACAGCAGAAACTAACACACCGTTGTAAAGCAATTATACTCCAATAAAGATGTTAAAAAATAAAATAAAAATACAGCGGTAATTTGAGGCTTCGTGAGCTGTATCTTGAGAAAATAAAGCTGCTGTCTTTTTTTTGAATATTAGTGTCATACAAGACAGAGATAACCAATCAGAGCATGGGTTTTTACACGTTTCTTGGACAATACTGACACCCCACCTCTGTTCTCGCCCAGCCGTGCCCAGCGCCACACCGCCAGCTCCCGGGCACACTGGCCTTTCGTCCTCCTCTCCACAGTCGTCGGCGGAGACCCCAACAGACGGGCTCCCTCCCCCATCCTGGGAGCTGCTCAGGTCCGGGCAGGTCGCCCGCAGGCCGGGCGGGCACAGCACAGGCGGAGGGAAGGTCATGGCCGGTGGCATACAGCGTGTCATTTGGAAACCTCACCCGAGGAGAGCTGCCTGCAGCTACCCAAGCGGGCACGGGTGCCAGGAAAACCTCCAAACCCGGCACTCTGGGCCAGCAGAGCTCCTGTGCTTTGGGGCCAGCGATCTACCAGACCTAAAAAACGCCAGGAGCACTAAAGGCTCAAGGGGCTACACGGAAGCAGTAAGGGAGGGGCTTCTCTGCCAGGTCTCTGCTCTCCAATGGCTCCAAAGAGTGACACCAGGGTCACCTGCTGGGTCACAGAACAGAGTGCTCTTGACATCTGAACACCCAAGCGGGCACTTTGCAGTGGCCTCGACGAGCGTCCCCCCACACAGGATCAGCACGGCAGAGGAGCCCTGTCCACTGCCAGCTCTGTCCGTCCACCTGCCCGTCCATCCATCCAGTGTCCAGCGCCCCTCCTGCCCACCCGGCACCTCCCACTGCACCGGGACCTGCCTGTGGGTCCCACCACCACCACCCCAGGGACTGACAGCCACCAGAGCCTATTAACCACGTGTCAGCTCGACGGGACCGCGAGCTCCCTGATGGGCTGGCTGGTCACGGACCACCCGAGGGGAAGGAGACAGACGCTGGGGAACAAGCCGAGTGCCTGTGGGCTGTGGGGGAACACCAAGGCATTCTGACTTAGCTATTTGGCAGGGTTTCACAGGAAAGCCGTTCTGAGCAGATCCTGGGAAGGAGTTTCCATCCGCAGGAAAGGGGGCCGGGACCCATGCGGCCAGAAGTGCAGGGCAGGGGGGCGGGCGAGGACCCGGTCCTGACCCGCTCCAGGGTTTAGAATGCGTCTATAAATAGCTGGCAACCTTTGATTGTGTCCAAGCAGGCAGTGTGGCCACAGCAGGGCCCCGGCCGCAGCCCCGCAGGACCGAGCGGTGCTCAGGCCTCGGCACGCAGGTTCTTCCTCGGCTGCACGCTCCCACTCCGGCAGGACCCCGCTGTCCAGAGTCCTGCCCTAACCCAGCGCGGCATACATTCTACCCACTGATTGTTTGCCCATCTCCCCCCACCAGATCCTAAGCTCCCTGAGAGCAGGATCATCTGCTTTGGTCCACTTTCCCTTTAGCATCTAGGACAGGGCCCAGCACCAGAGCAGCGCTCCACGCACGGAAGGAAGGCAGGTACGGCGACGGCGGTCAGGAGCACAGAGGGCAGCGGGGGGACACGGCACTGATCCTGACAACAGACGGGGCTTCTGTCCCTGTCGCTGGGCCAGGGCTGTGACAAGACAGCAGGGACGTCAGCACAACTCTTCACCAACAATTTTTCACACACGGGGAAGTGACTGCCTGCTCGTTAGGAATCAATTAGAACAGCTTCCTCTATGTAGGTCACACCATTCACTCATATTTTTTCTAGAGCAGGTCAGAAGCTACGAGCAAAAGCCCCTAAAAACCACTCGAAGATGCAGCCAAGCGATGGTGCTTCACACAAGCACCCCTGGCAACAAATCTCCAAGAGGGCCCCAGGCTGTTTCCTGGGGAGGGCGGGGGCATACACTTTATTTTTAAATGCAGTGGTGATAAAGAACCAGCAGGACAGGTGGCAGGGAAGGGGGCAGGGTCTTCCTCTAGGCCCACAGAAATGTTTTAAACCCCTTCTGGATGCCAGCCAGGAATGGAAGCACCTCCAGACTGATAACCTCAGAAGAAAATCCCAACTCAACCTGTGCTCAGGTTATCGGAAAATTCCATCAGCATCTGCTGGCGAAGACAGAGGCTTTCTTAACAGGACAACTTTTATAAACACCTCACAGAAAGCACAAACAGAATTCAGCAAACTAAAGACACCACTCACTTAAGCTGCCTATTTTCAAAAACAGCTCTGAGACCTGAGGGAGAGCCACACTCCTTCACCAAGAAGCCAAAAGAAAGCACTGACCCCATTTCCTTCCACAGCAGAGACCAGGGTCCCTTTTCCGTCCCACAGTCAATCCTACGGCTTCCCACCTACACCTGCTCCAAGCAACAGGCCATCCAGGTCTGTTCCAGCCCCAAACCCCTCCTGCAGTCCCAGATGGGCCACACAAACAAGAATTCAAACTCCAAATCGGACTGTCTTCTTGGGTAGTTTTATTAAAACATGCTTGTAAATCATGATACAATTTAATTAAAGTGGAACATCTTTCTAACACATTGTGGCATTAAGTATTCACACACAGATCGCTTGGTAGATTGAAACAGAACAGAACTCAGGATTCTCCTGATTCAGCAGTTCTCCACGAGTGGTCCTGGGAACTCCTGGGGGTCCTAAGACCCTGGGAGGGGGTTCCCAAGGTCAAAACTATGTTCATCTAATACTGAGATGTCATTTGCCCTTTCTGTGCTGACAACTGCACTGATGCTTCAATGGCAGGTAAAACTGCAGGTGCCTCAGCACCAACCCAGGCAGCGGTGCCGGTCTGCGCTCTTACCCGGCCCATCACCAGAATGGGGAAAACCCAGTTTACCTAGAAATGTCCTTAACAAAGCAGTAGAATGCGTTCATGAAACACTGACTCTCAGGCCTTCTCACTATCTGTGTGAGAAGCAGGAAATGTTCGTATCCCAAGGTACGGTGGAATGCCGAGGAAGAGCGACTGTGTCAGCGTGAGCTGTGAGCTGACCTCCTTTTTCAACGGAGACGAGCTGGGAGCTGGGCAGACACCGTCTCAAAACTGAACCAAGTGGGCCTGCCCCGCCAAGAACACGGCCGCCAGTATTTGCTGCGATGATAAAATTCAAGCTTTAACGTGACAATTAGAATTGGGGGAAACCTGTACTCCCCGCCACGAGCTTAAAGCCTCCAAATACTTAGACTTGTGGCGAGAGCAGCAGGGACGCGATGTCGCCGAGTGTGACTCCTCCCTGTGTCTGAAAGACCTGAAAACTCTGCAAACCAATGTCCTCCAGTGTCGACGCGGGACGTCACAAAGTCACCTGGCTACAGATCGATTCACGCCGCAACGGGTGCGGTTCTGGACCCTGCACGGCAACCAGCTCATAAGAAACGACGACTTGTTGTGATCTGGTGGCAAAGAAGAACGTCCACAACCTGCAAAGGCCTCTAACAGTCCTCCCGTTCAGCCACAGACCAGTGCGAGGCCAGAGTTTCTTCCTACACTGCAACCAAAACACCATATCCCAGCAGACTGAAAGCAGAAACCAACTGCTGCTTTTATTAAGCCAAACCTAAAGGAGAGTTACAAAAATGTGAAACACCACCTTCTCATTACACCGTTATTAGTTTTAAACAATTCTTCCGTAAGAATATGATATATTAATACACATCAGATTTCTTGTCAGTACATTAAATATTCGTCATTACAGCACATTAAGTATTTTTTAACCCCCTCAATTTTAAGATCTTTTAAATATTTTTATTTTTATTTTATTTATTTATTTCGCGGTACGCGGGTCTCTCACTGTTGTGGCCTCTCCCGTTGCGGAGCACAGGCTCAGCAGCTATGGCTCACAGGCCCAGCCGCTTCGCGGCATGTGGGATCCTCCCGGACCGGGGCACGAACCTGTGTCCCCTGCATCGGCAGGCGGACTCCCAACCACTGCGCCACCAGGGAAGCCCAATTTTAAGATCTTATACAGTGTATAACCCACATAAACAGAGGGTCTGTGGGGACCTTGGTAATTGAGAATATAAAGAGGTCCTGACACAAAAAGGTTCGGGAACCACTGCCTGAACTGATCACTTTACGGGTGTGGCTGGCCATCCAGAGTGGTTCCGCCTTGCATTTCTCCAGGAATAAGGGCAAGGGTGGAAGCTCTGACTAGTAAAGGAGGTGCTGCAGACACCTCTGATCTGGTCCCCAACAGGTAAGAAGGGCAACAGGAGGAGGTGGGTGCTCTGACCATCCCCGGTGACCACGCTCTCTTGCCACCGTCTGGTGGCTCGCCGGACCCGTCGACCAGAGATGGCTCCACCACCGGTGCTGTGTCTTGCTGGTGTGAGAGGTGAGCAATTAAGAGACTGCACTCCACAGCCACTCTCTCTAGGAAACTACCCACCAAAACGGGAAACGGACGTATACAGAAAATGTCACCAGAATAAACACAAAGCCAATCACTGGTAAACATGGCAGTAGCCCGCACCTGTTCCAAAGGAACTGAAGTGATCCACAGCAGACCTCGACGGTCAAGTGATTTGCAGCTGCCTTTGCATTCACACAGTCAGCTTTCGCCTAATACCCACAACCAGGGATGGGGAGGAAAGTGGGCACACGAAGTCTGCGAACGTACTGAGCTCTCAGGACGCTGGGATACAAGGACGAGTGCACCGTGCACCTTCTATGCAGGTTTGGCAAATCCTCACCTCACCTCCAAGCGCACCCAGTTACTTCAGTTTAAACAACTACTCGTCAAGTGCTCAAGTCAGAGACAGCAAACACCATTCACTTCAAAATACATAAAATTTCGCGAGGGACAAGGTCTGAGCAAACAGGTGCCCTCCACCCCTTTCAGTGAGCAAACAGCATCATCAACGGCCACCATGCTGGAGGGCCAGGGACTGGTACTCCCTCCTCACCAGCCCTGGGATCTCCACAGGTTACGAGACTGCAGAGGAGAGGGGAAATCACCTGAGGACTCTCGAAGTCCACAACATGCTTTCCTTGGCCTATTTTCCAGTTTAACCTTAAAAAAAAAGGCAACAACAACCCACACCTCCTCCCCCATCTCCCCCACTGCTGCGCTAACACACCACATGATGGAACCGGCTCTCAAGGTGGCGACACGCTACGATTACACAGACTAAGGGGTGACGGTGACGGCCGTCTCACAAGCCAAGGGGAACAGCGTAAACAGGGCCACGGAGCACCCACACAGCCGCGGCTCCCCGGGCCACCTCCCCAAGTGCAGCCCGTTTCATTCTGATGTAAAAAGGGGGAAAATGGTACAGGGATCCAGGAGCTGGGCTTTAACAAGGCCCTTCATCCTATCACCCCATTCTGGTCATCATCCTTCACAAAAGCATGTGAAAGTGATCAGACGTCAGTGAGTGTTAAGAAAATGCCCGGGATGTCAGCAAAGGGTGGCTAATGGAAATCCCCTCCCAGGGCAGCCTGGGGGGCGCCCCGACCTGAAACAGACGCAGAAATCCAGGGCTTTAAAGAAAGCAACAGTAAAACTCAGTCAGTATTCACTAATTCAAAACAGCATCCCTCCCCCCACCAAAATCAACTGAATGTTCTTTAATCAAAACACTAGAAAATCCAAACCCACTTAAGCTAAGTCAATTTTTCCCTTTTATTTCGTAATGAAGTTTGTGCTGCTACAAAGAACGCCCTGACAAAGTCCTGCACATTTGCATAATAATGGCAAAGGCAGTCAGCTACCCTCCCATGCGTTCATCAACCCCAGCAAGTTTCACCCACTTGTCTGGGCACTGGGGGTCAAGGTTCTAGGACCGCAGGTAGCTGCCCAGGTCCAAATCGGGGATCCAGTACTTCCCGCCGTGTGCCCTGCAGTCTGTGCCTCAGTTTCCTCACTTCCATAATGGGGGGTGTGACAGGTCCCGCTGAGGTCAAGCCCGAATACGAAAAGCACCCTCTGAAAACTTAAAAGCTTTTGCACAGCAAAGGAAAACATAAACAAGATGAAAAGACAACCCTCAGAATGGGAGAAAATATTTGCAAATGAAGCAACTGACAAAGGATTAATCTCCAAAATTTACAAGCAGCTCATGCAGCTCAATATCAAAACAAACAACCCAATCCAAAAATGGGCAGAAGACCTAAATAGACATTTCTTCAAAGATATACAGATTGCCCACAAACACATGAAAGGATGCTCAACATCACTAATCACTAGAGAAATGCAAATCAAAACTACAATGAGGTAGCACCTCACACCCGTCAGAATGGCCATCATCAAAATATCCACAAACAGGGCTTCCCTGGTGGCGCAATGGTTGAGAGTCCACCTGCCGATGCAGGGGACACGGGTTCATGCCCCGGTCCGGGAAGATCCCACATGCCGCGGAGCGGCTGGGCCCGTGAGCCATGGCCGCTGAGCCTGCGCGTCCGGAGCCTGTGCTCCGCAACGGGAGAGGCCACGACAGTGAGAGGCCCGCGTACCGCAAAAAAAAAAAAAAAAAAAAATCCACAAACAATAAATGCTGGAGAGGGTGTGGAGAAAAGGGAACCCTCCTGCACTGTTGGTGGGAATGTAAGTTGATGCAGCCACTATGGAGGACAGTATGGAGGTTCCTTAAAAAACTAAAAATAGAACTACATACGACCCAGCAATCCCACTACTGGGCATATACCCTGAGAAAATCATAACTCAAAAAGAGTCATGTACCACAGTGTTCACTGCAGCCTTATTTACAATAGCCAGGACATGGAAGCAACCTAAATGCCCATCAACAGATGACTGCATAAAGAAGATGTGGCACATATATACAATGGGATATTACTCAGCCATAAAAAGAAACAAAATTGAGTTATCTGCAGTGAGGTGGATGGACCTAGAGTCTGTCATACAGAGTGAAGTAAGTCAGAAAGAGAAAAACAAATACCGTATGCTGACATGTATAGATGGAATCTAAAAAAAAAAAAAAGGTTATGAAGAACCATTGCAGGACAGGAACAAAGACGCAGATGTAGAGAATGGACTTGAGGACACGGGGAGGGGGAAGGGTAAGCTGGGACGAAGTGAGACAGTGGCATTGACATACACACACTACCAAATGTAAAATAGTTAGCTAGTGGGAAGCAGCCGCATAGCACAAGGAGGGAGATCAGTTTGGTGCTTTGTGACCACCTAGAGGGGTGGGATAGGGAGGGAAAGAGGGAGACGCAAGAGCGAGGGGATGTGGGGATGCATGTATACGTATAGCTGATTCACTCTGTGATACAGCAGAAACTAACACACATTGTAAAGCAATTATACTCCAATAAAGATGTTTAAAAAAAAAAAAGAAAAGAAAAGAACAGCACCCTCCGAGTGGCACGCAGCCAGCAGGACGCCCACTGACCTGCTACTGCCATCACTGAACTGACCCCTCCTGCCCCCTGCAGTCTTCATACACCTGCCAGCTGAAGCCACTTCCCGAGTCTCAAACTTCACGTGTGTGATTCTCATTAATGCCCTCCTCACACAAGGGCCTGTGGCCACTCCCTGCCGGTCACTGCCATTCACTCATTCATTGCTTTCAGCACAGTCCATAATTAACTGCTTCCTAAGTCCTGTAATCATGCTGTAAATAGCACTTTTAGCTGTAAGGATACAGGTATTGATTGGCTAAATGCAAACATTTAAAACAAACCACTTTTAAAGTAAGCAAAAAATGGGACTTCCCTGGCTGTCCAGTGGGTAGGACTCCGCGTTCTCAATGCAGGGGGCCCGCGTTCGATCCCCGGTCAGGGAACAACCCAGGTTAGATCACGCAGCATGCCGCAACTAAGAAGTCTGCGTGCCACAACCAAGATCCTGTGTGCCGCAACAAAGACCCAGCGCAGCCAAAATAAATAAATAAATGTTTAAATAAAATAAGCAAAAATGTAATAAAGTGGATGGAGACAGGGCACCACGCAGGACTCAGGTCCTACTGGCCCAGGAGCAGCCAACCAGGGGTCAGCCGCCACCAGCTGCCTACACCCGCTCTTAGGCTCCAGGGCCCACAGGTGGCCATTCGCTGCTGCCCTGGCCCCAGGGAGTCTGCTGAGCGCACGGCCCAGCTTTCACCACACTGAAACAGCCGTCTGAGCGGTGGCAGAGACAAAGCCAAAGAGCCAAAATGAAGAGGAGGCCTCTCCACTAGTGGATCAACAGCTGACATTTTAGGGACAGAATAAAAGGGCACCACACATCAGGTCAGAAATAGTAGTTTCTGTGGACTGTGGCATGCTTTGGGGAGATAAACACAAGTTAAATGAAACTTTAACACGCTCAGAGGGGTTTTGCTGGTTTAAAAAGCTGGACGAGCTTCTTGGAAGTGTCGGTTTTCCAGCTCTCCACACAGCTTTGTTACACGCAGAGATGTTCCCCTTCCGGGCACCACATACCCCATCCACGCAGTTGCCTGTTTCAAATTAAAACACACTATTGAGTTACAGCACTAACGGGTCTGCTTTGTTTCTTCTGGGGCTTTGTTCAGAAATAACTTTGACAATGTCCAAGCAAACAACTTGGACCAAAGACCAGAACGGTCACTTAGAAGAAAAAGCTGTTCCCATTCGAAGAAGGGTTTTTTACGAGAAACACATGCTACGCCACTCATCTATATCAACTTGTAATCTGTAATCTCTCAACCAAAGCTCACCCCCAGTGGACGCACCTTTCTGGAATATAATGGAAGAGCCTGTGGACTGACGGACGTGCTGCCACGCAGGGCACGCTCAGTGGAGTACTGGGGGCACTACAGAGGATTTGCACTGGGAGGTCCACGTCCTTGCACAGGCACCCCTGTAACCAAGCCCTGCACAACTTCTCTGCCCCGTGGCCCAGGCCAGAGAGGAGCCTCCCCAAGACGTCCCCAAGCCCACACCTGCCTCACGCAGCCCTCACCAGCCCCAGGCAGCACTGGCACAAACGTCCCTCTAAGCGTAATTTTCAGATTCCTCTAAGAAGGGCATACTCCTTAAAGAAGCCGCAACATTTCTTCCACCCGCTAAAATCATCGCTGTAATAATAAGTAACATGCATTGAGCACTCCCTAGGCATCAGCAGGCACTTGCCATGTTAACTCATTTTTTACCTTCACAATAAAATGACTGTTAATATGATCATTGTAACAACAAGTTATATTAATTATTATGTAATTAACAATCATATAACATTGATAATTACAATGAATAAGTGTAATCAGCATTTATTATAACTAAATATATCTCTATATTATATACAAAACACATTATGCTGACAAATGTCCTGATGGCTGACACATAATTTTACATTGTTATTAGTTATAATAAAAATTGGTACTATCAACACCCCCATTTTACAGGCACCAGCAGTAACGTGGCGAGTGAGGTGATGCTGTGAACCCAGGACACAGCTGCAGAACCCCTGTTCCAGTTCCCCTGGGCTCCCCAAGAAGGGGAGCTCCCCAGGGGGTGCAGCAGCTCCATTCTTCTCTGTTCTCAGCCTTGGGATACGTTGTCCACCCAGAGGGTGCTCAGCAGGTGTCCCGGGGCCCACCTTATGCATGAAGTCGACTTATTAGCACAGAGCCTGTGTAATTGACACCTAGGGACTAGACATGTCTTGGCACTAACCGTTTCTATCTAAGTGCCAGTGTGTTTTTAGTAAGCAGCCTGTCTCCTCCCCCACCCTACACACACACACACACACACACACACACACACACACACCCTCCACCAAATGGATGCTGACAACCTAATCTCCACTAGCAACAGTGCTGCGGGTGCAGCCACGAGACGTGGTCCTGCCCTCTGGCAGCTTAGGGTCAGTGAGAGACAGGACACCAAGCCATCCCTCAACACTTTTCTGGGGACAGTAAAAACGTGCTCTGAAGGAAAAGAGTGTGAGCTCTGAGTACACGTAAGGATGATAGTGAAACCAGCAGCTCCAGGAGTGCTCGAGCCTGTTAACCCACCGAACCTTCACAATGACTCTGAGGGCATTACTGGCACGTCATCATCCCCTCATCCCCTCCGTCTCGCGCCTCGGTCTCACGCCCATTTGGTATAATGGGCATGAGAACTGTCACGCAGCTGGGTGGCACCTAACCAGGAATCAGGCCACAGCTGCCCGTGCTCATCACCTGGGTCCCGTGGGAGACCACCACCTGACACAAGTGTGCTGCCTTCATTACTTACTTTAAACACTGTTGTAAACACACACCCCCAACAAATAAATAGCACTCAGAAATGCTCAAGATATTGGTGAAAAGAAACAACATAAAATTTTCAGTGTGGGCTAACCCCCACTGCGTATGTATAGAAAAAAACGTCTGGAAGCAAACATATACATACTGTTAACACATTAACTATTGCTTGTAAGGAATATTACCGGTGGATATTTTCTCTTTTTATTTCAGTATTTCTAAATTATTTGAAATGAGCATGTATTCCTTTTATCATGAAGGGTAGAATAATTTTTTTTTTTTTAATTAGAACCAAAAGGCACCAGTGCCTGTGGTCACAGTCCAGACCGTAAGGAAAACCTGTGGAGCGGAAGGGGGGGGTCGGCACCTCCGTTCTGGAGATCACGGCTGCTGCTCCTGGTCCAGGAAGGCTGCCCCCCGGCCCATCGGCTCCCACGCCAGCCAGTGAGCGGGCAGCACGCATGCCTAGGATTCTAACTGCACCAACAGTCCATCCGCGTAGAGCAGCCAGCTAGCCCTCCCAGGCTGCGGCCACTGTCACCAAGTCTGTCACCAAGTCTCTACTCCTGGGCTCCGGCACATACTTGCAGCAACCCTAGCGTTTAGGAGGGCAACCCTATAACAGAGCTGGGGTCCCAAGTCGCCTCAATTTGTGTCAGATTTCAAATGCAACACGAATAACAGTCTCATTTTCACACCAGACTGCTTATTACCATCCACAAACATTAAACTAAATTTCTTTTTTCTTTTTTTTCTTTTTGGCCACACCGCATGGCTTGTGGGATCTTGGTTCCCCAGCCAGGGATTGAACCCACGCCCTCGGCAGTGAAAGTACCAAGTCCCAACCACTGGACTACTAAGGAATTCCCTAAACTGAATTTCTCATATACTAGAAGAACTCGGAGCAAGGACACAAGAGACACAAAACAACAATGCTCAACTATACTTCAATTAAAATAAATTAAAAATGAAACAATAATGCAACGCAGCATACGCTGCACAGCCCTCTCAGTGACTGTTAGAGAAAGGGCGACAGAGCAGAGCAGGCGCCCTAAGGCCGCGTGCTAACCCCACCCAAGGGGGTGGACAAGAAGCGAGGGGGGACCTTGGGGAGCTAACGTCCTGACTGAGCACTCCACGGCCAAATGCTGGGGAGCCAGGCACAGGTCGGTTCTCCAGTGAGCAGGCCTGTTTCTCCCAGGGGCCGGGCAGTCATTCCAAAACTACTTTCTGTGTACGCCAGGTCTGAACAAATAAGCAAATACACTGTGGATAATGAGACCCAGACTTCTCACTACCTGATGAAGAAGTTATAAATAAGGAAAGAAGAAAGCAAGAATAAACCATGTGATATGGGATTGGAATCAGAAATGCAAGTGTGAACTCAACGGCTTCTAATACATACACAGAGAGATAAATACAGATGTGTATGTACAGGCCTGTGAGTACAAATACATGCATATCTTGTGTACACTGAGAGAACCAGAAGCGAGGGCACCCCAGGGGCCTAGGAGCACACTCAGCAAGCAGGTCTCAGCTTCTCACACCATTTCTCCAAGAAAAAGAACCAGGGCTCCTCGACGAAATGAATTGGGGCAGGAAAAATACAAGAAGAGACTGGAGTATCCTGTAGCTCCAGAAGGGAAATAATTAGAAAACGGTGGGGCGTGTTGGAAAGATGGACGCACCAACCTGAAAGAGCTCCACATCAAGGTCACAAAAGACAAAGAAAGAACGAGGAATTGTCACAGATTGGAGAAAGTGAGGGGACGTGCGAGGTAGGCCCCTGAGGCTGGACAGAGGCCCAGAACGGGACAGGGGGTGTCCGGGAAATGGACATTAGTCAGACTAACAGCCAAATTTGAGTAAGATCTTTAGATGGCGTAATAGTACTATGCCAACGTTAATCTCCTGGTTTTCCTAACTGTCCTCCACTTACATAAGATGATAACACTGAGGGGAGCTGGTACGGGAACTCCACTGTAGCGCTGTTCTGGCTACTTTCCTGTAAGTCTAAAATTATTTCAAAAGAAATGAATCCGTACGAATGCAATGACACGACACTTCAAGTAACGGAGGGTGGGGGGCACGGGAGAGACAGCTGAGCGAGGCTGCCCCGGACGGCTGAGCGGACTGACGGCCGCGCGCGGGCTCCTGTATTGCTCCCTCTGCTTTCATGTGCATTTGAAAGTTTCTTCACTAAAAAGCCCCTTAGAATTTTTTTCAAAGTCTGCAAAACTCAACTTAAATCTGCCCACTTCTCCTACTACGCTGCATCGCCACCCGTCCAAGCCCCAAGCACATCAGACACCTTCCAGACCCTCTGCTCTCCCAGGACCACACCTGCTCCATCCTCCGCCTGCAGGGCCTCTCCAGGGGGACACTTCTGCACATTGCCAAGCCACTTCCCATCTCTTCTCCACCCGGCAGCCAGGGGCTCCTCAGAAACATACAAGGCATGCTTGCATCTCTCACACCTGCTCCCCAGTGTTCTGGATTAAAAGCGCTGTGCTCAGGGAGGCCTCTGCCCCTGGGCCCAGGCAGCCCCATCCCAGGTGCAGCCCCATCCCAGGCCCCCAACAGGCCAGGGTCCCCGCCACATTCGCCCTGGAATTTGCCCCCTCCCGCCTGCACTAAAACACCCGCCATCTCGCATGGATTTGCGGTGACCATGCATTGCACGTCTGTGTTCACGACTCGGTCAGTGAGCTCAGGGGGCAGAGGCGACCTGGGTTTGCACCCATCATTGTCCCCCGGCACTGAGCAAGAGGCCCAGCACATAGCTGGCACTCAGTATTTACTCAAAGAGTGAGCATTTTTGACATTAGACACACAGGCCTGATCTCGGTTTTGGACTCTCATATTCTTTCCCACCCTGTTAAAGTATGTTTAGCTTTACTGTGTTTATCTAATTGTCCAGATTCCAAACATACTCTAAACTCTAGCACAAAGAAATGGATATGCCTTATAGCTATTAGGTAGATCTTGGCAAAACATGCTTAAATCTAATATCTTTTTCCACTTTGGTAAGTAACAGAATATGCCAGATATGATATATTACATTAAGAACTTCACTTTCTAAAAGGCTGTGATGACAATAATCAGTGTCGGTGAGGACGTGGAGAAACAAACCACTGCTGGCAGAAACGTAAAGTGGTGCAGCCACCATGGAAACAGTTCAGCAGCTCTTCACAAAGTGACAGAGTAAAACCCAGCAATTCCACTCCTAGGTATGCGCCCAAGAGAAATGAAGACGCATGCCACACACCACATACGAATATGGTGTATACGAATGTTCACAGCAGCGCTATTCACAACAGCCAAAAGGTAGAAACCACTCAAATGCCCACCAACAACAGATGAATGGATAAAACAAACTGGGATATAGCCACAAAATGGGTTATTCAACCATAAAGAAAAACGAAGTGCTGACACACACTAGGACACAAATCTTGAAAACATTATGCTCAGTGAAAAAAGCCAGACGTAAAAGGTCATATATTTTATGATTCCATTTACATGAAATATCCAGATGAAGCAAATCCACAGACAGAATGCAGACTGGTGGCTGCCAGGGATGGAGGGAGTGGGGAATGGGGAGTGACTCCTTAATGGGTACAGGATTTTCTTTTGGGGTGACGAAAATGTTTCGGCACTAGATAGAGGTGATGGTCGCCTGACACTGAATGTACTAAATGCCACTGAATTGTTCACTTTAAAATGGTTTATGTTATGTGAATTTCGTCTCAATTAAAAAAAAAAAAAAAAAGAGGCCGTGACATTTTGAAAACACCGCCTCTCTGAAGCACGATCTTTTTTCTCTCCCTTTGTTGACGTGCAGACACACTTGGAATAGACCACACAAGTAAAAGAAGCAGGGGAAAGTGCTGTAGGTTTGCCTCGAAGGAGGCCAGGGACCTGGACCAGGGGAATGAAACCCCACCTTACAGCAGCAGCCTGAGCATGCCCAACCTGAAGGATGACTCTGCAAGATTCGTTAACAGCCATGATTCTACGACACAGACTGAAAAACACCTATTTCGATAAAAACATGCAAAAATAAAATATAAACCGCTCTTCAAATAAATGTTTGTTGGAACGACACCAGGTACCATCGGATAGCTTAGTAGGGTGTGTCTCATCCTTAAAGTATGTCGTGCTGGGATGGCGACTCGCCGGCCAGCCAGGAGGGCACCACCCTCGGCCCGCTGCCCCCGTGGCAGACGCTGATAAACCCATCTGGGCGCCCTCCTCCTCCTCCGATAAGCCCAGACTGGGGCTCAGCCTCTTTCTCAACACAATGCTCCAGGCACCCAGGACGCCCACCACCTCAGGTGAGACGCTTCCCTGGTGGAATGAGATTCAAATCCCTCAAAAAGTCAACCTAGTTCTTTGTTTCTCTTCTAAAGACAAAAGAAAAAAAATTGCCACCCAGAGCTCCTACAGTTTTATAACCAAATTTCTCACCATCTTTTCTACTTACGTCACAGCATTTATTTATTTAAATGTATTTATTTAATTTATTTATTTTTGGCTGCGCTGGATCTTTGTTGCTGTGCCTGGGCTTTCTCTAGCTGCGGCGAGCTGGGTCTACTCTTCGTTGCGGTGCGCGGGCTTCTCATTGTGGTGGCTTCTCTTGTTATGGAGCATGGGCTCTGGGCGCGTGGGCTTCGGTAGTTGTGGCGCACGGGCTTAGTTGCCCCGCGGCACGTGGGATCTTCTCAGACCAGGGATCGAACCCATGTCCCCTGCACTGGCAGGCGGAGTCTAACCACTGCACCACCAGGGAAGCCCACAGCATTTATTTTTCAGAGAATTTTCACCCAAGACATGCATTTTTCCCTTAACTCACCCCTAGAATCCCATCATTGAGAGAAAGTGGCTCAGCAGCCCTTCATCACAGGACCCCAGCACCTGGTGAAACCACAACTCTCAGCTTGGTCCCGAGTCCCATCCCAGCACCACACCTGCCCAGCCCTGCCCTGTGCACTTGCATGCATTAATGTGCTTTATCCTCACAGGAAGGGAGGCACTCATCCCCACTTTACAGGTGAAGACACTGGCTACAAACAGGCGCAGGTGCTCTCTCAGGCTCCCCCTCCACGTGCCCATGCAGCTTCTAGCTGGGTGCCTCCTTCCAGGCCTGTCTCCTGAGGGCACAGCTTTGGACAAGATCTAAGGAAGCCAAGAGGGAGGCAGTCGGCCTCTAACAGCCAGAGCAGCAGTGCGGCTCAGGGTTGCCCGCGCTGAACCTACCAACACCGAGGGCCAATTCACTCACAGGAAGGCGGTGGAGAGGTTGCAGGGTGCTGCGGAAGACTTCACTGCCTGCCTTTTGAGAGGTCACGCGTTTACCCTCCCACGGACATCCACTACCTATCTAAGTAGGTCAGTTGGCAAGTGGCCCCCTGGTCCACTTCCCTCCACACTGCCCGACAGTCAGCACCCTGGACTCCAGGCAGAGCTGGAGAGAAGAACCACAGGGTGCCAGGGGTAAGGGAGGGCCAAGCGAGAAGAGGCGCCATGCCAGGCTGGGGGCAGGGCTTTTCAGACGTGCACACAAGTTTCAACTCAATTGATTTAGCTTTTAAACAATAAAGAATTGAACGTAATAAGGATTTATCGAGTAAAAAGAAAACACTACGGTAGACACTGGAAAGACAAAAGATAACCAGGATGGTCCTGGGCGGCGAGCAAATGGAGTTTACAACAGAATGAAGGAAACAGGCCCCCACCAGGCAAAATGCACTGGGTGCTATAAAGATGCAAAGTGAATGCCATGGGGTTTTTTCTCCGGGATTTCTTAGGATCGCCTGAAATTTAGCATATCTACAAAAGAAAGCTTACCCCTGCAGCTCCTTCCCTACCCGGGGTCGCCTCGCTGACGCCAGCAGGTCAGCTGGGGGGAGCGGTTTTCACCTCCCGCCCCGACACAGGCCTCCCAGCTCTCTCCGCTCTCCTCCCCTCAGCACTGACCTGCCACCAACAGGGAACCTTACCACATCCCCACCAAACATAGGTGAAGACTCCTGTCACCGGCCAGACCACCCCAGCCTGTCACACACCTGCCAAATACTCAGAGGGTCCCCCGTTACCTGCAGAACAGAAAAAAGTCCCACCCTCAGCTCACCTTCCGGGTACCCACAGCATCACCTCCAAACCCCCGACATCACACTCAGTGCCTGCCTACCTGGACCAGCCTCTCTTCTCAACAGGCTGTCTTGCCTTCAGGCTGTTCACTGACATTCCTCTGCCTTCAAGACAGATCCAAACCCAAACAGTTGCCCAGGGGAAGTTTTTGTTGTGGATACAGAGCATCAGCGTTGTACAAACCCTAATGAATTAATGGAACCTAATGATTAACGATCAACAGCAACTAGTATTCACACCAAAAGAAAAGCAACAAAACCCAAAAAAGTAGAACCTGCATCAGATCAAGCCTTTGGGTCTGACCACTAATTTGCAAGAAATCCACACAGGACAGACAAACAAACAGGCTGAATTACACCAAGAAGATGCAATCAGCGAAATCTAGTTGGTGGGGAAATGAGACAGCACACACAAGCCAGCTTCTTCAACCCACCAACAGCAGTGGGAAAGAAGGCGGCAAAAACTAGAGATTAAGAGAGTGGTTGTTTAGGGGAGACCAGCTCGGTGCTCTGTGACCACCTAGAGGGGTGGGCTAGGGAGGGTGGGAGGGAGACGCAACAGGGAGGGGATATGGGGACATGTGTATGCTGAATCATATGGCTGATTCACTTTGTTATGAAGCAGAAACTAACACAACTTTGTAAAGCAATTATACTCCAGTAAAGATGCTAAACAAAACAAAAAGAGTGGTTGTTTAGGTCTGGTGGTGGGGGGTAGGGATGAGGAGTCACAGCTAACGGGTACAGCCTTTCTTTGGGGGGAGGGAACAAAAATGTCCAAACTTAGGTTGTGGGGATGGTTGCACAAGTCTGTGAAGGTACTAAAGCACGCGGAGTTTTACACTTTAAATGGTGAATTGTGTGGTACGTGAGTTACATCTCAATAAAGCTCTTATTTTGAGACTCACATCAGCCAATCACAATGTGGGCCTTATCTGGATCCCGATCCAATGAGCTGTTAACAATCCATGACATGTGAGAAACTGAGCAGATCTGGACTACCTGTGTGGTCCAGGACACGGGTAACCAGGGGTTATGTGAGCGGGGAGGGGGAGGAAAAGACAGGCATCCTTATACCACAGAGAGATCCTCAGACATACTGTACAGTACATGAGATGATCGGGGTCTGCATCAAGGCAAGGAGCAGGGGGACCTTCCCTGGTGGTCCAGTGGGTAAGACCCCAAGCTCCCAACGCAGGGGGCCCAGGTTCCATCCCTGGTCGGGGAACTAGATCCCGCATGAACGCCGCAACTAAGAGCTCGCATGTCGCAACTAAAGATCCCGCGTGCTGAAGATCCCGTGTGCCTCGACTAAGACCTGACGCAGCCAAAATAAGTAAGTCAATATTAAAAAAAAAAAAAAAAAAAGACAAGCTGCAGGGACTGCCCTGGCGGTCCAGCAGTGAAGACTCCGCGCTTCCACTGCAGGGGCGCAGGTTCGATCCCTGGTCGGGGAAAAGATTCCTCATGCCCCTCAGTGCGGCCAAACATAAAGAAGGACAAGCGCGAGGGGCAGGACTGTGCCTGGGGCTCCTGATGAAACACGGCTGTCTGTGGGGACCCGCGGGGGCAGGACACAGGCTATTCCCTCCGCCCACGCTCTCCAGCCGACCCGGGCTCAGCCCTCCACGCTAACCTCATCCAGGCCGGCTCCCTGCCTCCACATGTCCACAGAGATCACTGTAAAAACTCTGCCGGCTGATGCCCTCCTCTGCCCAGCCCCTCCTGGGCTCAAAGTCCCGCCAAAGGCTCCAAGCTCAGCATGACCTCCCTCCCCCCTCTTCTTCTGGCCCAAGTTGCTCCAAGGTGCCTTCTCAATGCGCCTGCCCTGACCACCATGCAGCAGGGCCCCGATCCTGCTCACCTGGCTTCTCCATCACAGGTGCCCCAGGCGCACTTTACAACCACGTGACTTGTACACGACTTGTTTCGATTCTCCATCTCCCCTCACATGTGCTCTGACTGTTCACCCCCCAAAGCCATCCATGCCTCCAGCTCAGGGTTAAGTTGTGATTACCAGTCTTGGCACTGAGACGCCCTCCAAGTCTAACATGATGCTCTTGTAGTGAGGCACGCGTGTTCACACTGAACAAACCGCACACTTGCTAGAACAGCAGCACACAGCGGAAACCAAAGGTCCCCAGCGATGTCCCCCGCCCCCAGTCACCACGTAGAATCACAGGTAGAACACTGTCTTCTGGTTCACCCAGCTGTGCCAGCTCACCATCTGGAGACAGAATCTGGTGCTCCCCCGGCATCACTGCCACCACGTGACCACGCAAGGCGGGTCCCCACCGCACAGCACAGCTGGGTCTGTGCTGACCGACTCTGCCAGGAACGTGAGCTCCGAGCACCAAGGCCGACCCTTCACTTCCCTGGTACTGAGCCGTACAAGGCAGCTGTGGATACAACGCACCTGGTAAATGGTATTTATCAGGGATGTGGTCTGTGCAATGTATTCGTATCCCTCACGGCGGCTTACAAAGTGAAGACCCAGAGGTCAGCCAGGAGGGTCAAGGAGAGAAGCCACTGTGTGCGGAGGAAACAGGGAGGATAAAGTGACCGAGGGAGGGACACAGCGACCAGCAGCCCCGCCCGGGGCCACGCGCAGAGGGAAGCGACAGCAGCCTGCCGCGTTCTGTCGTCTGGTCAGAGCACCTGCACCGTCGGGTGTTCATTCCCTGTACGAGGAGGCGCCTGAGGCTCAGAGAGGCCGAGCGAATGCCCAGCCGCACAGTCAGGATCCAAGCGAGGCCGGCGGGACCCGGAGCCCGTGCCCTGGGTCTGCCCCACAGCGAGAGGAGGTCTGCGGGCGCGTCACGGCGACACCTACAGCTCCCAGGGCTCCAGGCTCTCTGCCCCCCCCGTTTGTGTCCAGTGTTAGCCTTTTATCGCTCTCCATCTTCCTCTGCCTTCTCTCCACTTCTCACTTGTACTTCTCTGTTAGTTCCTTTGTTCCTACAAAAAACAAACGATGCCACCTCCTGCTACCCGTAAGGCCAGGAGAAGTCCTCGGTTTTCTCTCGTTCTGCTCAGCCCGCCGCACGGACGGGGCCTTGCCCCACAAGAGTGGCGGCAAGGACTGAGAACACAAGTGCCGCCGGGACAGGAGCCTCGGCCACGGTCTCTGAGACTCAGAGGCAGCACCGGCTACAGAGTACCCCCGTCACGCCCGACACCCTGCCACGGTCGCGTCTTGCGTGAGCTCGGTTAAAGCAGGGGCTGAGAAGCTGGCGAGCAAGTGCCCAGTGCAGGGGCCTCCCACTCTCCGGGCTCACAAACGAACGGCACAAAGCGCGCCCACCTACCCCTGGGCCACGGGAACGGGCCCGCCAGGCTCAAGCTCCTCCACCAGCATCCATGGGGCGCTGTAAGAATCTACTCTCAATGGCTGTATTATTTAACTTGGAGTCAAAGCTGATGAAACATCTCAAATGACTCAGACCTACGAACCTCGGCATTTTGACCTTTTATGTGCAACTCTCTAAGTACTACAGCTCAGAGCTGAGACACCCAGAAATAACGTGGAAAACCACAAACACAGTGCCCCTCGAGTGACTGCCCAGGGGGCAGTAGGGAGCGTCAAGATGGGCTTCAGCTGCAACGAGACAGCCTCAGGTGACGAGCTGGCTGGCTTCAGCCCGGCTACAGCTCTGTTCGTTTGGTGCTGTGGGTTCTTAAAGATGGATGCAGAACAATTTTCACTGAGAATTCACCGAAGTCCCCAGGAATCACCTTCAGAAGTCCCCTTCTGACCCAATTCTAAGTGAAGCTGTGGACGAGCTGTATTCAAAGCAACGTGGAACCGTAACTACAGCCACTGAAAAGGAGTGGCCTTCATTCAGTCAGACCTTTAAGCTCTCTCAGAAAGGGAACCACAGGTAAACTAAAGCTAACTTCTTACAGTGCATCGCAAGCGCCTCTTCAGAACACCCACGCTCCCACCTAGAACCCCTCCCCCTCCACCGGCGACCCCACTCTCAGGGGCTGCCCTCCAAGGTGTGCTTCCGGCATGAGCTGCTCCCTGGGGCTGCACTAGGCTCCTTTCTGCTTCCTCTCCCCGCCCTCTCTCCCAACACCAATGGGTCTCAAGCTCCTCCTAAAAAGCAAGCACCTGGGACATTTGCAAAATGTAATTTCCTGGGTCTTCAGGGGCAGAGATGGGGAAAAGCCTTCAGGTGATTCTGCGACCAGCTGCGGGGGTGGCTCCAGGCTGCATTCCCCCAGGGCCCCAGCCCCCACTCACTGAGCACCGGCTGCCCCGTGAACCCACATCCCCCTGAGCCCAAGACCCTGTCCTCCACCCCCAGCGCAGGCCTCAGCCTTCCAGAACCTCAAACTCCACACGGCCACATGCCACGCACGACTGCCCTGCCCGGAGCCCGCTGCTCCTTCTGCGGTAACAAAGCTGGATGTGACGGCAGCTTCGTGTTCAAACATTCACAAGTGGGGTCAGGAAGGCGAGGACGCGGCCAGCTCCCCACTCGCCGCTCGTGGGCTCTCGCTCTGGGCAGGCCCCTGGTTCTCCCCATGAGGAGGCGGGACCAGACCACTGTGCGGACTCGCCCCCACCCTCGGCCGAGACGAAGGTCCAGCACATCTCACTTCATGCTCACAACAACCCTGAGGTTGGTGCTGTCCCCCGCCCCCCGCATTTCCGAAGTGCGAAAGCCGAGGCTTAGAAAAGATACACAACCGCCAAAGTCACGGAGCTGGTGAGGCGTGGTTTGGAGCCCAGATACTAGCGGATGCCGCTGCTAAGTGGAGTCTACCTGGTAAGTGCAGATAACGAGATGCAAAGCTAGGCCAGGGCCAGAGTGCCGGCCGCTGGCTGCTTATACTCACAGGGCACCCACCCCTCTGCCCACGGCCATCCCACCCAGACAGGGCCCACTGTCTTAGGCCCTGACGGCCCACCTCTTCGGTCACACCTGCCCCCATGCTGCTCTGCCAAGGCCGCCTCTTCCACCTGCAGGGCTGCTGGAATTACCTTCCTAGGACCCATGCGATCACATGACACTCCGCACGCCACCAAAGCAGATGGCGCCTTTCCTGGTGGGACGTGCCGCCTCCCCTACCACCTGCCCACCGGCCACTGGGCCTTCACACCCTCTGTTCCCAGGGCCCACCAGCTCCTTCCTCAGCTCCAGCCACATGAGAGGTCCACAGAGGAACAAATGCACCACAGGACGAAGACGTGGAAACCTAAGGCAGCCGGGCCCAGACAAGGAACCTGAGGCCCAGGATGGGGACAGGGCTGGAGCCCATGACCAGGCTCCCTGCCTGTCCACTGCTGGAGCCATGACCTTGAGGAAAGTGAGAGAAAGGCGAGAAAGGTGGGGTTTCAAGTTCTCAGCAAGCAGGGCCGTCTCCCCCACCTGGAGTTAACCACGGGGTCGGGGCGGGGGATGCAGCGCACCCCTGCGGCACAAAGCAGCAGCTCTCTAGGACCGCGCCTGTGACCTTCAGGTTGTGTGAGGATTTTAGTAGTAAGTGGGAAGCACTGAAGCGTCGGACAAGTCAGCAATGCTGAAGCCCTTTGTTTTTGAGCCTGTCTACGAGGCTAAGATTTAGGGAACGCTGTTAGGGAGACGTCCACCCTGATTGGCCACCGTCCGTGCACACCTGTCGTCCCAGGGAAGTAATTAAGAGTGCCCCGTTTCACTTGCACAAGTTCCCAGTTTGGAGGATAAACTGTAGCATCGCCAAGGGTACAGCTCTGTCCAAAGATAAATTAGGAGGGCACAGCTGCCTGGTCACAAAGAGAGAGGACATTTCAGGGTTTTAAATTTTGAGGGAAAAAAATGCAGACAAAAAATTAGAATAGTAAATACTTAATGACCTTTTCACTGCCTAGAGTGAAAAAGGACAGGCCTGTAACCCCAGCACCAAACCCCGGCCCGGGAGGCAAGGGCGCTGGCGGCGGGCCATCGGCAGAGGCGGCCGGCCGAGGAGGCTAAGCTGGGGGTGAGGCCGCAAAGTCAAGAGAAATGACTGGGAGCAAAGAGGACAGAGGGCGCTGAGAGCCGTCTCCCTCCCACACACTGGGGAAGGAGGGGTCCACCGCGCCGGATGAGGAGAGAAGCTGCACGAGAGGCACAAGCGCCAGGCACGTTCTCCACGTCACACTGTGGTCCTTCTGCTGACACAGCTCCACGTAAAAAGTGGAGTCCACTGCGCTGAAAATTAAAGATGCAAAGCGACCTGTCCCAAAACATCGCTGAAGATAAGTGCGTCTGAATTAAACTTACGAGCAACTGGATCTCATCAGCCTTCCCCAAAGAAACACAGGGACCCTGAACAATTAAAGAAAACTGGGGGGAAAGATATACATCCCCTGAAGAAGAGATCTTAAGGACCTCATTGTCTTCACAAGTCAACGTGGGGGGGGGAGGGCTAGCTGTAGAGTCGAGATTAAAGAGCCTCAAAGGCATAAAACCAAATCCATGTGTGAACTTTTAATAAAATTCAGGATCCAAAAACAACCGGGAAGTAAACACACTTCTGCGATAATGAGAAAAATTGATTATGGACTGTTAAGTGTGATAATGGCATTGAGTTTTAAACGTCCCCATCCTTCAGACACGGTACTTAAGCATTCAGGGTGAAACGACAGATGTGGAACTCACTCAAGAGTATTTCCGCAAGAAAGAAGGAGAAAGGGGCAGATTTGAAGCAAATGTGGAAAATCTTGATAGTTGTTGAAGCTGGTGATGGAGAAATGGGAGCCGTATTATACCAGTCACTCTACTCATGTGTACTTTAATTCACAATAGAAACTATTTTAAAAGTCAAGTGATACATTCTGAGCGTTCACAAAACAAGAGGGCAGCAGACTACCCAGCCACGCCCTCCAGCCTGACGCAGCTTCACCCGGGCAAAGGGCCGGCTGCTATTTGGCAACAGTGCACTGTTATTGGAAGACCGGTCATATCTTCACTGAGATAACTGAGGGAGAAGAAGCGGGGTGCAGGAGGAGTTAAATGACACTAGAAACCACAGTGAAAGTTGGTCGTTCTCAGAGTGGTAATCCTTAGATGTCGCTGAAGTTACTTTGTAGCAAAGCTGTGAGGAATGGAACCCACACTGAGCGTGTGAAACCCACAGAAACAACCCCCTTGGAGCATGCAACACTGAGACTCCATTTAAGGTCTTTAAGTGGTTAAAAAAAAAATTGATTGATCATCTATGAAGGTTCAGGGTCACTGGGGAGTCCACCCATTCTAAACCACTAACTCTTTGGAACAGTTAAAAAAAAAAAACAAAAACTAAGAAATAGTAACATACTTAACTTTAGAGTCCAGATACCAATTCACATATGTAATAGCATTTGTAACGGGCACAACGCAGGCTTACTGTGGACTCTATTTTTATATTAATTTACTTAGTAAGTCACTTAATAATTGTATTAAAATGGGAAGTAGCAAAACTATTTGTAATTTTTCTACAATCCAGATCAAATGTCTTTTTATTATTCTAAATTAGGAAATACATTAAAAAGAGTTTCATTGAAGAGACTCTATTCCAAAAATTCCTCTTAAAAATTAAAAGCCTTAGTGTGTAGAATAAAATTAAACAGCACCACAGCCTTATAATTACAGCACGCGTGCATAGCCTGAAATTTGGTTTCATTCCCATCCTGCCATTGGCTAAGAACTATCCTACAGACCCATTTATTTTTTCAACCAAAGCTGTCCGATTTCAGGGCAGCTTTATCTGTGAGCCGAGAACAAGGGGCCCTCTCCCCACCAGGCCACAATGCAGAGGCCCACATCAGAGCATGATTTTTCCAAGAGCCGTTAAGGACCTGAAATGAGCCTGGAAGCCCAGAGCACTAAAGCTTTTTTGAAAATGAAATAGACCAGAAAATATCCCAGTGCAGAGCACGCAGCATGGGTGAGCTGTGCTTCCTGAAGCTCGAGTTTCAATTACACCCGAACACGCGAGGACATGGGCCCAGTCTACATGTAACAGGTGTTTCTTATTGCGGGTCAAGGTCGAAAGGACTGAGAGCCACTTCTCTAAGGAGAATGTATGGAGAGTCAACGGGGATCAGACAGATCGTCCTAATGCTCGCCGGCCACATGACCTTCGCAAGGCTCTTAACCTCTCTGAGCCTCTGCTGTCCATCTTCAAAATGACCACCACCAACTTAGTGAGCTGTCCAATGGATCAGCTAACGTCAGACACAACACAAAGGTTTGACCTTCCTCAAGGTTCTTCGCTTTTTCTGGGCCTTCAACTTTTAAACTGAAAATGTGAAAAAAATGTACAGTGTAGTGGCCAACACTTGCTGGGCTCCTCTACAGGGATCAGCGGGGAGATTCTCACTCACGGAGGTGAGGGCCGACCCTGCCATGTCACGGGTGGGCGCTACCCATCCGGGGCTTCACGGAGCCAAGTCTGCTCCCAGGACCGTGACTACAGAGCCCCCACCCGGCCCTTCCCCGCCGGGGCTGAGTCACCTTCCAGATTACGGTTAAAACCATTACGCCTAAAACCATTCCTCTATCAAACTGCTGAGGGCCCATAAGGATTTAAAAGTTGGTCAGGCTCAGCCTTGGAGAACCTTTCTAACTAAGTGACATCAAAAAAAAGTATTCACGAGGCAGAGAACTGTTTGTGAACACACACAGCAGTGGGGGAAAACGTCAAGGGACCCAAATGGATCAGGAGAGCCCGGAACACGTCGGGCCAGGGCCCCATCAGCAGGAGGCCGGGGAGGGCTTAGGGCCCCTGGGAGAAGGCAACACTATGCCGAGCCGGCAGGGCCTGCAGCCCGCTGGAACGTGGTGGACAAAGGGGACGGGAAATGCCCTGTCCAAGTGGCAGGGCCAGCGGGAAATTTAGGAGCCACGTGCCTGGCGGGAAAGGGAGAAAGCGTAACAACACTTAACCATTTTCTTGGCCCAGCAAGTTAATCGCCCCTCTACTGTGCATCAAAAAAAAAAAAAAAAAAAAAGTTAAAAAAAAATGTGTTACTGCTTTAAGTTTTTTAGAACTTTTCTAAAGAAAGAGAGGCTGACTAGTAAGAAGGGATGCTAAGGAAATCAGCCCATCTCCTTACCTTCCTCTAGTAAATTGCAAAAGGCAAATTAGTACTTGAATAAGGAGCCGGCGTGTCTGGAATGAAAATGAGACGCACGCAGTTTTAGGGTTTTAGGGTGCCGCTTCCTATCCCTCTCAGTCTACGGCCCTAACTACCAGCACGAATTGGCCAAAATTCAGCATTTCCAGACTTTCCTTCAGAGAAGGGGCCGCAGAAGTACTGGCAAAAAGAAAAACGAAACTGAGAGCGCTCCAGGCTCGCCGCGGCTCGGTCTGCGCCGAGCAGCCGCGCTCCTCCCCGTGCCGCCCGCGCCCCGAGCTCGGCGCCCCCGGCCCGGGCCTCAACGCCCTCGGGCGCTTAGAGCCCGGCCCGGGCCTCGGCCCCCGGCCCCGCCAGCCCCGCTGGCCCCGCCAGCCCCGCGCGGCGCAAGGGCCCAGGCGCCTGGCGCAGGAGGCCGGGCCAGGCGGGCGCCCGGGCCTCGGGCCTACACGCGGGCCGCCCGGCCCAGTCCCCGCTCCGGCCCGGCCCCAGCCCGCCGGACCGTGGCGGGAACGCAGCGCGGGGAGGGCCCAGGCCGCGCGGGGCGCCCCGACGACTCGGGCCCGAGGAGGCCAGGGCTGCGTGTCCGCCGCGGGGCCGAGGAAACGGCCGGCGGCCCCGACCCCCGGCCTCCCGGCCCGCCAGCCCCGGTCCCCCGGCGCCCGCCCGCTGCCCGCGCCGCGCTCGCGCCCAGCCCGCCAACCGCCGCCGGCGCCGCGGGGAGGAGCGCGCGAGCGGCCGGGCCGGCGCCCCGAGCGCGAGGACTCACCGGGGCCGGCTCCCGAGTACATGGTGGTGCCGCCGAGGGGCTCCGGGGCCGAGGGGCGGCCGCGCGCGCGCCACGGGCCCCGACGCCGCGAGCCGCGAGGGAGCCGCCGGCCGCACGATCCGCCCCGGCGCGGCCGCCAAACAGGTTTACCCGACGCGGCCGGGGCGGCGGGCGGAGGCGGCGGGCGGGCGGGGGAGGGGCGAGGGAGAGCGGGAGGGGGAGGGGGAGGGCGGCCGGGAGGAGGGCGGGGGAGGAGGGAGGGGCCGGGGGAGGGGAGGCGGGGCGGGTCCGCGCGGCGGCGGCGGCGGCGGCGGCGGCGGCGGCGGCGGCAGCGGCGGAGAGGGGTGGGGGCGGGCAGGGGATCCGGGGCGCGGGTGCGGGCGCGGGGCCGGGGGGGCCTGGGGGGCGGCCCTCGCAGCCACTCAGAAGAGCGACGTCTCCTCCGACTGGGCGGAGCGGGCCGCGCGGCGCTGCCACCGGAGGCCGGGAAGAAAGAAAAGAAAACACACCCCTTGTTTCCCCGCCGCCTCCGGCGCGCGCGGGGAGCCCGTTCTGGCTGCTCGCGGGCTGGACCCTTCCCCACCCTTAGCCCCCGCCGGACCGGGTGAACTTGGGCACCGTGTTGACGTGGTGGTGTCGCGTCCTGACGCCCCGGCATCTCCGCCAGGCTTTTTTAAGTTATTAACGAAACAGGAATGTCGCGAAGGTTCCTCCCGACCCGGAGCTTGAACTTGAACGCGCCCCGGTCCTCGCTCACTACCACACCGCCACCTCCCGGCCGAGAACCCAGATAATCCATCTAAAGAACTTTAGTTTTTGGTCAATTTTAGCTGCTGTCAGTGATCAGATCAAAATAACACGCCCCATTCCAGCCCTCGGGGCCTCCCCGGTTTCTTTACGTGGGGCCCTTATCCAACCCCCTCATGCTCCTCCGTGCCTCTCGGTATTTGCCCCACTTGTGCGGAAACGTCTCCCTCCAGCCCAAATCCTCCTCCATGGATCAAGTCCCCTGGGATCCAACTGCTTTCTGGAGCCTTTTCCAGGGAGGCCAGCCAGAGGCCAACTCCATTCTCCCCTAATTGGTGGGCGATTAGCAACCAGAAGGTGAAATACAATCCAAAATTGCTCATTGTCTTTTAAACATATTTGCCTGCTCATTCCTTCATCCTATAAGCAGGTATTATCTGCACACTGGGTGCCAGTAACTCTGTGTTCCTCTGGTCTAGGATGGTAGGAAGATGAACGGGAGTCTTGTTTGCAAGCATCCAATAGGTTTATTTCTAGTCTCTGCAGTCCTCAAGGACATTCTTAAATAAATGCAGGAGAACCAGCCTGTCCTCCAGAGAGAAGCTTAAAAGGACTTCGATCTTCACCAAGTCACTGATATGAACAGGAGTCGGTCTCATGGCATCAGCCTCAGAGACGCCCATCCATCCCTCTCCAATCCTCTGCCCACCACCTCCACCCTCACCGAGGCCTGGACCACCTCTCCACCTTACACTCATGCTGTGGGAACACAAATCCGCACTTGACCCTCGGCAGCTACTCAGCCGTAATGTGTGTTTAGGAACCCAGGAAGTCCGGGTAAGAAGGCACGCCAGGGTGGGACTGGGTACCACCCAGATGTCCATCAGTCTTAGAATAGGTGGTGAGAGCCACATATACTCATAAAGTGGAATCTAGCGATGAAAATGAACACCCTTCATCAAAGTACAACGTGGATGAATCTCTACAAGGCTGAGTGAAAGAAGCTAGAAGCCATACTGCATGAGTCCATGTATAAAATTTCTAAAACAGGCAAAATTGAACTACATTGTTTAGGGAGGCATCATTTAGTAGTAAAAAGCTGAAGAGAAGAAAAGGTGGCTACCTAACAGTCAGAATGGTGGGTGGGTACTGCTGGGTATAGGGGTGCTGTGACCACGGAGAGGCCTGGGCTTTGGGGGCACGAGCCTCCTTCCCATGACAGAGCTGTTCCTTCTGCAAGTCTCCTAAGCTGCACATTAAAAAAAAATATACTTTTCTGTACCTTTGCTATATTTCACCATAAAGACATTTTTAAATCATAATCATAAATGTTATCCCTCTCCTATTTAGGGCCCTCCACGCCCGAGGGCTGCTCTGCGTCCGCCTGGCCCCCTCCCTCACACAGCCACCGCACTATTTTCCGCCCCAAATCACTGAATCACTCGGAGGCCTCACGGCTCTGCTGTGTGCTCCTGTAATCTCGAGCCTCAGAAAGCGCCCCGAAGGCGCTCTAATTGCCGCCTCCCTTCAGCTCGACTTCTGCTTCTTTGATGCTCGCGTTGGGTAACTTTGTTGCAAGGGCTCCTTTGCAAGTCCGGCCAGATACTGTCTACCCAGCGCTTCCTTGCGTCGCTTCTCTGCAGAGACAGCTATAGCCTAAGCCCCGCCTCCCCGCCCTCCCTCACCAGGGATCCTCCTTCGCCCGCGTCTCCCAGGCATCACCCTCCACCACTAGTGTCGAGGAATCCCGCCCCCTTTCTGCGCGCCCCGCCTTGTCCCCCACGAGCTCCAGGCCCTCCACTTCAAGCCACGTACGTCTCCTCTCCCCTCCTCCCAACGCGTTCTTTCACCGGTGTCCCAAGCACTGCCAACATTCCCCATCCACCGAAGAAAAGCCCAGGCCCCTCTGCCCTGTGCCTCTTCCCCAAGGAGTGAGTTCACTTAACCCACTTAATCCAGTCCACTCAGTTCTCCGGGAAATGCCTCTAGAACCTTCTCCAGCCCTTCACTGCTCTGCTTCTCCAGGCCTTCATCCAACACTTGGGTGTTGACCACATGGGGAGGACTCCTGGGTCTTCTGGGGCCCAGTCTTTCTCTCGGATACAATTCATTGCTCTGTATTTGGATCCCATACAGGTCCCTCTGCTCTGCTAAGCCCGCAGGGCTGTAAGCACAGCCAGGGACCCCACAGGTTTGCATGTCGGGCGCCCCGGATCCAGAGCAGTAACCCTGCAGGAAAGGCAAAGGACACTCGGGAAAACACACAGCCCGCTGCTGTGGTCATTGGGCCCACAAAGCACTCAATGTTGGGGGCCCTTTGTCTCTTCAAGACTAAAATGTGGGCACTGAAATTAAACAGTTTCCAAAAACATGTTCTGCATGTGATAAACGAGGGGTTAGGAGGTCACATAAGCTGGGAAGCATTGAGTTAAACAACACTAAACAGATTTTTTGGCTACAGACCTTCTCAGAACCTTTAACACAGTATTAACAGTTATGATTCTAGTGACTTCCCTGGCGGTCCAGTGGTTAGGACTCCATGCTTCCACTGCAGGGGCCACAGGTTCCATCCCTGCGTGGGCAGCCAAAAAATTAAAATAAAAAGAGTTGTGATTCTACAAAGAGGAAGGAGGGGAACAGACTGGATGTGTCCCAGCCCGCTTGACCACAGAACCCTTTTATCACAGGGTATCTCCAGGTTCCGTGGAGCACACTTTGGGAAACATTGTGGTAGAGCGCTTCTATGATGCCTTCCAGCTCTAAGCTTCTAAGATTCTCTGAATAAAAATATTGGCTGTTTTCCTGAATTAAAAACTCAAGAGCATGGTTGTGAGTTGACAAAAGCCCATATGTTCCTGATACGTTCTCTCATATCAGGAACAAACGACACTCCTAAGCAATTTCTTCACACTGAACCCAACATTAAATGCAAACCACTTAGTTTGAATAAATAAATAACTTTGTCATTTGTGCACCCAACAGGGGCTAAGTGGAGAATCCTGAATATGCAAGCAACCAGGGCCACCTCCTTGCACCACCCTGGAGGCGTTGACACCACTGTGCAGAGGCTGTCATCCACCGGAACAGGGAAGTGCGGGGGGGGGGGGGGGCACCTAATGTATGTCCAGGAGACACAGTTTACTCGAGGGTGTGTTCCTTCCTCCGTATAATAAGGAAAGAATAGCCAATATGCCACTGACACTGAAAAATTAACCCAAAATGGATGAAGGATTTAAATGGAAACATAAAGCTATAAAACTTTAAAAATAATAGGAGATGGGCTTCCCTGGTGGCGCAGTGGTTGAGAGTCCGCCTGCCGATGCAGGGGACACGGGTTCGTGCCCCGGTCCGGGAAGATCCCACATGCTGTGGAGCAGCTGGGCCCGTGAGCCATGGCCGCTGAGCCTGCGTGTCCGGAGCCTGTGCTCCGCAACGGGAGAGGCCACGACAGCGAGAGGCCTGCATACCGCAAAAAAAAAAATAATAATAATAATAGGAGAAAATCTCTGGGTTCTAGGGCCACTAGGCAAACAGTTCTAAGGGACAATCCATAAAAATAAAAGTGGATACCCTGGACTTCATCAAAATTAAAAGCTTTTGCTCTGTGAAAGCCTCCGTTAAAAGCATAAAAAGACAAGCTTTAGAGTAGGAGAAAATATTGCATACCGCATATCTGACAAAGGACTAGTATCTAGAATATAGAAAGAACTCTTAAAATTCAACTGTAAAAGAGCAAAAAATCTGTTCAGAACATGGGCAATAGACACGGAGAGACGTTTCACTATAGAGAAGAGGCCGATGGCAAACAGGCACATGAAAAGATGCCCAACATCACCGATCATTAGAGAAACGCAAATTCAAACCACAATAAGATAACAACACACACCTATAAGAACGGCTCAAATAAAAAATAGTGACAGCAACAAAGCTAAGGAGAATGTGGAGAAACTAGATCACTCTTGCTTTGCTGGTGGGAACGTCCAATGGTACAGCCTTTAGGGAAAACAGTTTGGCAGTTTCTCAAAACACCAAACATATAGCTACCACATGACCCAGCAATCGTACTCCTGGGCATTTCCCCCAGAGAAGTGACGACTCGTGTTTACACATAAATCTGTACATGAATATTTATAGCAGCTTTATTTGTATAACCCCAAACTGGAAACAACCCAAATGTCCTTCAGTGGGTGAATGGATAAACCAACTGTGGTTGGTCCACACCATGGAACACTCCTCAGCAGTAAAAAGGAGCAAACTATTGAAATACACTACCACTTGGATGAATCTCAAGAATTATGCAGAGGAAGAAGCCATTTCCGAAAGGTTACATATTGTATGATTGCATTTATATACCACCCCTGAAATGACAAAGTAATAGAAATGAAGAACAGACTAGTGGTTGCCAGAGGCTGAAAGGGGGTGGATGGGAGGTTAGACGGTGGGCTATGAAAAGATGCCATGAAGGACCCTCCTGGTGGTAGAAAAGTTCTGTATCTTGACCTTATCAATGTTGTTGGGTTTTTTTTTCAATTTTTATTGATTGATTGATTGATTGATTTTGGGCTGCATTGGGTCTTCGTTGCTGTGCACGGGCTTTCTCTAGTTGTGGCAAGCAGGGGCTACTCTTCGTTGCGGTGCGTGGGCTTCTCATTGCAGTGGCTTCTCTTGTTGCAGAGCACGGGCTCTAGGCGCGCGGGCTTCAGTAGTTGCAGGACGTGGGCTCAGTAGTTGTGGCTCACGGGCTCTAGAGCGCAGGCTCGGTATTTGTGGCACACGGGCTTAGTCGCTCCGCGGCATGTGGGATCTTCCCAGATCAGGGATCGAACCCGTGTCCCCTGCATCGGCAGGCGGATTCTTAACCACTGCGCCACCAGGGAAGTCCCGACCTTATCAATGTTAATATCCTGGTTGTGGTATTGTATGGTAGTTTTCCAAGATATTGCCACTGGGAAGACTGGATAAAGGGTACCTGGGACCCCTCCATTTTATTTCTTACTTAACTGCGTGTGAATCTACAATTATCTCAAAACAAACAGGTTAATAATACTTCAAAAAAAAAAACCAAAACACTCTCGTGTGCCAGAACCACACCCCCCAAACAGACACACACACCCTAGGACAGAATTATTAGATTAATGCCAATGCACCTTGCAAGAAATGTCTCTTTACTGCCTGGAGAAGTCAGGTCCCAGGCTTAAAACTCTAAAAAACAGTTCCTAGGACGTTCAAAACTGCTTTCCAGGGACTTACAACACAATCCAACCTCCCAACCAAGGTCACTTACCTCTGAAGCTATGTGAGTGAGGAGACTCGCCTGTGTGGTCGCCCTCAGGTTCACGCACGAGGGCTGTAGCTCAACCAGCGACCCCTGTACTTTCCATGTTCTCTGTGAATCCCACCCCCCTCCACCGCCAGTGCTCCAGTAGACAGTTCCATCGCCACCATCAGGGACCATCAGAAAAAAATATCAGGAACAGATGTGCACTGGGAAAGTGCCACCTGTTTGTTTGTTTCCTTCATCTGTCACTGAAATATTAAATGTACACTTTGGATATCTCACGGGATTACCCATCAAAAGCGAACTGTTGGTAATCTGAAAAGAAGAGCTGAAACACCCCGGGGATGCCGTGTTCTCCCGGAAGAACTGAGTTAGCAGCTGAGTTGCTCGGTGACTCAGGTGACATTTGGCACGTGCCTTTACACATAGCATCCTAACACCACATACGCGGTGTTAGTATCCTGTGCAGACCGTATTCTCACGACCGCTGCCTTTATTAGGGGGCAACAGAAGCAGCCAAAAGACATCCTCATCATCCGACCAGAGGAGAGAGTGTTGGCAGTGACGGGAGACGTCCAGACCCCTGTGCACCTCCAGCCCCCAGCTCCATCCGCCCCACAGAGCCTGGAGGTGAGCCGTCAGAAAGGCCATGGAGGTGACCACGTGGTGCTGTGGTGACATGGTGACAGCCACGTCTTTCAGATCTGCCACCACCATCCTCTACCGGCCCGATGGCCTGGCCCCTCGCGGGATGGGGTAGCGGGGCCTGCACGTCACATTCCTTCCTCTGTGAGCTCGTCTGAATACTGGCTACACCTTCTGCTTTTCCAGACAAGGATAAGTCCTTTTCGGTTTTAGTAACTGTTTCTCCTCAAACTGCTGCATTTTCCACACAGGCACTGATCTCCACCTTTCAGGCTGGCACACTTACTTGATGACCCTTAAACTTAACTCAAGATCCGTTTCCTCCTTGAAGGAACTGGGGTCCCACCTGCAAGGTGTGGGTGGCCTTGCCTCCCCTGTTTCCAGCCTGGGGATGGCCCAGGTTTCTGGAGCACAGGGTGAGGACCATCCCACCCCCACCAAGCACGTGCCAACGCCACAAAGAACTTGTTTATGCTGTAAGGTCAAGAGTTACAAACTCATCCAAATATATGTTCCTCAAAGTTCTTGGGGGTGAATGTGGATGTGGTGTATGCAACTTGTAGCATTTCCTGGAGTCAAAACAAATAAAGGCTATTTTTCATATAGGGAGAAACCATTAAGTAAACATTATACTATTTATGAAAGGAATAAAGCATATAAAGTGTAAATAAGTATTCATTTTTAACTCTCCACGATGATTCCTTTCTACTGTCATTTTTATCATCTAGCATGATGTTGCTTTGAAATAATTTACCGATGAACTATCATTTAGCAAGGTTTTTGTCTACAAGGTCAATATTTTTAATTAACCATAATTCTATATACTAGTGACAATTAAAAATTAAATGTAAAGAGTAAAACATCAAAAATCTAAGAATTCATGTAATAAAAGATGTGCAAAACACATCAGAAATCTATAAAACAGAAATCTGTAAGGCATTACCGAGAAGTTTAATAAGACCTAAATAAATGGAGGAAGAGAGCATGTTCCTGAACTCACTAGTGTAAAGATGTCACTTGTCCCCAAATTGATCTGTAGATTCAGTGCAATCCCAATACGTTTGTTTGTTTTTGTGGGGTGGTTGCAGGGGATGGGATTTGACAAGCTTACTTTACAATTTGTATGGAAATACAAAGGACAAAATAGCTAAGACACTCTTGAGAAGAAGAACCAGGTGGCACAGCTTGCTCTGCCAGATCAGGACTTACTATGAAGCCATAGTAATTAAGACAGAATGGCATTGCCTGTCAGTAGACAGAGACCAATGGAAGAGAAGAGAGAGGCCAGAAAGTGACCCCACATATGCAGGCACCTGACTTATGAAGAAGTCCCTCAGAGCAGTGGGGAAAGGATGGGCTTTCTCCTAAGCAGTGCTGGGACAATTAGGTATCCATATGGGAAAAATGCATCAAAACTCAATTCCAGGGGGATTCTAGACTAAACGTGAAAGGTAAAACAATAACAACTTTATAAGACAATACAGGAGGGCTTTCCTGGTGGTGCAGTGATTAAAAATCCGCCTGCCAATTCAGGCGACGTCCCACATGCCGCAGAGCAACTAAGCCCCTGTGCCACAACTACTGATTCTAGGGCTCTAGAGCCGCGAGCCACAACTATTGAGGCCACGTGCCACAACTACTGAGCCCGTGTGCCTAGGGCCCGTGCTCCACAATGAGAAGCCACCACAATGAGAAGCTTGCACACCGCAACGAAGAGTAGCCCCCCACTCGCCACAACTAGAGAAAGCCTGTGCGCAGCAACGAAGACCCAACACAGCCAAAAAAAAAAAGACAAAAAAGACAATATAGGAGACTGTTTTCATGACCTTGAGGTAGGGAAAGATTTCTTAAATAAGGCAAAAGAACACTACCATGAAGAAAAATGATGAAAAATTGAACTTCATTAAATTAAGAACTCCTTTTCATCAGAAGACACCATAAGCGTGCCCCTTATTTGGAATTTATTTTTTAAAAACTAGAAAAAAATCATGAGACTATTAGGAAAATTTGAATTCTGACCGGATATTTGATGATATTAAGGAATAACTATTAAATTTTTAAAGCTATGATAATCGTGTTTTGATTATGTTGATAAAAAAGGAGTCCTTATCTTTTTTCTTTCTTCTTTTGTTTTTTTTGGCACGGCTCGCGAGATCTTAGTTCCCCAACCAGGGATCGAACCCGGGCTGTGGCAGTGAAAGCACCAAGTCCTAACCACCAGACCACCAGGCAGTTCCCCTAATATTTTATGTAAGTCCCTCACCATCACCTGCCAACCCTTCCCCATGACCGTGGATATTACCTCTTCAGCGCCTTGGAGCATCCAGCTCCCTGCAAGGCCCCTGGCCTACCTGCCGCAGCTGGCTCCCCTTGGCCTGCTCTAGTCTACTCGCCTCTCTTTTCAAAGCACGTTAGGTGCTGTCACTTCCTGAAAAACGTCCCCGCCATCCTGTTGCTCGCGGGGTAGAGACACAGCCTGGTGTGGCCTGCGTCCTCGGGAACAGCCCCGCCCTTCCGTCCCTGCTCTGGACCGGGCCACCCTGGCTGCCTTCATCGCTTGTCCTCATGACGCCCTGAGCCCAGGGCTGAGGGCTGTTAGGAGAGCAAGCCCAGAGGTAAACCCGGGTGTCCACAGTGGAGGGAGGCAGAGACCGATGTGCTTGTCTTCTGCCCACACCTGGACCATCACCTGCCCTTCCGGACGGCCCCACGCGAGGGGCCTTGAGGAGGACAGGACGGGCAGCTAGCACTTGGGCAGCTGTGCTGGGGTTTCTGTCCCATGAACACCACCTTGGTGAAGCCAGATGGCCTCATTTCTCTGAAGAGGCAGGGGGTGGAGCCTCGCTGCTCTGGGATGGGTCCTGTGTCCCCCGCCCCTGCTGGGGTTAGCGTGCCGTCCTCACTGGGACAACCCGGGCTGGGTGTGGTCAGCAGTGAGGGTACACACGTCTCACTCCTACCGTGGGGCCTGGTACTCCAGCGGGTGTTCTGTAGTGGTGCCCCAACACCCACCCGAGGTCCTCTGTTTCAAGATCCTGTCCTTTCCCTATGGCCGTGCACAGAGGGCGATCAGAACTGGGACACACTCGGATCCAGTGCAGTCACAGCAGAGGACGACGTGAATCAATCTGGGGTGGGGGGGGCTGCCGCTTCCATCCTCTTATTGGGCTCTCAAGTTGAGAAGCGAAGAGTCTCGTTCTATGTTTTTTGAAAAAGCAGAGCTGAGATTGGCTCTGGGAGAGGAGTAACCTCCTGCCCCCCAGGATCGTGCAGGAGCGTCAACACTGGCGTCGTGAGCTGCCTCCAGCCCAAGTGCCTCTTCTCAGCACCGCACATGTATCTCCTCATTCAGTCCTCAGGCTACAGATGGGAAACAGGCAGGGGGCCACACAGCCCGTGAGCACAGAGCCCGGCTTTGAACCCGCGCAGCTTGGTCCCAACCTCGACACCAGCCACCTCCCAACAGGCGCAGGGGGGCTGTCACACCAAGGGTTCCACAGCTGATCTCTTGGTTTCTTCTGACTGTGAAGTTCACCGATGCACTTGGCATTGCTGGTCCCCAGCTTTGTTCACGTACTCCCTAAAGTAATTGAAAATATGTTTTATCTCCCTCACACATTAAGTTGACACCTAAAATATTTCATAAGTTTAAATAGCTACAAAGAATACAATTTCTGGCATACTGTAAATATTGACACTTAAAAATAAAACTGTCATATCACTTTAAAATGTAACCAGATGAAATATAAATACCATATCGATTTGATATCCAACACGATCCATTACAAACAGTACAGGATGAGCCTCTAATGCTCAGACACATCTTTCTGTTACCCACAGAAATCATCTTTTCCTTTGACTGCTGCCAGGTATTTATCCTAAAATAATATTTGTACATTTGAAAGCTTTATGGATCACTCTACAACATACTTCTCTACAACAAAAATGTGTAAATAAATTGAAATTTTGAAAATTTGTTTTATTTCCTGTGATGCTCTAAGTGTTAAAAATAATTCTTCTGGATTTATTTATCACTAGGATTATCAGTTCACAATTGAGCAAAACACAAATATATGACACATTTGGAGGAATAATTCTCAGCCATGTAAAGTACACTTCTGTTGGAAATGCATCTTTTAATATTCATTCTTTTTTTAAATAAATTTATTTATTTATTTTTGGCTGCATTGGGTCTTTGTTGCTGTGCACAGGCTTTCTCTAGTTGCGGCGATCAGGGGGCTATTCTTTGTTGCAGTGCGCAGGTTTCTCATTGCGGTGGCTTCTCCTTGCGGAGGCTTCTCCTTGCGGAGCATGGGCTCTAGGCGCGTGGGCTTCAGTAGTTGTGGCACGCGGGCTTCAGTAGTTGTGGCTCGCGGGCTCTAGAGCGCAGGCTCAGCAGTTGCGGTGCACGGGCTCAGTTGCTCTGCGTCATGTGGGATCTTCCTGGACCAGGGCTCGAACCCATGTCCCCTGCATTGGCAGGCGGATTCTTAACCACTGTGCCACCATGAAAGCTCAGAAATACATCTTTTTTTTTTTTTTTTTTTTTTTTTTTTTGCGGTACGCGGGCCTCTCACTGCTGTGGCCTCTCCCGTTGCGGAGCACAGGCCCCAGACGCGCAGGCTCAGCGGCCATGGCTCACAGGCCCAGCCGCTCCGCGGCATGTGGGATCTTCCCGGACCGGGGCACGAACCCGCGTCCCACGCATTGGCAGGCGGACTCTCAACCACTGCGCCACCAGGGAAGCCCAGAAATGCATCTTTTAAAGTAAGGAATGGGGGCCCGGGAAGGACTACTGGCCGGATTGAGACAAGGCTCGTTTCTGGAGATGTCAGTGCCGAGGGCCGTGTTCACATCAGTGGTGGTGGGAATGGAAGGGGCTGTGTCACTGCAGCGCAGCAGCTCTGACCCTTCCTAGTGACGTGCCAAAGTCTCATAGTGACCTCCCCTGACAATTACATGTGATGATGGACGGCTGACCGGCTGACCCTTCAACGAGCACTGCCTTCAGGGTGAGGAAAGCCCCATGCTGGAAATCACCTGGCTTTCACAAGGATCTTTTATGACCCCAATAGAGTCTGCAAGAAAGGCGTGGTGGATCTGATCGCTGCTCAAAAGTCATGGCTCCTGCCTCTTCTCCCCATGGAACGGTTTATTTCTCGATCCGTTGACACTGGGCTCAACCATGTGACTTGCGTAGGCCACTAGGATGTCAGCAGAGCTGCCCTAAGAGGCCTTAGGTGCCCTTGTGGGGCTGGGCCCAGGACCTGGCCCCCTCCCCATGGCCCACACACATCACCGAGAGGAACCTTCCTTGTCCTGGACCCTGGGTGACCAGGGAGTCTCCAGTCCAAGCGTAGCTGGGTCAGCCAGCTGCCAGCTGGTGCACAGAAGCACAGTGAAATGAGTAAGCGATGTTACAGCGAAAGCTGATTCAAAACCCCAAGGGGCTTTTTTTAAAAAGGGAAATTGACAAACTGATTTCACTTATGTTTTTTCTTGGCCGTGTGGCTTGTGGGATCTTAGTTCCCCAACCAGGAACTGAACTGGCACCCTCGGTAGTGAAAGCGCGGAGTCCTAACCACTGGAATTCCCTCAAAATTTATATGTAACTGAAAATGAGTTAGAAAAGCCAAAAAGAAAATATCTTGAAAAAAGAACAAAGTTAGATGACTCACACTGGCAACTTCAAGGCTGATGATAAAGTGACAGTCATCAAGGTGGTGTGGTCTGGGCAGAAGAGAACTTTCCTGAGATTGATGTCTAATATTCTTTCACTTAGAGGCACCAAGTTTAACTCAAGGTTTAAGGGGCATAAAATATTGTTCATTCATTTATACCTTTGCCAATAAAATGTCTTTAAAATGAAAGTTTCTATCACTTCATTAAATACATTTTTTTGTCAAACTCTTAGAGCCGCAGATTGAGTTTATTCAATGTATGCAAAAATACAGCGTAGAATCTGATTTGTAGAGCCTCTCCTCCTAGTCAAACCTGTCAGCCAAAGAGACACGCTCCTGTCAGAAGGTGACTTCGTTTTACAATTCAAATGCTAATACGTGTTTCCAGGAATTTTATAGAATCCACTTAGAACTAAATCAAGGAATGCATTCTGTAAGACAGATTACTAAAAGCAGTCAAAATTAAACTAAAGGTCTAAAGTAATTAATGTATCTATTTTACAATGTGTTTGAAGAGCAAGAAAATAAACAGATATGCCCTTTAACATGACTTAATTTATAATAATACAGTGTAGCATGTACCCAGCATAAGGCACTTATGAAGCAAAGGGGCTTGATAGGAAGCATGGTATATTCCTTTGGTAAATGTGTGAATGTGTGCACTGATGTGTATTTTTTGGCTTTTGACATTAATTAAATGAGAATCAAGTATAAAAATCAGAAATAATTCCATTCATTTTTGTTAAACATCACAATCGGATTTTCTTAATGAATTTAAAGAGAAAGGCATATACTGCTTAAAAACAATCACTCTGACAGCTCACGTGTCAAATTTACTTTTTGATGTTGGGAGTGGGAAATACTAAGCATTTGAGAAGATGAAGTAAGATGAGGATTGATCAAAATTAGAGCAGTTCTTGAAATGATTTAATAAAATGGGTTTTAACTACCTCACTGATTAATGCTCATCCATGGTGAAAGAGACTGTGCAGAAGTTTCATCTGGGTTTTATCCAATGTATCTTGAAAACTGGGATAGTTCCAGAAAACACTCCAGTTCGATTTCACAGAACTGTCATTGTCACCGTCACTGTTTCAGCTCTGTGAAGGGGCTTTCTCTCTCCACCTAATGACAGGGCGTCCAGGATGAGTCCTGAGGTTAGCAAAAAAAGAGAATTGCTGTATATATCTAAAAAGGTATTTTTGGCATTTAATATTTCTTATCAATGTCTTTGCTTTGCTCTCATGAGACTCCACGGCCGATCTTGTCTTTGATGCATATTGGGGACACAAGGGGAACAGTCTAGGTCACCCCTCCCCCAGCCCCACTCCCTGAATTCAGAACATCCCAGCAGCCAACACGCCCAGAGCCTGGGCCCCAGGGCACACGGTCCTGGCCTGGCCATGAATAGTCTCCCAAGCTCAGGTCCAGGCCTGAGGTGGACTTCGGACAGGTGAGGGGCCTTCCTTCCTCACAGGGAGAAGCATCTGGAGAAGTGGGGCCTCTGGAAAGGGACCCTCGGGGCTCTTCATGCTCCCTGGTGATTTGGGGACCCAGGGGCTCCTCCCCAGCTTGGAGACCATGGCTCATCCGCGCTCTGGGACTCAGACCGACTGACCTGGAGAAGTTGGACGGGGCTCCCTGAGTAAGGAAACGCCGGAGCCACGCATGAGAGATGCAGGCTTCTGATCCATTTCTGCATCGCTGCTGTAAGGGAATGTGGTCCGTGTCCTCCACATAAGACGTAGAAAGGGCACTTGTGTGTTACAATGACTGTCACCTTGGGAAATTTAACCGGTAAGTTTCCGCCTATAACTTTATCCACAGGATAGGAAAGGGCTGGGACAGCTACGCTGAGTGGTTCCAAGATGGTACGGGACAGACAAGGGGCCTGGTCTGGACCGCTTAGATGGGTCAGTTTCCTAATGAATTCCTATGGGACACTAAGGATCGTTAGCATCAATCCCTTACGTCTGTTTTCCTTTTTTATTGTGGTAAAATGCACATAACACGCAACGCACATAACATAAAAGCTACCATTTTAAAGCATGTGGTTCAGTGGCATTAAGTATTTGGTTGGCCAAAAGCTTTGTTCGTTTTTTTCCTGAAAGATGGCTCTAGCAGTGCTTAGTTGTCTTTAACTTTATTCGAAACAATTTTGTTAGACTGTATGTGACAGCTGTCATACCAGCAAGCATTTTAAAAAACCTTATCAAAAATGAATTTTTGTGTAATTGAACGTGGAAGAAGAAAGCAACATTTTTGGCATATTATGCTTTATTATTTCAAGAAAGGTAAAAATGCAACCGAAACACAAAAAAAGATTTGTGCAGTGTATGGAGAAGGTGTTGTGATGGATCGAATGTGTCAAAAGTGGTTTGAGAAGTTTCGTGCTGGAGACTTCTCCCTGGACGATGCTCCACAGTCGGGTAGACCAGTTGCACTTGATAGCAATCAAATCGAGACATTAATTGAGAACAGTCAACATTATACCACGAGGGAGATAGCCGACATACTCAAAATATGCAAATCAAGTGTTGAAAATCATTTGTACCAGCTTGGTTATGTTAACCGCTTTGATGTTTGGGTTCCACGTAAGTGGCAAAAAAAACTTCTTGACCGTATTTCCCCATGCGATTCTCTACTTAAATGTAACGAAAACATTCGTTTTTAAAACAAATTGTGGGGATTTCCCTGGTGGTGCAGTGGTTAAGAATCCACCTGCCAATGCAGGGGGACATGGGTTCGAGCCCTGGTCCGGGAAGATCCCACATGCCGCGGAACAACTAAGCCCATGTGCCACAACTACTGAGCCTGCGCTCTAGAGCCCATGAGCCACAACTACTGAGCCCGCGCTCTAGAGCCCGTGAGCCACAACTACTGAGCCCACGTGCCACAGCTACTGAAGCCCATGTGCCTAGAGCCCGTGCTCCGTAACAGGAGAAGCCACGACAATGAGGAGCCCACGCACCGCAATGAAGAGTAGACCCCAGTCGTCGAAACTAGAGAAAGCCCACGAGCAGCAACGAAGACCCAACGCAGCCATAAATAAATAAAAACAAAATAAAACAAAACAAATTGTGACGGGCGATGAAAAGTGGATGCTGTACAATAATGTGGAACGGAAGAGCTTGTGGGGCAAGTGAAATGAATCACCACCACCCACATCAAAGGCTCGTCTTCATCCAAAGAAGGTGATGTTGTGTATACACTGGGATCGGAATGGAGTCCTCTACTATGAGCTCCTTCTGGAAAACCAAACGATTAATTCCAACTAGTACTGCTCCCAGTTAGACCAACTGAAAGCAGCACTTGACAAAAAGCATCCAGAATTAGTCAGCAGAAAACGATAATCTTCCATCAGGATAACACAAGATCGCATGTTTCTTTGATGACAAGGCAAAAACTGTTAGATTGGCTGGGAAGTTCTGATTCATCTGCCGTATTCACTAGACGCTGAACCTTCGGATTTCCCTTTATTTACGTCCTTACAAAATTCTCTTAATGGAGAAAATTTCAATTCCCTGGGAGACTGTAAAAGGCACCTGGAACAGTTCCTTGCTGAAAAAGATAAAGTTTTGGGAAGGTGGAATTATGAAGTTGCCTGGAAAATGGCAGAAGGTAGTGGAACAAAATGGTGAATACGTTGTTCAATAAAGTTCTTGGTGAAAATGAAAAATGTGCCTTTTACTTTAAAACTGAAAGAACTTGTTGACCAATCCAGTACATTCATAAAGTTGTGCTATCATCACGTCTGTTCTAGTCCCAGACTTGACATGTCATCACCCCGAACAGAAAGCCTGTACTCTGCAGCACCCCGCAGCAGCCCCCCGCAGCAGCCCCGGCAACCACTGCTCTGCTTTCTGTGCCTGTGGCTTTGCTACTCGGCACAACTCGTGCAAATGCAGTCACGCAGTGTGTGGCCTTGTGCGTCCGGCTCCTCGCACTGAGCATAATTTTGATCCCCTGCATTTTGAGGTTCCCTTCATCTAGGGTAACATGCCCATTGCTGGCTTCCACGTGCAACTGTGGCAGAAGTGAAGGTGGGTCCCAGCACCCGAAGCCCATCACCCTGTCACAAGGCCCGGAACCCAGCTCTCTGGCTCTCCCCTCCGGCAAGGCCGAGGGCTCCATCCTGGGGCTGGGACCAGCTGGGCCCCAGCTCTGCGGTCTCTCTCTCTGGCCTCCTTGAGGGTAAACACTGGTGAACGATCCAGGTTGAGCGCTTGGTTCTCCTTCAGCCCAAGGAACTGGGGATTCCCATCATTTCTTATGAAGGTGTCGGTTACTAATAAGACCTGGTGTGTTAAGCGTCAGGGACATTCCTGCTTTGATGTGGCTCAAAAAGCTGCAAAGCAAGGTTTCCCTCTCTGAGAGTGGAACCCGGGCCCAGTGAGAGCGGGGTGGCCTGTTCTGTGTCCACAGTCACGGTTAGGCTAGGCCTGGCGTGGTCTCACCCAGAGGAGCCAGGACACAAGTCTGGTCCCGTCTGCCCAGTGTACTGGAGTCTCCAGGTGCCTAAGCCCCCCATCTTCGAGCAGTGAACGCTGCATATGACACTCACCTCTCCAGACCCGACCCCAACCCCGCGGGACCCCAGAAGCCAGGCAGGGATGGAGCCCCACACGTGAAACGACGAGCTGTGAGCAGTAGAGGAAGGGGGGGGAAGGTGTGCCCCACAGGCCCCAGGAGGGCCCCTGCCCCGAGATGCCCGCCACTGAGGGGGGTCCTAGAGAAAGACCTCTGGGAGCAGGGCCAGCATGGGGAGAGGCACGGCAGCAGCCTCCACAGCCTCCAGGAGACGGCATCTCAGGACCACCGAAGGGAAGGGTTCTGGGAAGATCTTCAGAGTGAGACCAGGAAAGACCTGACACACTGAGCTTAAAAAATTAAGATTCCAAGTAGGAGTTCTGAAGCTGAGGAATATCCTAAAAGTAATGCAAGAATAAGGAAACAGAAAAATCAATGTTTTTTTTTGACCTTAAAGAACCTAAAAAAAAACCCCAAAACATGTGGGACTTTGAATTCCAATAAAATGTTCCATCAGGAGCAGAGAAGGTGCAAAAGAAACAAAACACAACAAGCACAACACAGCACCGTTTACATACAGACGGTGAGCTGCTGGTGCCTTACCGCTGGCACTGGGTTTGCAGTAACTAAGCACGTGTGTGTTTGGGGGTGATCCCCCCCCCACCCCGTTTCCTGTGACTCACTCAGTGGCAGATTTGTCATAATTTCCTGGGAAGTTACTCATTAGCTGATTTCTCCAGATTACTTTCCACGGTCGGGCAACCAACTAGCCAGTGTCCAAGAGAGAAACCGGGTTAGAGGTGTTCCGGCTGAGAGACCTGGGGAGGCTGGGGTCTGCAGAGGCCCCCGAGGGAGGGCTGGCTTGCCCAGTGCCCCTCCCTGATGGATCGGGGCACGCTGTCGGAGGGCTGTGAGGCCAGGTGAGGGCGAGACGGGAAGATGAAGGACAGAGATGGGGTCCCTTTTGAGAGTAGCTGAGAGTGTCCCAGATACAGTGTCCCAGGAGCCCTGGGGACCTTGAGGGTTTGGGGGAGGGGAGGTTTGGTCCCTCTGGGGCAGGGCCTGGAGGAGGCGGGACACAGGGAAGGGCTGGGCCGCGCTCTCCCTCACCAAGGGCGAGGGCTGGTCCAAGGGCAACTCGAGGGGCAGAAGAGCCCAGGGGAGGGGCTCACGGCACAGGTGGGACAAGGAGGCTGGAAGAGGAAGAGGAGCGGGGTCTGTGTCAGGGGAATTGGACTCCCAGGTCCTGCGAGGTGGGGCTCTTTGGAATTTGCAAAATCACCCCCAAGTACAGTTAGCTTTGGACCTGTGCTGCACCTGGGAGCCAGGCTGCGGGTGCGGGAGAACCAATGCCCGGTCACACCGTGACACCAGTACACCTTGCCCCCCGCCTGGGCACGCCCACGACGACGCCCTCCAGCCCAAGACCAAGAACACAGCAGCAGCTGAACGTGTCGGGCTGTTGCTCGCTGCAACGAGGGAGAACACACATCCTGAAGAACCAAGGGGGCGTCTTTAGAAAAGACTTAACATGTGTGCGTTAGAGTCCTGGCGCCACTGGCTGAGAACACCACACGTGCTTCCTCCTATAGCTGAAGCCGGAAGTCTGAACTTAGTCTTGCTGGACTAAAGGTGAGGCTGGCGGGGCCGGCCCCTTCTGGAGGCTCTAGGGGAGAATTCACTCCTCGACTCTTCCAGCTTTTGGAGTCGGCCCACATTCCTTGGCTTGTGGGTGCATCACTCCAATTTCTGCCTTCATTGTCACACTGCCTTCTCCCCTTCTGTAGATAAACGTTCCCTCATGTAAGGGCCCCCCTGAGTTACACCAGGCCCATCCCGACAGTCCAGGGTCATAGACCCATCTCAATATCCTTAACTCAATCGCACGAAAAGTCCCGTTTGCCATAAAAGAGAACACTCACAGGCTCTAGGGATCAGCATGTGGACATCTCGGGGGCCGTCATTCAGCCTAGCACAACAGAATCTGGGATGGGGCGAGGTCATTTGGGGGAGGGCTGAGCAAGTGGGGTCTGCTCCGCATTAGACGCTCTTGGGAAGCGGGGGTAGCTTTGTGACTGGGCATCTTGTCGGTCTTGTCGGGAGGGAGAGGCCGCTGTGGGTGGTAAAGCAGGAGGAATCGCTCGAGTCAGCAGGGGGCAGGTGGGGGGAATGGTTGGCCACTTTCGTTGTTTGGACAACTCATGGTTTTTGTCTTGGTCCATCACAGTCACAGACTGACCTGGGTGATGTCCACATCCTGTGAAATTGCTGGGGTTCAGCAGAACACAGACCGTGCTGTGAGGGCCACGCCAGCTCCCAGATGTCAGAGGCTTCCCTGCTCCAGGCTTCCACATCCAGTCTGAGCTGGGGGAGGAGAAACATTTCAAATCGGATAAGAGTTTGGATTTTGATTAGCAACTGGAATGCACTGGGCTTATGTCATTCTGGTCTGGCTGGACTTTCCAACAGCAGACCAGAGGGGCCACAGATGTACTATTTACTTACCTGCTTTGCTCACTCCTGGGCCCTCAGGGCTTAGGGCAGGGCTAAGAAAAGGGAAGAGGGCAAGTGTTGGCAAGGCTGTGGAGAAACTGGAATTCTTATACGTTGCTAATGAAAATGTAAAGTAGTGCAGCCACTTCAGAAAATACTCTGGCAGTTTCTCAAATGGTTAAACACAGAATTAGCATAGGACCCAGAAATTCCATTCCTAGGTATATACCCAAGATAAATAAAAATATAAGTCTGCACAAAAACTCATACACAAATTTCCATAGGAGCATTATTCATACATAGAACCAAACAGCAGCAACAACCCAAATGTCCATCAGCTGATGAGACTCTGTGGTCTATCTCTACGATGGAATATTACTTAGTGATTTAAAAAGGAAAGAAGTAGGGGGCTTGCCTGGTGGCGCAGTGGTTGAGAGTCCGCCTGCTAATGCAGGGGACACGGGTTCAAGCCCTGGTCCGGGAACATCCTGCATGCTGCGGAGCAACTAGTCCCGTCAGCCACAATTACTGAGCCTGCACGTCTGGAGCCTGTGCTCCGCAACAGGAGAGGCCATGACAGTGAGAGGCCCGCGCACCGTGATGAAGAGTGGCCCCCGCTTGCCACAACTAGAGAAGGACCTCGCACAGAAACGAAGACCCAACACAGCCATAAATTTAAAAAAAAAAAAAAATTAAAAAGGAAAGAAGTACTGAAACATACTACAACATGGACGACCCCTGACAACGCTGTGACACTGAGGCCCACACGTTGTGTGATTCCATTTGTATGGAAAGATCCAGAAGACGCAAATCCCTGGAGCCAGAAAGTGGAGTCGTGATTGCCAGGGGCTGGGGTGGAGGGGGATGGGTAAGGGGTGCAGGGTTTCCTTCGGAAGCAATGAAGTGTTCTGAAGTTGACCGTGGTGATGGCTGGCCACAAGGCAAAGGCTGGCAGGTTCACATGACCCAGAATGTTCTAGGCCCGTGTGGCTGAGGTGGAGGGGGACAGAGAGCCGTGGTAGGGAGCTGGCAGGTCTGGCCATGCCAGGCCCTGGAGGAGTCTGAATTCTAATATTTTACTTTAAGTGCCAGGGAGCCTTTGGAGGTTATGAGCGGGGTTGGGGTGGTGTGTGTGTGTGACAGACACGGTCTGATTATAATTTAAAAAGATAAACACTCTACTGGCCAGTGAGCTAAGAATGTTTTTACATTTTTAAAGGGTTGTCAAAACAGAAAAAAAAAGATAATGCGATGGGGATCATATCCAACCTGCAAAGCCTGAAATACTGTCTGGCTTTTTATCGAAAAAGTTTGCTGACCTCCGCATGTCTTCAGAGACAATCAAGGGCGGAGCCGTCAGTTCTTTCTTGGGTGAAAGAAGGATCTGGGGGAGGGACTGAGAGTAAGGCTTTGCCCTGGATGAGATGCTGTTGGGAGGGGGTAGTTTTGTGATTGGGCCTAGAAGGAGGGGGACCGAGAGCCGGAATGAAGCTGCGTGGTGCAGACCACCCAGGACCTGCTGTCACCTGTCCCCACTTACATGTCCCCTGGACTCCTGCAGACACCGTGGGTGACCATTCATCCCCCTACATAAGTAGGTACCTAATGTTTTTTAATAAGACATCTGATACTTTTAATTATCGCGGTAAAATACATACAACACAAAACCATTAACCATTTTTAAAGTGTACAATTCAGTGGCATTAAGTACATTCACCATGTTGTACAGCCATCATCATTACCTAGTTCCAGAAATTTTCCATCACCCCAGATGGAAACGCTGTATCCATTAAGCAGTCACTCCCTATTCCTCCTCAGCCCCTGGCAACCACTGATCTGCTTTTGTCTTTAGGGATTTGCCTATTCTGGACATTTCCTATAAATAGAATGTAAAGCAAAAAACTTTTGTTTTACTTTACATTGCTTACAACACTTTACTCACAATATTTCCCTTCTGACACTTCTGGTCCCTCAACGTGTGGGTGTTTTTCCCACACCAAGCAATTCTGCAACACCAGCTGGTACCCTGCAATTTAACTCCGTCCTGACCCCATCTACCAGGAGACAGCATCAGACCCGCCAGGCGAAGGGCTCAGCCACAGGCTGTCCTGTTCTCCAGTGCCGATGGCACCATCACCTGTGCTACTGATGCCATAGACTGACCCTCCCCTCAGGTCCCATGAATTTGCTAGCGCAGCTCACAGAACTCAGGAAAACATTTAACTTATTAGATTTCATTATAAAGAACAGTTTATTATGAAGAACCAGTTTATTACAAAGAACAGAACTCAGGAACATCCAGAAGGAAGAGATGTGTAGGGCAAGGTGTGTGGGAAGGGGCGTGGAGCAGCCATGCCCCGGGCATGCCCCAGCACCTACGCATGCTCACCAACCCGGAAGCTCGGACCCTGTCTGTGTGGGTTTTTATGGAGGTACCACTTCGTAGGCACGACTGATCAAAGTCCCAACCCTGTAGTCACGGGCAGTTCCTCTAGCAACCAGCCCCATTCCCCAAAGTCTCCTCATTAACATAAAATCCGGTGCCATTGAAAGGGGCTTGTTAAGAATTAATTCCAAAGGACACCAGTGACTCTCTCATTTCCTAGGAAATTCCAAGGTTTTTGAGAGCTCTGTACCAGGAATGGGAGGAACACCAAATTTCTTTCTTACTATAAGTCACAAAATCACATGGAATCACACAATCTGTGGCCTTTTGTGTCCGGCTTCTCAACCTAATGTTTTCAAGGGCCATCCATGTTGTAGTGTGCGTCAGTACTTCATTTCTCTTTATGGCTGAATAATATTCTACGGTGTGGACACACCACATTCTGTTTATTCACTTGCTGAATTTGTTAATTATCTTTAACAGTTTTCCTGGATTTTTTAGGATTTTCCATGTATAAGATCACATCACCTGTGAATAGAAGTAGCTTTACTTCTCTCTTTGTAATGTGGAGGCCCTTTATTTACTTTCTTGCCTAACTGCTCTGGCTGGAACTTCCAGTCCTACGTTGAATGTTAAGTGGTGAAACTGGCATCTTTGTCTTGTTCCTAATCTTGGGGCAATTAAAAATTTTTTTGACTTGGCTGTATTTTCTAATGTTCTTCGGTGTATGTGCACCACTTGTACACTTGTGCAATAAAAAAGGACAAAATTGGGCTTCCCTGGTGGCGCAGTGGTTGAGAGTCCGCCTGCCGATGCAGGGGACACGGGTTCGTGCCCCGGTCTGGGAAGATCCCACATGCCGCGGAGCGGCTGGGCCCGTGAGCCATGGCCGCTGAGCCTGCGCGTCCGGAGCCTGTGCTCCGCAACGGGAGAGGCCACAACAGCGAGAGGCCCGCGTACCGCAAAAAAAAAAAAAAAAAAAACAAACAAAAAGGACAAAATTTTAAAAAGAAGTCAATGCCTAAAAATGTTTGGGTAAATTTAAAGAGCATTCTTCCCCCAGAGGGGAAAATAACTAGAAAGACTGTCTGTTTTTGTCGTCAAATTCATCAAGATAACAAACTTAAGTCAAGTATGATTTAAAAGTTTTAAGAGATGCGCAGCCCTCATTGGTGGTCCACAAACCTGGTCAGACCTGGGCTAAGAGCACGGCAGTCAGCCCCACCCAGCAAGGGGAGCCCCAAATAGAGAGACTGAGCCTGACTGCCCTGAGGGTGGTTGACAGTGCCTGGCACCTGCACTCGGTTTCGGCTGCTGTGTCCTGCCCTCTGCTGCATGAGGGGACAGCACGAGGGGCTGGGTGGGGTCGGAGTTTGGGGTGCATCACTCCAGGCTGGGGCAGGTGAACAGAGACAGAAAAGGGCTGGACCCACCAAGGACACAGTGTAAATGACTGCACTTCTACGTACTGAGCCACCAACAATTGAACAATTTCATCTGCAGCAATGAATGGACCTAGAGGCTATCATACTAAGTGAAGTAAGTCAGATAAAGACAAGTATCACATGATATCACTTACATGTGGAATCCAAAAAAACGAAGACTGAGAAAACAAATTTACGGTTACCAAAGGGGAAAGTGTGTGGAGGGAGGGATAAATCAGGAGATTGGGATGAACAGATACACACACTGCTATATATAAAATAGATAAACAACAAGGACCTACTGTAGAGCACACGGAACTGTACTCGTTATCTTGTAATAACCTATAATGGAAGAGAATGTAAAAGAAGAATATATATATTTACATATATATAACTGAATCACTTTGCTGTACCCCTGAAACAATGTAAATCAACTATAATTCAATTAAAAATAGAATAGAAAATAGTATATGTCACACCTAGGTTAAGCAAAAAATAAATAAATAAAATTAAAAAAGAAAAAAGAAAAATTTAAAACATAATAGCATCAAAAACACAGAACAGGAATACAGCTAACAAAAGATGTTTAAGATCTTTATTTACACTGAAGACAGCATGGCATTACTAAAATTAAAGATATAAAGAACTAGAGATATATTAAGTTCATGTTTTTAAGACTCAACATTCTGAAGATATCTGTTCTCCCCAAACTGACCTATAAAGCCAATGACGTTCCAATCACAAAAATCCCTGCACCAATTTTTCAGATAAAATTACACTGAGGTGCAGTTAAGAAAATGAACAGCCATGCCCCAGACTGGGAGAAAATGTGTGGGAAACAAGTATCTGACAAAGACTAGTATCTGGGACACAGAGGGAATTCCTACCACCCAGTGGGTAGGAATTCCTATCTACCCAACAGAGTGATAAAGAGCCCAATTTTATTTTATTTAATTAATTAACTAATTAATTTATTTTGGCCATGCCACATGGCTTGAGGGATCTTAGTTCCCTGACCAGGGATCGAACCTGTGCCCTCGGCAATGGAAGCGCCAAGTCTTAACCACTGGACCGCCCGGGAATTCCCAAACAGCCCAATTTTTAACAGGGCAAAATATGTGAGCAGAGACTTCCCGGGAAAGATATATAAATGGCCAGTAAGTCTAGGAAAAGACGCTCAATATCATTGTACATTAAGAAACACAATTAAAATGAGATGGAACACATATTCACTAGAAAGTCTAAAATTATAAAAGACTGACAATGCCAAATACTGGTGAGAATGTGGGGCAGCAGGAAGGTTTACGTGCTGTTGGCTGGAGTGTAAAATGGTGCAACTACATTGGAAAACGGTTGGGCAGTTCTTAATAAAGTTGAACACTTACCATAAGTTCCAGAAATGTTGCTCATAGTTGTTCGCCCACGAGAAACGGAAACACGTGTACTTGTACACAAATGTCCACGGCGGCTTCATTCATAATAACCAGATTGAAAACAGCTCTAATGTCCCATCCACCAACAGGTGACAGGTGAACTGGCTGTGAGACCACGGAGTATCATCAGAAATAAAGAAGAACAAATCCTGATGACGCAACAACACGGATACTCCAAAACATCACCGAGTCAAAGAAGCCAGAAACAGAAGAGTGCATACAGTAGTTCCAGAAGCAACCTGGCGTGTAAGACCAGATCTACGGTGCAAGAGACCAGGCCAGCGGCTGCCTCGGTGGGTGTGGGGACTGATGGGGAACTGGATGTACACGTTTGAAGAAAGTCATCCAGCTGTTCACTCAGCAGGTTCTTACCGTGTGAATTACATCTCAATAAAGTTGATAAAAAAGGCAAGCAGGGTGGCTGTAACCCTTCTGGGGAAGCAGTGGCTAGGAGGGACCCCAGGCAGACTTTTGGGGTGCTGGTGCTGTCCTGTTCCTGAGTCTGCATGCCAGTGACATGCGTGTGCCCCTCTGTGAAAAATTCAAAAAGCTCGACATTTATGTGCCCTTTTCTCTATTTAAATTACTCTTTAATTAAAATAATGTTAAAATATATGGAGCTGGAGAAAGACAGAGGGTGAGGTTGTGAGCAGGCTGGTATTCACCTTCTTTACTGCTTCTCCTGGCCAACGTGGACAGGGTCGAATGCCTCAGTGGGTAGCTGTGGTCTGCAGAATGATGTGGCGGAGCCACAGAATGGCCCTTCTGACGGCCCGGGGGCCACCAAGCCGGCCAGCCAACACCATCTGCTGTCTGTCTCCACCCATTCTCACAACCACAATGCCTTTCCCTCTGACTTACAGGACGTTTCCAGACTTACCTGCAGTTCTTGGTACTGGAGGGAAAGTCAGAGCAGGAGGCAGAGAACACGCGCTGCGGCCGTGGCTCACAGCCCCGCAGTCGAGCCCCTGGGAGCATGTGAAGCGCTTCCTCATTCACACCGCTCGTTTTATTTAACCTCACGATCACCATCCTAAAGATGAGGAAGCGGAGACTGGAGAGCCCGAGAGAAACTCAGAAGGGCGACCTCCCCGAGCTTCTCTTCAGACGAAGAGGACGCCAGGCAGCCCCGAGGGGAGTGACTCTGCTGCACACGGGGACGTGCGTCTTCCTGCAGGACACGCTCGAGTCCCTCCACTGGGGGCTGGGCCCCAGCTCTTCTCCCTCCAGGTTCCCAGTGCTGCAGACCCCAGTCCTGCGCGCCAGAGGCTTCGAGAGATGAGGGTGGGTCTGGGGTCTGTCATGCTGACAGTTCCCTTAAGAGAACAGGTTCCCCGAGGCAGGACAGGCGGCGGTGACACCAAGCCTGTGGAGGGAAGTCCTTCAGGGACGACATCACCCTAGCTCGGTTTCTGCATTTAACCGTGAAGATGGAACAAAAAGGTTAACTTATGAGGAGTGTTCTTGACTTGTCGACAAGACAAAGAATAAAAGAAACTAATCATTCTCGAGAGCTTTCCTGTCTGTTACTTTATCTGACAAGTCACCTGAGAAATTTCAAATGATCTGAAGGAACAGAACCCACAGAAAGGACATTACACCAAGCACTGTACTGGTGACACCTTTTTAATAGGTCAAAGTAACTGTACAGTTCATTATATTCTTCCTGAGAATAATTTATATCCCCCAACAAACTAAAGAGAGGGCATATTTTTCAAAATTATTTAACAGAATGGATGGTAAAACTGGACATCAAAAGGAAACCATATCTCTGTTTTGCCCAATTCTTTCCTGGGAAGACAGACACAATGAAGGGTTAGTTAACTCCAGTGGCTGTAAAATAGTCAACATGGCTTTAATCTTTCTTTATAAATTATATAAAAATGGAAAACAGGGATGGTTCCAGAACTTCTTCTCAATGCAGTTTGGAGGTGCTCTGGTACAAAGCATTTCTGCTTCCAAGAGAAATAACATCGCTACAAAAAACTGGCACATTATTCTGGTGAAAAAAGACAAAAGTTTTTAGTGTGTTCTACAGCTACTTTCCAACCAAATGCTTCACATACTCACATGAAAGTAAAAGGCAGGAAAGACAAGAGGGTTGTAGTTTTTTTCTGAAATTACTCAAGTCTTCAAAATATAGCTTTTATATTCTTTCTTTGTAAAGTGGTATTAGCATATTGCAACTGAACAGTGTTCTAACGACAAAAATTCCAGCCTGGATAGTAAGTCTGCAGTTGGCAAAGGGATTCTCAGCCCCTTGGGTTTCCTGGAATCCTCCACTTCCTCCTGTCTTCTTCCAAGGACCAGTCCGGCCAGTTCAGGAACCAGTGCATCACTGCCTTGGCCGCTTCCACGAAAGCATATCCTGATGTGAACAAAATCTGTTCTTCATGATTCTTTAAAAGCTGCTCATGTACAATTTTTATTCTCAGAAAAATGCCACATTTTGGATCCCGGACTTTTCTGAACACCATGATTAAAGAACCAAAACCAAAACAACCCACATCAAAATGCGGTTAAACTTGTATGAGATTTTCAGCCAGCCTCAGCCAGAGCGTCGGCGCTGTGAGGGCTGCCGCCCACGGCCGGGCAGAGCCTCGCTGCTGGGGGTGGCGGAGCGGGGAGCAGGCCCCGCGCTCAGTGCGGCCTTGTCTGCCCCAGGGCCTTCAGTCTGGCCTGGTCGATGACGTCGAGCAGGTTCTTGGCATCCACGGCCAGGGCGTGCGCGGCCGTCAGCATCTGCTTCTTGTACTCCTGCTGCAGGCTGGTCATGACATACTGCTGGGCCAGCTTCATCTTGTTGATGAGCTCCCCCAGGTCGGAGTTCAGCAGCTTCTGGGCCATCTCAATCTGCAAGGACAAGAGGGTCAGGAGAGCCTCCTGCAGCCAACACGCGGGGCGTTCTTAGGCGCTTTTCTTAGGTGCCTCCAGGAGGAGAAGCTTTCTTCCTTCCCCATAAACAAGACAGAACCTGGTCTCCACCTCCAGGCCCACACGCTTTCTACTGCACCTGCTTCAAGACCTGCCTTTGCTACGCAGGAGATGGTTCAAGGGTGTCACCAGACACTTGCTCCACTCTGATGTAAACTCCAGACCCTGCCAACGGATCAGAGGTGGGAAGCGGGGGCAAGGCTGGTGGGAGGAGCCACAGGGCTGGACAGCTTTGCTCGGGGTGTCGCGCGGTCCCTCCAGCCTGTGTACTCAACCAGCGGCGATCTAGCCACGTGCTCTTTCAAACATCAGCGAGCACTTACTGTACACGAGGCCCTTGGAGTTGTGGACGCAAGAGTGACCCAGTGTGTCTGTGCTCACAGCCCAGTGTGGGAGAAGCACGCACAGAGCTGCCCATCACACACGGGAAAATCACGCCACAGAAATGGACCCGGAGAGGAGCAGTTCACTCCTTCTGAGACGGGTGGAGAGACTCCGCAAAGGAGAACTCGCCTGCATCTGGCCGAGACTGCATGAGCTGCTGGCCTCCACTGCGAAGGGCCTCGTCAGCCACCCACGTTCACCTTGGTCCTGCTCAACTTAGTAATGGGGAGGCCTAAGGAATTTAAGGAAGGGGAATGACCTAATCTAGAGAGGGCTCTGGTGGCAGTGCGGAAAGAAAACGGAAGGGCAGGGGGAGCCCAGAGGTGGAGTAAGCAGCTGAGAGGCTGCTGTGATACCTCAGGGAAGAGAGGACGGGGCCGCGAGGATGGAGATGCAAGGCCCGACCTGAGACCTGTGAGTGACACAGGCTGTCTGCACGTGTGTGCGCACGCGTGCGTGTGGTTCGTGCTGGGCAGGGTGGTGAGTGCATGCTGGTCCCACTGACCCTGCAAGCAGAATGTGCTACAGGGGCAGACGTCCCGCAGACAGCTAGTGCCCGGGGCACAGGGAGTGGGCCCGCTCACAGCACAGAGGGTGAGGGCCTCAAACATCTGGATCTGTGGGCGTAGGGAGCCCTGCCAAGGAGAAAAGGCATCTGTAAAACACAGGTCCGGGGAGCACCTTGGGGGCGGCCACCATCGGGGCAGCAAAGAAAGGCTGGCGGTGGGGCCGGCAAGGCTCTGAAACTCCAGGGGTCTTGCCAAGGGGTCAGGGCGGTGGGGGGATGGCCTCCGGTGACCCCTGGGCGGATGCAGTCGAGAGGTCAGGGACAGCCGGGTCCAGAGGGCGGCAGGGGAGCAGGGGCACAGGAAGGCGCACGCGGTGTGCGGAAGAGCCAGGTGCACAGGGGGTCGTTGCAGCCGTTATCAGCTAAGGTAGGAAGTTAGAAACGGTCCTGCCAAAACATCCGTCCAAACCTCAGCCTGACCCGGAGGCAACATCAGCCTTTAGAGAACACCCCTCCGCTCCACGTCAGGGAGGCTCTGGAGCACAGGGGGCCTACACGCTGCCGCAGAAGACAGCGCGGGGCTGAGGAGCTGTCCCAGGAGAGAGGCACACAGACACGCTGAGCGGTGTCAGGGGCCACGTGAGCCCCAGGCTGTCTCCAGCCAGAGGGAGAAGCATTACTGGGGTGACTGGTGAACCCAGACCACCACCTGCTGACAGATGAGCACACTGGTCAGTGTTAAATTCCAGGATGCGGTGACCGGGCAGGGTAAGAGAATGGCCCGTTATTCGAAAACACAAACGCAAATACTAAAGGTAAGAGGGCGAGATGCGCACAACCGGCCCCCAGGGGGCTCTGGAGAAGTAAAGCCTGCGCGTGCAGAGAGAGGACGCACATGGCTCAAACGGGGAAGGCGGCGCGATCAGGGCGAGGGCGCTTGGGAGTTCTTGGTGAGGCTCTCAGAGCTTTTCCACAAGTTTGAAATCATTTCACAGTAAAAACTAAGAAAACAAAAACAAACAGAGTGCCTGCTGGGGGAGGGACAGTTCACGCACCCCGAGAGAGAAAGCAGGAACGTGGATGCTGGAGCTGGAAGGGCGAGGCGTGGGAAGTGAGCAGGGCTGGGCGCACACCCCAGCGCTAAGCCTATTTACTAGTTACAAGCAATGTTCATATCGCTGCTTTAAGTGGAAAACCAAGGTCACTTGCAAACTCGAATTTTTCCAGAGGAATTCGAGGAAGGAGGGCAGGATGCCTCTCGCGGTCCGTTTCCACAGCCTCCGTCCTCGCTCTGGAGGCTTCCAGGGCAGCAGCAGCCCCAATCCTGTGCTCCCCACCAGTCCTCACGGACGCCCCGTCCTGCAGGCCGGGACCCCACACGCGGTGCGGTGGCTCCACACGGCTCCGAAGATGGACGGCCAGTCGCCTGAGCCCCGACCTGGGGCCCGGACAGGAGGTCCCGCCTGCAGAGCGCGCGCTGTGCTCCCCCCGCCACGCTGCCCTCTGGATGAGGCCCTACCTCTCGGTGGGTGCTGGCGGGCAGGACGGGAATGGTCTCATCCACGGTGGCCAACAGCGTCCTCAGGGCCAAGCCGACTTCCTAACAGACAGGACCACACCCAGTGTTAGGACGCACGTCAAGGAGTTTCATGCCAGCAATGACAGTGTTTCCTTCCAGTTACATGATTTTTCATTTCCTTTTCACCACTTTAGGGAAAATTTCTTTTTCTTTCTTTTTTTTTTTTTTTTAGGAAAATTTCTGTATTTTTTTTCCACAGTGCTGAGCCTGATCTCATTAAGTTACGAGGCAATTTCCTCCAGATTCAGATCTCTGAATACTCATGCTCTACTGTCTGGGGAACAGGGGAATGGAGGCTCATGTAAGAAAAGCCGCACGGAAGCCCAGGGAAGGCGGTGCTGGGGTTGCGTGTGCTCCGTGACTCTCTTCTCTCCCCAGTGCTTTCCAAAGCCTCATGGGCCACCAAAAAGGATGTCACTGCTGCCACACGTGGGAACGACAGGTGGCAGTCTGCGACGGAGGCCATTCTGACCCCGGAGCTTCGTCCACTATGTCCACAGAGCACAACAGCCCTCCCTCTGCCACTCGGAGCTTAAAGGGACCAGCTGTGATTAAAAGCGATATGACGTTAGAGTTAAAATGTCTGTCGTTGTCATTCTTAGGAGGGTCAACTATGTAATGACTCAGGTGCTAAGTTATACATGCAGTAGGAACAAGACCAGTAAGGACATGCTAGTTATTGACACTGGATCAACAAAAAGAGGGTCATTTTGCCAAAGCAATATGGTTAAAAAAGCAGCTTCTAGGGGCTTCCCTGGTGGCGCAATGGTTGAGAGTCCGCCCGCCGATGCAGGGGACACGGGTTCGTGCCCCGGTCCGGGAAGATCCCACATGCCGCAGAGCGGCTGGGCCCGTGAGCCATGGCCGCTGAGCCTGCGCGTCCGGAGCCTGTGCTCCGCAACGGGAGAGGCCACAGCAGTGAGAGGCCCGCGTACCGCAAAAAAACAGAAAAAAAAAAAAAGCAGCTTCTATAAAATCACCATAAAAAATCTTATTATGTACAAAATTCTGGTTGCTTTTGTATATTGTTGAATTTATTAGTATTTTTTAAAAACCCGTCTGTGGTTCATGCAAGTTCACCCTTAAGAACTTTGGTTGTGGGCTTCCCTGGTGGCGCAGTGGTTGAGAGTCCGCCTGCCTATGCAGGGGACACGGGTTCGTGCCCCGGTCCGGGAAGATACCACGTGCAGCAGAGCGGCTGGGCCCATGAGCCATGGCTGCTGAGCCTGTGCGTCCAGAGCCTGTGCTCCGCAACGGGAGAGGCCACAGCAGCGAGAGGCCCGCGTACCACCAAAAAAAAAAAAGAACTTTGGTTGTAAATGTTATGGGAGTATAGCCTAAAAACGAAACCAGAATGGATTGACTGTGCTGCCCACAAAACATCACAGCTTCCAAGCAGCAGCTCCACACTGATGGTTTAAAAGAAGCTGTTCCAGAGACTGCTCATTGGTACACTAAAAACGGTGTTCAATCCTGAAACTCAACGACAAAAAGCCAAACAACCCTATTAAAAAGTGGGCAAACGCCCTGAACAGACATTTCTCCAAAGACGACACCCAAATGTCCAACACAAGAAAGCACGTGAAGAGATGTTCAACCTCACTGCTCATCAGGGAAATGCACATCAAAAGCCCAGCGAGACACCACCTCACACATATTAGGACGGCTACTATCAAAAAAAAAAAACAAAACAGAAAATAAGAAGTGTTAGTGAGGATGGAGAAAAACTAGAAGCCTTGTGCACTGCTGATGGGAATGTAAATTGGTGCAGCCATTGTGGAAAACAGCATGGTGTGTCCTCAAAAAATTAGGAACAGAACTACCATACGATAAAGCAATTCCACTTCTGAGTAAATGCCCAAAAGAACTGAAAGCAGGGTCTCCAAGTATCGTCTATCTTGGCACTTTAACACTGTAATTACCTCCCCTAAGTCATAATGGCATCAGACTGTAAGTACTCTTCTGCATCTTTTCTCACTCAGGATCATACGTATGAGCAGTAGTTATTGACAGACTCTGTTGCTCAGGACATTCCAGGGTCAAGGTCGGGAATGGCAGTGATCACCATGGGATGCAGACCTTCTGAAGAGTCAGGCTGGACCCGAAGGGCACAGGGAATGTCTCCTGCTTCACACGACGGGGCTGAGCTCACCTTCACCATGGGGACATACTCCTCTGGCGGGGCTGGCTGGATCTTGCTGGACATCTCGATGACTGCTCTCACCAGGCCCGTCACGTTCTCGTACACCCTGTCATTGGACCGGTCCAGGTTGGCCGTGGGAGGGGGGCTGATTTCCTGGGGCTGAAGCTGCCAACACAGAAGCCGGTTATCTTTCTATCCTCCAGCAGATGGCGTCATATCACTGCAACTAGGTTAGAAGGGGTCTTTAAAAGAGATCAAAGCACATCGCATAACTGATCTTCTTGTCTTAGGGGACATAGTTCAGCTTGAGGATGACAGCAAAGCAATTCATCCAAGTGACAAATAAATAAGGCACCTTTTTTTCTAACTTTGAGCTCAGTTAAAGGAAATGAGATGGAATCACACACATTATACTAAAAGCCCCGGATTCATTCAGAGAAGTGATTCATCGTCCCCCCAAAATCATTCACCAAAGGAGAAAGAATCCAGATATTTCACATCTCTCTGAGGATTTAGAGACAGTTGGCTAAGGGGTCAAGTGTTCTACACTGAGACTATAAGAATTTCCACTTAGTTTGAATTTTGCAGTAAAACCTGTATGGCTCAGCTTAGTTGCCTTCAAACCACCTAATGGAAACGTGTATTCATTCCTTTTATGGTTATAAAAAGTGGGCAAATGCAAGTCTTCTTTAAATGGACACCACCTGCTTCCAGAACGCTGCTGAGGTGGCAGCTGTGCGGGTGCTGCTCTGTTGGTGGGGGGTGGGCACTGCCCCCTCACCTGCAGCTGTGATGGGGGTAAAATGAAGGAACATATGTAAAACTGCCCATCCCAGGGCCTGGGCACAGAGACTTCAACAAATGTTATCCAAGACAACCTGAGCCCTGAAGGGCCTCTAGGGAACCTTCAGCGTATTTAGAAAGTCAAATTGGCCACCCTAGGCACCCAAAGGACTGCATATGGCTACTTTGAGACTAAATGACAGCACCCAGTAGTTGTTCATTCATGAATCTGCTGCCAGTGCTCAGTCTCAAACTCTGGGTGCCCATCCCTGAGCCATGAGACACGAAGGGACGAGAATGTTCCATCACTGCACACATGTTCACGTCTCACTCTTGGGCAAATATAAATGCTGCTTTTGGTGACAAACCAAGCAAAAGCGCCCTCCCCAGGCTTCCCGATTCCTGGTCCAGAGTCGCATGCAGAGCGGGGTGTGACAGAGAGCCGGACAGACACACAGACACCACGTGCTTACCCTCCATGGCTATTGTCGAACGGAAGGTGAGGACAAGTTAAAGAAATTTATCAGAGAAAGGGAAAAAAGAAAAACAGTATTAATAAAGGCAGCAGACAAACCCCCCATAAAAACACATGAGCAGAACAAGAGGAGCGAGTTTCTGCCTGTCGGCTCAGTCGGCGGGCCATCAACGTGTAGCCGCTGGGCCGTCTGTTCAGGGCACCCGCACACTCAGTAGGGGTCTGCCATGCACCATGCTTGTTTTCACAAATAAATGAGGAAAACAACATGCAAAGCCCGAGAATGACAATCTGGCAGCCGTGCAAGAATCCAAAGAATTACGGGTCTTTAAAAAGAAAGAAAGCGTATCTATGCTTGTATTCACAGAAAGCTGCCCACTGGACATCTGAGGGATTCTGGAGAAACTGCACACCCTCACTCCCTGGGCCTGGCCCCAACATCCAACATCCCTGGAAATGGCCTTCGACCTAGCCAGCCTGCTGAAATACAGATGCCTGGCTTGGGGCTGTGTTTAAAGATATCAGGAGCTTATTTTAAAAACAAACATAAAACCCTTCATTTGAACCAGTTCTTATGGTTGGGTTCCCTTACTTTAAACTTAGAAATTTTAATGTTTTTTTTTCTCTACAGTTTAAACCAAGCCTATTCTACTGTAACATAATAGGCAAAGTTAATTGAGAGAAATATGGATTTCTTGACCTTCCCTTAGAATTGTCTGAAAAAAGTACCCTTTGGTATAGAAGTTTAGCAGAGTCCTAAATTCTGAGGTCCAACCCTCCACACTGTGTGTTTTCTGTGCACTAGAAAAAGGGAGGTTATTCATAGCAGCATCACTTCTAAGAGAAGCCGCAGCAGCATTTTACCTTCTGCACTGAGATGCTGAATGGGGCAGGAGGGCCAGTTCAAAGGGGATCAAAGTAAAAGGCCGTGTTTCCTCAGGAGGCGAGCCAGCTGGGGCTCCATCAAGAAGAACTACAGTTCTTGACTCCAGGAGGTGACGGTGGTTTGTTCTAACCCGTTCAAAGTTTCTGCTCTTTTGTGTTCACCCTTTGCCCAACTGTCACAGAAGCGCTGTCACAAAGCTTCCAGGGGCCATTCACAGGGACCCTCCCAAAGTACCAGCTTGGTGTGCAGAGACAGCTGTCACTGGTTGCCTACTTTCTGGAGCTTGACCACTTGGAGGCCCCTCGGCAGGCAGTTAGACACACCACTGCCCACAGAGACGCAGCCAATCCCAACCACTTGGGGTGGGGTGGGGTCCTCAAAGACTCCGATAATTCAGAGCCGAAACGTAAAGCCACCAAGGAGAAACTAAGACTGATTTCTGGCTATGAGTTGGATGAATTATTCAGTTACACCCAGGTAAAGGTAAGCATTTCTGTATTAAAAGAGTACAGTTCTTTCAGGCTGGATTCGATAACCTCTACCAAACAGACATGTCACGAAGAAGTAGAGACATATACTTCACACTTACTAATTATTAAAAAATGTTTACTGATTTTTTTTTTTTTTTTTTTTTTTTTGGCTGTGTTGGGTCTTCGTTGCTGTGCACAGGCTTTTCTCTAGTTGCAGCGAGCGGGGGCTACTTTTCGTTGCAGTGTGCAGGCTTCTCACTGCAGTGGCTTCTCTTGCTGTGGAGCACGGGCTCTAGGCACGTGGGCTTCAGTAGTTGCAGCATGCAGGCTCAGTAGTTGTGGCTCACAGGCTCTAGAGCGCAGCTCAGTAGTTGTGGCGCACGGGCTTAGTTGCTCTGTGGCATGCGGGATCTTCCCGGACCAGGGATCGAACCCGTGTCCCCTGCATTGGCAGGCCGATTCTTAACCACTGTGTCACCTGGGAAGTCCCCTGAGTGTATTTTTTTAAAATATTTATTTATTTGGCTGCGTGGGGTCTTAATTGCGGTGCACAGGCTCTTTGCTGCAGCGCATGGGCTTCTCTCTAGTTGTGGTGCACAGGCTCAGCAGTTGCGGTGCGCGGGCTCTAGAGCGCGGGCTTAGTTGCCCCGCAGCATGTGGGATCTTAGTTCCCCCACCAGGGATCGAACCCGCATCCCCTGCATTGGAAGGCGGATTCTTAACCACGGGACTGCCAGGGAAGTCCCCTCCTGAGTGTACTTTAAGTAAGCACACTTAAAAGATTCCATAAAGATTTCTACTTGCTCAACACCCTATAAAAAGGGTATTTCCCAATTATATTTATTCAAATGTAAAAAATGAATATAGGTCAGAATTCTAAGCTGGTACCTGATCCACTTTTAAAGTTGGCTTTTCATTGCAATACAAGCCCTTTTCAAAGTTTCTTCTTTTGCTTATGAAAAATGAAAAAAGTTCATTAACCCAATTCCTCTCTTTCCTTTTAAAATTTATGTCAAGAAACCACACTGGGAAAGGGTGTGTCCTCCTTTGCTCCTCTGTGGTGCTAGTGGGGCTGCAGGGAGGCTGCTTGGGCCTGGAGGCCCAGAAGGTGGGGGAGCCAAGCCCCAGGCAGCCCCCAGGACCAGCACCCTGGTTTCCAGGAGCTGACTGCCTGACCCTTGGTGCAGGGGCGCCTCTGGCGCCGTGGTTCCTGTTAGGCTCCGCAGGGAGCAGGCTGGCCCCAGACAGTGCCAGCTGCTTCACTACTGGTCGCCGCCCTCCAGCTGTAGGCTGGCTCGCAACTGGAGATGACATTTTCTCTGCCTGGGGACAACCTCTCTGACTTGCTAAGATGGCAATACACCTGCTCATATCCAGGAATCAGCCGCTTGGCTTTGGGGGTAAACCTGGAGCAGCAGCACATATGTGTGTGCGGAAAGCCAGGTCTGCCACTAAATGCTGGTTCAGCTATGGGGAGGCCGTAACCTTGAACACGGCCTTTAACCTCTGGGAACTGTAGCTGCCTCATGCGACAGGTGGGAACAATAATAAGACCACCAATTCCGTGAGGCTGGTGTGAGGATTTGAAATACATGGGGCAGGTTCTGCCACAGCAGGTGGCACTCAATGAATGGTGGTTATTAGTGAAACGAAGTTTATCTTAACTGATCCCATAGCTATTGAATGCTAAGATGTACCTTTTTCTATGCACCACGAAGAAGGAAAAAAAATGCCAGTTAAATCAACACACCGTCTTGATTTTATAGAGGTATTAAAATGTGAAGACAGGGACTTCCCTGGTGGCGCAGTGGTTAAGAATCTGCCTGCCAATGCAGGGGACACGGGTTCCATTCCTGGTCTGAGAAGATCCCACGTGCCACGGAGCAACTAAGTCTGTAAGCCACAACTAGTGAGCCTGCACTCTAGAGCCCGTGAGCCACAACTACCGAGCCTGCATGCCACAATTACTGAAGCCTGCGCGCCTAGAGCCCATGCTCCGCAACAAGAGAAGCCACCGCAATGAGAAGCCTGTGCACCGCAATGAAGAGTAGCCCCTGCTCGCTGCAACTAGAGAAAGCCTGCACGTAGCATTGAAGACCCAATGCAGCCAAAGATAGATAGATAGATAAACAGATAGATAGATAGATAGATAAATAAATAAATAAATAATGTGAAGACAAAATGTATCAGAATTGAGAAGTAGGACATATTTTGAGAGATAACTGACCTAATGGAAGGTAGAGTGTACCCCTCTCCTTAAATGGACATACAGAGGAGGAGGTTGTGGTCCCCAGCACACGCTGCTCTACACACGCTGGCCCCAGATGGCAAAGGATGGAAGTTGCCTACTAGGCCACACTGACACACTTGGAGACACTGAGCCTACAGAAGGCCTTGCTTTCCCCAGGCGTCCTGGTTTGATTCATTTGTAAAACCAGAAGCCACCCCAGCACTTTTATCTCAAAGAAACATTCTGTCTGGTAAGAGGAAAATGTCTTCAGAAAGTTAAGATCTGACTGAGGCCCTAGAATCTATCACATGAGAGATAAACAGAAAAGAGAGTTTTCCAGTAAAGTTTGTCCTGACTCAGAGGAGTCTGGAGCTGACCAAGGAGCCCCCCAGTCCCACCGAGCCCCGACCCCACTGCACATTGCAGGGTCATCGCCCAGAGTGAAAGGCTCCGTGGGGTCCTGGGCTGCGCACAGGCTCAGGCGCTCACCTTGACACCCTCGTTGTAATTGTCCCCGGGGCTGCCGAGGCTGGCAAGGCTGCTCAGGTGCCCGGGGGCTCCGGGACGCGGTGGTTTCTTTGGTGGAGCTGCAGGATCTGGTAAAGGAATGAGTCCCATTACTTAACGTACATTAATGAAGAGAATGGAAACAACCCCCAAACAAACAAACACGGATTCATGTTATTACGACAGAAGCTAATCTCAGGGAGGGCACCCTACAGAGGTGTTTCTGATGCATTAGAGCAGTAAAGTCTGTTTTCCAACATTCTAGTCGTGGGCTGAATCTGGTAAACATCGTACTTGCTATGGTCTGTAGGGGGAAAAGTGTTAACACAACATGAGGTTTTCCAAAACTAAGAAACTATACATCAAAACCCCCCTCCCTCCAAATTATACAAATTTTGTGACACTCGATTCATTTCTTCATTTACCTGGTTTGCCCACAGGCTGATATATGTGCTGGTTTCCAGTCTGTGGGAAAAGAAAAAGCCAGGTCAATGCAGCAGGGCGCACAAGATTAACGGCCTCCCCTTCCCACCCTCTCCACCCACCCCCTTGACCCCTGGGCTAAATGTCAAAGACCAACAAGATGGGGAGGGGCCTGCCTTCAAGGGCTCAGGTGGGGACAGGGGATTAGGCTAATAAGCAAATAATGCCAATGGGGTAAGGGATAAGGGCTGCCACAGAAGGAATCTCGATGGGAACACGGTCAGGGGTGGTCACACCAATTTCAAATTTTCTTTAAAGAAATTATGCCCATGGAGGTCTCCAGTTCAACTTCATGGGTGTGAAATCTGTCCTGTGTTTGGAAACTCTCCCCCACCCTCTCCTTCTCTGATTACAAGGAGTGCCATCAGGGACAATGACAATGAGAAGAGGCTTCCTAGCACTGGGATGTCTACGTTGTCACTGCAACCTGAAGAGCCTGGTGTGACACCTCCATCGTTCCGGGCAAGCCACAGGCCAAGCCAGGAAGCCAAACCAGCCCGGGCACAGGAAAAAAGGCAGGTCCACATAGGACCAGCCCTAGTCTAGGGTGCCACGCCTGCAGCTACGATTAGAGCCACTTATCCTAGGCTGACTGAATGAAAAGAAGTATCTTCAAACTATACCCTACTTTTGAAAAGAGGGACTTTCCTTGCTTATTTTAAAACAATAAACTGGCTAAAATACATATACTTTAAGGTGCTTTACTTTTACTGAGTAGACATCCACTTCTTTAAAATAAAGGACCATGAGATGGCACAGTCACAACTGCTCCTTGCCCAGGATCACGGCTGCTTCCACCAGGCCACTGAACACTCCCAATTTTAAAGACTAGAAAAACCCTCCGAGTGGGAAGGTGTGAAGAACAAGGATTCCTTGACACGGTGGGAAGTGGGCCAAAACCTTGCAAAGAGACAGGCTGTGGCTGTGCTGTGCTGTGCTCACTGACCAGCAGTAAAAAGACTTAAAGAATTTCCCGATACTCAGGGAACAAGAAAGTGCGATAATTAGAAAATCCTGTTCTCAGAACTTTCTGGATCAGTTCAACAGATGTTATGTATGTCCCTGTGTGCAGAGGCTGACGGGCTGGGCAGTGGGCCGGGCCGGGCTCTGGTTCTGCTGCGTGTGCAGTGCTGGCCCTGGAGGAGTGAGTCACTCACCAGTTTGAGGCTTTGGTTTTCCCGTTTGAACGCGGAGGCTAGTGACACTTACCCCCTATGGGGAATTGTCACAAAATGAACATGCTGCCAACTTGCATATTATTTTGAAAATCTACATAGTTTTTATTTTTACTTTTTATGCACACAGATGGGATCAATTTCCATGAGGCAGTGACTAGTGTCTATTAACTAGCTCAGACCTACTGACAGTCTACACTGCTTTCCAAACGCTTCTCCCTGAAACTGGGGCCCATTTTCAAAAGTGTTAAGTTGGAGCACTTTGAGAAGCGGGCCAAACCAAACAGTTATCTTAGCAAAGGACAGAAGCAGAAAAGCCAGCAACCGTCAGCGTGTGTTATGAGCCCCACAGCTTAATCCAGACCCTGGAGGGGAGAGGCCTGCAGAGCAGGCTGGCGCCTGGTCACGCTCTGAGTGCCCTGTCCGGCGTCCGGCATGGGGACCAGTGACCTTGGGCAAGTTTCCTACGAGCCTCAGTTGACTCATTTGTGGCATGTGGATGGCACGGCGCCTGACCTGACAGGAGTGCTGAGGACTCATGAGGTGACAGGAGGGAAGCACCCAGCGCAGCACCCGCTCCATCAGGACTAAGCGCTCCTACTGTCACCCAGGCCTGGTGTGCGGCAAGTACTATGAGATCACAAGCAGCCCCGTCATGCGTCGTCTGTTTCACAAAGTGTTTCTCAATAATCCTTCTGTCTCATCATTCATTCATTCATGCATTCACTCCACATACGTTCTGGGTACCTTCTACATGCCACATCTTGGAACAGGGTTTCCCCTTTCTAAAAAATGTTCCTATTAGTGACGTTATAAATAGCTGGTCCCTTGAATAGGGTTGACTTTCATGCTTATTCTCACTCTTTCCTCTTAACAATTTGGGACCAACTGCTCAATATGTTATCATGTTTTTAATTGAAGAAGTCTTGGGCTTCCCTGGTGGTGCAGCGGTTGAGAGTCCGCCTGCCGATGCAGGGGACATGGGTTCGCGCCCCGGTCCGGGAAGATCCCACATGCCGCGGAGCGGCTGGGCCCATGAGCCATGGCCACTGAGCCTGCACGTCCGGAGCCTGTGCTCCGCAACGGGAGAGGCCACGACAGTGAGAGTCCCGCATACCGCAAAAAAAAAAAAAAAAAAAAAAAAAAAGAAGTCTTGATGCACACTGTAAGTTACAGGTGTACATTACAGTGATTCACAATTTTTAAAGGTTATACTCCATTTGTAGTTATTATAAAGTATTGGCTATATTCGCTGTGTTCTACAATACATCCTTGCGGCTGATTTTTTTTGGCCGCACCGTGCGACTTGCGGGATCTTAATTTCCTGACGAGGGATTGAACCCGGGCCCTGGCAGCGAAAGCGCCGAGCCCTAACCACTGCATCGCCAGGGAATTCCCACTGTGGCTGATTTTATACAAAATAGTTTATACATCTTAATCTCCTACCCTTGTATTGCCCCTCTCTACTGTTAACCACTAGTTTGTCCTCTATATCTGAGTCTTTTTGTTATATCCACTAGTTTGTAAGTGATACTATACAATATTTGTCTTTCTGTCTGACTTATTCACTTAGCGTAATACCCTCCAAGTCCATCCATGTTGCTGCAAATGACAAAATTTCATTTTTTATGGCTGAGTAGTATTCCATTGTATATATATACACCACAGCTTCTTTATCCATTCATCTGTTGATCAACTTGGGTTGCTTCCATATCTTGGCAATTATAAATAATGTTGCTATGAACACTGGAGTGTATGTATCTTTTCAAATTAATGTTTCTGTTTTTTTTCAGATATATGCCCAGGAGTGGGATTGCTAAATCATATGGTAGTTCTATTTTTAGTTTTTTGACACCTCCATACTGTTTTCCACAGTGGCTGCACCAATTTACATTCCCACCAGTGTACAAGGGTTCCCCTTTCTCCGCATCCTCACCAACATTTGTTATTTGAGTTCTTTTCGATAATGGCCATTCTGACCAGTGTGAGGTGATATTTTATTGGGCTTCTGATTTGCATTTCTCTGATGATTAGCCATGTTGAGCATCTTTTCATGTGTCTGTTGGCCATCTGTATTTCCTCTTTGGAAAAATGTCTATTCAGGTCTTCTGCCCATTTTTTAATTGGGTTGCTTTGTTTTTTCTGACATTGAGTTGTATGAGCTGTTTATATATTTTGTATATTAATCCCATATCGGTCATATCATCTGCAAATATTTTCTCCCATTCAGTAGGTTGTCTTTCATTTTGTCAATAGTTTCCTCTGCTGTGCAAAAGCTTTTAAGTTTAAATTGGTCCCATTTCTTTATATTTGCTTTTATTTCCTTTGCTTTAGGAGACAGATCGATTTATGTCAAAGAGTGTTCTGCCTATGTTTTCCTCTAAGAGTTTTACAGTTTCTGGTGTTATATTTAGGTCCCTTAAAAATCTTTAAAAATTAAAAAAATTTTTTTGTTTCCTTTTGTTTCTGATCTTAAAGTCTTTAATCCATTTTCAGTTTATTTTTGCATATGGTGTTGGAGAATGTTGTAATTTCATTCTTTTACATGTAGCTGTCCAGTTGTCCCAGCGCCACTTACTGAAGAGACTGTCTTTTCTCCATTGTATATTCTTGCCTCCTCTGTCACACATTAATTGATCATAAGTGCGTGGGTTTACTTCCGGGCTCTCTATTCTGTTCCATTGATCTATACGTCTGTTTTTGTGCCAGTACCTTACTGTTTTGATTACTATAGCTTTGTAGTATAGTCTGAAGTCAGGGAGGGTGATTCTTTCAGCTCTGTTCTTCTTTCTCAAGATTGTTGTGACTATTTGGGTTCTTTTGTGTTTTCATACACATTTTAAAATTATTTGTTCTAGTTTTATAAAGCATGCTATTAGTATTTTGATAGGGATTGCACTGAATCTGTAGATTGCCTTGGGTAGTTCAGTCATTTTAACAATGTTACTTCTTCCAATCTAAGAACACAGTCTATCTTTCCATCCATTTGTGTCCTCTTCAATTTCTTTCATCAGTATCTTCTAGTTTTCCAAGAACAGGGCTTTTACTTCGTTAGGTAGGTTTAATCCTAGGTATCTTATTCTTTTTGATGCGATGGTAAATGGGATTGTTCCCTTAACAGGAAACAATGAACAATAGTTCATTCTTAATCTACAGAAATGTGACAGATTTCTGTATATTAATTTTGTATCCTGTAACTTTACCGAATTCACTGATGAGCTCTAGTACTTTTCTGGTGGCATTTTTAGAACTTTCTATGTAAGTATCATGTCATCTGCAAACAGTGACAGTTTTACCTTTTCCTTTCCAATTTGGATTCCTTTTATTCCTTTTTCTTGTCTGATTGCTGTGGCTAGGACTTCCAATACTATGCTAAATAAAAGTGACAAGAGTCAGCATCCTTGTCTTGTTCCTGATCTTAGAGGGAATGTTTTCAGCTACATGTCATCTTTCCAATATAAAGAAAGAGCACTGCATGTGGAGATGTTAACTGGGGAACAGTGTGATTCTGCACTTGTGGACTAAGGAATGCCTAATATTCTGTCTGTAGAGCCCATTGTGCCAGCATATCTTATGGGAAATGCCAAACCTTCACATGCTGGCGACTGAACACATCTAGGGGCCAGACCTTAGTGGGAGCTGGATTTTATAGCAGACTAGGGAAAACTATGCATCTCGGAGCTGGATGATGACACAGTCTCATGCATGTATGTATGTGTATGCATGTGTGTCTAGAAATGAAATGGTTTATTTCTACTCATAAGCCTTATTAGGGTGGATGGAGATTTATCTCCCTAAGTCCATTACCCAGCAAGTGCACATTTCCCCTTTTTACTGGAGATTTCTTTACGTTTTAAAGAAATCTGCATTTATTTTAACCAGATATCTGCTAATGGAAATCCTAACAATTTTAACTACTCTCCCCTGAAGACCAGGGAATATTTCTAGCAGGCTTTAAATATATTTGGAATAATGATAATAAGCTAGGTCTTTAAATATATTTGGAATAATGATAATAAGCTTAGTCTTTAAATATATTTGGAATAAGGATAATAAGCTAGGTCTTCAAAGAGAAATTCAGGCATTTCCCCCTACAACACCCAGAAGAAAAAAATCTTGCTTGAACAAGTTTTCTGTGACTATGGAAACTTCCACAAAACATGAAACAAGAGTGTAAAAATTCAGCAGATGACAACTTGTTGTAGCAACAATTTGTGTACGTATTTCTTTAGGACACAGAGAGTTCAGCTTACTATTGAAAAGAGTGTATTAGTATTGGGGTAGAAATTTTTCTACCTGAATATGCATGCTGGGCTGCGTACTGTAAGTTTTAATAATCTTGGCTAAAACGTTGATTTTAGTTATAGAATGAATTATTGTGTTCCATACAACAAATGCTAGTAAGCTTGGATATCCCAGGACACAAAGTGGTCCAGATCCTGATGAGAACGTGGCAGCTGCTTACCGGGCCCTGAGGACCTCCATCCTCCCTGTCGATGCTGCCTCGAGAGAGCCGCACGTCAGGTTTCTAGAGAAACGAAAGCAAACAGTTTCATTCTTGGTTTGAAAACCACTGACATGTTTCTGTACTAAGTTTCTTCCTTTGTAACACAACTGTCTTCTGAATAAGAGTTAAAAGTTCCCCAGTTTCACAAAAATTCTCAAAGCCCAGTGGTGACAAGCCCAGGTCAGCTGCCCCAGCAAAGCCCCTTTCTCCGCACACGTGCACAGCTAACAGGACTGGCACCTGTGCCCTGGCCCCATATGACACATGAAGATGTGCACTTCACCTCTCTTCCTAGCAGCAAAGCGAGTTTTCTTCACTGGGAAAATCCCCACCCCAGGAGGAGGCACCAATGCCTGCTTCCTGGCAGGTTAAGGCTTATATGGTACTTGGCTGTCTTGCCAAAGCAGCAAATGGTCCAGTGACAAGTTTTCCCCCGGCACTGCATCCAGAATACAGAAACCAAACAGAGAAATCTTGACTTAATATAAGTAAGAGTAAATGAATTTCACTAACATAAGATTAACAAAGTAGGCCACATGCTGTCAGGGTGTGGAGCTTCGCAGGTTTTCTCCTCGTGAAAGCAATGCTGTGAGGCAGCCCCAGCCTGCCCCACGATGGCATGGATTTCACGGAGTCCCCAGGCAGCCACGCCGACTCCTGCCCCCTGCCCCCGCCAGGCGCACTGGCTGACCGCTCATCTCTTAGTCTCCACCAGTCCGCTGTATCTTACAGACCCTCTATTTGGCAGAGATCAGGCAGTCACAACTTCCTTGTTAGACAAGGAACGTCTTGACATCTGATTCGTCGAACTTTCTACACCTGAGAAGGGCCCAACGCTGCGGACACCATCCGCAAGCACCTGTCGGAGGTGTTGATGGAGAAAGAAGCTTCATCTCTCCTTTCTTTTAAATGTGTGTTTTCAAAAGTGAAACCATGTCATATAATTTCATAACCTTCATATAATATTATATAGTGGAAATTGGTAAAAACATTAGAATACTGTATAATATTCCAGAGCATGAATGTTGTCACACACAGAGAAAGGTGGAAATAGCGTGGGCTCTGGCAGTAGCCATCAGGGTTCAGGTCAGCCTCCGGCCCTTGCCAGCTGTGTGACCCAGGCCTCAACTTCTTCATCTCTAAGATGGGGTGATAACAGCACCTGCCGTGCACTACCCCAATCCTTGTCAGGATTAAACGAGTTAATACTGGCAAAGTACTGAGTCACTGCCATGCACGTGTCAAGTAGAATAAACAGTTATCCTGCTGTTTGTTGAACATTTGGGCCATTTTCAAAATTTCAACTGTATAAATAGGCTGTGGGTAAACAACTTTGTATACAAATCTCTGACTAAATTCCTGATTAGTTCCTGGGGACAGATTTCTAAGAATTGAATTACTGAGTCACAGGGTTTAAACATTTGAAAAATTGAGGGTATCAGATGCCAAGCTGGTCCTGCCTCTGTCTGCGATGGACTGTGCCCCAGCACTGCTGGACTTCACTTAAAACTTGCAGCCAATCAATAAACAAAATGCCACCTGTTGCAATCTGCCCCTCCCCCTTCCCTAAGTAGTAGAACATCTCTGTTTCCTCTCACAGATGCTAAGCTGCCTTGGACAAGGTTCACCTCTCCTAACCCATTTCCTCACCCACACAGTTATTATAAGGATTAAGTAAGTGCTTGGCACAGAAATGTGCATATATGAGATGGCTAGTAAATATGTGCTGAAGGAATGCATTAATAAAAATGCAAAGGAGAAAAGATTTTACAGAGGAGGAACGTGAAGCTTAGGCAGAACCGGTTGCTACAGGCGACACGAGCTGGATTCAATCAGGCAACAAATACGTAGTGAGTATCTTCTACGTGCGGAAAATATTTTATTTACGTTTTTACTTAAACAAAAGCAGTTCATATATTGTTTGCTTATAGAGTAAGGTGCTGGGTTTCATGTATTTACATGAATTATCTATTTTTACTTTCATATAAAATACATGAAATGGCTTATTTTTCTTTATGCACAATTCCCCAATGATATACTTTTCCAAAGACAGAGTTTCAATCTTAAAGGAGGCCTATCTATGTAAAGTCCACTTGTGTTCCATGAATAGAAATATTTAAGCGTTTTCCTCATATAGTCGGCAGAGCCTGTCTGAATAAAAGTGTCACGCTGGGAACTAAAAAGCAATCTAGCCAAAGACAGCCTGTCAAAAAGAAGAGATTCTATTATTGTTTCTGCTACTGGGTGAAGCTAAATTCTCCTGTTTTCCCCTTACAGAATATTCTAGATCTCTAGCCCTCTGGGCCCACAACCAGCTGCCCCAGGACCCAGCCCCTCTTATCAGCAGGCTGGCAGCCACTGCACAAGGCAGGGCCAGGCAGCCAACAGGGCTGGGCCAGCCTCACCTACCAGCTGCCCATGGTAGCTGGCCCAGCCACAGCAGAAGGACCCACACAACCCACACATGGGACAAAAGCATACAGCTCTGGTGACCAAAGGGGAGGGTGCTGCTGGGTTCCAGAGGATGTCTCTTACATAAGGTCACTTCTCCAAGATTGAAAAAATGTAACTGACCCTTCCTAATACACAGAGATAAACACAGAGAATTGAGCAAAATGAGGAGACAGAGGAATTCCAAATAAAAGCATAAGACAAAACCCCAGAAGAAGAACTAAGCAAAGTGGAGCTATGCAATCTACCGAATAAAGAGTGCAAGGTAATGATCATAAAGACGCTCAACAAACTTGGGAGAAGAATGGGTGAACACAGTGAAAGTTTAACAAATAGACAGAAAATACAAAGAAGCACCCAACAGAGCTGAAGAATACAATAACGGAAAAAATACACTAGAAGGAATCAACAGTAGACTGGATACTGAGGAATGGGGAACAGATCAGTGAACTGGAAGGCAGAGCGGTGGAAATCATCCAAGATAAACAGAAAAAAGAAAAAAAAAAAAGAGGATAGTTTGAGACCTCTGGGACAACATCAAGCATACTAACATTCAAATTATAGGGGTCCCAAAAGGAGAAAAGAAAGGGGTGGAGACCTTATTTGAAAAAAATCATAGCTGAAAACTTCCCTAACATGGGAAGAGAAAGAGACATCCAAGTCAAAGTATAGAGAATCCCAAACGAGATGAACCCAAAGAGGTCCACACCAGACACATAATTAAAATGGCAAAAACTAAAGATAAAGAGAGAATCTTAAAACCAGTAAGAGAAAAGCAACTCGTTATGTACAAGAGAACTGCCATAAGACTATCAGTTGACTTTTCAACAGAAACTTTGCAGGCCAGAAGAAGTGGAACCATACATTCAAAATAATGAAAGGAAAAAACCTACAACCAAGAATACTCTACCCAGAAAGGCTATCATTCAGCTTTGAAGGAGAGATACAGAGCTTAACAGACAAGCAAAAGGTAAAAGAGTTCAGCACCACAAAACTGGCTTTACAAGAAATGTTAAAGGGTCTTCTCTAATCAAAAAAGAAAAGACCATAACTAGAAATATACAAATTATGAAAGGAATTCCCTGGTGGTGCAGTGGTTAAGAATCTGCCTGCCAATGCAGGGGACACGGGTTTGAGCCCTGGTCCAGGAAGATCCCCACGGAGCAACTAAGCCCATGTGGCACAACTACTGAGCCTGCACTCTAGAGCACATGAGCCACAACTACTGAGCCCACGTGTCACAACTACTGAAGCCTGAGTGCCTAGAGCCCGTGCTCCACAACAAGAGAAGCCACCACAGTGAGCCCGCACACTGCAAGTAAGAGTAGCCCCCGCTTACCTCAACTAGAGAAAGCCCGCGCAACAACGAAGACATAATGCAGCCAAAAAAATAAATAAATAAAATAATAAAGTTTCCTTTAAAAAAAAAGTATTAAAACAAACAAACAGGGGTTTCCCTGGCGGCACAGTGGTTGAGAGTCTGCCTGCTGATGCAGGGGACACGGGTTCATGCCCCGGTCCGGAAAGATCCCACATGCTGCGGAGCGGCTGGGCCCGTGAGCCATGGCCGCTGAGCCTGCGCGTCCGGAGACTGTGCTCCGCAGCGGGAGAGGCCACAGCAGTGAGAGGCCCGCGTACCGCAAAAAAAAAAAAAAAAAAAAGAACTATCATATAATCCAGTCATTCCGGCTCTGGGTATTTTTCTGAAGAAAACCAAAAAACTACTTTGAAAAGATATATGCACCCCTACGTTCACTGCAGCATTATTTACAATAGCCAAGATATGGAAGCAACCTAAGTGCCCACTTATAGAGGAATGGATAAAGAAGATGTGGTACATATACACACAATAGAATATTAGTCAGCTGTAAAAAAGAATGAAATCTTGTCATTTGCAACAACACAGAGGGTATCATGCAAAGTGAAGTCAGTCAGTCGAAGACAAATACTGTATGATTTCACTTATATGTAGAATCTAAAAAAACAAAAAACAAATAACCTCCCCAAAACCAAATGAACAAACAGAACAGAAACGGACTCATAGATACAGAAAACAGGTGGTTGCCAGAGGGGAGGGGTGGGGGGGATGAGTGAAATAGGTGAGGGAGATTAAGAGGGACAAACTTCCAGTTATAAAATAAATGGGCCAATGAGATGTAATGTACAGTGTGGGGAATGGATTGGCTAATACTGTAATAACTTTGTATGGTGACAGATGTAACTAGACCTACACTGATGACCATTTTGTAATATATAAAAATACTGAATCACTATGTTGTAGACCTGAAACTAATATAATATTCTAAGTCAATTACACTTTAAAATAAAATATTCTGGATCTGAAGATATGAGGCAAAGGCAGTTTCTATTTAAAATCTTACAGAAACGGAAAACAGACATAAAGAATGTCTGGGCCTATTTGATTATTTTCCCCATCAGGCATGCATTTTCTTTCTTTTTTTCAAATTCAGGTATAACTAACTTGTATACAACAAAGCCCACAGTTCTTAAGTGTAAAGGTCAGTACCCCTGCCTAACACGCCACCCCAATCAAGACACAGAGCAGGTAACCCGCAGGCTCCAGTTCGCCAAAGGGACCTCTCCTCTGACTTCCAGCCCAGACGACTGTTTCTGAACTTCACACAAATGGGTCCTGTAAGAAGCACTCGTGTGTGTCTGACATCTTTTGTGAACACGGTGTCTAAGATTCAGCCCTGTGGTTGTGTGTAGTAGTTTGTTCGTTTTTACTGTTGTGCAACATGCCCTTGTTGCATCCATTCTGCTGTTAACGGGTAGGTGGGTTATCTCCAGTTCTTTTCCGTGTGGGCATGCATATTCCCTTCTCTTAGGCAACAGATGGGGGCTGAAGGCGCTGCTTTCGGTTCTGGGGACACAGTAACCAACCATTCAGGCTTGATCTCTAGTCCCATGCTGCTATCACTCTAGAAAACTTCAAACCTAAGGCTTTCAACTCAAAGTCCTTTCCCCTTGCACTACACATTGTCTTCAAATCTGGACTGTGGAATACACATGGGAGGGATGTGGCCTGGCTGAGAACAGAGTCCCCGTCTTGGACTCTCTTACCCCATCTTGATGTTCACCTTTCATTCCTGCTGACTGGCTCTGCTGCGACAGGGAAAACAGCTCAAACATTCATTTCCTTTCTCAGGACACAAAGCAGGCTTTATATACTCAAAACGTTCTCATTTTAAAATTAAAATCCTATCGTCAGCACAGCTCTGCATTAGAAAATGACTGTGTGCATGGCAATAAAAATAAACAAGTAACACAGTTACTCTCTCTTTAAGCAGCACCCAATAGGAAAGAAAGTCCTCTCAATGGACTGAGGTTCTAGTCAAGGCTGCCGGCTCTCTCTGGCCAGTTTGCAAGACAGCTTTTACAGCCGTGGATTCACAGGCACAGAGGCAACTCAGAAACCACTTGGGCTGCACTGAGATCAGAGAAGGGGGTGGGGACACCACAAAGACCCTGCGCTGTAGGTCACAGCTGTGTGCCCCAGGGCAAGAGCCTGCCTTATGTGTGCCGACAGAGGGATGCATCTGAGGGATGCTCGACTCTCCAAAGTGCTCGATAAAAAGTAACCTCATACAATGATGTAAGTCCTAAAACAGGAGGCTTCAATACACAGCTATCGATTCTGATCTGTTAGAAAAAATCTGGGAATCGCTACTGACAAAGCAACTTTAATTTTTCCAGTAAGAACATGACTCTTCCACCCGGGTACAAGCTGACCTCACGGAAGGGAGCGGCAGGGCTGCTCCCAGCACAGTCCGAGGACCAGGGTGGGTCAGGAATGATTTGCTGTTACCAGGTCATGATGAGACAGAAACAGAGGATGAGCATCTTTAGAAATTTCTAGAGCAATCTGAAATCGTAACTTTTAGGTCTCTTGGAGCTCATAATAAAAGTCTGTATACCTTATTAAAATTTTCCTTTTTCTAGTAACTGCTTTTTATTTTATTTTACTAGAGTATCAGGTCTACAGTGGTTTAGGAAAAAAAAATAGAAACGGGTCCTCCTTCACTGACAGCCTGAGAAGCCTGCACAGGGAAGCACCTGGGCCTAAAAGGCTCCATGTCCCGCACAGAGATTCTGCCTCCTCGGGGAAACACGGCAGTCAGACACAGCCAGGGCCTTGTTAGCCAGCTGCTAAAAATAGCCTACCTAAGGGAGCCCTAACAACAGCAAAAATGAATTAAGGGAAAAAAAAACCCCAAAAACAAACGACGAATTAAGGTTCACTGATAACAAATAAATCCAGTGAAAGGGTGTCCAGCTCCTGTGTGATACCAGCGACGCTCCTTTGCAGAATCCCTTCGACACTGGCGAAAATCTCTCACCCCATCTATTACACTCATCTTGGGTTGGGAGCCGCCTGCAGGTATTCCGGGCGACGTGTACGATCTAGGATTCTGGATTCTCATCAATGCAGCGCTCCTGGCTGCTACAGAGAACCAACTGAATGAGAGATTAAAAGCCCTTGGAAAAATTAATGGTGTATTCCTTACCCCTCCCACTGTCTACACGTTATACATTTATTCCTCCACTCAACCCTACAGAAAAGCGTTCTCGCGTTTTACAGAGGAAATTATAATTATTTTACAGATGAACAAATCGCAGCATAGAGAGATTAAACAATTTACGCAGGGCGGCGGTAACTAGGATTTTGAAGTCTCCCCTAGCTGACCCCGGCGCCTAGGCTCCCGCACTCGGTGTGCCCTCACCCTGGCTTGTTCTTCAGCTGCTCAGCCTGCCCTGACGGCCCTGCATGCTGGGCGCCCCCTGCGCTCGGTCCTCTCTGTCACAACCGGGGCTGACCTAGAGGGGCTGCGTCTCGAGGACAGGAAGGATGGAGGGCCCCGGGTGGTCATCCTGTGGCGGCCACTGGAAGGTTTTAAGTCAGAGAAGGCCAGGATCAGACCCGAGGTGTAGAAACGTCACCGCGGCTGCGGCATGAAACACAGCTTGGAGGGGACAGGATCTCAGAGATGCCACGTTCGACGCCCCGGCCTTTACATTTACTTGCCCTCACCTCCTCACCTTCCCCACCCTGGCAGCGGCGCTGTGGCTCGCTCACCCAGTTGCTCACGCCGAGGCCGGGCCCGTCCTGACGGCTCGCTTGCTCTCAGCCCCCCACCTACACTGGCTGCCTGACCAACGGCCAACATTATTCGGCTGAGGACATCAACACTGTTCTGATATTGAAACCATTAACAATGACAATAATAAATCACTCTTGCTTATGAAGATCGATAGGAAACTCTAATAAAACATCACAAACAAAAGACACCAGGACCTTCAAAGGATCATCAACCACGACTTAGTGGGGACTTCTCTCTGGAATGCGGGTCCAGCATAAAACCAAGCAAAATGCTTCATGTAATTCATCAGGTTAAGCCTTTTAAAAGCTTTAAAAAGGTTATTTTTAAAATAGAGAGCCAGCATTATCCTTAACGGAGAAAACTATTACGGACATTACGTTTAAAAATAAAAGCAGGATGGGCTTCCCTGGTGGCGCAGTGGTTGAGAATCTGCCTGCCAATGCAGGGGACACGGTTCGAGCCCTGGTCTGGGAAGATCCCACATGCCACGGAGCAACTAGGCCCGTGAGCCACAACTACTGAGCCTGAGCGTCTGGAGCCTGTCCTCCGCAACAAGAGAGGCCGCGATAGTGAGAGGCCCACGCACACGATGAAGAGTGGCGACCGCTTGCCACAACTGGAGAAAGCCCTTGCACAGAAACGAAGACCCAACACAGCCAAAAATAAATAAACAAACAAATGCGGGGTTTAAAAAAAATAAATAAAAATAAAAAAATAAAAGCAGGCAAGAACCTATTTAATACAAAAGTTGGCAGGAGATGCTTCAGGGGCAATATGAGATACATAACTGAAAATGAAGAAAGCAAATGTTTTTTAAAAAGTGATAACTGTGCATGAATAGAAAAAATCAAAGGAAATCAGTCAGAAAAATTTCATGGGATAAATATTGTTACATACAAGATAATTTCCTAAAAATCAACTGCATATGCATATACGGACATAACAACTAAAAAGTTCAGTGAAAATGAGATACCATTATCAGTGACGGGAAGCTCTAAATGAACGGGCAGTAATTTAATAAGGGAAGATATGGACTTAGAGAACATTATAAAGTTACATGGGAGAAATAAAAGGGATCAGGAACAAATGGAAATGTCCCAGGCTGAGGAGACAGGTACACTGAGGCTGTCACAGGACACAGCACTGACTGGACTCCCCGGGGGGAGTTCATTATACGACTTCATTACTGGATTTTCAACGTGGCTTGGAAGCCATGTGGAGTGACAGAAATGTTACACGTATGGAGAATGGGTTATATGGACTTAACGCATTTATCAAAACTCACCAAACTGTACGCTTAAGTCCTGTGCAGTCCACTGTATGTAAATTATCTGAGTTAAAAGGAACAACCCCTATGGCTGACGAGCCGGCAGCGTCTGGAGCCTCTGATTCAGAGTACCTGACATCACTGGGAAGATGGAGCCTGGGCCTGGGCCGATCACCTTCCCCACCAGCAAGCTCTTTCCAAGGCATGAGCACACTTCCTGAGCCTGTCTGCCCTGCAAATTCCGATCTATCTCGAGGCCTGGGCGCCAACATCATCCTGACTCCGAGCAGCACCCCCAGGCCCCCCCGCCTGCTCTCACCGCCGGCTGCGCTCTGTCAGAGCAGCTCACAGCCGCGGCCGCCTCCACTCTCAGGGCGATCATACACCAGACACTGGTATTTACGTACACTAACTCGAGTTTGAAGAGTTTGTAACACTGCCTTTTTAAAATACAAATCAATGCGGGAAAGTAGGCTCTCTGGACAAAAGGTTAAAATGTAGGGCTAGGGAACAGCAGCTGTATTCTTGGAACTGATATAATATCCAAACAGATTCGCTCAGATTAGTATAGTAAATAATAATAACCAATTTTTGCCACTTGCCTTATAATCTCAAGATACGCTTTGATTTAAATAATTAATTTAGAAGTTTGATATGATGAAACTTTTGTTCAAAAGTGAATGGTTCACAGCGCCCAGTGACATTTTGTATACGTTACAGTAAATGCACGTGCAGAGGAGCACTAGGCTGTGGGAGTGCCGAGCCGTGTGCAGCCGGGCACCCAGTACGGCTGGCAGAGTGGCGGGCACCAAAGACCCCGGCTCGGCCAACGCTACCCAGTGGTCTCAGGCAATTTCCTCATCTCTAACACGAGGGTAATAAAGGGTAGGTGCACTGTCCTTTAGCCTCGCTTCCAAAATCTAAAGTGTACTAAAAGACTTAAGTTTGTTTGTTTTTTTAAGCTGGAAGGAAACTAATTTTGTGGCAAAACCTGACCTGAACTGATGTGAGGGCTGTCTTTACACTTGGTAATGTGAACACCTGTGTTGTGCTGTAAGAGTGTTAGTGCTTTTGGGGCTTCTCTGGTGGCGCAGTGGTTGAGAGTCCGCCTGCCGATGCAGGAGACACGGGTTTGTGCCCCGGTCCGGGAAGATCCCACATGCCACGGAGCGGCTGGGCCCGTGAGCGATGGCCGCTGAGCTTGCGCGTCCGGAGCCTGTGCTCCGCAACGGGAGAGGCCACAACAGTGAGAGGCCCGCGTACCGCAAAAAAAATAAATAAATGAAAGAGTGTTAGTGCTTTTAACTCTGTATGCTATTGGAATACTTATATAATATACAGCATGTGCGTCACATTTCATTAATTTTCTTTCTTTCTTTTTTTTTTTTTTTGGCCGCACTGCAAGGCTTACGGGATCTTAGTTCCCTGACCAGGGATTGAACCTGGTCCCCGGCGGTGAAAGCGCCGAGTCCTAACCACTGGACTGCTAGGGGATTCCCTTCATTAACTTTCTAAAGCAAAAAAATAGTGTAGCACATAGAACCCTCGAGAGTTTCGGATAAAATATTTTGGACCTGTCTCTTCCTCACAGGGTGGTTATAAAGACCGAATGACTTTCTGTATGAGAAATATGTAGGATGGTGACCAACATGTGATAAGTATTTTGTATGACCTTAACCATTAAGCTGCGACAGGGCTGTGTGCGTTAGTCCCATCTGGCAGTTAAGTGACTGTGGGGTGTGTGTGATGTCTGCAGGCCTCAGTTTTAAGAGAAAAAGAAAAGAAAGGTGGGAAAGTGCCTCCACCCAATGTGATTTGCTCCCAGGTCCCCGTTCGTGCCAAGACGGCCCTCAGTCCCCCTGCAGCGAGGGCAGTGGCCACCGGATGGGTTAAAATGTGCCTCACCAAACTTGTGCGCAGCTTGCTTTGTTTAATTTGAAACTACAGTTTTCAAAAAGAAAGCCCTGTATAAAGAATGAAATCAGGATCACAGGTGATGAACCGCTGTCTCGTAAAACCACTGGTTGTTGATTTAATGTTTCTGTGCCTGTAGGACTCCCAGAGATGCATGAACAGCGTTGTATCCCCTCATCAGTGTCTGGTCCCTCCGCACAGAGGGTGATGTAGAGGTGGCCTCGGGATGTTTATGGTCAAAGCGTGAGGGACGAGTTCTGGACCAGCCAGGTGCGGGCTTTGTGGAAGCGCTCTGAGTCCTGGCTCCATCCAGCCTTTCTTCTCTTCAGGCTACTTCAGGACGGCTGAAGTAGCTGTGCAGGGTGACAGGGGAGGGGTCCTAGGGCTGAGGACCACGTGACACACACAGACCACTCTGTCACTGCTCCTCTATCCCCAGGGACTTCTGAGGGGCTGTCGACAAGAGTTGTCCCAGGAAGACATTTGCTGCCCGCAACCCCAGAGCCATGTGGCAGGAGGTCTGGAGGTCTGCATCTCTCAGACCTCGAACCAGAGGAGCCCAGGAAGGCAAGCCCGGGGCCCCCGGGCTATCTAGTCATGTGCCCTGCAGTAGCAAGAGGCAATGTCTTATATGCAAGCTGACACTTCAGTGGGAGTCGTTTCTGTGTGAACGTGGCAGTAACACAAAACCACAGAAACAGTTCTACATCTGAGCGCATGATGCTACTACAGACCTCCTAGAAATTTATCCTGAAAAAGTAATTCAAGAAAAGCAAACGACCCACTATTGCAAGTTCCAGGAAGCAGATGTAAAACAAAGGCTCCTGCTCTGGAAAAGATGAGGTTTGCAATCATTTGCAGTAGAGCCAACTCCAGAGACTTAGGGGCGGAAGAACTTTCTGAGACTCAGTTACCAGAAACCTCTCCTCCTTCTCCAGCCAGCGCTGATCCTCTTCCATCTCCTGCTGCTGCCGGATCAGCCGCTCCTCCATCAGGTGGGTCGGCAACACCTGCCCGATGCCACGCAGGTCCAGTGTTGCAGAGTCCTGGAAGAGGAGTTATAAGGTCCACTCTCAGAAGTCTGTGTATGAGGCTCTTACTTTTTTTTCTGTGTGTCTTTCCAAAAAACAATTAAGCAAAATAGCAGGTGTGGTGGAAGTAGGGTCTCTTCTACTCTGCCGGTGGGAGCAACTTTTCTGAGGGTTACAAGTTAACGTGTGTGAAACAGCTTTAAAAAGCATACAATGGTTCACTTGCAGGGACCTACTCTAAAGAAGTAATCCAAGATATGAGGCAGAGAATGCATCATTAGTTAGAGAGCGAAAAAGTGGAAACAATCTGGAAGTAAAATAATGGGAGGAGGATTAAATACGACACACACATATTACAGAGTATAAAGCATGTGTACTCCAAGGAAAAGAGCTTGAAGAGTGGACAACTACAGATGTTCTTGGATTCAAAGAAATGATTTTTAATATTATAGGAGTGGTTCTTGGTTTTACCAAGAAAATTTAGTAAAAATTAACACAGTCTGCAGAGCTGGAGGCTGTTTGTTCCTTGGCCTCATGTAGGGCTCTGTTTTTCAAATGAATGGGCTAATGATGGTAGCATCTCTCCATCGTTTAGCGAAGAAGATTCACAGACCCAGAGAGCATTTGATCTTAGAATGAGGGCATCTAAATTGAGAAATCTTAGGATTTAGAAATCCTGTACCTTGGGCACAGCCTCATCAGTTAACAAAGCAAAGCCGAAGAACATCCAATTTACCTCCACATTGGGCTGCCACATGGATATCTCCTGTGGTCTGTGATTCCACGAATCCGTTTGGTCCAAAAGAGATGCCTGACCTGGGTAGATGCTGCCAGCCACGGCTGTGATTCCATGTGAGCCAGGGTAGCCAGAGACCTGCGGGTGAGTGAAGCGGCCAGGTCACGGTCTGACGCAGTATGACTTCTGCACAGTTCTGCTTTCCACGTAAAAGGAAGTAACTGAGGTTATAGAGAATAACGTGGCAGCAGAATAACGGCTCCTCAAGCTTGTCCACGCCCTAATCCCTGGAACCTGTGTGAATGTGGTAGCTTACATGCTAAAGGGACTGTGCAGATGTGATTATAAATTAGGAATCATTAGGTAGGGAGATTATCTTGGACAATCTGAGTGGACCCAACGTGATCATAAGGGTCCCTAAAAATGCAAGAGGGAAGCAGAGGGGAGAGAAAGGGGGTGTGGCTACTGAAGAACAGTCAAGAGAGATAGTTGGGCTTTGAAGTGGAGGAAGGGGCCATGAGCCAAGGAATGCAGGTGCCTCTAGAAGCCGGTAAAGGCAAGGAAATGGACTCTCAACTGCAGCCTTGAGAAAGGTTGTCTTTTATGGCCACAGTAGATAGCTAATGCAAATAGACACTAGGAAACCAGAAATTCTTCACTTTGGAATTTTACACTTATTACAGTGCTGAGAGCAGACCATCCTCGGATGTAAAAGCAATGGGCCATAAACATGGTTAAGCCATCTCTCTACAAGTCCCTTTCCTGCCCAACGCACTACTACTCCACCAGCAAAGAACAAACAAAACCCCCAAATGCTTGTCCTCTAGTGAACCAGGGTGGATGGTGAGAGAAGGCAGGCCTTCACAGTCTAACATTGATCACGAAGGCAGAGAAAAACATTTAGTTGGACACGGAGAAAAATTTCAAGGCAGAAGGAAAGTGAGAGGAATTTCTTTACATGGTTTTCCCTCAATCAAGAGAAAGAGAGACAAGGAATCAGTATCTGTTTCCCTAACTCATTAGGCTGGTACTGGGCAGCCAGGGTTGCCAGCTACTTTTTAAATGAGATAAAGCACAGCCAAATCCATATTTCCAAATTCCCTTCAACAAAGATTTCATGCATTTGTTAGGTCTCTAGGCATTGATTTATACCAAAATTCCATACTGACAATATGTAATTACTAAACTTTCAAATAAGATGTACAGGTAGTTCTCACAGTTGATTTGAATGAAAATATTTTAATAAAAAACTCTACTAAACATAAAATGCTGTACCAGTGACTATTTTTGGTCAGAAGGGATATATCACTGCCAGAGAACTTCTAGGAATTTTCAGAACAAAGAGATTTCAAATGATCTAAGGCAGTTTTCTATATGACACCAATGACGTGAAAGGATCAAATGAGCATTTCAAGCTGAAAAGGCCTACAGGAAATGTCCCATAGCTGTTCATATTTACAAGGTAAGGAAATGTGGGGCTTGGGAGAGAATCATTCATTTTTGGTCGATGAAAAAAATGAATGTTTTAATTTATAATATATATATAATATATACTTCCCCACCCCCCAAATGTGCTGAAGAATAAAATAACACATCTTATAACGGTAATGAACGGTATACCTGGTAGTGATTGGTCTGTACCATGTGCTGTGGGCTGGGATGAAACCCTTCGCTGGACCTCGGACTAGGATAACCAGGTCTGCTGGGCTGTGAACAAATCAACAGAGCATCACATGAATAAGTATTCTGATTATTTTGGTAAATCTGCATTTTATTAAAAAGAATAGAAAAAGATAATTTTCTATAAGAGCTTAGATGGAAAGAATGATAAAGCGTGTGAAGACATTTCCATGGGGTAACAGTCTTTTCAACAAATAATGCTGGGACAACAGGATATCCACATGCGAAAAATGAAGCTGGACCCCTTCCTCACAACATACATAGAAATTAACTCAACATGGATCATATTTCTAAACGTGAGAGCTAAAACGATAAAGCTCTTAGAAGAAAACACGGGAGTAAATCTTTGTGACCCTGAGTTAGGCCGTGGTTTCTTAGGACGCCAAAAACTCAGTCCACAAAAGAAAAGAAAAGATAAACTGGACTTCATCAAAATTAAAAGTTTTGTATTGCAAATGACAACATCAAGAAAGTGAAGAGACAACCCATGAATGGAAGAAAGTATCTGCAAATCATCTATCTGAAAAGATTCATATCCAGAATATACAAAGAACTCTTATAAGTTCAACAAGAAAGTGACAAATAATCTAAGTAAACAGTGAGCAAAAGATCTGAGTAGACCCAAAGAAGACATACCAATGGCCAATAAGCACACAAGAAGATGCTCAATACCATTCAGCATCACGGAAACGCAGACCTGGAGGCTTTCCTCTCTGCTCCTCACCGGCTGGGAGCACGTGGGTGAACCAGCCGGATACTATCTCCTCATCTACAGAACTGGGTTGACTTGGAGGGACCCTGAAGTCACTTCCAGCTCTAAAATCCTCACTGTTTGACATGTGAATTTAAAGTTCAGAGCAAAAAGAACGGTCTCGTCTGAAATGGAAGATGAAGTCAATGAAGTCTCCTAAACCTGAGGGATTTAACAAAGTGGAAACTCAGGGCCCTCCAGGTGAATAAAGACCAGAACTGAAGGAAACAGACTTGGGGCCCAGCGAGCCCAGGGGAGGAAGGAAAACGCCTCAGTGCTCGTGTCGCTTTCCTGTGGACACAGGTGGTCCTGGATGAACACACACTTCGCTTTGGCTAAGTTCTGAGAGAGTCTGAGTCTCGAAACAGTGTCCCCCCCTCTGCCTGGAATGCATGCTGCCTCCTGTCCCGGGTCTCCTGGGTCACCCCTCCCTCTCCCTCCTGACACAGAAGCATATCCCCTGCTCTCCTCCGAGCACGTGGACTGCAGCTACCCCTGCACTTGCTCCCGCCCTGCTGTGCGGGCCTGTTAAGCCTCTGAGGGTGGGAAGGCTCCCCCACCCCTTTAGCCCTGTCGCATTTCAGCCCCCAGGTGCAGTCTACTCCAAACTTAACTAAATGTGAGGATAGATCCCCAAGACCCCCCAAAAGAGGGAAGGGCATGAAGGCGGAGTCACGGGCTTTGCTTGTGTGCTAGGGTGGCAATTCTGTTCCATGAAGCCCTAGGGACTACTCTTCAGATTTATATTTTTAAAGGTTTCATTTGAACAAGTGGTTAAAAAGAGGTAAAAATGTTTGACTATCTCTGTACTCTGACATTTCAGTGGCAACAGCCGTTTTAAAGGTGTGTGTTAATATGTATGCATTAGAATGGTCGTGTGGCAAAGGCTTCCTGGAGTCCAGGTACGGGAGGGCGCAGACCCAGGAATCAGGACAGTGTTCACAGCTCTCTGACGGGTGGACAGCTGTGTCTGCTGGCTTACATTGTGGAGGTGGCAGGTAAGTAACACAGGCAAAAAGAAAAACTTTTACTCAAACAAAACAAAACAAAACTTTTACTCAATGTGTCCTACGTGTAGAGCTAGGTGTTGTATGTACAATCTGAGAAGTCTGAGAGCAATGGTACAAAGAAGTATTATCACCCCATTTTACAGAGGATAAAACAGAGGCTCAGAGAGGTCAGGTGATGCGAACAGGCTGCACAGCTGTAATGGCAGAACTGCCCGCCTCCAGAGTCTGCTGTGCTGTGCTGCTACTCTATGACAAGCACACTGTGACTCACCAAATAAAAGGGGAATTACAAAAGGAATGATCAAAGAATGGCAAAATCTCCACAGAACATCCTCCAGTGGCTCAAATACTTACATGGGTAGCAAACGGTAACACCTGTAAAGTTGCATCTCAAAATAAAGATAAAAGATAAAAATATGAAAACATGTCTTACAGAAGACGAAACTACTGCACCAAGAATACCACAAAATGGAACTCTGTTAGCCACCCGCTGTGGAGAGCACGGACGCACTGCTGACAGTTCTGTTTTCCTTCTCTACAAGTACGGACTCAGCGTGGCGGCCAAGAGGGCAGGCCAGGAAATGGCCAGTGCCGGGCCGGGGCAACTTGCCCACTGTGCCTCAACAATGAAGTGGGGAGAGGGCTGCCACAAAGATCGAACGAGCTGAGCTGGGCTGAGGTATCCAGACGTGTCACCTGCTACTAAGTACAAGGTTTAGCAGGCTGACTGCATCTCCTCCTCAAAGACAGAAACTTGGATTTTCATGAAGCAAACGATGGAGTTGGGGGAGTTTTTGTTGAAAGCCTCCCAAGTGAGGAGGAAGAAAAAGGAAAACCCAACACATCCTACACTCGTGGTCCTCAGCTGGATGGCAGTGCCCCCGATGGGGGCCTAGGGTACTGAGAGGGCGCTCCTGCTGCCTGCAGGGCCCGGCACTGAGGGTGGCAGGCAGGTGGGAGGGACAGCGGGGCTGAACAGCAGGGCCTGTGCCACGTTCAGATCTTTGTCCACCTTACACAGGTAAAACAACAACAGGAGCCCTGTAGTCTGAACCGAGAACCAACTCCATCTGACATACAAACACAAATGATATTTTGCATAGTTTATCAGACACTGAACTTTCCAGAAGAGCAACTACTGTAAATACAGATGGACAATTTTACTTTGTTTCATTTGAACTTTACCAAGATTTTTCACCCTTCTAGAAAAATCACATCATCAAGACGAATGAGATCCATAGTCAGTCGTGGCTGCAGGGTCTGCGAGTGTAGCTGCTGTATCCAGGGCACGCCTACCACACACAGGTGCGAGCACCTGGCTCCTCCACCACACCTCCCAACGTAATTATACTGGAGTATTTTATACAGCTGTGTGCATAATGCTATTAGAAGTTACTTTTATTTCTCTTGTACAGTTCACAGTCTCTTGGCTGTATTGGTATCTTGAAATTATTAAGTCATTTTATAACCTATGTATTTTATTTCAGGATTAGTAAATGGGGCATTATAAAATATTTTTTATATAAATGGAATGCTGGGTCTGATCAGGGCTGAGAAACACTATGCTGAGGCAGCTATTCTCAGGACCCCTTTACATTCTCAGAAATTAATGTGGACTCCACGAGCCTTTACTTACCTGGAATATATCTACCAATATTTACATTATTAGAAATGAAAACATCCAGCATCTGCATATATATACTAATGTAGGTGATCTTCTACCCATTAAATTTTTTTTTTTTTTTGGCCGCACTGTGTGGCTTGTGGGATCTTAGTGGGGTCTCAGTTCCCTGACCAGAGATTGAACCTGGGCCCTTGGCAATGGAAAACCTGAGTCCTAACCACTGGACTGCCAGCGAATTCCCTCTACCCATTAAAATTTTAATCTGGAGACTTCCCTGGTGGCCCAGTGGTTAAGAATCCACCTGCCAATGCAGGCGATACGGGTTCGAGCCCTTGTCCGGGAGGATCCCACGGGTCGCGGAGCAACTAAGCCCGTGTGCCACAACTACTGAGCCTGCGCTCTAGAGCCCGCGAGCCACAACTACTGAGCCCACATGCCGCATCTACTGAAGCCCATGCACCTAGAGCCCGTGCTCCACAACAAGAGAAGCCACCGCAATGAGAAGCCTGCACACCGCAAAGAAGAGCAGCCCCCGCTCGCCGCAACTAGAGAAAGCCCGCACACAGCAGCGAAGACCAATGCAGCCAAAAATAAATTAATTAATTAAAAAAATTTTTTTTTTAAATCTGGGGGCTGCCAACCTTTTAATTTGGGGATCAAAGAGTAAATATGTACTTGGTCACGCCGTGCAGCTTGTGGGATGTTAGTTCCCTGACCAGGGATTGAACCTGCACCCTCAGCAGTGAAAGTGTGGAGTCCTAACCACTGGACCGCCAGGGAATTCCCAAAGAGTAAATATCTTAATCTTTTTGAGCCATACTGTAACGGAACCACTCAAGTCCGTCTGTGTAGGGGGTACCCAGCCATGGACAACACAGAAGCCAAGGGGGCAGTTCATGCAATAAAACGTTCATCAACAGAAACAGGCAGCGGGGTATAGTCTGCTGACCCATTCTGAAGGGTAGAACCATCTCTGACTATAGAAAAGAGCCTCAAAATATACATGTTGAAAACATCCTAAAGAAAGAAATGTGAGGATATTTAAAAATTTAAGCAGAACTCACCTTTGTTCTGTCAACAAAGAAGCCTCACCACCTCCATCTCCACCCATGAACTTAATATCATAGCCTTCAAAACTCAGCCACATGAAAATTATTAAAAATCATACAGATTGAGATACGTAATCATGTTTAGATGGCAAGGGTTAATTCTGTGAGTTTTAGGGGAATGCTGTGCACAGCATTAGCACATCATTTGTGCTAATCACCAACTATGTAGCGTTCCTTACACTCCTGTGACTAAAACAAGTGCTGTGAATGCATTACCTCATTTGGTCTTCAACAGCCCTAAGAGGTGGGGAACACTAGTACCCTCACTTCACAGATGAGGAAAGGGAGGCTAGGAACAGGCAGGTAATCCACCTGGTCATCAGAGCCACCTGTGAACAGATCCACTTGGTTTCCAGGCCTGAGAAATTAACGTCAAGACTCTCCGGTGCTGGACCCTTCCACAGTAGTTAGTGAGGAAACAGGCAAACCCGTGTATACAAGGTGGAGGCCGCAGACGCTGGGGTGCACAGCTTTCCGGTGGGTAGATAGGGACTTCATTGTTGTTGTGACATGAGGAGAGACAGAGAACTGCTGTGGTCTCAGCACGAAGCAGCTCACAGTAACACCGACAGGACGGACCACAGGCCCTCCCTCCTCCTTCTCTGGGCCTCAGTTTTCCCACTAGTGGAGGAAGCCAGACTACAGAACCCTTCACCTCTAAAATTCTGAGGAACCGGGTCAGTCACCTGTGTTCACTTTCAATGTGTAATAATATTTACTGTAATAGTTTAAAACAATGGCCGAGAAAACAGATTTCAGGCATCATGATAAAAAAAAAAAATGGGTACAAGATTTAAATAGCACTTTTTGTTAACAGATTTCTCAACATTTTTCAAAAAGAAAATGAAGTAAAGAATTGTCAGAGTTCCTTTAATATATTTTTAGCTAATCAAATATCAAGCAGCAGGTAACTATTAACTGCAAAGAAGCCTATTATCTATTTACCATCCAGAAAATGATCTGAACTGGATTATTCATGGCAAGTAAGCCACTGTGTGAAAATACCATCCTGTCAAAAGCAAAAGGAGAACAAAGAATCCTAATCTGAGGAGAGTGTTTAAGGGCCAACTGTGTCCAGCTCCAGCCCAGCTGAGCAAGAGGGGAAGGCTCTGGCCGCCTGCGGAAGGCCGGGAGGATGGAGGGCAGGGCTGGGATGCTGCTGGCAGACCTCCCCACGCTGACACCCCAGCCACCGGCCACAGATGAGAAAAAGGCAGAAAATGTGCACCAGGTTCTCAGCAAAACAAAACAAAACCCAAAAGGGACCGGGTCAGGTGGAAGCTGACTCCTTTCAAAATAAAGCAAAACGTAAAGCGTTCTCGGCTTGGTTATAGTCTATCTATCATCAGAAAGGTCCCTGACACCAGCAGAGAGAAACCTCCCCGAGCCAGGCGTGCTCACTTAAGTCTGATGATGGGAGCGGTGGGGGGGAGATTGGAAGGTCAGGCCTAATCCAATCACTCATGATTCCGAACAGCTCAGAGCTGCAGCGCAAATTAGGGAAACGGGTGCCCGTTGGGGTGGTATGCGGCGGGGCGAACAGGGAACAGAAGTTGCAGTGATTCCTCTTAGAATAACCCGCTATTTGGTTTTCTCCCCACAGACAGCGGCTGCCTACAGCATAAACCTCAAAAGTTAGTAGGCATGATGCCAGAGATGGGGTGGGGGCCTTTGCTACCTTGGGTGGAGCTTCGTCGGACCCTCCGGAGTCCCAGGACACTGTGACCTGCCGTCTGGACTCCATCCTCATCCGTTCTTCTTGCTGGACCTTCTCTTCCTCCAGGATGGTGCTAGGGAGACAACACAGTAGGTAAGGGGAGCTGACACCGGGGAGCTCGCACACACCACACCCCACCCCACCCCACCCCACCCCACCCCGACGGAGCCCTGCGGGAAAGAGGATCGGGTTTCTAACTTCACAAAAGGATTCCAGAACGGCCTCGATGCAAGGGGCACAGCCTCAGGTAAGGGAGGGGCAGCTGGCAACACAGGAGGAGCTGGGAAACCAAGGGAGGGCCAGGATGGATGGTCTGGACGCCGGTTTCCTTTGAGCAGCAGAGTTTCCCTGAGCAAATCCCGAGCAGCGCCCCACACAGCACAGACCCAGCCCTCACGGTGCCACCACATCAGCACAGCAACCGACCAAACAGCCATGCGGCCCAACGCTCCCCTCACTGCTCACGACCTCCTACCAACTTTCACTTTAACCGGCACTTTGCCTCATCAGGAAGGAAGGAAATGCAACAGTATCTACAAGCACTTCTGAAACTCCTGCCGGCTTGAAACTGGCAACTCCGCACCGGGTCACGCGGCTACTTACCCGCCGGGCTGCTCAGGGCTCCGCACCTGGGCTCTGGGCCATCGCAGGGGCGGCCACCGCCCTCTGCTGCCCGCCCGCCCGCCTCCCTGCCGCCGCGTCCTGGGGCTTCCCAGTCCCAGCCTCCGGGTGGAGGGCAGCAGAGAACCTCCCAGCGCCAGCAGCTCATGAGAGAGTGAGGTCAGCGGCCCCAGAGCCTTTCTTTCTAATCTGGGAATCCGGCTTGACTGTTTCCAGGAGACATTCCTGCTGCCTGGAGGCGAGGGCAGGCTGTTTCTCACGCAGCTGCACTCATGCAATTTACAGCAGCAGAGGACACACAGAATTCAACTTGTAACTGCCCTGAGTCAGCAAGCCCTTACTACAGATGGGAGTTCTGTTTTGTTTTTAAGGAAAGGGAACGTTTCCCTCCATGACCACATCAGCACTTTAGAGAAAAGCAACCCCCTCCTCAAAATATGATTTCGTTTTTCTTCTCACTGCATCTAGACGATCATGGTTGAGAAAACAGCACAACACTTTAACAACAGTGCAGGCTCTGGCGGCACCCTCGAGGCTGGCCGATGCACGCCGAGCCAGCGCTGTCAGGAACCTGGCCCCAGGTCCCACGATTCACAGGTCAAGTGCGTGCGACAGCCTGTTTGCTTGGCCTCTGCCCACACTGGACTGAGAGCTGCCCCTTTCCACGCGCCCAGAACTAGCACAGACCCTGGACCACAGTCTGCCTTAGTGATGACAGGAGAGTGAAGCCACCATCAGCCGAGCACGTGCGCTGGCTGGTGAGGAAGACCGGTCACCACCTCCCCGTGCCTCACAGGGGGACGGGTGCAGGCTGCCGGGAGGGTGGCCGCTGGGAGCAGGGGTTCAGACGGACCCCTGGCCTGAGAGAGGGCTGCCTCCGATTAGGAGCTTTTCAGCGCCCCGCTCTCAATCACCTGGCCCTCAAAACAAGTAACAGACTCCAAGTCAGAATTTCCAAAAATTGCGTAGCTTTAAACAACTGAAAAGTCCATAACAATCAGGAAAAAAAAACAAGTAAAAAAAATTGTCCTTATTTCTAACTTCTTCAAATCATTAAAATAAAGGCAAGCTATGAGAAGGCCAAGCGTGACATGTTCTTTAAGGCAATGGAACTCTATTTTAAATAGGTCTCACGAAGGCAATTTATTTCACATGGGCTGTTTTGTGAACTGGGCCACCCTGACCTGAAGGTTACTGCTCCCCGCAAACACCTCCAAATAGGTCACGGGAGGGCCCTTGCATAAGGAGACCCTCTCAGGCTCCACCTGCCCTGATCCTCCGCCCACACTCACTGTTCTCTGACCCACTGATTCACTGTCTGAATCCTCCCCCTCGGCTCTTCCTCACCTGCTACCACTGAACACGGGACGCAGGGGTAACCGGGGAGCGAGCTCCTCAGTGTCAAACCAAAAACGAACATGTCAAGACGCTTCGGAGAAACCAGAATTTGTGGCTCAGAGTGGTGCAGAATATAAATAACTCATGAAGTATCTGTTTTTACAATGGGGAGGCTCTTCCATAGATGGAGTAAGAGTGCCCATGAAGACAGTGCTGAACTTTCCTCTTTACAGCTGCTGAGGAACCCAGAGCAAAAAACTGGAATGTGCAGAGTGTCAAGGAGGTCAAATTTAAACATATTTTCCCAAAGTCCAAGTATTTTTAGTAGCAATACATTCTGTTTGAAAGCTTTTAGCTGCCTAATGTGAACTGGCAAGGAGCCCTCATGCTTCTTCCTGGGATGGTGGTTTCTAAGTCTCAAACTCACCAGAGACGAAACTGTAAGAGCTCATAAGACTTTTCATTTAACAAACGTTAGAACATTAAGAATCATTCTTTGTTTATCCATGAGCCCCATCTAGGAAGAGAACTGGGAAGAGGGGAAAGGAGTATTTATTTAACGGTAGTTTTATTTTTTATCACTATTTCCCTCACTTTAGGAGAAAAAGTCATCAAAGTAATCAATTCACAGTAAAGGACATAAAAACTTGCAAGCACGCGTCGACTTTTCTCGGCCTGTGGCACTCCCTGTGAAACCTGGTCTCCCGGGCTCCGCAAGCTGGTATGGAGGGGTCTCATTAAATTTCCGTTCTGGAGCAACAAGATGTGATTTTACTTCTAAGGTATTTTCATGGAGAGCAATAAAGTGGTCTAATAGTGTCTTCGTTTCCAGTACCAAGCTAAGATTCGGAAGCAAATCTCCAACACAGACAAGATTTAGAGTGGAGAGGGGCGATCAGTCCAAGTGGGTGACCAGCTGTTCCCGCTGTCCCAGCAGAAAGGGCACCAGCTATGAGCAGCACCTTCACTGAGCTGGGCAGCTGGGCCCATTTCAACTTGTGTCCTCCTCCATAAATGAGAAGGATACTGCCTGTCCTGTCCACTGTTAGGATGGAGAAATAAAGTCGGTGAAAAAAACCAGTAAGACTTTTAAGTAAATGCTATCTAGTTCTGTACTTTTACCTGCCTTGTTTTTTTTTTAAATCTATTTCATTTCTGTAGCATTCTTCCTGAGAATGATTATAGTAATACTATTCTTTTCTTCGAAACTACATTTCTTCTATGCTTGAAAAACTTTTTAAAAAAAGATTGGACTTTGATCACCTAAACATAATAATTTTATGATGACATCACAAAATTTGCTTTGGACAGAAAATCAGTCTGGATTCATAGCTACTTAGGCTAATTTGAAAAACATCCAGAGAAAGAGCAGCAAGAAACTGGACGGAAAAAAAAAGCCACGAGGGAAATGGCTTGTTTTGGCAAGTTCATGGGAATGCCAGCTTTGAAACACGATCTCTTCTAAGTACCCAACATTGCCTCACCACAAAGGAATGGAGCTGACCCTTCAACAACCCCCCTTGGTATCTCTGCAGAAAACAGGGCTTGAGACAAAGCTGGGACTGCACCTCTGCAGTGGGCAGTGACCAGTGTTGCAGCACACGCCTCCCTCCTTCTTCTCTTATAATAAACACGCACAGCAGACCGAACATCTCGCTTCACGAATACAACAAAACTGCATCTCTCTTTACTTATTACGTATCTCAAACTGCAGGAAATAACGCACTTTTGTTTGGTTATGGTGTTACACATACCAAAATTATTTGAGAAAAAGTGATTTCTACTAAAACCTTACTTTAGAATGGTGACCTCTTTGTATTTCTGGCAAGTTCGAGAAGCTCCTATTTGACCAACCCTCTTGCAGATAGCAACTACGGACTAGGACAGAAGAAACAGCCTGGTGACAGCACAAAGCAGTTAGGCTCTGGAGGGAGCTGCCACTAGGAGGAAGGGAACGGCACTGGGTGAGTCCCCAGTTTAATGGCCACTAGCCAGAAAGCCAGCCCCAGTCTTACTGGTTTGAAGAGCCAGAGGACTGAATTTGGGTCACCACAGCTGGTGGAAAGTGAGGGGGGAAATCCCAGGAAGAAGAGAGCCAGGGAGGGGTACCTCAAATTCTGAGTACAAATTCTGCCTGAATCACTAGCTGACCCCTGTACTATGCACATATAGGGCAGGCTCCAGGCAGCCCAGCTGAGGCTGAACTCAGCTGAATCGGGATTCGAGCTCACAGAATGGAGGGAGTTTGCAATGTGAGACCTGCCAAGTTAGCTGCCTGCTAAAACCAACCAACCAACCAACCAACCAACCAACCAACCAACCAACCACTCTTCAGAGGAATAATACTGAATCCAGAGGTTCTGCAACCTATCAGTCACAATGTCCACGACATAATCTAAAATCACTTGATGTACAAATAAACATTAAAATGTAATCCACTCTCAAGAGGAAAAGAAATCTAAAGGAAGCTGACTCCAATGGTGACTCAGAAGTTGTAATTTGCAAGCAAGGACTTTGAAGAGCTATTATTATATTCAAGGACATAAGGAAAGGAAAATTTGGTCACAGTTAATGAAAAGATAGGAAATGCCAGCAGAGAAACAAAAGGTATAAAAAAGAGCCAAATGAAAATTCCTAATGAAAAATAAAATATCTGAAATAAAATCTCCACAGGATTGGATGATCAGTGGGATGGACATGAGAGAAGAGTCAGGAAAATTGAAGATAAATCAATAAAAATTATCCAATCTGAAGAACTTAGAGAAAAAAGACTGGGGGGGAAACAGAAAAAGAACAGAGCCCCTGGAACCTAAAGGACACTATCAAAAGATTTAACATACATGGAACTGGAGTTTTAGAAGAGAGAAAATGGAGCGGAAAAAATATCTGAAGAAATAATGGTCAAGGACATACATTTACAGATTCAAGAGGTTCAGTGAAGCCCAAATATGATCAAGACAACAAAACCACACCCAAGCACATCCTAGTTATAAACTGCTGAAAACCAAAGATAAACTCATGGAAGAAGACAGAAAAACTGACACATTACATACAGAAGAGTAATAATTTAAAAGGCCAGTGACTTCTCATTAGAAATAACAGAGGCCAGAATGAAAGAAATGAAAGAAAGCTTTAAGGTGCTGAAAGAAAGAAAAAAAAAAAAAAAAGAAAAAGAAAAACGCTGTCAACTCAGAGTTCTATATCCAGTGTAATGAAGTTTAATTCATTTTCAGATTTAAAAAAAAAAACAAAAAACCCAAAACTAATCAACAGGCCCACACGACAAGAAATGCTAAAGAAGTTCTTCAGACAGATGGGAAAACCAAGTGGAAGAAAGATCTTTAGGAAAGAATAAAGAGCACTGTATGGGGTTAAATATAAAAGATGTTCCCCTTACTTTCCTCAAAATACTATTAAAAACACGAAGTGTAATCTTATTTTATGAGGTTACTGTCATATATGAATATAATATACATGACCTCTAGAACAAAAAGGACAAAGGTAGTGGTAAATGAAGTTTCCACATTTTAAGTGAACTACAATTATTAACTCTAAGTCGATGGTGCAAAGTTAAAGATGTATAATGTAATACTTGGAGCAAGCACTAAAAAGATAATGCAAAAGGTGTTTCTAAAATGCGAATTTGGGGGGTTGAGGGCAAGAGGCGCAGAAGGTGAGCCAGCGGCTTCTCAGCGCCCAACTCTCTTCACTGAGCACCGACCCGCTGCCACGGGGGCTGCCGCTCCCTCCCATCTACGCTCAGGTGCCCGGAGACTGGGCTGAGACGGAGCCAGCGCTGCTCCACTCGTTCCCCGCATCCTTGCATCAACCTTGCCGCCACGTCCCTCTGTAACCTGAAGAGGGACGGGCCACCTACAGCCTCTGGTCCTTCACTGTCCAGAGGGGAGGACATTCACGTCTACTCCACTCTTCCCCCGTGTTTTCAGGGATCATAACCCTGGAGACAAAATTTAGGGAAGGGGAATGAAGAACAACTGGAGAGAGAAGGAAAATGGTGCCAGAAACAGGACTGAAGGGAAGGAATTACAGCAGCTACCGGATGAGTCCGAGGATTTCACTGTGGGTTCTGAGGGCGACCTTCAAATAGTAAATATGTGGATGACAGCTGAGGTGTGAACTTCATCTAGTCGAAGTCCTCTCTTACAAATAAGACAAGGGAGGGGAAGTGAGCAGAGCGCGGGGAAGTACAGGGGGTGGAGGCAGCCAGCAACCCATTCAGTGCGGAGGGGCGTACGGTAGTAAAGAGACCGAGAAAAGCAGTGGCCCTGGACTTCGGAGAAAAGGGCCCAGGGTCTTGGATCCACCCTTTGTTAGCTGCACAATCCACGCAAGTCATAGGGTTTTTCTGAGCCTCAGGTTCCTTAAGTGAAAAGGGCAACAGTATCTCACCCTTAAGAATTATTGTGAAATCAGTAAGGTAGTCACGTGAAAATGACCTGTGAAGCCATGTAAGTACAAAGGACTAATTTTTATGAAATTTAAGTTTAAATCTCACCGGAAATTTGTTTACTTCACATAAAACCAAATTCTGGAGGTAAAGCTAAAGTAGAGATACACCTGTAAAGGTCTGAACATCTGTGTGCGGGGGAGTCCAATGAAGGGCAAGAGCTACCCGCAGGTAAGAAACAGTCATGACATAAATTTTAGTGGAAACAATTTAAATTTTACATTAAATTCCCATGAAATTTAGATTTACTATTTACTTTTTATTACCGGGAAGACTAAGGTCCCAAACCAAGCAAACATTTTAAGATGTAAATACAGGGGTAATTGAGAAACAGGTTACTCTTCTAGATGACACCAAGACCCAACAGGACGGCAGTGAGAAGGAAAATGCCGATATGATGACTAAGGAGGAATTCAGACACCACCTTCGAAAGGAATTTGGGGAGCAGATACAAAACCACTTTAAAAGCACAGTGAAGAAGCACAAGTAACCTCATGTTATTAATCAAATCTAGAGTTTTTAATCTAGAGTTCACATTTTAGGATAAATGAAGAATCAAAAAGGACTCAAAAAAAAAAAAAAAAAAAACCTGTACAAGATGTCCATAAGACATCTACAAAATGTCAAAAAGATGTGCCTTGCATTTTGGTATCTGGATAATAATAGCTACCCCTTTTACATTTGAAGAACCAGTTTTTTTTTAAACAGTAACTGATCATTTTCTGTACCTAAGACCTCCAGGTCCTTTGCGGATCTTCAGAAAAAGCTTTGTTTTTACTGCTACTACCAGAGTAGCCACCAAGTGTGTGTACCCATCACAAGCATGAAAACTAAATGCATTTTAGATGATTTTATTTAATCCTGAAAACTAGAGGACAGGTAGGATTTGTGATTCTGCTCTCCCAGGGAGGCTAAGTCACTCACCGAAGGTCAACTTAGGTCAAACAGATTCTCAACGGCCAGCTTTGTATGATAAAGTTAAGAAGCAAACATGACGATATCAGGTAATAATAACAAACAAACAACATCCACAACTCCCCCCAGACCCAAGCTGGAGACAAGGCTATGTATTACGGGTACAGGACGAGTACACAGCAGGCAAGTGCGGACGCCGGCCAATGCACACTGGCGTGGCTTGCCTCTAGCTGCCTCAAGTACCCCTGGAGAGACTCAGCCTCACCGAAAACTTCCACAACTGCTTGCCACTAACCCTGGGATTACAGAGGGCCACAGCAGCCAAATGCAACACACTCAAGATGTGACAGCAAAACAGTGATAACACGTGGAAACTATGTCACCCATCAAAACCCATGGGTGGGGGCCCTCTGTGCCGAAGCCAGAGATGCTGCCATTCTGTTGGGGGACTTTCTCTGGTTGACACTCAAGCAAATGTAAGAGAACCAGCTGCAGGAATTCCTTGTAACAGTATGTTTTTTTCCCCTTTTCTTTCTTCTTTTTCCTTTTTAACTAAACAATATTAACAACTTGCCCACTAGTCGAAATCGTAATCAGAGCACTTGCTAACGTCTAGCCATGGCTCAAGCAAAGTGCAGAGCGTGGCAGTTGACAGCTTGTGTCCTGGACTCGGGTGAGCTTGCCTTGAATCCCAGCTCTGTGACCCCAGCGCTCAACTGCCTAACCTCAATTTCTGTTTCCTCATTTGTAAACTGATGATGACAATATTACCTACATCTCCCAGGACCGTGAGGATTCAGAAGAAATAATGTGTGAAAGTTCACGGCACAGGTGTGGCGACAGAAAGCACTCAGTCAGCGCTGGTTCTCAAGGCTGTAATTTCTAAGGTTGACGGCGGAGGATGGAGACTGGCTCCTGGTGAGCGTGGTGCTGGTCTAAAGGGCCTCCTGAAGCGCCCAGGGTCAGAGGGCCTTCCAGGCAGACACTTACTAAGTCAGTGATCTTTAGAATAGAAAACCTCAGGTCAATTGTTTACATACCACTTACGTCATTTTTTCTTTCTTTAGCCTACTCTTCATATGTGAAAATGGCATGCTTAGAAACAAGGATCAATTTCCAAAGGTTTTTAAAAAACTATGGCTGGGGCTTCCCTGGTGGCACAGTGGTTGAGAGTCCGCCTGCTGATGCCGGGGACGCGGATTCGTGTCCCAGTCCGGGAAGATCCCACGTGCCGCGGAGCAGCTGGGCCCGTGGGCCACGGCTGCTGAGCCTGCGCGTCCGGAGCCTGTGCTCCGCAGTGGGAGGGGCCACAGCAGTGGGAGGCACGCGTACCGCAAAAAAAAAAAAAAAAAAAACTATGGCTGGAGCAACAGGAGCTTTCATCACTGCTGGGGGACACTGCATTGGTGCATCCACTTTGGAAAACAGGCGCCATCAGTACACAAAGTTAAAGCCGCGCACACCTGCGGACGCCTGAATACGCATCCACCAGACATTCTTGTACACGTGCTCACCCAATGACACTTCTGTTATGTCCCTACAGCAGCAGTCTTGAGAGCCCCAAGATGGAAAGTATCTGAATTTCCACCAATAGTAGAAGGGATAAACTATGGTATATTCACAAATGGGACACATACAGCAACAACAGTGAAGTCCAACTACCTGAGTAACATGGGTGGTTTGAGCAAAATAAACCTTAAACAAAAAAGCACACACTGAATTATAGCGTCTACATGAAGTTCAAAACCAGGCAGAACCAGTCTGTGGTGAGTGGTTATCCCTGGAGGGGGAATAGTAATTGGAAAAGGGGCCTCTCGTGGGTCTCTGGGGTGAAGGCAGTGCTGTTTTCTTGTTCTAGATGCTGGTTACAGGAATGGGCCCAATTTGTGAAAATTCAGTGAGCTGTTTACTGCTTGGCATGTTTATATATTCACATCTTTGCATGTCAATAAAAAGTTAGAAAAATACAAAAATTAGGGTACAAAATTTAAATCAGTAATTTTATTTATTCCCCTCATTTGTCTAAAAGGGATTCAAGAAGCCACACGTTAACTTAAACTGTTTCCCTGAGATAAAACTGACCATCTTGTCCTACAATGGCACAAACACCTTAATGACACAGAGCACTGCTGGGAAACGCTGTCTTTGAACAGAAACGCCAAAGGGGCAAATACTCGAGAGGTTTTACTGTGGTCTCCTCGTCACAGTATCTACCAAAGAAGTCACTGACTAGCTAGGGATTAAATGACTTTTCATTCCAAAAGTAGTTAGTGCACTCTTATAACCTGTCAGTCACCCAGTACGAAATGCTAGAGCTCATGTTATGAGAAATTTCCTATTGAGGAATTTCTCACACTTGCGACTAGGCTGCCCAGAGGTTAATCTCATTCTCCTCAATGAGGCACGTCTGTGAATAAGGACACAGGATGGCGGGAGGACAGGCCCTGTGGTCGCAGAGACTGACCCATCCCAGCACAACCCTCTGCCTAACAAGAGTCACCAAGAGCCACTTTTCTTAACTTACGATACAGTAGAAACAAGACGTGGTCCAGCCAAAGACGAGTGGAGCCCACAATAAACTGAGTCTATTTGCAGCATTTTCTCTTTAGATAGACGAGGAGAATGGGATTTGGGAACATTTTTAGGTGCCCTGGGGTAAGGGCTATCCAAAATTTATTACTTTGTTAGAATCTTGGATATAATAAAAAATTTTAAAAAATCAATAAAGAATGTACTTAATTACTTGTGATACACTGTTACATACAGATGTCCAAGCAGCTAGTATATTATAAAGTTACATTTTATTTGGCTTACTTGGTAGCCATATTCTACATGTTCCCAATACAAAGTTAAACTCCATTTCTGACTAATACAAAACAGACAGAACAAACTAATGGTCAATAATCTACACTAACTGTTCACAAGAAAGCATCTATAAATAGGTACATGATGTTTTTATATGTGTGTGTGTATAAAATAATTATATTTAGTGCTAAGACTTCACCTGGGACAGTTTATGGAGCTACTCCACCTTAATGCAACAGTCCTCCAGCCAGTGTCAGCATGAGTTTTGTGTGAGCTAAGCATGAACTCAGCAGCTATCTGGTCCTCACTGGGTCCAGCTCCTGGCCTGGGGGTGTGGGCAACACCGAGGTGAGTATGACGATCCCTGTCCTCAAGGAGCTTCAGTCTAGTAGGGGATGAGACGTACTAGACTGTGAGCTCCTCGAGGGCAGGAAAAGTGTTTGGTTCTCTTGCCCAGTGACCAGCACCAGGCCCAGCTACGTGGTGCTCCGTGTTTGTGGAGCTGACTGGACCGGGATGCGGCCATCGGCGGCCCACAGGGCGAGGATGGCCAGAAGCAGCAAGAGTTCTGGACAGCCCACGGGCAGAGCAGGGAAAGAGGCTGAGGAAGACAGTAGGGCTGATTTCAGCAGGTGCAGAAGGAGGCCTTCCTGGCGGAGGCATGTGGTTAGTTTGGCCACAGTGTGAGAAAGGGATGGAAAGACACTGGCCGTAACTCAAGGAGCCTTAAATGCTACTCTGGAAGCCTCAAACTAACACAGGGGGTGCCAGGAACCCACTGAAAGTTGTCTTGAGCGAGGGAGTTACTCTCCCACTTCGACGGTCGGTAAGACTGACTGATGAAGTATGTGGGTGGGGGGCGGGGGCAGGGCGGTGAGGAGAGCTGGGAGGAGGGAGTGGGTCTGAAGACACTGAGCTGAGGCTGCTCCAGCTGGCCAGCTGGCACAGGCGGGCAAGGAGTTACTGACGGCTCCCAGATGCAGGTGCAGACAAAGGCCCCACTGTAACCTACACAAGCTGAGGGGCCAGAGGAGACGGTAACGGCTTCGCTTCAGGATAAACACGATGTCCTCCAACTGAAGACACAGGTCTGGGACTTGTGAGAAAAGGCAGGACTGAAGCTAAAGACAGACGGAGGTGGGGAGCGAAGCCACAGGAACAGTTAAGACAACCAACCAAGGAGAAATACTGAGGGGAGGGGAGGAGGCTGTGGAGAGAAGCCGGCGGATACCCAGAGTAACGGGGAAGAACGTGCCGGGGAGGCGGGCGGGTGGAACTGCTATCAGAGGGGGGGTTTCACGGACAGAATCTGTCAGATGCTGAGGAAAGGTCAAGGAGGAACAAAAAAGTTTATGAGCAAAACACGAAATGAAGCATGTTCGAAAACCAGCTCCAACAGGGACAGCAGGTATAACTAAGCTGCATGAGAATTAAGAACCTGGAGAGCTCCAGCTTGAAGAAAGCTGTCTTGAAAGACCTGAGGGGCCGGCTGTCACGCGCGAGGCCCCGGAAGCAGGCCCGGAGGGGGAGCGTCAGGGGTGTCACCGTGCGGCCAACGGTGCCGACCCCCACCTCCTTGGCCGGAGTTCAAACGCCGGGGCAGGACTGTGTTTTGCTCACCGCTGGGCCCACAGAACCTAGCTTGGAGCAAAGGAGACACTTAGCAAAACAGCTGCTGACTGGACGAGTCTCTCCCTCTTCTCACTAAGGCCCCGCTCCTTCCCGGAGACATTCTCCTCGCAGGAAACGCGTCAGCCGGGCAGGTGGCGCTGCCGGAGGGTAGGCGAGGCTGAGAGGGTTCGAGCGCTGGGGGACGGGGTGGGGGGTGGGCCAGAGGAGCTGCCAGGGGCTTTTGGGCCCTGACATTTGGTAATTTTTATGAAAAAAGACGAAAATATAGCAAATAAAAGAACTCAAATAAAATCAGGGGAGTACCCCAAACATGAAACAGCGCATTAAACCATGGCGTTGGCTGGTTGGTTATGTATTATACTAAAATATCTGGTTGATTAAAGTATTAAGTCTCAATCTAGACTTTAGTTCAACAAGTGTTTACTGAGCACTGACCAGGTGCTGGTCCTAAGCTCTGCCGCAGGCCTACAGAAATGAGCAAGACGGGATGAGGGCCACCTGTCGAGGCCTCTGAGTCTGGCCAGTAGCAGGTCAGCTCCGCACAGACCCTCTGGGGGGCCCAGCACACTAAGAAGTCCGCGTGTTCTTTCCAGGGGACTGGGGGCTGCTGGAGGTTTGGGTCTAAAGGCGTCTGGCACGAAGTAGGAGTCACAAAACGGCAGCTGACCAGGTAACGTGGATATCTGCGCTGTAACAGAGCGCTGAAGAGGTGCCATAGGAGGGTGCCATACCTCTTTGGGGGTGGGGCAGATGAGGGAGGCTTCCTGCAGGAGGCAACCCTGAGCTGGGCTCCAAAGACTGAAGAGAAGCGCCCTGTGGTCAAGCGGGGGTTAGGCAGAGGCGCCGGGTGCCTCTGGAGCAGAGGAAGGGGTGGTGTGAGGCGAGACTAGGGAGTGGGCGGGGACTAGACCACGTGGAGCCTGTGGGCTGTGCCACGTTGGTCAGCAGTCAGGGCAGAGACACTTGATCACAATTTGAAGTTTATTAAGACTTGAAGACATAGTCTTCTTAAGGCTCTAACAATGTATAAATAAATACAAATCCGTAAAGAAGTAATTACGTTTGCCCAAGAAACAGGTTTGCCTCAGACGTACTGATAAAAGGACCTGCCAGGAAGAAGCAGCGGAGGCCTGCCCGCCCCGCCCCGGCCCCCGGCCCCGCCCCCGGCCCCGCCGCCCATCCTACCTGAGCTGGGCTTTGAGCTCAGTGAAGCGGGGCCTCCGGCTGGGGTCGTAGGCCCAGCACTTGGTCATGAGGCTGTAGAGGGTGGGCGGGCAGTTCGGAGGCATGGGCAACCTCTCCCCGTTCTCAATGCGACCTATCACATCATTGTTCTTCACGCCTTGAAAGGGCTTCACACCGTGCATCAGTATCTCCCACATACACACACCTGTGAGGCGGGACGGAAACACAACGGTAAACTTAGCAGCAGGAGTGCGACTCCCACGTTTCAGGAATAACTTCATAGCTCGTACGAGAACCACCTGTGTGATTACGGGCACAGCAGCCAAATAAAGCAGCATTCACTTAGCTCTGTTACCAAATAAGAACAGGAATACTAATTTAGGATGATGCGAATAATGAAACTATTATCAAGAAAAAACCCATTACTTTTCTAAGAGGTTTATTTCTCTAAAAACATCTACATTAGAAAATGGCCCACCAGCTACAGTGATATTTCATAGCATAGCTTAGTGAACCAATTCAAAAAAAAGCTGAATGAATTTTAGGTTTCCCTCCACTTTAGTCCAACCTGCTTATGATCACAGCAGCTGGCTTGAAGCTTAACAAAGAAAACCCTGCAACTTAAGTCTTATGCCTTCAGAATACTCAGATTCCTCTACAGGTTCCCATCACTTGGCATTTTGGCCACTCAGATCTGCACCTGAACACGCTCCTTCGTGACCTGGCTTGTGCTGAATTCTAGATTTGATGCCTTTCATTTTGTTCTCCACCAGTTCTCTTCTCCCAGGTCCCTTTGTGAGTCCCTTTGGGAGGTGCTGTGCCCTCCCTTCTCTCCTGTCTCCACAGCCTCAGACATTCCTTTTATGTGAGTGACGTAAATGGTTAACCTGTCCGTGCGGTTCTGTGATGGCCCCCAGATCCAGCATGTCTAAGATTGCCCTTCATCTCTGTTCTGGAATCTGACCCCTTCCTGACTTGTCTCAAGTCTTGGAAGCGTGACCCTTCGTGTTCTGTAGCTGCTGCTGCTCTGGTGTCCACTGTGTCCCCTCCTTTCTGCTCCAAGTCCGTCCCTGTCATCGTCCTCCTGCTCTGCGTTCTTGCAAAGCCCCCAGTGGAGCCCCCTCCTGCGCTGCCTGCCCTGCCCCCTGGGAAGCTCCTGTCTAACCCACCGCAAGTGTGCTCCATACACCGGATCCTGGGGGCAGAGGGGCTGCGACTGTCTTTCTGTAGCTTCAGCACCTAAGATGCTGTGTGCCTCAGAGGAGGAAGGCATGCCATTATGCCATTATATCACATTAATGTGAGTTAGATCTGAAATTAGCCAAAAGTCCAACTTCAAAGTAAAGAGTATATGACAAAAATAATGCCTTAGTTCTGCTTTTCTCACCAGAAATTATGACAACATCATTAGTAATAATAACAACACTGGGTATCATTTCTTGAGACCTTCATACGTCTCTGGCACCTTTCCTTGAAATTTACACGATCCTTAATTCTCACACCTTACATTTCTTTAAAAACTGTATTTTATCAAATCTGAGATGCCACTGATTATAAGAGACACTATTATTTTATATTACCAAAAAGGCGGGGATATGCTACCCACTAAGTTGTAATGTGATCCTTTGTCACCTCTTAGAATTATTTTATTCTTACCAAAGAGCGGTTTTAAACTCATTCGGACAAGAAAGTAGCACCAATATGAACAAAAAACAGGCTACACGAGTGTAGGCGAGGACCCACATGACACCCCCCCACCCCCCGACTAACACCAACTGTGAAATGCCACTGATTTGTGACAAATCCTACTTCCAGAAATGTGAAAAAGAAGGCATCTTAGACTTTTGAAATGTGAAATCCTCTTGAGAGGACAAGTAACCTGCTCTATGGGTCACAAAGCTGACAGGTGAGGTCTTGGGATCTGAAGCCAATTGGACTCCAGCACCTTCTCCAATCATGTCACACCACTTCCTGTTTTACTGAATTCCTTCCTCTACCTAGTATCAGTTAGGGCACTAAATGGCTACTGAAAGTCAACAGCAAGGAAGCAGAAGAAAAAATGAGAACACGTACTTCATGTATATAAAGTTATTTTTATTTATAGGAAAAAGAAGGTGCGTAAACTTAACAGGGCATCTCCTGGGAAGTAGTTTAAAATCCGGCAGAGAAAATATGCGCACAGGACTATTCACAAGATCTACACGTGAGTGTCTCGACAGAGAGAGAAAGTGCTGGGAAAGCAGAGAAAGGGAGTCTATGTCTGGATGGCACACCTGCTGCATGGGGCTTCGTGGCAGAGCGGATATTTCAGGTGAATGAAGAAACTCTTTCCAACCTCTTCCCGAAGGTTAAAAAGAGTTTCAACTGGAGGAGAAGGTGTCAGGATGAGGTGTCCAGAAAGAAGGAGTAACACCCGGAAAGTGGGGCGGGGATGGAGTGTCATCCACACCAAAAAGGTGAGTCATTTAAAAATCCGGGTAAGGTAGTGGAAGTAAGTACTGCAGAGTGAATGACAGCCACACTCTCGCTCCACTGGGGGCTCTGCAAGAACGCAGAGCAGGAGGTTGACGACAGGGACGGACTTGGAGCAGGAAGGAGGAGACACAGTGGACACCAGAGCAGCAGCAGCTACAGAACACGAAGGGTCACGCTTCCAAGACTTGAGACAAGTCAGGAAGGGGTCAGATTCCAGAACAGAGATGAAGGGCAATCTTAGACATGCTGGATCTGGGGGCCATCACAGAACCGCACGGACAGGTTAACCATTTACGTCACTCACTTAAAAGGAATGTCTGAGGCCGTGGAGACAGGAGAGAAGGGAGGGCACAGCACCTCCCCGAGAGGGAGGCAGGCGGAGTGAGAAGGGGCTAGAGGCAGCGCCTTGGGCCCTGCGGGCCACACCTGGGCGCACGACACACACCCACATCTGAGGAACAGAGGAGGGCATGGGCGAGCAATGAGGCAGGCCAGGCAAGGGAGGGCAAACCAAGCTACAGACTCTGACAACAGACAGAGCTAAATCCCTCTCAGAGAATACGTGAACTGTAATTCTAACACAAAAGTTTTCAAATACTCACCAAACATCCATACGTCACTAGCTGAGGTAAAACGGCGAAAATTGATTGACTCTGGAGCCATCCATTTAATAGGCAATTTTCCTTTGGAAGCTAGAAGATTAATTTTAGAAAGTAAAACTTCCCTGTCACCTGCTTAGGAATCTAACAGTTAGAGCTAGCTGAGATTTTTAGTACCAAAACCTTTGGGAGAACTGCCTTGCACTCCCTGATGCTGGGTCGTCTGGGGGTGACAGAGGAGAGGCAGGGGGCAGGTCGGGGGGAGCCCCGGTTACGGGGAGGCATCAGCTCCCAGCTCAGTTGTGCAGGCTTCATCTATAGGCTGGAGGCCTGGCTTCAGATACGGTCTGGTAGTGGCACACAGTCAATTCTCATTCACGGTAGTTACACTCTATCTAAAGTCGCCTTGAACACTGAACCACCGCTCCCGGGAGAAATGTGTACGTATATATCCATACCTCACACAGATTATAACCTTAAATCCTAAAAACTTATCCTGGTAGGTTCTGACTTCTTTGGAAAATGAGGTATGGATGTGCCGCGGACCTGCCTGAGGCCCCGCTCCCCGCCCCCGCACACAGGGGCCACAGCTGGGGCTCCAGCCTGCCCGACTGGCCCAGAGCCAGAGGTGCTGGCGCTGCACAGGGCTGCCCCCTCCTCGTTGTCCACCAGCCCAAACGGACACTTTGTCACTGCCCCGGGCACATCCACACTTGACTATGAACGCCTCGTTGCGTGGATTCGGGAAGTTACAAGTCTCAGCAAGCAGACGAATACGCAAAAATAGAATCCACCAAATATGAGGACGGGCTGGACCACCACCAGGATGTGAAGAGCAGGAGGGGGCAACAGAACGGAAAGGCCACTCTCAGAAAGCCTGGAACTGGCCCTCTTTCGAGGCCTAAAATCCTTCCTCTGGGCCACCTCCCTCAACACTCCTTCACCAGGTACCAGCCCTCAAGGAGTCCTCATCCCAAAAGGCAGACACAGTTTCTCAAATCCAGCGGAAGCGAGAGGGTGTGGCCGGGGGAGGGGCGGGGGGAGGAGGGAGGGGCTGCAGGCGCCAGGCGGGGACACAGGCCCTGATCCAGGGGCCCCCGGAGCAGGGTGCCAGGCTCTGCAGTGCTGTCAGGGGCTGGGCTTCCTTCTGTAAGCAAGGGTGCTCTCAAGACTTTTAATCAGAAGACAATTACATTTGTTTCCTTAATTTTCTTCCACTTAACTTCATGCACCTTCATGACAACTGAGGTCAAAGCCTCTGATTCCCTCACAACAAATGACTCTCCAGCTGTGTGCTCCGAGGGCGAGGACCCCCTAACCCCGAGGGGCTGTTCTCCTGAAGCCTAGCAGGATCTAGACTTACTGACCTCTCTGAGATAACAACGTGTGAACTCGTCAGTTGCCCACTTTAAGTGCTGTCTAGATGATGTAGAGTCTTGGCCACCGTGCTGTTTGGAGTTTAGCCCTTTAGTGGAATTCTAGGGTTTGGACTAGTCAGGATGTGAGGTAATATGAAATGTATTTTAAAACAGTGGAAAGGTGGCTTGGTCGTTTTTAAATTAAATGACTACACAATCAAAATGAATAAACAACCAGACTTTTCCTTCCACATAACAAAGGATCAGGCTGTAGTATACAGAGACCATTTGGACAGAGAACAGTCGTCAGCTACAGTATAAAATGCAAAAGACTAATTCTGTATGCAAGATTAGGGCTCATTTTGCGACAATACAAAAATCAAACAAACTGAGCAAGAAACTGGCCTTTGTAAAATGGTAGTAATAACTAGAAAATACACTAAAAGCATAATATGGACTTATAATCCAAACCTTAGCTGAAGTACCAGGAATATGAAAATCAGGAATAATTTGAAAAACCAAGTCAATCTGATTCCAAGACTGGGAAAACTAAAGAAAAAAATCCCATCAGCTAGAGTTCAGCTCCAAAGCTAAAGGATCAAAGTCTCTGGAGTCAGCCGACTGCAGATCTGTAAGTCCGGCGGTGTGCACTGAACCAGGGCACCCACCGCTCTGCTGGGAGGTTAGCCAGCTGTGTCTACGGAGTGGAGGACATCTGGGCTGATTCCAGCTTTTGGCTGCTAGAAATAAAGGTACAATGAACAAACACCAGTTTTGTGTAAATGGGAGTTTTCAGTTCTCTGGGAGAAATGCTTAGGCGTGTGTAATAGCTAGGTCGTATGGGAGGCGCATGTTTAGTTTTTTAAGAATCTGCCAAACTCTTTTCCAGAGCAGCTGTACCATTTTACATCTGCACAAGCAATCTACGTTCTCTGTGTCTGCCAGCATTTTGTGTTGTCACTGCCGTTACTCAGTCATCCTGACAGGTGTGCACGATAGCTCCCCGTGGGCTCACTCTGCATCTCCCTAGTGGGTAACGTGCTCACGTGCCATCTGAACACCCCCCGCAGTGGAGTCTCTCTTCATATCTCTGCCCACTTTCTACCTGTGTCCTTTCTTTTTTTACTGCTGAGTTTTGAGAACTCTATCTGTAGTCTAGATACCGGTCCTGTGTTAGATATGTGGTTGGCAAACACTTCCTCCTACTCTGTAGTTTGTCTTTTCATCCTTCTGCCTGGGTCTTTTGCAGAACAAAAATTTTAAATTTTGATGAGGAAGAAGCTATCAATTTTTCCCTTTCATGTATGTTTTTGGTGTCATGCCTAAGGACTCTTTGCCTGGCCCTAGATCCGAAAACTTTACTCCTATGTTTTTTCCTAAAGGTCTTGTAGTTTTATGTCTTCTATTTAAGTCTATGATCCATTTGAGTTAATGGCGAGTGAGTTTAGGTTGAGGGTCATTTCTTGGCCAGGGATGACCAACTGCCCCAGCACCTTTGTTGAGAACGCTGTCTCTCCTCCATGGACCTGACTGTGTACCACAGTCAGAAGTCAGCTGAGCATATTAGAATGTAGCTTTTTCAGAATTAAAAATCATTAAAGATCCTGAGCCTGTTTCTGATTTATTGCTCTGATTTCTTACCTTTGTAGTAAGTACTGTCTTCCATATATCGGGATAATCCGAAGTCTCCTAATTTTACACAATCGTTTGAGGACACCAGAACATTCCGAGCAGCAATGTCCCTGATAAGGAAAAATTTGGGACAATACATTTTAATACAAGGGAAAAACCCCACAAACTCATCTATATTATATAAAGACATACAGGTACTCTGAAAGACAGCTTATATACAATACAAACAAGAGCTTTATTATACACTGAAAAAGAGAGATACTTTTATTATTTTACTTCAAATATATTCCTTTTGGCAGATATTTACCCATTAATATGGTGATTACTACTTTGAATGATGGTGAAGAATATTCTCAAATAATGAAACCACTTATTAGTTTTCATGCAGTCATATTGCCGGCTGCATTAACTGACAGACAGTATACACGACCAGGGTGTGTAACTCTACGGTTACTAAAAAACCTCATTAATAAAAGTAAAATGATCTTTGGAACACGTGTAAACGATTTTGCTGATGCAGTCCGTTTCAGTGCCGGATAACAAAACTCTAACACAATGCAAAGCAAATAAATTGTAAGGGCTTTAACTTGTATTCAAATGAGAGACCCAGATTATGAATAGAAATTCTGCAAAAGGCCAACAGATGTCACTCCTGGCGCTATGGTGTCCTGGGAAGTCCCAGGACAATATGTTTTAGGTCCATAGTGCCACGTAGAGGCTGTCAGTGGTATCTGTGGAAGGAATAACGGACCCGTTTCATACTCCATGTGAGGAAAAACCCCTCAGATCCACGTGTTCCCACGCCAGGGCACCACACTCGGCTGGGATACGCACAGCAGGACAGTTAGTGCCGTCCGTGTACGAGAGTTGGGGGAACGAAAGGTCTCAGGGCACAGTGAGAACCTCTGCCCACCTCCTTCCTGCTCAGAGGCAGCTCACCAGCTTCACGCCCGGGTCTCACCTGTGCACAAATCTTTTGCTCTCTAGGTACGCAAGGGCTGTGCTAAGCTGATAGGCATAGAGGATCAGAGATGCTAGATCCAAACTGTATTTCCTTACTTGCAGAAATGACCTCAGCTTTTTGAACAGTGACCAAAAAAGAAAAAAGAGAAAGAATTAGTGTCAGAGACTAAAAATCAACAGCAGAAGAGCTATATTCAAAAACAATGCTGATCATTTCCAAATGCATTTTTATGACAATGGCTTCAATTCTACCCTAATAAAAAAAGCATGATGAAAGAAACATATTAGGTCAGAAACTATGGTTAATCATTCTTTACTTGAGATCCAGTTGCAAAATTGGAATCTTCATGATTCTAGACACATTTCTGAAAAAATACAGAAAGACGCTTCCAGGGAATGAATAAACGCACAGTATAAAATACTGCCAGATAATGAGAGCTGGAGAACAAAAAGCTCCCGTTACCGTTCAAACAAGCCTCCTCCACAGCCGTGGTCAGTCCACCTCCCTCAGACCTCCCCATGCCCCAGGCAGACCTGAGCACAAGGGGATGAAAAGGAAGGGGAGGCAGGAGGTTCTCCCTCTGCCCCCAGGAATTCTGGGTGAAGAAGGATAAAATGGTCCCGTGTTGGGTATTTACGCGCTAGGCTTACTGGTCCTTACTACAGCTATCATGACTAATTCAGCTAAATGCTAATAATCCAGCAAAGAAGGCGGATGAATTTAACACTCCAATCCTACAAAATCTCCTACATGAAGGAGAAATATTGATGATTTAAGCCAGAAGAATTAGCAAACTCTCCAAAAACAAAAGCAGAAAAATAATGTGATCCAAAAAAATCCGTAAACACTCCATTTTATTTGGCAAGGCATGGTAGAGGAAGGAAAGACACCGGAGAGGCCCTCAGATAGTTCGCTCGCCAACTCTGTTACCCAAGCTGAAGAGGACAGCAGTGGGAGGCGCCAGGCAGTGGCCTGTCCTCGGAAGGCAGGGCTGACGCCGTCACGAAGAGGATGACGGGCCTAAAGCACCCTCGGGTTCCTGATAACAGAAAACCCCAATTTTCATTAAAAGCAAGACTGTTTGGTGTCCTTCAAAGGAGAAGTAACGTGTATAATGTGTCAGAAGGTTAAACTACTAGGTTTCAGTGCCACAGAGTCATGTGTAGACATCTGGAAAGTTGCCGTGTTTGCCCCAAGCAGGGGCCCACAGAGCAGCCTGGGGACACAGACAGAGGCTGTGTGGCTCAGCAGGCCTGGGTGGCACCAGCGTCCAGGCGGTGGTGATACACCGACTAAAGAGCTTCTGTGTTCCAGAGAGAGTCAAATAAGGACATCTGCCCACAGTCTGTTACTCACGTTTTAAAAAGAAACTGTGACTAACATGAGTTGGTCTGAAAGACACTGAAAAGTGAATGCCCAAAAATATGAAGCAACTGTTCTGATTTACGTAAATTCAGCCTTAATTTACCCAGACTCCACTAACGTTGCTTCTTTCACTCTCAAATCCCTGGGCTTGTTCTTCAGACAACAGCAACAGAGAGGGAAAAAAGAACCGCTTGGTCACCTGTTGCTTCCAGTCCTCACAAATCCTTTGGATGGGAAGACACTGCTGCCAGCGCTGAGTTAGGGGATTACTTGGGAACTTACTGACGAAGACGCTCTACTCATATGCACTAGGGTGTATGTCGCACACTTCCCCGAGGGGGCGGGCGGAGCGGGCAGGAGGCGGACGTGGGGCAGGTACCTCTCCGAGCGTGCACAGCTCCATGATGATCCAGACGGGGTTCTCTGTGATGACTCCGATCAGCTTCACGATGTGAGGGTGGTCAAACTGACGCATCGTTACTGGGGGAAAACAGTGGTCCACGGTCAGGCTTCTGAAGATATTTCAGTTTCCTAAAGACTAGTTCAAATAAGACTCAAGACATTTTAATGGGGAACTCCTTGGTGGTCCAGTGGTTAGGACTCGGTGCTTTCACTGCCAGGGCCCAGGTTTAATCCCTGGTCAGGGAACTAAGATCCCATAAGCTGTGTGGCACAGCCAAAAAATAAGAATAAAAAAAACTCAAGGCTAATGATGTGGCAACTGGGAATTCAATTCCACTGGTCAGCTCACAAGTCGCCATAAAGTGGCACAAAAAAAGCAGACCATGTGAGGCACGAGATGCCACTGCAGTGAACTTGTGAGCAACTTTACAGGGGGACATACTGTGAGAGTTAAGGGTTAAGAAAACCTCCTCTTATTTTCCACGGACAAATCTGACCAGGGGCTAACTTTCTAGGTTTTCCTTTGGAAATCTCATGAAGTTGGAACGTGTGATTCATTTTCTAAGCAATACCCTTCATGGTAAAAACCACCCCGATTGGTAAGTTGCTTATGGGGTAGCAAGAGCTCCCCTGAGCGTGGTGTGGCTGGGTGTCCCCTGCAGAGCCCCAGAGCCCACAGCGACGGGTTCGTGAGGACTTCTACTTTGGACCCGGGGGGCTCCTCAGTCCCCCACTGGGGCCTCATCCCCTCACAGTACCTGATCACTATCAGGGCTAAGCAAACGAGTTCCCGGACTGCTGTGAGGATTTCCCTACAGGAGAAATGCTGGCCTGCTATTTCCAGTCCTGTACTCCCCTCAAAGAAAGTCTGATGCCAGATACGGCCTGTGGCCGTCACGTGAGTGTGACTGCCTCACTGAGCCCAAGATGACCAAGAGGGTCCTGCACATATACGCACATACCTATGTGTGGGTGCGTATTTTTAAGTGTGTATACATTTCTAACATCTAATATCAGGGCTAAGGAGGTCACCTGCACAGTACAATGACTAGGATTAGTGAGAAGCAGGACAACCTTCACAGAACTCCAGAACCTCAGAACGGGAAGTGACTTTACATGTGACCTACTGCAGGGGTCCCCAAAGTACCTGGACTTCATAGACTATTGAAATGAAAAAAATTTTTTTTAATTTTGGGGATCAATACAGGGTTGATTTTTTTTTTTTTTTTTTGCGGTACATGGGCCTCTCACTGTTGTGGCCTCTCCCGTTGTGGAGCACAGGCTCCGGACGCGCAGGCTCAGCGGTCATGGCTCACGGGCCCAGCCGCTCCGTGGCATGTGGGATCTTCCCGGACCGGGGCATGAACCCGTGTCCCCTGCATCGGCAGGCGGACTCTCAACCACTGTGCCACCAGGGAAGACCTGGGGTTCATTTTTTTTTTTTTTTTTTTTGCGGTACGCAGGCCTCTCACTGTTGTGGCCTCTCCCGTTGCGGGGCACAGGCTCCGGAGGCGCAGGCTCAGCGGCCATGGCTCACGGACCCAGCCGCTCCGCAACATGTGGGATCTTCCCGGACCGGGGCACGAACCCGTGTCCCCTGCATCGGCAGGCGGACTCTCAACCACTGCGCCACCAGGGAAGCCCCTGGGGTTGATTTTTATGATGCCAAGCAAGGACATTAGAATCACAGCAGGTGCAAATATATTTTAGTATCCATTTTAGTATGGAGCCCAGTGTGGACTGCAACTCAGCACTGGATACATCTGGAGTAGACAGGCCTCTCACTGTTTTCACTCTAGACACCCTACAGCCGTCCCTCAGTATCCACAGGGGATTGGTTCCAGAACCCCCAGGGGGAAACCAAAATCTGCGGATGCTCAAGTCCTTCTAAAAAATGGTGGAGTATTTGCACGTAACCTATGCACATCCTCTTTATACTTTAAATCATCTCTAGATTACTTGTAATACCTAATACAATGTAAACGCTATGTAAATAGATACCAGAGCGCAGCAAATTCAAGTTTTTGCTTTGTGGAACTTTCTGGAATTTTTTTCCCAGATATTTTCAATCCGAAGTTGGTTGAATCTGTAGATGCAGAACTTGCGGATATGGAGGACTGTATATCCTACCAACGCACCCAAGGATTACACTGCCTTCTTGCAAAGTCACCCCACACTCACTTGAGAGAACTCAAACCCTTAAGGTATTTTCTCCCCCTCAATTTTGCCTACATATTCCAAGAATAGGACCTGGTAGTTAAAAACAAACAAACAAACAAGCAAACCCCCCCCCACACACATAAACACCTGGCACAAAATCCAAAATGTATCACTGAATTTCATCTTGTCAATTCAGTTCATCACTTAAGTATAATGTGATATTTTTGGATAAACATTCAGGAACCCAGTATATTCACTCATTTTCAATTGACTTACCATCATTTTTGGTTTTATGTTACCCTTTAGAGAAGTAATTATTAAAAATACTACACAGTACAGGGCTAAGAGGAGAATCTTGTGGTCACTAGGAAACTCTATCCCTGCTGAACTAAAACCCAATAGGTGTAGTAGTTTGACCTGTTATTCATTCACCCAGGGCAAGGAGCTCAGGCTAGGGGTGGCTGTTTGCTTTCACAAACTAAATTTCACTAGAACACAGTCTTGCTCAGCCCTTTACCTGCTTGTCTGTGGCTCTTTCACACCCCGATGGCAGAGCTGAGCAGTTGTGACAAGAGACCATCTGGCCTGCAGAGCCTAAGATATTTACTATATGGTCCTTTATAGAAAAAGTTTACTTCCCCTCTTACGTATAGAGCCTGTCAAAGCCCTACAGGATTTTAGGTATACTACATCCATCATGTTTCTCTGAAATAACAGCCTTTCAAAAAGAGAACAAGGTTAGTTTGAACTGACTACTCCTGTGAAACTCTAAAGTTGATTTCTGTAATGGTGATTCCAAAGCCCTACAAAAATCACGATACAATAACTGTTCATAAAAATTTTAGAGAAGCAATTTTAAAAATGTGCATTTTTGAAAATATATAACGCACCTTACCACCAAAGGCGGACAGGCTGTTAGGTAATGATGGCTGATATATATTCTGTGTTTTCTTGGCCTAGATGCCCTGAAGAAATAAACTAGTTGAGACAGAAGTCATCACCAGGCCTTGTCTTGTACTTAAGTCAAAGATCCAGGAACGGGACTAGGATTTGCTTCAACTTAACTGATGAAGTTACAATATGACTCACTCCATGACTTGTTACTTATTGGACTACTCGGTGATAAATGTTTTTGAAATTCAATGTACATGTGATGAAGGACACCAAGACTCATCCACACGACCAGTGGCTACTGAGTGCCTTCTATGAGTTAAGCCCTGTGCTGTCTCTGGGTCTGAGCGGTGAGCAGAAGAGAGACGTTCCTTGCCCCACTGGGGCTTAAAGTCTAGAGGGAGACAGAGACAAGAGTAACTTTTAAACAATGTGTGTGTGTATGTGTGTGTGTGTGTATACATATATATTTATTTGTTTGTTTATTTTGGCTGCACCCGGTCTTAGCTGCAGCATGCGGGATCTTTGTTGTGGCATGCAGGATCTTTTTTTTTTTTTTTTTTTCTTAGTGGCGGCATGCGGACTCTTAGTTGTGGCATGCATGTGGGATCTAGTTCCCGGATCAGGGATGGAACCCGGGTCCCCTGCACTGGGAGCGCAGAGGCTTACCCACTGGACCGCCAGGGAAGTCCCTAGACAATGTATATTTAATTATGGACACTTAGGAAGGGAAAGAGCAGGGCCCTGTGACAAAGCCTCCTAAGGAGACACTATTAAAGTATGTGGTCAGAAGGGACAAGCCGAACGGAAGCAGGAAGACGACCCAGCTTGAGGGCAGGTGGGAAAGAGCCTGATGCATGTAAACGGGCAGGACCAGATCCTGGCTCTCTGAGGGTCTGCACTCAGGAGAGAGGACCCATCACACACAACTCTCCACAGCAGCCCCCTCAGGATGGGCAGGGTTTCCTCTCCCTCACTCATCCGTGGGCTCCATCCCGCAGGGACTGTGTCTGTCCCGCTCACCCCCAACTCCAGGGCCTGCTGGCATCTCTATGTATCTGCCCAATACCAGGGTGAAGCTGGCTATGGTGCAAGGTGCCGGAGGATGAAGGGACAGGAAGTCAACCTGCCTTTACGTCCCAAACGTGACAGCTGACCTGGGAAACTCTGCAGACACGTGCCTCTACAAATACACATACTAGTTGCATGGCAAGGTAATAAATGTAGTTGTCTCATTAAAACTCAAAACATTATTTTTCTTACATCTTCAGAGACAGTTTGGATTTCACAGAAAGTCAAATGGAGTTCCACAGACATTTCTAGAAACTTACAGGCTTCTTGAAGGAATTTCTCTCTCACGCTGTCCGAAGTACAGTTTTTACATGTTTTAATTGCAACCGCCAAAGCTGGATTCTCCTGTGACGGGGACACATGCAACAAGAGGGTCTCTATGTTAATCAATGGGCACGTTGAGGACAGGCTGTTTATTCTGCAACTCTGGATTCTGGATCAGACAGAACCAGAATTGTACAATCTCAAGAGCGAGAGGAACAGTTAAAATCCTCTGTAGAAAAACCCCAGAAAACAGACGTGCATGTAAAACGCTGCAGGCGATTCGTCTGTTCCACAGACATTTCCTCTCCGTAGTGCCGGGCACTCCTGTAGGGGCTTAGGCTGCACCAGTGAACAAGGGCTGGCGACCCCTGTGCTACTCCAGCTGACGTCCCAGAGGAGGATACAGACAAACACGGTGAACGAGACATCCATCGTGGACTGGAGCGGGTTAGAAGGTAACCTCCCCGAGAGGAGAGGAGAGGAGAAGAGAACAAAGAACTGCTGGAGGGGAGGGGATGCCGGCCAGGGGCGGAGGGAGGGGTCGGATCTTGTGGCTTCTACCCTAAGTGAGAGGCCCCCCGGAAGGGGAGGTGAGGAAAGGCGCCACGGAGGCGGGGGGCACGAAGACAGCGGGCTGGGCGTCGGGGAGGGCAAGTTTGGGTTTCTGGTGAGAGAAGGGGGAGATCAGAAGCCCAGCTCTGGACAAGACAGGCTTGAGATGTCGGTGGGACGGCAGCTCGCCGGCACAGAGGCCCATCTGTTAAACGTCTGAGTTTGGGGCCTTCTGAGAGTCACTAGCAACACAGGACACCTCAATGCAACCACTCTGCTCTGAATGACTTAGTCTTTGTCCTCTGTAACTAGACAGCAAACTTCTAGGACCAGCACCATGAATTCTACCTCTATGTGCATAAGGCTGACTGGTATACCTTAGAAATGACACAAAATGCCCATTTTACAGGAGATCTGAATAACAACAGAAACTTCTGTAAGACCATAAATCATCATCAATCCTGTCAATTCAACTCAAATACTGAACATGGTGCTTTATTAAGATAGTAAAGAAACGCGAGGAAAATACTGCTCTCTAAAAACGCATAGTTTCAAGTGGATGCTAAGCCTGAGATTCCATGGGCAGCACGTCTACAAAGGGGCGCACGTGGGCAGACCACGTGGCTCGGCCATCAGTCCATGGACTAGGCCCGGTGACGAGTGGCCCCAGGCTGCAGAGGCCTGGGGGGTGCCGAGCTGTCAGGGCGGCTGGTCACAGAGACCTGATGCTGGAGAAGAAGATGTCAGTCTACAGCAAGCAAGACCAGAACTGGGCAGAGGGTTTTCTAAAAGTCTTTAAAAGGGGGCAGATTCGAACACATCTAGGTCACTGCTCACAGCACGATTTTCACCACCTTCTTTAAAACACAAGCAGAGTTTAGCAGACAGAGCAGTTCTTCAGTGTTGAATGAAAACGCCCCCCTGGTGTCCACGAGGCCGAGGTGAGGGGTAGGTGATGAGGCGCTGAGTCAGTAACAGCTAGCAGACACTCGCAAGATCTTAACAAGTGAGTCTAGAGAAGGACTGCTCTGGGATGAATTAAGAGAAAACAGATTTAAAGCATGGTGCTTAAGACTAGGATAATAATGGTGCGAGGGTGTGCAGATGGTCAGCGATGCTCAAATTATAAAAATAAACCTGATAACCGGGCCTAAGAAAGAAAGAAAAGTGTGTGCTGGGAGCCTTCAGATACGCCTCGTGCCCATAACTCTCAGAACGAGGGCTGCCCTGCAGCCCCAGGTGCCGGCCCTGCACCCGGCCCAGTCCCCCTCTGCTTGCTTCTCCTCGTCATCCTCCTCCCCCGTTCGGCTCCACCTGGGGTCCCTGCACTGGAGCTCCGCCCAGCCTGGCACACTCCCCACGGGGAGCTCAGGGACTGTCCCTCCTTGCTCACGTGTCAGCATCTCACGGGAAGAGGGCCCTGACCTCCCCAAGCCCAGGCTTTGTTTTTCTCGGAGCACAGATGCCCCACTTGATACTCTGTGTTTGCTTCTGCCTGTTCCCTCGTGCCTCAGATAGAATTTAAGGTCTGTGAGAGCAGGAACTCTGACCGTTTTGTTCATTACAACGTCCCCACCACCGAGCTGCCACTTGGGGGACGACTGACAAATAACTGCTAAAAGAATTCACTGAATCTCAAATAACGTAACCAGTGCTGGGTTCTTGCCCATGAAATCTATGCTGAGTTACATTTGACCAATTATTCAGAATCCCTGATAAAATGTTATTACATCTTACAGAACACTAAAGACCATAATCTGGAAAAAGGATTTTTAACGGAAACCTAGAGAAATGGATTGGCTATAAAATTAGACTCCCACATGAAAAACAAAATAAACAAGCACTCACATACGATGTGTATCAGAAAGACACTCAACAAAAAAAGTGAACGCTGATATTTTCCTGGAGGCTGGGATTCATTCAACAAATACTTAGTAAACACTATGGATATTTAAAAAAATTTTTCTCTTGTATTTTTACAACTAAAATGAATTACTTAGAAGTAAATGAAATAAAGTCTATCAGCCCTGCTGTTAGCTGTGTGATCCTGGTAAGTCCCTGTACTCCAGGAACTTCAGAATGCTTGCTATTAAGAATTTTAGAGATGTAAGGAAGCTCAGAGACCACTGGGTTCAAGTCCAATAACTTAGATCAAGAAGCCTCACCTCCCTTACATCTCACAGTCAGGTAGATCCAGGTCTAAGATTTAGGTCTTCTGATCAAATTTAGATCCAGGGCTCTTTCTAATGCATTTTGCCTCAAGAGCAGAGTTAAGAGAATTAAGAAGATAAACAATACAGATATAGTAAAAAAAAAAAAAAAAATTGGAAAAGGAGATAATGGATAAAAATATATAATAAATGATATAGTTTTATATAAGTATAAGGGTAAAGACTTTCAAAACTGAACTTTAAAAAAACAGAATCTCTAACAACAATTATCTATTTTCCTCCAAGGAAAGACTTTTACAGTCCTCTGGTTATAAAAGTAATGATCAGTGTATCCCTAGTGCATGTGTAAAGGATATGGAAAATCGATAGATAAGGAGACACAGGGGGGAAAAATGCCATTTGCAGTTTCCATATCAGGGGGTCACAAAAGGTCAATCATCTGTGCTATTATATCCCTACTAAAGCCATCTCTGTTCACTGTCATTATTCTAGTTAAAAATAGTTTCTTGAACATGTATGTACTGTTATTTTAAACTGTCATTTAAGAATTACTGATCTAATTAAAAAAAGACATACAACAGCAAGCATTGGTCAGGGTGTGGAAAAATGGGCAACCTCACACATTGCTGCTAGGAACTGAAACTGGGGCAGTTTCTTTGGAAAAAAGCTTAGCAGATCGGCAGAAAGTTAAACAGTTGCTAGGTGACCCAGCAATTCCACTCCTAGACATACATACTCAAGAGAAGCGAAAACTATGTTCACACAAAAACTTGCACACGAGTGTTCATAGCAGCATTGTGCATAACAGCCAAAAAGTGGTAATAACCCCAATGACCATCAACTGATGACTGGAGAAACAGAAAGTGGTCTATCCATACAATGGGATGTTATTTGGCCATAAAAAGAAATGAAGTACTGACACAGGCTACCACGTGGATGAACCTGACAACATTATGCTAATGGAAAGAAACCAATCATACAAGGCCACACACTGTATGATTTCACTTATATGAAATGTCCAGAACAGGCAACTCTAGAGAAAGAGAAAGCAAACTGGTGATTGCCAAGGGCTGGGGAGAGGGTGGAATGGGAAGTGACTGCTAACGGGTATGGGGCTTCTTTTGTCTTTTGTTTCTTTTAAACTGAAGTATAGTTGATTTATAATATTATATCAGTTTAAGGTGTACAACATAGTGATTCAACATTTTTATAGATTATATTCCATTTAAAGTTATTATAAAAAAGGTTATCATATAATATTGACTATGTTCCCTGTGCTGTACAATATACTCCTGTTGCTTATTTATTTTATACATAGTAGTGTGCACCTCTTAATCCCGTACCTATCGTGCCCCTCCCCGCATCCGCTTTCCCCACTGGTAACCACTAGTTTGTTCTCTATGTCTACGAGTCTGTTTCTGTTTTGTTACACTGGTTCATTTCTTTTATTTTTTAGATTCCACATATAAGTGATAACATAACAGTATTTGTCTTTCTCTGTTTGACTTATTTCACTAAGCTAATACCCTCCAGGTCCATCCATGGTGTTGCAAATGGCAAAATTTCATTCTTTACTATGGCTGGATAATATTCCATTGTATACATATACATACCATATCTTCTTTATCCATTCATCTGTTGATGGACACTTAGGATGCTTCCATGTCTTGGCTATTGTAAATAATACTACTATGAACACTGGGGTGCGTGTATCTTTTCAAATTAGCGTTTTTGTTTTCTTTGGATACATACCCGGGAGTGGAACTGCTGGATCATATGGTAGTTCTATTTTTACTTTTTTGAAGAACCTCCATACTGTTTTCCACAGTGGCTGCACCAATTTACATTCCTACCATCAGTGTACAAGGCTTCCCTCTTCTCCACATCCTCGCCAAGGTATGGGGTCTCTTTTGAGGTAAAGAAAATGTTCCAAAATTGACTGTGGTGATGGCCGTACAACTCTGTGAATATATACTAAAGAACCACTGAATTGTGCACTTTAACAGAGTGAATTTCATAGTATGAGAACTATATCTCAATGAGATGATTCTTAAATAAATCATTTAAAAAATTCACTGATCTCTTTTGGAGGGCAGCTTGGGGCAAATTAATGTTCTTTTCTTGAAAATGCAGGTAATTGGGAATGCTGGCTACTGCTGTTGACTTTGCATCTATTTGTTATCTATTTGTCAGCTGCACCCAAGGGAACAATCATCTACGGAATCCATTACTGATGACAGAGGCTGGATGAAAGACTAAAACGAATAAAAGACCCAGCTCTCAGGAGCTAATTTTGCCAGTTTTTGGTTTCTGAATACAGCAAGTGAGTTGACATACGTGATAAGCTTTATGAATGACAACTGCAAACACCCTGAAGAACTAAGGACCCGTGAAGACGAACAGGAGCAGCCTACACGTAAGCAGTCACGGCTCAGGCTGCTGGCTGTCTGACAGGACTCACCGGGCTTGTGTAAGCGCCTTGGTGCACGTCTCCAAACTGGCCCTCTCCAATGCACCGTCCGAGTTCTATTCTTTCTCTCTGAATTTCATAGTCCCTGGCTGCAAAACATGATCCACACACCAGAAGATACTTCAGTGCAACATCCCCAGTGTAGAAAACACTGGACACACTTCATTTCATCATCATCCATGAGTAAAAACTTCATCGGTGGCACATCATTCTATGAAAATGCTTTAAACAGAGTGGAATTCTCTTAAACAGTATTTTTAAAGGAATTTATGTAACTGTTACAGCACTGCTTGAATTACCAAAATGAGGAGTTTTATACAAGGTAGATTTTTTTCATATTTTTGAATGTCTGATTTAGCTGATTATCTATTTGATGGTTTTCTAAATAATTGCTCCAAGTTTATGTATGTTTAATTAATATGATCTATTAGTTCAGGTATTAATATATGAAGGCTAAAAAAGTTATTTAAAGCAATTATTTTACAAGTAACTAAAGTCTGTAAATATGGAGGGAACAAAAAATTGTCTCATGAGTAGCTTTATAAGTTTAAGAGTTTTCCACTTTATTATAATCCTATCTATATTATTCACAGAGCTAAAAGAGTTTAAAGAGGGAGCTTCTAAAACCTGATTTCAAAATCAGATGACTTGGAATCAAGGTTGAACGTATCACATAATAAATTACGAGTGTTTTATATTTTTGAGAGCATGTGCCTCAAATTAATGTACTAAATTGTTATGATTTATACAAAACCAATTATTTACCAGGCTGTTGAGACACATGGAAAGAAAATACCCACTAGGAACCTAGTGGATGATTCTAATCCAATTAACTACTTGATATTTTGATTTCTTCTAATTTGTCAAATTATAAACCATACAGAAAATTCAACCCAAATTTTAGATGGTTATTTTCCTCTTTAAAATCACTTTAGCTAGTAGTTCCATTGATTTAACAGCATGAGTAAACCAATGAAAAAATTTAAAAATAAAAGTTAACTGAAAACTGAAACATCCCGTTATCATTCCATGGGTTGCAATTGCAAGCAAATGCAGTTATTTTAAAGGAATCCTGTTACCTTCATCTATTCCATAGCTTTCTGTATTGCAATTAAGAGAGAAAAAAATTGAAGACCTTGCTTAGAAATAACTGATAGCAATTAGGTTAACAACAGCAAACTCGGAGAGTACGTTTCAATATTTACTTTCTTAAATATTTTGACCACCAACACGGGTCAAAAAAGAGGACCAAACACAAGTAACAACGCAAGTAATATCCTCAAGTTAACTCAGAGTGATATACAATGCTTTACATTTCTATCCCATAAATTCCTATATGATAACCCATATTTGCGGGGTTTGGATAAAAGTTAGCCATGTTGGACATTTACCACTCAACTATGAAAATATACGAATAAAAATTCGGATACTCCGCAGGAATGTACAAATGACTAAATGGCTAACCAAAACTTTAAACCTAAATTTAAACATTTTTCCAAATTGCTACTGCAAGTCAAAGTGAACACATTTAAGTTTCAGCTCTTGCCTCTGTTTCAAATCACTAACCTGGAAGCTCTTGAAAGGAGGGGCCCACCCAGGATAATGTTTGCCTGAGAGGGCTGGGCTGTTTCTCTTTATTTTGGTAACTCTCCTCAATGTATATGGTAAATCTATTGAGAACAACTTTTAAAATATTTACACAACAGGGTAAAGCACCTGAAACATTTATTTTACAAATACATGGAGCTCTACTGAAACCAGGACATCAGATGTTGAATTATCAGGCCTCTGAGGCTGTAAGGTGGACTCTTAATTGGGCCTCTTTAAGAGGTAGGGTTAACTTTTAATTTTAACCTGAGTGAAATTCCAAGGTTGTCTGCAACTCAAGAGCTGTGACTATATACACCCCACCACAAGGGCTGGGGCTCCCAGACTCTCGTCACCAGCAAGCTGCACAGCAGAGAGAAGCAGAGGGTGACACTGCTAGGCTCCTGGTGGGCGGGGTCAGTGAAGAGTCCTTCTCTCCCCACACCTCCAACTCGGAGCTGGACGGACTGGACGCAGGATGCTCTTTGTAATTGCTTAGTCAAGGGCAATAAAAAAATGAAAGTTCAAAGGGGAAATGCAATTCATGAAATGTGTGCATTCAAAGAGCTGTATGTATGTGTGAGTATACATATTTAACTTTAAATACTAATTTCCTACAGAGAGGAAATGCTCTAATCATTAAAGGTTATATTATCATAGAGCCAGAAAACAAGATTACAAAAACCCCATAAGTGAACTGACTTATTATAGATATTTGAGTTTCAGGCTTCCGACCTGGCAGTAGGCACATACAATACAGAATTCTAAAGGCTGAAAAGAATATTTCTGTTATGAACTCAATAAGGTCTTAAAAGTAGTTCTAAAAGGACAATAAAGACCTAAACCGTTTAAACACGAGATATTTAAAAGTTAAATATCTGTCAGCTCTGCACGAGAACAAAATCAGAAGTCTACTCACTCGAGGGCATGGTGTAGGTGTCTTCTTCGTCGATAATTTCAGCATAGTCGTCTGTTTCTGTAGGAAAGGAAACAGGTTAAATCTTCAACCCCCTGGCCTTTAATATAATTTGAAAAGGCAAAATGATCTGCCTAAACCCCCTACCATGCTGACATTATTCTTAAAACACTATTACTCAATTTTTGCTCACACATGAGTCATTTATGGAAATAAAAGTGACATCATGGTCCAACATGTCATAAAACACAGACTTGTTCCTCAGAGAGCAAAGAGACTAACAGAGAAAGCCCTTGTGGAAAACAGAAAGACATGAAATGACTGTTTGCACGATTCAAACCCACCAAGCGGTACTGACTGCAAAGCTCTCCCTCAACTACATCAAATACACGTTTAAAACCACACCGCTGTCTACCGGGATTTCTCCAAGCAAGACCGGTACCTCCAGAACACAGCTTAGATTTCATTCATAGTTAGACTCCACAGCATAGTCTGGATGTTCTCCTTTAGAAAACAAAACGGCAGGCTGACTTTTGAGGAGATTAACTGGGCTAACTTACTTCATTTGTTCAGGGTGAAAGCAACCCAGGAATTTCTCTCTTGTAACTTTTCACTCAGATATTTAAACAGTATGCATTAATGTCAAAAGGGTAAAAGATGTGCCAAAGAGAATAAAATGAGAACAAACAGCATATTGAAATGAGCTCTTTTCAGACGTAATGTCAAGGAGTTCCAATGTTTCCACTAATTCCTTTCAGGAATGCAGCAACTTAAAGACCCACCACCGTATTAGTGGGGGGAAAACCCCTTTTGTAGAAAACACCCACTCACTTGGATAACAATTACACTGAAAAATCACTCAGGTCTTGTCTGTCTTCCTCTTTCTGGAAGTAGCTCTATGCACAAGGGTTTATCAGGCTGATGGGCAAGGAAAGGACGGGCAGTACTTCCTGAATTATCATCTGAAGAGAGATCGTTTTCAAAATTTAACCCCAGAGAAACTAAAAGCTAAAGAACTAAAAGTTCTTTCTTCTGTGCTGCCGTTATTACTCCATTCAGATATTAAAATTATAGAAACCAAAGAAAATAGAGACTACATATAGTTTACGGTCTCTAGATATCAACCGTTGTACGTACTGCTACGGTAACAATTGAGACCAAATCTAAGAGCAACTGGAAGAATTCATTTCTTTCTTCTTCTTCTTTTTTTTAAAAATTTATTTATTTATTTTTGGCCGCGTTGGGTCTTCGCTGCTGCGCACGGGCTTTCTCTAGCCGCAGCAATCGGGGGCTACTCTTCATTGCGGTGCACGGGCTTCTCACTGCGGTGGCTTCTCTTGTTGCGGAGCACGGGCTCAACGCACGCGGGCTTCAGCAGTTGTGGCCTGCAGGCTCTAGAGCACAGGCTCAGTAGTTGTGGTGCACGGGCTTAGTTGCTCCGTGGCATGTGGGATCTTCCTGGACCAGAGCTCGAACCCATGTCCCCTGCATTGGCAGGTGGATTCTCAACCACTGAGCCACCAGGGAAACCCAAGAATTCATTTCTTGATTTGTAATCATCATTAAAAGTGATTAAAGTAAACACAAATTCGACTGGCAGAATGTAAAGTCAATAAATTGGTTCTCCTTTAGACATTTAGCAAATGTTACCTATTTGTAAGTCCCGTATGCCAGGTGGATAATTTATATTATTCTTACATGTTTATAAGTGATACTACTTTCAGGATTAAAGAAAAAAATTATTTAATCTACCCCCAACCTGACCTTCTTCTTTTTTTTTTTTTTTTTTATAAATTTATTTATTTATTTTTGTCTGCGTTGGGTCTTCGTTGCTCCACGCAGGCTTTCTCTAGTTGCTTGGAGCACGGGCTACTCTTTGTTGCAGTGCGTGGGCTTCTTCTTTTATTTTTTTTGCGGTACGCGGGCCTCTCACTGTTGTGGCCTCTCCCGTTGCGGAGCACAGGCTCCGGACACGCAGGCTCGGCGGCCGTGGCTCACGGGCCCAGCCGCTCCACGGCATGTGGGATTTTCCCGGACCAGGGCACGAACCCGTGTCCCCTGCATCAGCAGGCGGACTCTCAACCACTGCGCCACCAGGGAAGCCCAACCTGACCTTCTTTATTCCTGCACTTCTCCCTCCCATCCTGTTCTCATGACTACCAGGAAGAGTGAGTGATGGTTCCCAGGCCGGTAGCCTCGCTTTTGTGTGAGGTGACATGCAACCTGGGGATGGAGGTGGTGCCGAGGCAGAGGCCCCACAGACGGACACTCAGCCACTCACGCTGTCTGCAGTCGGACGAGCTCCCCTCACGCCCCTCCCTCAGAGCACGTGCAACTAAGGCTCAATCTCCTGCGACCACAGACCCACCCGTGCTGCCCCCTTTCACACAAAGCACACACCCTTAGAGGCCAAACACATTAGCTGACCCTGAGGGGCCGGATTCTGGCAGTGAAACTGCCCCAGATCTCTTGCCTCTGCCGCCCCGCTACCAGATTTGCTCCGGAATCTTCAACACCCCCTGCACCTGGCTCTCAGCTCTACTAAGGAGATACCGGGGACCCATCAACTCTGCGGGCACCAAAGTTACCCAAGGCTGTTGGGGTCACTGACCGCCTGTCCCTCCGTCTCTGTGGGTAATGGTACCTGCCACCTGAGTGTCACCTGTTCAGAGACCTATCCTCACCCCCATCACTCTCGATCACGTTGCCTGACATGTTCTGCTCGGGGCCCATCACTACCAACCCTCTGACGGTCCTCTGGTTCCTTGTCAACCGTGTGCCCCCATCCAGAGCAGAGCCCCCAGGGCAGTGGGCCCTGCTGTATGTACCTTGTTTACTGCTGTGTTCTCAGCGTCCAAACCAGGGCCAGCCCGGGAGGCACCCAGTAAGCACTTGCTGAACGAAAGGGAGGAGTGCCCTTCAACAGTGCAGGAGGGGACGGCGCTCCCCGTGACCCAGAGGCGAGGAAGCCAGGCCAGCCACAGCTGCGTGTCTGGGCGCTGCTCCACCCCAGAAGCCGCCGAACCAGTCTGCGCTTCAGCTGTGCCCTCAGGTGCCCAATGAGAGCACGTCCACCTGGTGGGGCCGTCGTGAGGATTACAGGGATGCACGTGAAATTGTGGTGCGGCCCTGCACAGGACAGGTGACAAACAGGTGGGAGGCTCCTTGGTTCCCTCCTTCTGACGCCTCTGGAAGGAGCCTTCCTGGTGGGACTGTAAGGGCTTCCCAGATGGCCTCTTCTTATAAAACTCTCAGCAGGGATACCAACTCTGAACCGGCTTCAAGGAGTAAGAATAAAATGGCTCATGGATCAGGCTAACACACAAAAGTGACGTGGGAAAAACCAAGTTGCATGCACTTGCATTAATTCACACAATCACAAGAGAAAGCCTGCAGTTTTTTTCTTTCGGTGTTGTATGAATTCTACAAAAAAACTTTGGGGATTATCCAAGCTCCCTGGGCATTACTCATGATGACACGTGGGTGTGGCTATGGGTACCGTGACGTCACGTGAACAGGGAATTTTTGCTGCTGTGTTCTTCTTGAGTTGGTTCTTATGCAGCAGGGTCAACGCTGTTGAAGGCACGTGGACCTACAAAGGTTTTACCGTGAACTTCTATATAGGGCTTTTCAAGTAGGGATACTCGGCATATTTCTCTAAGAATTCTTGATACTGATTTGGTTCTATCTTCTCTTTTTCTTTCCTGGTTTTTAGGATTATCGGACAGTATGACACTGAGATGAGAGGTACTTTTACATACTCAAGGGCCCCTGAAAAACTGGAGTCCACCCTGAAACCGCCTGGCCCCAAAAATAATGACATAAAAGAAGGAAAACATAAAGGAAAAGGAAACAAAGATCTCGTCACAAATAAAGGAAAGCAGCTTTGCGTTCTCCACTTGACCAGGACGACAACTAACAGAGCGCTCACCCTAACGCCAGACAGCGTCATAGACAACTACACATGTCGTCATTTAATCCTCAGGACCATCGTACATGGTGGTACTGTTATCATCATCCCCGTTTCCCAGGCAGGAAGCTGGGGCACCCAGAGGCACCCTGAGTTTCTCGCGGTCCCCAGGCCACTCAGAGGCGGCGGGCAGTGCGAGTGGCGCTCCAGCAGAGCTCCTGGGCCGCCGTGCTCTGTGCTTCGTTCTTTACTATCTCCCAAGACGCTTCTGGGGACTTTTATTTGTGAGACCAGATACCCGATGCTTTGAAACCTCGGACTGTTCCCCTAAGGACGTTCTGGGACTTCACCCCCAACATGGGCATCCCTGGAAGGCTTATCTGGGCCTGTGTACTTGGGAGACAATTCTAGGACCATGAGTCAAATATTTCAAAGTAAACATTTTGAAAAATGGATGGAGACTTCTGAAACCTTGGATAACACTGTAATTTGAAAGGTTTGGTATCACAATACGTGGTAAAATAAAAATGAGGGGAAGACACAAAACCAGAAACCGACAGCTCAGAAGTTAGGAGAGAAAGGTACAAAGTTCTCGTTTTAAAACAAGGTAAAAGAGGCCTAGTGAAGTCACTACTGAAACCAGTGACACACGCCTGTCGTGCTCCGTCACGCAAAGAGCCTGAAGCCTCCGGAGTCACCGTGAAGGGGCCAGTTTCGAGCTGGAGAGGGACGGAGCAGTGGACGCCCGGCTGTGAACAGGAGGAAGCGCACCGGAGCCTGCAGGCCTACAGAGCTCTCAGGAGCCGGCCGCTCCCCGCGGGGAAGAGGGGGCGCCCGGTGACTCCCTCTCATCCTCCACCTGCCCTTCCGGGCCGGACACCAAGCGCTTCTGACGACAGTCTCTGGCCGGCGCCCTGCCGCCCTCAGGAGGCCTGATGAGTCACCACTCCCAGGGCAACGCGTGCACAGTCACGGGATTGCTCAGCAATTCAGTGGGACCAAGCAACAGCACAGCTTCTCACCCCACCTGCACACGTGACCCTGCCGTGAGCCCTGGAGGTGGCGACCGGCTTGGGGGGGCAGGGTCAGGAGGGCTTTCAGGAAGCCAGGAAGGGCCCCGCTGTGCTCTGTGACCTGCACCGGGGTCGGCAAGCTTTTTCTGCAAAAGGTCTGACAGTACGTATCTTAGACTTCACTGCTCACAAAGTCTCCACTGCAACCACTGAACTCTGCTGTTGAGATTGCAGGGGTGAGCAGACACGTCAGGAGTGAACGCGTCACTATGTTCCAGCAAAACTTTACTGATGGGCACAGAAACTTGAATTTCACATAGTTTTGATGCCAGGTACTATCCTTTGATCTTACCCCCAATCACTAAAAACTGTAATCATCGTTCTTAGTTCAAGGAGCAATACAAAAACAGAGGTGAGCCGTATTTGGCCCACAGGCCTTAGTTTGTGGAAGTCTCAGCTTATTCACCTGTAAAATGGGGATAATAATACTCACCCTAATTCAAATGGGAAATTCAAATGCGGGGAAAATGCACAATGTTTTCTTTAGATAAATAATGTGGTAATAACCACTTGTTAATACACATTTGTTGAAATTTTTATGCTTTCACAGTAATCCTTACAACCACCATCAAGGCCTTTTACAGATGAAGACTCCAGAGATGAAGTGCTTTGCTCAAGGTCATCCAACTGGCCAGCTGGTGACAGGACGGGGCGAGGCTGGAGCCTGGGACCTGACCACTCACCCAGCAGCCCTGGACTGGTCACCAGTGTCCTCACCCGCAGGACAGTGAGGAGAACACCAATCATGTTCTGAACCCCTGCCGGGAGACTCGCTGGTGAAGGGCACGCATGTGGGGGGGGCCCTCCACACACATCGGGGGCGCCCACCCAGCAACTACCAAGGAGTCGGCCTGGAAACGAGGCGCAGAGCTTCGAGCTGGAAGTCCCAGGAGGCAAGGCGCTTTCCAAGTCACATTTAGTCCTGACCTCTCACTGCAAGCACTTTGCTCATGGTGCTCAAGTCGTCAACCAGACACACACGCAAGCACAGATGGACTCTTCAGTGAAAGTATTCTTTCATTTAATCGTGAGGAAAAATGCAACCCCCCCTTAATTTTAGCTTATAAACCTTACCCCTTATCGTAAGAGTACAAAGCTTCGTGCAGGCAGTACACAAAGAAAATGGAAAACAAGACACTACACGTGACTTCTAAATTTCTAGTTTATGAAAGTGATAACCTCAGCTGCCTGAAAAATACTCATTATCACTCCTGCTGATAGTTCTCTAATTATTTTAGTCTGTTTGACTCTCAAAAATCACTTTTCCTTCTTTCCTTTCCACTACCTCACTCCCAAACTAAAAATTACTATATACGTACGTGCGGAGGAGTGTGCAAATTTCTCCCATTTACTGCTGAATGATACCATTTTGACAATTTTTCTTCACCTCTAAAATTCGCTATGAATACATACGACTTGAATTTACCACTGAGACGTGGTAAAGAAACTGACAGTTACCCTTCCCATGTCAAAGCCCTGAATAATTCTGAAGAGATCACTGACTCACACCATGGTTTCTTCATACTTGTTTTGTTGGATCAAAGCCACATTATGCCTTTCATTAAATACTGAATGATATTTATATCCATAAATAATTATATTAGTAACACAAACATGAAAATAAATATTACCGTCCCCACTAATTTCATCTGCAGATCCGGGTGGCATGCAAAGAAAGGGGGAGGAGAGAGAGAAGGGAGGGGAGGGGAGAGAGGGAAAACGCCATTAAAAGGACAAGCAAATCAAAGCGCAAGGAAAACACACAAATTACCCCCCCAGTCCAAGTCAAAAGACAAAAGAAAGATCACAGGAGTCAGCATGTTTACGTAAGGGCAGTAATGCAAGTGTTAAGCGGTCCACACATTACCCCAAGTAAATAGCGGTTTAAGTGCGTTTCTGCCGCATTAAGCAAAACTGATTTGATCGCTTCTCACAGTTAAATGTTAAAAAAGGACTCCACTTTCCTCAAAAGGAATTTGTATCCTCTTAGAAATGAAAACCATGGGTCATTAATGTGTACCCCACACAATAAGCAGGGAACAGCCCTCAGCAAGCCTCCCCAGGATTCCAGCCTCTCTAAAGAAGCTTAAGGAGTACAGCACCTGAGGCTCTGCTGGCGAGCTTCCACTTACATGTATACAGTTTGTAGAAATGACTCTTCCAATTGTTACAGATAATCTTCCCTTTGCTAGAAAACGCCCCCCCCCCACCGTGGCCTCTGCTCTGCAGCACCCTGAGTATCTGCCCCCGAGGCAGGAAAGGCAGACCCCTGGGGCTCACTCGGACCATCCTTCTCCATTAATCGCATGCCAGGTCAGGAAACACACGAGGCAAAGGTACCTGCCGGCCCCTTTGGTAAAACACTAAGATCCCACAGGGGAAACCAGGAAGCGACTTCTCGCCCTGTCATGCATTTAAAAACCAGCAAACAGGCAAACAGTCTTCTATGAGGATAATCTACAAGCATCTGGTTAGGCTGCTGCCTGGGGCGCTGTGGTTAATAAGAGTCTGTGCAAAGATGAGTGCAGTACCCGCAGAAGGAGGTTCGTGGGAACAGAAGACCAAAGGGAGAAAGCGCCTAGCTTTCTTAACTTTATGTTGGCAGTGACTGACTCCTTTATAAAGAGGCAGGAGGAGGAAAGAGAAAAACAAACACATTTTAATACAAGAGCAAACTTATATTTTAAGGCATATCTATAAAAACAAATACAAAATTGCAATGCTTTTATGTGACTACTGGCACACTTGATTTCTTCATATAACTGAGTTTTAAGAAACATATTAATATTTTAAAATGCAATTTTCCCTCTTAGGAAAGATTAGCACTAGACACAGAAACTTTTAGCAAGACATAAAGAGAGTCAGCCAGCTAAGCCTTTACAAAGCCAGCCAAGTAAAGGTACACATACCTTTACAAATAACAAAACTGAAACGAAATGAGACAAACAACAAAGACCAATAAATAATTCAAGATTCTTGTGAACATCTAACATTCAACCACAAAGAAAAAAAATTGCAGAAAACTAGCAGATCCTGATTTGTGAAAGAGCTTTATAAGCACTTTCCCCCAAATCATCAGCAAAGACACAGACCTTAAGTGTACACCTTAAATAAACTGCCTTAACATAAAAAACATAAGGACATCTGAATACATAGGTTGCAAAGCCCCTCCCCCGCCTACCAGCATCCTTTGTTCATTCACTCTCATTCATGGGCTGCAAACTCACTTGAAAGTCAACTCTCTCTGTATGAGGCACTTGCTGGATGAACAAGCACCCAGGACAGTAGAAGAGAGAAGAAACAACTGCAGTACGCTAAGGGCAAGAGCAGACAAGTCAAACTAGAGTCAAAACAAGGGATGTACAGCCCTTTAAAATGCAGCGGTGACACCATGTGACAGAAAAGATGCAGTGGGCATGCACAACTGAACTGCAGATCCACGAGGTCCCATCAAGAAAGGTAAGGATTCCAGGTGTGGGCCCAGGGAGAGCAGGGTCAGGATGACGACGGCAACAACTTACGGCCATCAGTTAGGAACAGAAGTGAGAAGAACTGAAACAGACAATGTGGTCACGTTCCCACAGGGTGTGCTGTTATCCCAGCAATGTGCACTGTTCCATCTTCCCCCCCTTAGCACACACTCAGTTTCCTGTGTGATGACTCCGGAGGGCAGCTCCCTGTGTTTTATCGGTTAAGAACACGAAAACAGTGCCCTGTGCCAGGCGGGATGGAATTCCGGATGGGGTGGAGGGGCAACAGCTACGGGGGTCATTGAGATGAAACAACAACGCGGACTGTGGATAAGATAAGAGCATTCTATCAGAGTGGAATTCCCTGGTTTCGGTAATGACACTGTGACTGTCTAAGAGGATGTCCTTGGTCTTAGGAAATGCACACAGAAACATTTATAAGTAAAGGGGCATGCCATGTCTGCAACTTGCTTTCAAACGTTTCAAAAAAAAAAAGAAGAAGAAGACATACAAATGCCCAACAGGCACATGAAAAGATGCTCAACTTTGCTAATGACTAGAGAAATGCAAATCAAAACTACAGTGAGGTATATTACCTCACGCTGGCCAGAATGGCCATCACCAAAAAGTCTATAAATAATAAATGCTGGGGAAGGTGGGGAGAAAAAGGAACCCCCCTCCTACACAGCTGGTGGGAATGTAAATTGATACAGCCACTATGGAAAACAGTACAGAGGTTCCTTAAAAGAATAAAATACAGAACAACCATATGATCCAGCAATCCCACTTCTGGGCATATATCTGGAGAAAACTCTAATTCGAAAAGAGACACACACCCCAATGTTCATAGCAGCACTATTTACAATAGCCAAGACATGGAAGCAACCTAAATGTCCATTGACAGAGAAATGGATAAAGAAGATGTGGTACATATATACAATGTAATATTACTCAGCCATAAAAAAGAATGAAATAATGCCATTTGCGGCACCATGGATGGACCTAGAGATTATCATACTACACAAAGCAAGTCAGACAGAGAAAGACAAATATTGGATGGTATCACTTATATGTGGGATCTAAAAAATAATACAAATGAATCTACTTACAAAACAAGTGGACTCAGACACAGAAAACAAACTTATGATTATCAAAGGGGGGATGTGGGGAGATAAGTTCGGAGTAAGGGATGCCCAGATACACACTGCTACATATAAAACAGATAAGCCACAAGGACCTACTGTATAGCACAGCAATTATACTCGCTATTTTGTAATAACCTATAATGGAAAATAATCTGCAAAAAAAACCCTGAATCACTTTGTCTTACACCCGAAACTAACACAATATTGTAAATCTACTATACTTCAATTTTAAAAAAGAAAAAAAAAGTAGAGGGAAGGAGAAAGCAAGTGGGCCAAACGACAGACATAGTGAATTTGAGTGAAGAACACATGAGACTTCACTTTACTATTCTTACGACCATCCTCTATGTGTGAAATTATGGAAAAATAAAATATACAGAAATCTCTATTTGGATTCAGATTCTGGCTCCACTACTCACCCCATGACATTAGAAAAGTTACCCAACTTCTGTTTCTGTTTTCCTATTTGTAAAATGAGGCAGTAACAGAAGCTTCCTCAGTAAAGAGATGCGGAGAGGATTCCACGAACTCCCAGGGCACCAGGCACAGGACAACCGCTCCGTAAGCGCAAGCTATTCCTACCTTTCAATTTTTTATCTTATTTCTAAACTAAGGTAATGACTACTCTTCGTATTAACTTAAAAAGCAAATACTTTTTAAAAAATATAAGCATAACTTTTTTTGAGTAATAACAAGAATATTATCCACACCATAAAAAGAAGTGTTAGGACCCTTCCTTTATTTTATCCAAGATGACTGCTTTAATTATGCTTGTGAACACCTACCATGAGCGAACAGCACACTGTGTACGTGCTGGGGCTACAGCAGTCCATTCTTCCCTTATTGAGCTTATGTTCTGGGTTGGGAAAAGATGATTAAGTGAGTAAACCGTGTGGTACATCAACATGTAAGTGCCATGGAGAAAAAACTCAGAGCAGATGCAGGACAGGGAGTGCTTTCTTGTGGGGCTGCACCTCTAAATATGGAAGGAGTCGTTTGCTAAAAGCTTTCCAGAGCAGAGGTGAGCCTGGGGCACTGGCCAAGGAGCAGCAGGGAGGTCCGGAGGGGATAGGGGGAGGGGGAGGGTGGGGGAAACGTACTTCTCAGTCACCCATTTCTCAGGGCAACTGAACAGCTGATGAACGAAGGCTGTCTTTAGAAGCGTAACAGCGGGGCTTCCCTGGTGGCGCAGTGGTGAAGAATCCACCCGGCAATGCAGGGGACACGGGCTCGAGCCGTGGTCTGGGAAGATCCCACGTGCCACGGAGCAACTAAGCCCATGCGCCACAACTACTGGGCCTGTGCTCTGGAGCCTGCGAGCCACAACTACTGAGCCCACAAGCCACAACTACGGAAGCCCGCGCGCCTAGAGCCCGTGCTCCGCAACAAGAGAAGCCACCGCAATGAGAAGCCTGCGCACCGCAACGAAGAGTAGCCCCCGCTCGCCACAAGAGAAAGCCTGTGCGCAGCAATGAAGACCCAACACAGCCAAAAAAAAAAAAAAAAAAAAGAAGTATAACAGTGAAATAAACGAAGATGACATGAACGCACCCGTGGCCATGTTGTGGCCCCGAATGAAATTCCTGCACAAACATCAGTAGCTGCCAGAGCCACGAGGTGAAACACAGACTCTCTGAACCTAAGGACCGGCTTAACGTCACAGAGGCAGCAGCCAGATGTTACACAGCACCTATGCATGGTCTCGTAAAAACAAAATCTTTGAGTCCGAATCCGACCAAACTCCTCTCAATCCTAACGACCAGGCTGTAGGTAAGTCAGGAATACAGGGGCTGGAGGGGGACCCGCTCAACACAGCATCACGGAGCGGCACGTGGCCAGACCCAGAGTGTGGGGCACATCGTACAGGACGCGATTTCCTCAACAGATAAACTGCGATCAAGAAAAAAAGAACGGGGGCGGCAGCGCACAGAGACAGGAGGAGACAGGAGACGCAGCCAAGTTTACCCAGCCCTGCTTGTCTGACCCCAGACTGGAGGACACCAAGTGTGAAAATGCCTTAACCAGGGAATCCGAGCACTGACCGGACAGCTGGTATTAAGGAACTACTGTGAAAGTTCTTACAGTGTTGCAATGTTGTTTTTAAAAAGTCTTTATCTTTTAGAAATGTTTACAGAGGAATATGCCTTCGAGGCACTTGAGACCGTCTGTGGGGAGTGTGTGTCTGTGTGGCTGGGGACAGAGGTGAGGTGTGGCTGGTTTTCAGCTGCTGAACCTGGGTGACGAGCCTGGAGGATTGCTACCCAATCTACTCTCTCTGCTTCTGTGTACGTCTGGAGCTTCCCATGACGAAGAGTTAAAAAGCTAAGAATTCAAAAGCATGACGATATCCACCCATTCACATGGCCTCTTGCTTGTAAAAATATCAAATGCATTTTATCTTGACTCATGCAGTTTGATTTTAACAAATTCCACGATATGATGCAGCCATGACATGCTACTAGAAACCTGTGAGGTCAAATTCCAGAATTTATATTTTAAAAGTTTCAAGCCTTCCTTTAAAATTTTTCTCTGTGAAGGGGGAAAAAAAAACCCTGGGTCTTTGGATGTTAGCAATATGTGTTTTTATGTCTAACAAGATGATACTTGGGCTTCTTGTAGTAATAAATTTTAAGAAGATCATTAAAGTTTATTTATTAATGTGTTAATAAGTTTAGCAAGAGGATTAAGACGGTTCATCAGCTAAATAAACCCAGACACTGGCCATCGCAAAGCACACTTTCATACAGACAAAAATGCACCCTTGTTCAAAGTGCTCTCGTGAGGGCAGCAGCGCGCTGTCCCTTGCTATGCGGAGGCTGTTAGGAGGGGGTGGTCACACTCTAGTCTGGACGCCAAGTTGACAGGATTAAGAGGACGGACCCATGTGGCCTGGAAAGAGTTTCCAGTAGTAAATATCCTCTTTAAATTTCTGTTGTGCTCATGACTGCTCCGATCTCACTCGGGCTCTTTTTCACCTGAAAGTGTCTCAGGCTACTCCCCCCTGGGGGTCCTGCAAGTGTCTGCCTGTCTCCAGGCCTGCAGCTGAGAGGTTCAGTCCAATTCCAGGGTGAGGAACAGGAAGCCATCCGGCTCCGGGTCCTTCTTGGGTGTCATTCTACAACACCTGACGTAGATGCTTCAGCACCCATGTGACTCCAGCGTATTCTTCTCAACTCCCTTAGAAGCCAGAGGTGAGGGACATCAGCAAGGAGCGTCCTCAAATCTCCAAAGAGGCAAAGAGAGTTCAGACGCTGTGACAACGGTGCGAGAAGGGGGACTAGGATGAAGGAAGCAGCACAGCGGGCGCGGTGGTGGGGTGGTGGTGATGGTGTATTTTCATGATCACTTCCTTGTTCACGGGCAACACGATCAACCGCCCTGCCCCTACCCGGTCAGAGACAGCTGAACGTCTCTCCTAACGCCAGACTGACTACAGAACGCTAGTCTAGTCGTGGCTGTTGGAATTAAAAGAATTTCCAGTAAGCCAGGTACTATGAACATGTCCAACCCCCAATACGTAAGACTCGGTGCACGTAAAAATCACCAGTAGCATTAATGTGATTAAATCATTTCATAAAGCATATAATTTACAAAAATTAACTTCACATGTACTAGGCGACAATACTCTATTAGGGCACTTAAAAAAAATCCCTAAAAGCTTTTGTTTAAATCAAGCTTTCAGCACAGACAGAGACTACCTTCTAAATCAGTGTTATCAAAAGTGAAACTAGGATGTAAACCAGACAAAAGAAACTCTTTCGAACTTCAATACAGGGTGGACTTTTGGATTCCAACAGAACAGTCAGAAATGAGTCAGGACTATGCTATTCCTGATAAATGGGAGAAAAACTACCCTGAAATCAGACTCAGACTCTTCCAAAACTACTCCTCCCTTGTACACACAAACATCTCAAGCTTTCCAATGACTCAGCGTGGTCTAAGGGAAAGGCGACAGGTCTGGAGCCCAGGTCTGGGTTTCCGTCAGGCTCTCGGCCACTGAGGCTATGTGAGCCAGGCCTCGTCACCTCAGCCCGTCTGTAAAGTGGAAACACGAGGACGACTGTCCCGAGGCTCAAACAAGACAGTGCTTGGGAACGTGCCTGGCATAATCTCTGAGCCTCATTCACATGTAAATAACTATCAGTACTTATATTTACAAAGCAGCAGCAGAGCAGTGAATGAATAACCGACCTAGTGTTTCAGAGACTGTGAGAAAAAAAGGGGGAAAAATGCAAATAATTATTATGGACTCTACATATACCACTTTATATTTTACGTTACTTTACAGTTTACAAACTACTTTTGCATATATAAAGTAACTGCTTGATAATAGAAATGCACAGTTTTCCCTAGAAAGAGTCACTTCCCATTTTCACTGTACAAACAGAATGCTTAAATAAATGCAATTAAACGATCCTGACTCTTAGAGTAAAATATTCCAAAATCAGTCTATTGAACCCATCCTAAATGGGCCGGTACGCCCCCACAGTGGGGCCACTTGGGTGGTCAGCCTGTATTCAGTAGAACCCGACTTTACCCAGACGTTCAGGGAACCTCCCTCAGTACTTGTGAATGAGTTGGTCTTGTCATCTCTTCTTTAAACCCTGCACTCAGAGGCTTGGGAATTGCTTTTATGTATGTTGAAGCTGATTAGCTGACATGACTCCTTTCTTTTCAACAAATAAAACATGAAACTTCAATCTCAAAAAAAAATTTAAAGTAACTGCTTTAGAATTTGTAATGAAGCAGCTTAATGCAAGTAACATTTATTTTGCCAAGTTTATTTTCATTTAGAACAATTTTTAGTCACTAACTTGAGAAACCTAAAGGTAATCTTAAATAACTGGAATGATGTCGCATGATTAACTAAACCAGAAGAATCTGTTACAGAGTAAAAAAAAAATTTTTTTAATTTATAATAAATACTGAAAAAGTATCATCACAAAGTGGTGCATTTGATCATCAACCAAGGGCTCAGCAGACGCAATCAAACCAAACATTTCTAACAAAAGAAAGAGGTCATTGCACTGGTTGTCATGACAGACACACAAGAGAGAAAATCGTCTTCTGATCTCCATCCCATTACTACAACCCAGATTTGTGACAAGAGCCACGTGCACAGTGCAGTGGCCATCATGCGTTACCTGTATTTCTGTTACACTTAAGGTCCTACTGCTTGATTAAGGGCCTGGTTATTAGAAAACAAAACAGAACCCTGAAACACAAAAACCAAAGTTTATACCTTTGAAATATTTAAAATTCAGCTTTATTCATTGATTTTCATCGGAAATACCTATATTCCTGGGGTATCTTCACCCACACTGACGTGGCTCAAGCATGCCTCCCCCCTGCCGCCCCGATCCTGGAACCCCTCTCTCTGACCACTTACAGACCCCTTGTCTGTAGTACAAGCAACGGCCTCTCCACTATAGTTCTAACTGAGCTCCAGAACGTGTGCTTACACGTTTCCTAAAAACTTACACTTAGGCTAAAAAAAATTACTCTAGGCCCTCAGAGAAATGTGCCCAAGGAAATGCACTATTCTGCTAGATATTTTTGTAAATCTGTTAACCTTATACTTATTTTTATAGGGAAACTTTGTCTAGATTTCAGAGATAAACTCTGCATGTATTCAACATCAACTGTAACTGTGCCCCTACTGGAGATGATCTGATAACTACATTTCCTCCTACAATGAGATTGGAAGGAGGGCCTGGCACCCCGTCATCACAAGCTGAGGACTGTCTGAAGGCATCTAGGCCCCCATTCTTCCTGCTTGCTGGCCTCCATTCCCCTTACCCGAAACCACCTAGGAGTGCGTCCAGAACAGTTCAGTGACCAGCTCACAGCAAGCGTCTGAGAGTCCAGCAACTCTCAAGGTCACTGCTCGCTCTGGGGGGGTCCCTGCCTTTCCTCCTCCTGTTTCCGCGCGTGGAGTGCATTCCTCCAAGTCCCAGCACCTCTCCGCACCTTGCTCGGGCATCGGATTCATTTAAAGACAATCACTGGGGCTTCCCTGGTGGCGCAGTGGTTGAGAGTCAGCCTGCCAATGCAGGGGACACGGGTTCGTGCCCCGGTCTGGGAAGATCCCACATGCCGCGGAGTGGCTGGGCCTGTGAGCCATGGCCGCTGGGCCTGCGCATCTGGAGCCTGTGCTCCGCGGCGGGAGAGGCCACAACAATGAGAGGCCCGTATACCAGGAAAAAAAAACACAAAAAACAAAAAATAAAGACAATCACTAAGCACTATGTCCCAGACAATAAACGACAAATAAAACACGTCTTTGCCTATGATGGGGTCAGGGTCTAGTGGACAAGAAGGTTTCTAAAATCATTACATCTATTTAAAGACTATCCACAATAGTGAGACATATGGTGGGCTAGAGAACTCGGAGGAAGAAGAGTCCTGGAGTAGCCAGGGAAGGCTTCTAGGAGGTGGCGGCATCTGAAGCCAGCCTTGAAGATCAGGTAAGAACTTTTCAGTTATGAATGTAAATAGGGGAATCAGACAAGTCCCACTTTCTCCATCTTCCGAAGTGATTCTTCATCTGTACCTGGGGTAATCTTCCTTAAATTGTTATTGAAAGGCAATATAGCCTAGAGGACAATAATGACCTGAGTTCAATCCTAGCTCCATCATTTTCAAGTTGTGTGACACTGAACAAGTGTGTTCACCTCTCTCAATTTCCTTCCTCCTATCTGTGAAATGGGGAGACGACAAAGACCTCGTGAGATCGTCGTAGGGATGATATAACACCTAACGCTGTGCACAGCACACTGAGAACCTAATAGAGACCCGTCACCTCTTAGCTGTGTGTGACCTCGCCTGCCCTGCTCTCTGCCACTCTGGCTGGTGCTGGGTTTGCCAAGTCCTTGCTTCAGTGCTTGCTGTCGCGCAATGTGTGCGTTCAGTCACCTGCTCAGAGACTCCTCTTGACCCCAACTTTAAACAGTCCCACCCCTTGCTCTCCATTTGCCTGCTTTATTTTAACTCAGCGTCCAACTATCTCCTCCACAGAATGTGAGCTCCATAAGGGGAGGGCCTGCCTTTGTTCACTATCGTACCCCAGCATCCGGAACAGTGCCTGGCACACAGCAGGCACTCAGATGTATCTGTTGACGGAATTACCGTAAAACGGGAAATGTAAAACTGGAGTAGTATCCACCTTGTAGGGTTTGCTGGGGCCAAACGGGATGGACCCTGACAGAAAAACAAGTCATCACGGCCGGCATACAGACTGCGCCTCAGCCACCACCCACCAGCCTGGAGACAGATCAGCTTGCGGTGGGGGAGCAGACACGGCGCTCTGCAGGGTCCGGGGGGTGGGTGGCTGGTCTCCCCTCAGTGTCAGCACCACACCCACGTGGTGCCGGGTTTCCAGGCTGCTAGGTAAGGAAGAACCCCGGGGTTTAGCAACAGTACCGGCTTTCTTGGTGTCAACTTAATAATTTATGGGCGATGTGCAAGGCACAGCTCCTGGCTGGCCAGGCTGGTGAGATGTTATTGTCTAGTCTTTGTGGAGGACACAAATAAAGCACACTGTGAGTCCACTTCCACAACAGGGAGCAAGCCACGGGCGGGCTGATGAAGGATCACAGGAACGCAAGAAGTCAGGCCCGTCACTGCATATCCACAAGACGCTGAGAGTTCTTCCTGGCCTGTCTCGGTGAACCACCAAAGCGGTGGTCACGTGTGAAACAGCATCACTGACTCTAAAGAACGAAAGACCTTGACAAGTGACAATGGAAAGGACATGCCGGACGGTGGAGCAGCTCAAGCAGAACGACAGAGGGAAGGAGGCGGGGCGGAGGGCTGGACGCCCGACTTTGTTTGGCTGAAGAGCAATGTGGGGGGAGGGCTGGCAAGGCAGGTGGTGCACAGACCACCGGAGGCCTCTGGGGGCTGAGCTGAGGAGTCGAAACTTCGTCTGATGGACTGTGAGTCATTCCTGAGAGTTCCTGCCCAGAGAAGTGCCTATTTAAATTCAGTAAAGGTGGTAGCCATCAGGCAGCTACTGTAGAGAAGGGGCACAAGCGTGAACTTCTAGTCAAGGGATAACCAGGGAGAAGCGAGGAAGGCGGACTCAGAAAGGAGGCGTTGGCGGGGAGACGTGGAACCGGCAGGCGCTGGGAGGAGCAGCTGTGAAAAACCTCCTCCGAGGACGCCGGGAAATGGAAGGAACAAGACCTGAAGCTTCTGTGAGGCCTGCTGTGTTTCATCACTAGCCAGAGTCATGATGAGCCCAACAGGGCGTGTTAGCTCCGCACCACGCGAGCAGCTGTGAAGCACGCGTGCGGCAGCCACAGCGGTGACGGCCACCAGTGCCTCCCGGGCCTCACTGCCAAGCCTGCTTCCAGTCTGGCAAGGAGAGGGCCAGAGTGCTCCCAAATTGCTCAAAGCTGGCTCAACCTCACCTCTCCTACGGAACACGCCACAGAACATCCTTTGATGCCCAGCGACTGACGGGGTCCTTTACCACCTCGCCGCTCTGGCACGTGGTGGCCCTTCTCGCCCCGCCGGAGGGCCTGCTCTCCGTCTGCTCAGCCTCCTGCTCTGCCACAGACGGGAGATGAGCACGCTTAGCAGCTCCGTGTCACCGCGGGGGTTCGGAGAGCCCAGTGGAGGTGGTGTGCGTGCCGGCCACCCTGCAGCCCGCCGGGCGTCTGGCACTGCCCAGCAGTACCAGCTCCAGCCCTTAACACCCCTCTCCCCCATCAGGAAGGGGTCAGTTTCCTGAGCCGCAGCGCTCCAGCCCACACACACCTGCCCCACGCGATTCATCACTGGAGCATCTTTGCTAAGCATATGGATACGAGCACAGACATTTCTTGAGAAGGGGGCTGTGGGAAGTTTGTGGACAATAAAAAAAAAATAAGCAACTCTATTTGTACACCGGAACACTAGAAAATAATTCAGTCATCAACGAGGCAAAAGCACAAAACTAAATTTTAGGTAAAAATTAACTCAAGGTAAATTAAACTAACAGGAATTAGATTTCTTCTAAGTCAGATTGTCAGATACTAGAGTTTTAGGAAGCTGTATTTTAGAAATGTGACATACATAAGAACATATATGTGTGTGTATGGATATACATGTATACGCATACATGTATAAATATACACGTATAGTATATGTATCAATATTTTAAGATACCAAACCTGGGTCCATAGAAGATGCTTTTTGCTTTTTCCCCACCTTTCCTCTATTTTCCACATTTTTAAATAGGGAAAAAAGGCACATGTATTTTGAAAACATATCAAGGAAAGCACACCACACTCATCACACCAGCAAATAGTTAAGATAATGCTTATGTCAACATCTTAACTATATTTTTAAAAAAGCAATATTCAAACACCATTTTATGTTAATTGTGAAAGACAAAAGCTGTTTTAAAATGTTTCACATTTCCTGAAGTTCAAAAAATAATAAATATACAAAGTATATTATGTTAATTTCTGCTGCATTACAAAGATAAGTTATAATGGCAGTTTCAAAAGTAAAAATTTTCACTCCAAATATAATTAACATGGAATTAAAACTGAAGAATAACTTGGAATTCTATACAATCCTGAGTAATCTAGTATTATACACGTATGTCTCATATTAAAAAAAATCAGTGAGCTATATTTAAACCTATTTCATGATGGTAAAATTATGCAAATTTTAAAAATTATTAATAATTTTAATGTTTAATTTTTGTAAGCTATTCTAGAAAGAAGTAATCCTAATAAAAATGAGCAGACGTCTAACACACGGCGATTTCCTACCACCGCGGTGGGCCCCTCTGCCTGACGCCTGTGTGGCCTCTTACCTGACACGGAGACGGCGTGGGTCCGAACGCCCTGCTTCTCGCTGTTGGCCAGCCTGGAACAGAGGTGCAAAGCCGTGAGTGCCATGCTCTTCAGACTACACCGCCAGCATTCATTCAAACTGTGAGCTGCCCAGAATCAGGACGACTGTGCCATTTCCCAGGGAGACTGCACAGTCTAGAGGGGTGATTTTGTATAATACTGGATTCTACCACCTGAGTCCCTTAAAGTCACCAGACTGCTTTAATGTTTTAAAGACCAGAAATTAAGACAGAGAAGTGAAGGAACGCTGAACTATAACACCACTGAATGTGGTGTACGTGGCTTAGATTAACTTTAATTTAGATGCTGCACTGCAAGGGAGTGGCCGAAGTTATACCACAGAGGGAACGATGCCTGGGACTGAGATGCGAATGTGAAACACTGTTACACGACTGGCCCTGCTTCAATTTTGAGCACATCCAAGAGCAGGCAGCACATGGACATATATTGTTATTATTTACAGACTGAAACAAGGTAAGCTTAACGCATCCGGTTATGTGTTTCATGAAACGGCTCGACAACGTTAGTGTTTTACATACACACCCACATAAAATAACATTTTGGCCAAACGTTTCAGTGACATTTAAAAAAAATCCAAGTATAGTTCAGTTTAAAATTTTCGGAAAAGCGTAAAACAGAGAAAAAAGGAACCCTATAGTCTTTATTTTTTAAAATATTTTTGTTGCATTTCTTTTATTTTTAAATCAATTTATTAATTAATTTATTTTTGGCTGCTTTGGTTCTTCGTTGCTGTGCACGGCTTTTCTCTAGTTGCGGTCAGCAGGGGCTACTCTTTGCTGCGGTGCACAGGCTTCTCATTGTGGTGGCTTCTCTTATTGTGGAGCACGGGCTCTAGGTGTGCGGGCTTCAGTAGTTGCAGCACGTGGGCTCAGTAGTTGTGGCTTGTGGGCTCTAGAGCGCAGGCTCAATAGTTGTGGCACACGGGCTTAGGTGTTCCGCGGCATGTGGGATCTTCCCGGACCAGGGCTCGAACCCGTGTCCCCTGCATTGGCAGGCAGATTCTTAACCACTGCGCCACCAGGGAAGCCCAGAACCCTATAGTCTTTAGATGTTAAAGTTACTTTGCTCTTTTTATAAAAGAAAACTTTTTCCTGCTACATAAGCCTTTACTCTAGAAGTACTAAATAAGAATTTTTCCTAGTATATAGAATTTATATTAGGTAATACGGGAGCTTAAAATAGTATATCCCCATTGAGCACTAGAAATATTCAATATGCAACTGCATAACCTCTATAATTAAGGGTTACAGAACAAAGCCATAGTCCTGAGTTCCTTTTATGGAATTCTCTAAATATGTGAAACGGTATCTTTATTATAAAAGTTTAACCAAAGTTGTTTTCTAACAAATCACCAGTTCCTCTTCTATTGCAGCTCCACGACTTATTGTCACCATCTCCAAACTACAGTTATCAGGAGGTCACAGGTGCACACATTCATAATAAGCAGGTTACATCATCTGCCTCTGTATCCTGTTGATAGGACACCGGGGTCTTCCTTTGCTACGGGTTGGGATGCTACTTCAAACCAACTTACAACTGCAGGGATATCTGCACTTCTCTGATCAGTGGCAATAACAGGTCTGCGGCTCTACGATTTGTGGAAATTCTGCTCTTTTAAAGTTTGCTTTATTTGTTCAGTTTTTCTAGGATTTGTTAGCACTTCTAACCTACTCCCTTCTTCCTCACTTTTTTATCTGTGTTTATGATTCCAGTGTGTTTTAATCCTCAAAGTCATCTCTTAAAGACTTTCCACAACTGAAGATACTATGAGCATTAGTTCCTTGCCTGATGTGGGACATTAATAAATATCTATTAAATATTGCTGAGTTTGTGAAACACAAGGCCTAAAAGCTAAGAGAAAGCTGGTCTCGCCCATCCCTCCACTCGCCTGCCCAGCTACTGTGTACCTACTGTGTGCCAGATACTGCCCAGTGTCAGGTCTACCATGTCACATGACCCTGGCCGTCAACAAGGCCACAGGGTGTGAGCAGCAGGGAGGTAACTGTTTAATGTGAGATAAGTTATAGGAAAACACACAGGGCTGCTCCTGGGACTGGGGTGGTGGGAGGTTTCCAGAGGCAGGGATGCAGGATAAGACTTGAGCAGGGCCCTGCTGAGGACAAGGCTGGAGGGAAGGAAGGACGGTGTCCAGGAACTGAAGGCAGTTCAATGTGACTGAAGAGTGAGCATGAGGAACGGGAGGGGAGGCTGGAGGAGCTGGCAGGAACCGTCGTGCAGCTTCCTGCCGGCTGGCTGAAGGATGTGGGCCTGAATCTAAGAGCAGCAGCAGTCACGCGAGGGGTTCAAGAGGAAAGGTCCCTTCTGCTGTTGTAGAGAATGGATGGGACGGTAGGCAAAATGGGACAGGCAAAGATGGGTAGGAGGTGTGCAGAAACATGGGAACCCAGAAGACCTGAGACTGCTATCCTCTGAGGTGGGCCCTTGGCTGGTGTTTAGGAGGGTTCCCACCAACCCCTAACTAGTAAGTGTGGTTCACTGTCCTTAGACTGTTTGTACAAATAATATGGTTCGTGCTGAACTCTTGCCTTCCTTCTGGGAGTCTGGAATTTGGGTACACGCCAAGCAAAGTGTGCATACATGACCAGGCCCCCATAAAAGTCGGGGCACCGAGTCTCTAACTAGCTTCCCTGGTAGACAACACTCCACGTCATCACAACTCATTCCCGAGGATCAGGTGCGCCCTACCTGAGTCCCTGAGAGAGGGCTCTTGGGAGCCTGCCCGCCCCTGGCTCCCTCGGGACTTCATGCCATTGCTCTCTGCCTGGCCAATTGTGCTTTGTGTTCCCTGGCAGCCATACATCACAGCTGAGAGCATGATTACGTGCCGAGTCCTGGGCGTTCTTTCTAGAGAATCACTGAATGGGGTAGTCTTGGGGACCTCGACACAGGAGTCTACTGGAGGAGCCCAGACAGGTGATGACAGCTAAAAACCGGGCAGGGATGGTGGGAATGTGAAGTGGATGGAGCTGATAGTTAGGAAGCAGAAAGGAAGGAACTGGCGGTAGACCGGTGATGGAGGAGGGAGAGAGACAGAACAGAGGTGACGCCCAGGTTCCACCCTCTTTACCCCTCTATGCAGTGGCCTCTCAGGTGCTGTATTCTCTGCAGGTGCCTTGGGATTCTCTTCAAAGCTCCCTCTGAGTGCTCAGCACACAGCTGTCATTGTTTATTTACCTGTATATCTGAATGTCTAGATTGTAACTTTCATTTGGTCCCCAGTTCCTAGCACAATGGCTGAGAACAGAGAAGTTTTGGCATTCTTTGACTTGTACAGATTGAAGCATCTACTATGAAATTCATGACATAAACAAATTTAAAAATTAACATAAATTACATATCTTTAATTTTCTCACTTGTAAAATAGCCAGAATGGTGTCTATTTTCAGGTTCTTATAAACATTGTCACTGACGATAAAGCGACTGTTTGACAACAGACCTCCCTCACACGATCACTACTATTCTTGAGCTCCCTGCTGAACTTAAAGGGAAAATTCATTGTACACTTTGGATTAAACCTAAATACATGATTTACAGTTGATTTGATTTCCTTCTGGAAACATTTGTTTTCTAGTTTCCTAACCATATACGTAGAAATTTGATTACTCAGGCAAATGGATAATAAAGCATAGTGATTTCCTCCCAGTTTCTAATGCACAGGAATAACGACACACAAAGCAGTACTTACTTTGGTATCGATGGCAAAGCCCGTTCACCTTCTGGGGAAAAAACAGAAAGAGAGAGATGAGATTCCTTTTATTCCTTTTGAAAAGATTATGTATAGAAATCAGAGAAAGAAGATGAGTCTTATTTCAGAATTTTAGCAATAACCCTTTAAAACGAAGTTGGTATACGGCCTGTCTTAGGTTTCCATGGCTTTATTTTCAGTATTTATGACAAATATACACTGCCTGCAGGTGCAGACTATATAAAAGGTATTGCCAATCAAAACCAAATGCTAAGGGATAAACTGATGAAAGATATTCTTCCCAGGAGACTCTAGAAGATGAAGAATTTCTCATAATCAAAGCCAACATTCTTTACCAGAGACTGAATGTCCTGCGGCAACACCAAAACCCGTGCAGGACTGTGCTCCGCAACAAGAGAGGCCACGATAGTGAGAGGCCCACGCACCGCGATGAAGAGTGGCCCCCGCTTGTCACAACTAGAGAAAGCCCTCGCACCGAAACGAAGACCCAACACAGCAAAAATAAATAAATTAATTAACTCCTACCCCCAACACCTTCTTTAAAAAAAACAAACAAACCTGTGCAGGACACACAGAAATCCAAAGGAAACAAACCCACAGGTTGTGTTCCTGGAGGAACGGGGGCAGCCAAGGGGCCCAGCAGCCTCAGAGGTGGGGCCTGCAGTGTCCCGTGGACTCGACTCGGGAGGTGTTGAGGCCCCCGCGACGGTGGCAGACTCCCCCGCCACGGCTGGGCTCTGGCCAGCGCATCACAGGCAAGCTCAGGACTCTGCTCCGTGGCTGGGGAGACGTGCTCCCTCCCCTTCATCAGTGAACCAGGAAGCACGGAGCCCCCTGGTTTAATCTCTTTTATCTGGATGAATCTGGTGGTAAACCCATCCCACCAGTCCCCTCGCTCCCCAGGCCACGGGTTCCCCTTGTCCAGGTCTCCCATCCCTCCTCCTATCCCCCGGGGTCCCCTGTGAGTGCAGGCCGTATGGCCCTGAACACAGCATGATGCCTTCACACAGTCCATCTCTTGAAAGATTCTCTTCCTTCTGGTGGAAGCATCATCCCTCAATCTTTCAAAGCTCAATTCAAGCTCAACCTCCTCAAAGGAGCCCTTCCTGGAACACCCCAAGTGGCTCTGGATGGCCTTCCTGTGCTTCTGCTGCATTAGCAGAGCGCTTCCCACGTATCAGACGACTTAGAAGGTCAGACTTGACCCGCCCACAGGACACCCCCCACAGCAGAGGACCCGGCACTCACAGCCACTGCATAATACCCAATACACTGCAGAAACTTCATCCAAATTTCCTCACTATGACTTTCTGACATCCAAATTTTAAGCAAAATAACCACGTTATACCATGAAGACCAAACTTAGAAAAACTGGAAAATCCTATCATTAGTTTATTACCCCATGGATGCTACCACCACCACCTTACCGACACTCAACACTGTCAATTAATCATATGGGCTTTCAAATGACATGTCAGTGTGATTTCTAGCTGTTTTACTCTCTCTGTTGAAATTTCTGCTTCCTTGGAGAGAAAAAGGAACCAGATAATGAAATATCTGGTTAATACAGACTTTATAAGAAGCTGGGCAGGAGTAGGAAGAAGGCTGAAGATGAGGCGATTAACAACCGAAGGAGCGTAAGAGAGTCAATTTTCAGGAAACAAGAACGTAGCAGAATATTGAGAGAAAAGGCAAGACACTGTAAGCAGCATTATAAAAATCCCTACGCGCTCACCAACTGAAATGCCCAATTCTAGGAGCTAACTTTTGACACTGCTTTAAATTTATAAGTTGAATGAGTAACATATGCTTTCTCATGGCATTCATGTGGTCTCTTATTTCTCAGGATAAATTCCTTAGGATTAAGGATGCATCTCTGTATTAACCCACATTTTTATTTTCATTTTTAGAACTGAGGCTTTTAATTTTTGAATAAAAGTTTTTAACTATTGTTTTTTAATTAAATAATCAATACAGATTCACTGTAACAAATTTAAATCATAAAAGTCTACAATGTAGACAAAAAAAAGTAGACAAGTTGAAGCCCCCCCCACCCCACCTTCACATACAATTCCACCTTCCTTAGGGGTATTCATTGTCCACACTTAACTTTCCAGACTACCAGACTCCTTGTACGCTTATAAACACACACAGGTTTGGCTATACACACACACGTGCATGTAGGTTTCAGCACGGAAACAGGGCCAGCTTGTCTTTTCAAACAGCTGCACGGCATCTCACACTCCCTTATTTATTAGCTACTAGCTCCACCCCCGTAGACACCAGGGTCGTTCCACATTTTGTGCTACCGAAGACAGTGGAGCAGGGGCGCTGCATCAGTGGTCCTGTGGGGCTGTTTCCAGGAGGGGCCGGCAGTGCCAGGAGCCACCGAAAGCACTGTCCCAACTCACGCCGACACAGTGGAGTGTGGAGGGTACCTCGCAACAGCCCCACCAAGAATGGGTATCATGGTCTTTCCACCCATCTAACAACAGGTTAACAGACACAGAATGCTATCTGTCACTGTCTGTGCCCATAAGCTTACCAGACAGTGTATGTCCGTTCTTCTATAGGTGCCCATTTTTACCCTCTTATTCAATGAGCTAGAAGAACACTTGAAGAATAAGGGATTTTAATTCTTTATTGTATGTATTACAGATGTTTCCCCTTCTATGTCACAGCTTTAAAAAGCATTTCTTTTACTAATAGAAGCACTTTCATACTTGTGTACTGATGAACTCTACGGATTTGCTCTCCGTGCCTTCTGGGTTTTGTGTCAGGCTCAGGAGCAGCCCCACCCTCACAATGTGCAGAATTTAGCATCATCCTCCATACAGAAACCTTCCTTGAGAACAATGAAATTATGACCCTGATTCGCACAATTCTTTCCTCTGAGGAGAATTTTACTAAGATTGAATTTTACTAAGATTGAAAAATTGCTACTGAGCTTTCTTGCAAGTAAAGGAAAGGTCAGATGACGCCCCACGATAAGGGCCAAGGTCACACAGTGACTCTGCTGGAACCTGGTTCAGGGCATCGGACTTGTGACTCTTACTTTTCTGCCCCAATGATACCACCTTTAAAAGCACTTCTTAAATTCAAAGCAATTATGGTGGATCACAGAGCTAACAAAGTGCATCTGGGCACATGAGACCTCAGGTGAAGAACTTGCACGTCACTCTAACTGTTAACACTCGCAAACGTGTACATGCTCCTTACCATTAAGCAGTTTGTAGTCTAGAGAGCACAGATGGGTACGTACATGATCGTTACTTAAAGTACATACCAGGAAAATGGTGCATTAGAGTTGTGGAAACATGTTTCACATTTATTTGAAATTTAAAAAAAAACTAAATTAAAAAATGCACATGTGCTCTTGTCCACGTATTTCTGACTATAATCCATTAAAACATTTGGCTTAAAATATTTCAATTAGGCAATATAACCTCACTTTAGGTATCTATTACAAAACAGTCGTGTAATAAGTACATATGCTGTGATTTAGAATAAAGTAAATAAATTATCAGACTCAATAATTAATTCTATAAAGACAACATAAAATTGGTAGCAACCAATGCCCTACTAGGTTTTTTATGAGAAGCATTTTCATTTATGCCATTTTCATATGAATGAAGAATTTAATGCATCTCATTTCATGAGATTTGATATCAAAATGTTTCTCCCTAGAGGGGAAAAAAAGCCAATTAAAAACCAACACAGGAAGATGTTAAAGCTTCAAACATTTAATGCCTAATGTCTGAATGTTATTTTTTTGTGTACTAACAAATTAATGAAGAACATTTTGGTAAATCAGGATGAAATTAAAAAATTATTCACTAAAAAGAAGACAGGCGATATGGCACATTTAACATTTTCCATAGCATACTATCTTTATATGAAGCAACTTTCCCAAAACATTTAAATAATGTTTGCAAGGTACATACCCCCATTTAAAGCACAAAATGAAAACTCAAAAAGCTCATGGATGCAAAATTTTTAACTGAGAGTAGCCTTTAGATATTTCTAAAAGCAACTTCATTACATAAAGAAAGTGATGATAAATACACACTATATTTTAGGAAAAAAATAAATGAAGAGGCTTTATTGGTCTGATCATAGTGGGAAAAACATTTTTGCTAGATTAGCCACATCCTGGAATCCATGCACTTACTGGCCTTTGGGTTCATGGCTTTAGATACCGTTTTCAGAGCACAACACCCTGACACTAACTTTTAAACAAAGGTTCCAATGATGCCTCTGCTTCACACCCTCCCGCAATGCCCTCCACCTGCTGCCAGCACAGAGAACTCGACTGCTGGGCAGGCAGGGCCCTCTGCTGTGTCTACACTTGGAGCTCAGGGCTTTGTCATCTGCTTCCCTTGTGTGTCTCCACATACGCTTCCCCATTCGCTTACCACTCAGTCATCCCCGACTCCCTCCAGGGATCGTCCTACCCACAGAGGGGAGTGCTGGCAGGGATCCTGTGTCCACCTGCCACGGAGCTGGCTACCTGCTTGACGGGGACTACTGTGGACCCCCCTACCACGCTATAAAGTAGGTACCATTCTTCCGTTATGGACGAGGAATCTCCAAGCCAAGGCTCATCTAGTGTGTCAAGATCACACTGAAACTAGCAGCAGCGTTGCAATGACAGCAACACTGAAGTTTCTGATGCTGTACGTGCCAGCACGGCCCCAAGCCACCTACACACGAGGCCGTCCCCCCACGACTACACAAGACAGGGACCACTCTTGGTGTCTAGTGGGACGGAACTGAGGCACAGAAAGTTAAGTACTTTGCAGGTGGCATGCACTCATGATTTGAACCCATAGGTCAATACAATTCCAAAGTCCAGTTTTTTCCTGCTTTATTTCAGAAATCCAAATCCTCTGAAACACCCCATCTTACTACTAAAGAGACACAGTCATGTTTCTAAGGTTCATCACATCATGCTTAGAACTACTGCTCTAAGCTTTTGAAATCTATGAGAAAAAATAGGAAAGAGACTTTATTTATCATGAGTTACAAGAGACTTAAAAAAAAAAAAACGACCCAGAACATAATCCCAAAAGTTTATTTAAAAATGCTAATGGTAACCTAGAAAATACATTAAATATGTTGCTCAAAACAAAAGGGTCTAAACACAACGTTTCCTTTAAGCCCTGTCCAAACCCAGCTCTTAGGCTGTGAGCTGGATCACTTCCCTAGAAAAGCAAGAATACAGATCCACTGGGCTGAATTATTCATTCACTCTTCACTTTCACAGAGCGATCTAAAAGGACTACAGGCTGTGGGGTGAGCTCGGCTAACGATTCAGAGGGAGCACTGGAACAGAAGGAGAGCTCACCTTTCTGGGGCCTGATGATGAAGGACTGCGTGGCCCCGTGCACCAGCCGGCAGTACCCATCTATCAGGTCGGCCATGTTCTCGGCAATGGTCAGGGACGGTGCTGTCACCGTCAGAGGCTGGACAGGGGAGAAGACCCAGAGAGAGCCGTTATTGTTCTTTCCAGTAATCAAAGGGACAGCTGCACTGTGACATCAGATCTCTAGATACACTTGAACACAGAGAAGAGTGGGAGCGAAACAAGATCTGTCATAAGGTTTGCGTGAAAAAGGAAGTTTGATATTTAAGGATGTTATTCCTAGAATATGTGACAGAAGGCAAACCCAGGCAAAAAAAGAAAAAGCACTTAAACCGAGACTCCCTTTCTAGAACAAAAAGAGGTGAAAAAACCACTTCCCTTCAGAATGTCTGGTCCCTTAGGCACGCTCTAATTTAAAAAAGAATTTAGAAAATTAGTAAGCTAAAGTAGAGCTTATTTTAGAAACTAGACAAATGTGGAGTCAATTTTTATCAACGATCCATCGTAATTTTTCTGATATTAAAGAAAATTAGTGGAATTTCATTATTTTGAGCATGCATAGCATGTTCTGCCTAAGAGCTTAGAAACCACACTTTTCAAATTAAGCATGCAATTATGATAAACTTCCTAAAAACCTATCATTAAATGTTATCCAGGAGATAATCAAAGCTGTATTTTACTTTCAAACACAAGTATGTCCTAACTCATGTAGTCTTCATAACCTCCTTCCAAAGGGACAACTTATCTCACCTGCATTATCCTACGTATTATTTGGGGGTATAGCAAACAGAAAGGAGGACAGCCTGAAAATCATGGTGCAAACGAGAAACTACTGAGATATTTTCAGGAAATTTCAATTTGTAATACGGTTTCAATATCTCATGGCATCATTTGTTTAATTCTGAGAATCAACTGCCTGGAGCCTAGAAACGCCGCGATCCCAAGGCAAGCAGGAGCAAGAAGGCGTGAGGAGCCCTGGAAACAAACCACCCCAGCAGGGGCCGCAGCAGAGCAGGGCCCAGGTGTGCGAGTGGGGCCAGGTGAGCTCCAAGAACGGGCTTCACCCACGAGTAAACCTGCGTGTGCCGCCAGGTTGTGCAGACTCTTCAGTATGTGAGTATTTTCTGTCCGTCTTTCAGAAAGGTCACCTTATGCAGTATTTGCCAAATGTTCATTTCTCGTGCCAGGCCTGCCTTTACTTTCCACACCACGTGCTGATTAAGAAGAGGCTCTGGGTCTAGACTGTCTGGGATGAACTCCATGTCTACCACCTACTAGGACCGTGGTTACCATCCTGTGCTTGGTTCCCTCATCTACAGACTCGGGGTAACCAAAGTATCTCAAAGTGCCTCTTCCGCTGGGTTCTGAGGATGCCGTGTGTTGTCCTTGGCTTCTGTGTTAAGTGTCAGACAGTGGGGACATATGTGGCAGAAAGTACCAGCTGCTGCCGTGGTTATTTTCCTAATTATTACCCCCCAGAGAATGTCACATACTGCACAGTCTGGGAAATAACAATGTAACATAGTTTACAGAATTTATATAATTCTAAGAGGTTGATTTTCTTGGTAATTCATGATAATCTTCCAGCATCTCCACAATAAGGCTCCATTAATTTTTAAACCTGTTTTCTACTCTTGAGGGCATTTAATCATTATTATTTGTAACGTAACGCTTATTACATTAGAGAAAGCTGTGATCCTGATGACCCATGAATACTTCTCCTGCACCCAGAAACAATAATCGTTTCTACAACAGCGCTTTATTTCCGTCTTCCCACCATGACACACTCCTTACCTCAGGCGCTCCTGCAATCTTCAGCTGCAGCGTCCCTTTCCTGTCCTTGTCTTCGCTGTTTGAATACTGAATGGTCTGCACTTGATTGAAGTCAGCCAGGTGTGTGGGCTTTGGGAAGAAAAGGCAAACACTCTGGACCACAGATGCAAGACTCATGTGAACTATTCTGTGCAATCCTCATGGTCCCAAGCCCACCTCATCCTCCTGAGGACACCTCCCTAGACAGGATGTCTGAGGAAACCAACTGTCCGTGTCGCCTGGGGGGTCATTCTCCCTCTGAGGAGCAGTCAGGGACCTGCTAGGGCCACCTGCTCACCTCCCTGGTCAGGGATGTGTCTGCTCTCTGTGTTCCTGACGGCCGAGGGGCACTCCATCCTCAGGAGCTGGACAAGTGGTCACCAGTCCCACATGACACATGACAGAGAAAGAAGAAGGGAGTCCCTGACCTGACTCACCCTCTGGTCTGGGGGGAACTGTGTGAAATTCTTGGCCTAAGGGAACATTCTGCTCCACTTCTCACAGAGAGAGGGACCTGTTCCCACTCCCAATGCACCCTGAGCTAGAACAAGTCTCTGAAACGTTCTGAAGTTCCAGAGTGTAACAGTGCTAGGGGGACGCTGGGTATCCAAAGGACCCTTCCCACACAGACAGGCCAAGAGAGACACTTCATTTTCCCAAGAGGAGTAAACTCTTTCTTCTTATGCAGACAAAATACGCCCATCCGTCTTTCATCCTCTACCATTTCATGACAACGACCAGTTTGCGTGAGATGATTCCTACAGGTTTATCCAAAACAATCGGCCTAGTTAGGACCTCTTTCTCTTAGAAAATCACAGGTATCAGCCCCTCCCTGCCAAGTGCCCCACTCAGCACAGATTATGCCACTGGGACTGAGCCAGAATTACGGTTCAGAAGGGGACTCCTACCCCGCGCCCCTTCACAGGGAAGCGTCTCTGCAGCACTGCTCTCAGGCACAGCTGTGCTCTGTCAGGCTCCCGCCACGGACGCCCACGGGCAGTCCTCCATCCCCTGGGTAGCACACAGCACGGCCCCCACGCCCGGCCCTCTCTTGGCCCCTGTGGCCTCTGCCCTCATGGGCTCTCCTCCTCCCTCCCTGGCTCTCTTTCCATTTCCTGGCTTCTCCCCTACTCAACCCACAAACGTTCAAGTGCTACAGGGCTCTGTGCTGGGCCCCGTTCTTCTCCCCAGCTGTGCACGGCCTGCCCGGCGAACACCATCCAGTCCTGTGGCACAAGTACCATCTCCAGTCCTGGGCTCGGACTCAAGTATCCCACTCCCTACATGACATCCTCGCGTGGACATTGGAGAGAGACTGCCCGCACACCCAGCACAGTCACGGGGACGCCCCCTCAAAACACCTTCCCCCTCCAGTCTTCCTCACTTCAACAAAAGCATCACCATTCAACCTGGTTCCTGAGTGGAAATATGAAGGCATGATTCCTGACTCCCCTCCTTCCCTTACCCCACATCCAGCCCAGCTCCCAACACCCAGAATCCGTGCGTTTTCCCTCCGTCCCCACGGCCACCACTCCAGTACAAGCCACCGTCTTGCACGGTGCTCAGAATCCGTCCTGCAATTGTTTCCCAGCCAGTGTCCCTTCATCCGTGTTCGTCCTCTACACAGACAACCCCCGGAAGCCAGGGAGGTATTTTAAAATGTAAATCTGGTCCTATTAAGTCCCCTGTAAAAACAGTACAATGCTAGCCAAAAGGAATCAAACACCCACCTGATCTGACCTCTGCCTGCCTCTCTGATCTAATTCCCCACCAGGACCTCGTCTTGATGGGATGTGCTCTGGTCTCACTGGGGCAGGGCCATTCCCTGGGGGCTGTTTTCAGCTGACCGAAGAATGAGGAACATGAGTGAGGACCAGGGCTGTGAGGGGCCACATAACGTGCAGGAAATTCCCACGTGGTGAAAAACTGTCTTGTGTCCTGAATGGCTTTCAAATGTCCTGGTGTTTATTCATGCTGGTGAAAAATCTGATTCTAGAACCCACATCTATTTGAAAACACATGCTCTGCATGGAATTTTCCAGGAACGCAACTTAGGTGTAATTCAGGGAATATTACACTTTCCTGTCTTTGGAATGTTACTATGAGTTGCTCACCATTTTGGAAAAGGACATCACCAAAGGCGATGCCAGTCTGATGTTTGAGCTGCTGGCACAAGGTACATACACTGTCATAGAGGAGGCCTGAGGCTCCTTCTAACACACCGGGAACCAGATACCATTAAGTCAGTGGTGACACATGAAATGAGAAATATCTCAATTAATTTCAGTAAATGGTTATATTAAAATATTCCCATTACTGGCATCTTACAATTTAAAAAAATTTCCAAAGCACAAAAAGAAAGTTGAGCTATGGAAATTATTGTATTTAACTTATTTTTTATTCCTTCTTTTAACCCATTGTTTTTCTGCCTCATTCTGACATTATCCCTCAAGGTCGGCCACATAAAAAGAATAAATTTTAAAGAAGTACTTAAAGGGAACAGCAGAAGAAAAGAATAAAAATAACCAAAAGATATTAGGAAAAGGAAATCTGTGAAGATAAATACTGAAATTAATGAAGACAAATAGATTAATGCTATAACCCTAACCGCTAAGCCTGTCCTTCAAAAGCGGCTGAAATAAATCCTTTGCAAATCTGAAGAGACAAATCCAAATAGACAAGCTTAGGACTGAGAAAGGATATAGAAATAAAGTTACTGGAAAGATCATAAGAGTATCACGAGATGCAACTCCATGGCAACAATTTAAAAATGTAGAAAAGCAGATGAGACGCTAACAGTATGAATTAGCAAAACTGACACAAGAAATGGAAAACCTGAATAGATCTATTACTACTGGAGAGGCTGAAAAAATGGTTAAACACCACCATTGAAAAAGGCACCATGTGGTAACATAGATTGATTCTATCCGCCTTCACAGAACACACAATTCTACCTTGACTTAAAATATTTCAGGCCGCAAAATGATGAAAAGGCCCCTAATTCACAGCCTGATAAAATTAGTGTAACTTCTAATATCATGTCCTCATAGAGCTAATGTAAAAAGAAAAGACTAGATTGATTTCACTTATAAACAGCTGCAAAAATTCTATATAGTAGCAAATATAATAAATCACTATTTCAAAATAATAATACAGCATAACCAAGTAGGAGTTATTAAATGGCTCAATATCAGCACATCTAATCAAGATTAATATAAAATAATAACAAATCAAAAGAGAAAAAACCAGGATCATTATGGCTGAAAAGCCTTCAGTTAAATTTAGTAGCCACTCCGAATAAAAATTCTAAGCAAAGGGGCTTCCCTGGTGGCGCAGTGGTTGAGAGTCTGCCTGCCGACGCGGGGGACACGGGTTCGTGCCCCGGTCTGGGAGGATCCCACGTGCCATGGAGCGGCTGGGCCCATGGGCCATGGCCGCTGGGCCTGGGCGTCCAGAGCGTGTGCTCCGCAACGGGAGAGGCCACAACAGTGAGAGGTCCGCGTACCGCAAAAAAAAAAAAAAAAAAAAAATTCTAAGCAAAGAAAGGCATAATTTAAAAACATGAAAGATACTTTACTAAAGGGACTTTCCTGGTGGCACAGTGGATAACACTCTGCACCCCCAATGCAGGGGGCCCGGGTTCGATCCCTGGTTAGGGAACTAGATCCCACACGCATGCTGCAAGTAAGAGTTCGCATGCTGCAACTAAGGAGCCCATGTCCTGCAACTAAGGAGCCCATGTGCTGCAACTAAGACCCCACACAACTGATAAATTTTGTTTTAAAAAAGATACATTACTAAAACCCAACATCAAAAATTATCCTGAATGATGACACACTTTTAACTGATAAATTAAAACCTAAAACAAGATAGGGATATCCTCTACCACCTGTTATTAAGCATGATCTTCAAGGTGCCTGTGAATATGAGAACAGGAAAGAACTGCATAGATTAGAGAAAAAAGTTAAAACTATTCTTTTTTTTGCTGATTACATGATTATATACCTATAAAATCTAAGATTCTAATAAAAAATGACTTATTAAATGAACATGGTTGCTGAATATATGATAAACAACAATCAAGTATATTCTGCTAAGGTTGCTGAATATATGATAAACAACAATCAAGTATATTCTGCTATGTTCACAGTATGAATTTTAAATTGGAAATGGCCAAAAAATTTTTTCCCAATAAGGCCAAAAACTCTATAATACTTATGAATTAGCTTAATACAAAAAATCTATACCAAAAAGACTATGACATCTTATTGAAGGATGTAAAAGAAGTCCTGAACGGGCTTCCCTGGTGGCACAGTGGTTAAGAGTCCACCCCTGCCAATGCAGGGGACATGGGTTCAAGCCCCGGGAAGATCCTACATGCCGTGGAGCAACTAAGCCCGTGCGCCACAACTATCGAGTCTGAGCTCTACAGCCCATGCTCCACAACAAGACAAGCCACCACAATGAGAAGCCCGCGCACTGTAACGAAGAGTAGCCCCCGCTTACTGCAACTAGAGAAAGCCTGCACGCAGCAAAGAAGACCCAATGCAGCCAAAAATAAATAAATAAGTAAATTTAAAAAAAAAAAAAAAGAAGTCCTGAACAAATAGAAAGACATACCATATTCTTGGGACAGATAACTAACTAATATCTACTTTCACAAATTAACAAACAAGTTGGAATCCCAACAGAATTTTCTGCTAATGCTATAAATTCGGTTTTGAAAGACTAAATAGCCAGTAATAGCCAGGAAAGTGTACAAAAGAAAAACGATATATGCAGAAAGTGTACCAAAAAAAGATGACACAGGAATGCAGCACCAACCTAGAGCAATCCCATCTGGATGGAATCAGTACAGAAAGAGAGAACTGTGTCCTTGGACCAGAACAGAGGATCCAGAATTAGATCACAAAGATGGCAGAAATTCAATTCAGAGGTAAAAGATATGATTACCGTGCTGACATGGCTGTCTGCTCACTGGGACACCAACAAGAAGAGCAACAAGGGGACAGTGACAGCAGCCAGCATCCTCTAAGTGCTTCCTCTGGGCAAGGCCTTCATCTCAACACTGCACACTCAGTACCCACTTAATTCTCCTACCACCTCTCTTAGGTAGTTGTAATTATTATTGCCATTTTGCTGACGAGGAAACACAAGCCAGATGTGAAGAAACGGACTCAAAGTCACAAGGCCAGCATGAGAGTGACCCACTGGGAACCCCGGCTGCACACTCCAGAGCCCATCCTCCGGACACACCACAGGCCCACCTTGTACCATACACAAAATTCCACGTGGGTTAAATGCGAAAGGACAAAGAAAACCTTGCAAGAGAATACAAGAGACTACAAATCAAAGAGAAGACAGATAACGGAGCTTTCTGAAGAGGTCGTGCCACTTTATACCCTCACAGAGTGTATGAAGCATCCAGCTGTTCCACATGCCCGCCAACACCTGGAATTACTCATCTTTTTCACCTCAGCCGTTCTGGTAGGTGTGTAATAGTATCACACTGTGCATTTATCTGATGACTGTGAGGCTGAACGTCGCTTCACTTATGTCTTAACTATTTGGACATCCTCTATTGGGTTGGCTGCCCTTTTCTTAGTGACTTTTTTGATCCTGGAAAGAGCCAGAAGAGGCTGTTTCAAAGGACATGATACAAGTACAAATATACTTAAATTAGATGTAGAACTGAATGAAGAAATTAGTATCTAAAACTTCTCCAGATAAACTGTAACAACCCCATTCAGATCTCACCAACATATGTGCAATTTGTATGATTCCTTTCCTTCCCGACTAAAGAATTTCAAAAACTTTCGACCTAGGCTGTCTCTTCCTTTCAATCCCTTGAGCAATAAATGCTGTGAAACGGAAAGCTTTAATGGCAGAATGATGTCTTTTCCAAGAGAATCCTCATTTCCTTATTTTGATTCCCCTTTGTCCACAATCAGGTCCGAAAGGAGATGTGTTCCACACAGGCCGCTCCCAAGACTTGTCCAAAGCACACTTACGTTGCAGCCCTTGTCTGTGAGGTAACTGATTCCTTCTTCGGGGCCAATCGCCAGCTCCACCGAAATAATCCAGCTTGACTTGAAGGTGAAACAGGTGACAGCAAAGGTACCAGAAGGAAAAAGATATTTTAGATAAAGAACCATGGACACATTAAAGGACCAAAGGGGGGCTGGACTAGCTTGCTACTGATCTTTGTAACCAAATAGTACAAAATATTTACAACTTCATAGTGCAGCATCTGCTGAGCCTAAGCAGAGACAGACAGACTGCGCTCATTCCAGTGGGTCTCAAGCCAATGGTTTCTTTGGGAAGATTATCTGAATAGGTAAACTAGCCCTTAGAGGACAGTTAATCAATGAATCGCTGGGCTGGAATAAAAAAAAAATCTTAGGCAAGCTATTAAAAAAGGATGGTTTTAGTCTCACGTTGACACATTTTCTTTTTGTATTTTTCCCCACTGTAAAATGATAAAATATTCTCATGTTGTTAAAAATGTGACAAATTAGATTTCAATCAGAAATTTAGATATACATGGATAAGAAAAAGCAAAAGAAATCACACCTAGTCCCACCCTATTTCCAAGTCCCCATACTTACACCAAGGGCACACTTGAAGCATTCTTTATCAAATCTGTACACTGGGGAGAGGATCTCAAAGAATTTCAAAATACTTTCTTCTCTATTAAGGTTGGCAAACTGTCTAAATGTTTGTTGGATCAATTTTCTTAGTGTTTTGGCCTGCATGATAAAATTACAAACATCTTTTTAGAGCCAACAATGAGTAAAGACCACAGCAATAACAGCCAACACCAAGGAACATTTCTTGTCCAGCCACCACTTAATACCACCTACGTTCACCAAATGTTGTATTTATCAGAGCGTTGTTTCTTTTATAAAAAAAAAAATTATAGTAAAATACACATAAAATATACCATCGCAACCATTCTACAGTATACAGTTCAGCAGTACCAAGCTTTATTTCTTAAACAGAGATTGGTAAAGCAATAATTGGCTTATTAGAACATGTGGTAAACAGTTAGGCATTAAAAATATAAGGGCTATATTTGCATGTGACCTGGAGTCGGCAAAGGAGGGGACATAAAGGCACTCACACATCCCAACCTGGGCGGGGAAGTCGACACACCCTTTCTGAAGGCAATTTGGCAATAAGAAATCAAAAACTTTAAAACCACAACGTTTGAGAAATTCTTCTTCAGGAGTGATGAAAGAACTGTGCAAAGATCCAGCAACAAGGAGGTTCATCACGGAAGTGTGTAGAGTGCCCCACAACCGGCCATGCTCACTGCAGTGTGCCTGCTAGCCAGATGGCCTAAGACTGCTGTGCACAGCCCATTTACTGACAGGAAAATCCGTATCACAGTGCTACATGAAAAAATAAGCCAAGGCAATCTGTTGTAGTGTAGATGCCTTTAAAAGGAGAGCACAGGATATGGGCCTCACACAGGCAGGCACACGCACCAACGCACAGTGAAGACAAACCAGCCATGCCTCTCTTCTCTGTGTAGTGGGATCACAGGTGATCTCTGGGTGCCTTTTCACTTATGTGAGTTTTCTATTTATAAACCATGAGCGTCTGGATGGTGGAGGGCGGCGAGCCCCCAGTCCATGGTGTGTCAGGGAGAGGAGCGTGGCCTGAGGGGGGCAGCGGGCAAAGGATGTGCGATGGATGAGGTCTGGGGAAGGGTGCGAGAGGGTGCGGGCCACAGGACGCAACTGGGCCCACCCGGTGAGATGCAAAGCCCTGGGGCGGCCTGGAATAGGAATATTGTGATCCGACATAGATTTTGACAGGAATACTCTGGCTGCCACGTTGGGAACAGTGAAGGGAGCAGGAGAAATCCAGTGAGATGCCACCAACATCACCCAGGCGAGAGGTGACGGGACCCAGGCACCGCTGCACAAAGGAGTGAGAAGTAGTCAGATTTCAGGTTTGTTCTGAAAACAGAATCAACAGGATGTACTGAGAGGTAAGAGTCACCACTGAACTGAAATGGCCAAGACTGGGAGACGCAGGCGGAGGAGGGTCTTAGAGGACACCAGGGGCCACCTGAGCCTCGGCGTGAGGTGCACACAGACAGGAAGCAAGGCCAGGAGACTGGAGACAGGACCAGTGTGGGATCTGGAGGGGCAGGGACAGGACCTCATCCCATGGCGGCCTGCTAATCTCAGCAGTCAGGGAAGTGGGAGCAGGTGAATCAGCAGGGGGTGGCATACTTTGGTGGGTCAGGGCGGTGACAGCCTGCCGGGAGTGGCCTGAAGGTGCCAGTGTGGCCAAAGGATTACTGGATCTGGGACACCGCAGAGTGAGCTGGACAGCTAGCAGCAGTGGTCAGCGTGGGATCCAGTTCCGGCGGGGCTGCAGTTACTGGAGATGAAGACCAGGGTGCGAGGCGGCGGGGGGCAGAGAGCAGGCCCTAGATAACCTAGGGCCGGTGACTTGTATTTCAAAAGCTGGCTCTGCTCCTGCAGAGAAGGTGTGGGGAGAACGGAAGCAGAAAGCCCGGCGCCGGGCATGCATGGCCGCCTGCACAATGCTCGAGATGGCAGGGAAAGCGGGAAGTCGACACAACTCGAGTTTTGGGTGGAACAAGCGGGCAGACAGAAGGGGCGGGCTCCGGGGAGATAAAGTCACGTTAATTCTGAACGTGCCTGAGGTCCGCAAGTCTCCTGATCTGAACCACTGAGCATAAAGCTGGATACAGACCCGAGCTCGGGAGACAGCAGGGCTGGGTCAGAACGTTACGGTCTCCAGCCGACGTGATTACAGGCATGGGGCCTGATGACTCCCACAAATACAGTGGCCGCAGGAACAAGTGCGGGCCAAAGCCTGCTTGGTAGGCCAACACTGGTTTTAACCAGGGCTGGGGCTCTGACAGGTGAGCCTAGTGTGGAACTACAGGCGATTGGAAGAGAAGAATCAGTTATGGCTTTAGATCACAGGAACTAAACTGAAGAGAAGCAAAATGGGTTCAAGGGCAGCAAGGCTTGACTTGTTATCAGATGTTACCTACAACATGAGTGGTTAGCCTTGGACGCTGTAAAAGAAAAGTCTGGGACGCGTGGTTTGGGGAAGAGCTGTCCAAGCTCTGGCCACGAGCCCAGAGACTGAAAAAGGCCACTCTCACCACATACCGCTGAGACGGCATGTAACAGCTGTTCTGACTCCAGGCTTTGCAAACACTCTCTGCGTCTCCTCTTGAGCATTAGACCCACACGTGCACGTGCCCGCCTGAGCTTTCCACCTGAAATTCCCAGACACCTGAAACCTGGCGTGCCACCAAGAGAACTTGTGACTTTCTTCCAGGCCTGGTCCTCCTCATCTCAGCAAATCTCCCAGCTGCTTAGAGACAGAAACCTAGGCGGCAACCCTGACCTCTTTTGCCCACCTCTCAAAACCCACTGCACTGTCACGTCCTCAAAGTGCTTTTCCAAAAGCCACGTTCTTTTCTCTAAGCTTCCCACACAGCAGCCCCGCTCTTGCTTTGATTTCTGTGATGGTCTCCCGTGGACACAGAATTCTGGTAGAAGAGAGACTAGTGAAAAACAAGAAAATGGAAATATCTGTGATGTGAGCATTACACGTAGTTAGTCAGCTCTTTATTAAGTGTGTAGAAATCACTCTCAGTAACAGGTAAACATGCGCACGTGTAAAGAGGAAACGCAACACCTTGTGGTCCCTGCTGAGCCTCAATCTCCTAGCGACCCCACGGCACAGTCGCTCCCAATTCCACGTCTCCTTCCCTCACTGTTGTCCCCTGACCCCCAGCACCCGTGGAAGGGGTGTGCATGGGGTCAACTAAACTGTGCACCTGACCATTCAACCTGCTGGAAAACTTCTGAGTAACTGGGCAAATAGGTTTGAAAATAGTAACTGTGCAGTGCTAGCAGACAGACAGCCTGAGCTACAGTTTCACCTCTCTGTGTCATCCAGCTGAATCGGTCAGTTTTCCGCATGCTGCGCTGCCCGGCCCCTCCCGAGTCCTACACGTCACCCGGCTAAGACAGGAAGTCACACTCATGGGCAGCAGCCGCGGGAGCTGGAGGAGGGGGGCGTGCCCATTCAGGGCTGGCTTCCTGGGGACACAGAGCCACACCCCGGCTCCCGCGGGCGCACCTGGCCGGGAGTGAGAGCCCGAGCTTTCTCGGGGTCTCTGCTTCAATGTGGCCACCCAAGAAGACTGAGATTTCCGGCCTGCAGCAGCCAGTGTTGGGCGAGAACTAGAAAACCCTCGCTATCTGAAAGGAGCCCCAGATTCGTTTCTAAAAAGGATGCCTCAGAAAGCACCAGTTCTTTCCTCCTTTCTCAGTAAGGAAAACAATTCCACAAAATCTGACTCCCTAGAATCTCTTGATATTAATCAATACACTTCCCTGTTTATAGGGTTTCAACATCAGCTTTGTGTTTGCCCAGACTTAGGAAACAAGGCATCTATCAATGAATGCTAGTCAATTTTAAACCAATTCATATACAGAGAGAAAACTACTCAAAATGAGGCAGTATTATTAGGATGAATCATCGGAAATTGCTGCTATTCAGCCTTCTGAACAACAAAAATAATTTCATATTAATCAACCTAATATTTATCAGATGCTGCTAGCAACAATGGACTCCGAGGGCTTCCTGGATGAAAAAGTTATAATGTAGTGGTAAAGGAAATATGCAAGAAAAGAGTAACAGGCTAAGAAACATTAATTGAGGAATTATCTCCCCACCTACCAAATGCTAAACATAGATACGTTAGCAGTGCATGCGAAGTGTGTGTTTTTTAACTGAGCTATAACTGACGTATAACGTTGTATTAGTTTCAGGTGTACAATACAATGATTCAATATTTGTATATACTGTGAAATGACCACCACAGTAAGTCTAGCTAACACCCATCACCTCACATAGTGACACATTGCTTTTTCTTGTGATGAGAACTTTTAAGACGTACCCTCTTAGCAACTTTCAAATATGCAAAACAGTGTTAATAACTGCAGTCACCACGCTGTACATCACATCCCTGGGACTTGCTTATAACTGGAGGCTGTACCTTTTGAGTCCTGCACCCATTTCACCCACTCCAACCTCCAGCAACCATAACCTGTTCTCTGTATCTATGAGCTGGCTTTTTTTCTTTTCATGTAAGTGAGGTCACACAGTATTCGTCTCTCTCTGTCTGACTTATTTCACTGAGCACAATGTCCTCAAGGCCCATCCACATTGCTGCAAAAGGCAAGATTTCCTTCTTTTTATGGCTAAGTAACATTCCATTGTGTGTGTGTGTGTGTGTGTGTGTGTGTGTGTGTGTAGGTCTGAAGCGTGCTTTTTCTCCACCCTACTTACAGGAGCCCAGACCAGACGGACACTTCCGTGCTGACACCAGGCTTCACTCTCCCTGGCACACAGCAGATGCCAGGAGTTGGTTGCTGAATGACTGCCGAGCCAGGCACTTCCGTGCTAACCACAGGGCTGGGAGTGATGACTAAACTAAGTGCTCCTGTAGGACCCTAGGAAACCATCCTATGACTCTGAAGTACAGATACTTCAAACAACTGATAACTATTGATCTTGCGACATTTCTAGTTCTGAAATTAGATTTCTACTGTGAATTACACTCAAAGAAGTTGAAATGTGGCTATTTTATTTGCAACGTAACTTGAGATTTACAGAAGAGCTGCAGGGACAGCACGGAATTCCTGCCCTTCGCCAGGGCCCGCCTCCCCCAACCCCCTGCCCCGGACGTTAACATCTCACACGACACTGGCACATCCGTTAAAATGAAGAAACCAACGTTGGTACAAGAGCACACGCTAGCTGCAGACTTTACTCAGACCCCCTAGTTTGCCCGCTGACGCCCTCTCACTGCTCCAGGACCCCACACTGCATTTACTCAAGTCTCCCCATCGCCCAGCTGTCAATTTTGTAGACTATCCTCAGCTTGGGACTGACTTGTTAGTTTTACTGGTGCAGTGTTTTTATAAATGTGCCTCTGGCACTACTAAGATCAAAGAGTCAGAAAAGTTAAATGTCCTGTAAATTATTCTTAGTAATTGGGCACATGGGCCCCAATCCTGTTTTGCCATCCATCAATCATAGCTTAAGTTCCATCAAATATAAGGTAACCTTTCAACCCTTCAATGTGAGCATTAACTACAAATGATCTTCTAGAAATCTAGATATGAAGGGAAAAAGGCACATAAGACAAAACGGCCTTTGGAAAAGCAAATACTAATTGGTCTAGCCATTCTATAGGGCTAGTCCGGGAGAAACAAGAAGCTGATGCGAATTTCTTGTTAGTTGAAGTTTCATTGGCAATAGTTTTGAAGAGGAGACTGTCTGAACACAACCTGATTTGTACTGTAGCTGTTACATACCTATGGGTATACGTTTATGTCAGTCATACCCACAAGAGTCTGATGGCAATCAGTTGAAAGAATTTACATAGAAGGTGAAAAAATTTTGGCATAAGGATATGAGCTACTGATTAAGCTATTTAAGAAGCCAAATATACATTATTTGTTTTACAAAAGTAAAGATTTCCTTTATATTAGAAAGCACGTGAGAAATGAAACACTAGACGAATCTATACCTAAGAAACAGAAGCTAGAAGTCAATTCTGTTCTCCCTGCTCGCATCAAAATCAGCAGCAACTGAACCTTTCAGAAAACACAAGTGCTATCTGTTTGGCTCGCGAAGTTTTCTCAAGCTACCGAGGGTCAATTCCCTCCCCTCCGCTCCCCGTGCGCACACACACGAGGCTCAGCTACCACTGCATCCAGGGCTGACACTGCACACCTTGATCGCCTTAATCACCTCCGACCCTGCTTGACTGGAGTGCTTCTGCTTTCGATCTGTCCTCCAGGCTGCTGTCAGGTTTATGGTCTAAAGTCCAAAAGGTGACCATGTCCCTCCCCTGCCATGACACCTGCCATGAACACCCAGGGCCCCTACGTGCTCTCATCTGAGTACTGACGTCCACACAGGTGACCACAGTGTCTGAGCTCTAGTCACAGGGCTGACCTGACTGCCAGGTTGAGCTCAAACAGCAGCAGAAGCACATCAGGGCCGGCAGCAGGGTCAGGATGAGGAAGGCCGGTCAGGCCGGGTCCTGAGGGACAGCCTGAAAGACACCTGGAGGGGACGAGTCCTGTGCAGGAACGGGGACGTTTCCCTGGGACGTTGCCCAGGGAAACGAGCTTCTCCAGCCTTCTGATCCTTCTGTCTTGTGAAGGAGTATCACCTGCGCTATTCTCACGCCTCCTTCTGCATGGCACCCTCGACCTGGAAAGTGCCTCCTCTACGTCCAGTCATCTTTCAAGTGGCCCTTAAACTCATTCATGCATTTTTTCACTTAAATAAGATCTACCGATGTTACTGCGTGCCCGGGACTATGCCAAACACAGGGTTCAGAGCAGAGAACACGGCAGATGTTATCTTTGTCCTCGTGGATCTTAAAACATAGTGAAGCAGGCAGACAACATGCAAACAAGTAAATATCTAGTAATTAAAACCTGAGAAAGTGAAGTTAAAAATGAAGATCCTGAGCAGGACCTAAGGTGGAGGTTTCTGCTGCCCCCCTTAGGGAGGTGAGCAGTCTGTACGGGAGAGGACGCCGAGGCTGAGCTTTAGAAGAACTGGCGATGGGGGACCTCCCTGGGGCCTTCTCACCTTGGCTACACTTACACCATGGCACCTGTGACCTGGACCTGGGGTGGCTTGTTTGAAGTATGAGGATGGTTTTTAAATATAGAATAACTTCTTGGGTGCCCAAATGCCAGCAGTCATACCCCCTGTGATAACTGCTTATCTACACACAGCTCTAAGGAGACTTCGCAGTAATTCTCAGGCCACCCCAGGACTAACGTTTGAGCACTGATGGTGCTACTAATGTGATACAGCCATTTTCGTATCCTTTCCTGCTTTTTACTTTTACACTGGGTGGTGCACTTCTCTGTCCAATGATGGGGTAAATGCCCTGAAGAACGGTGTCTTACACTTGTGAGCCTCTCCCCCTGGGTTCACCCAGCAAAGGGCAGGCTGATGCACAGGGTGGGCTTCTGCGCCCACACCAGGGCCTCACTCTCCAGGTCAAACTGAGTCCCAAGTGATTCAAGGTGATCGGGTCACAACTTTCACCAAGGCAGTCTGGCTTCCGAGCCAGTTTCTGAACCATTGTGTTCTGTCTTATCCCACTTGGGCCTCAGTGAGTGGGAGGGTCTTCCACATGGCTGCTCTAGTGTGGAACATGTGCTCTGTGATAAAAAGTCAAAGCAGTAACAGCCACAGTTTATAAACTTGTGGTAGTAATTTATACATATACACACACTGATCTGCTAAACAGCCACACCAACCCTACGAAATATTATTTTCTTCGTTGTGGAAGTAAGAAACCAGGTCCAAAACCATGAGGCTAGGAAATGGCAGAGCTCAGCTGAGCTGGACTCTATCTTGATCCAAAGCTGCGTCCTCACACCACACTGGACCATGTTCTGGATGGGCTGGGGAACCACACCTCAGGTCCCCGGTATCCCCTCCCCTGCAGTGGGAGCTACAGGCAGAGACAGGAACTGGTGTCCTGCAAGACTTACTAACGGGGAGGAGTGCCCTTGGTCGAAACAAGAGAAGACAGGCCTGAACACACTTCTACGCATGCGCACACACGGGCGCACACACGCTACGGCTGCCACTATGGCTCTTTTATGTGCCGCTTCTTTACTTTTGTGTGTCAAAATACCCGAGACTGTAAAGACTTAGGTGATGAGGACCGCTGTGAATGCAGCTTTCTTGGTGTTGTACTTAGCCGGGTGCACTCACAATCAAGAAGCGAAACCATGGTTTTCTGGCAGAATGCTACACCTTTAAAAATCTACTTGCCATCAGTATGACTAGAATAACTGTCGGCTTTTTATATTATGACTTTTTCACGTAAAGGAGAAAACCGCATAGCACGAGGGAGGTGTCTGCCTAACACGGTCACCTATTACGATAAAGCAGACTCTAATTACCTTGACTGAGTCCAGTAAACTCCTAGGAAAAAATCGCTTCAAACCAACATCTTTTCTGAAATATAAAAAGAAGTGTATTAACAAATAACACCACCAAATCAATGAATAACATGACATTGTCGCAAGAACATAAAAGCAGTTTAAATTATTTACCCTTCCACACGTTATTCTAGAAGGAAATAAGTATAATAAAGCTCCAATGTACCCGCACAGTCATGGAACAGGTGGGACAAGTAATTTTCTAGATCTGTGCAGGAAACACGCATACAAGTTGGTTTAGGTAGAAAGTCTTTTTTTCTTAAGCCTTACTATTGCAAACCCTCTAAAGTATTGCCTCTTTGTAAATTACAACATGTAAACCAACTGTTCTTCTTGGAACATTGTTTGAAGGTTAGCCTTATAAACCTCGATTCCAACTGGGAAATGCTGTATTTGTACACAAAGTAGACTGGCCTGATTAGGGGAAGATCTGGGATATAGCAGGGAAGTTTAAATACCTTAGATTAATCCTAAAAGTTGACTGTTTTTAAAAATAAACTTTTTGATTAACATTAATCAATGTTTATATTCCCAGTTTCACACAGGAAACAAACCAAAAAAAGAGAAATTAAGTGAGTGGCCTAAGGTCAAAAAGCTGAATGTGTGGAAATGCTGAAAATCCCGTCATTTTCTTTAGGTCAAGCTACAAAATCAATCATTAGTAACAAGAGCCTCAACGCGTTCCGGTCAAGAAAACCGATGCAAAGAACGGCTCACTCTCATTTTCTACTTACTTTGGGAACTAAGTGCGCCAAGCTCTTGGCCACTAGAGGGCAATCGTGCGCTAGTAAGATGAAATAAAGCCTCTAGACATGAAAGATTATCAGGAGACACATGGAAAATATAAAAGGATCAAGAAGGAGAAAAGAGAAATAAAGGTACCTTTTCAGGATTACATAAAAAAATAAAATGAATATAAAGTATATTAAAAAAATAAAGCAGGGATGACTTCTTCACACATAACTGTAAGTTAGCAGGTATTACCAATGAAACCATAGAAAACATATCAGAGTTTATGGTTGACTCTAGATCCAAACCTAACCCCCTAGTCCACCCTCTACCCGTCAGCACCTAAACCGACGAGCTCCTTGCTAAGTCCTGGTCTCAGTCCTCATATCCTTTTCACTCGATGATGCTGATGCTGGCAGTGTTCACTACCCCCGCACACGACCCTCCCTCAGCCCCTATGACACACACTGTTTCCTGGTTTTACTTATCAGCAAATTCATACAACTCCTGGCTTTCCATTTATTCTTCTAACCTCTTTTGTTTATAACTTCCCTCCCTTATCTTTTCAGATACGAACAGGGAAAAGCGTCCACCCAAGTTCTTCCACTTTTTGTTGCCTCCTAAAAAGACAGGAACTTTTTGCATGTTAAGGATTTGTGTGCTAATCACTATGGGAAGTAGCAAAATAAGCACATAAAAGATAAACCAACACCCTAGAATCTTAGAGGCATTATTCCTGAGCATTTTCTTCCCTATCTTCCTTTGCAGGCAGCTATTCCATAATAAAAAGAACTTAATTTCACAGAGGGAGCTCGGCACTGGAATCCTGGCTTTGCCGTAGGAAGGATTTGGCTATGCCTTCGTGCCTGTCAACCTCAGTGACCCACGTGTAAAATAGGGATGCTAATCCCTGCTGCCAACAGCGCTGCGAATGTGTTAAGTCCCTAGAACTCTATACGGGTAGTTCCCCTTCCCCCGGAAACACCCGGGACACCCCTCCTGTCCAGCGAGAGTCTGGTCTACAGGCCTGACTAGCCGTTGTCTTGAGCAGAGGGAGGCGTGACCTGATGTTGCCAAGAGCAGACACGCTGTAGGGAGGAGGGGAGGACACAGGCCGGAAGGCAGGTGGGAGGGAGGCTCTGCCGGGAGCCCGGAGGAGGGCGGTGGGAGGGAGGGTGGGCAGCAGAGACTCAGGGATGCTCTGGACGCAGAGCCAGCAGCGCTGAGTGAAAGGTGACAAGGGCAGGCTGAGGCACCAGGAAGAGGAAGGCCGGGGGCCCGGGGGCGCCTCCGGGGACTTCTGCTTCTGGCGAGGGGTCGAGCAGGGTGCACGAGACCTCCTGGTGGAGATCTCAAGGAGGCAGCTGGCCACGGAGGTCTTTGGATGGGGGGCAGGAAACACCAGGGCCAGGGATGGCCTCTTCCCCACGGTGAGGCCATCAGCTGCCACTACTCAACACCGCTCTGTGGCTATCGGATGGCCAAAAAGTTCGTTCGGGTTTTTCCATAAGATATTACGGAAAACCCAAACGAACTTTTTTGGCCAACCCAATATTTTTCTTAGAGTCCAATGGAAAGTAGAAAATGTATCATACTCATTTTTGTCACAAATGGGAAAATTAAAGATGGACCAAGGGGGTTGAATTTTTCTGTGTGAAAATAAAGCCTATTACTAGGTGTTACTTTTACTTCCAAGGTGAGGACAACTCCATTTAAGGAAAGAAAAAGCTAAGGCCAACTAATGTTTAGCAAGTATGCAGTTTAGTTTGTCCAACTACTTTTGAATAATAATGAGTCTGTAACACCTGCCCATACATTAGAACCCTTTAAAATGGGACACATGGCAAGTGAGAAAAGAAAAATGAGGCTAAAGTACACAGAATCGCTGGGAGAATTCCATACCACCACCACCACCCTCCACACATTCTGATTTAACTTTACCAAGAAGCCCATCTACGAGGCTTGGCGGTGGAGGACACTGGGAAACACCTCAGGCGCTGCGCTCACGGTTTTAGGGAAAGCCTCCTGAGACATCTGCATTCCGCACTCTCCAGGAAGCCTGGCAGAGCCACACAGGCTGTCCCATTTCACACGTGGCCACCTCCCTCCAGCCCGTGTCGGGCACTGGCTTACGATGCGCTCTCTGATGGGCAGCAGGCTAGCTCTCAGCTTTATGTGACATAAAACTCACTGGAGCCCAAAGTCTGCACAGCCGTGAGGTAAGGTGAACCAAACAGTAAACACTACTGATGTGGCACAAACAAAATAAAACTACTGGCCTTTATAACAAGGCAATTCTTTACTATGTAAATAATTATCAAAGGGTAGATCCTAAATACAGGTAAACTCATTTGACTAAAACTAGCTTTCATGAAACTTTTAGGATACAGCCACCCCCTAATTCCCAAACTCCAGTATCAGGCTGTCAGATTTCCCACGTGAGCTCAAAGGAACCTTCTTAACCCACACGCACAGTTAACGAGATATTAATATTAGGTGAGAACGCACTGTCCACAAGAGTAGCCCCATGAAGGATTCACACTTAAATTAGCTAAGATTCAGTTAACAGTCTAGTTCCCAGCTGCACCGGCTCCACTTCAGGTGCTCAGAGCCACGAGGGCTAAGGGCACACGCTCTGGCTGGGCGGACAGGACACTTCACAGCCTAGGGCGCTGCGATGGTGGCGCGGGCTTACAGCAAGGAAATCTCGGCCTCGGCTCCCTGGCCCCCGGGGCTCCTCAGAGAGGGCGGTGGGCCCGGCCACACAGCCCCACAGGGACAACCACGACTGCCCGGGACTCCGGGGGGCCCGCTCAGCAAGACCACCGCGGATCCCGCAGGAGGGAGTGGGGGCCAGACAGGAGCCTGGGCTGGGGCTGCTCGTGCACGGGAGCAGATCTCCCAGTAACTCTTCCTCCGACTTTTCTCTAAGATGCAACTCACTCTGATTTGAAGCTTCAAAGAAAGCAAGCCTGTTGTGCTCCCCCACTTCCCCACACTGGGCATCACTTCAGATGTGGGTGGGGGAGGGGGAGGGGGGAGTCACTGCCCTGTGGTTCTTCCTCGGGTGAGGCACGGACCCGAGCTGTGCAAGCGCGTGACAGGCGCCATCAGACAGCACGTTCTCAGAACCCGGAAAGTTACTCGTTGAGATTTAGGGTGTCTGGGGCTTAAAACTGTATTTGTGATCGATTTTAAACCAGAATTTTCTGCGTTAACGTTTAATTCACCTCTGTCCTTCTAATGAAACGTTCAGACCACTGCTGGCTGATGAGGCCGTCTTGCTCTTTCCCTTCTGTCCAACCTCGGAGCTCTGCCCCCCCACCGACTGCGCCATCCTCCCGCTCCCCTGACGACACTCGCCGTCGATGGTCCAGGCAGCAGGCGCCGCCCCCCGCATCAGGGGGAAGAGGCGCTGCCCAGCAGTCCACACCCCGCACCAGCTCCCCCATGGATCTTTCTAGAGCGCACTCGGTCCCGCCTAGCTACTCCCAGCCTGGGGCCTTGTCCTGCACACACGTGCGTTCACGCCCAAAACCCATGACACAGCAGGCCTTGGGAGGCCTGAGGCTTGAATAGCTTTATTTACATACATTAAGCTTCTTATAAGTGAATTCTCAGGTCAAGTATAAACTTATCTCTCCTTCAGCACTACATCTGAGAAGATTCAGACCTTGTCTGTTGGCTTTAACTAATTAATATTTTGTGGATGTAACTCTCATAAATTTAAAGCCCCAGCAAAAAAGGCAACCAAAAACGACTTTAAAATAAAACTACAACGCACGTTTTCATACAGTATCCCTATCTTATCCTCATCCCAAAACCCTCAAGAATTGAGTATCATTAAGAATATCACTGAGGTCCTTTAACCTCTAAAATGATACCTTAAGCCTCTTAAAAACCGATAAAACTTAAAATTCTCTAACTTCAATGGAAATTGCTGTTTGCTTCTTAATGATCCTCTCCTTCAACCTGAGTAATGAGAAGTCATCTTTTGGCCAGGTATACCAGGTGATGCTGCCTTCCTCTCCTGGAGCCAGGTGTGGCCATGTGACACTGTTTCAGCCAATGTCCCTCTCAGGGAAAGCACTACCTGCACATATGTGTCCTTAAAGGGGGCTGGGAGAGAGAGAAAAGGTCCATCTCTTCCTCCTTGTGACAGGTAAGGTCAACCAGCCATCTTAGGCTACCAGGTGGCAGTTATGGATGATGGTGGCAAGATTCAAGGGGCCTAGTGCCCTGGTGATGAGGAGCACTGACTGCCTAGCACTTGTTTTATGTGAAAGAGAAAGTACCTTCTATCTTAGTTAAGCCACTGTCAATCAATTCATGCCAAATCTGTGAGCATCCCCTTCATTGATAAATTATTACAGGCAGCTAAAAAAAGCACTAGATTATTATTGACAATAAAGACAATTTTTGAAAATGAATGAAAACAATGCACAATTAGAATTAACCTCAGCTAATTTTATATCACAAATTTATTCACTGAGGAAGTATCAATGGAATACCTAATAAACATCAGACACTTTGTTAAGTGCTGGAAATATCAGCAAGTCTCTACATCAATACAGCTTACTCTAGTAGAGAAGAGACACAGTTACACAAACAACTACAGCAAAATACATTAAATGCAAAGATGATTAAAAATGAATTTCTAAAAAAAGCAAACCACTTAATGAGCAGAACTGAAAAGTTACGTGATTCATTTAAAATAATTTCACAGTATAATTCTGTACGTTGAAGAAGAATCATTGGTACATAAGATTCTTCCTTCTACAATATCACATTAGGGACCATAATTTTAACACTGTATTATTAGCTTATTGTGGTTTCATCTGTCATTGTCAGCAATGCAGTTTTTAAGCTTGATAACAAAACATTTTTCTTAACACATCTCATCTGACTCCCGTCACTGATTTACAGGAGGCCTAAATAAAAGAGCCACCTGAGTACACTCCAGAGTGCACCCTGCAGGGTAAGACCCCGGGAGGCCACATTCTGGGCCTGCGGCTGGAGATTGACAGCCAGTACTTCCCCTCTGCCTACAGAAAAGGCACCTTGGTCCTCCCAGGGTCAGAAAGACATAGAAAAAAGAGACTAATTAACTCTTTAGTTGGTTTAAAGAAAAAATGCACATGTTTTTAGATAGTGCTTTTCCCACTCTCTGAAGTTGGGCCTGATTATTTATTGCATAATTGAAAATAGTTATTTTGAAATGTGGTAAAGCTGAAGTAGTTTTCTTCAGTATATTATAAATTACAGAGACTGTCCATACATTTTCTGGCAAAACTAAGCAACTATATGGACTATTTCACAGTTTTTCTCCTTACTGGCAAGAAAAACCAGAACCCTAAAATAAACTAACAAGAAACATTCTGCATTCATGTATAATTCTTTTCCATACTGAGAAAATATTTACACTTCTAAGTGCCTCTAGGCTACTAGCAAAAACCAGTAGGAAAGGGCAATGCTGACCCCCCGGAGGCTCTGGCTGCTGGTCCCGGGGCAGGACAGCCTCAGTGTGCTTGGAGAACCACTTCCCAGCCACACCTCATCCACAGCCCTGGGTGGGCCTTTTCAACAGCTGCGGTGGAAGACAGAACCCAGGGGACAGTACTGAGAAAATATCACGATTAAACTAGAATTGCGAAGGAGTAAAGAATCTTCACCTTCCACGAACAAGGTGAAATAAAGAAAACTACAAGATGACAAGAGCAGAATTTTACCACCAAAGACACATATAAAAGAACTTCTAAACAATACACTTTAAGAAAAAGAGAACTGCTATCAGAAGACAGGCTGAGCTACAACAATGAATGTTTAACCAACACAGTAATAAACAAGTAGGTCTGCAGGACCCCACCCTACACACCCAAAGTGCTGGAGGTGAAGAGGGCTGACCCAATGCCGCCCGCAGGTGGGGATGCTGGACCTGGACTGAGCTGGGACCTGAGGGAGGGTGGGTTGTGCCATTCACTCCCTGGCTCTTGTCAGATGCCCACTCTGCAGTCTTGGGCCACCAGGCTTTGATTCAAGACACTTGGGAGCTTCAGGAAGTCAGAGGAACAGCAGATTGAGACAGCCCAGCAACCCCAGAGTCACTGTCAGATACAGGGCACAAAACAGCTGGCATGAAAAGCTTGAAGAAATAAACGGCACAATCACATACGTGAGCAACAGAGATTACCAGGAATGGAGAGCGTATTACACATCACAGGAAACTGAATTTCTGGAAGTGAAAATTATATGGTGAAGTGAAAAACCGAATGGACAGGGTATGTCAAGAAGACACTACTTAAAAGGGAATTAAGGATTTAGAAGACAAATCTAAAGAAATCACACACACACTGCCACAAGAAATAGAGATGAAAGATGTTAAGAGATATAAAGGCTGAAAAAACATCCAGTTGACAATTAAAGAGATAATGGCATATATTTTCCAGATGAAAACCATGAATCCACAGAATCAGGAAAATACATCTTGTTCCAAGTTGGGCTTATAAAAAAGAAATCCAAGGGCTTCCCTGGTGGCGCAGTGGTTGAGAGTCCGCCTGCCGATGCAGGGGACATGGGTTCGTGCCCCGGTCTGGGAGGATCCCACATGCCGCGGAGCGGCTGGGCCCGTGAGCCATGGTCGCTGAGCCTGCGCGTCCGGAGCCTGTGCTCCGCAACGGGAGAGGCCACAACAGTGAGAGGCCCGTGGACCGCAAAAAAAAAAAAAAAAGAAAAAAAGAAATCCAAGCCTAAGACATGGTGAAACTAGAAAAGACCAAAAACAGGAGATTCTTCAACTTTTTTTATGTTTATAGTTTCTTTCTAATAAATGACTGGAGAAAAATGATCTTACACTAGTCCACAGAGAAAGTCTCAACAAAAGCCAAAGAAACTCTTATCACAGAGACCATACTCTCTGATCATAATGGAATTAAGCTAGAAGTTAATTTTAAAAAGAAAGTCAGGGCTTCCCTGGTGTGCAGTGGTTAAGAATCCACCTGCCAATGCAGGAGGCTCAGGTTCGAGCCCTGGTCCAGGAAAATCCCACATGCCGCAGAGCAACTAAGCCCGTGAGCCATAACTACTGAGCCTGCACTCTAGAGCCCACGAGCCACAACTACTGAAGCTCACATGCCTAGAGCCCGTGCTCTGCAACAAGAGAAGCCACTGAAATGAGAAGCCCGCGCACCGCAACTAAGAGTAGGCCCCGCTCACCACAACTAGAGAAAGCCTGCGCACAGCAACAAAGACGCAGCTCAGCCATATATAAATAAATAAACAAATAAATAAATTTATTTATTTATTAAAACAAAATGTCAAAAAATATCCACACATTTGGAAATGTAAAAATAGAAATAAATCCACAAAACTTTCAGAACAAACATTAGGTCTTGAAATGCACAACCAGAATGAAAATAACGGACAGATTTTACCACGTTAAAAAAGAAAAACTTCTGTATGATGAAAAGCTATATAATCATAGTTAAAAGACAAAGTGGGGACTTCCCTGGAATCCACCTGCCAATGCAAGGGTCACGGGTTCGATCCCTGGTCTGGGAAGATCCCACATGCCACGGAGCAACTAAGCCCGTGCGCCATAACTACTGAGCCTGCACTCTAGAGCCTGCGAGCCACAACTACTGAGCCCGCGTGCTGCAACTACTAAAGCCCAAGCACCTAGAGCCCATGCTCCGCAACAAGAAAAGCCACTGCAGTGCTCGCTTCGGCAGCACATACACTAAAATTGGAAAGATACAGAGATTAGTGTGGCCCCTGCGCAAGGATGACATGCAAATTCGTGAAGCGCTCCATATTTTTAAGCAGCTGCATAGCACAGGGAGATCAGCTCAGTGTTTTGTGACCACCTAGAGGGGTGGGATAGGGAGGGTGGGAGGGAGATGCAAGAGGGAGGAGATATGGGGAAATATGTATATGTATAGCTGATTCACTTTGTTATAAAGCAGAAACTAACACAGCACTGTAAAGCAATTATACTCCAATAAAGATGTTAAAAAAAAAAAAAGCCACCTCAACGAGAAGCCTACACACTGCAACAGAGAATAGCCCCCGCTCACCGCAACTAGAGAAAGCCCGCGCGCAGCAACAAAGACCCAACGCACCCAAAAATAAATAAATACATAAAAGACAAATTGGGAGAGACTATATACAACAAATATTACGAACCACGGGTTAGTGTGACAAAGATCTCAATAAGAAAAAAACATAAACATAATGGAAAACAGATGAAAAGTACAATTTACAAAAGGAATATAAAACGGCCCCAAAATTGGAAGGTGTTTAAACTCTCTCCTCCGGATAATGATCCCAACGATAATTACGGGCAACATTTATTCAGCGCTGGGCACTATATTAAGCTCTTGACATGATTCTCTCTCTTAACTCCCCACATCAACCCAATATGTAGGTAGGTATCACCATGGTCCCTACTGTACAGATTTGGAAACAGAAACCCAGGGCTTTGCTGATCCAGGACAGTAAGTGGAAGAGCCAGCCAACAGGCGAGCAACCTGCTGCAAGAGCCCCGTCCATTGCCCCACTTCTCACACTGAGATGGGGTAGTGAATTCACACACCTTACACCATTAGAAAGGACCCCTATGGCGAGGCAGAAGCAGAGGACCTCAGAGAGCAGGTACAGCAAACCAGCCCAGTAACAGCCGGGAACTGGAAGCCTCTCACACTGCCCCTTCTTTTCCTTAACCATCATGTTTACTTAATTTAAATATCTTACATACAGAATAACTAATACAAAATGGCCATTTTTGGAATAACATAATTCCGTTTTTCATCAATATCCTCTAAGGAGGCCTCTAATCGACAAAATCACACTGTACTGCTTTGTTCTGTTTGCAGGTGGCAATAGTCACTAGTCATCATGTCTGGTGATTCCCACACTTTCCATGCCACTGACCCCACAGACACTCTGACGTTCTGGAGGCACTGATTAATACTCCAGTGGGCCCTCTTCCACATATCTGTTCTCCTGCTGCCTCCATTTCTGTAATTTTTAGAAATAAGCCAAATTCACACCAACTTTAATGCAATTTTTCACTCTCATTTCAAATAAATCTTGAACTTAACGCTCCTCTCTCCAAATATACCTCCAAATCCATCTTGATGGATACCTGCTTCTTCATTTTCTTTCTTTTTACAGACTTTTCTTGTTGCCAAAAACATGCAAATGTATTATCCACGGAGATTTCCCCCAGGTACCTGTTCTCTTCATTCCCATGACACCTCTGGCTCTCACCCAGCTGCCATGGCTCAGTTACCCTTCCCGTTCCGACGTGGGCCTCTCACAAAGACAGGCTGGGACACAGTCCACATCACAGTGGCCCTGAGGACAACTCTCTGACAGCCGGGCACGCTACAATGCAAGCCACTGACCTGGCCCTCCTTCTCCAACTTCGCACAACGATTCACCTTTTTAGATCATCTCTAAGTACCTGCTGGCTTTTTCCTCTTCAATTCTCTCGTTTTTTTTTTTTTTTTTTTTTTTAAGAAATGGAAAGTTTTATTTGAGCCAAATTGGAGGATTATAACCTGGGAAGAGCATCTCAGAAAGCTTTGAGAACTGTTCCCAAGATAAACTTTTTATTTTAGAATAGTTTTAGATTTACAGAAAAGCTGCAAAGATAGTACAGAGAGTTCCTTGAATAGCCCACACCTGGCTTTCCCTTGCATTACTATGGCACCTCTGTCACAACTAATAAATCGGTTCTGATACATCATTACTAACAAACCCTACACTTTCAGATCTCATCAGTGTTTTCCCTAATGTCATTTTTCTGTTTCACAGGATCCAATTTAATCATCACATCTCCTTAGGTTCCTCTTGGCTTGTGTCAGTTTCTCAGACTTTCCTTGTTTTTAAAGATCTTGACAGTTTTTAGTAGTACTGGTTTGGTAATTTGTAAAACGTCCCTCATCTGAGAATTACCTGTTTTTCGCAAGTCTGGATTGGGTTTTTAGGTTTTGGGGAAGCAGACCACAGAGATGAAGTGTCATTCTCAACAGATCACATCAATGCCATCAACATAACTGTTGGTGTTGATGCTGACCTTGACCACCTGGCTGAGGGAGCGCCTGCCAGATGGCTCCACTGTCAGGTTACTTGCACACCCTTCCACACTGTATTCTTTAGACACATGTCACTAAGCAGAGCCCACACTACAGGGTGGGCTTTTATGATCTGCCTCCTCAGGCTGTATCTATATAAATCACTTAGAATTCTTCTATGTGGGAGATTGATCACTTCTCTCTATATTTATTTATTCAATTATTTATATTCATATAGGCCCATGGATATTTATTTCATACTCTGGGCTATAACCCAAAACTAAGTCATTCATTGTTGCCCAAATGCCCTACCTTTGGTCACTGGGACTCCAATCTGATGCTCTGACAGAGCCCCACCATCTGCTTTTCTGAGCACTTGCTCCTTTCCAGCTCTACAAGATGCTCTAGGCTCATCATACATCTCCCCCTGCCCCTCGGATCAGGAGTCCTGCTTCCTTTCATTGAAGAATGATATGAGAAACCAAGATCTAGGCACTGGCTACCGTCAGAGATTTTTCTTTAAGCTGTGGTTTTAGTGATTTTATAACATAGAAAATAAACCAACATTTGTTTCCTTTTTCATTTAAATAACACAAATTTTCCCTCAGAACTGAAAATCAACACACCCCAACCAACTTACCCTCCTTCCCTTCAAACACAAAATTGTTTCTGCGACTGACATGCCCACTGGCCCAGGACAGAAAACCGAGAATCCCTGGATGTCTCCTTGGCCTCCTTCACCCCAATCCAACCAGGCAGCCAGTCTGCAGACCCTGACTCTGGTAAACTCCCACCTCCACTGCTCCTGCTATGGAGTCCACGTCAGAGTCTTATTCTTGCTCCAGGAGAAAGGAAAGATGCAACAGCTTCTGGGTTCCCTACTTCTATTTTTAACTTTCTTTAATACCATTCCAATTTGGGAATATGGAATTCTGCATCACAAAGCTCCTCCTGTCACGGATGTCCGCAGTGAACTGACGTCCACGTTTCTGTGTCTTCGCAAATGCTGCGCTCTCTCCCGGGACTGGCTGGTTCCGGAGCAGCAGCCCCCGCCTGCCCACGTTCCTTCTCCACCACTCAGGCTAGACAGCATCTCCCATCAGACCTCAGACATGGAGTACCACCCCCCACACACCCTCTAGAAGCTTCTACTTCAGTTCCTACTATATTATTTTACAACTCTGCTTACTGTCTGAGAGTCTCCCTTCCAGCTGTAAGCTTCCTGAGGGTGAAAACTTTGGATTATCCACTTCTGCATCTCTAGCACTTAGCTGCCAAGGACTCAGTAGATGCTCAATAATCTTTGTTAAATGAACGAATAAACAAAGAAACAAACGGATATTTTTCAAATATTCCTATTTTTCAAAAACCTCCATTTGAAATGAGAACAAACCTAGCATGTACCTGAGACAAAACCTTCAACGATTCCTCTGATTCTGGTAATTTGTATTTTGAGCAGTAGGAAGAGTCTTTCAGGCTGAGGAATGAGGCAATTTTAAACAAAAACCTAAACCACAGTGAATGTTGGTTTTTGGGGTTTTTTTTTTTTAATGTTATTAATGATACTGTTGCTTCTACGCTGTCAACTGAAGGGCAGGGAAAATTCTACTTAAAATCGTTCTGCCTACGAAGCTATCCCAATTGATCTCTAAAAGTTTTCATTCAACTCTAACAACTCCGTGTTTTATCCTTATTTAATCTGTTAGGAGGCACAACATTATGTGATGGATGTGTCCATAAACACACAACCACAAATATTTAGTGAGTGCCTTATACACGGCACACTGTCATGAAACTTACATTATGCTAATACAGTAGGTCCAGAAATCAAGGGATGAATCCGCCTCGCAACGAGACAGGCTGCCCGGGGCGCTACCTCACTTGTCACAATTGGGACAAAGGAGGCTTGTGTGATTGCAAAATAACTATCACGTCTACCACCAGTTATTAGTGCAAATGGTCGGACCTGCTCCATAACTAATTCCCCCAAATATTTACTCCTACTTTTATTTTCAAATGACTGTACTTCCCCTGTAAAATCCTGTTTTCAAAATGGTGGGATATTATACTTTCACCGTGTGATAGCAGTTGGGCTAACCTGGAAAGTCAAATAAAATCCAAAGCCATGTCAAGTCTCTATTATTGCAGAGTACTTATGGACAACCTTTTACTTCACTGTAGTAACATCTTCCAAACAGCACAAGAATTTCAGTAATAATATGGCCAGGAAAAGTGTTGGCAAAAAGTTGCACCATTGTTAATGAAAATAAAACTGGAAATAACAAATATCAGTGATTTTTTTGCTGAATTAATTATCAACAGATAAAGTGCAGAACTTTCAGCCTCCCAAGACATAAGCCTCACTTTGTCTTATATGCATTTTAAATACTCTAACGTAACAGTCTAACGACTGTTAACTTCACTATTGGAAAAATATTCAGTTATCCTAAATTTTCTGATACATGAGCAACAAAAAACTCCCATCTTTCCACTTTTTTTTAACTAAGGGAAAAAAAACCCTTAATAAACTTATAAAGAGAATATAAATAACAATTTCATAGTTCAATATAAATCAGAAGTGAAACTCCATCCCAATATGGTTAAATCTACAGAGACAGAAGAGTTTATTATTTATGTGTTAACATGCCAAAGAATATTAACCTTAAGACATTTATCAACAAATTTAAATGTTTGCTAACACAATTAACGTCACCAAGAATTCATTTCTTAATAAAACTTTCCTCTTCCGGATATAAAAGTTTTAGAAACAGTAGTGTTTCAGATTTAATATTAAGTTTTAAGTAAAGATAAACCAGTAAAATCTACAGTTTGAAAAGTGACTTAGCTCTGAATGCTTGCAGGCAGCGCCTGGACGTGCCGCACTTACTCTAATACTTCATAGTTAGACTTCTTCTCCAGGGCGTTGCCCCGCATCTCCCAGTACGAGCGCCTAAAAGCAGAGAAGATACACACTCATAGATTGGTATTGGGAATGTCTGCGATGTTAAATGATTAAAAACCATGAAAGGGGGGTATCTAACTACTATGCGGCTAAGCCACAAACATTCTGATAAACAACAAATAAAGAACAAATTTGACTCGCAGCATTTTTCCTACATCCTAATGCAGCATAAATCAGTTAACACAGACCGCATCTCTATTGAACAGTCTCACGTTCCCTTTTTGATGTGAAGCAGGTCTGGCTCTTTGCAAAATGAGAAACCAGATTCCAGCTGTAAAAGAGATCAGCTACATTCGCTACTTTTACTTGGCCTTTCCTCAAGGGACAGTGCCAGGAACCCCAGGCTGCCCCTGTGGCCGGTGCGCACCCCACCTGCTCCTGGGAAGACCCCCAGTGACTAAGGACACAGTATGGGCCCTGAAGCAGAGCCATCGCAGTGGGCTAGTCCAGGTAACGGGCGCCAGGCTCTGCAGAGCAGTGCTGCCTATCTCGCTGAGTGTTCACAGTCTGAATTTTACCTCTTATTCCAAGTCACACGTTCAAGCAATTTCAGGTCTTACTGCAACCAAGTCCTTTCTCTGCAAAATCTGCCCCAAGTGGGTGGGATTCTCTACGTGTACACAGTTATCTCACAAAGGGACAAGGTCTAGCTCCAGCTGCTTTGGAACACACAGATATTACAAATCATCTGAAGTGATTTCCCAGGAGAACGTGTAATCAACAAGACTGTTTCAAACTTGTCTGTAATAACATGAATACTGGTTTTGCTTTTTAAATTTGTTTGACTTTTTCTTTGGCCTACTTAAAATTGAAAGTACTAGATTTTGACAAAAAATTTTAAAGGGCCCAAAAAGGATCACTTAATTTGTTCTCCTGTTTTCTCTTCATGTGGGGGAGGAGTTTGGGAGGGGCAGCTGGACAGGTGACTACTTTGTCATGTTTTTGCTTCAGAGTTCAAAAATCAGTGACCTCAGACAGGGGAGAGGAGAAGGATAAACGTAACATGGAGAGGCCAGAGTGGGAGGGGAACCCAGAGAGGCACGCATGCCATTCACGTAGGGCCTGATGCTTCTGGACCCCTCTTCCAAGTAATACATCACAGCATTGTCTGTGGGAAGGAAAGAGTGCCAAGTTTGCTTCCCAAGCAAAAACTGTAAAGGCCAGGAACGGGAAGAGACCAGTGAGAGATGGCTTTTTTTTTACTGGGATGTATAATCAAGGTTGAAAACAAATTTTAATGAAGAGTTGAGAGTTACACTTAATGATCTTTGGGTCCTTGTAGGAACCGTTATTTGATAGCCTTATATAATATAAAAAACTGATCTCTCGGGAAAATTATCACTAACTGTTTTGAGTACACATAATCAAATTTTAGCTAATTTAACCAACACATCTTCAACTAGCAGCCTGGGGTAAATTTTTTTTTTTTGGCTGCGTTGGGTCTTCGTTGCTGCACACGGGCTTTCTCTAGTTGCGGCGAGCGGGGGCTACTCTTTGTTGCGGTGCACGGGCTTCTCACTGTGGTGGCTTCTCTTGTTGTGGAGCATGGGCTCTAGGCGTGCGGGCTTCAGTAGTTGTGGCTCACGGGCTCAGTAGTTGTGGCACACGGGCTTAGTTGCTCCGTGGCACGTGGGATCTTCCCAGACCAGGGCTCAAACCCGTGTCCCCTGCATTGGCAGGCGGATTCTTAACCACTGTGCCACCAGGGAAGCCCCGAGCCGGGGTAAATTTTAATTAAAATTATACTTGACAAAGGTAAAATATTTCTTTCACTCAAAGTTTTAAATAGTGGCACAGAATATACGACAAATGGTGACAAATGTTATCAGAAATAAGAAATACATTCTCATCCCCCATAGTGGCAGCCATTAGACATATATGGCTATTTATGTTCAAATTTAAACCACACTGCACATCTGAGTACTCAGTATCCACCTTGGCTGGTGGCTGGCACATGGGATCTCACAGATACTGAACATTTCCTTCATCACGGAAGGTTCTATTGGGGAGCTCAGCCTTCGACTTGCTTACATACTTGTACTCTTATAAATCATTCAATTCTAAATATAATATTTTAAAAGATTCTAAAATGAGCAATGTCAACATAATTCAGAATATTTTCAAATTTTACTCGTTTTATTCAGTATTTTATTGATAATCTTTATCAGGAAAGGAAAATACCTAGAAAAAATAACAGAAAACATTGTTGAATGAAGACCTCAATGTCTAGTTACCCCCTTACCGTATTTCTAGACAACCCAACTTCAAAGCAATGTCCTGGTCCACTTGATCAGCGATCTCCAACATATAATCGCTCTTCACCTACAATAAAAAGGAATGGGTAAAATAATGTTGCTGTAAGAAAATATGTTTTAAACTTAGTCATTAAGTAAATGTTTACTGGGTGCCATTTACATGCTTTATACACAGTATCAATAATCACACTAGATGCTGGATATAAAATGAGTAATACCAAAGACTAGTTAAAGAGTCAAACAGTCTTCCTTTATGAAGAACATATATGATCTGTGAGCACTTAAACATCATCTGAATCACAATAACGTCAAGCTGCTTTCTACCCTCCATGTTGTCAAAGGGAAAACAAGAAGGGAGATCTCCATTTCCAGGCAAATTTGCAGTGCCTATATTTTCTGAACTCAGACTACAGTCCCAGCACCACTTTTTGGACCTCAATGCAAAGGTAAAGAAAACTAACATTATTTCAAAATCCATTTAATCCTCAACTGATGTGCTTCCACCTAACCATCGACTATAAGTGATTAATCTGCAAAGTGACAACATGCTTGAAGTGTGATATAAAGAGAAGGATCTAACAAATTGCACAAAGGCCTTCCAACCAATGACTGTGAGGGACTGATATCAGTATCTGAGAGCACTGATCAGTGTGAAGATGTTTTCAGAGATGAAATATGTAAAATCTCACAGCTTAGCATCAAGAGATGAAGATCTGCAATTGATTTTGACAACAGGGAGCACTCATTCTGAACCTCGATTAAGTGAAATGTTACTCCTCCCCCGAAAAGGAACTCTGTTCCTCTCATTAGTAGACCTGTATTACAAAAAATCTGCACTCAATTATTATATTATGAATTTCACCAATACCAAACTCCGTGGAAATCTGCCTTGTCTCGTTATATAAGTATTTCATAATACCCTCCCCTCCATTTGGCCTCCTGATCCTCAACCCTAAAATATTTACTCTCTGGTCCTTCACAAAAAAAAGTATGTTGCTTCCTAGCCTGTCAGTTCGCTTGTTCAAAAGATTTCTAGTCCCAAGTTAGCTACTTTGCCAACCTTAGAGTGGTAGCTCATAACCTTCCCTTGAAAAGACCCCCAAAGCTCCCAACCTCCTTCTTCCCGTTATTTTAATTCCCTGGCAAGACCAACAAATACTGAAACCAGCCACCCACCTCCTTCTCCACGCTTACTGCTGAGCAACTGGAGAAACTCTGCTCTGTGCTTCGCTTTACGTTCATGACGACAAACCTCAAACGATCGCCTGAGACTGCTGGGAAATTCAGCAATGCCTGCCCAGGAAGCTGGGCAACACACTGATCCACACTTTCTCCAGTCAACCAGCCACAGCTCTTTCTTACAGAGAAAATAAAAGTCTCCACACGGGGGCGCCCTCTTTAACGTCCCAGAACCTATAACCCGAGGGGCGTGTGTGCTCACCAGCTCACTCCTCTCAGGATGGGGGCGAGGCCTGCTCGGCCAGCAGCGATCTATTTCTGACCTAAACGCCATTTCCTCTGAAACCTTTGCTCTATTTTCTGCATTAGCACCTCTACCTAGGTGGTCCATAAACACTGACTGACTGAAGACTGAGCAAATGAGTGAAGGAATAAAGTCATCAAACTAGGGTTCGGACACCTCTGGGCGTAAATGTTATTTTCCATAGGAGTTACCAGCAACAGTGATTTCTATTCCTTAAATATAGCAGGCATTTAAGACTGATTCAATAGAACTGAATTATTCAACCCACTAAATTAAGTAAAAAGCTTTGATTCTAGAATCACTCTGTTTACACTTCAATTGGCTCTTTCTCCTCTGTAGCAAAAAATAAATCCAAATTTTAAAACTAACTTTTTTGCATCATAAGTAGGTTTATTACTAAACACAAAAATGGAGAGATAAATAAAGACTGTACTTATGTGAGCTAGAGAAACACCACAGTTGTTCTGACTGAAGCATTCAGTGCATCTTAGCTTATGGTTTGGTGCAGACTATGAAGCAAACAGAGAACAGCAATTCCATGTTGAGGAAAATGCATTATTACAAAACGATCTTAAGATTAGTTACTATAATTTTTAAACACTATTCAAAGGCAGAAAAATGTAATCACATACTTTATTCAGTCATCAAAACCAAATTCATATTAGTTGCAAAAATGAAAAAAAAGAGAAAATTAACTTAACGATCTTTATGGAAAATCCCTTTATTTATGAACATGACTTAAAAGTTCTGAGAGTTGTTTTTCTTACAGCAACAATCTACTACTCTTGACTCAGAGCTGTATGACTACGGCCTGAGGCCCATTCACTGTGTGCAGTGATCCATGTTTTCTGCCAAGTGTGTTGATACATGATGGAACCAGCCATCTCAGCAGACCCTCCCCTCCTTATCCCACCCTGTGGCAGCTGCCCTCTGTGAGGACAGAGAGCAACCCCCCTGCAAGGTCCCTGTCACCCAGGCTCCAAAGGGGGTGTTCTCTGAACCACTGTGCACCTCACGTCCTGATGCTGGGCTCATGCAATTTTCTTCAAAATGTAGGGTTTTTAACACTCAGTGTTCATTTCTTTATAAAACATTTCTAACTTTCATGCTTTCATTTGTGAAATAAATGCAATTTATTGAACATTTAAGTGTGCGTATATATAGCTATATAGTTGCTTACAGTAAATATACTCACAATGCCGTGTCAGACAGATTTATACATAACTTGCATTTAATATTCACAGCATCACTGTGAGTTGGACCCTACTATAATCCCCAATTAAGAGCCTCAGAGGGCCTCCCTGGTGGCGCAGTGGTTGAGAGTCCGCCTGCCGATGCAGGGGATACGGGTTCGTGCCCCGGTCTGGGAGGATCCCATATGCCGCGGAGCGGCTGGGCCCGTGAGCCATGGCTGCTGAGCCTGCGCATCCGGAGCCTGTGCTCCGCAACGGGAGAGGCCACAACAGTGAGAGGCCCGCATACCACAAAAAAAAAAAAAAAAAAAAAAAAAAAAAAAAAGAGCCTCAGAAAGAACCTAAAAAGAATGAAGATGATAGCAGAGGAACTACTTACTATTCCAGGGGTTAGGTATTACGTTGTTTTAGATACATTATTTATAGTCTGTACAATAACTCTTCAAGATAGGCCTTAGTCCTATTTTATACATAAAAAACAGAAAGCTTAATTACTCAAAATTAATGTACTCAAGGTCACAGAGCAAGCGTTAAAGTTAAAACTCGAAAACCCATCCGCTGACCCCCATAACTCAAGCTTCAGTGTGTTCCTATACCTTCTTGCAAACTCTCAGAAAGTGTAGGTATTCTCCACTAGAAGGAAGATTAATGACCAGTAAGGACCACAGCTCATAACCCTGGTAGCCCCAGGGTCTAACATGATGGCTTCACATGCATGTCTTAGTTTGTTTTACCACTGTCATTGTGTTGTATTCTTTTTTATATCATGGATTACTACTGTTTATTAACTCCAAATCCAGCAAATTTCCAAGAGTCTTTCAAGCAAAGATCTCTGAATGTTGTTCTTTGTTTTATTAAATTAATTTGTTTCCATATTGATGTCAATTTCCTGCTTAAAAAATAGGATGTATCTGGACTTCCTTCTGTGGTCAAGTATTATATTTACATTCATGAGTTTTTTCACCTTATTCTGCAACAGAACTAAAGTACAGGTTTTAATATAAAAACCACTCACATCTCTAATAAAAGTACTAATCCTAAATTGCTCCATAAGTTATTCCATATGCCAAGTCAATGCTGTGGCTACCACATGAGATCTTTTGCCTTGTTTTGGTCTCTTCTGAATATTCTGTCAGCTGCATGAATTTATCAAATAGACCTGAAAGTCCTTGATAGCGTGTGTAAAGAAAATGGGGCTGAGGGCAGACAAATGTGTATATAACCATCTACATCATACACCACCTGAGTGATCCGAGGCAGTTGGCCCAGTTGGCTCAACTGTCAGGCACTCCTCCCTGAGTTCTGTGAGGGCACAAAGCGGAGTGTTGGTATGCAGAAGGAACCCAGCGGCAGTTCTCAATTAAAACAAACTCCTTGATTTTCTCTTGTGTACGTAAGCTACAAAAATATATAAGTTAAAGAATTATGCTATCTTACTGAGTCAAATGCTTTTCCCACAACTGAGTAAGTCATTTAACAGGTATTCATTCAACAAATATTTACTGAATGCCTACCAAGTGCCAAGATACAGCAGTGAATAAAACTTGTATATGGAATTTACAGGGACATAATGGTGGGTAAATTCTGATTGGAAAAGGACTGCTCTGGATGTTAACATTGAGAACAGATTATAAAAGGCGATGACCAAAGCTAGAAAACCTGTATGACAACAAGTGTTTCTGCTGTTTCTTTTTTCTTGTCCATATATAATGGAAAAGTAACCACAAATATACTAGAGGTACTTGAAGAATCATATCAATTTTTAAAAAGAAGATCTAATGCTGAGAGTGCACGCACACACACACAAACCAATGTGATTTCTCAAATTCCAAAGGCACATAGTTCCTTTGTTTCTTGGATTTTTTTGACATCTAATAAATCTCATCCAAATTTTTGAACATCAGGGCATTAGCATTAAAACTCAAGCATCGGGCTTCCCTGGTGGCGCAGTGGTTGGGAGTCCGCCTGCCGATGCAGGGGACACGGGTTCGTGCCCCGGTCCGGGAGGATCCCACATGCCGCGAAGCGGCTGGACCCGTGAGCCATGGCCGCTGAGCCTGCGCGTCCGGAGCCTGTGCTCTGCAACGGCAGAGGCCACAGGAGTGAGAGGCCTGCGTACCGCAAAAAAAAAAAAACAAAAAAAACTCAAGCATCACTAGTAAGTCATTCGAGAGAATCAATTAGGCACCTAAAACCCATGTCTTACTGTGTTGTGGACACAATGGTGAATGCTCTCACTGAACGGCACGCTCTATTAGTGGGGGCAACAGATAATAACAGGGAAATACAACGTGCAGACAACAGACCTGTGACTGCCAGGGGTTAGGGGAGGGGCAGGCTGTGACCAAGCAGCACCAGGGAGCTTCTCTGTGTTGGTGAGACCGTTCTGTGTCTTCATTACAGTAGTAGTCACATGCCTCTGTCCCTACGATAAAAGTGCATAGAACTACACACACACTCCTACACACAAACACACGAGTGCATGTAAAAACTGGTGGAATCTGAACATGATCTGCAGTCTACTTAGTAGTATTGTGTCAGTGTCAATTTCCTTATTTTTATATTGTACTATATCATGATTGTAATGGAAACTGCTTGACTATACACAACTGTCAGAACTCACTGAGCTGTACACTGAAGTTAGTGATTCTTATTGTATGTAAAATTATACCTCAGTAAAACTGATTTTAAAATATTTTAAAAAATCGGATGTTAAATGAGAAATGTACAGGTGTCGTGGAAGGCTTTACATAGAAAACACCGCTTAAAATTGAGAGTTAATCACAGACACAGAAAACAACCTTATGGTTACCAAAGGGGAAAGGGGGAGGGGAGGCATGAACTAGGCGTTTGGGGTCAGCAGATACAAACCACTACACACAAAATAAACAACAGAGTCCTACTGCAGAGCACAGGGGACTACATTCAATATCTTGTAATAAACCACAACGGAAAAGAACATGAAAAAGAATATATATATATATGTATGTATGTATGTATAACTGATGCATGGTGCTTTACAGCAGAAACTAACCCAACACTGTAAATCAACTACACTTCAATTTTTTTAAAAAAGAGTTACTGAATGAATAGAAATGATCTAAGTCCAGGAAAGGAAAGAGGAGTCATGCAGAAAAATGTTAACTCAGCAGGCCTGGGTTGCTCAAACCCTACACATTCCCAAGATTATGACTGGCTCTTGGCCTCCTGGAGCCTGAACTCCTGAAATGTTCTGATGAGAGTGCCTTTGCCCACCTGAAGCCTCGGGCCACACCTACCAGACTGACTGGAGAATCTGTATGTACGATGTGATTCTGATGAACACCTGCTTCCTCCCTGGGGCCTGGAGCCTGACTACCTGAGGTCACACAGGTGTTGTACGCCCAGGAGATGGAGCCTGATAAAAACCTTCAACGCCCAAGCTCAGCAGGGTCCCAGGCTGGCGAACCTCTGCACCTGCTGTCACACATCACGTGCTGCGCCATGGGACTCCCCTGGGAGGGACCCGGGGAAGCTTCCACTTAACTTCCTCTGGACATCACCCCGCAGACCCCTTCCCCTTGCTGCCTTTCCTCTGTATCTTTTTGCTATAATAAACTAAAACCAGAAATACAACAACCTCTGAGTCCTGTAAATCCTTCTGATGCACGAATGAACCTGAGGGTGGTGCTGGGGATCCTGAGACAGCAGTATTTCTACCAAAGAAAAAATCTGTCCAAGGCCCTGAGGTAGACTAAAGGCAAACTTAAAATAGCAGCAGGGAAGAGTGACTGTGGGAGACTGACCATTTCTGCCTCCCATTTCTAAACTCTTTTACAGAGAAGGATGAACAAAAAACTATGGGTTGAACAGCATAAATATGACAGAGTTTACCTAAGTCCTCAATAACCATACAACTTTGTGAATCACCGAAACCATACAGGAGTGGAAAAGGAGAAAAAAAATGTACATTATTAAATCTATTAAAGAAGTACAGAAAATGTATCTTCTAATGAATGAGACTTAGACCTACATTTAATTTTAACTTCTTTCTGGAAAAGGACAGCTAATAATTCCCACATTGAAAATGTCAGGTTTTAAACTAAACCTTCCCACTTGGAGCTTCCATTTCAAAATGTTTTAAATGACAGAAAGCTTTATGGCCAAGAAACTACAGTTAAAAAAATCATTTCTGATAATACAATTATCTAAATAAAAACATGTAAAAGTAAAAAAATTGGAGTAAAATAACAGAAAGATTGACCAACAAAATATAAGTGTGCCCTGGCCCCTTACACATCTCTGCAGTTTAGGTTCCAAACCATAAAGTTAGGGTGCTGGACTCAATGTCTTCTTCAGCTTCCCACTGGAACTTTTTTTGTCAAATAAACCACGAATTATGTTACAGTTAACGTTTTTTAAGAGCAAACCGATGGATATACTCATTTTAAATCTTAATATATTTGTAGGAGAAAACAATGACAACCTCATGTCAGACACAGGCATCTCAGAAGCTGAAAATGTCAGTGGTACCCAATGGGTCCTACACAAGTTCAGCATCATCGATGCACATTTAGTTAATACAACTTCCTGACTAAACATGGACAGAGCCCTTCAAACTAATGGCCACTACTATTTACAAAAGGTTGCTGATCAAATACACCTTTAACAAATCAGAGAGATAAAGAAGAATAAAATGTTATATGGCAAAGGCAAAATTCAACTTCAAGGCAAAACATACTTTTCTTGCTTTACAATTAGCCGTTAGCTTTGGCATCAAAATTATTTTTTTAGACGCCTGCTCTACAGTGAATAGGGTTATAACAAGATTCTAGTTTATTTTTAGAGTGTGCTGATTAATATCTTTCAGAATATTCTAAAATGGGTCAAAAACATTTAGTGGCGTGTCACACTGGTAGTCACATTCAGGACATCTTTGAATGAAACTATGTGCATCCACAGAATCATCTCCCACCAGGAACCCAATGCTCAATACACCCACTGACATGTTGTTTTCCTCATGACTCCATCCAAACAAGGGGCATGATGAGTAGTGGGCTTGGGTGAAATTTCAAACTAAGGAATAATAAAATTAAGGTAGTTTATTATAAGTTTTCTTTCTCTTTCATGGGATGGAACTAGTATAGAGGAAATCTAAACATAATTCTTTTGCTTCTATCCTGGTAACAGAACCAAAGTAATAAAAATACTGATTCTTCTAAAACAGAAATAACAGATAGCACTCAGGAGTATGCAGTATTCCCCAGTGTAGACCCTCAAGATTCCCGCACATGAAGGTCAACAAAATGCTAGGCTCATAACAAACATGCAAGAAAAACAAGCCGCTGTGAGTAAGAGTCAGTGTAGGTCACTACCAACAGATGTAAAGCCCACAGACTCCGGATGTTACAATTCGGATTCAGAATAGAGACATCAACCCCATTGGAAATGATTAAAAAAAAAAAGGAGGGGGCAGAAAAATTAGTTAATACTAAGGGCCATAAAAGATGGCCTGGCAGACTGAAGAACGGGGGGTGGGGGGAGAGATAAAACTTAAAAAATAAATAAAAATCCAACAAATGCACTAGACATCAAATTGGCCACAGCTGAGGAGGGTTGGTGCTCTGAGAGATTTATGTGAATCCAGATCTCAGGGAGACAGGAGTTGAGAACAATAAAGAGGTGTCAGTAGATACAGTCTGAGAGGTTCTGATGGAGATCTCAACTGAAATCTCAGGAGGAATAACTAAGAAGGGAGAAAAGGCGGTATCTGAGCAGACGCCAACGAAGGCATCTCCAGGACTGATTAAAACGACAGGAACCCAGAGGTCCTGGCCACACAACACAGATCAAGCAGGAAAAATAAGTGGGAATCCCACCTAGTTTGTAATAAAACTGCAAAACACTGAGGACAAGTAAGGATCTTAAAGCCACCCAGAGAGAGGAGACAGATGACCTACAAAACAGACTACGACAGCCATTTCTCAACAGCAGCCACAGGGATCATACACAGCAGAGAACACCGCCGAAGTTCTGAGGGAGAACGACTCCCATGTGGTTCTGAACCAGAACCGCGGTTCTCCCAGCAACACCGTCCTTCAAGCAGGAAGAGAGAACAGAGATGCAGGAGCTACGAACAGCACAATGAACAATCTCAAATTGACGGTTATCTACCGAGCTCACTGCACAGCCAGAGGAGACACGTTCACTCAAGAAAGGTGTACCCCTGGCAAAATCTCAACATGCAAGATGATGAAACAAGCCCAAGAAGTCTGAACAACGAGTTCAAATGAACCACAGTCTCTAACCACAGTGCAAATTATTGTGGAAGTGAACCAAAAGGGATAAAATTTTAAAGCCCTATGTGATCACTTCCATTTCTACCAACACAGTGGACCCAATGTCCTGGCCACAGTGCTCATTGAAAACAACTAAAAAAGCTGAATAAAATATTTTTTAAAGTCTTCTGAAAAGCTTCTATGAGCTGAATAACAAACAAACAAAACCAAACCAAGAAACCTACTCAGACTAATGACGGAATGCAGAGGGCTCAGGGGAGAGCTAGAGTCAGCTTCTACCCTAAGGCCAGAACTGAGACGTGCACACGTATGCTGTAAAACGTGACAACCAGCAAACAAAAGTAAGAGAATGATAAACACACAATTCAGGACCATGGCTGTCTGCCTGGAGTGAAGGGGTTGGGATGGGGGGGCGTCACAGGGACATGGGGCCAGGAAACATCAGGCATGTTCTCTTCCTCTAGGCAGTGGGGTCAGAGGTATTCATTTTATTACTAAGTATCACACCTTACTAAAGAACACATGTATCAGATGTTACAGAATCTAAACATGTCATCAAAACCTGAGCCCCTTAAAAGTGCATCAATTTAGCTTGGAATTCAGTGAAATTAGATGTATGCATATGTGTATGCATCTTAACATATTTGCATCAAATATTAAATAACTTTAAAATTAAATAATGGGTGTCATCAAATTCTGAGGCCCTTATAAAATAATTTCTCTCAGAATTTGGTGAAAATTTCCACACACAAGTTCTTACAGGTATTTCAGCTGCATTCTCAGTTCAAAAGACTTTGGCTATAAATAGCTGAAGGGCCAATTTTTCATTTATACTTTTTTTTTGGCATGTTTGTTTAAATAGGAGGAAGTTCTGAATTCCTAACTGATTTTTCAACAGTGAAATTAAATCTGTTCCCAAGTTGGGTACTGCCTGGGTAGGATCACCTCTAATAGTTCTCGAAATAACTAAATAAATTCTAGTTCTAGAACTTCCATGCACAGACCAGGACAGACTCTGCACTGAAAGATTATCACAAGAAGTCAAATAAATATAAAATTACTTGCCAAAGCAGCAATGCAAAAATCATACTATTTCTAAAACTTTGTCAGATGAGGGTAAAATAAATGTACATTTTTCTCACATAAACGGAACTATATTACACTCTTTATTTTTTATATGGCCTGTTTTAAACAATAGCGTTTAACATCACAACTTCCATACCCATGAACAGAGCCGCAATTCACTAGTTATAGGCCTGGATAAGCAGTAACACCGGCCATCAACACGGGAAAGAGGTGTTACTATGACCACACCACTATTTCCCCTAAATTACAAGTACTTGGTAGGATATTATAAAAGCATACACAAAATGAAAGTAATTATTAGGACAGAGATAATTTAAGTGATGTTTTAGAATATTTTCTGGACTTTCTAAAACTGTAATATAAGATTTAACAATTTTAAAAAATTTAAAAGGGGATAGGCAGAAGAAGAGAAGTTCTAGAAATGGATGAAAGCAGAAGGTGAGGTGGAGGGGCTGGAAGGTTTGCATACAGAGCACATGGGAAGGAAGAGGTGTGTCCCATCCCACAGTGTGCAGCTCACAATTGTATTGTGACACCCAAGTGGAAACGCTGAATCCTCAAAAGCCTGGTACTGTGTACAGACTGAAATTCCAGGTGTTATTGGGCAGGTATATGGTAGACAATCAGACCTTACTTAATCAACATAAAGACCCTATGCAGGAGGTGTTATTTACCTACATGTGAAGAAACTAAGGGAGGCACCTGGAGCCACAGAGCTGTGAGATGCAGAACAGGCACAGTATGCGGGCTAACGACACCTCACACCTCTCGGGCTTTATAGAGGCCACTCACCCGAATCACAGACTGCAGTAAGATACGTCCTATTAGTAAGAGGAAATCTGGGATACACTGGTACGTGTGCTAGCTTTTAATCATACACATAGAAGCAAGGTCTTCCAACAGGAAAAAGTAGGACAACCTAGTAACAGCGTGAAAGGAACATAAAAGTTGCCAACTTTTAGGTTAGCCTAGAAATTATAAAAAGGAATAACTGGGAGCTATTTAGGCCCGTCTCATGCATCCTGGAAATCAATGTCACTAAAGGAGTCATAGATATAGATATAGATACCAGTGATATAGATCATCTACGAGAGAGAAGAATACAATATAAATACATCCGCTAACTAAACCCTGTCCCCTCCTTCACCAAAATGCTCGGCAGACGGCTAGAGGGCCAGACGCAGGGACGTAGGAGAGAGGCAGCCTGTAAACTGAAACCGCTCCGTAATGAGTAGGCCTCACACATGCTCAGCTGGAGTCCAAACAGGATTTCTCTCTGCTTCGTTGAACGCAACTCCCTCTCCCATTCGACTCCGTATTATTATAAATCTTCAAAAGCTCCCCTAAGTACCTCACCTAACACCTTACATTTCCTATATGACTTCTACTTCACGGACAAGAAAACATCTCAAGAGCTGGATGCTGCTCTCACAGGTTGGATCTTAAAAGCAGGAATATCCACTTACCTCAACAGGGAAATGAAACCATCTACCTTGCCCTCCTACCGAATCCCACCCACCTTTTCTCCTTCCTGACACTGAGTGACTGGGTTGACGCCGTCAGTCTCTTTCTTCTTCATTTTCATGCTCCAGTTCGTTCAGTCTCTAGTCCCAGCAAATCCATCCACTAAATTTGCTTCCTACCACACCGTGGGACCTCCCAGCTTTCTAGCTTCCTGCCCAAATGGGTGACAAGCCCCCACTAGGTTACAGCCTTTTTAAGACCCAATCCATCCCTGGTATGGCCATCACATCAGGGTGGTCTTATTTAAAAAAAAAATTCTGATCATGATATTTGCTAATTACATTCTATAAATGCTCCCAATTTTCTGCAGGAGAAAACCTAAAACCCTCTCTTTACATGATGTGGTCCCATCTCTCTCACCCGTTTCCTTTCAAATCATTTTAGCTCAGCTTTAAATGCACCATGTTTTCTCTTCCTCACCTACAGAGTTGGAGACTCCTTAAAGCAGGGGTCCGCAACCCCCAGGTCGTGGACTGGTACCAGCCCACGGCCTGTTAGGAACTGGGCCGCACAGCAGGAGGTGAGCGGCGGGCAGGTGCAAAGCTTCACCTGCCGCTCCCCATCTTTCACATCACCGCCTGAACCGTCCCCCTCCCCGGTCCATGGAAAAACTGTCCTCCAGGAAACCGGTCCCTGGTGCCAAAAATGTTGGGGACCGCTGCGTTAAAGGACAGTTTGCAGGGGAGCCACCTGGACCCCAAACCTCCCCTGTGTTAGCACCTCCGTCCAGGCACGGCCACACCATTTGCACTTACAAACAGCACAGGATTGAACACAAAGGTGCTGTTTACAGGAAATCCACTAGACTGAGGAATTTAGAAGTACAGATTATGTCATTAATTTCTGCATTCTTGACCCCGAATAGACATTTAATGAATAATTTTATTAAAATAAAAAATTTCCCAGCATGTTTAATTGCAAAATTGTATGTACAAATGTCTCGCTGATATTCATTAGACTTTTTTTGAACTCTTCACAAATACTTACAAGTAACATTTATTTGACTGGAAAACTGGTTCATTTATGCCACAAGTATTTATTGTCTAACTAATACGGGGTAAAAAGAAAGCTCCTTTTAGTGTAAAAAAGTCAATTCTGCTGCTTTGTTGTGCAAAGTGTTACTGAGATTACATGGGTATAGTTGGCTCTGAATAAACATCTGACAAATTTGTTGATATTCAGGCATGATAATTACACTTGAATTAAAGACAGAACAGTGGTTGTGTCACTTAGGACTTCCTGTCTCTACTTAAAAGAAGTATCTTTTAAGACCTGCCCAAGCATACAAAAATTCAGTGTCAACAATTCATAATTTCTTACTAATTATAAGAATCTCTCTGCCCTACTGGGACAAATTTATATTCTCCCAAATGTTAGGTTTAATCTAATTCTAAAATAAAACCATGAAATAAATAGGATTCAAAGAAACAAAGAAAAAAAGTGTTATTAAAGCATCCTCCTGTACCTGTTGATAGAAGAAATTCAGAGTTGGCTTGTCTTCAGTAAACTGGTTTAGAAATCCTTTTGGCAAATAACGAATTCTCAATTCATATCTAAAAAATAATTAACAAAATAAAGCAATTAGAAATAAGTCATTTTCTCAATTCATAGGCTACAATATTATTTTGAGTATGGCACTGCCAATTACTCTGAAATATTATTTTAAAAATAAGTTAAAATATAATCAATTAATCTGTCAATGTAAATGTTTTCTTTTTCAGCACAAAAACGTGCATGTGAGTATGCTACAGCTCGAGGATTCTGCAGGAGACGGAGCATAATGAGAAGCCCAGAGGGCGCCCAGGAGTCCCTCCAGCCCCAGTGCCCAGGGGCAGCACCACCTTCCACTCCCCAGAGGTGAGCTCTGCATGCCTGGAGGCACACAGGATGTACTCTCGTGTGTCTGGCTTCTTTCACTCACCAATATGCTCGTGAGACTCTCCCCTATCGAGTAACTGCAGTTTGCTCATAGCTGACAGTCCTGCACTGTATGATAGACCACAATCATTCATCCACATTACTGTGATGGCCGTTTGAGTAGTTTCCACCTTGGGGCTATTAAGGATAATGCTACGAGCACTCTTTATCTTCCTCTAAAAAAGTAATTCTGCTCAGGAAGCCAAACTTCAAGAATGGTCAAAACAAATGAATTTCACCAGAATGCTCTCCCTGTGCCTCATTCTGTGTGTGTGTCCACCCGTAGGAACACTCACATGCATGCCTTTTGGTGAACATATGTACACATCTCTGCTGGATGTAGACCAGGAGCATCATCACTGGATCCTAACGAACACACACATTAGGCAGCGCAGATATGACCAAAGAGTCAGGTAAAGAGCTGCACCAACGTGCACTCCCACAAGCAGCACGGGGTATTCTGGTTCCACTATTCCTCACCTCTACTTGGTACTTCTAACCTTTTCATTTTAGGACCTCTGATATTTACAGCAAGAGTACACAGTGGTTTTAATTAGTACTTCCTTGATGACTAACACAAATGGGCGATTCTTCATTTGATAATTGACCATTTTTGGTTATCTTCTTTTGTGAAGTGTCTGTTAAAGCTTTTGTCCCTTTTTTACTGAGTCGTCTGTGTCGTGTCCCCCACCCCCCGCACCCTGCCACTGATTTGTAGGTATTCTTTACATGTTCTGGACGTAAGGCCTTTGTTAGACTTAGTGAATATCCTCTCCCACTCTATGGCTTGCCTTTCACTATTTTAATGGTACCTTTTAAAAGTTATTTTTAAAATCTTTTTATTTTAACAGTATCTTTTGAGGAAGAAAGTTTGTGATTTTTATGCAGTCCTATTTATTCCTTTTCTTTTTAATAAATTATCTTAGTGTTTTGTTTATAAAATATTTGCCTACACAAAGGTTATAAAGATATGAATTTTTTCTAAGAGTTTCATAAACTGATCTTTTAAAAATGTATTAGGCTCACAGGGAAAATAACGCAAAGTAATCAGGACAATTCTTTTGGTTCAATTAAGGGTAGAAAAAATGCAAGATACACATACACAAGTTCTGCTGAGATTTTTAAGTGTCCGTCTTATTAAAATACACAATTGCCAAACAATGAGGTTCCATTGTACTTCTGTTCTCTGAAGGAGTTCCAATAACTTACTGCAGATACTTTACATTGGGCAACTACTTATAGAAGCACAATAGGTTTCATTTATTTTGAGTTTAGGACTTACCAGGCACCTTATATGAACCATTTCTCTTAATCAACATAATAATCAAAGAACAAAAGTGTACTTATTCACATTCAGCAGACCAGGAGAACGATGCTGGCAAAAGCAAGCAACCAGTTCCCAGGCTGGAAGCTCCAGGATCAAACAGGCTGCAGGAGGCTTTGGTATTAATGTTACTCCATTTTAATGATTAAAAAAAAAAAAAAAAAAAAAACTGGTTCAAAAGTCAAACATTTGGCAGCCTGGCTCCACCTCCACGCTCTTAACATCCAGCATCCTGATGATGACATCGACTAACGTTTAGGGACTACTCAGGATATGACAGAAATTGTGATAAGCATTTTAACCAGATGACTTCTTTTCATCAGCAACAACCCCACGGAAGCAGAAAGAATGTGGGCTCTGGATCAAGACCGCCTGCGCCTGAATTCTGGCTCCATCACTTGTTCACTGTCTGCCATCACCTCTCTGTGCCTCAACTTCCTCATCAGGACGCCAGAAGTGAATGAGCTGTCACTGCACACCACCATAACCATCTTGACGGTTTATCTACCTCATCAGTCACTACTCAACAAAGATTTACTTCGGCACTAACCATCTACAGACACAAGAGGCTGGGAAGACATTAGTGAATCAAACAGGCACAAAGTACCAGCCTTCAGAAAGTCTCTATTTTCGTGATGGAAGCCAGACAGCAAACACATAGTATCCTTGAGGTGGTAGGTAATGTGATAAAGGCAAATAAGCCAAATAAGGGGAGTAACAAATGATGAAGTACTATTTTATAAAGGGAATTGGTGAAGGTCACTCTGACTCAGTGATACCGGAAGGAAGACCTAAAGGAAGTAAGGAAGGGAGTTATGCAGTTATGTGCGGGGAGGAAACTGTTGTAAAGGCCCTGAGGCCAGAGGGTGCTTGGGGGCAAATGCAGCTATAGCCCACTGACCGAGGGCAGTGAGTAACAGGGCTTCTGGGAGGTGTGGGGTCAGGAGCCGGCAGATCTCACAGGACCCTGCTGATCATGGTGGTGGCGCACATCCCAGTGAGAAAGGAAGCACCAGGGGCACTGTGGCCAGAGCAGTAACATCACATTACTGAGGCCTAGCCAGGTGGTACTAGGTAGAGCAGACAACAGGGACCAAAGGGAGGCCAGGAGGGGACTGGCCAGAAATAGTGACCAGGTTACTATTTCACCCAATTTTCATAGATGGGGGAGAAAAGAATTTTGGGAATTAGGTAATTTTGCCAAGGTCCCACAGCTATTAGGAGGCAGACCTGGGATTCCACTTCAATGTGCCTGAATGCCCAGAGGCAGAATGAAACTAAGAGAAGGCACCTGTGCTTAGAAACAGAGAGGAATGTAAGTTGATCTTGGTCATGGGGGTGGGCAAGGTTTTTAGATCGTATTAAGGGTTTTGGTCCCTGCTTCAGCCCACTACCGTCTAGCATATTCCCCCTCACAACCCTACGGAAACTTGACTCAAGGCCTCCCACTTTAATTCCAGTCCAAACACCTCACCCCAGTCCTTAAACCGCAGCACCTGAAGCCCGCAGCCTACCGGCCCACTCGTGCCAGCATCGCCGCTCCCTTCTCCTCCGTGAAACTCACCGTTTTCCTCATACTTCTGCTGCTCTTCTAAGAGCCTGGCTGTGTCCTGACACATTTCCACGTCTCTGCTCTAGGCCACTCCATGGATTTCTGAGCAGCGGCTGACTACAACATGCCCCAAATAAAACCATCCTTTTGCTTCTACTAAGTAATGTATTAATATTAATGCCACCAACAACTAACTTCCTCAGTCTTACCTCCAACTATGAGCACCAAGATACCCACATCTAACGGACTACTGATGGGGAGGGGCAGGAGATGTTTCTGAAAAGTTGAGCTGGAGGAAGATTTGATATAACCCTGATAGGAGAAGGGTTAGCTGGCCAGACTGTGAGGAGTGGAATAAACAAAAGTACAATTTCACGAAACTGCACAGATGACCCTCATAAGCAATGTGGTGTGGACAGCTCTTTCTTACAATAGACTTCCAATTTAAAAACCCAGAAGGAAGGATAGAAACAGAAACTCACCATTTGGCAAAAATTACAGTAATGAATACTGCAAAAAAGAATCACCAATGATGCTGAGATTAGTGGGTGAAAATACAATGAGAAACAGAGTATATGCACAGTCTCTGTACTTCCCCAGAAGATGTTACTTAACTACAAAGGGAAAAATAATAACTTTATAACAGAGAAACCTGGCCACCACCTTACATCAAACGATCCAAGTTAAAACCGCCAGTAAAATGAGTCATAGCATCATCGAAGACTTCCTGCTAAAATGCAGTGAGAAAACCAACATCTTGACTGTGGTGCTCTTCCCAAATGCATAAGCTCAATATAATCATGGAAAAAAAAAAAAAAAACAAACAGACAAACCCAAATTGAGGAACACGGTACAACCAGCCAGTGTTCTTCAAAAGGGTCAAGGTCATCAAGGACAAAGACAACCTGAGGACCTGTCCCAGATTAGAGAAGACCCAAGGCAACAGGACACTGAGACACACGGTGCTCTGATCTGGATCCTGGGCCAGAGGAGGGACAACTGTGAAATTTGATGACGTCTGTAGATTAGTTAATAGTATTGTAACAATGTTAAGTTCCTGGTTTCAATATCTGGACTATGTTTAAGTAAGATTTTAATATTTAGCGAAGCTGACTGAAGGATACACAGGATTTCTGTGTACTAGTTTTGCAACTTTTGATACATATTGAGAATAAAAAGAAATTCTCACGTACCTAAGACTGACTGTTCTGTAGCTGTGATAACAAATAACCACCAGAACGAGTTTTAAACCAGCCTGGTCAATAAACATCAGTTTTGTGTAGCCACAGACCGGCCAGAAATCTGTTCATCTTTGTGCTGTCAGCGTCTGGTGCAGAAGCATCCAATAAATGTTCAATTAATAAATCAGCAAATTTGGGAGTCCATCCTGTTTTTTAAAGGGGTCACTTCCAAACTTGTCAGAATGTTCCTCTATTTACTCTCTTACTGCTTTAAATCTTCTAAAGGACGCTTGTTGAATTCAGTGTTATCATGAAAGACTAGCTTTTCAAATTAAGGTATAGGCACTGTCGTTTCAAGATAACATAGAAAACTATCAAAATACAATCTAAAACTTCCTAAGCTATCATTAGTCATTTTCTTTTGTCATCTTTGAAAAGGGAAACCTCTCCTCTACATAAAAGACTTCTTTTTTCCTGCAAAGGTCTGAAAAAAAAAAAAAATCATCCCTTTGCAGAGCAAGAAGCTGCTCAACAGCCGTGAGCAGGAGAACGTGAACCACATCTGATAAGATGAAAAGGACTTTCTTTTTCACTCGCTCTGCAGAAGCCCCACAATTCTCTCTCAAATGCCAAGAGAGCCTCATCTCAGACCTGGCTCTCAAAGCCCTGAATCCTACACCAAAAGGACGGGGCCATTTAATATCTGATTAACCTGCTCAGAAGTCAGACCAGTCCATGTAGGTGATTCCAGATAACCAAAATTTAGCTATCAAAATTTAACTAGAATTTAATTATCTAGGTGCAAAACTTTAAACTTTAAAGATTTAAACTTTAAAGTTTAAATCTGTTTGGTAGAAATCTCTCAAAACTGCATGATACCTTTTGCTACACTATAAACTAGGCATGGTGCTGTAATTCAAACTTTTTTGGCTGACTCAAGATCCTAGCAAACACCACCTACCTAACCGAGATCTCCCAGGACCCCGGGGACAGATGAGCAAGTGCCTGCTCCACGAAAGACTGGGGAGGAAGCAGGGCCCGTGCCTGTGCATGCAGCGCAGCGGCCTCGGGCTCTGCCTCAGGACCCGAGGATTCCACACAAGTCCCTGAGGGCCCTTAAGAGGACGGGAGGGGGCAGGGTGCTCTCCCCACAGAGGCTCTAGACAGAGCATCTCCCCCGACCCTTTATTTACATGTTCAATATTGTCTTACCCATCTGATGTGCTCCCAGCAATATTCTTGGGTTTATTTTTCTTTTTACTTTGTAAAAGTATATCACGCTGTATGTCATCTCCTGGGACTTTTTGTTTTTTAACTGAGGTAAAATTCACATAAAAAGTAACCATTTTAGGGAATTTCCTGGTGGTCCAGTGGTCAAGGCTCCACGCTCTCACTGCCAGAGCCCGGGTTCAATCCCTGCTTGGGGAGCTAAGATCCCGCAAGCCGCATGGCCCACCACCCCACCCCCCAAAAGTAACCACTTTGATGCGTGCACCTCAATGGTATTGCTATTTAGTGCATTCACACAGTTATCCTGGGACTGCCTTTTGTCACACAGTGGTATTTGTCTAAGATTTATCCACACTGTTGCAAGTCTTGATCATTCATTTTGACTAGTGTAACATTCCACTGTGAATATTCTGCAACTGACTTAACCATCACTGGTTATTCTACGAACATTCTTGGGTCTCAAGCCTAGTAGAGAAATGCAAGAGTGTCTCGAGGACAGAACTTGAAGTGGAACAGCAGGATAGCAGGGTATGTCATGAGGATGCTATGCCATCTTCCCAAATGGTTTTACCAATTTACATTCTCCCCAGCAGGACAGGCAAGATCCTGTCAGATCCATAACCTCTCCTGCTATTAATTCTGTCAGACAACTTACTTTTTGCCAACCAGACACTGTAAGATGGAATCTAATGGCCTAGTTTCGTACTTCCCTGAGCACTGAGAAAGATGACAGTGTCTTCCTGTGATTACTAGTCAAACTTGTCTTCTCTTTTATGAACATAGCTCAAGTCTCATGCCAATTTGAGACTTCATATTGATCAGTAGAATATCTTCTCATATTGATCAGTAGAATATCTTCTCATAGTTGCAACTTGTTTCTGCACTTTTTTTTTTTTTTTTGGCCGTACCTCACGGCTTGTGGGATCTTAGTTCCCTGACCAGGGACTGAACCCGCACCCTCAGTAGTGAAAGCACAGAGTCCTAACCACCAGACCGCCAGGGAATTACCATTTCTGCAGTTTTGAAAATACATCTTTTGATAAACAGAATGTTTTCACCTCATTAAAGTCAAATTTATTATTCTCATCTTTCAGAGTGAATGTTTTTGGAGTATTAAGACAACCTTCCTACTCTAGGGCCTAAGACACATTCAACTATATTTTCCATTAAGCTTTCTCTCTCCCTCTCTCTTTTTTAAACTTAATCCATCTCAGGTGGATTTCTGTGTATTGTTCAAGGTAGGATCTAATTTTGTTGTTATTCTTCCTACGAGGATAGCCATTTATCAAATCAGCACTTCCTTTCCCCAATGACACGTCACGACATCTCTGTAAGGCCATCCTGCCTGAGACAGTTATGACCAAATGTGTGTGCTGCAGGTGCTTACCAAGGTTTTAGAAGAACTGAAGACTCCATTAAACAAGTTTAGATCTCAGGTTTATTTAACAATATGAAGAGATACTATAGCAGATACTGCAAAAAAGAAAAATCTATGCTCAAAAACCCCATAGGAATGGAAACTAATATCCAATTATTCTGATGAATCTTGGCACTTTCATTTGAATATTAACACCCTACTTCTCAGAACTAAAGCCAGAGCTGCAGTTACCCTCACATGTCCACCCATGGACTGAGAGAGGTCTCAATGTTCTGTTTCTTTTTTTTTTCAATTTTAAAAAATTTTTAATGGAGTACAGTTGAGTTACAGTGTTGTGTTAGTTTCAGGTGTACAGCAAATTGTCAATGTTCTGTTTCTTGTAGTCAAATACCTAACACAGGAATAAAGAAAGAGCTGGTGCATGGACCCAGTTTCTACTCTGCCACCCATTTAAGCTGTGTGACAACGGGCAGGTTATCAAGCCTCTCAGGCAATGTCTGACACACAGCAAGAAGCGTGTTAATATGAAGATTGTTACTAACATAAACTAGTCCTGTTCAGGCCCTAGTTGATAATTTCATTATCACTGATTCAACTTCCACTTAAAATATTTTTTACTGGGTGCCTACTCTATACCTGGCACGCCCAGAACCGAGCAGTGAATACAACGGAGTCCCTGAGGGAGAGAGACTGCACCAGGCGGGCAGTGGGCTCTGTAGACAGAAAGGCCGGAAAAGGCCCTGGGGAGGAGGTGACAGTGGAGCACCTGCCCTAACGAAGGGAGGTCCAAGCCAAGCCGGAAATGGCAGACGAGTACACACAGCAGTTGAGCATCAAGTTCAAAGGCACCAGGAACAATCCGCTTGGTTTGTTCAAGAGCCAGTAAGAGTGCCAGTGTGGCCAAGGTCAAGCTAGTGAAAAGTTGGAAAAGATAAAGGCAAAAAGAGAAGTGAGATGAAGGGTTACTGTATTCAACAAGCAAGAAGGCTGGCAAGAGAGAAGAGACCATCACATGAGACCCTACCCTGAGTATCTAAGAAAACAGAAAACTAACATTTCAAAGGGACCAGAGTCGCTCAAATGGAGGAAGGGGAGGAGCAGCAGACGGAGACGAGGACCAAGAAGGAATCACAACTCAGAGTGGGCTCCAGGGGTGGCGGGGGCTCCCGGGAGTTCCTGAGCGGGGACGACCTACACATGTCCTCGGGTGTTTACAGTTGAAAAGATTTGTTAGCAAATTCGGTGAGCTCCACCTTGAACGTATCTCGGTACAGCTGCCTCTCATTCCAAGTACTACTCCCCACAGCCATCGTCTTCTGTGACTTTTTCCTGGGTTACTGCAATAACCTGTCCATTGGTTTCCTGCATTTATCCGATAAAGAGTGAATTTAATGCCAAAGGCAGGTCTAAGGTGGGCAGAGAGAGGAAAAGAGGTCACTGGAGCAGCCCCAAACGTCAAGGCTAAGCAGGAGAAGACAGACCGTGATGGCCACTAAAAGAGGAGGAAAACCTTCACCAGAAGAGTCTGGTATACAGGAGGCTAAATGAAGGAAGGACACTCAGTATCCACAGGGGAATTGTTCCAGGATGCCCCACAGACACCCAAATCCTCGTATGCTCAAGTAAACTGGCACAGTCTGCGTATGTAAGAAGCACACACCCTCTTGTATACTTGAAAGCATCTCTAGATTACTTATAATAGTACCTTATACAATGTAAGTGCTATGTAAATAGATGCTGGCACAGCAAATTCAAGTTTTGCTTTTTGGAACTTTCTGGAATCCCCCCCCAACCCAGAAGTTTGTATCAGCAGTTGGTTGAATCCATGGCTACGGAACCAGGGAACCTGCAGATGCTGAGGGCTAGCTGTATCTAGACAGAAGGAAGTGACTGCGGCCATGAGCTACTGCAGAGAGTGGACTGGACGGCGAAGCGACAGACCCCGTCAAAGCCAGGCCCTCAGCAGGCTCGGCCTTTTCCTTTGAACCATAAATTAGTATTATTATTTTTAAATAAATTTATTTATTTTATTATTTTAGCTTATTTATGTATTGTTTCTGGCTGCGTTGGGTCTTCGTTGCTGCGCGTGGGCTTTTCTCTGGTTGTGGCAAGCGGGGGCTACTCTTCATTGCGGCGTGCGGGTTTCTCATTGTGGTGGCTTCTCTAGTTGCAGAGCACAGGCTCCATGTGCGCAGGCTCAGCAGTTGTGGTATGTGGGATCAGTAGTTGTGGCTCACGGGCTCTAGAGCACAGGCTCAGTAGTTGCAGCACACGGGCTTAGATGCTCCGCGGCATGTGGGATCTTCCCGGACCAGGGCTTGAACCCGTGTCCCCTGCACGGGCAGGCGGATTCTCAACCACTGCGCCACCAGGGAAGCCCGAACTGTAAATTATGTAGAGATGTGTTTTTAAATTGCTCAATATACTGTTGCGTGCAGGATCCTATATTTCTACATTAGAAAAAATAGATACATAATTTTAAAACTAGTGTTTACTTACTATTGTTTGCGCTCTTCCTTTTAATTATTAGGAGAGGTAAGTTTTATTCCTTTAATACTAGTTTTGCTTTATACATTTTGAGGAATGTCTAGGAATTTACAAGTTTAAGAGTTATATCTATTTCTATACTTATTAAATTCTTGGTGAAATGAGCCTTTTATTGCTATGTAGTTGCCCTCTACATCCATAATAATTCTTGTTTGCCTGAAAATTTTTGCACAGGATACTACTAGCATAATACTCATCTTTTTTTTCCCCTGGTTATTATTTGTCTGGTATACTTGTACTCATGTTTTATGTGAGAGTTATTCAAATTGAAAATCAGGACTCATTAGTAGGTAGGAAAATTTTTTTACTATTTATTTTACTTAAGTAGAACAAAACAGAATGATATTGAAGAGAAAACCCTTAGACTTTAGTGTAAATAATAAGGCTGAGTATGTTTTGTGAAATATGTAGGTCCGTTATTTACAAATAGCTCTGAGATACACAAACAGATATACGTGCACTAAATCTCAAGGCAAAACACATTTCTTCCTGTAAGTCAAAGAAAAATGTTTGAACATCACTGTTTTGGATACAGCCTATAAATAGCAGAGAGCTAGAATTTACTTTTTTTTTTTTTTTTTAAGATGTTGGGGGTAGGAGTTTATTAATTAATTAATTATTTATTTTTGCTGTGTTGGGTCTTTGTTTCTGTGCGAGGGCTTTCTCTAGTTGTGGCAAGTGGGGGCCACTCTTCATCGCAGTGTGCGGGCCTCTCACTATCACGGCCTCTCCTGTTACGGAGCACAGGCTCCAGACGCACAGGCTCAGTAGTTGTGGCTCACAGGCCTAGTTGCTCTGCGGCATGTGGGATCTTCCCAGACCAGGGCTCGAACCCGTGTCCCCTGCATTAGCAGGCAGATTCTCAACCACTGCGCCACCAGGGAAGCCCTAGAATTTACTTTTTAATCACACTCTAATAACCTCTGACCATTCACCGTTAGTATACCTGCACCTTATTCGTGATTTCTATTTATCCTTTTTCCCATGCCTTTTCTCTATCTCTTTCCTTCTTTTTGATCCCTACGTTTCTCTAATACCTACTTACCCAACTACGGTTTAAGTTATATTTCTAATGCTTGAGCTTTTATCCTCATATTTAAGTTATATTTCTAATGTTTGAGCAGTTACCCTCGTATTTAGCCGATATCTGTTCTTGAGGGAATTTAACTGTGCAAACAAGTACAGGCTGCCAGTTATATTTTCCCACCACTTTGAACGTATAATCCCTCCATTGTCTTGGCATCAATCATGCTGTAAGAAGTCTGAATTTTTCTCTGCTTGCTTTTAACATCCTCTTTTTCTTTTGTACAACACTATTTTACTATAATTTGCCGAAGTATGCATTTAGTTTTATTCGCCCTGTTTGAGATACTTGTTAATCCTGCATTTAAGGATGCACATCACTCACTGATTCTAGAAAGTTTTCAGCTATTTTCTCTTCAGATTATTTCCTCTTCCTCATTCTTTTTATTCTCTTCTTCAGAGTTCCTGTTAGAAAAGGGTTGAGCTTCTCATTCTCCATGTTACATAAAGCTGCTTTCATAATTTCCATCTGTTCATCTCTGTGCTACGTTTTGGGCAAATTTTCTCAGATCCACCTTCTTGTTTACTAAGTTTTCAGCTATGTCTAACCTGCTGCTTTATCTATCCAATGATTTCCAGAACTTCTGTTTTGTTCTTTTTCAAATCTGCTTGGTTATTTAACAGCGTCCTGTTCCCCAATGACACTTTAGAACAATCTGTATTAACCCTCACACTCTGGACAATACCACACATGTATCAATGGTATCTCTGATCACATTTTCTTCTCTCATCGCCTCTACCGACAATCCATGCACCTTCACTCATCTTATAAGCCTAGCTACACTCTCAGAGTTTTGAAGATCACATTATTCCCACTGAGACAGGCATGCTGATTTTAAAAACCCATATACTGTAAAGTCAGATCGCTAAATCCAAATCAAAACTGCGTCACAAACTATCTATGTGAATGCAGCTTAAATCAATTTTGTTGTGCCTCTGTTTTCATCTGTAAAATAAGGATAACAAGTCTTTACCTCCTAGGGTTTGGGTAAATGAAATATACAGTTTACAAATTACAAATATATAAATCATAAATAGCACATAGCTGGCACAGTGCCTGGCTCCTAACAGCCACTCCATGGTGACAACACATCAATGTCATCATCTTCATCAGTATTAGCAGTAGCATCTTCATCACCCTTCATTTGAAGAGGGTCAGCCAAATCTTCCCTACTTTTGAGGATCCAGGCTCCACTAAAAAAAATAGCCTACTCAATTTTACTTGAAATTGGGTAAAATAAGTTGGCTTAAAGAACAAAAGCAAAGCTTGTATACACAGGGATCTACATTCAACACTATACTGAGCACTAAAACTGTTGCTATAATGAAGCCTGCCTCTGACATGTCTGCATGAATTCAGAAGGTAACAAAGTTGTGTTGATTAAAAATACCTAGAGGTATTTTCAAGTAACTTTTAGATATTCTTAGTTTTTAAACACTTATTTAATTAATTGACCAAATAGATGGAAGTCAAATCTTTGCTAGCCGGTGATGAAAAGCAACCAAACTATATTCTCACAGACTATTTTGTTAGCGTGGTTCCAGCTATTTGATAAATTTGAAAATACAACTGTATTTCTTTGATAAACCGTAACTGGGTCAAGATTTTATTCGACTAAAGATTTACTCACCTAAACATGTTTGTTTTTCTTTTAATCTTTCTAATCTTCTCAGCTTAGATCCTTGAACTGAAAGTTACTGACATTTGCATGCTCTCTTCACTCTACAATGATCTTTACTTCTGCAGCATTATCTATAAAAACGGGAACCACTGTGGAAGAACCCCGTTCTATAAGTTATACTTCTCTCAAACGTGTTTTTAGATGTATAATTTCCTACAAACATCTTGATTTACTTAAACGTGAAAAAAATTATTAGGAGAGAACCAGGAAAAGGACAATCTATAGGGAATTCTTTTAACTGACCTTGAATGGTTTTAGTTTCATTAAGGTCAGTAGGACTCACTAAGAGATTACTTCCTAATTTCAGTGTTATGTGTGAACATCCAAGAGGCGCTGACTCTCTTGGTGGGCTGTGGATTACTGTACTGGGCACCATAAAGCGAGCTCTGCAGCCCATTAATAAGGTAACTGGGTGTGGTCTCCCCCAGGCACAGGGAGTCCTGCTGCACGAAAGGGTGCCAGCAGAACAGGAAGTAAAAGGACTAGGACTTGAGTCCTCCTCAGAGCAGAGGCTGGACAGAGCAGCACTGACAAGAGAAGTGTGAGGAGCGAAAGGTCATCACAAAAGCATGAGATCAGTCAGACGGCTCAGCGAGTCCAGGTCAGCGGTGCCCCAAGACAGACCACACAGAAGTGCAGAAGAGATCACTGGTTAATAACTACCGGCCAACTCTATTTATACAGGAGTCCCAATGACAATCAGTGTGAAAATTAAGCACAGATAATCATCCTCTTGTGCGTGTCTCTAATATGCAAAGCAAATCAAGTCCGAGCCACCCCCAAGTAGGTTTGCAGTCTTACTTCCACTCCTCTGGCGGGCGTGCAAGCTCATACTTCTCCCTCACACTGGAGACGCCCACATCCAAATGGAGCCAGTGCACCTCCTCTGACCGCAGGTGACTGAGGCGGAATCCATAGCAGGCCACGTGCTTTACTTTGTGACTGTCCACTATCTTCTGAATGATGCCCTAAAACATACCCCCCACAAAAACGACTGTTATAAACAAAAAACTGCATGCTAAAAATTAATGCAATGTTCATTTCTCTTAGTTAATTATCAGAAATCTTTGGTAAAAGAGTATCAATTTAAATAAATCACTTAATTTTACTTAGAAATCTTTTTTCACAAGAAGTATTTTTATGAACAAAGAGAAGTTTTTTAAAAACCACAAAAAGAGGCACTTCCCCTTTCTTTATTGATTTCTGCAGCTCCACCTCTGCGTCACCCCAACTCATCAGAGCACATGGCCACACCTCAGGTGGCTTCCTAAGAATGAGACCTGTGGAAGGTTATACTTTCTGAACCAACGATATTGTTGAGAACAGGCTGCAACCTTAATATCATTTTTTAAAAACACATTTAGGACCATATAATTAAGGCCACATTTCCGATAGTACTGATGACATATGAAAAGCTACTTAAAGTTAGGCCTAGCCACCTGCTCTTTGCTCTCTGTAAGTTAACATGCAGCAATTCACAATAGCCCCCAACCTAACTTTTCTAACACGTGTGCCCCATGAGTTCAGAGGAGATGAAGTGACCTTTGAAGGAGGGCATCAGGGAAGGCTCCCTAGAGAAGGCAGCGTTTACCCTGGGGCTGTGGGAAAGAAAGTGTTATTAGAACTGATTCTTGCCCTGTGCCCACACAGATGTGTAAGTCGTGCGTCTATGTTTGTAAATGGGTAGCACACGTGGAAGACACCTTCGGAATACAATGGAGACCATCTGCCACCCTTAAGTGAGCAGATGCTAATCACCATCCATTGCAATCTTCTCAATATTTTAGGACATTAGTAAGGTTTTTTTTTTAAATGATTCTGAGATTAACATGAAAATGTCTATCATGGAAAATCAGAACTATCTACTAGAGAAAAACATCATTGGTTTTTAAAGACTAGCAATTAACTGAAGCTAACATATAACTTATAATGTAAGACACATCTTAAAAGTTCTGCACACACTAGTATTTATTATGGCACAATGCTGTTGATCATACAATTAAGGATGTCCCCAGCCCTACCCATAAGAACAGATAAATAATAACATGTACTATATTCAAAAACTGTCAAGGACCCAGCGAGTCCACACCAGGGGCAGGACGTGTGCCGCACTCCTGTACCTGCACATGCCGACCACCCTTCCTGACTCCTCAATCCCCAGGACAAGGCTGTGCATCGAGCCCAGGAGAGCGGCAGAGGAAGGATGGAGGGAGGGAGCAAACGTGGCACCAGAGAGAAAGCATGAACAAGAACCCGGCTGGAAGAGCTGACAACAGCTTCAGGAACAAGATGAACTCTTACTGGGACAGGAGGCATGTCTGCAGCCTACAGAACTCGGGGGCGGGGTGGGGGATTGGGGTGGTACCTGGAATGAGCATAAAACGTTTTTTCTGGCTTCTGGATTCAAGGCCTGAATTTCTGACAGTGCAGGCTGAACACCACCCAAGGGCATCCTGCCAGGGGATGGTGGGAGCCCAGATCCAGCCCCAAGCTTGCCTGCAAATCTTGTACTCTGAGGTGCGGGATCTGCCTACAGGAAGGGCCATCTTTTTCTGCTAATTCTCTGAAAGGCGACTTGTGCAGCTTTCTCCTTGCCAACATCCACATCCCTGAGCTGCAAAGGACAGGCGCTGGCGCCCCTTTCAAACTCCCACAACAGCGCCTTTGTCTCTCGCCCCCGCTCTGCCAGCTCACTCCCGAGAGCACACAGGCTCCAGTTACCCTGCTCATCTCCCTTCGATTCCACATCACCCCCAGATCTTTGTGTCTTGGTCTGTCTACCCCTCCAGGCCCAGATGTAGAGTGTCAGGCAGGGCACAACCATTCCTTATACTTGTATTTGCCATCAACACCCCGGGAGAAACCCCATCTTCGCTGGGTGCCTGCTCTGATGACCCCTTGCACGGCACAGGTGACCCTCATGTCCTCTGACTCACGGGCACACACAGGAGCCCACCTGCAGAGAAGCAGTATCAATTAGAGGGGCTTAGTCCAAAAACATGGTGATGATTAGGGGGAAGGCAGGTTCCTAGTCTTGAAGTCTTGTGGAACAGACAGAATTTTAGTCAGTTCACTTGATCGCACTGCCAGCAGACGCCAGAATAATTTCAAGTCTGGGTTTGCGTAACCAGATTCCCCAAACTGTAGGAACTGGTACCTAAACCAGGTTGCAATTTCACTCTCCACTAAACAATTAAGCAATAAACACAGGCATTCCCTTTTATTTCACTTCTTGCTTTTCCATGATGCTTCCATACTGAGTTCCGTCCCAGTCTCATTCTCTAATACTCTCACAAATGCCACTTCAGACTTAGTCTGGATAGCAGCCAAGGTTATGAGTGGACAAGGTGCTTAAATATTTGATGCTAAATGTACATAAGTACTCAGTAAAAAGTACTGGTAATTTTGAGAACCAACTATTTGGTTCTGAATAACTGAACAAATAACTTTGAGAACTAAATTTTTAGTGAGAAATGCAAACTCAACGCTACCATATGGAAACATCACCATTTCCGTATAACACACACACACACACACACACACACACATTAGTATATGTGTATATTATTTCCGAAATATGTACATTTAGAAAAGGGACTGTCTCTAGGGAGCTAAGAGGACATGGGTTCATAATATGCCACTGATGGTATCCAAATTAAATTTAAATTTCTCATCCTGGATTTAAAGGCTCATGACAATCTAGTCCTACAATACACAAAGCAACACTTAGCTACTCTGAAAACTCCTTTTATTCATTTATATCACAGCCCAGGCCTTAGAAATATACACTTTTCCTGATTCAATTCTCATGTTAGATATTCACAGTAAAGGATTCTTCTCAAACTTGGAAATAAAAGAAGCCGGTGTCTGCATCGTGCTTGTATTTCATCGGGAACATAGCAATTCAGCCATTTTACTACTGGGAGATAGTTATTTTCTTTTTCGTTTCCTTGTTTTGGGGGAAAGGGAGGTGGAAATGCAAGTAATCCTGCCAGGAGCATCCTTCTAGCTGTCGTCATACATATGTACAGGCACTGCTTAGAAACAGACGTGCTGGGTCAAGAGCTACTTAAAATATGACATTTTGGTAAGTACAGCCAAACTGTGCACCAACAGAACTATACCGATTACACTTGACACATAATGTGACAGACTGTCCCTCATCTCATACCAATAATGGATGAAATCAATCTTAAAACGTTTATCAATGTGATGGACCAAACCGGGGGAGGGGGCAGTGGTTGCTGCTATAATTTACGTTTCCCTGATTGCAGCAGACTAGTGAGACGAGGCTGTAATTGTGTTTGTTTCTGAAAGTTCTTGCTATGACTTTGCTTGGTTCAACCCGGCCACTTATCTTTTAGACAGCGCTTTGAAAAGCAGTGACCTTCTCCCCGGTGGAGAGCGCTCACACGGCCGCGTCCTTCACACCCGTTCACTCGTGAACGTGCACCCCTCAACTGTTCAGCAACCACCTAAAGGCCCGCTGCACGCCTGGTGCTAGCGACCCAGTGACGATGAGGTGCAATCGTGACCCTGAGGAGTCTTAGAGCTGAGCAGGAGGAGGACGTGATAATGAATGCATGCAGGAGAGTAAGTCATCTGTGCGGAAGGTAAGGCAGGGGACAGGATGACAATGGACATTTCATATTGTTATCCATCTCCTCACAGGCAGCTTGCAACATTTCCCCATTTATCCCAAGAGGAGGTATCTGAGGTCACATGTATTGTTCTTAACACTGTTCATCTCTTTACTTCCTCCTAAGAACTGATTTGTCTTTTATCCTGTGCAGGGGTCATTCTTCTCAGTGTGCTCTCTTTCAGATACTCTTTACTTTTAGGAATCAGTGGGTTCCTACCGTTCTTCTCTGATCGCACCTGTAGAGGCAGGAGCCTAGCATCGTTCAGTTACCAGAACAAGATGCGGAAATCCAGTCCTGCTCTCCAACCGCCAGGGCACCATCTCCTGCTCTTGGTTCAGCAGCAGACGAGGGGCCCTCCTAACAGTCCTCAAGACAAAGCAGGCACTTTTGTCTCGACAATCTACAGTCACTTAGTGTCTCATTGCTACTGTAACAAATGACTACAAACTTAGGGGCTCAGAATAACACCAATGTGTGACTTTCCAGTTGTGTAGATCACAAGTCTGAAATGGGTATCACTGGGCTAAAACAAAGGCATCATCAAGGGTGTGCTGCTTGCTGGAAGCTCAGGGTGGGTAACAAGGAGCCAGCCTTGTGGGCCACGGGGGGAATGAATGTGGCTTTTCTCTGAGAGAAATGGGGAGCTACTGGGGTTTTGAGCAAATTACTGATTAGAAGACCAGCATGTTAGAGAAACGGTCCAGGAAGCAGAACGTAAAAGTGGGTGACCGGTAGGATGGAAGGTCACAGGGCAAGACGGGGAGAGGAAAAGGCTAGGGGCTCCTGAAGGACTTGAATATTCACTCCAAATAGAGAGGAAAGCACTGGAAGGTTCCAAGGGGAAGAGTGATGTGCTCTGGCTCTCGTGTTAACAGGACCGTCCTGGCTGCTGGGTTGTGATGTCAGTTAGGAGACCACGTGGCTCTGAGAAAGGTGTGCGGTTGAGGTCCGAGGAGGTGGGGGATTCCAGGTACACTCTGAGGACAACGTGGACAGGATTAGCTAATGCACTGGATGCAGAGTATAAGCAAAAGGAGTAAAAGATGATGCCAAGGGCCCTACTTAACTAAAAGAAGGGGAAAACCTTCCTCTGAAGCGCTGATGGTTCTTTTGGAGAAAGAAAGGCAAAGACAGAGAAGAGAGGGATAGATGCAGCTGGGCGGCATTAGGTCTTAAACTGAAAATGAAACAAGTCAGAACGGGGTACAGTTGTGGACTAGGCAGAGCGTGGGATGAAACCATGGCCATGGCTTTAAGAGCCTCTGAAGACGTTCGAGGCCAGCAAGGGAGCCAGCCTCTCGCACCCCACTACAGTGCTTCCCTCTGGGACCACACTTCTTCATGCTCTGTGATGTCATCTAGCTGTGTTTTCAAAGAGAGCCTATGATATGAACTTCCTACCTCCTTATTTCTCTACAGCTACCTTCACTTCATGTTTTTGTGATTGATAATGTACTTGGTATAGACTCCAGAGGTACAAGCTGTTCCCCAGAGCCTCTGAGGACACTGCTCCAATGTTATCCTGCAACCAGCATTGCAGATTAAAGTCTGATGTAAATGTTCTTTTTCCTAAGTAGGAGGCTTCTCTGGTAGAATCTGGATGTTCTCTATACCCTTAGTATTCTGAAGTGTCACTACAATGTTTCTAGATGACAAATCTTATTCAGTATTGTCCACCACGGGTTAATCTTGGCTCTTCTGCACTGACCCCACACTTATCTCCAGAGCTGCCTGAAGCATGGTACTGACACTCAGCTATGGCCAAGATAAGTGATGTTTGCGACCATGGGCTACTGATTATTTGGGGCAGGACACAACTAGCCTGCACCACTGTTTAGTAATCATAACTGGATTTCCAACTTGCACCTGATTTGGGTGGCACTTGGGCAGTTACACAGGGCAAGGCTGGCTACGGAGATGGAACGTGCCTCTGTGCCCATCTCACAGATCCCACCACAAGGAGGCCTTAGCCCTCCTCACACCTGGGTGCTGCACACATGCCGGCGATGGCTGGGAGCATCCAAGGCCACGAGGCCTGTGCCTGAGATGTCCGAAGCCCTTCGAGGAGCACCGCGTTCCTACTGCTGCTGTATATACTCTACCTACTCCCCGGGAAGTCCTGTGAATCCTTCCAGCATCCTCTATACAATTAATGTGTAATTAGCACAAATATGTAATAGGAGTGAAATCTATTAAAGCATGAGAAATAAAACCCCTGTAATGAATTATAACAAGAATCCAGATTTTTCCTGGTGAAAATAAACCTTTCAACGCCTCCAAAGGTCTGGTTCTTCTGAGTCAAGCAGTCTCTCAGATAATTACTTTCTATAGAGCACAGCTGTCCAGCAGAAATATAATGCAAGCTACATATGTTGTTTTAAAATTTCTAGCAGTCACTTTAAAAAAGTGTAAAAAGAAACAGGTGAATTCAATTTTAATGATATATTTTCTTTAACCTAGCATGCCAAGAACAAAATTATAACAAATTACTGATGAGATTTTACATTCTTTTTCATACTAAATCTCTGAAATCCAGTTGTATTTTTACACTTACAAAACATCAATTCAGACTAGCTACATTCAAGCATTCGGCAGTTGCACACGGCTACCACATCGGGCAGTGCAGCAACAGAGTCTGAGACTCAATCTAATTATTCCATCAACTCGGGATAACAATAAACTACCTCCTTTCAGAAAATGGTTGATTTTTAGATCCATCCATTAATTAATTTACATGCAAATACTGCATTTTCAAATGTTACAGCAGTAGAAGGAAGTGGGTTATGAATAATACCCACCTGCCATCACAGTGACCCAGTACTATGTTGATTTCAGGCTATTCCAGGAGAGGGCTGGGGTCAAGCAATGCCAACAGAGGTTTCTCTGCCTCATGTTGAAAAATCAATCATCAACGGCTAAGACTTGCTAAATTTCAAACATTTATCAATTACTGTGAAATAAAACAACTTGCTCTTTGGCCACACGGATTTGCTCATATTGATCTTCATAAAAGTTTAACAAATAGGTTCTCATAACTTATGTATTTGTATCTGGTTTAAATTTTTCTTCACAGTATGCATGTTCTGATGTCTGGTAAGATTTTAACATTGGCTAAAGGCGGACATGTGTCAGTGATCACTGGTTCTCTTCGTGGTATGATTCCTCTCCTGTGCAGTACCTATGATGCTAAAACCATGGCACATCTGTCACGGAGTCCTTCCCAGGTGAAATTTCTGATATAATACATTCTGAACATTTGCTAATGTCTTGTCAAATACGTAGACTTTGAAAGGCTCCCCTCCTGCACAAATGCTCTCAAGTTTATTAAGGCTGATGCAATGGTTTAAAGAACTTCCTCTCTCACTGTATCCGAAATTTATAAAAACTAGAACATACCCTAACAGCCTTCCCATAAACGTCACCTTTACAAGGTTTCTCTCCAGTGACTGTGTTTATAAGGTTAAATATAAAACAGAATTATAGAAAAACTAGAAAAAGCCAACAAGCTTCATGGAAAGCTTGTAAGAAGAGACTATATTTCAAGTATAGCACGTGGATAGATACTAACACATGTTTCAATCCTGAGTGAATGATTCTCCTTTTAATCATTAGTCCATTTGAATAGTCAGTATTACAGTATCACAGAGGTAACAGAATATTATATATAATGCATATGTAATATGTAGCCTTAAATCTAAATTCTACCAATCCCTTTATTGTGCTTAAAAACAGTTAAGGCATATAAGTCAAAGAATACAAATTACTTTGTTTCTTTATTACTGAAAGCAGGGGAGATACATCTGATGGTCCTACTCGCTGGACCCTTGTCCTCCTTAAAGATGAATAGGGACTAAGTGAAAGAGCAGGAAGGAGGAGGGGTTTCTTCAACACTTGATCAAAGTAAACATCCTGAAAATTTACATTCTGAACTGTTTTCTGAGATCACGGTGCTCACTCCTCACGCTCAGCAGCCTCTGCCTACACTGTGCTCCCCTCACAATTCTTTACCGCCCACTCTCATCAGCACCCAGAGGAAAGTGTGTCCAGCCACCTCTCACAGTCACACGGAGTGACACACCTGCCGGCCCTCGTCATCTGCAACACGCCGGGAAGCACTGCCTGCACCGCGCTGCAATTAAGGCCATGGGCATCTCGCCCGCAACAGACTGGAAGCTGTATGACCAGGACCTTTAATATCCCCAGAAACTTGCCAAGTGTCTGGTATACAGAAGATATACATATATATTTTTTAAGACTCTATCCTACCTGGAGTCATGCAAATACCTTCAAAATTACACTTTCTAGAAAATAATTTATTTCAACAGTATTAGAGGCTATTTTAATTCCTTTGTTTCCTTGTATACTTCAAAGAATTTTTTTAAAAACAGGAGAGAAAAACAAGTCAATGGCATTATATGAATACTATGATGCAGTTACTATTTTTCTAAGAAATTTTACATAAATTAAAACTCTGGTCCATCACATATTAACTCAATAAATACTATAGAGAAAAGTTAACATCTCTGAAATATGGGAATAAAAGTTATTACTCCGCCTTTTTTTGGTATGTGCCATTACCATTTACCCTACCTAGACACTGAGGACATGTCTTGGGAAAATGTACTCACCCTGACGTCAGTAGCATCTCCATGCCGGATGATACTGGCCCAGGTGGTTGGCTCACTGTTGCTTTCAAAATAATGAAAGACCTTCAACACTCGCTCCATGGCCCCAGGGGAACGTTCCACACCGGTACCCAGGTGAGTCTTGGTACTTGAATTCGGTGTGTGATTCAAGTTTGGGTCAAGGTAAGCAGCTGCCATTATTTTGCTAGATGCTAGGTATCTGTCATATTCTGTAAAAGGAAAAAAATTTTTTCAGTGTAAATCTACTGATTAAAATGTGTTTTGTTGATACTGACATAACAACACTGTTCTTTATTCTCTCCCTATTTTGTTATATGCAGAAGTTGAGCCTGAGGAGAACTGGGACCTAATCTACCAAGATAATCACTGTATTCCATCCCCCACCCCCAGACCCAGAGCAGTACCTGATTCATAGTAGAATAATAAATATTGGTTAAACGAATTATTAAAAGGCCAGGAACCCTATCTCAGCTCCATCAAAAATCACTGTGTTATCTGTAAACAACATAACACCACCCTCCTTTTAAATCACAGCCTTTAAATTTGTGAGAAAATCTCACTGGAGAGCCAAATATGTTAATTTTGCTGCCTACTTTTGAAAACTTTTATGTGAAATACAAGTTCTTGCTTCATACACTGAAAATTCAGTCACAACTGAAAACAAAACAAAACCAAAAAGCACATATGACTAAGTTTTTTAACATGTGATAGGGGACTCCCCTGGTGGTTCTATGGTTAAGAATCCACCTGCCAATGCAGGGGACACAGGTTCGAGCCTTGGTCCAGGAAGATCCCACATGCCGCGGAGCAACTAAGCCCATGCGCCACAACTACTGAGCCTGTGGTCTAGAGCCCGCGCGCCACAACTACTGAAGCCCGCGCGCCTAGAGCCCGTGCTCTGCAACAAGAGAAGCTACAGCAAGGAAAAGCCCGTTCACTGCAATGAAGAGTAGCCCCGCTTGCCGCAATTAGAGAAAGCCCACGCGCAGCAACGAAGACCCAACGCAGCCAAAAATAAATAGATGAATAAATAAATTTATTTAAAGTAAATAAATAAATACATAAAGTGTGATAGGAGGATGTCCATTTGAATGTGAGGGAATAGCTCGGGCAAGACCACAACTCCCCCTGAGAAAACTCAGAGAAGCTGGATTAGAGAACAACCCAGACGTGTGGAGCCCAAGACACTAGGAGGTGACACAGATGGAGAAGGAACAGGTCCTCAACAGCTGCCTTTCCCCAAAGGGCATTTGCCAATTCTGGGCATTCAAGACCCTGAAGAGTTAAGGAAAAGACACTAACACACACACACACACGCACGCACGCACGCACGCACACACACACACACACACACACACACGGTGCTATTTGTCCCGTGACGACAGCCACCAGTCCTGAAACCAAGCCCAGTGGGCACCTCCGAAAGCAGAGGGAAGTTGAAGACACACAGAGGGGACGAGGGGCACAGCTGATTATAAACACCCTCCTACCTTTTGGCAGCATACAGATGATCTGAACAGCATGATGAATAAACGATCTAACTGACATATACTACACCCAACAGCAACTCATCTTTGCGGTGAAATAGTTACTAAAATTGACCACATGCTAGGTGAAAGCACAAGATTCAATAAATATCAAAGGACTAAAATTACTGAGAGTATGCTCTGTGTTGTGTCTAGCATTAAGCTGGACACCAACAAAAAGGTAACTAGCAAATTCCCAACTGTCTGGAAATTAAGCAATGTATTTCAAGTAACTTATTAGCCAAACAAGGAAGTCAAACCCTCAAAGGGTTTCTAGGGCGCTGAAAATACTCCGTATGTCACTATAATGATGGATATGAGTCCTTATACGTTTGTCCAAACCCACAGAATGTACAACGCCAAGAGTGAACCGCCATGGGAGTTACGGACTTTGGGTGATTACGATGTGTCATTACAGGTTCATCACTGTAACACATGCTCCGCTCTGGTGGGGATGCTGACAGTGGGGAGGCTGTGCATGTACCGGGGCAGGAGGCACGTGGGAAACCTCTGTACCTTCCCCTAAATTGTGCTGTGAACTTACAACTGCTTTAGGAAAAATAAAGTCTTAATTTTAAGAAAGCAATCAATGTAATTCACCATATTTTCAGAAAGGAGAACCAGAGTTATCTCAATATATGCAGAAAAAGCAACTGATAAAGTTTACCAAACACTCATAATAAAAACTCTTAGCAAGACAGAAATAGGAAAATATTTCCTTAATCTAATGAAAGTATCTGCATTAAACTTAAATTAATACTGGTGGAAGAGTCCCTCCCCCCCTGCCCCGCCCCCCAAGACTGGGACTAAGTCAAGAATGCCCAGCATTACCATCCCTAATTTGACAGTGTTCCAGAAGTCTTAGCCAGGTTCCACAGGCAAAAAAGGGAGGTAAAACATAGGGTATGAAGGAAAGAATAAAACCATCATTACTATATGACTATGTATGAAGAAAATTTGTAAGAATCTATAGATAAACTAATGGAATTAATAAATGAATTTAGCAAGGTTGCTGGATCATAACAAAATCAACTGTACTTTTCTCATCACCTTAGTTATCTCTTTCGCTCCCCAAATGAGATGGTAAGGGTGAATAAATATATTATCAATTGCTTCCTGAAAAGAAACACCACACCTCCGGAGTGGTCAGACGAAATGATACACTGGTGATGAAGCGACGGAAAATCACTACAGTTGACCCTTTAACAACACTGGTTTGAATGGCCCAGGTCCACTTATATGCACATTTTTTTTCCAACAGTAAATAAACACTACAGTACCACACAATCCCTGGCTGGCTGAATCCCCAGCACCGGAAGCGCAGATGCAGGGGAACCCTCACACAGGGGGCTGACCGCAAGTTATACGCAGCTTTTCGACTGCGCGGAGGGCCGGCACCCTGGGGCCCACGCTGCTCAAGGGTCAGCGAGACACATAATAGTGAGCGTGTCAAGGGAGGAGCTCAACCAGAAACAACACACAATCTGGATATACCTCTGTGGCTAAGAATCAATGGCAAAATCCTTCATAAACCTTCAAAAAGTAGGCCTAAACGTTCTTTAAAAGATAAACCATTGCTGTAATGTCACCAGAGCGAAGCAGTTTTCCTAAAACAGAATGTGTCAAAATCCGATCTGTGCTATAAATTCTCAAACGGGCAACATCTCCACCAGCGAGCCTGCCTCGACCCTTCTGGACAGTTCCGTGTGTGTGCCAGTTAACCACCACCCACTCCCCTGGTGGTGGCGTTCCAGTCTGTCTTTATGATGGGCTTGCAGATTCTGAGAGCCTGGCATCTGGGTCACAAAACCGTGGATTAGTCAGTTTGTGGGATGGTGTCCACTACGGAATGAAAAGTCCCAAGCGTTGCTCTCTGCTACACTGACTATTCTGTTTCCAAACAATTAACAGAATTCTCTGTTGTTCGTGTGGTTCTCTATTTGTTTTTGACCCGTGGCTAAAGCTGTACAATTGGGGCTGCCAACTCTCTGTGTCTCTAAGTGACAAAAGCCCTTCCCCCTCTTTTACCAGAGAGGTAGGCTTTTATAGGATTTTGTAATTGTAGCCCTCTGTAATCTGTGGCCAGTTGTATTTTTTAGAACTTTTCAAGATTAACCAGTCACAGGCATCGGCTACTTACGCATACTACAGGATATCTTTTTCAAAAAACTATCAAAGACGTGGAAATGAAAAGATTTTTAAAGTTGGCTTATTTACGTGGTTTAGACCCCTACTCTTCCAACTATCTGTGGTAAAGAACCAGTTTTAATTTCCAACCTGTCACAGACCAACTTTTGTAAAATACAATAAAGAGGAATTTCTAGAAAAATGAAATTTCAAAATAAAAGCATACAAAAGCCGAGCACGAAACTTCTATCATCAGAGTCAATGAACATAAAATTACTGTCAAGTTGCTATAGAGGTTTCTAGATGCTCACACCAAATTCTACCCTTACTTTGTCCTACACTGTTAACAGTTCCAGCACCAACCCGTCTGCTGGCCACAGTTGGCCGAGTCCAGGCTCGGGCACCAGGCTGCCTGGAACAGCAAGAGGCCAGTGCACTGGAATGGGAAATGGGAAATGGGAAAGCAGATGGCCTGTCAGTGGTGGCCGCTGACCTTCCAGCTTCAGGTCTCCCTTTCATTCACATACTAACTTCAGTGCCTAACTTCTTCTTTTCTTGGGACAAGCAGGGCAGTCCCAAGGCAGGTGTGAGGAAACAGGTACTGACAAACCTTGGCACTGACCCCAAGGCTCGGCCCACAATCCGATATAAATGCTCCATAAAACAGCACATACAGAAGAGGGAGAAGAGTACAAGGATGACAACGAGCCTCTTACTCCAGAGCTGCCTAGTTCATGTTCGCTGTACATGCTAAGATCCCCCAGGAGAGTGACCTCACTACGCTTGAAATAAGCCGGCCCTTTAATAAAACTTGAGATGCTTGCCAGAATGTGAGAGTAGAAACAAAGAATGCAAATTGATACAGCTACAGTTTTTAAAAATTAAGACATCAACAGGTTTGGAGAGTTGTTAAGAATCTGATAAGGACCCTAAAGTAAATCCTTGAACAAACCAGACTAGGGTGAAAGTTTTCTTCTCCTTAATTTTGTTCTTCTACACAAGATTTGGGTTTACTCTCTCATAAACTATCTAACCTGACTATCCTAAATGTCCTACAGTGATTTCAGTAGACAGAGAAGCTAACATTACATTACTTAAATGTTTAATGTTCTAATAGCAACATGTGGCTGTTGACATTTTCCAAACTCCCCCTTTCCCAAGTCTCCCAGTGTGACTTTGAGACTCCTTTCAAGAGGCGGAGTCTACCTTCCTTCCCCTTGAATCTGGGTGGGCTTCAGACTAGGCTAAGATACATCCTAAGCTAAGTCCTAAAAGGGAACACCAGAAAAAGAAAGAAAGGAACCTAGGTTCCCATGGCTCTCTTGGGATGCTCACTCACAAACCTGACCACCATGCTGTACCGAAGTTCAAGCAACCCAAGAAGATCTGAGCTCCAAGAACCACAGCCGGAGCTAAGCTTCCAGCTGACGGGCAGCGTCAACTTCCGAGCCCTGGGGCAGAGCCACCTGAGTAGACCCACTGGCTCCCAGGTGTGCTGCTTCAGCCAACACCGTGCAGAAAGAGATGAGCTGTCCCTGTCGAGCCCTGCCCAGACTGCACATCTGAGCACAACGAATAACTCGTGTCGTCTGAAGCCACTAATTGTTGGGATGACTTGTTTTCATCAATAGACAACTGACAGAGCATATGTTCAACTAACGTGAGCAGAGGTGGTTCTCGCTTCGAGTGGGAGTGGGAGACGTAAAATGACTACCAAAAGCCATCTGAACAGTGTTTGCCTTCTTCTTCTCACTGTTAAACTAAAGATACAGAGTGAGCATCTTTTCACTACCTTGACAAAATGTCACATTCCTTCCTAAGTTTGGGTCACCTTCCTTTTACATTTTATCCTCTGTACTTTCTGTGTCATGAAATACCTCTGAGAGTTCCTCTAATGCGAACTTTTTTGCCATGTCACTTCTTCAGTGACATCTTTTTTTGGTCACAACTATTTTCTTCACTTATGTCAATGAGACCACCTTTACTAAGTTCTTTTGGCTGCACATCTAGAATGTCTGGCTCAACAGCAAAGTCAACATTCATAGAGTCGGCTACGTTTTCTGTAACTCCATTTACATTCAATTAGAATCTTGCAAAGTTATTTCCACAGTGTAGTAAAAGTTTCTGCCATACTGCACACCTATCACTCTGTTACTTCCTGCCAGGATGCCTGAATTTTTTCATTTGCTCTATCTCCAACTGTAGCATTAACAGCCTGTCCGAAGTCTGTCTATAGGCTTTAAAAGTTGAAACAACTCCTCGGTCCGTTGGCTGAACGATGAGATTACAGTTGCTGGTTCACACCACAGCTCCATGCACACCTACGACTCGGCTCATTTTGTTACACAGTTACCATGTTACTATCAATATTTTCAAATCTTCACTTACACCCAGTTTTACTTCCAGCATTTTCACTTTTTGTTTCAATTCTGTATTTCGTCCTCCTTGGTCAATTTCCTCCTTTGATTAGCTATTTCTGTAAAATGTCACATGGATTTATCATTGGCAAACAAGGAGGCAACACAACTACACACTCTGCTGTCTGTGTATAAACTGAACAACAGATGTGCACTGACCAGTCACCAACAGACTTTGAGAGAAGTGACATGACTGGTCACAGATTATAATCCACACCTGTTATTTATGTAGTCATTTGTAAAATGGGTTTGTACTTTATGCGATTACTCATAGTTCATATACGCGGTAACCAAACTCTGAATCACTCTGTTGAGGAACTGGTACTTTTCAATGAACCACAGAAACTGAAATTTGTGCATACTGGAACTATACAAAACATGGACCACCTGTATAACAATTCAACTAATATCTTCACAGAAAATATGGTTTTCTTTATTTCAGATAATATGACAATTATGTAAATAGACACTTTACTTGAAGTATCACTAAAATTTTTAATGTTATATTCCTGATAATATTCAACATTAGTCTTTAACATCAACTTTAATTTCTAACATCTCTAATTAACACTGAGACTGTAAAAGTCATTGGTGAATAATTTTTGGAGACTTCATATTTGTTTTACAAAACCCAAATTAATAAAGTGCTGATAAGATAAATGTATTTCAAACTGAAAGTTAAGAGCATTCAGAGTATCATAACCTGCTTGTGTATATTCAAACTCAGCACATCACGCACACTCACCCACAGGGAACTGAAGCCACCTTTCCTGACAGTCATCATGTGCTCTAAGGCAAAGTTTGATAAATCACAGCCAATCAACCGGAGGTCATGTTAAAACACAAATGTAAAGATGCTGCTTAGGGCTTCCCTGGTGGCGCAGTGGTTGAGAGTCTGCCTGCCATGCAGGGGACACGGGCTCGTGCCCCGGTCCGGGAGGATCCCACATGCCGCGGAGCGGCTGGGCCCGTGAGCCATGGCCGCTGAGCCTGCGCGTCGGGAGCCTGTGCTCCGCAACGGGAGAGGCCACAACAGTGAGAGGCCCGTGTACCGCAAAAAAAAAAAAAAAAAGAAAAAAGATGCTGCTTAATAATTTCCATCTTCTCTATTCCAACAGAACAATAAAAACACTTAGTAATAAGAATGGATAAACAAAATGCGGCACCTCCACAGAATAGAACAGAACAGTATTCAGCCATAAAAAGGAATGAAGTACTGACAATGCTATTGATGCAACATGGATGAACCTTGAACCCATTATGCTCAGTGAAAGAAGCCCTACAGAAGGCCACATGTTGTATGGCTCCATTTACATGAGCAGTCGGAGCAGGTAAATCCAGAGAGACAGGAAGTAGGTGAAGTGGTTGCCAGAGGCTAAGGGGAGAGGACTGGGGGAGTGACTGGTAGCGAGGACCAGGTTTCTTTCCGGGGGGATGGAGTTGAAGAGTGGCGACGGCTGCACAAACTCGTGTACACAGTTGCCCACTGAACAACGCGGGGGTTGGAGCACCAACCCCCTGCATGCTTGAATATCCATGTGTAACTTCGGACTCCCCTAAAACTTAACTGATAATAGCCCACTGTTGACGAGAAGCCTTACCGATAACAGAAACAATTAACACATATTTTGTATGTTACATGTACATGTACATATATTTTATGCATTTGTGACATCACTTTTTCTTAATTTTTTCAATATTTCTAGGCTACAGAATTCATGTGTGAATTTTTTCAAATTGTCACAAATCTCCAAAAAAATTTTCCAATATATTTACTGAAAAAATTTCGTGTATAAGTGGACCTGCACAGTTCAAATCAGTGTTGTTCAAGGTCAACTGTAAACCTAAAACCACGGAATGGTACACTCCAAAATGGTAAATTTTCTCAATTTTTAAAATTGATTTTTTTAAAGTACATTTTTCCATGGCTCCAAATTTTTAAAAACCAACAATGCTAACTGTTGGCAATGATGTGGAACAACCTAGAGCTTTGATACAACTGCTGGTGGGGGTGTGATGTGATACAGGCATTCTGGGAAACTGTTTCTACTACAGGTGAAAAGATAAATATAGTATTACCAGCCATTCCACTCTTAAGTATATGCCGAAGAGAAACACACGCACATATTCACCAAAAGACACATGCAATATTCATGGCAGCGTTATTCATAATAGTTCAAAACCGGAAAAACCCACATAGCCATCAATAAAATAAACTGTGGTGTATTCTTAAATGGAAAGCCATACAGCAATGAAAAACGATGAGCAAGTGCTACGTGCAACAACGCGAATGAATCTCACAGACGTTATGATAGGCAAAACAACACACAAAATTCAAAAACAAGCAAAACCGAGTCATAGTGATAGAAATCAACTCGGGTTTCTTTTTCAGGGATACTGACTACAAGGGGCCAGGAGGGAGGCTGCTGGGAGCTGGTAACATTCTAAACACTGATATGGAAGGTGGCAGTAAAAACTGCAGCAGGCTACAAATGATTTGTGCACTTTACAGTATGGATGCTATACTTCAGTTATACATCTTTAAGACTCTTATCCAACAATTGATCAACCAAAAGCAACACGCAATGCCAGAGTGCACTGGCTAAAATTAATTGCCTGAGCCACAGTTACAAATCCAGCAAAGAAGCAATTCACACAGGCACTTTTTTTTTTTTTTTTTTTTTTTGCGGTACGCGGGCCTCTCACTGCTGTGGCCTCTCCCGTTGCGGAGCACAGGCTCCGGACGCGCAGGCCCAGCGGCCATGGCTCACGGGCCCAGCCGCTCCGCGGCACGTGGGATCCTCCCGGATCAGGGCACGAACCCGTCTCCCCTGCATCGGCAGGGGGACTCCCGACCACTGCGCCACCAGGGAAGCCCCAGGCACATTTTATAAATGCCAACTGTTCTTGATTTTTTTTTTTTTTTTTTTTTTTTTTTGTGGTACGCGGGCCTCTCACTGTTGTGGCCTCTCCCGTTGCGGAGCACAGGCTCCGGACGCACAGGCTCAGCAGCCATGGCTCACGGGCCCAGCCGCTCCGCGGCATATGGGATCCTCCCAGACCGGGGCACGAACCCGTATCCCCTGCATCGGCAGGCGGACTCTCAACCACTGCGCCACCAGGGAGGCCCTGTTCTTGATTTTTGCATTTCTGCCTCTGCCGCTCTTTTAATTGTACATGCACGTGCTATTCTGCAAAACAAGTAAAATGTGTGATGCCGGGCGTCCCTGGTGGCGCAGTGGTTGAGAATCTGCCTGCCAATGCAGGGGATGCAGGTTCAAGCCCTGGTCTGGGAGGATCCCACATGCCGCAGAGCGACTGGGCCCGTGAGCCACAATTACTGAGCCTGCGCGTCTGGAGCTTGTGCTCCCCAACAAGAGAGGCCACGATAGTGAGAGGCCCGCGCACCGCGATGAAGAGTGGCCCCCGCTTGCCACAAGTGGAGAAAGCGCACAGAAACGAAGACCCAACACAGCCAAAAAAAAAAAAGTGTGACGCCTGCAAATATGAAATTACTATTAATTTATCATCTTCTATGAAAGGAGCTCTTAACTGCATTTATGATATATGGACATACACATGCACATGTATGCATACTGATGACAGATGTCTTTAAGAATCTATTGAAAAACATGGACATGTCCTCCAGAAAATGCAAAGACACTAATAAGCACAAATTTTTGTATATGATTCCAAGTTCATTTTCCCCTAAAACTCATACATGGACCCCAGCTTTAAGATCAACAGTCCAGCCGCTACCAACATTCATTACAAATAATCTAAATTGCCACTTAGTGGCTCTAATGAAAGGCACAAACATACACTATCTCATTTCATTTCATTTTCACCACAACTGTTAGAGGTGGGTGGTACTAGCTCTGTCAGGCAGGTATAAAAATCTAAGATGGGGCTTCCCTGGTGGCGCAGTGGTTGAGAGTCCGCCTGCCGATACAGGGGATGCGGGTTCGTGCCCCGGCCCAGGAGGATCCCACATGCCGCGGAGCGGCTGGGCCCATGAGCCATGGCCGCTGAGCCTGCGCGTCCGGAGCCTGTGCTCCACAGCGGAAGAGGCCACAACAGTGAGAGGCCCGCGTACCGCAAAAAAAAAAAAAAAGAAAGAAAAAAAAAATCTAAGATGAAAGACACTCTATATTCCAGGTTGGATTGTGACTGAGTGAGACTGAAGCTCTGAAAAACTCTTTCAGTCCAGGTACACTGTATATCTAAACACCAAGGAGCCCATCAAGTCCAGCCTAACAACATTCTCTGCCCCTAAAATCCTAAAGCTCAGTGAAGCAGTCCATTTTCTCAGCATGCGTGTACACACACAAGTGTTCACTGCTGCAGTCCCAACAACACTAGCAAGCTCTAAATGTAGACGATGAATAAAAGAATGAAAGGAAGAACGCTGTCTAAAGCAGATTCCACTCCTGCACAGGGAATCTCAGGGAGAAAGCTTGTGGATCTACCACATCTTGTCACGGATACTTCTGCAACTTCTCTGGGGCTGACCAGCCATGGGTGGAGTCCATAATAGGAGGAAGGCTATTTCCCTATCTTTCCTGGTGTCATTCAATAAGCAGCTACTATGAAGAAAAAGAACAGACGGCAGTGTGGCTGGATGGAATGCGTGCCTGGGTGAACCTGGGCCACATGACACAGCCCCCCACAGGTCTCCTGGGAAGGGCAACACTAAGGACAATCTCCCTGGAGCCAGGCTGACCCCTCATGACTACTGAACACCTTAATCATGACGGACTTTGGCAAACACTTCTTTGTCACTAAGTGTATCAATAAATCCCCCAGATGAAAGAAACATGGTTAAAGTATTTTTCCGCAATATTATTTTATAATTAAATATTTAAAGATGTAAATTAAAATAGAATTTATCAAAGCAGATGTTCAAAATCAATGTAGAAAACCTACATTAAATAATTTCTTCAGCACTTCAGTGCTTGTAAGTTTATATCTAAATGTACCTCATATAGCATCAAAAAGATGTGCTTATTTAGGAAAAGACTAACTCAAGAGGAGTCCTTCAAACAGTAGGAAAACCATGACACTCTGATGGTTCCACTCACTCATCTGATTCATCTCATCCACACAGCAACCCTACACGGTAAGTTCCGTTAGTCACCTCATTTACACGAGTGGACACTGAGGCCCTGAGAGGTTAGGCGATTGCCCCAGATCACACAGCTGCATGTCTACGAGTTCACCTCCACACCAGATATTTGCCAGTCCAAGAAAGCCACAGACCCGCAGCACAGCACCACGGGGAGGGTGCAAGCCGCCCCAGCACAAACCTACCCAACCCCAACCAAGATCACCACGTGAACCCTATGCAAGTTTAGTCTGGTAGGTTACCTGCATCAAAACTACCAAGCTATATTATAATTTCCTTTAGTATATCATTTACTTTCCACCTATCAATTCAACCTCCCCCAACCCCCCAATGTATTAGAGAAGTGTACGTATAAGGCATTCTCCCAGGCAATCAGGACACGTTGACAACAGGTCCTCATGACAAAAGCCACCACAGACAAGTGCACTAAGAACACAACGCTGGGGACTTCCCTGATGGCGCAGTGGTTAAGAATCCGCCTGCCAATGCAGGGGACACGGGTTCAGGCCCTGGTCCGGGAAGATCCCACATGCTGCGGAGCAACTAAGCCTGTGCGCCACAACTACTGAGCCCGCGTGAGCCCGCGTGCCACAACTACTGAAGCCTGCGCGCCTAGAGCCCGTGCTCCGCAACAAGCCACGCCACCACGACGAGAAGCCTGTGCACCACAATGAAGAGTAGCTCCCGCTCGCCGCAACTAGAGAAAGCCCGCGCGCAGAACGAAGACCCAATACAGCCAAAAATAAATTAATTAATTGGGGAAAAAAAAAAAAAAACCCAGTGCTGGGGGTGGCAGGGGCATGATGAGGAAAGAAAAGGTCCAGCTCAGACTCGCGACATGGTCAGGGTTCCAATATAAGGTGAGTTACAAGCTGGGATCCTGAGAATGGGTATCAAAACTTAGACCCGGGCTTCCCTGGTGGCGCAGTGGTTGAGAGTCTGCCTGCTGATGCAGGGGACACGGGTTCGTGCCCCGGTCCGGGAAGATCCCACATGCTGTAGAGTGTCTGGGCCTGTGAGCCATGGCCGCTGAGCCTGCGCGTCCGGAGCCTGTGCTCCGCAACGGGAGAGGCCACAACAGTGAGAGGCCCGCGTACCGCAAAAAAAAAAAAAACAAAAAAAAAACAACTTAGACCCAACAAAAGATAAGGTCGCTGGTGTAGGTGAGAGTGCTCCAGGGAGTCAATGCAAATGCCTTTAATTCCATCTGCAGGGAAGCAGGCCAAGGCCCAGCTGCAGAGGCAGGTTCAGAGCCTGCCTGGTGTTAGATATGCACCTGGGCAGCAATTCAGCCCATCCAGACCAATCAGAAGGTTTCTGTTATAATCCAGACAGGATAAATGGCCTGAGGAGAAAAAAGATTTGAAAGCTATAAAAAAAATCCAAGAGGACAGGACTGATCAACTCGCGTATGCAAGACTACAGGAGAGTCGGCAGCCATTTTTCTGGCTTGGGCAGGTAAGTGGGAAAGTGATACCATTCCACTGAGATAAGGAACACAGGACTGGCAGATGCTGTTTGTTGGTGGAAGGGGGATGGGCAGGAAGTAAAAGGATCAATTCAGTTTGGTATTTGTTACTGGAACAGCTCAGGTCTAAATGCCTGAACTCCAGCCAGATGAAGGAGGCACTCCAGTTACAGGGAGGGGAAGCAGGGAGCCCTGACTTCTGTACGTTTACTTTGGAAAGGGGAGTAAGCCTCGGGCCACCACGGGTGCTCTCAGGCTGGGGATGGGAGCGGGCGGGGCACGACACACATGACTGACATTTTGATTTGGGTTCTTTGAAGCCTTTTAAAATACATATATAATTTCTCAGCTACACATGAATCTTTGTACTCCTAAGGAGGAGAAGTAAATTTACCTTTGGGAAAATACTGCCACTCTTTGCGGGTGGGGAGGGGGGGTGGGGGGGCACTGTGCAAGATGAAAACAGCATAATGGCAAGGACTCCCAATGTGGCGTTAAACTGCTATGCATCAAAAAGAGTGATTTTCCTAATATGCAGAGATTGATTTGGGCTGTCTGATTTGGAACTCATTACCGTAAAGGCCGCTCGTGAGACAGGAAGGTATGAATTAGGCCGGGGGCTCGCAGGGTTTATTTAAGTAATTATTCATGCGGCATCTACCATACCAGGACTATTCTAAGCGCTTAAACGTGAAATCATTTAATCCCCATAACAACCTTATTTTCACTGCTTTCCGGATGTGGGAAGAGAGAAGCCCAAGGCCCAAAGCCACAGGCCAAGTGCCTGGGCCTCAGCAGGCAGGGGAGCTGCAGAGGCCATGCCCTTGCTCCGCAAGCCCTGCTGCCCCGGGTTTGCCGTCACTAGCGGCGGGGGGGTTGCTGCATGGCAACACACACCGAGCAGCCATTCTCCGTCCTTGCAGTTGCCACCGTGCTGTCCTGGCCTCAGCTGTGAGCCAGCTGCAAGGTATTGTTGCTACTGCCCACTCTTTCACAGCCAGCCAGCCTCATCCATTTGTTCATGCCTGTCCCTGTAGGCCACACCTCCCTTAGAGTAATTAATTCTAAAGGCATTTATTGAGCCAACTACTAACTAGTATGGATTAAAAAAAGATATAATCCTAACCTGAAGAGTGTCCAGCCTAGTTAGGGGAGAGCTACACACACGCACATACACACACTCACTTGTGTGGTTATTTAATTACAACTGTAACAAGAACTATTTAAAAATTACAATTAGAGTAAGAGCAGTGAAGGAAAAGCCCCAAGTCATCACAGAATTGTTACGTCATCACAGAATTGTTACGTCATCACAGAATTGTTACATCGCCGCGGCGGCGCGTGCTGCAGGGCTGAGGAAGACCAGCTCAGTGCGGCGGCGGCAGGGGGAGGGGGAGCCCGAGAGGCGGCCTCAGGGGCGGCTTCAACATTTGAGAAGCTTCAATCCAGAAACCCTTCTCCTTTGGTTCAGAAAATGTCCTTGCATCATTTCTTTGATGATTTTATCCTTTTTCTCTTTCTGCAACTTTTACTATTTGGACACTGAACCTTCTGAATTCACCACCCTACTTTCTTTTCTCCCCCATTTGTCTTCCCTTTCCATGTTCTGAGAGACACCGTCCACATTACTTCCCAATGCTGCTGCTGAGTTTATTTCTGCTTTCGTACTTTTAATTTTCTTGTTCTTGAATGTACTTTTTAAAAGAATTGTTTGTCTCTCACGGAGGCGACATCTCCTCTTGGCACTCTGGAAACCGGACACTGGGACTTCTATCGTGTTCTTTCAGCTTCCTTCTCCTGATGTTTCATCTCTGTAGACTGTTTTCTGCTTGTTTCTCTGTTCTGGTCTCCCAACTTGAAAGCAGAGGCTGTCTTTAAATACCTGGCTGTCTGTCAGGGACCCTGTGCTGAGCAGGGAAGCAGCCACTCGGCCAGAGATGCCCGAAGGTCAGGACCTGCCTTTCCCTTGGACCAGCGCCTCCAGAAGAGAATGTCTCCACCTCCTGACAGGATTCCGGGAAGCCAGGAAAAAGAAAGCATGGCTAATTGCACTTAATCCCCAGTTCTGAGTGCAAGAGTACGTTCAACATACTACGTTTCACCAGAAATTTTCCACAGTAAAGTTCTTAAAACAATACATGCAGAAGCCAGCCCACCACGGGGAGAATAAATTATGACAAGAGCACTGCAGCAGCGATGGCTGTGGAGACCTGCCCTGGTCAGACACAGCCCTCAGAAGCGAAACCAAATGCTCTCTCCCTAAAACGGCTCACCTGCTTTCTATGGGCAAGACCCTGGAGGTTACAAACAGCTCAAACCTCACCTAAATCACACAAATAACCCTTTAAAAGAAGCAGCCCAGTATGATCTCAGGGCTGTAACTGAAGACAAGTGGAAATCCGACAGAAGAAGCTGGTCTCAGGGAAGAGCTCAGGCAGGACCTCTGGGCAAGACCCTGATGAAGGAGTAGCGCGCGTCGCCTGGTAACAGCACAGCCAGAAAAATACTGCAGGGGCCGGTGCCCGCTCACAGCTCTGGGGCTCTCAGTCGCGCCAGGCTCTGTGAAGTGGGAGTCACAGTACCTCCCCTCTGGGGGGAGAGGATAAGCATACAGTGCTCAGCAAGACATGCGAACCCAAGTCAGCAGCTGCTACAGGAGGAGAGCTCTGAGCTGGACTGTTCTCCAGGTGGAAACCCTGCAAGACCCTCCCGTTTAACTCATACTTCAAAAGTCCCATCTCTGTCCCCAGTCAGCATCATCCCTGTTCCTAGTGGGCACACTGCTGCACGACCACACACAGCTTCATGAATCCTTGTCCAGAAAGGAAACAACAGATTCCCATTCTTACCGTGATAACAGCTGGTATATCTGAAATGTATTGTTAAATCCAATAACCAAATTAAGCACAGTGTTCCTTTAGATTTTCCCCCTAAACCTTGTCCTATAAAACAACTATGCATTTTTGGGCTTCCCTGGTGGCGCAGTGGTTGAGAGTCCGCCTGCCGATGCAGGGGACACGGGTTCGTGCCCCGGTCCGGGAGGATCCCGCATGCCGCGGAGCGGCTGGGCCCCTGAGTCATGGCCGCTGAGCCTGCGCGTCCGGAGTCTGTGCTCCACAACGGGAGAGGCCGCAGCGGTGAGAGGCCCGCGTACCAAAAAAAAAAAAAAAAAAAAAAAAAACAACTATGCATTTTTTACACTGAAAACATGCCACCAGTATACCATTCCATTGTGAATCTACACAAAAGCTGAAACAAGAAGAACAGTCAACAGTTCAGGACTATTATCTTCTCAATGAAATTCTGTCAACTTTACAAAGCAGTAAGATTTTCACAGTAAAAAATTTTAATATTAAGGTATGATATTCTGGCAGAATTGTTTCTCTTAAAAAAAAAAAAGTTAACAAAACAGACCTCAGGGGAGATCAACACGCTGGCCTCACCCTGGTTAACAGATCCTGTGTTTGTCCCTTGGTTTTCTCAGTAAGAGAGACTGTACACATCTTTCAGTAGGGGATTTTTCTGGCTGTGCTGTATATCATACAAACTGACGCATAAGAGAACACTTTCTAACTTGTTTTATGAGAACTTTGATATGAAAAACTAACAAAAAGATTACAAGAAAAAAAAATGACAGACCGATGTCCCTCATGAAAATAGACACAAATACCCTAAACAGAATCCGACATCTTCAATCTCGCAATGTATAAATAGGGTAACGGATAGCCCATCACCATCAGGTGGGATCCATCTCAGGAATGCAAAGTTGGTTTAACAATCAAAGTGTAATTCATATTATCCCATCAACAGATACAGAAAAAGAGCCTGACAAAATTCAACACTCTCTAATGATAAAAAAAAAAAAACCTCTCAGAAAACGAGGAATTAAAAGGGAAGTTTTTTGATTTGATAAAGGATATCTTAAAAACAAAAAAGACAAAACTGAGCTAAATCCTATTTAACACTGAGTACTTTCTTCTTAGGGTCGGAACAAGACAAGGACGTCCCTTCTTGCCGTTTCTACTCAACCCTGGGATGAAGGTCCAAGTTGAGGTAGGCAAAAAGGTAGGACAAAGAAACAAAAGATATCAAGATTGTAGAGAAAAATTGTTTTTATTTACAGATTACATGATTATAGTTTTTTAGGACTGTCTACTTGTGCAAATGAACCACCAGAACTAATAAGTGAATTTATAGTAAGGCCACAAGATAAGCTAACAAGATAATCTATTTCTACATACTAGGCCAACAATTGGAAAATTAAACTTAAAAACCAAATAGCATCAAAAGAAAGTCCAGACCGCCACACTAAGATCTACCATACACTAGTGTATGATATTGGATAGATACACCAGAAATCTCAATACTGTTCACAGGGGATTCTCCCAAATTGATCTCCAGCTTCAAAACAGCCCCATCAAAACAGAGTAGACCAAAAAAAAAAAAAATTAACTCCAAAAACTGCTGTAACTGGTAAAACTTCCTATCCGTAAGTCTGCAAATTCAACTGAACACTGTGATAACAGGCAAAAAAACAAAAAACAAAAGAATTCACCAACATCTGAGAATAAGAACACAAAAAAATGAACCAAAGCTACATGAACCACAGAATAAACCAAAGTCTGTCTTTTTACTCAAAGAAAAAATTTACTGCCATTGGTTTCTTTTCAACAAATTCCTACAAAATACTTAAAATATGACTCAATTTATACAACCTTTCAGGAAGAAAGGTATAAAAATACAAATGTATATAAGTTAAAGAAGGTAAAGATGATAATACATATACACCTAATCATAAACCTAAATTATGTGAGCTACATGTCAATAATATTACATAAATTTACACAACTATTACTTAAATGCAAAACGAAAATATTCAGTGATAATTTTTTTAATATTTATTTATTTAGGCTGCACCAGGTCTTAGTTGCAGCATGTGGACTCTTAGTTGCAGCATGCATGCGGGATCTAGTTCCCTGACCAGGGATTGAAACCAGGCCCCCTGCATTGGGAGTGTGGAGTCTTACCCATCGGACCACCAGGAAGTCCCTAATTATTTTAACATTAGCTTTTTCTCTTTAACTGAAAACTGATAAAGTTATGAAATACAGAAAACTGTTGAATTTACAATAAATTCCTTACAGTTTAAACAATTACAGACAGATACGAAATTAAAGATTTGTGAACACTATTTTTAAAAATCAGTATCACTAACCATTAAAGCACGAGAAAAAACTCAACAGTTTTTTAATTTTCCCAAAAAAGTCTCCATCACCCTTCTCATTGGCTTCCAGAGACTTAGACCTCTGTTGCTGCAGGCAGACAAGATGACTCACTGCATTAAGGCGTTCATTGCTCGCGACAGCAGTGTTGTCTGCCATACACGAGGCACTGGGCGCAACAGTGAGCAAGGGCAGACTGGCTCCTTGCCTCCTAGGTGTGCATTTCACTGCAGGAGAGCGAGCGAGCCCAAGAGGTGAACCACACACAGTAGGTGAGCACTCACTTTCCCTACCTGGCTGACAAGGGCGTATCTGAGCAAAAACCCCACGTCCAACTAAAGCTCTAGCACTGCATGTGGAGAGAACCCTGGGGAGAAGTAGCAGCCTCTTCCCCAAATACAATGAGGACGAGTGAAAGAATCAGAGAGAAAGGTATCTGAATCCCCACGCCACCGGCTCTGTGGGTGAGGAAAGGGATGCTAACAAGATTCAAAAAAGGAGAGAAAAGGCAGTGCCCGGCGACCCCGCACAGCCAGCTGCTCTCCATATCTCTGTTCAAGCGCTGCCTAAGCGTCCGCTCCTTCCCCGCTGCAGCGACAGAGACACCTGTTACTTGCATATTCTCGATTTATCATAAACTCATGTACTCGATATGCCTGCTCCAAACACACTACACTAACATTTACCCACGGTTAACTCACTGTGATGTGAGGCAAGGGACCAGCGCCATGAGGAGATAATCAAGGAATCTGAGCTGGAGTGGCTGCGGTCACAGAGGGAACTGTGACAGGAAAGGGTGTCCCAGGTGGAGGGAAAAGCATCCACCACCTGAGGAAGAGTTCAAGGAACTGACAGATGATAGTGAGGGACCGAGGCAGACAAGGTGTGCCCCCCGTGCGGCGGATGCGGCTCCCAGGGAGAGGGAGGGTGTGACCCCCGTGCACAGGGGCCTGACTAGGCCTGGCACCCACCTGGGGAGTCCCGGTCTTCGGAGGCAGGGGGGGGTCTCAGAAAGAAAAGCCCCACCCCTACCCCTCGAAGAAACAGGGTGGAGGGCAAGGCTTCCCTCCTCACCCCTCTCCACCGGCCTCAACGCAACTCAAACTGCAGTCAGTGGGAAAGCCCACAACCTCTGGGACACGCCAACACCTTCGGGTCTCAGCGCCTTCACACGCAGAATCCCTAGAGCACGGAGCACCCTCCCTACCCTCTCGGCCTGAATCGAAATGGTCCCGACTACCAGTTCAGCCTTCTTTTTCACTCAGCAGACAACTGAGTGCTGACAATATGTCCGACCAGAGGGATTTAAAAAGTAATAAGGCCTGAGATGGGAGAGCGGTGTCCCCATTAAGGAGCAAGCTGGAGGGAGGAAGATGGCGGAAGAGTAAGACGCGGAGATCACCTTCCTCCCCACAGATACATCAGAAATTCATCTACACGTGGAACAACTCCAACAGAACACCTACTGAACGCTGACAGAAGACCTCAGACCCCCGAAAAGGCAAGAAACTCCCCACATACCTGGGTAGGTCAAAAGAAAAAAAGAATAAACAGAGACAATAGGATATGGACGGGACCTGCACCAGTGGGAGGGAGCCGTGAAGGAGGGAAGGTTTCTACACACTACAAGCCCCTTCGAGGGCGGAGACTGCAGGTGGCGGAGGGGGAAAGCTTCGGAGTAGCGGAGGAGAGCACAGCAACAGGGGTGTGGAGGGCAAAGCAGAGAGATTTTGGCACAGAGGATCGGTGCCCTCAGGCACACACCAGCCCGAGAGACTTGTCTGCTCGGCCGCCAGGGCGGGCGGGGCTGGGAGCTGAGGCTCGGGTATCGGCTTTCAGTCGGAGCGCAGGGAGAGGTCTGGGGCTGGCGGCAGGAAGAGACTCTGAAGGGGTTAGTGCTAGCCCGGAGGGAGTCCGGGGAAAGGGTCTGGAGCTACCGGAGAGGCAAGAGACTTTTTTCCCTTTTGTTGCCTGGTGCGCGAGGAGAGGGCATTCCCCTCCCTCCCCTCTGCCTGAGTGAGCCAGAGCCCCCGAATCAGCGGCTCCTTTAAACCCGTCCTGTCTGAGCGAAGAACGGACGCCCTCCGGCGACCTACGCGCAGAGGCGGGGCCAGGTCCAAGGCTGAGACCCGGGAGCTGTGAGAGCAGAGACAGGGAAATCTCTCTGTGCAGCCTCCGAGGCAGCGGATTAAAGCTCCACGGTCCATTTGATGTGCCCTGCGTCTGTGGAGTGCATGAATGGACAGCGAATCATCCCAAATTGAGGAAGTGGACCTTGAGGACAAGATTTAAGACTTCCCCCCCCCCTTTTTTTTCCTCTTTTTACAACGAATTATCTCAAATTAAGGAGGTGGACTTAGCAAGATTTCAGACTTTTCGCCCTTTTCCTCTTTTTACAACGAATTATCCCAAATCGAGGAGGTGGACTTGGAGAGCAAGATTTTTGATTTTTCCCCCTGCTCTCTTTTTGTGAATGTGTATGTGTAATCTTCTGTGTAAGATTCTCTCTGTATAGCTTTGCTTCCACCATATGTCCCAGGGTTCTTTCGGTCCGTGTTTTTTTTCAATAATTACTTTTTAATTTTAATAACGCTACTATATTTCATACTTTATTCTATTTACTTTACCTGCTCTTTCTTTTTTTCCTCCCTTCCCTTCCTCCCTCCCTCCCTCCGCTCCTCCTTTCCTTCTTTCTTTTTCTTTCCTCCATCCCTCCCTCCCTCCCACCCTTCTTCTTTCCACTTTCTTTTTCTTTCCTTCCTCCCTCCCTCCCTCCCTCCTGTCTTTCTTTCTTTCTTTCCTTCCTCCCTCCCTCCCTCTCTTCTTCCATTCACTCTTCCTTTTGCTTTCATTCCTCCCTCCCTCCCTCCTTTCTTTCCTTTCTTTCCATCCTTCCTCCCTCCCTCCTTTCTTTCTTTCTTCCTTCCTTCCTTCCTTCCTTCCCTTCTTCCTTTCTTTCAATCTCTCTTTCTTTCTTCTACTAATTATTTCTTTCTACTTTTTCTCACTGTTATTCTGAGCCGGGTGGATGAAAGGCTCTTGGTGCTGCAGCCAGGAGTTAGTGCTGTGCCTCTGAAGTGGGAGAGCCAACTTCAGGACACGGGTCCACAAGAGACCTCCCAGCTCCACATAATATCAAGCAGCGAAAATCTCCCAGGAATCTCCATCTCAACACCAGCACCCAGCTTCAGTCAACGACCAGCAAGCTACAGTGCTGGTCACCCTATGCCAAGCAACTAGCAAGGCAGGAACACAACCCCACCCATTAGCAGAGAGGATACCTAAAAACATAATAAGGCCACAGGCACCCCAAAACACACCACCAGACGTGGACCTGTCCACCAGAAAGACAAGATCGAGCTTCAACCACCAGAACACAGGCATTAGTCCCCCCCACCAGGAAGCCTACACAACCTACTGAAACAACCTTAGCCACGGGGGACACACACCAAAAACAACGGGAACTACGAATCTGCAGCCTGCAAAAAGGAGACCCCAAACACAGTAACATAAGCAAAATGAGAAAGCAGAAAAACACACAGCAGGTGAAGGAGCAAGATAAAAACCTACCAGACCTAACAAATGAAGAGGTAATAGGCAGTCTACCTGAAAAAGAATTCAGAATAATGATAGTAAAGCTGATCCAAGATTCTATTTCCCAGATCCAAAATCTTGGAAATAGAATAGACAATATGCAAGAAACAGTTAACAAGGACCTAGAAGAACTAAAGATGAATCAAGCATCGATTAAAAACACAATAAATGAAATGAAAAATACTCTAGATGGGATCAATAGCAGAATAACTGAGGCAGAAGAACGGATAAGTGAGGTGGAAGATAAAATAGTGGAAATAACTGATGCAGAGAAAAATAAAGAAAAAAGAATGAAAAGAACAGAGGACAGTCTCAGAGACCTCTGGGACAACATTAAACGCACCAACATTCGAATTATAGGGGTTCCAGAAGAAGAAGAGAAAAAGAAAGGGACTGAGAAAATATTTGAAGAGATTATAGTTGAAAACTTCCCTAATATGGGAAAGGAAATAGTTAATCAAGTCCAGGAGGCACAGAGAGTCCCATACAGAATAAATCCAAGAAGAAATACGCCAAGACACATATTAATCAAACTGTCAAAAATTAAACACAAAGAAATCATATTAAAAGCAGCAAGGGAAAAACAACAAATAACACACAAGGGAATCCCCATCAGGTTAACAGCTGATCTCTCAGCAGAAACTCTACAAGCCAGAAGGGAGTGGCAGGACATAATGAAAGTGATGAAGGAGAGAAACCTGCAACCAAGATTACTCTACCCAGCAAGGATCTCATTCAGATTTGATGGAGAAATTAAAACGTTTACAGACAAGCAAAAGCTGAGAGAGTTCAGCACCACCAAACCAGCTTTACAACAAATGCTAAAGGAACTTCTCTAGGCAAGAAACACAACAGAAGGACTATACCTACAATAACGAACCCAAAGCCATTAAGGAAATGGGAATAGGAACATACATATCAATAATTACCTTAAATGTAAATGGACTAAATGCTCCCACCAAAAGACACAGAGTGGCTGAATGGATACAAAAACAAGACCCATATATATGCTGTCTACAAGAGACCCACTTCAGACCTAGAGACACATACAGATTGAAAGTAAGGGGATGGAAAAAGATATTCCATGCAAATGGAAATCAAAAGAAAGCTGGAGTAGCAATTCTTATATCAGACAAAATAGACTTTAAAATAAAGACTATTAGAAGAGACAAAGAAGGACACTACATAACGATAAAGGGATCGATCCAAGAAGAAGATATAACAATTGTAAATATTTATGCACCCAACATAGGAGCACCTCAATACATAAGGCAAATACTAACAGCCATAAAAGGGGAAATCGACAGTAACACAATCATAGTAGGGGACTTTAACACCCCACTTTCACCAATGGACAGATCATCCAAAATGAAAATAAATAAGGAAACACAAGCTTTAAATGATACATTAAACAAGATGGACTTAATTGATATTTATAGGACATTCCACCCAAAAACAACAGAATACACATTTTTCTCAAGTGCTCATGGAACATTCTCCAGGATAGATCATATCTTGGGTCACAAATCAAGCCTTGGTAAATTTAAGAAAATTGAAATTGTATCAAGTATCTTTTCTGACCACAATGCTATGAGACTAGACATCAATTACAGGAAAAGATCTGTAAAAAATACAAACACATGGAGGCTAAACAATACACTACTCAATAATGAAGTGATCACTGAAGAAATCAAAGAGGAAATTAAGAAATACTTAGAAACAAATGACAATGGAGACACGACGACCCAAAACCTATGGGACGCAGCAAAAGCAGTTCTAAGGGGGAAGTTTATAGCAATACAATCCCACCTTAAGAAACAGGAAACATTTCGAGTAAACAACCTGACCCTGCACCTAAAGCAATTAGAGAAAGAAGAACAAAAAACCCCCAAAGTTAGCAGAAGGAAAGAAATCATAAAGATCAGATCAGAAATAAATGAAAAAGAAATGAAGGAAACGATAGCAAAGATCAACCAAACTAAAAGCTGGTTCTTTGAGAAGATAAACAAAATTGACAAACCATTAGCCAGACTCATCAAGAAAAGAAGGGAGAAGACTCAAATCAGTAGAATTAGAAATGAAAAAGGAGAAGTAACAACTGACACTGCAGAAATACAAAAGATCATGAGAGATTACTATAAGCAACTCTATGCCAATAAAATGGACAACCTGGAAGAAATGGACAAATTCTTAGAAATGCACAACCTACCAAGACTGTCTCAGGAAGAAATAGAAAATATGAATAGACCAATCACAAGCACTGAAATTGAAACTGTGATTAAAAATCTTCCATCAAACAAAAGCCCAGGACCAGATGGCTTCACAGGCGAATTCTATCAAACATTTAGAGAAGAGCTAACACCCATCCTTCTCAAACTCTTCCAAACAATATCAGAGGAAGGAACACTCCCAAACTCATTCTACGAGGCCACCATCACCTTGATACCAAAACCAGGCAAGGATGTCACAAAGAAAGAAAACTACAGGCCAATATCACTGATGAACATAGATGCAAAAATCCTCAACAAAATACTAGCAAACAGAATCCAACAGCACATTAAAAGGATCATACACCATGATCAAGTGGGGTTTATTCCAGGAATGCAAGGATTCTTCAATATACGCAAATCAATCAATGTGATACACCATATTAACAAGTTGAAGGAGAAAAACCATATGATCATCTCAATAGATGCAGAGAAAGCTTTCGACAAAATTCAACACCCATTTGTGATAAAAACCCTGCAGAAAGTAGGCATAGAGGGAACTTTCCTCAACATAATAAAGGCCATATATGACAAACCCACAGCCAACATTGTCCTCAATGGTGAAAAACTGAAACCATTTCCACTAAGATCAGGAACAAGACAAGGCTGCCCACTCTCACCACTCTTATTCAACATAGTTTTGGAAGTTTTAGCCACAGCAATCAGAGAAGAAAAGGAAATAAAAGGAATCCAAATTGGAAAAGAAGAAGTAAAGCTGTCACTGTTTGCAGATGACATGATACTATACATAGAGAATCCTAAAGATGCTACCGAAAAACTACTAGAGCTAATCAATGAATTTGGTAAAGTAGCAGGATACAAAATTAATGCACAGAAATCTCTGGCATTCCTGTACACTAATGATGAAAAATCTGAAAATGAAATCAAGGAAACACTCCCATTTACCATTGCAACAAAAAGAATAAAATATCTAGGAATAAACCTACCTAAGGAGACAAAAGACCTGTATGCAGAAAATTATAAGACACTGATGAAAGAAATTAAAGATGATATAAATAGATGGAGAGATATACCATGCTCCTGGATTGGAAGAATCAATATTGTGAAAATGACTCTACTACCCAAAGCAATCTACAGATTCAATGCAATCCCTATCAAACTACCACTGGCATTTTTCACAGAACTAGAACAAAAAATTTCAAAATTTGTTTGGAAAAACAAAAGACCCCGAATAGCCAAAGCAATCTTGAGAACGAAAAACGGAGCTGGAGGAATCAGGCTGCCTGACTTCAGACTATACTACAAAGCTACAGTAATTAAGACAGTGTGGTACTGGCATAAAAACAGAAAGATAGATCAGTGGATCAGGATAGAAAGCCCAGAGATAAACCCACGCACATATGGCCAACTTATCTTTGATAAAGGAGGCAGGAATGTACAGTGGAGAAAGGACAGCCTCTTCAATAAGTGGTGCTGGGAAAACTGGACAGGGACATGTAAAAGTATGAGATTAGATCATTCCCTAACACCATACACAAAAATAAGCTCAAAATGGATTAAAGACCTAAATGTAAGGCCAGAAACTATTAAACTCTTAGAGGAAAACATAGGCAGAACACTCTATGACATAAATCACAGCAAGATCCTTTTGGACCCACCTCCTAGAGAAATGGAAATAAAAACAAAGATAAACAAATGGGACCTAATGAAACTTCAAAGCTTTTGCACAGCAAAGGAAACCATAAACAAGACCAAAAGACAACCCTCAGAATGGGAGAAAATATTTGCAAATGAAGCAACTGACAAAGGATTAATCTCCAAAATTTATAAACAGCTCATGCAGCTCAATAGCAAAAAAACAAACAACCCAATCCAAAAATGGGCAGAAGACTTAAATAGGCATTTCTCCAAAGAAGATATACAGACTGCCAACAAACACATGAAAGAATGCTCAACATCATTAATCATTAGAGAAATGCAAATCAAAACTACAATGAGATATCATCTCACACCAGTCAGAATGGCCATCATCAAGAAATCTAGAAACAATAAATGCTGGAGAGGGTGTGGAGAAAAGGGAACACTCTTGCACTGCTGGTGGGAATGTGAATTGGTACAGCCACTATGGAGAACAGTATGGAGGTTCCTTAAAAAACTAAAAATAGAACTACCATATGACCCAGCAATCCCACTACTGGGCATATACACTGAGAAAACCATAATTCAAAAAGAGACATGTACCAAAATGTTCATTGCAGCTCTATTCACAATAGCCCGGAGCTGGAAACAACCTAAGTGTCCATCATCGGATGAATGGATAAAGAAGATGTGGCACATATATACAATGGAATATTACTCAGCCATAAAAAGAAACGAAACTGAGCTATTTGTAATGAGGTGGATAGACCTAGAGTCTGTCATACAGAGTGAAGTAAGTCAGAAAGAGAAAGACAAATACCGTATGCTAACACATATATATGGAATTTAAAAAAAAAAAAATGTCATGAAGAACCTAGGGGTAAAACGGGAATAAAGACACAGACCTACTTGAGAATGGACTTGAGGATATGGGGAAGGGGAAGGGGAAGCTGTGACAAAGGGAAAGAGAGGCATGGACATATATACACTACCAAACGTAAGGTAGATAGATAGTGGGAAGCAGCCGCAGAGCACAGGGAGATCAGCTCGGTGCTTTGTGACCGCCTGGAGGGGTGGGATGGGGAGGGTGGGAGGGAGGGAGATGCATGAGGGAGGGGATGTGGGAACAGATGTATATGTATGACTGATTCACTTTGTTATAAAGCAGAAACTAATTAAAAAAAAAAAAAAAAAAAAAGTAATAAGGCCTGTAAGAAGTTGACAACCAGGTAACAGGAGACAAGCAAATAAGCAGAGCTGAGTGAGTCGCCAGCTATGCCAGTGTGTGCAGCGCCCAGCCCTGTGGGCCGGTGAGAGACAGAGGCCCCACGCACGGAGCAGAGTCCTGAAGGCTTCACGTGCGAAGAAGAAGGAAAGTTCCACCCAGGAGCAACAGAAGCGTAAGGCACAGGCGAGGCACAACCCAGCAGGGTCCTCTCAGAAAGCTAAGTGCACGCAGTGCTGCGAGGCTGCAGCCTGCAGGAGCTGGGGAGGGGGAGAGAGGATGGAGGGGAGGTGGGCAGGGCCTGAGGACACCGCTGCAGCATCAGGGCAGGCGGAGGGTGGACGGGAACTCAGCTCAGCGTTCACTGAGGCTGCTGCACCATGACCTGCTGCCTGGGCTGTGCACTCATAAAACTCAGTCACTCCTCTGGAGAGCACTGGATTTCTTTTACTGTAAATTTACAGGTATCTAGACAGCCACATAAATATAACTATGAAATGTTTATATGCTTACATAATAATATGTTTTTAATCTGTCTCCCCCATGAGTCAATTAGCTCCTCAAGCTGTCAGATCGGATGGCCGTGATCCCACAGGCGTGGCAGAGGGCAGCTATCAGACCCTGGAGCCTGACCCAGACCCATCTGTTGAGAGAACTGAATGTAGCATGTGTGCTGCTACAAGAAGAAACCCAAAGACCAATTCACTCCTTTTGTTGAGCAGTTTTTAAGGATTAGCTAACTCTATACAGAATTTGTTCATTCATTAGGTAATATTTATTTGTGCCAATTACTTGTCAAGCAGGAAAAAACCTGACATAATCCCTGACTTTGTTACGTTTACCATCTAGCAAAGAAGAGATCAAACAAGCGCAACATACCATGATAAATAACAGTAAATGTTGTGCAAGACAGAAGAAAAGGCTCAAGGAGGGAACACCACAGAGAAACTGGTTTAGCTGAGACCTAAAGGTGCAGGAGTCAGCTGGGCAGAGAAGGGAGACAAGAGGCAACTGCAGGTGCAGAAGGCCTGAGAGGAAGGACTTTGGGTGTCCCAGGCACTGGGAAGTCAAAATGAGCAAGAGGCCAAGGGCCCAAAGCTGGAGATGGTGGACAGAAGCCAGATCAGGCGAAGCCCTGCAGGCCATGCTAAGGATTTGCAATTCCATCAGATTCTAAGGAGAAGCCACTGAGGAGTTTGAAAAAGAATAACATCAGATTTATGTTTTTACAAAATCACTCCAGCAGGTGTGTGAAGGATGAACATGTGAGGAAACAGGAAGACCAACAGGAAGCAACTCCCATAGCCCAGAGCGGGAGAGAAGGTGAGGAATTCAAGACCGATTTTGGAGACAGAATCATCAGGATAAAAAGATGGATCCCTTATACACGGAAGAAGGCGTCAAAGAGGCATCCTGGGTCTGTGGCATGAACAACTGAGTGGATGGGGGTTTGACATGTTTATTAAGACACAGGATTTGGGCAGGAACCGATTTCAGGGGTAACAAGTAAGAGGCTCCTTCTGGCTGGTATCAGATGCTTATGAAAAATACAAATGGAGGTATCAAGAGGCAGCTGACCCCTGGAGTCTGACACACAGAAGAGAAGGTGGGCTGTACACAGAGACGGATGGATGGATGGATGGATGGATGGATGGATGGATGGATGGATGGAGTTTAAAATACTGATACAGAAAAAGCATGACTTCAACCACAGGATCCAGAATCACACAAATGAACTATTTTTTTTTTTTTTTTTTTTTTGCGGTATGTGGGCCTCTCACCGCTGTAGCCTCTCCCGCCGGGGAGCACAGGCTCCGGACGCGCAGGCCCAACGGCCATGGCTCACGGGCCCAGCCGCTCCACGGCACGTGGGATCCTCCCGGACCGGGGCACGAACCCGTGTCCCCTGCATCGGCAGGCGGACTCTCAACCACTGCGCCACCAGGGAAGCCCCAAATGAACTATTAATAGTATATTCAATCTCAATCTACCACTGAAAGACACAGAAAAAAATCAACAACACATTTATTCCTAACAACCAAATCTGACACCTCTCAATCCTTCCCCGTCTTCCAAAAAGATGAAACAAACAATGCACACACTGATAAAGAACTTTCCAAGCAGGGCTTTCTGCACTTAGTAGCCTTGTAGCCAGTTAACAGCGCTGTAAACATTTACACTTACTTCAATATCCTGAATTAAAACTGTCTTTAAGCCTAGGAAATTATGATACAGTTGAACACATTTTATAACACAGTGCTCTTAAATATGTTAAAATACAATCTTCAGCAGGTGGAATCTAAGGTGGGTTCTTTAAACTAAATTCATCAGTACAACAAACTTTATTATAGAAAAGACTCCAGAGCGTTTTAAGAATAAAGTTTTCACTTCAAAGTACACAAATATAGGTCTGTTCTATTATTTTTAGCCTGTTCTAGTAAGTATTTTACATGTCTTCTTAAATTGGGCCATGGCTGTTTTTTGAGGTTAATGTGCCTGATAAAATCAAATGTGAGGTTTAGAGTGTCTAACTGCAAATAGAGATTTGGATATATATTCTTTGGATTTGAGCTTTTTACTTTGTCTCTATCTAAAAGGAGTAATTTTATACTTTAAAATAACCAATTCAGCCAATTCCTGCACAGCAACATCTTTGTCTTTATCACACAGCAAAAATTAATCAGGATAAACACCTAAGGGCGAGAGAGTAAGCGGAGAAGGCAGAGGGGACCTGTCCTGAGATGGTGCCTGTGCGCTCAGGGGGCAGCGGGCTCAGCCCCAGAAGGGGAGAGGGTGCAAGCTCCCCAGCGTTGTCAGAATCTGCTCCTGAAGGATCCATCTGAGGAGACGGCCTGTTCCAGCCCTACACGCAGACTGACTTTGACCTTGACACCATCCCTACCTTTGCCCTCTTCTACACATGGGAGCTCTGCCCTCGTGCCCAAGCCCACCTCTATCAAAATGATATTTCAGTTAAAAACGCCTCTACTCATTTGCTCTGCAGTCAGCAAACATAATGGAAAAATAAGTGGCTTCAATCAATTGCTTTGGGACGAACAAAAACACGACAATCTCTCTTCCAAAGTTCATAGTTCTAAAGTCACTTTGAATTTTTAAAAAACTTGGTAGCTGATTATTTAATATCACATTGCCACTGGATTCATATATCTTGAATCTAGCCTAGACGTGAGTGAAATCAGAGCCTTATTGTTAAGGATAAGTGCTAACAGAGAGCTATCATTTGCTATCACACAATGCAAGTGGCATTATATAAATGAATCCCAGCAAGTCTGGGAAAAGATCAACATTTTCAACAAGTATAGAACTCTTCGCCACTGAGCACGGATCATGCTCAATTATACTATACAGTCCTAAGGTGAGAATCTGCAATTTAAAAAGTTCCCAAACCCAACATCCTTTAAAACTCAAGAGTTTGAATTAACTGCAAAATCTTTACTCTTAATATCTAATTATGTAATAAAATGACAGTCTTTGTTTAGTCATGCTAAAGGATTCTAATATCACATGTTTTAAAAATGTTTAAAAGCCTAGAAAAGAATTAATAGATAATGACAACAACTCAAATGAAAACCTATTTACTTTTGTGCTAACAACATCAATATCCTGGTGGTACTAAAATTTTTAACCTGAACACTGAATTTAATCAGTCTGAAGCTTTACTTATAATACTGCAGCTCTTTACCCAGTGCAGATTCCTCCTTTTAAAAATCTTTCCTAAGTGGAGTAAGATGATATTTAAATATATATTTTTTAATAACAAATATTTTTATTAAATTCTTCATTAAGGACTTTATCTCACAGGTTAAATATTCAATTCACTACTATTTTAAGCAAAACAGCCTACCTGTCTTGGTCTTATTCATACATGAATTATATGGCATTTTTAACTTCTAAACATGCTCCCCAAATACCGCCTTGAGTGTTACAATGAAATGCTATATTTTATATCTTTATTTTTATATAACTAAAACCCCTAAAACATTACAGAGGAAAATTGTTTATTCACAGCACTGCTGACCCTTAGTGATAAGCCCACCTTACAGTAACAAGGAATTTCCAATTAAATATACAGTCTTTACAGTGAGGAAAGGAAACCAATTTTTGAAATAAGAAAATCTATGTTACTCTTTTTTCCTGCAGTCCTATTTAAGCTTAGTCTCTTTACTCTTTAAAAACTTCTGCCTCACAGAATGGGTAGGACGTCTTGATTAAAACTCAAAATAAAACAGGCAACGTCAAGAGACATAAGGCAGAGCATAAAAAGAGTTTACTCATTTAAATGCATTTCCATAATTTTATTTACTTTTTGAAACACTCTCTAATTGGTTTTATGCAATAGTTGCAAACCCATACCATGTAATTTCCCTTTTTCCTTAAATGTAATTGTGAATCTCTTTGAAATAAGTTCTGACAAACTCTTATCCACCTTCTTAGTGCAAAAGCATGAATCTAAATAAAATTTAAACCGAACAGATTTTTAATCTACTTATACCTTTAGCCCAACACACTGGAAATGGACTACAGCCGCTCTTCTCCATACAGACAGCACCTGTGGGTCCCAGGGCCCCTCGGCCCGTCACTTCCAACAACATAAAGTCAGTCCTAGAAAGACCAAGCCAGGAGTCCGCACACCAAGTCCCCGTTCATCGCTCCTACAGGATTTGCTTCGATCCACAAGCAAGACTAAGCTTCCCCTCTGCGCTCCTTTTTTCAGAGCTTGAAGCAAAATCTGGGAGGTGTTCCCTCTGTAATGTTTTCCAGCAGCTTGAAGAATGCCTCTCAGTTACAGAATCTTCTCAAGCTTCCGCAACCTGAAACACAGACCTTCCTGGCCAGATTAAGCTACTGAACAGAAAGAAGCCAGCAAGTAACGTGACCCCAAGGGTCTGTGTTCCTAGATTCATTCAGGGAAAGAGAGGGAGGAGGAGGGGAGGGAGGACACAGGGTGGAGAAAAAGGCGGCCGGTAGCCAGAACCTTATTAATATGCTAATCTCACCCTTCTGTTCAATTCATCTGGCAGACTTCTGTTTACGAAACTGACAGACGATTCGAGAATTGGGTAAAGCTGCAAATCAAGTCTGACCCAGATCATGTCTGTAGGTGCCTGCTCAAACCATTGTTGTTTTTCAAAGTCGTGCTTTTGGCATTTTACCAGCCTAATTCTGACCTTACAGCTAAAATAATTACCTTGATGAAATAAGAATAATTCTGAAAATAAAATCCTGATCAACACTAAAAACAAGTCTGTAAAAAATGTCCACAGGAACCCAAATATTTTTGAAGTAAAATATTTTTCCAGATTGATACTTGAAAAGTAAGTTTGTAAATTTATAGAAAGTATCTAGAAAACACATAAAAACAAGACTTTGAGGTTGCCAGATACTTTCAAAATTAGCTTTAGGGAATATTGAGGGATCCAAGGTGCATTTCTTTTTTTAGCTTCAAAATATAAGTGAATAATAAACTCCTACTGAAAAAGTAGGACAGAAAAATACCCTAACGATCTGTACCAGCAACTTTTTTAAGATGCAAAGCTACTTACTTTCTCCATTCAAACTGAGAGATAATCAAGGTTGTCTAAAAAATGTAGCTCTCTGAACACATTCCACACTTATTATCTTAGCAGTAAGACAGTAAGTAACCAGGTTCCTGGAGCCTTTGCCTGAGCACAGTTTAGGCCTCCTAATATACGGGTGATTTTGTTAGTAGTAAATCCCGTAAGCTAATAAAAAATCAAGTACTTTACTTAAATCCCGTAAGCTAATAAAAAAATCAAGTACTTTACTTAACTGTGAATTCACTAACTTCTGAAAACAAGAGCTGAACAAAGGCTGTGGGCTCAGGGCAGCGTGTTCCGTTTCGAACAGCTCCCCTAGATGAAGCTTTGTCCGCAGGCTTTACCTTCAGGCTCCTAATTGCAGGCGGAGCTCAAGTGACCCCTCATATGACCCAGTGAAAATACATCATTCACCACAGAGAACTCTGACCTCAGGCAACACTGGTAAGAAAGGGGGCTCCAGAAAACACAGGCAAGCAAGCCAGAAAAAGAACAGAAGAAACAAGCAGACAGACCCAGCAGAATTCATGAAAACCAACCACCCCAGCTTCCCCCATTACTGAGGAGAGCCCAGGACAGAAAGGAACATCAGTGGGCAAGTCTGGTACCTGGTTCAGCCCCATGACAATGGCTTGGTGCTTAATCTGAAACCATCAGCTAACAGACTGTATAAACGACCCAAGCAAACTGTGAGTCTCTCTTGGAACCTATGACTCTCAAAAATTAAAAAATCGAGGCTACCTTGTCACCAACCATATTCTACACACCAGATACTGATTACATCTGATTTTCACATCTTCTAAGCAAAATCAGTGCCACCACATCTATTAAAGATGAGTAAAGACAGGGCCATTCAACTGGCAGAGGCACAGTGTCACTGAGCCCAGCCGTATCCGGGAAGCAGGGGTCTTCACAAACAGCGCAGAAGGCCACAGCAGCAGCTGTGCAGAAAAGCTAGCGGGGGGATGGCGGGGGGTGGCTGGAGCTGATGCAGGGGAGTGGAGGCGCGGACGAGGGGCAAACTGGGAGCTTTCTAGGATGGAAAAAGTGAGTGGGGGGAGAAGCCCAGTTCCCAAATGAAGTAACCAGTGGATGGCAGCTTTCTCTCCCATCCGCCAAGCTAATTTATATTTTATTTCAATATCCAAATGTCACCTCCTGGTGTGCAAGGTCCTGAGGGTCTGAAAGCTGGAAAGATACAGAGAAGCATAAACTTCTGCAGGACACAGGGAACAGTGGCTGCCTGACGAAGCAGAGCCCAGATGGAAGCAGCAGCTACAAGTTGAGAACCACTGCGGCGACTGAAAAGAAAGCGCAGCTGGCGTGAGGGCAGGAGAGGACGCAGGTGCTCTGCGGACGGGCCAGCACTGCGCCAGGTGCCTTCACACAGAAAACAACTGAGCTTAACCCTTAACACAGTCCCAAAAAAGCGCTTCCTTCCCCTTTTCTAAAGAGGAGGATCCTGAGGTTCAGAGGTGGAGTGACCTGCCTCAGGCCTAGGAGTGACCTGCCTCAGGCCTAAGAGCTGAAAAATCACGAGTACTAGCCAGTTTGGTGATATAACTACTCCTATTTTCTTTCTGCTAAATATTAAAACAACTTATTCTTTTAAGTTCCCAATCCAGTGACATCCTAAAAAGAATGGGAAGAGGCTACAGTTAATGGCAACACAGTGAAAAAAGTAAGCAATCCCCTTACGCTCTGATTCATGAAATTCTATGTATTACTATAAAAAGCTCTTTGGTATTTGAACAACCTCTTTATAGTATCAGTCTAGCTAAGAGCAACTCTGGTAAGTCCCACTTAACAAGTAAACTCTTCATTAAAATTTACTTTAAATAGAAAGATTACTATTTGCTCAGGCCCCAGGCCTTGGTCACCTGGACTTCTTTCTCTGTCTCTTAGATCAAAGCATTCCATCAGCGAAAGCCACCATCCCCGCCTTCAGACTACCCCTGGGCCGTGACCTCCCCCGCCCACTGCCGTCTGGCACCCACAGGCCCCCCACCGCCCAGCGCCCTTGTTTTCTGTCGTGCTGCTCCACACTCAACTCTCAAGCCAGCAGCTGCAACTGACCCTTCCCTTCAAAACATCAATCACACCATTTCACTCCTTTGCTAAAACTCACCAAATGTTCCCCAACTCCCCTGAACAGGTGACCTGCACACCAAGGATGGTCTGCAAGTCCCTGTGCCAGGACACTCCCCTACCATCTACAGCCTCATCTCCTCACTACCACCATCCCCGCCCCCGGGCTTTCTCAGCTCCAACCACACTGAGCTCCCTGCTGCCCTTTGCCCACACGAGCCATGCCTGACACCTCAGGGCCTTTACACTGCCTGTCCCTCTAGGTTGGACACTCTTGCCCCAGATACCCACAAGGCTCACTCCCTTTCCTCTGAGCCTTTGCTCAAATGTCACTTACTCCACGAGGCCTATCCTGACCACCTCATCTAAAATTGCACAGCCCATGCCCTAACCCAGCTTCACCCCCTCACAGCACGACCCGCTCTACAACACCACGTGCCTTATGCTGCACCTTGTCCACCGTCTGGCTGCCCCACTACAATGCACTCTCCATGGCGGGAAGGACGTCGTCGGCTCCGCACGCCGTCTCCAGGGCCTCACTGCTAAAACGGACGGTAAGATGTACAGGCCGTATGCCACACATTCTTCTAACCCCTGTAGGTAATGAGGACACGGCAGAGGGAAGTTCTGTTTTATTTTAGAGGCCACGACCATAGAGAAAGCATCAGAGATTCTAAGTATCAGGACCCGACACTAAGCTCCGCGACAGCATGGCCTGCCTCAGTCTTGGGTGCGGCTTCACCTCCAAGACCCAGCACAGGGGCTTGAAAAATATTTATTTACTGCATGAATACGTGAATTACACATGTTGTAAACCTTGCTTTTCTTCCTCCATAAGAATGGAAAAAGAAAAATTGATATAAATTCTACAAAAACCATGTGGAATGCCCTTCCTCATCCCACATAAAAAATAAATCACACAACTGTAGTATTCTGATACTCCAATCGGAACTTCCACTGCAGATTTTAGTAGAGCAACAATGAAACTAATGTGTGAGATTAGAAGGCTAGCAAACAATGCCATAAGCAAGATCAGTGAGCAGAAAAACCCTTCATACACTGTATAATTTTGTCCAATCTGGCTTCCCTACAGAAACCTGGCCTTAAGTAAGAAAGTCACTGGGAAAGAACTATTAAGAAACAAACTGCTTGTAAATGTCACGAAAGCAGCTCACAAAGACACAACTCTGACTTTCACAGCTCTCATACGGTTATCATGGTTTTACTTGTTTGTCTTAAGTTAGTACCAAAACTTCACGGCAGTACTTCTTAGAAGAGTAAAGCACTGGTAAATGCTTTTATGTCAACCAACAGGAGGAACGTAAAAGAAAACTATAATTCACATTATATATAATTCACACACAATTCAAAATTTATCTTCATTAATCAAAAGTTAAAGACTGAAATAAAATCAACACTTTCACAATATGGTACATCCATTAGCAACTGATAGTTACAACATACCCTAACTTCCGTAGCTGGGTATCCTGTTCTAAGTTTACTTCCAGTAAGACTCATAAAATTACCATTTCTGTGTCACTGCGTCTCACTGTTTCCACCACAAACACAGAAAAAATTTTTCTGAAAATTTTAGTATCAATAAAAATTATGACCTGGTAAGAACTAAAGAAATTCAAGCTTAACAATGGCTATAATCACCTTCTGAAGACAAACAGACAATAGGTCGCAAAACACAACATATTCCGAAAGGTGATGGTATTGGTATTACTTGCTTTTCCCTGCCAACTTGCATAACAATTACCATACCTCCCTTCCATTATTCTGGAGGAACTCTGGGGAAGCTGAGGAAGGTACTGAATTTGCGACTGGAAGACGCAAAGGAGCCCCAGTTCTATCCGTGAGACAAAGAAAGAATCATTTCACCATCCTGAACCTCAGTCTGTTCACCTGTAAAACAAGGACAATGACAATACCTATCACCTACTGAACAGTGATGACGTGTCAATCACAAAAGAGCAGAACAGCAACACTAATAATAATGAAAATATAATGATAATGATGATGCCAAGTTAATGCTTACTATGCACCAAGCCCTGTTCTAAGTACTTTTATCCCACAAGGCAGACTCTGTTCCCCCCACTGCACAGATGAAGAAACTGGAGCACAGAGAGATAACTTGTTCCAGGTCACAGAGCTTCTAAGGTGCAAAGCTGGAAATCAAACTCAGCCAGCCAGGCTCCACAGTCTGTGCTCCTCATCAATTTGCTGAGTGCTTTACACCTATGTTCTCAATTAGTACTTACAACAACCAATGAGGTAGATGATATTATAATCCACATGTGACATGTGAACAAACTGAGGAACAGAGAGATTAAGTTACATACCTAACGTCAAGCCGGCCGGTCAGCGGCAGAGCTGGGATATGCACGGGCACTCGGACACCAGCCAGACCACACACTTCAACCACCACCTACAGTGATGCTACCTGCAGAGACTGCAAAGCTTTCCAGAGAAAGTCAGGAAGCAGGCCCCACCCAACCTACAGAGGATGACTGAGTCACAGTGAGGACCAAAGGGACAAAAAAGGAAGAGAAGAAACATGCCCACGGAAAGAACGCGAGACAGACAGTCCACTCTCTCCCCTACACAACATCCCATCATAGTCCCTGGTGTCAGCAATCCTGCCAAAAACAAATTCAGATAAGATGCTAGACCTGCGGCTGGTACCTGAGAGATGCATCAAAACCACCAGGAGATAAACATACCACTGGATTAAGCCACACTGAGATATATGAAACAGAAGGAAAATGCCTTCTAAAAAGGCAGAAGGGCTTCCCTGGTGGCGCAGTGGTTAAGAATCTGCCTGCCAATGCAGGAATGCAGGGGACACGGGTTCCAGCCCTGCTCCAGGAAGATCCCACAGGCCGTGGAGCAACTAAGCCCGTGCACCACAACTGCTGAGCCTGTGCTCTAGAGCCCATGAGCCACAACTACTGAGCCCAAGTGCCGCATCTACTGAAGCCCGTGGGCTCTAGAGCCTGTGCTCCGCAACAAGAGAAGCCGCACACCGTAATGAAGAGTAGCCCTGCTCGCCGCAACTAGAGAAAGCCTGCACGCAGCAACGAAGACCCAACACAGCCAAAAATAATAAATAAATTCAAAAAATAAAAAAAATTAGAAGGCAGAAAATTCTGAACTTATTATTAATCTAAACAATACTCAGGACTTCCCTGGTGGTGCAGTGGATAAGACTCCATGCTCCCAATGCAGGGGGCCTGGGTTCGATCCCTGGTCAGGGAACTAGATCCCACATGCATGCTGCAACTAAAAGTTCACATGCCACAACTAAGGAGTCTGCATGCTGCAACTAAGGAGCCCTGGAGCTGCAACTAAGGAGTCCGCCTGCCACAACTAAGACCCAGTGCAACCAAATTAACTAATTAATTAATTAATTTTTAAAAACAATGCTAAACTAGAGTATTTCCAGAGACACTAATTCATGGCCATTTCTTGTTTATTTTGCCATATAAAAGAGCAGCGCTAAATTCCAGGTTTAGAAACTGTTGGGAGGTTACTCGCCATTAAGTTTAAGAGGGAAAAAAAGGGTCCTGAAATGTGTAAGAAGAATGCTTCTTTAGTTTTTCAAATATACTGAGTGGTAGAGGTATAGTAACATAGGATGGGACAAGACACCAAAGTTTTCAACCTAACTACGTATGTTATAGAGGGGTTTTCTGTTTATATTGACCAAAATGACACAAATATCAAAAGGCAATCGAGTATTTATTTTAACGTTGCAACTGTTCAAATCAACTTTGAAACTTTTACTGTATTGGGCATGCATATACATATCCAACTTACCTCATCATTTCCTCACCATACATTTTTTTTTACCCTATAAATCCAATTTATCCACACTTTGACCACTCACCTTATTTAGCAAATAGCGACAGTAGGACTGGCTCCCCGAATTAGGTAACTGAAGCAGAGAGAACCTCTGGGGTCCTGCTAGAAATCAGGCCATGTGGTTGCAGGTTGCAAGCAGACAGCTATAGCTGGAAGGGGCGCTGGTGCCAGGGGGACCCCTGGTGGTGAATGAGTCTCTTCTGCAACCTACATTCCTCAGCTATAAAGAGGGAGACTTCAACCATCTACATTTTAAATTATCCCTCGCTGTGGCCTGGAAAAGGAAAGTGTTTCTAAAACGTGACTCTATACTCCATTTTCAAGAAACACTAGAAACACCCAGTATGGATCCAGTCCTTTCTTCAATCATATTCTGATTAAGAGGCACAAATAAGATGGCTTCTCTTCCCAAACAAACACAGCTGCGTAGTGGTCAGTTTTCTTTGTCAATCCGCCTCCTCTATGATTTTGGTCTTGTCACACTGGTATCAACAGACATTATTCCAACTTAGCAAAAATTTACGGAGTCACTTTTCCAACTCTACCTAAAAATTTTTATCATTAAAAAACGTTATTAGGGGGCTTCCTTGGTGGCGCAGTGGTTAAGAATCCGCCTGCCGATGCAGGGGACATGGGTTCGAGCCCTGGTCCGCGAGGATCCCACATGCCGCGGAGCAGCTAGGCCTGTGCGCCACAACTGCTGAGCCTGCACTCTAGAGCCCGTGAGCCACAACTACTGAGCCCACGTCCCACAACTACTGAAGCCCGCGCGCCTAGAGCCGGTGCTCCGCAACAAGAGAAGCCACCGCAGTGAGAAGCCCGCGCACCACAGTGAAGAGTAGTCCCCCTCACCACAACTAGAGAAGGCCCATGCGCAGCAACAAAGACCCAGTGCAGCCAAAAATAAATAAATAAAATAAATAAATTTATTAAAAAAAAAAAAAAACGTTATTAGGGACTTCTCTGGTGGTCCAGTGGTAAAGAATCCGCCTTCCAATGCAGGGGACGGGGGTTCGATCCCTGGTCAGGGAACTAAGATCCCACATGCCGTGGGGCAACTAAGCCTGCACGCCACAAACTACAGAGCCCACACGCTCTGGAACCCGCACGCCACAACTAAAGAAGAGAAAACCCACACACCACAACTAGAGAGGAGCCTGTGCACTGCAACAAAGAGCCTATGCACCACAACGAAAGATCCCACATGCTGCAACTAAGACCCCGCACAACGCAACTAAGACCCAACACAGCCAAAAATAAATAAGTAATAAATAAAGCTTTTTTAAAAAGTTATTAAACTCAGCCATAAAAAAAGAACAAAATAATGCCATTTGCAGCAACATGGATGTGACTAGAGATTATCATACTAAGTGAAGTTAAGTCAGAAAGAGAAAGACAAATACCATATGATATCACTTATATGTGGAATCTAAAATATGGCACAAATGAACCTATCTATGAAACAAGACTCACAAATATAGAGAACAGACTTGAGGTTGCCGCCAAGGGGGATGGGGAGAGGGAGAGGATGGACTGGGAGTTTGGGGTTGGTAGACGCAAACTATTACATTTAGAATGGATAAACAAGGGCTTCCCTGCTGGTGCAGTGGTTAGGAATCCGCCTGCCAATGCAGGGGAAACGGGTTCGAGCCCTGGTCCGGGAAGATCCCACATGCCATGGAGCAACTAAGCCTGTGCGCCACAACTACTGAGCCTGCGCTCTAGAGCCCGTGAGCCGCAACTACTAAGCCCACGTGCCACAACTACTGAAGCCCGTGCACCTAGAGCCCGTGCTCCACAACAAGAGAAGCCACCGCAACGAGAAGCCCGCGCACTGCAACGAAGAGTAGCCCCCGCTCGCCACAACTAGAGAAAGCCCGCAGGCAGCAATGAAGACCCCACACAGCCATAAATAAATAAATAAATAAATAAAAATAAATGGATTAAACCAACACTTAAAAAAAAAAAAAGAATGGATAAACAACAAGGTCCAAATGTACAGCACAGGGAACTATATTCAATATCCTGTGATAAACCATAATGGAAAAGAGTATTTTAAAAAGAATGTCTCTGTGTGTATAACTGAGTCACTGTGCTGGACAGCAGAGATTGGCACAGCATTGTAAATCAACTATACTTCAATTTTTAAAAGTTATTAAAACCAACCTCTCGCCTATTGGGATGATTACTATTTTTGTTTTTAAATATGAAAATAACAAGTGCTGGTGAAGATGTGGAGAAACTGGAACCCTTGTATACCATTGGTGGGAAAGTAAAGTGGTGCAACTGTTACAGAAAAGAGTATGGAGGTTCCTCAAAAAAATCAAAAATAGAACTACCATATGATCTGGCAATTCCACACCCAAAAGAACTGAAAGCAGGGTCTTGAAGAGATTTGCACACCTATATTCACAGCAATTATTCACAATAGTGGAATGGTTGAAAGGATAAATAAAATGTGGGATATATTATAGTGGAATTCAGCCTTTGAAAGGAAGGAAAGCCTGTCACATGTGAAATAAGCAAAAATACTGTATGATTCCACTTACTTGAGGCATCTAAAGTAGTAAAGCTCGCAGGAACAGAAAGTAGAATGGTGGCTACCAAGAGCTGGGGAGAACGGAAAAGGGGGTACAGAACTTCTGATTTGCAAGATAAGCCCTAGAGATCTGTTTCACGATGATGTGAATACACTTGACACCACTGACCTACACACTTAAAAAAAGGTAAGATAAAAAACAGGTAAGATGGTAAATTTTATGTTCTGTGTTTTTTGTCTATCCCAATAAAAAACTTTTTAAAACGTTAAAACCACTTTAAAAGAGTGAATCTCACTTATATTTTACAACGGAACTGCAAATATGATACAATTATGTCTACTTTTACAGACAAGGGGGAAAGCCTTGAGACATTAGAACGAGCTCGAAGTGCAAGAGGCAGGAAAAAGAGAGACAACAACCGGGCCTCGACTAGGCTGGATACTGGTCCGGCACTGCTGATACTGGGCCAGCACTGGACAAGGGGGCTTTATGTGGCTTAAAAAAAATTAATCCCCTAGGGGCTTCCCTGGTGGCGCAGTGGTTGAGAGTCCGCCTGCCGATGCAGGGGACGTGGGTTCATGCCCTGGTCCGGGAAGATCCCACATGCCGCGGAGCGGCTGGGCCCGCGAGCCATGGCCGCTGAGCCTGCGCATCCGAGCCTGTGCTCCGCAACGGGAGAGGCCACAACAGCGAGAGGCCCGCGTAATGCAAAAAAAAAAAATTTAATACCCTAATAAACTGTGACATAATTACTAATATCACCATTTTCAAGAAAAAGGAAACAGGCTTAGAGAGGTAAAGGACTTGGGGAAGATCAGACTTTGTGAAAGTCAAAGCCACATGTGACGGCAAAGCCCAAATCATTTCATCTTTTCCACCCCGTTAAGCTTGAAAAACCAATGTTGTCCTCTCTCTGACTTGGTTTTCTCATCAACTAAATGAAGTTTAAAATGGCATCTACTGTTCACAGTTGTTAGGAGAATTAAATCTCACAATACAAAGGGCTTTGAGAGTACAGCATTATCAGTGCATTACTCTGCATCTTCTGTGCTGGTGCAATGACTTAAACACCAGGGATCCAAAAATAACTGGGACAGAGCCCAGGCCACTGAGGGGCTCAGAGCTCACAGAGGACAAGCACATAAAGTCCCAGCACCCACAGTTCTGGCTCCTGGTAGACTGTTCTAAGAAACCCCCAGTAAATTTCCTGTACAGTTTGAGGCTTAAATGATTCATAGGTGTGTCTGCAACACTGAAAAACTGGGAACATGCTCAAAAGAAGGGAAATGAGCAAATAAAGTTTGGAACATCAAAATGAGTCACTACACAAGCATTAAAAAATTGTGTTTGCTGAAAATTTTTCATTCATACTGGAAAATACTCAATGAAAAAAAGCAACATGTACTATAAAGAGTTAAGGCAACCCCCAGTCTTAAAATGCAAGGATTTTCAAGATACATATTTTAAGTAATAAAAATATGTATGGAAGAGTATGTAGAATACATTTTGATATAAAGCAAAAGAAAGATCCACGCACATGCACCTCCTTGTACACACATAGAGGCCCTGTGGGTGGTTACACAAGTGGGAACAGTGAGTCACATAGAGAGAGTTAGGATTCATTTCCCACCCATTTGAATTTTGTACCATGTATATTTTAGTTAAAATAGTACATGAACATAAAAAATAACTATTTTAAAGAACTGATATCTAGTACAGTTCCCAATATTTAGCAAGTAAACAATCTTTTCTAAATAACAAACAACACATCAAAGGAGAAATTGACAAAATGTTCAGAATAGAATGATAATTAAAAACAGAACATCGAAATCTTTAGGATGCAGCTAAAAGAGTGCTGGGTACGCAGAGGCAATAACTTTAAGCACTTATATTTAAAAGCTAAAAACTTGAGTTGTCTATGTTTTTACCTTAAGAAATAAGAAAAACATTAGCAAATTAAACCCAAAGTAAGTAGAAGTTAAGATAGAACAAGGAACAGTGCTGGGGCAAAAGGAAAAATGAGTAATAATGATCCTGTCTTCATTTAAGTTTGGTGTCATCCATCAGGGATTTTTTGCATTAAATCCTAACTTTTAAAAATGCTGCATTAAAGTACTACTTATCTTAGGCTTCCCTGGTGGCGAAGTGGTTAAGAATCTGCCTGCCAATGCAGTGGACACGGGTTCGAGCGCTGGTCCGGGAAGATCCCACATGCCACGGAGCAACTAAGCCCGTGCACCACAACTACTGAGACTGAGCTCTAGAGCCCGCGAGCCACAACTACTGAGCCCATGATCCACTACTACTGGGCCCACGTGCTACAACTACTGAAGTCTGTGCGCCTAGAGCCCACGCACTGCAACGAAGAGCAGCACCCACTTGCCGCAACTAGAGAAAGCCCACGTGCAGCAACAAAGACCCAACGCAGCCAAAAATTTTTAAAAAAACTATTATTTATCTTGATTACTGAGATTTTGGGGTCCCTGAGACATGCCTCACCAGAGTTCTGCCCACACATACCCATCCCCACTCCACTGGCCTTGTCCACCTCAACCTCAAGGCTCCCCACACCCAGGCACCCAGGGCATATTACCTAGGGGGTTTGTGAAACTAGAAACATTTCTGCCCAAGGCATCCCAAATACAATCATGCAATTTTAAAAGTTCCCTTCTGAGAACAATAAAGCTATTTAACACTTCTTTTCAAGGACCAAAAACACAGTAACTAAACTGTCAAAGCGTATCTATTTTACTTGAAACTGTTGCAATGCATTTTTTACACTGGACCAGCGAACTCTTGAATTCATAAATGTCGGACCTTAAATGAAGGAGGCAAGCCCTAAAAATGTGTGAGCAAAATCCATGCTTGGTTATGGTTATTTGCACCTCCTGTGATACAGCAGAAATCCTTCTTATTCTAGTCCAAAGATCCAGAATAACAGCGGCAACAGCTTAAATTCACAAGCCACGCTGGCAGGGCATGACAGCTAGAAAAGAGGAGAGAGTTTGTAAATAGCTAACTTATTCAAAGATTCCTCCTTCCCCTTTTTTTGAGATTTCTGAATCCAAGGCAGATCCAACAGTGGACAGTAGAACAGCATTTCCTCTAGAAAAACAGGAAAAGTGGATAAAATACAATAATCAGAGAGCTGCTAGGGCAGTGAGAACAAGAGGGGCTAATACTTCAGAGTGTGAGGAACCACAAAGCTGAGCTGATCTACTGCAGCTACTGTGAACTTTGGTATTGATTTGCTAATCCTGCAAACAAGAAGGAGGCTGAGACCCCGGGCTTTGCAACCACAGAAAACTGCTGCTAGAGGACAGAAAAGCAGGAGAGGTTCTGGCAGGCTAAAAACCTAAACGCAAATACAGTATATTTCCTGCCCGCAATAAAAGGAAGGGTACTGACACAGGCTACAACATGGATGAAACCTGAAAACATTATGCTAAGTGAATGAAGCCCAACACAAAAGTATCTATCTACCTACCTACCTACCTACCTATCTATCTATCTATCTATCTATCTATTAAACACTATATGAAATTTTCAAATTAAATCCCACAAAAGTTCTAAAAACTTACCTTTACCTGCAGCTCTTCAATCCATTAAGACATGAGATACTTGAGAGAACAAAATTTTTTTAAAAACTTCCTAGAAACATAATCTTTTAGGGAAAAACTTCTTTCAGTTAATTAAAGCCGTTATGTGGACTACTGTTCTTTGGGGATATAACCTCTGCATGCATCTTTAGCTAGTAAAGTTGTTCATTCAAAAACAGAAGACTAAACATCAAAAACAAACGAAGGGCTTCCCTGGTGGCGTAGTGGTTGAGAATCTGCCTGCCAATGCAGGGGACACGGGTTCAAACCCTGGTCTGGGAAGATCCCACATGCCGCACAGGAACCGGGCCCGTGAGCCACAACTACTGAGCCTGCGCATCTGGAGCCTGTGCTCCGCAACAGGAGAGGCCGCGACAGTGAAAGGCCCGCGCACCGCGATGGAAAGTGGCCCCCGCTCACCGCAATTAGAGAAAGCCCTCGCACAGAAATGAAGACCCAACGCAGCCAAATAAATAAATAAATAAATTTATTTTTTTAAAAAAAGATGAAAAGGTAACTAACAAGAACAATTGAAAACATTCGAATTCTGACTCCAGGAAAAAAAACAAGATCTAATTATAAAATATAGGAACATGGATCTCCTACAATACAGGGGTTACTTAAAATATATATACCTAATTTGCACATTTTTAAAAAATATTTATTTATTTTATTTATTTTTTGGCTGCATCGGGTCTTAGTTGCTGCACACGGGCTCTTCGTTGCAGCGCATGGGCTTTTCTCTAGTTGTGGCACGTGGGCTCCAGGGCACGTGAGCTCTGTAGTTGCGGAGCACAGGCTCTCTCATTGAGGCACTCGAGCTCAGTAGTTGCGGCGTGTGAGCTTAGCTGCCCTGTAGCATGTGGGATCTTAGTTCCCCAACCAGGGATTGAACCCACGTCCCCTGCATTGGAAGGCAGATTCTTTTCCACTGGACCAGCTGGGAAGCCCCTGGACATTTTTTAAAATTTATTTTACTTTCCATTATGTGATTGGGAGGAGAAGAGCCAAGAATCTGCAAAAATACTCTAAAGTATTTAAATTTTCTTTTTATAACCATTATTGCATACTTTTATAGTTATTTCCTGGGGAAATTGTAATTTACTTCAGCTGTGGCTTTAAATATCTCCAAATCTGATTTTGCTGAATATAAAGTTATGAAATGAATGTGTCTGTACAAAATGAATTTAGGGCTTCCCTGGTGGTGCAGTGGTTGAGAGTCCACCTGCCGATGCAGGGGACACGGATTTGTGCCCCGGTCCGGGAGGATTCTGCATGCCGCAGAGCAGCTGGGCCCATGAGCCATGGTCGCTGAGCCTGCATGTCTGGAGCTTGTGCTCCGCAACGAGAGAGGCCACAACAGTGAGAGGCCCGCGTACCGCAAACAAACCAAAAAAAAAAGCATTTAAATTATTTATGAGAGAACATACGTTTATTTTTTGCTATAAATACATATACAGTCTGGATATAACTACAGGTGGCTTAAAGCATATTCCTTTTATTGGCATCCTTGAATTACCACCTAAGAACTACCTTTGAGTACAGGAATTTCCTAATGTTTATTTCCTAAACTTTTTATGGAAATCAAATATTATCTTTAAGTGAACAGAAATATGAATTAATCTAACAAGGAAAAAAGAGAACACAAAAATAACAGCATTACCACCTGCAGAGTTTCCTGTAAAATGTAACTACACATTCCTAGTCTCAAAATATACCAAGTACATTTACAGCTGTTTCCATGTGACCTCAAAGATACAATCTATACTTACTACAATATGACCTTTCCATGCAGTAGTTGACTGAAATTACTTCTTTTGAAAACTATACTCAGGACAATCTCATTCTTAATATCCTCAAACTTAGCTGATCTCCACCGCATTCTAAGAGACAAAATACACTCTCCTCTCTGTGTACATCTATCACAATCTACAGTCAATCCATTTGTTGTCTCCCTTACACAAAGTTAGGCCGGCACAAAGAAGGCACAGTCACTAAGTCTGCTACTGCAGCTAAGGAAACCCTCTGCTCTGCACTGCCACTTGGGAGAATTCCTGACAGCAGCCACAGTATGTCCTACGATAAAAACAGCCATCATGATTATTGTGTAACTGCCATGCAAACACTTGACCATGCTTTCTATCCTCCTCTTCCAGATAAAATCCACTTATGAACTGACTCCATTTTCATAATCAGAATATTTTGCATAAAAAGCTACACCCCGCCTTTTTCCCTGTTCACATCTTCTTACCTGAGTAAAAGTAAAGGTGGGGGAAAAAGGTGGGGTTTGGGAGCAAAGAGAAAGGAGGATACATTTTCTTTCCTTCCAGAAGTATGCACCACACAGAAAATTCTCTTCAGTACCTAATAAATACAAGTCTTTACATCTAAAGATTTACTCTAAAGATTAAAAGTCAGACTCAAGAGAGTCAATATATTTTTAATAATTAAAAAAATCTTTTATATATTCACAAATTCAACATTTTTCATTCAAGAAATTTATAAAAGAAATTAGGACAAAATTAAGCACACAAGTGATCAAATTTTTCTCAAATACACCCCTGCTACTGACATACGTATGACACAATAAACTTCAGCCCTGAACGAACGGTGAAAGCTCAGCTCCAAGACTAACCAAGTCTCATCTGCCTTCAGTCCACCAAAAGAGGGTAAATTTAGGATCGACAGTTTCCACATAAACACAACAGGCAGCCAACGCTTCATGTCCAGAACAAAACTATCACTTGAGGATGCCCAAATCTTTCTCATTTAGGTCTTAAGAAATAGTCTGGCTGACTCCCTCTTGCAAGAGCACCGCAATCACAACTAACTGCTGAACAATCATCAACAGGAAGACGCTGGAACTCACCAAAAAAGATACTCCACATCCAAAGACAAAGGAGAAGCCAAAATGAGATGGTAGCAGGGGTGAAATTACAATAAAATCAAATCCCATAACCGCTGGGTGGGTGACTCACAAACTGGAGAACACTTATACCACAGGAGTCCACCCACTGGAGTGAAGGTTCTGAGGCCCACGTCAGGCTTCCCAACCTGGGGGTCCGGCAACAGGAGAAGGAATTCCTAGAGAATCAGACTTTGAAGGCTAGTGGGATTTGATTGCAGGACTTCGATAGGACTGGGGGAAACAGAGACTCCACTCTTGGAGGGCACACACAAAGTAGTGTGTGCATTGGGACCCAGGGGAAGGAGCAGTGACCCCAGGGGAGACTGAACCAGACCTACCTGCTGGTGTTGGAGGGTCTCCTGCAGAGGCGGGGAGGTGGCTGTGTCTCACCATGAGGACTAGGACACTAGCAGCAGAAGTTCTGGGAAGTACTCCTTGGCATGAGCCCTCCCGGAGTCTGCCATCAGCCCCACCAAAGAGCCGGGGTAGGCCCCACTGTTGGGTCACCTCAGGCCAAACAATCAACAGGGAGGGAACCCAGCCCCACCCAATCCACCCATCAGCAGACAAGCAGATTAAAGTTTTACTGAGCTCTGCCCACCAGAGCAACACCCAGCTCTACCCACCACCGGTCCCTCCCATCAGGAAACTTGCACAAGCCTCTTAGATAGCCTCATCCACCAGAGGGCAGACAGCAGAAGCAAGAAGAACTACAATCCTGCAGCCTGTGGAACAAAAACCACATTCACAGAAAGACATACAAGATGAAAAGGCAGAGGTCTAGGTATCAGATGAAGGAACAAGATAAAACCCCAGAAAAACAACTAAATGAATTGGAGATAGGCAACCTTCCAGAAAAAGAATTCAGAATAATGATAGTGAAGATGATCCAGGACCTCGGAAAAAGAATGGAGGCAAAGATCGAGAAGATGCAAGAAATGTTTAACAAAGACCTAGAAGAATTAAAGAACAAACAAACGGAGATGAACAGTAACTGAAATGAAAACTACACTAGAAGGAATCAACAGCAGAATAACTGAGGCAGAAGAACAGATAAGTGACCTGGAAGACAGAATGGTGGAATTCACTGCCGCGGAACACAACAAAGAAAAAAGAATGAAAAGGAATGAAGACAGCCTAAGAGACCTCTGGGACAACATTAAACACAACAACATTCGCATTACAGGGGTCCCAGAAGGAGAAGAGAGAGAGAAAGGACCAGAGAAAATATCTGAAGAGATTATAGTTGAAAACTTCCCTAACGTGGGAAAGGAAATAGCCACCCAAGTCCAGGAAGCGCAGAGTCCCAGGCAGGATAAAGTCAAGGAGGAACATGCCAAGACACATAGTAATCAAACTGACAAGAATTAAAGACAAAGAAAAATTACTGAAAGCAACAAGGGAAAAATGACAAATAACATACAAGAGAACTCCCGTATGCTTAACACCTGCTTTCTCAGCAGAAACTCTACAAGCCAGAAGGCAGTGGCATGATATACTTAAAGTGATGAAAGGGAAGAACCTACAACCAAGATTACTCTACACAGCAAGGATCTCATTCAGATTCGATGGAGAAATCAAAAGCTTTACAGACAAGCAAAAGCTAAGAGAATTCCTCACCACCAAACCAGCTCTACAACAAATGCTAAAGGAACTTCTCTAAGTGGGAAACACAAGAGAAGAAAAGGATCTTCAAAAACAAACCCATAACAATTAAGAAAATGGTAAAAGGAACATACATATCGATAATTACCTTAAACGTGAATGGATTAAATGCTCCAGCCAAAAGACACAGGCTTGCTAAATGGATACAAAAACAAGACCCATATATATGCTGTCTACAAGAGATCCACTTCAGACCTAGGGACACATACAGACTGAAAGTGAGGGGATGGAAAAAGATATTCCATGCAAATGGAAATCAAAAGAAAGCTGGAGTAGCAATACTCATATCAGATAAAATAGACTTTAAAATAAAGAATGTTACAAGAGACAAGGAAGGACACTATATAATGATCAAGGGATCAATCCAAGGAGAAGATATAACAATTATAAATATATATGCACCCAACATAGGAGCACCTCAATACATAAGGCAACTGCTAACAGCTATAAAAGAGGAAATCGACAGTAACACAATAATAGTGAGGGACTTTAACACCTCACTTACAGCAATGGACAGATCATCCAAGCAGAAAATTAACAAGGAAACACAAGCTTTAAATGACACAACAGACCAGATAGATTTAATTGATATTTATAGGACATTCCATCCAAAAACAGCAGATTACACTTTCTTCTCAAGTGCACAAGGAACATTCTCCAGGACAGGTCACATCTTGGGTCACAAATCAAGCTTCAGTAAATTTAAGAAAATTGAAATCATATCAAGCATCTTTTCTGACCACAACACTATGAGATTAGAAATCAACTACAGGGAAAAAAACGAAAAAAACACAAACACATGGAGGCTAAACAATACGTTACTAAATAACCAAGAGACCACTGAAGAAATCAAAGAGGAAATCAAAAAATACCTAAAGACAAATTACAATGAAAATACGATGATCCAAAACCTATGGGATGCAGCAAAAGCAGTTCTAAGAGGGAAGTTTATAGCAATACAAGCCTACCTTGAGAAACAAGAAAAATCTCAAATAAACAATCTAATCTTACACCTAAAGGAACTAGAGAAAGAAGAACAAACAAAACCCAAAGTCAGCAGAAAGAAAGAAATCATAAAGATCAGAGCAAGAGAAACAAAGAAAACAATAGCAAAGATCAATAAAACTAAAAGCTGGTTCTTTGAGAAGATAAACAAAATTGATAAACCATTAGCCAGACTCATCAAGAAAAAGAGGGAGAGGACTCAAATCAATAAAATTAGAAATGAAAAAGGATGGCAGGGGGGTGGGAGGGGTGGTGTGATGAATTGGGAGTTTGGGATTGACATATATACACTAGTATGTATAAAATGGATAACTAATAAGAACCTGCTGTATAAAAAAATAAATAAAATAAAATTCAAAAAGAAAAAGTCACTTAAAAAAAAAAGAAAAAAGAAAAAGGAGAAGTTACAACAGACACCGCAGAAATACAAAGCATCCTAAGAGACTACTACAAGCAACTCTATGCCAATAAAATGGACAACCTGGAAGAAATGGACAAATTCTTAGAAAGGTATAACCTCCCAAGACTAAACCAGGAAGAAACAGAAAATATGAATAGACCAATCATAAGTAATGAAATTGAAACTGTGATTAAAAATCTTCCAACAAACAAAAGTCCAGGACCAGGTGGCTTCACAGGTGAATTCTATCAAACATTTAGAGAAGAGCTAACACCCATCCTTATCAAACTCTTCCAAAAAATTGCATAGGGAGGAACACTCCCAAACTCATTCTATGAAGCCACCATCACCCTGATACCAAAACCAGACAAAGATACTACAGAAAAAGAAAATTACAGACCAATATCACTGATGAATATAGATGCAAAAATCAGCAATAAAATACTAGCAGACAGAATTCAACAACACATTAAAATGATCATACACCATGATCAAGTGGGATTTATCCCAGGGATGAAAGGATTCTTCAGTATATGCAAATCAATCAATGTGATACACCACATTAACAAATTGAAGAATAAAAACCATATGATCATCTCAAGGGACACAGAAAAGCTTTTGACAAAATTCAACACCCATTCATGATAAAAACTCTCCAGAAAGTGGGCACAGAGGGAACCTACCTCAACATAATAAAGGCCATATATGACAAACACACAGCAAACATCATTCTCAATGGTGAACAACTGAAAGTATTTCCTCTAAGATCAGGAACAAGACAAGGATGTCCACTCTCGCCACTATTAATCAACATAGTTTTGGAAGTCCTAGCCACAGCAAGCAGAGAAGAAAAAGAAATAAAAGGAATACAAATTGGAAAAGAAGTAAAACTGTCACTGTTTGCGGATGACATGATACTGTACATAGAGAATCCTAAAGATGCCACCAGAAAACTTCTAGAGCTAATCAATGAATTTGGTAAAAGTTGCAGAATACAAAATTAATGCACAGAAATCTCTTGCATTCCTATACAGATCTCTTGCATTCCTGATGAAAAATATGAAACAGAAATTAAGGAAACACTCCCATTTACCATTGCAACAAAAAGAATAAGATACCTAGGAATAAAGCTACCTAGGGAGACAAAAGGCCTGCATGCAGAAAACTATAAGACACTGATGAAATAAATTAAAGATGATACAAACAGATGGAGAGATATACCATGTTCTTGGATTGGAAGAATCAATATTGTGAAAATGCCTATACTACCCAAAGCAATCTACAGATTCAATGCAATCCCTATCAAATTACCAATGGCATTTTTTACAGAACTAGAACAAAAAATCTTAAAATTTGTATGGAGACACAAAAGACCCTGAATAGCCAAAGCAGTCTTGAGGAAAAAAAAAAAAGCTGGAGGAATCAGACTCCCTGACTTCAGACTATACTACAAAGCTACAGTAATCAATACAATATGTTACTGGCACAAAAACAGAAATATAGATCAACGGAACAGGATAGAAAGCCCAGAGAAAAACCCACGCACCTATGGTCAACTAATCTATGACAAAGGAGGCAAGGATATACAATGGAGAAAAGACAGTCTCTTCAATAAGTGGTGCTGGGAAAACTGGACAGCTACATGTAAAAGAATGAAATTAGAACACTCCCTAACACCGTACACAAAAATAAACTCAAAATGGATTAGAGACCTAAATGTAAGACTGGACACTATAAAACTCTTAGAGGAAAACATAGGAAGAACATTCTTTGACATAAATCACAGAAAGATCTTTTTTGATCCATCTCCTAGAGTAATGGAAATAAAAACAAAAATAAACAAATGGGACCTAATGAAACTTAAAAAGCTTTTGAAAAGCAAAGGAAACTACAAACAATACGAAAAGACAACCCTCAGAATGGGAGAAAATATTTGCAAACTAATCTATGAACAGAGGATTAATCTCCAAAATATATAAACATCTCATACAGCTCAATATTAAAAAAACAAACAACCCAATCAAAATATGGGCAGAAGACCTAAATAGACATTTCTCCAAAGAAGACATACAGATGGCCAAGAAGCATATGAAAAGCTGCTCAACATCACTAATTATTAGAGAAATGTAAATCAAAATGACAATGCGGGGCTTCCCTGGTGGCGCAGTGGTTAAGAATCCACCTGCCAATGTAGGGGACACGGGTTCGAGCCCTGGTCCAGGAAGATCCCACATTTCCGCGGAGCAACTGTGCCCTTGCGCCACAACTACAGAGCCCGCATGCCACAACTACTGAAGCCCGCATGCCTAGAGCCCGTGCTTGGCAACAAGAGAAGCCACTGTAATGAGAAGCCCGTGCACCTCAATGAAGAGTAGCCCCTGCTCACCGCAACTAGAGAAAGCCCGCACACAGAAATGAAGACCCAACACAGTCAAAAATAAATAAATAAAATTTTAAAATTTATATATTAAAAAAAAAAGAAAGAAAGAATAATGCAGTGATAAACCAGGGTCCTGGTTCCTCCTCAAGGGATATACCTAACAATCTGATACAGATCTCTGACTGCTTCTACAGGAACTAAGGGCCCCACCCAGGTGGAGGATGTTAACTTCAGGCTGAGCAGAAGCACATAGACTCCAGACCGGTTGGAAGCAGAAGACTGATGACTGAAATTCCTTGAACACCACCTTATTACCTCCCCACCAACCAATCAGAGGATGGTTACACACGCTGCAACCCTCCCCCCGAATGTCACCTATAAAAACTCTTCCCCAAGAACCATCGGAGAGTTCAGGTCTTTTAAGCACGAGCCACCTGGTCTCCTTGCTTGGTCCTGCAATACACCATTCTGTTCTTCAAATTCCAACGTTTGGTTTGTTTGGCCTCACAGTGAGTTGGGCACACGAACTTGGACTCAACAACAAAATGACAATGGTCTACATTTTGATAAGTGTTTGGGTTGCAAAGGCAATGTTAAATTTTGCAAATTTGATAATTATATGAATTATATCATGGTCATATTGTTCTTAGCACATACTCACCAAAGTATTTAAGGGGATAAAGGGCGTGATGGCTGCAACCTACTCTCAAAGGCCTTGGTAAAAAGTAAATATATGGGGATTTTCCTGGTGGCGCAGTGGTTAAGAATCCGCCTGCCAATGCAGGGGACACAGGTTTGAGCCCTGGTCCGGGAAGATCCCACATGCCACAGAGCAGCTAAGCCCGTATGCCACAACTGCTGAGCCTGTGCTCTAGAGCCCACGAGCCACAACTACTGAGCCCGAGTGCCACAACTCCTGAAGCCCACACGCCTAGAGCCCATGCTCAGCAATGGGAGAGGCCACTGCAATGAGAAGCCTGAGCACCGCAATGAAGAGTAGCCCCCGCTTGCCGCAACTAGAGAAAGCCCGTGCACAGCAATGAAGACCCAACGCAGCCAAAAATAAAATTAATTAATTTTTTTAAAAAGGATAGAATTGTGGAGAAACCTCTTTAAAAAGAAAAGTAAATATATGTGTGTGTATGTGCACATATATATATGGAGGGACAGAGAGAGAGGGCAGGGAGGGATGGGGAGGGAGAGAAGAGGAAAACGGGGATGTGGTAGGGAAGGCACGCAGGCAAATGTAACAAAATGTTAATTTAATATTTGGTGAATCTAGGTGAAGTACAGTATTTGCGAGTTCCCTATACTGCATCTTACAACTTTTCCATAAAAGAAAAAAATTTTTTCATTTAAAAAAACAAAACATGCTATACACCTGAAACACTGTAAACCAACTATACTTCAATTTTTAAAAATTAAAAAAACAAAACAAGGAACAGCAAACTAGAAAGGGTTCTGGAGGGGCTTTCAGAGGCGCCAACCTAGTGGTATGACATTGACGAAAAAGGCAAAAGTTGTGTCATTGTGTACTGAAATCGACAAGTGTTCATACCGCAGATTCCAAGTCACCCAGAAAAGAAAATTGAGTTTAATATCTTTTAGTACATTTTGTTTAAGAAGACCTGTTAAGTATCCTTTTGAAAAATACAATAAATATGGTTACATATTTTTTAAGTGTACACTCCACAATTTTTTTCTATTCTGCATATACAATAACCTTTCAATTGAACAGTGAGTCACACTGAAACCTCTTAGAAGATACTGTACAGGGCAGTTACACTCCACACGTGTGGTGCAGCAACGACACATGATCCCAACCAGAGGGAGCACCCGGCAAACCGCCCTCCCGCGTGCACACAAATGGACCACTGACAGCACCCAGAAACACCGTTAACTGTAAGAAGCAGCCCAGCTCTCTTCTCAGCCTTCAGAACCAGGGTTAAGTTAGTGCAGATTCCAGAGAAAAACACAGGGATGGAGCCAGACAACAAAATGTATGCAGAACAATTCCAATCTCTCTTCTGTCCCTCACTATGCTATCAAGGAGGCTACTAGCAGATCTCTGGCGTGTGCTCACCATACAAAGGGCGGCAGGCAGGGGCTGCGGTGAGCAGGTCTAGGCACCCAGTAGTTTACATCTCTAGGGGAGAGTAAGGTGGGTCTCAAACACAGAGGGGCACGTGCAATAAAGGAACAAAAACCAGCCTCATTTTATCACTGATTCTATTATAACCACACAGTGGAGTATCCTCCCATCCTAAAATTATGAAGAGCTCATCATTTAAAATAGCAGCCTTCTTATTTTCTAAAGTCAAACAAACTTTTATTTTTAAATAAAAATTAAAACACACATATACACACACAACTTTCCACTTTAGTTTCCCTCCCTGCCCTATACAAGCCTTTCTTAAGCAAGGGCCTATTGGGAAAAAGTGCTAAATAACAGTTCTGGAGGACATCAAAAGGCACCACAAAGTAATAACAAGCAACTCTCTTACATACTTTTAAGAAAGTGTATTTACAGTCACAATTAAGTCTTAAGTTCAGTAAAGCTAATGTGTATTATTTTCTGTGTATGTTCTTGTTATTTCTAGCAGTGTAAAATATAACTAACTGTACCCTACAATTATAGCTGACTAAACAAAAGAGATGAAGACTGCATAATTAAATCTGTCCCGGGACTTCCCTGGTGGCGCAGTGGTTAAGACTCTGCGCTCCCAATGCAGGGGGCCCGGGTTCGATCCCTGGTCAGGGAGCTGTATCCCACATGCATGCCGCAACTAAGAGTTCGCATGCCACAACTAAGGAGCCAGCAAGACGCAACTAAGGAGGAAGCCCTTGAGCCGCAACTAAGGAGCCCGTCTGCTGCAACTAAGACCCAGTGCAACCAAATAGATAAATAAATATATAAATATTTTTAAAATAAAATAAATTTGTCCCATTAATCTGAGAAAACAGTTCTTATTAATTTTTAAAGCTGGTAAAACTACTTCTTCCAGAGCTACAAGAGCTTGAACAACACAGAAGGAATCCTAAAATAATTTAACTTTTAAAACAACTTTTACTTATGCTAATTACATGACATCTGTAATATACAATTGTATTATACGAAGACAAGCCACATTATAAAGCCTTTAGAGGTCATGAATAAATAAGCATACAAAAATCAGCCAAGGACTTCAAGGTAGTGTCTATGCTAAAATCTATTTCACTTAAAGTTCCATGATACCTCATCCAGAAAAATAAAATTTAATCCAGCTTGAAAGAAAAGTTGAGCTGAAGTGCGTGCAGTATCTGTATGTATATACACAGAAGTCACCTATCTTTTTTTTTTTTTTTTAAGTTTGGTGTATGATTTCCATACAGAAAAACCTCCGGTTCAGTGAGTCCTGACAAACACACTCAGCTGTACGGCCATGGAAGGTACGGCCTCTTTCCATCACCCCAAGAAGTGCTCTCGTGCCCTTCTGTACACAGGTCTCTCCCACCCTCAGCCCTAGGCAACCGCTCACCTAAGTTTTATTCTCAGAGCTTTGCCTTTACCAACATGTTGTATAAATGGAATCAAAGTTATATTAGTGTTTTGTGTTTTCACTTGGTAGAATGCTTCGGCGATTCACCCATTTCGCTTGCTGCCTGTGTCAGTAGTTAATTCCTTCCTAGTGCTGAATAGGATTCCACCGTAGGGGCGGACCACAACCTGCTCATCCATTTACCAGCTGTTGGGCATTTGAGCTGTTTTCCATTTTAAGTGATTATGAATAAAGCTGCTATAAACATTCATATACATGGAAAATATAAATTTTCATTTCCGTTGGGTAAATACCTCCAAGTAGGATTACTGGATTGTATGATAAGTATATATTCAACTTTATAAGAAACTGCCAAATTGTTTTCCAAAGTGGTTGTAACACTTTGCATTCCCACCAGCAAAGCAAGAGAGTTCTAACTGCTTCACATCTTTGTCACTGGGCATTGTCACCTTGTGTTGTCTTATTTTGTTTTAATGCCAGCCATTCTAATAGGACTGCAATGGTATCTCAGTGTGGTTGTCATCTGCGTTTCCCCAATGATTAATGATGCTGAGCATCTTTCTGTGTGCTTATTCTTATCCATATGAAGGGGATGAAATGCCTAATCAAAGCTTTTGGCCATTTTTTCAATTGAAGTTTTTATTGAGACATCTTTTTTTTTTGCAGTACGCGGGCCTCTCACTGTTGTGGCCTCTCCCGCTGCGGAGCACAGGCTCCGGACGCGCAGGCTCAGCGGCCACGGCTCACGGGCCCAGCCACTCTGCAGCATGTGGGATCTTCCCGGACCAGGGCACAAACCCATGTCCCCTGCATCGGCAGGCGGACTCTCAACCACTGCGCCACCAGGGAAGCCCCAGAGACATCTTTTTTTTTAACTTAAGTATAGCTGCTGTACAATATTACATAAGTTACAGGTTACAATATAGTGATTCACAATTTTTTCTTAATTTATTTATTTATTTTATTTTTGGTTGTGTTGGGTCTTCATTGCTGCACGTGGGCTTTCTCTAGTTGCGGCGAGCAGGGGCTACTCTTCATTGCAGTGCGTGGGCTTCTCTTGTTGCAGAGCATGGGCTCTAGGCGCGCGGGCTTCAGCAGTTGTGGCTCGCGGGCTCTAGAGTCCTAGACTCAGTAGTTGTGGTACACGGGCTTAGTTGCTCCGCCGCATGTGGGATCTTCCCAGACCAGGGCTCAAACCCGTGTCCCCTGCATTCACAGGCGGATTCTTAACCACTGCGCCACCAGGGAAGCCCTGATTCACAATTTTTAAAGGTTATACTCCATTTACAGTTATTATAAAGCATTGGCTATATTCCCCATGTTGTACAATATATCCTTATAGTTTATTTTATTAATAGTTTGTACCTCTTACTCCCGTACCCCTATACTGCCCCTCCCCAATCCCTCTCCCCAGTGGTAATCACTAGTTTGTTCTCTATATTAGTGAGGCTTTTTTGTTGTTATATTCACTAGTTTGTTGTGTTTTTTCAGGTTCCGCATGTAAGTGATAACATACAGTATTTGTCTTTCTTTGTCTGACTTATTTCACTTAGCATAATGCCCTCCCAGTCCATCCACGTTGCTGCAAGTGGCAAATTTTTGTTCTTTTTAATGAGACATCTATCCTTTTTAATATAGTTAATCAAAGAAGAAATGCTGAAAAGTTTGCATATTTTGATAAGCCACTTAGAATTCATGAGGAGTAGACAAAAATCTAAGATGCTTCCTTACCACCCCAATTCCCAACACCCTACTTGCCCCCCCTAAAAAAAAAAATCAATGATATGCCAAAACAGGTAGAAAGAAAAAAAATCCCCTCCTCTCCTTACTCTGAAGGTAAAAACCACAGGAAAAGTTGTCTCCCTACTTCTAGGGACAGGAATGGACCAATTTCCCTATTTTTACAAGTATCTGCTGAAACCACACTCTTTCCGTAGCATGAGCCAGGAACACCTGATTGGCAACTACCTGCAGAGCTCTGCAGATGCAGTGGTAATGCAAGTCAGCATGGGCGATACATACACGCTGAATACGTGGCTGGCAGCACAGAGAGGAAGCATGGCACTGAGGGGAGGTCCGCGGGCAGTTCAGCAGCACGACACACCTCGCTATGAAGCATGACCCACGTGCAGGAGCACAAGGGCTAAGACTTACTGCAAAGGAAGCTGAAAACTTGATAAGCACCATATGAAACCTTGGGCAGGTTTCTTAACATCTCTAAGTCCCGTTTCTCATCTACAAAACGTGAATAATAAATGCTACCTTCCTGAATTCCTATAAAAAATTAAATAATATTCTAACTCACACAACGACTGACACATAAGTGGCAGCTATTATGATTATTACATTCACCCAAAGTTCCTGAATCACAATGTGAGACTGGAAAGATAAAGATGCACTCTTCACAGAGCTGTGCGTATGAAACTGGAGGCTCACACAGCAGGTAACGTGCACACATTGGATGCACTGAACTAAATGCAGGTGCAGGGTCCCGACCACACATGAAAACTACCAGGTGTTTACATAAGAGGTGCCCTGGAGCTGGCAATCATGAAAGCCTCTGTGGACCTTATTTCTTATGATTTTGCCTCAGCGTTTCAAATGCAGTGACACTTCTTTGCAAAAGCATCTAATCTAATCACCCTTGGTCTCGCATGACCTCATCATGAACGGCTTACTTTCCTCCAGGATGCTATAGCTATGCCATACAAATTAGACTGGTGCTTACACACCTCAGTGACATTTTCCACCCACTCTGCTTGCCACATTCCCAGTGCAGCCAAATGTGGAACAGCTTCTGGAACAGCTTCTTAAATGCCCTGTTCTTGCCTGACAAATGGAGCGTAGCTTCAGCACAGTCCGGCGCCAATGATTGGTTTGGACAGCCAGATGCCAATTTTATTTTTTGTGACAGGTGCTCTATAAGGATTTTTTTCCATGAATCAATACATAAAATCAACAGTTTAAGATTATCATTTGGATTCAAGTGTCCTGATATCTCCTATGCTCAGGTTTTAGGACAACATTAAAAATTTACATCAGACGTTTAACAATCTGAATCACATTTCCCATGTAAACCTGTTTAAATCTCTTAAGGGTAGAGTCTGTAACTCAGTTAATATGTACAGTCTCTGTACAATCTAGGTCCATCTCTGTGCTGATTCTTGCACTTTCTCTACCTAGAATGCCCTTCCCCAGCTACCGCCAGCCCTCCTTATCTTTCCCTGCAGGCTCCCCCAGGAAGACAGTCTTCCCCTCCCTCTGCACTTCCCACCATACTTTTCTCCATCAACGTTTCTACCTTGTCTCCCTGCTCCTGCCCCATCTGCCTTATGTTCTTCAACCCGGGCACCGTTCCCAGCAGGCAGGAGGAATATCTGTCCAGAGGAGGCAGGGAAAGGGCAGGTGTGCCCGGGGGTGAGACAGAATTAAAATACTTGATCAGTCTTACTTACAGAGCTAGTAGAGGAGGTGAGAACTCTTAGCCAGACTTAAGAATATTAAGCAAACAGGAAAAAAATGTGGCCATTAGAGGTCCAAGAAAGCAGGAAAACAAAAAGTTGAACAAAAAAGGAAACATAATCACACTGAATTAACTGGCTCAACAGTGAGCAATGTTTACAAAGTGAAGAAAAATTAAAAACTAAATTATGGGTCTAAACAAAAATTGTGATTTAACTATATAGCGAAGTTGAAAATGTAACTTTTTCTATAACTGATGCATCCGTGACTCCTGACTAGTACAGAAATATAGTTAGGAAACATGGATGCAAACGCTAAAAGAAACGTCTAAAGCGGAGGATTCCAGGAGGGGCCTCCAGGAGGGGGGCACGAGATGCTTAAAAGATGTCTTAATTCACAAAATGGGGGTCTTCAGAGGGTCTCAAGGCAGCCTTCCTTCTGTCTACCACCTTCCCACAAACCATTAACCCTGAAAATGATCTCCATACATATTTCAGCAACTCCGCTCCTCCAAAACTTTGCTTTGCTTTCTTAGGGTTGCGGTTGTAAACTCCTCCATCCCAAGTCCCTGCCTTCTAGCCCAACATCCCAAAACACAGCAAGAACCAAGAGCCAGCTCTGGCAAAGCAGCTTCGGGAGCAGAGCCATTCTGCAGGGGCTCAGGCAGGTCAGGGGCTTCTAATGGGGCTCTCGGGTAGATCCAGGGGCCTGGACCTCAGCATCACAGCTCTGGACTCACTCTGGGGGAGGCCAGAATTACTCATGTGGTCTGACCGTTTGTCTGGAGCTGGGGGAAACAATTACAGGAACACTGGTTAGAAGGTTATTTTCCTAGGCTTATATATTTTCAAATACTGGGGGAGGAAAAAAAAGAGCCAACGCAGAATCAGTGGATTATGTCTTGGCGCTAAAAGCTCCACGGAGCTGGGGCAGAGGCTCTTGGTCCATCAGGAGCGGGCCTGGCATCTCACCACCCTCCCGCCAGGCTTTTCTTCCACTGCGTATTGTATCAAGAAGATTTCTGAGTAACTTCTACTAAATACTGCCCCCTCATGTAACCGTCTTGTGCTGTACCAAGATGAGATATTTTTAAGCGCTAATGCTACTGAAAAGCTACACTTGATATTCTGCCTCTTGTTTGGATCTACTAAGAGAACTTATTTTGTGTCAAGCATTAAATATTCCTTCATTCAGCATTTAGCAAAAACCACCTACGGGTCAAGCAGAAAAGATGCAGAGGTGAAATAAAATCTTTTTTATTTCGAAGACTCTAGGAAACAGACTTTCACCCAAATAAATGTTACAGTTACAGGAAGAAACATATAATCTGGACTGGGAGGAGGGAATGAAACAAGGCTGTCACCTCACGACCTGCGACACAATCACACCTGGCACAGCCATGCAGAAGAGGCTCCTCTGGCAGCCAATAAAGAGCAGTGGGAATTGGAAAAACAGGAGTAAGACTTCCGGGCCTTGCTAGGAAATTGAAACTGCATGACATAATTTCCCTTCCCTAATACCTAGCCTCTGTAGAAACAGAAGTGGCTTGGGAAGAAAGAGAACAAAGGAGGAAAGTGAGCTGACCTTCAGAAGGAAATGGAAAAACAACCAGGGCCCTGCCACTTGCACATCCAAGACAAGGACACTGGCCAAAGTGAAATTCAACACAGTTATAAACTGTCATGAATACTGAAGCCATGAAGTCCAAGTTCACGAGACTTTTACCAACACAACATATTGGTACAACAAAGTGCTTACCAAGGCCAATACCCCAGGAGAGATGTATGAATCGTCTACCAACTGTCTGTCCTTGATTTACCACTAAACTGACCAGAAAGAGCAGTCTTTGGAAATGACAAACTGGGATAGAATCTCAAGTTTACAACTTCCCAGCGGCGGAGCATGAAACAAATTCCGAAGTTACAAATTACAAAGAGCCCAGCCTTCCTCTCATTAAAATGGGAAAACCCCCACGGAATAACTGCTAACATCTGTGAGTGCTGAGCACCTTACACACCTCCCACCACCCTGGGAGGTGCTAGTAAAGAGCTAGTAAGTAGCTAAGTTGCCATCTGAATCCAGAGCCCATGAGAATCAGGTACCAGAGTAAAGGGCACAAGCTCTGAACCAGACTGAGTCTGAATCCCAGCTTTGCATTTTCTAGCTTAGTAACCTTTAACCTCTCTGTACTTAAGTTATGCAGATGTGAAAGAGGGGAGAGGAGCGACCTCACTCACGGGGTTATTGTGAGGACCCATTGGCAGCTATGACCTGGTGTTTACAAGGCACCAGGCACTGTTCTAAAGCATGCGATGTTGTTGTTGTTGTGTAATATCATTATTATTACACTATCTCAGCAAAAATATATACGTAGTATCTACACAGAGAAGGTACTAAATAACTTCTGTTTTTTCTCTCACTTACTCTGCAAAATTCACTACCTTTTGTTTGTTTCCACTGTGTGTCAAAGAAACCCTAAGACAGGGGAAAGAAACATCAAAGCAAAACAAGACACCAAGACACAAGTGTAGCAAGAGAATCAGACTCACAGTTCAGAAGGCCACCATAACTCTGTGACGAAGCCAAACGATGATTTACAAATACTCCTAGTTTCTCTTTCCTCTTTCCATAGCGGTCAGAAAGAACCTGACAAGAAAAGACAACGTGCGTTTATAAAACCGTCTTCGCCACCACTTTTTCAAAGCTCTATTGTGTTCATCCCCTCACAGTCAGCTTCAAAACCTATCACGCATGCCGTGCCAGACCTGGAATGAGGGATAAAAACATGTTATCAAGTCCCTGCCTTCAAACCTACATTCCAGTTAAGAAGATACATGTGGAAAACTGAAAACTATTAAAACATATCAACAAGCATATATTAATGAGGCACAAAGTTAGCGAATAAGTTCAGGGTAAGATCACCAACAACATATACATCTATTTCATCCTCTCCCACCAAAATCATACGAAAGAGATATAAAAAAATTTTAAAAACAAAACATAGCTCAGGCAGAACTGAAAGGAGAAAAAGAAAGAGAATTCTGGAAGCTGTGAGAAAAGTTTCTCACATGGAAGATAAAGACCAAAACAAAACAAATAAGAAAAAAAACTTGGAGGAAACGGAAACTATGAAAGACTGTAAGCATAGTAAATGACTCAGCAGGCCAAGGAAGCCAGATCCTAAGCCAGCAGTGGAAAAAACTAAGACCCAATTCCATTTACACATCGGTATCCCAGAAGGCTCAGAACTGGCAGCACCAGTGCAGACAACTGGCGGCGAGGAAGGTGGAGGCCTAAACACAGAGGAGCAGGTGAAGCTGCTTAAGCCACAGCCAGAACCTCAACACCATCTCTGACACAGACTGGACGGTCACTCCCTGGAAAAAGCAGAGCGTCTCTGGACTGAAGTCCCCCTGTCCAGCTGCACTAACACAGGCGGATTTCATCAGCGTACATAACTCAATGGTGGATGCTTCAGCTTCCCACCACCCACCCACTCAGCCCCCAAAATTCTACAGATAAGAGTCTGGGGAATCTGATCAGGCCAAGGAGAAAGACCTAAAGATACACTGGGGATTCCCCAACAAATGGCCCACCCAGAATATCCTGATGTAAAAGTCAAAAGGCCCAGTCCACGGCAGACGGAAGGACAGGGGTGGGAGGGTGGGAGGGAAGGAAGCAAGGAGGGAAATAACTTGAAAGAAACAGAAAGTATATACAATCAATAACCTAGAGATAAGAAGACACTGCAATCAATAAACAAAAACAGGATGTTCTTTTAAAAGAACAAAAAAAGTACTCTTGGGTATTAAAGAACCTGAGCACAGAAATAAAAAACTAAAGAAGAAGGTTAAGTCAAATTGAAGACATCTCCCTGAAAGCAAAATAAAAAGGAAGGAAGAAAGGGAGGAAGGGAGGGAGGGAGGGAGGAAGGCAAGGAGAAGGGAGGGAGGGAAGGTGGGAAGAAAAGTATACTGGACTGAAAGTATAAGAAAATTACAGAACTCGTCTCTAACACCCAAGTTGTGGATAACAAGACTTCCAGAAAGACAGAACAAGGAAACAGAAGGGAGAAAATCTTCAGCACAATAACTTGAAAAAATTTTCCCATAACTGAGGGATAAAAGTTACCAGAATGAAGGTCCCCACTAAATAAGCAGAACAGTAGATGAAAAGAGACCCACACTTCATGACATTTAAAAAGACTTGGACAATTTTTTTAATTCCTACAAGCTTCTAAAGATGGAAAGGAAAAAAGTTACATGCAAAGAATAAAAAATTAGAATAAGCTTCTGAACTGAAAACCAGTACCATGGCGCACAGGAGGCAATGGAGCAGCGCGATGCCAACACAGAACTCCACACCGGCCACACCACCAATCACCTTCTCCATCATGCTCACTCTCAAACTTTCTGCCTCTTAAGCATCCTACCTCAGGGAGCCACTGGAGAAAGTCCTGCACCAAAATGTGAGCATAACAAAGTAGGAGGAAGTCATGGACAAACACGAGCTTCGATGAAGAGATGAGGGCATCTCCAGGATGACAGTGAAAGGAGATTCCAGAACAGGAGCTGTGCGGCAGGAGAGGACAGTCGGAGCAACGTGGCTCATGAGAAGGAACGTGAAAGGAAGGCTGCCGCACCTGCCCAAAGACACTGGACCACCTTTCTAAAGTGATTCACCTCTGTATGGTGTGCTCCACCCAAACGAAGAAGTCGGTCAAGAAAGACATACACAAGTGATACCACAAACATGAAACTCAACTCTGGAGAAAAGCCAAAGGATGAGAGCAAAGGAACGTCCAGGGGCAACACCACAGGAAAAGGCGTAAGAAGCGACCAGCTCAGAAAAGAAGAAAATAGAGATCTCCAGGAAGTCGTACCCCAGAAAGAGGATGTGAAGAGTCTATGTGACTGACCCTGTGGAAGATTTACTAAAAGGCTATCGGAAAGGATGGGGAAAATGAGCAGCAGGCATAAAAAGAACTAAGAACACGGGCTTCAGCGGTCAAAGGAAGGTGACTATCCATCACACTACCCTGTACGTCTCTCTACAAGGTACTCACCTACTGTCGCATCACCAATGACTTGCTTCTCTCTGCCCCTCACTGGCCTGGAGACCTTGTAGAGGGCCATTTCTCAGCGATCACTTTCCAGAACCCAGTGTAATGCTTGCTACAGCAGTGCACATGACAGCAAAGGTCTTTTTGCGTTTATTCACGTACTGAGTACCTACTCTACATACCTGGCATTCTTCTAGGGAACTAGAAGTCAAAGACATACAGACTATGCTTGGCCTTCAAGAGTTTAAACTATTTTTATTTCTGAGAAAACAAATACTTATTCTATATCCTCATCCTCCCCAAAAGATGAAAAGTTCACCAATGGCTTACAGAATTTCAATAGGCAGGTTATCACTAATGGATTGGCACCCCAAGACATGAGGATGCTTTTTTTTTTTTTTTTTTTTTTTTTTTTTTGCGGTACGCGGGCCTCTCACCGCCGTGGCCTCTCCCGTTGCGGAGCACAGGCTCCGGACGCACAGGCTCAGCGGCCATGGCTCACGGGCCCAGCCGCTCCGCGGCATGTGGGATCCTCCCGGACCGGGGCACGAACCTGTGTCCCCTGCATCGGCAGGCAGACTCTCAACCACCGCACCACCAGGGAAGCCCCCTGATGATGCTTTTTGACATGGCGTGCACTGTGTAATATGAGAAGTGTCAGCCTGGTGTTAGGGAATCTGGCCTCCCGCAAGTTATGACATGAGGCCCTTACGGATCGAGCCCAATCTGACTCTCCAGAGTCCTAACATCTCTCAACATTGGTCTCCTAGGAATCCTACACTCCAGCAAAGGTAAACTACTTCCAGTTTACAGAACACATGTGCCCTCCCTCACACCTCTATGCCACTTGCAGGTCCCTCCACCTGGATATTCCTGCCCTGGCTGAACCAGGATGCACAGCTGCAGGGAGCCATGCCCCTCTCTCCTGCACGCCCCCAGCATCCCATCACTGACAGAGGGATCTCTGGAGTGACTGACACATGCCATGCATGGTACCGGGCACTGGAATACACATCAGTCAACAGGGGAGACACGGCCCTGTCCCCAAGGACCCGTGTGGTGTAGCTTCCGGTTTAACACTCTTACTAGAGTGGATGTTAAATCCGACCCGATCTGTCAGCCTCTCCCTCCACCGAAACAGCAAGATTCTAGGGACAATGGCAGCCTCTTTCAGCTCTGCAGCCTCAGGACCGACACACTATTAAATAAAACCAAAGTTAAGGTCAAAAAAACCTCCAGTCAGTGGCAGGAGGTAAGTCACATGTGCTCTTTAGAGGCCCTCTGCCTTTTCTTTTCTTCTCTTGTTTGTTTTTGACCTCTTTTCTATTAGAGGAGTACAAACCTGAAAACTTCATTCATTGAAATGCAAGTCTCTGACAATTGGCTTTCTTCCTGCTGTGAAAGGCAAAACACTCCCCAGGTCTGGTTTTTGTTCACCACTATATACCCAATAGTATACACTGTATCAAGCACGTAGAGCACATAATCAATAAACATGTACTCGATGCATGAGTGATAATGCCTGAATAAATGAATGGATACACTAGCTCTTGAGTGCCTTATAACTGCTCTTTGCTTCATACTGTATTTTAAGGAGAATTCAAGTAAGTAACAACATTTCGTTTTAAGCAACAGGAGGCCTGCTCACTTGCCATGTTAGCAGTGGGAGACTCAGTACATGCTGAGCTCCAGCACTCCTGTTTATCACATGAGCCAATCTATCTTTATTAAGAATATGAAGCTATGCATTTTAACTACAAAACTGATCAAATATAAGCATAAAAATTTGAACTAGCTCAAATAGAGCAGAAAACTAGATATTTCCCGAACTGTGTAATTAAAATACATAAAAAAAATCTTTTGCTCCAGATAAACAGAAACTAAGCTTGTCTCACTATATAATAAAATACACTGCCAGGTCCCTGAAGGTATTTGTAAGATGGATACTCTCTACACTTTGGGCATGAATGGTGTGTTTTATGATGGGTATAAATAGACACCTGGGCTGCTCTGAACCCCTTTGCCTTTCTAACATGCAAACTAAAATTTCCCACCAGTCTCACACTCCAAATCTGTGTTTCATTAACAGGTAAAATATTTCCTTCCATCATCTTGCTTACAGTGTTCTCACTTCAATGCACAATCCAACGTGGCCAGCTTTCTAACATCCATCTCTCAGTAAGTCTCAATAACAACCCTAATCATCATACAATGACAGCCCTTCTCCTAAGTGCTTTATAAGCACTAGCTCCTCACGCCTCTAGCTGGTTACTATTAGTGTTCCCATTTTACACATAAGAAAGCTAAGTCTGGGGCTTCCCTGGTGGCCCAGTGGTTGAGAGTCCGCCTGCCGATGCAGGGGACACGGGTTCGTGCCCTGGTCCGGGAGGATCCCACGTGCCGCGGAGCAGCTGGGCCCGTGAGCCATGACCGCTGAGCCTGCGCGTCCGGAGCCTGTGCTCCACGGCGGGAGGGGCCACAACAGTGAGAGGCCCGTGTACCGCAAAAAAAAAAAAAAAAAAAGAAAGCTAAGTCTGAAAGAAATTAAGAAATTTTCAAGGTCACACAGCAAGCAAGGGAGAGATCAGGGATTCAAACACTAGCTTAACAGCACTTTTAAAATCATGATGCTATTCTGGTTTCCCAAATTAACCAGATAATATTACTGTTAAAACAATGAACATGATCTGGGCTTTCCAAAGCAAGCACAGCAGAAAAACTCTTCCTAAAGCTGAGTAACATTCAACATGACACAATGACAAACTGTAAGTTATCTGGCTCGAATTAAGCATGTAGGCTGAACTCCTGGAGAAGAATTGGTCTTTGATGCTAAGTGCTAACTAAGGCCGAAACCCACTATTTCTTAACCCACAACATCGTAACAATTTAAGTTAACTGTGACGGTCTCCAATGTCCAAAACATACAACCATTTCACACAGGCTGCCCTTCCTCTAAGCTCAGTCTACCACCAGTTTTGTATGTAGGCAAGCTGCAACCTGAATCCTAAAAAATATTAGGTTAGAAGTAACTTTCTGAAAAAACAAAAATATATAAAGAATGTGAATATGATTATGAAAATCATCTGGGCAACCAAAAGCTTCTTTATGCTTCAAACTAATTTTCTAGCCAAAAATATTCTAATACTAGACTGTGGTGCTGCGCACAGGTTGGGATGCAGTGTCTCAGGCATCTCTGAGATGCCTGGTACTAAACTAATGACTAAGTGAATACATTAACAAGAAAGAAGAGGTAAAGCTACTAAATTCAGAGAAAACAATATTAACAACAACAGTCATAACAGATCGCCTATTATGCCTGCAGAGTAAATGATGAATATAAACTGCCTTCTAGTTCTTGGAGAAACTGATCAAACTAAATCGGAGAATGATTAAGATTAGCCTTCAGGAACTTCCCTGGTGGTCCGGTGGGTAAGACTCCGCGCTCCCGATGCAGGGGGCCCGGGTTCGATCCCTGGTGGGGGAACTAGATCCAGCATGCATGCTGCAACTAAGGCCCGGCTCAGCCTAAATAAATAAAAATAAATCTTTAAAAAAAAAGATTAGCCTTCAAATTCCCACGACAGAAATATCTACATTGTTAGGAACTGTATTTGTTGAACATAAAGTTGATTCTTTCCTTATTTATTTATATGACTAGCCATGTACGAACTATGTTATACCACATTTGTAAGAGAGTTATGATAATCTCTACCTAACAGATGAGATAACAAAATTAAAGTTTAAGCAACCTCGTCACCATCACACAGAGAGCAAGGATCAGATCTGAGACTCAAAGTAAAATCTGTCCAAAGTCCATGCTCTTAACCGCTGCTCTACTTTGCACTGTGAATAACATTCCCAGAAAATTCTACTGTGCAAAAAGGCTTAAAAATATTAACAAAACACTATTCTACTCAAATTAATTAATAGGCACAGTTAATATATTCAAGACAAGTCAACCCTTCAATCACACTCAAAAGAACTAATGGTTATTACGGTATATCTAAGGGTCATTTTGTCTACCTGAGAGAGACACCAAAAGAAGGACCTATGAACCAAATTCAAGAAGTAATTAGAAGGAGCATCTCCTGTAGGGACCAAGAGAGGTAACTGATCAAGGGACAGTCATTTGGACATTAATGGCCCAGATGAAACCAGAAACCATCATTACCTGCACAATGGAAGCAGTGTGCAAGTGCAGGGTCCCAGATCTAGGTAAGGAAGAGTAAAGCACACTTTATCCTGTCTCTCCTGGAGACAGCAAAGTAAACCTGGATGGAGCAACTGCAGAAGCTATTTAGTGAAAAGTACACAGTAGCAGGTGGATTAGGAAAGGAGACTGGAATTCAAACCACCACCAAATTAGCAGATTTAAATATGACAAAGAGCCCCTAACAAAATACCCTAAATGTGGAGGATGTGCTCCACATATATTCGGCATAGGAAGAGCCAGGCACACTTTGATTCCCATGGGAAAAGAAAATCAAGATAAGTCAATACTGAAATGAAACAGATGTTAGAATTAGCCCACAAAGCCTTTAAAGCAGCTATTATGCAAATAATCCCATAAACAAGCACACATCCATATACCCAATATCACAAATTCTTTTTATCTCTTAAATCCACAGGCTTTGGCCCCCACCACTCCATAGAAACTTCTCTATCCAAGATCACCAATAATCTCCAAACTGCTCGACCCAGTGGTCAGTACTCTGGCCTCACCTGACAAGAGTCGGTCACTTCCTCTCCCCTACTCTTGGCTCCCAGCATGCCGTCTTCCCCTGCTTTCTTCTCAGCTCACAGGTGCCTCCTCCTCTCTCTAACCAGTCAATTCCAGAGCCCCCAGGGCTCTGTCCGTTCTCCTCTTGGCTGTGCTTACCTCCCAGGCAAGCTCACTCTGAATGCTATTTCCTGCTAACTCTAAAATGTGTCTCTAGTTCAGACCCGCTGCCCAGCTGTTGTCCTGGACGGACTGCTGTCAACACTGCATTGCAGCCACCACCTTCCACCTTCTCCTGTGCATCACAGAGGAGAAGCCAGACCTGGGTTTCCCCAAACCCCCTCCTGCCACAACTCAGGGCTGGAGTAACTAATAAGAGGCACTTGTGCAAGGCTGGTAAGATGAACGAGAAAAGTACCCTCAGGAGGCAGCTGTGGGCAGAAGCATAGCTGCAGGTCGAGGCGTAGGGAGAAAAAAGAATTCACCAACTGTGGTAGCTAAAAGCTAGAGTGGCTTCCACAGAGAATTCCCAGTGGCCCCAGAGGGAGACCCCAGGAACCACCTGCTTCAACCACTGAGATCAGCAGCAGCGGCTCCAACCGTCCAGGTCACTGTTGATTCCAGATGAGCTCCTGGGACACATACACTGTAATGGCTGCTTCCTTGACCTTCAACCCTGCCAGCCCTACAGCAACAGATGCTCCTATATTGAAGAAACATCTAGAGTGGCTTCTGTTTTCCTGACCAAACCGTGACAGAGGCACTGTATGCTGGGACCAGCCGCTAGCCCGCTCAGAGCAGTGAAACGTCGCCAAAGAGAGCGGCGTAAAATGCCCAGCAGACCCCTCAAAGCTCAGGCGTGGCGTTCCGACACGACCCTTCCGCACGCGGCCAACTGCTGAGGGTGTCATCCCTAACCCTTCCTCCCATGCTCCCCACCCAATCTGGTCGCCTTTTCCTGCAGAACACACCCCGAAACTGCCCTTGGCGTCACATCCCCCGGCACCAGGCTGACCCGAGCCACGAAGACGGCAGCAGCCACGCCCACACAGCACCGGCCTCCCTGCTCCCCCCCTGGCCACCCCAGCGCCTGTTCCCAACGCCGCACGTGACTCGGACTCTCAATCAGACGCACCACTTCTCTGCTCAAGATCCTAGACAGTCCCTCAGTTTACACGGATGTTTGCACGGCCAAAGAAATGTGCTGAGAAAAAACAAACCTGCTTAAGACTATCAGCCTTTCAGCAAGAACAGTTGCTCAAAGAGTTGAGGACATGGGAAACAACATCAATAATCAATTAAAGAACAAGGCAAATGATTCTGGGTGGCTTTCCTTGGCTGCTGATGCGTCAACAGATGGTTCCCACACTGCTCGGCTATTTATTCAAGGAGCCAATGGTACTGAGGAACTGGCCTCCAAGAATAGTGTATGTGGGGCTTCCCTGGTGGCGCAGTGGTTGAGAGTCCACCTGCCAATGCAGGGGACGCGGGTTCGTGCCGCGGTCTGGGAGGATCCCACGTGCTGCGGAGCGGCTGGGCCCGTGAGCCATGGCCGCTGGGCCTGCGCGTCCAGAGCCTGTGCTCCGCAACAGGAGAGGCCACAACAGTGAAAAGCCCCGCATACCGCAAAAAAAAAAAAAAAAAAAAGAATAGTGTATGTGGAACTACAGGTGAGAATATTTTCAAAGAACTGGAGAAAACACTAATTTAGTACAACCTGAAGTGGAATACAAATGATGACAGTAAAAATATGTGGGGAGGGACTTCCCTGGTGGTCCAGGGGCTAAGGCTCCGCACTCCCAATGCAGGGTGCCCGGGTTCGATCCCTGGTCAGGGAACTAGATCCCGCATGCATGCCGCAACCGAGAGTTCACATGTCGCAACTAAAGATCCCACATACTGCAACTAAGACCCGGCACAGCCAAATAAATAAATAAATATTTTTTAAAAAAATACATGGGAAGCAGAAGAAGGGTTGGCTGGACAAATTTACAAAGATTATGAAAATGCAAGCTGTACATGTATAGCTTTTAAAACCTGTAAAGCTTTTAAACATAGTTATTTAAACTATGGTTATTCATTGTATTCTTCATCGGCACGTACTCTGTGCGAAGTATTTTAATCTGTTATGTGTTACTGAACCAGTAGCATCAACAGCAAACTTCACTGAAATATCCTGACTTGTCCTCCCATACAGCAGTTTAATGACTGGGGGTAGGTTTTGTTGTGACTTGTTGACCTCAGAGCCATGACTGAAAATTTTCTGAAAAAGACCTTCCTTCAATTATCACTGTTATCGAAAAATTGTATTCAATGAAATTAGTTGTTGCTAAAGACTTGATAATATTTCTTAATGAATTCAACCTAAAATTACAAGGCACAACAGTGCTTATATGAGAGACTTCTACCGCACTAAAGTCATTTCAATGACAGCCAGTGTTTGAATCACAAGTAACACCACGCTTCTTTACACTCTCCCCGTGCTATCAAAAGTTACAACGACAAGCGAGATTTCCATTCCCACACAAATTCACAGCAGTTACATTTCTGAGTTTAAGCTACAGCAGCATTTTTTGAACTTGATGCAAGTATAATGAAAATTTACATATTTCAAAATCCATTTAACTATGCAGTTGAGGCCCCCCTCTAACCATCAATTGGAAGTGATTAATATGCAATATAATGACATGCTAAAAGGCAAATATCAAGAAGAACCTAACAAAATTCTATAAATGCCTTCCAAGCAATGAATATGCTCAATTAAAATGATATACTCCTGCACTGATATTAGGATCTGAGAGTACCTATCGGCATAAAGACATTTTCAAAGGTGAAACACATAAAACCTCCTGGGCAGATCAGCATTAAGAGGTGAGTATTGTAATTGACTCCAATGACAGGGAGCACTGACTTCAAAACTCCAATTAAGGAAAATGTTATCCCCTTCCTCCCCCAAAAGAGAATTCCATTCTTCTCATTAGTGGACCTGTGTTATAAAAAAAATTATATTCAGTTATAATTTGAATTCTGTCCATGAAAAAGTTGTAGAAATTCTGTGTTCTCTCTTATCATAGAAGTATTTACATAATATCCTTGATTTTGCCTATTAGTCTGAAAAACCTAAGATATTTCCTTTTATGGAAACTGTGTGCCTTTACAGAAATGTTTAACAATCCATTTTAGTCAACTAAATCCCCCTGTCTTCTACACACAGGTACAGTTAAGACATATTTCACCCATCTTCAACTTTCTCAGTTGATCTTCTTTTTGATTTATGTCTGCATTTTACATTTATTCCTGATAAATTTTAACTTTACCTTATTGATTTCAGCATTTCATTACAACCTGTCAAAATATTTTAAAATTCTGATTCTAAAAATGAGCTGACTCCCAGCATGACTCCTTATCTTTATTCAAGTCCCTTATAAAAACATTAGGACAGGTGTCAAAGATGACACACTTCTGGAGACATCTTTACTTTGGTGTAGAAATTCTGATTTTTCAGTTTTGTGGTGAATTATACTGCGTGTGGCGGCAACATATATCTTCTATCTAAAGGCAATAATTCCTTGAACTCCCTAGTAATGACAGAAATAATAATTAACTTCTCCAGGCTTTGTGCAGTAAAGCATGAACCTTGCCCAGGGAAAGGTCTTGCCTGCGCACAGCTCCTGGGAAGTCACCTCTGAGCCCTCAGAACCTCCGGCCTGATTAGGCCGCCTTAATTTAGCTGGGGGCCTGAGGTCACACATTCCTAGGAAGAAACTACACTCATTTTTGGTGCTAGCAAATCCTACTTAAAGGTGACACCTGTCCATCCCTCACAGCCATGTGACTATTAAGAGATGTCTAACAGTATGTAAACTTCAGCTCTAACATACAATAGCATGTTGAAAACATTCCAGGACCGTTGGAGTCCCACACACCTGGCCGGCCTTCTATGTACCAAAAACGTGTCTTGTTTTGTCTCTGGAGGGGAGGAAAGGCTGGAGATACAGTTCCACTTCGGAGGGGCTGCATGTGTTTGGGGTTTAGCTGGCAGTTTGGGATGTATTACATTTAAAGTAAAACCCCTGTGATTTGGGATGATTAGCTTAAACCTTTGCAGAGTGCCAGAAGCAGACAATCTAACAACAAGGAGCCACTCCCCCTGGGTGCTGGGCTCCCTTTCAATAATCCAACAAGAGCCCTAGAGTTCTCTCCCCAGGGAAAAACAACACACAATTCTGCTTACAACTGAATTTCTGGGGCTCACGGACCTAGGAAACAATGTTTCTTTCTCAAAGCAACTGCGATCCCTAGTAAACTCAAGAGCAAAGAGAGCTTCATGAACTTGTCACCCCAGGAGAAATCTGGGAGCTGTCCCAGAGTTACCCTGGACCCCTCTCGCGGCCCTGCCCCGTCATTTGCCTGGTCGGGGCCTGGAGATTAACTCAGAAACGGGCTTCAAATCAGTCCCCTTCTCTCCTGTTCCTAAGTCATGCCCTTGATCAAGGCTTTCTTCATTTATCTGTACAACATAACTGTATGCCTAAAAGAACACAAGCTATGGAACTGGACCATCTGAACTCTGCCCGTCACTTTACCAGCAAGTGACACCGGGCAGCCATTTCCTGAGTGACAAACGTGTGCTTCCTCCCCCTTCTCAACCGCTTTACTGTAACACCGCCCACACTGATCCAGTCCAAACCTCCTCCAACCGTAGAAATCTGTTCTATATCAGAATCAAGTACAAACTGCTTTGATCCTGCCTATAACGCCAACTTCACCTCCTCCTCTACCCAACCTGTCCTGTACTCCAGATTTGACAGAGACATTCAGCTCCACAAACCCCGGCCCCTCACGCCTCCACACCAGTGCGGGTCCTGCCTTGAAGGCCCTTCCTGCTTCCCATTTTCCACTCGACTTCTACAGATCCTTTCAGACAGGTAGAACCTGCAGAGGCCACTGCATCTGGTCCACAACCAGTTTTTGTATGGTTCCTTAGCTAAGAATGCTTTCTATTTTTGTAAAGGGTTAAAGAGGGAAAAAAAATATGTGACAGGCGATACGCGGCCTGCAAAGCCTGAAGTGTTCACCGTCTGGCCTTAAACAGAGAAAGTCTGCCGACACCAGAGCTTAACCATCAATGGGGACACGCCCTCCAGTCCTCAGAGCCCCTGCTGTGACACAGCCACTGACCTGAACCAGCCCCACTCCCCTCTTGTCTGTATCACCAGGGCTTAATACTGTATGAGGCACAAGACAGGTGTTTAATAAATGCTGAACAAATGAATGAACTGACTAGACCAGCTCAAAAACAAACCAGGGAAACACATAAGTGGAAAAAGACTTAGCCTTTAGTAGTAAAACACTACGTAAGTCGGGTAAAGATCCTGATCCTAGCACTTCACATTTGTCCAAACTTTACACAGTAGCTGCACAAATACCCTCAATGGCTGCGATTATAAATACTAGACTTTATAGGTAAGGACACCAAGACTCACAGAAACTAAACAACTTGTCAAAAGTCACCTAACAAAAGGCAGAGAGGCAATATCTGAACCCAGGTCTTCTGCTTCTCAGATGACATACTCTTTCTTTTAAAAAGACCTGCCTCCCCACACAAACCATGATGCCCAGACCCCTTCAACTACCAATACCTGAGACGTTAGGGGAGGGATAAAATTTAATTTCTGACTCATTATTTAATTTTGATAATTTTCAAGTCAATGCTACTTTTTGTAAACAAAACAAAAATGAAATGGATATGCAAAATAAGCACTAGGCTAAAAGACCATGGTATAACCACAAACTAAAATTTTCTTTCTTTCCTTTTCTTCAATCAGTCCTTAAGAAAGTAAAATTAAACAGCTTAATTAACAAATGCCACTGAAAGGAAGCAGCTGCAGGCACAGCATGAACCCCTGCCCATCGGCTAAGCTGAAACAAACTGGCAGTGGAGGCAGTCACCTGTCCTCAAGCTTCAGCTTGGACAGAACAGAGTCCAAGAGCTGAGAACGTCTATTAACACCTCGACTTCAGGCAGGAAACAAAACAAGTATTTCCAGAGGCAGAAATGAAATATAAGAAACTCTTATTAAATAAAAAAATTTAGTCTAATCTATTAATCTAATCTTTTTGCAAAACCAAGGTATAAATTATGCATAGCTGGAATTTAAGGACCTAGGTGCCCAGAAGTTTCTGAGTCAGGACCAAGATGTATCCAAACTGAACTAGGATGTGCGTCTATTAAAGATAACATTAATTTCAAAGAAGTGGTTCCATACAGAACACATTTTCTTACTACAATCCCCTTTTAGAAATAAGTCACAAGGTACATGAAAAAAATTCACTCATTTGGAATTTATCAAACACTAAAATAAATCATAAGTCATCAAAGGAATCTTAATGGAAATTAGAAAATATAGGGAATTCCCTGATGGGCCAGTGGTTAGGACTCCATGCTTTCACTGCCGAGGGCCCGGGTTCAATCCTGGTCAGGGAACTAACATCCTACCAGCCATGCAGAGTGGCCAAAAGAAAAGAAAATATACCTAAATATTGAACATATTTATTGAATGGAACAATAAATGTTTTATGAATAAATAATAAAAATACCTCACATCAAATTGTAGCCCTTGGGCAAAGAAAGATTCCTTAAATGAGACCCCAAAAAAACTAATCATAAAGAAAAAGACTGGGGCTTCCCTGGTGGCGCAGTGGTTAAGAATCCTCCTGCCAATGCAGGGGACAAGGGTTCAAGCCCTGGTCCAGTAAGATCCTACATGCCGTGGAGCAGCTAAGTCCGTGCGCCACAACTACTGAGCCTGCGCACTAGAACCTGCGTGCCACAACTACTGAGCCCACGTGGCACAACTACTGAAGCCCATGTGCCTAGAGCCCATGCTCTGCAACAAGAGAAGCCACCGCAGCGAGAAGCCGGCGCACCGTAACAAAGAGTAGCCCCCACTCGCCACAACTAGAGAAAGCCCGTGCACAGCAACGAAGACCCAACACAGCCAAAAATAAACTAATTAATTTTAAAAAAAGGAAAAAACTGATAAAGTCAATGATATTAAAATTAAGAACTTTAGTTCCAAGACACCTCAACAGTAAAAAGACAAACCAGAAACTGGAAGAAAATATTCACAACTTATAATGACAAAGGATAGTAATCCACACGTAGAAAGAACACCTACAAGTCGATAAGAAAAACATAAGATGAAATTAGGTCAATGTTTTCACAGGTCCTTCATAGAAGAGAGAAGAGATATGACCAATATATTAAAAGAGTATCAACAAAGTTAGTAATAAGAGAAATTCAACTTAAAGCCACAAAAAGATATTATTACATAACCACCAGAATGGTAAAACTGAAAAGAAGACAAAATAAACTACTAGCAAGGATGCAGAGCAACCAGGAGTGGGATATAAGTTGGCAGGGGTGCTCCAAAAGCAATCTGGCAGTAAGCAGTCAAGCTGAAGGCTGGCCAGCCCAGAACCGGCATCGCACTCCCACGTGGGCAGGCTGGACACATCCACACACGTGGGCAGCCAAAGACGCGTCAGCAGCGCTTGCAAGAACAAGGCTGCAAACCACACAAATGCCCATCAACTGGAGGCCAGGTTACACAACAGTGACAGTGAATGCACTGATCACGTACGGCACCTCCCACGGGTCTCAGTCACAGTGCTGAGTGGGAAAAGGCAAGTCACGTGTAGTGTGATTCCCTAATAGAAAGTTCAACACAGACGAAACTAACACAAAAATAAGAAATGATAAACGCAACATGCATTCAGTGACCGCTGTTTTAAATGCTGGGGATACAGTAGTGAACAGACATTTTGCCCTGAGATTTTCTGTCACAGCCAAGTGACAAAGAAAATAAAAGTGAGTAAAATACAAATGATATCAGGCCTTGAAGAAGGAGGCTGTAGCTAAGGGGGCTGAGGGGACGATGGCTATGCAGGCTTCACGATGTGGGAGGCGGGCTGCGGTGGGCAGCAAGCGGGCCTTCAGGGCGGGGATGCTCCATTGCTGCAGCTGGGCCGTAGGTGCTGGGCTTGCTTTATTCTTCTCTACACCAGGGTGGCCCCATTGCTTGTTTTTGTACAGCCCATGAGCTAAGAAAGGTTTTTACACTGCATATGATTAAAGAAATTATTAAAAGTATAATAACATTTTGTTGCATGTGAAATTACATGAAATTCAAATTTCAGGGTCCAGAAATAAAATTTCTGTCTGTACTGGAACACAGACAACTCACTCCTTTACCACAGCTGCATTTGTGCCAGAATGGCAGGGCTGAGTACTGGGGACAGAAGCTGTAGGTGGCCTGCAGAGCCCAAATGTGTCCTGTCTAGGTCAGTACGAGGAAGCTCACCTCTGCGGACTTGGGTACCTTCCTCTGGGAGATCAGAGCACTCTTGATCTACACCTTACGTACATCTTACACATGTTCTTCTGTATCTCTTCAATGTTTAACAAAATCATTTTTTGAAAAAGACTAATACACTAAGTGTATTTCTCTAATGAACCTTGTTCTATTAAAGCTTCATGCTGCTTCTTCATCCTAATGACTAAGTTTTAAAAAAACAAGATATGTACTGCTATCAGGAGCATTAAAGCAAGACAGCAAAGCAAAGCAAGCTACTGTTTATTTTGACTCAAGTACAAGAAAAACAGAAAGGGAGGGAGAGAGGGAAGGAAGGAGGGAGGAAGGGAGGGAGGGAGAGAAGGAGGGACGGAGGGAGGGAAGGAGGGAGGGCTTTTCCACTCCAGTTTCCAAGGCTGTGGAGAGAACCACAGCCTTGCTTAACACCCACCTCATTAAGACTATTAGATGTTTCTGCGCATCACTGACTTAAAAAAGCTGTACAGTTACACCTGATCCCTTCCAGTCTTCTGAAAGAAATGTGTCATGAACTGTTATGTCACATTTTAGCAAGGGCCACAATATCTGGCCAACATTAGCATATATGTTCCCGAAGCAAGTGCCTTCACATCTTTTAAATATAAGCCAGTATCTCTGATTAGAGTTAATATTAATTAATGATGCCCATTAAAGGTGGTGATGAATACAGGGAGTTCATTACAACATTCTGTTTTTGCATATGTCTGAAAATTTCCACAAAGTTTTAAAATAAAATTGAAGATTCATATTTTAACTTTAATTATTAAGTATAATATTCATGTAATAGAAACTCACACAATTCCCACTTATGCATGTTTCAAAATCCTTAGTATAAAATGGCTTTCCATCACCCTTACTACTGGCAACTTTTTTAAAAAATGCTTATTTAAAAATCTACGTGAGGGGCTTCCCTGGTGGCACAGTGGTTAAGAATTGCCTGCCCATGCAGGGGACACAGGTTTAAGCCCTGGTCCGGGAAGATCCCACATGCTGCGGAGCAAATAAGCCCGTGCGCCACAACTACTGAGCCTGCGTTCTAGAGCCTGAGAGCCACAACTACTGAGCCCGCGTGCTACAACTACTGAAGCCCGCGTGCTACAACTACTGAAGCCTGAGCGCCTAGAGCCTGTGCTCCGCAACAAGAGAAGCTACCGCAATGAGAAGCCCGTACACCGCAACAAAGAGTAGCCCCCACTCGCCACGACTAGAGAAAGCCCGTGCACAGCAACAAAGACCCAACGCAGCCAAAAATAAATAACTTAAATAAATTAAAAAACAAAATCTATGTGAAGACATAGCACTGCACCTTCTGACCCTAGCAGAAAGGAAGAGGCTGACAGCAACGAGCTGAGAAAGTCAAAGGACCTTCACCCACAGGAAAACAAGCTGCATCAGCTGTGCCTCAACGTTCTCTGTGTATACAGCAGTAAATGAAAGAAATACCCCCATTCTCTTTGAGCTGCAACATTACAAAATGGGCAATGATGCAGGGAGGACTGAGAACTTTGAAAACTGGCAAACTTTTACTGTAAATGTTTACTGTTAATAGTTCTTACCTTGTGTGAAATATCTCAAAAGGTCACGCACTGGTGAACACCAGAACCTTACATGTTGCGCATCACCTCGTTCTCTCATCAGCCTATGGTTCTATTACTTGGCCGACTTAAAGGACAAGGAAATGGAGTTAGAGAAGTTAACAAACTAGCAGCCCAAGACCAGAGAGTCAGAGTCTGACTCCAAGGCCATGCCCTTCACAACTGCACTGCCAGAGGTTATTCAACGTTCCAACTAAGTGAGGCAACGTCATCTTATGACCCATACTCGGAAAACCAGTACCTTGCTACTCAAAGTGGGGCCCAGGGACCACCAGCACGGCACCACCTGAGAGCCTGCTAGAAATGCAAGATCTGATGCCCCACCCTAGACAGACTGAATTAGAACCTCAAACCTAACGAGATCCCTGGGTGATGTGTGTGCCTGTTCAGGTTTGAGAAGCCCTGATACAGAGCACGCTCACACTGGATTTTGAGGTAGTTTATCAGTTCAAATACCCACCCTGGTACAGTTAAATTGAGCTTTCACCTCTTCTGCTTGCCCTCTGATCCCGAAATGAAGCACAGGAGGGCTGGCAGGCGACTCCACAGGTGGCCACGAAGAGGACTGACGCGACCAGCCCACGTCTGTGGCCCCAACCTCTCCCCTCCCCACCCTCAGTCCCATTTACCACCCCGTCTTTCGGACAGAGCCCCTGCAGCCAGGCTGCACTTACTGAGCCAGATGAACCCTTCTTCCCAGAGCAGCAGGCTACAGACGACGGCTACGTGCCCGTGCCCCCAGTTCCTTGAATCGCGCCCAGCATCCGGGGCGCCCTGCAGCAGAAAGGGTCAGCGGGGGCTGCTGCAGCACGTGCTCTTATCCTAATGCTCTGTGAGCTACAAAGAGAGCTTCCGACACAGCCCCAGCACTAATAATCCTCTTACCAATTCACAGCGAATACTCAGTGAATGGATGGAATATCCTTTTGTGACATTTTCTTAAATCCGTGGTTTCTGCTACCTCTCTCGATGCCAGAATCCAACGTACGGTGCAGTAAACCAATCTCTGCACGTTCCCACCGACATGTAGCTTTGCCTGTGCTTTCCTTCCGCCTAGAACACTCTCCCCCTCCTCCTCCCCCTCCCCGCCAGGCTCCTTCTGTTGACCCCTGGGGATGGAGTGGCAGCGTCCTGTAGTCCCCCGCAGCTCTGCCCAGCACCTGCTAACCATGGCACTGCCGCTGCCTGGTCGCTGGACTACGACCCGCTCGGGGCAGGGACTCAGCTCAGCGCGTGCTGAGCGTTCTCCCCAAATGCCAGTTCCATCGGCAGATCTGTGAGCGCCCCGCGGCCTGCCCTCCCCATCCGCACCCTGACAGCCACAGCCTGCGACCCACACCCACCTCACGGAGAGCCTTCCCCAGAAGCCTTAAGGGGCTCAGCCATGTTTGGCTGCAGGCAGATTCCTGAAAATGGCCAACCTTAAGCAGCAAGGGCAGCTCTGTTAGCGGCTCTCCGGGGCAGACTCGCCGCCACGAGGCCCCGCAGAAGCTCTCCCCGCAGAGGCTCTCGGTCCAGCCAGCGCTGCCCCGCAGACTTCCTGCAACCGTGAAAACCTTCTCCCCATCTGCACCGTCCGAGGGGGAGCCGCTAGTCACATGTGGGTACTGAGCCCTGGAAGTGGGGCTAGCCTGGCTGCTGGACAGAACTTTAAATCGGATTCCATTTTAACTTAAACGCGTGGCTAGCGGCTACTACAGGCGACGGCGGGCCCAGGTTCAGACTCTAGTCACTGGAGTGAAATGAAAAAGAACTTTCCTTGGCTCCTTAACTGCAGGCTACGTTGTTCGGTCCAACCCTCCCCTGAAAAAGGCTTAAAAAGACGGATAAAATACTTTAAAAATCTTAAACCAGAAAATGATAGGACAAGAAGGAAATAACAAAATTAAAGTGAACTCAGGAACCCAGAGAGAAACAAGCAGAGAAACCACCTCCGCACGGAAGTCATTTGACAATTCTGAAATTTTCGACTTTCCTTTTCGTAACAGTGCAGGGAAAGAGGGACAGGAATCAAAGCCAGGCCCCCCAAAGTGTCTAACCCTACCTCCCTAAGCAAGACCTCAAAAGCTACACAGCTCAGGATGAGAGTAAGCAAGAAGTGAATCAGCTCACGAAGAGAATGACAGCTCTGTGCGGTCCAGAAAACCTCAAACCTTGGACTTGGTTTAAGGTGGTCCCAGACTGGCTGAAGCAGAAACAAATGCTCTCTGGAGGGAGCTACCTTCATTCTAGGCCTCGAAAGAGTCCTCCAAGTAATGTGGACCCCTATCCCACACCACAAACAAAACTTATCTCAAAATCAATCACAGACCTAAATGTAACACCTAAAACTATAAATATTCGAGAGGGGGGAGGGGGACACAGGAGAAAATCTTTGTGACCTAGGTTAGGCAACGGTGTCTTAAATATGACACCAAAAAAGCACAATCCATAGAACAACAAAGTGATAAATGGGACATTATCAAAATCTGTAACTTCTGCTCTTCAAGACACTGTTAAGAGAATGCAAAAAACAAGCCACGGCATGGGAGGAAAGCATTGAGAGTATCTCACAAAGGACCTGTATCCAGAATATATAAAGAATCCACCCGTAAGAAAAAGTTTTTTCATGGGCAAAAGATCTGAACACCAAATAAGATATACAGATGGCAAGTAGACATATAAAAAGATACTCAGTGTTATTAAGGCACTTGGGAAATGTAAGTTAAAACCACAATGAAATATCATGACACACCTATTAGAATGGCAAAAACTTAAAACACTAACCATCGTGTTGCCCCGATGATACAGAGCAACTGGAACTCTCATACACTGCTGGTAGGAATGTAAAATGGTACAGCCACGTTAGAACACAGTTTGGCACTTTCTTAAAAAGCTACCCAAGTTCAAAAAGAGTCATGTATCACACTGTTCACTGCAGCACTATTTACAACATGTAAAGGACATGGAAGCAATCTAAGTGTCCATCGACAGACGAATGGATAAAGAAGATGTGGTACATATATAAAATGGATTATTCAGCCATAAAAAGAAATGAAATTGAGTTATTTGTAGTGAGGTGGATGGACCTAGAGTCTGTCATACAGAGTGAAGTAAGTCAGAAAGAGAAAAACAAATACCGTATGCTAACACATATACATGGAACCTTAAAAAAAAAAAAAAAAGGTTCTGACAAACCTAGAGGCAGGACAGGAATAAAGATGCAGACGTAGAGAATGGACTTGAGGACGGGGGAGGGGTAAGGGTAAGCTGGGACGAAGTGAGAGAGTAGCACTGACATATACACACTACCAAATGTAAAACAGATAGCTAGTGGGAAGCAGCTGCATAGCACGGGGAGACCAGCTCGGTGCTTTGTGTCCAGCTAGAGGGGTAGGATAGGGAGCGGGGGAGAGAGATGCAAGAGGGAGGGGATATGAGGATATATATATATGCATAGAACTGATTCACTTTGTTATACAGCAGAAACTAACACAACATTGTAAAGCAATTATACTCCAATAAAGATGTTAAAAAGAAATAAAGCTATACAGACACCTACCATATGATCCAGCCATTACAACCCTAAAAACCATCCCCAGGAAAAATAGAAGCCTAGGTCCACAAAAAGACTCATACAAAAATATTCATATGCTTTATCCATAATAACCCAAATCTAGAATCAATTCTCTACACATTGATCTATACATTTAGTGTCATCCCAAACAACAACCAGAAGAATTTTCTGGGAAGTTGCCAAGTGATTCTAAAACATATACAGATCTGCAAAGGGTTGAGGATAGCCAAGGCACACTTGGAGGAGAACCAAGTGGGAAGAGGTCCACGAGGAGATAAGACTTATTATAAAGCTACAGTACTGTAGGCAGCTTAGTGCCAGAGGGATCAAATAGAGTCCAGACACACACATATATATGGACCTTTCATTTACAACAAAAGTGTCGCCACAGAGCACTGGGGGAAAGGAGCATTTATTCTTTTTAAGAAATGGTGTTGGGACAACTAAGATGTCCACATGTTAACGAAAGTGGATCCCTCCTTCACACTACACACCAAAACCAATTCCAACAGAATTGTAAAGTTAAAGGGGAAAGGCAAAATCATAAAGCATTTAGAAAATAACAGGAATTACGTTCATTATCTCAGGGTAGGGAAAGACACAAAAAGCACCAACTATAAAGGAAAAGACTGATAAACTGCACTACATTAAACTTAAGAACTTCTCTTCATTCAAAAAAGAAAAAAAAACAACCCACCAAGCTAGTGAAACTGCAAGACAAAGTAGGAAGAGACAGTGGCAAAATATACAACCAACAAACGACCCGTGTTCTGAATACACAGAAGTCTACAAATAAATTTCTTTAAAACTAATAGAAAAATATGGGCACTTCACAAACCAGTGAATACAAATGGCCAGTAAATGCATAAAAAGATGTGCAACCTCATTATAACCAAGAAAAGGCTTTTAAAACCACAGGGCGGGGGGCACCCCTGGTGGCGCAGTGGTTAAGAATCCGCCTGCCAATGCAGGGGACACAGGTTTGAGCCCTGGTCCGGGAAGATCCCACATGCCGCGGAGCAGCTAAGCCCGTGCGCCTCAACTACTGAGCCTGCGCTCTAGAGCCCGCGAGCCACAACTACTGAGCCTGCACGCCTAGAGCCCGTGCTCCACAACAAGAGAAGCCACCGCAATGAAAAGCCTGTGCACCACAACGAAGAGTGGCCCCTGCTCACCGCAACCACAGAAAGCCTGCGCGCGGCAACGAAGACCCAACGCAGCCATAAATAAATAAACAAATAAAATTTTTAAAAAATAAAATAAAACCACAAGGTGGTAATAATACTACAGAAAAGAACCCAAGGCGCTGGGAGGGGAGACTGACAGGGGAACAGAGACAGAAGGGGATGAGCTGAAGCTGTAATCTGAGAGAAGGCTGCTCAGGGGATGCAGCCTGATGGTTGGGGGGAGGGGTCCCAGGAGAACCATCCACTGACATCCACTGAGAAGCTGCTCTGGGCCAGGCACACTCAAATGCACTTGCCCTCCGCATCCTCAGGTTCCGTATTCGAGGCTCAAAATATTGCGGAAAAATCCCAGAAAGTTCCAAATAGCAAACCTTGAACTTGCCACCTTGGCAATTATTTACATAGCATTACACTGTGTTCGGTATTACAAGTAATCTAGAGACGATTTAAAGTATACAGGAGGGTGTGCATTCAAATGTATGTATGTAAATCATATGTCATTTTAGGTAAGGGACTTGAGCATCCAAGGAACTTGGTATCCGAGGAGGGTCCTGGAACCAATCCCCCACGAATACTGGGCAGAGAGCTATACATTTAATGGGAATCACATTAATGCCAACTTTAATTTCACTTGACCAATTTTAAGGAGAAAGAAATTGTTCCAAATAGCTCTTTCCACCAGCTCATTTCTATTATTTTTGCCTTCATGCAGCTGCACAGTTACTGAAAGCTTGACCGTGGTTTGGGGGGGCGGGGGGGGTGGGAAATTCACATGGAAGGAACCTTCTCACATTACACTTAATTCCATCTGCCTTTGACTAGTCGTCTCTACCTTTGTAACAACTTTCACACACTTAAAAGACCCCTTACCACAAAAGGCCCACAACGGCGTCATTCGCTTTAGTCTCTGTAATTCCAGGACCTCAGTAGGAGAGACTCTTCTTCAATCATCAAACAATCACTGACTGACCATCTACTATGGCAGCATGAGGAAAAGATAATACAGAATCCTTGTCCCTCCGCTTATAATAGTCTATTTACCAACAGATGCATCTAATTCTGCACGAGGCACATCACCAATCCCATTTGGTACACTAACTTTTACTTAGCCGCCTTCTTAGGAAAAAAAGGAAAGGACAAAAGGCAAAACGAAATTCATTAAATTTAGATATGAATGTAATGCTAGGCATAGAATCAATTCACACAGTGCTGCTTCATTAGTCACCCCAAGACTTGGCAATCACCCTGACTCTAGTATAAAGCTAGCCAATTTTTCAGCACCAAAGCAAAACCACCAGGGAACGTGTGCCTTAAGCACTCACATGTACACACTCTCCTGTTATTTGCCAAAAGCCACAAGTCCGGGAGCCACACAAACTGCCACTTCAACATAAGAGTGTTCGTTTAAAATCCACACCAAGATTCAAAATAATTAAGTGGTCTCAGCAGAAAACATTCAAAATCCCTACTAAACAAAAGGAGTTGTGAGGTCTTCTCAAGACTCTAAAAACCCTTAGAAACATATTTAAGAGTCCTGACATGAAGGCAACCTCATTAGCAAATCTAAGTGGTCAAAAAGACCGTACACATACCTCTACCATTTATGACTGATGTCTGCCTGCTACAACTGGCGTTTCTTTTAAAACACTCTAAAGCAGTGGTTCACAAACAGTAGCATGCATCAAAAGCTACTCACAGCAAGCTGAAACTGACCACTGGCCCCGCCCCCAGAGTCAGATTCAGTAGGTCAGAAGCAGGGCAGGAGCATTTGCACTTCTAACCTGTGGCTACTTTGAGAACCAATTCAACAACCTGAAGCTTCCTGGTCTCTGGGAGAGTGCCTGTTTCCCCACACCGTACAGCAAGACTAAGGGGGAGCTCGCTGAGAAAGAACAAACTGCTCTTTTTTACCCAAATGTTGACTTTCCCCCAAGCAAAGGTAAGTGACCTGTCACGGCAAGGAAAAGCTGGCATGTTGTATATGTAACTGGCACTGCAGCAATACGAAAATGGGTTTTTGAAAATGGTTTCAGGGCATAATGGAAAACTCTTGTAAAGCAGCCAATGAATCCAGCTGATTAGTAAAAGACACGTTAGAGCTTCTGGACCAGTCATGAAGGAGCTTTTACAAGTTCCGCTCATTTTGTGTCACCTTGAGCAACTTTCTATGTCTGCAGAACTTAGGATGAGTCCTCAAGAACACAAGATCAATTAATAAGGGATCAGCTTCTAGAAAAAGAGAACAAAACTGTAAAGGGGCAGAGGAGTATTTTTTCCCTGGCCCAAGTTTGATGACAGTGGTAATCTAAAATAAAGCAGACAAAGGTGAAAACACGACAATCCAATTCTTCCCTGGTATCAAGTCCTATGTGGTTTTAAAGTGAGGTCCTTTACCAAGGCAAACAAAACAGCAGACAGCTAACTGATGTAATAGCTGTCCTCCAATAATTAATAAGTCTGGGTTCTTCTACTCAATAAATATTGTGTCAGGTACTGAAGATGGAAAAGTGTGTAAAACAAAGTTTCTGCCCTCATGGTGCTTAAATCCTCATGAGAAGACACACAAGCCACTAAAAAAATATGTAATGTGTAAAATCATTTAAGCTCTTGCCTTAGGCCAGCAAAGACAAATGCATGGTGTTTTGGTCACCAGTAGACACGACGAGCACCTTGGACTACTTTCAATACAGAATATGGGGGCAGAAGGGAGATCCTAGGCACACACAGCCCACAGACACGACTGTTCAGGTTCTTCTAAGCCTTGGTTTTCGCTGGCCCCAAATAAAGGAGCAGAGTATATGCCGACTCTTAAAAGCAGAATGGGGCTTCCCTGGTGGCGCAGTGGTTAAAAATCCGCCTGCCAATGCAGGAGACACAGGTTCGAGCCCTGGTCCAGTAAAATCCCACATGCCACGGAGCAACTAAGCCCGTGCACCACAACTATTGAGCCTGCGTGCCACAACTACTGAAGCCCATGTGCCTAGAGCCCGTGCTCCTCAACAAGAGAAGCCACCGCAATAAGCCTGCGCACCACAGGGAAGAGCAGCCTCTGCTTACCACAACTAGAGAAAAGCCCGCATGCAGCAACAAAGACCTAATGCAGCCAAAAATAAATTAATTAATTTTAAAAATACATTTTAAAATAAGCAGAATGGAAAATTCTAAGTTGATGAGAGTAAGCACACTCATTTCAGAAACATTTATAGAGCAGCAATGTATCAGAGGTTGTAAATACTAGGATTACTACAAGGGGCTCACACCTGTGTGAGAAATGTGCAATTTGTTCTTCCCTCACACACTCCTTGCTTCCCACAAAACTGTCTTCAAACATCAACCCCTCAAAAAAGTCACCAATGAAAAAACTGTAAATGTGGAAGTTACTAAAGCACATCTTGACAAATAAGCAGTATCAATCACTGCATCATGCATTATACACTTTACCTAATTCTAAATTAATTTCAAATAATTAAACAATTTTGATATATTAATTAAAATGTTTACCTATACTATGTTGGCCAGATCAGAACTTCATGATCTGAAAGTGTCAGATTCAAATAGAAAATACAATTATCTAAACTTTCCCAGACATGGTCATTACACTAGCACACTATTTATTCCTACTGCAGAAGACTGGATTAAGATTTTACAGACTGCTGCTTTTCCAGCCAGGGAGGCCGCAGGCAGGCTCTTAGGAGCTGGCACTGCAGAGTCCCTCGGGTCTGTCCAAACCGTCCACCACTGTGGGCTGAGGACCCGGGCAAACTACTCTAACTCGATGCTTGCAGGGTTTCATCTACAAAAGGAGGATACAGACAGCAGTACAACTCAGCAGTTCTAGCGAGTAATAAAGGAGATAAAGCACTATGGCACCCAGCTCAGGCCTGGCACATGGTGTTTAACAAATGCAACTTACAGGATAGAGACTCTCCCACGCTTAATTCACCTGTAAAAAGGTAATAACACCTACCAACAGCACAGGGCACCCACACAGGTACCCAGTAATGTTCTTCCCCTACCACTGGAAAATATTCAAATGTGTAACTTCAGTCATTCTTCTTGATGTGAAAAATGAGTTTATAGTAAATAGCTATGTACGTAAATAAGATTTAGGTAGGATTATCTTAATTAAATACAAAGTTTGTAAGGAAACACCTTTGTGTTCTTAAAAATAGGTAAACTTTGTGGTACTGCTACTAGTATTTTTCTCTGAGGCTTCCAACTGCTAAAGAGTGGGAATAGTGCCACTCGGGGAAACATTTATTTCCTACTATGTCTATAAATCATTTCCTTGCTATTTATGCAAATCAGACTATAATTAACAGTTTTGCTAAAAATTCCATTTAAACTGAAAGTTTAACTATATATGTGTATCTGAATTTCATTTCCATCACAGAGCCTAGTAAAAAAACAATACAACTGTTACAGACAGAAACAGAGGGGGCTCCTCTGCTGATTTACAATCAGAAACACATTTGTGCAGTTCTGAATGATAAGATTTAGCACAATTCCTAGAAATTAATGCCAGAAACTGGTACATACGAATTTCATTTCTCTTGCACCGGGCTGCCTTTTGGTAGTCATGAAATGAAGAAGAAAAAAGAACCCTGCCAAAATGTCAGTAGAGAGAAAAAGCAATAAAGGGCTCAAATAATCCACTACTAAACACTGTTTTACAGAAAAGAAGGAAAAGAACCATAACTTCTGAATGTACCTGGGTGAGCTAGAGAAACACAGGTGCACCCAAGGCAAGCTGGAGCTGCTCTCCATCCTTCTCCATTCCAAGGATCCTTCTAAAGGCTGATAAGCAACTTAACATTTGAATGCTTCTTTGCATTCATAAACTTCTTGGAGTTTATTACTATTGACTCAAATAAGGTCATTTACTCTGCCCAAATTTTTTAAGTTAACATTTTAAATACAGACATCAGTGAAAATTCTCAAAGATCCCCACAGTAATTTTTTCTAATTATTTAAGGGATTTCAGTAAGAGGAAACTAATGAAAATATGTTCTTAAACTAGAGCTTTATGGCAAAATAAAGTACTTCGGAAACGAAACTTTTCTGATTTACTAGCAAAAAAAATAAAAACTCATTTAAAAACTAACTCATTTCACAAATATGATAAAAATAACAGAATTTTTTACCAATGGCATTTTTTGCAGATCTAGAACAACAACAACAAAATCTAAAAACGTGTGGAAACACAAAAGACCCCAAATAGTCAAAGAGATTTTGAGAAAGAAAAGGGGAGTTGGAGGAATCAGGCTCCCTGACTTTAGACTATACTATAAAGCTACAGTAATCAAAAGTAACAGAATTTTTTTAATGCCACTGAAATTTAAAACCAGATTTATTCTATCTGAAAATGTCTAAACTGAAAATGTTTAATTTAAAAAATTAAAGATTTACATATTGTATTAACAATTTGAATTGCATCTTTTGTTACCCTTAAGGCAATTTTTAATTATTTTTCTCAAAATTAAGACACATTAAAATATAGGAAAAAAAGGTTTCCATAACACCTTTAGAGATATGAACTAAGATCCCACCCCACTATAACTCAAAATAACATGCAAAGATAGTAATTTTCAAAATTATCTTTTGCTACACATAACACTTTATAACACCATAGACTATATATGTATATACAAAATATAACAATAATTTCTTCTTAGGGAGCTCATCAGTATTTTTTCTTAAAGGGAACGCTTTAACAATACGATTTTGTTATTCAGACAATTTCTCCAACTTTCTAGTAAGAAAAGTTATCTAGCTGAAGAACCCAGCTTTGAGAATTGGAACATTAATTTCTGTACTTTCCAACAAAGGGCATGGAGTGTTAGAGAGAAGAGTTTAGCTAAAAATGTTTTAATGATCCTTACTGCCATTCCTAACTCCCGCTTTCCCCAGACACTTCGCGACCGCTGCACTAGTGGATCTAACACTCCTGATCACTCCTGATCTAACACTTACTACTCACTTTCCGTGACAGACAGCCTCAGATGATCTCCTGTAGGAGTCCCAGCATTCTTTGCCCCACATCATAAATACTAAGTTTTTGATTCAATGTCTTTATTTAGCCAAGCACTTGCTTCTCGATGCATCACCTCTGAATGATGTATAGTCCTTCTATTCAGTCCTTTCATGAAGTCTTATGGGGCCGCGTTTACAAGGGAACATGTGTTTTAAACAATATTTTCCAGTGCTCGTTATTAAACTGGATTATTTGATAATGACCTGAAAGAAATTCTTCAGAGGAGAATCTATAATATTTGATCTTGCTGTTTCAGCAGCAGTTAGTACACAAGTGTTCAGAAGAGACTAATGGTAAGCTCAACTAGTTTTTCCCCTCCAAGAGTAGCCGAAAATCTAAAACAATATACTCATAAAGATACTAAGACATACTATCTTTATGAGTTGAAAGTTGAAACACAAACTTCCTTTAAAAGTTTCATGTGTTTAAATACTACAGGGTTTTAAACATTAACTCAATAGTACAACTGGACCAAAATATTATCTACTCTGTACCTCAACAAAGTACGCTGAATGTTAATTTATTGTGAATCTGTAATCACTTCATCCACATACGTTCCTCCCACTTTTCAGAGGTTGTCAAAGACAGGACAACTAACCTGAGGGCTTGGCCGTGTCATTTCAATGAAGAGACTACTTTCATTACCCGTTTTACAAATAAAGTGTTAAAGGTGAGGCTCTGGTATTGCATTTCGAACAGTAATGGCCTGTTTTGCCAACCACGAAGATGTTTACATTCTAAATAGCAATCCCAATGATGGTCGTCTTAAGTACAGACCCCCAAACTCTTACATCGCCTTCAGCTTGACCGTATTTCAACCAGTTCCCATGAATACCACAATATTACTATTCTCTTAGTCTCACTGCCAAAAACCCAGCTGCAGGCTAACTAAGCAAGAATAAGACACTGTTGAAATGGCAAAAACAAAAACCTTTACCCTTAGGGCATTAAGCTACAAAATCCGGCAATCAAAGAAAACCAAGTAACAGCGTACACACACATACACACTCCTTTGAGAAAGAATGGGGTGTCAGGAAAGGACCCAGAGTGCTTCCAGCTTGCTCGGCGGGCGCCGCGGAGTTGGGGGCTGGGGCGAGAAGAGGAGGAAACTTGGGAAGCGCAACGAATCCTGCCAGGTCTTCAGGGCTACCGCCGAGACAGCCTCCGGACTGCACAAAACTTGAGCGCGGGCCGCGGGGAACGCAGCCGCCCCGCCGCCCCGCACGCGGGCTCGAGGCCCACCCTTCCCTGCCCCGCGGGCCGAACGATCCCCCGGCGGCCCCGCGGATTCCCTCTTCCCCCTCCTTCCTGTCTCTCCCCTTTTGTTTTGGAGGCACTCGGCCCGCCCCGGCAGAGGCCGGCCGGCCTCCCCGAGGCCCCGGGCCTCTAGACCTTCGGACTCTACGAGCCCCGAATTCCCCGGCCTCCCCACCTTCCCTGAGCTCCCCGGCCTCCCAGCGTCCCCCGAGCCCCCAGCCTCCCTGAGTCCCCGGCCTCCTCACATCCCCCAAAGCCCCCTGCTTCCCGGAGCCCCCGGCCTCCCCACGTCCCCCGGCCTCGAGACCCTCAGACACTCCCAGCCCCGAACCCCTCGGCCTCCAAGCGCCCCCCCGCCCCCCGAGCCCCCAGCCTCCTGGGGCCCCCGGCCTCCCCACGTCTCCGGCCTCCCGGGGCCGCGGCCGGCGCGGGAGGGGCCGATCTCCGCCGCCGGGACTGGCCGGTCCGGCCCCGCTCGGCCCTCCACCCTCGGGCCGCGGCCCTGCCAACAACCAGCTCCCAGAGTCGGCCCGCCCGCCTGCCCGCGCCCCGGCCCCGGCCCCTCACTCACCCGGACCGTGCTGGCGCCGGGAGGCGAAAGCAGACGACGACCGGGCGGCGCCGCGGATGATGGGCCGCGCTCCCTCCCACGCCTCACGCCGCGGGCGCACAGCAGTCCCGGCCCGGCGGCGGCGGCGGGCTCGCGCCCTCGGGGCCGTGCTGCGTCGGCGCGGGCCGCGCGTGCGCGGCGGCCTGCTGAGGCGCGCGCCTCCCGCCGCTGCGCGCGCCCGGCCGCGTCCCCGTTCCGAGCTTCCGCCTCCCGGGAGCACCAGGCATGCGCGCTGCGCGTCGCAGCCCGCGCATGCCCACCACGCCGCCAGGCTGTGTTCCCGGGATGGTAGTCGGGACGCCAGGCCCGGGCTGCGGGCGGACGGGGTCAGCGCGCGGGCGTGGCTGCGGCCCCGAGCGGGGGCCGCGGGGAAGCTCTGCCGGGGGGCGGGAGCGGCGCCCCGCCGAGCGGACGTTCCAGGGTTCCCTCCGGCCGCACTCTGGGCCGGCGGGGTTGGACGGACTACGGGGAAGCCCTCGCACCCCTTCGCTGCCCGAGCCCCAGACCCTGCTCCTCTGGAGGCCACCCCCACCCCGGTCAGCCGCCCTACAGCCCCACCCCAGAGTCGGAAGCACGGATGTCCGGACGCGGTGTGTGCCCGCGCCGGCCCGTGTCCTCTCCAGGCCCACCTTAAGGGTGTCCCGGACCCCTCTGCAGATAGGGAAGCAGGCTCAGGGATTTGTTCAGGGGCATCATAGCTAGCTAGTGCTGGGCGGTACCAAGATTTGATCTTCGAAGATGGTCTGGAAAGAGCTTTATAACGGCTTAGAGGTGGACACATTATCTACCTGAGCGCCAGCGGGGCACTGATCTGGGTCCATTAACCACCAAGGCGCCGGTTCCTTAGGTGCTGAGGCTTGAGAAGGGAGAGGAGGATCCCAGAGGGTCCCAGGCAGAGAGCCGCTGAGATGAGAGCCGGTTTTGACTGGAGCATGGGGTTGTGTGTGTGGGGGGGGGGGGGCGGTCTGGGTAAAAAATGAGACGGCCAAGGCCCTCTGAAGTCGTGCTCAGGTGCCTAGCACTTATTCTTTAGGCAGCAGTGACCTTTGAGGGTTTTAAGCGAAAGTGATACCTGATTCGCGTTTAAAAAAAAAAAAAATCACGGGCAAACTTGCGGTAGGAAATGAAACCAGAAGCAGAGCAACTTTCATTTTTCATGGTGTCACTTTGATCCTCACCACAAGGCGAGAGGCAGGATAAGCACACAGTTCTCCTTTTGAAAGGTCAACTCCCTGAAGCTCAGAGGTGACCCTCCGTTCCCTTCTCAGGAGCTATAATCAATTATAACAGAATCCAGTAAAATAAAGTGCTTTCGCTTAGCAAGAGTTTTACCATTTTTTAATATTTTCTTTTATTATTCTTTCATGAAATACATATGGCTGGTGTTTTTAAACTACACTTAAGACTGTAAGGAACTGTGTCTCTCAGTGTCAGCCCCAGGGCCTTTGCACTGGCTATTTGCTCTACCTGGAAATCTTTCCCTCTGCTTGGACCTTCTTACTCCCTCACTTCCTTCAGGCTCAGATGTCACCTCATTAGATGTCAACTGATTGCTCTGTATGTAATAGGAACCACCGACTACCCTCCACCCTTTCACACACACTCCCCACCCCCTCATCTGCTCTGTTGTTGTCCAAAGCACCCATTGTCCACCATAGCCCTACACTGTGTGCTTGTTTATTTCTGCATTGTCTGCTCGCTCCACTAGAACATTAGATTCACTAGAGCAGGAACTTTGTTTTGTTCACTTCGGGGTCCCTGGCACATAATAAAATATTTGTTGAGTGAGTGAATGAAGCTTTGGGTGATGTGAAGTAAGGAATTATTATTGAAAGTATAAGGAGGGAATGGGAGTCAGGGGAGAGGAGTGAAGGGACAAAAGGGGTTATATTAAGGATATCTTTGGGGGAGGGAACTGTGCTTAGTGTGGTAGGCTAAAAACAGGCACCAAGTCTTTGACACTCCTCCCAACAAGAGATGGAATCTACTTTTTCACCCGACATATTTGGACAGATCTTGTAACTTGCTTTGACCAATAAAATGTGTCTCAAGTGATGTACAACTTCTGAGCTGAAACCTCAAGAGGCCATGCAGTTTTCACCCTCTTAAACAAGTCCAAGCTAGCCTAGCGAGTGGCCACTGAGGCACCCTGGCCAACAGGCTGCCAACCGCCAGGCTGGTGAGTGAGGCTGCACTGGACCACCCAGCCCCAGTCAAGCTTTCCGCTAACTGCAGCCACCTGCAACCCAGAGAGACCAGCAGAACTGTCTAGCTGGACGCAGCCCAAACTGCCAAATCAGAGAGTTATGAGCAAATAAAATAAAAGCTTGTGGTTGTAAGCCTCTCGTTTTGGGGTAGTTTGTTACACAGCCATAGATAACTGATACTTTGTTTCCTCAACTTTACCATGTTATGTTTAAACTTGATGCTCCTGAAGGGCAGCTTTGATTAGCTTAATAGAGGAAGAAAGTAGGGAAAGGGCAAGAGGAAGGAGTGATGCACATGAGAAGGGCAAACAGATACAAAAGGAGAAAGGGAAAAGGTGAGGAGCGTGTTGTCTAACAAACCCTGCTTATCCCCGGAGCATACCTGTGGTGCCTTAAGTGCTCAGCCTCAGGAGATAGAAGAACGATGGAGCCGACCGAGACTCAAGTGCAGCTGTTCACCAGCATCTGATGATGATGGGCAGGTTGCATAATGTCACTGAGATTCATTCCTCATCTGTACAATGGGACTTACAAAGGATGGGGAGGAAATGGACCATCCTGTAAAACACTCAGCAGAGTGCTTGGCAAAGTATACCCTCAGTAAGTTCTTGACTAGCTGCAGCATTACTGTACGGATTACTAATCATCTTGCTCATGGAGGGCACACTCAAAGGACCACCCAGAGCATAGTGTTACTGAAGGCTGACTGTACTCGGGCTCTGTTGGTCAGATCCTTTAGACACTGTCTCTAAACCTCATAACAGCCCTGCCCCATATACACTGTGATCATCATCCCCATTTTATTGATGTGAAAATCGTGACTCAGAAAAAACGAAACAACGAGACAGACAGCAAGACTGGAATTTAAAGCCACCATCTGTCCAACTGCAAAGCCTGTGCTCCTCTCTCTCCCCGTGAGCCTCTGCTGCACTCAGGTCCCGTACAAAAAACAAAACACAGAACACCATTTGGCTCTCCCTTCCTGTGCTGCACCAGATGGGCCGAGGGCTGACCTTGCGTGGGAAGCTTTCAGGAAGGGCTTCCTGTGTGTTGGCAAAGCAGCTGTACCAACGCTCAGAGCAGGTCCCCCTTGAAGAGCCCCTCGCCTACCACATCTGGAGAGGGCTTGCCCCCAGGAGGGACTTGCTCACGTGGGGAAGCAGAAACACACGTTTAAGGCGGGGGATGGATGCACGGTAATGATGGCACAGAAGCTGATGACCGAGGCCCAGGTCACTGCCCACACTGTACCACTGACCAGCCTGCCACCTGCCTAGAGAAGCTGCAGTGAGAGAAAGTGGGACCCAAGAGACAGGTGCCCAGGCCACCTCTAGGTCCAGTAAGATGTACCCCAGGGAGCTATGGGCCTGACACATCACTGGGGTTGCCAGCCCTCAAGTGTTAAGAATCAGAGACTAGGGCTTCCCTGGTGGCGCAGTGGTTGAGAGCCCGCCTGCCGATGCAGGGGACACGGGTTCGTGCCCCGGTCCAGGAAGATCCCACATGCCGCGGAGCGGCTGGGCCCGTGAGCCATGGCCGCTGAGCCTGCGCGTCCGGAGCCTGTGCTCCGCAACGGGAGAGGCCACAACAGTGAGAGGCCCGCGTACCGCAAAAAAAAAAGAATCAGAGACTACACAGGGACCAGTGAGCAGGGGCAGGGGAATGAGAAAGGAGGCCAAGAGACCTAGGCTCAAATCCCAGCTCCCACCCATGACAGCCCAGTGGCCCTAAGCAGCCCCTCAGCCTCTGAGCCTCAACCCCTTCATCTGTAAAACGGGGGGAGGTGGGGGCGACTGCAAGAGCAGAAGGGAAGGGGTCAGGGGTTGCCCCGAGGGAAGATGCCCAAAGGGGAAGCAGGCCAAGGAAGGGACAGTACGAGTGATCGGAAGACAGAGTTCCCCCTTCACGTTCTGGCCCAACTAAAGACCAGATGGGCCGCTACCACAGCGTGCAGCTTTCCTGGGAGGGAATAGTCTGGGCTCACAGGATAACTAGACAGTTTCTGCAGGTTTTACTACATGCTTGAAATTTCACTTTCCATGGAACTTGATGCAGGGGTGCAGGGATGTGGGGCTATTAACGCCTACAAGGGTGGGTGACGCCCATCAACAGGGCCTGCAATGGGCACATCTCTCCAGTGGGGACGTGGGAGCAATTCACCCCAGGTTGGGGAGCATCCCCAGCGGAAGCTAAGGGTGCCCCAGCCCCTCCAGCTCACACAGATCATCCCCCCAGACCCCACCAGGTTGTTCCAGTTCCCTCCGATACACAGAACGTGAGCTGGACCTCTTCCAGGCCCCACCTCCACTCTGTGCCCCCCAGCCTCCTCCATGAGTGGAAGTGAGTGGACCCTTCCACAAGCAGTGGACACAGGATTGCACCTGTGGGGCTGTCCCAGGGATTCTGCTCCTGGGTCTGGGCCCCATGGTCACTTCCCAACCCCCAGCCCCCCACACACACACAGGCACGCACACACTCACACACACACACACCCTACACACACATACACAGAAGGGACACCCTTCTCCTGTACGGTGCTGAACAGGTCCAGGCCAGGGACACCCCCCACACCCCTCCTGACCTGAGATACCCCTTTGGTCCGGAACTTGCAGCGAGGGCTCAAATCAGAGTCCATCCAGGGCTCCCATGTACCCTGCACCTGCTGCTGCCCCTGCACCAGCCTCCAGAGAGGAAAAGGGCCACGTTTCCTGGGAAATTCTGCCCCAAACTATTTATTATCTCATTTAATTTTCACAACCACCTTGGATAAATCCTATTAAGTGCATTTTACAGATGGATAAACTGAGGCCAGAAAGTAATGGCTACTCAGCTCAAGTCTACCCAGCAAGTAAGCAGCAAAGGCAGGATTCAAATGAGCTTGTGTGGCTCCTAACAAAGTTATGTTCTCAGCCACTGAGCTTCTTTGCCTCCTAAGGCTGTGTGTCCTTATGCCCGACACAAGGGCAACCGGGGTGAGTCCAAGTGAGGCCCACAAGCCTTCTCTCTGCAGTCAGTGGTTGGTCAGCACAGCCTCATTTACAGAAGACCCCACAGCTGAAGGGTCTCCATCAGACCTGTTCTAGTTGTGGAATTGCCGGAAATCACTTTCTTGATCATTTTCGTTGCTTTGATCAGCAGTAAATTCTCATCAAAGCAGTGTCCTCTTTGCAGATTTTGTGGGGGTCATGCTCGGCACAGAGGTCTGGTTGCTTTCCTCATTTGCAGTTTCTAAAATTTAAGCAAACTGCCATTTTGGAGATTTCTCCTGTCTTTCATCTTCTCAGCTGTTTTTTTTCCTTTTCTGAGCTCCATTCTCATATTTTCCAGTTTCATCATGACCTTGACTTGTACTAATTCTCAGTGATACGGAGCAGCGCTTCCCAAACCACCTGTAGGGTGAAACCAGCTCTTTTTTCTTCCAGTCCATTGTGGACTGATACGTGCAACAAAAATAAAGTATTAGAAATAAGTGAAATTTTTAAAAAACAATGACATACAAAATTCAAGCCCTAATTTTTTATTATTAGACTCAAAGAACATAAAACAGCTTCTGTCAAATTGATTTGAGAGCCTCTAAAACTCTTAATTCCTGCACTTATCTCCCCGTGAACTGGTAACAGTGTGCGGCCCAGCTGTGGTTCCACACACCACGCTGTCAGCAGCATTGGTGTAACAGATTAAAAAGTAAAACATGATTGCATTCAAAGTCACACAGTGGAATATGCTTTCACCAAAAAAGTATACCTTAAAGTCAATGTAAACAATAAAAAATTAATAGTTTCATGTATGTTTGTAAAAGAATCATTTTGTTTCTGTTGTTTTATTTCTATTCCAAAGGTTCTATCAAATAAAAAGTTAAATGCAAACTGTAATTGGATGGACCTAGAGATTATCATACTAAGTGAAGTAAGTCAGACTGAGAAATATAAATGTATGATATCACTTATATGTGGAATCTAAAAAAAAAAAACAAGATACAAATGAACTTATTAACAAAACAGAAATAGACTCACAGGCACAGAAAACAGACTTAAGTTTACCAAAGGGGAAAGGTGGGAAGGGATAAATTAGGAGTTTGAGATTAACAGATACATACTACTGTATATAAAATAAACAACAAGAACCTACTGTACAGCACTGGGAACTGTATTCAATATCTTGCAATAACCTATAATGGAAAAGAACCTGAAAAAGAATATACATATATTCCCTGTTCTTCTAGTCGCCAATATAAACACTTGGTGTCTCTCTTCACACGTGTTGCCTCTGTATCCATATAATACGTATGATTTCTGCATGTATACATATCTACACACTTAGAGTAACAGGAATCGTGGAAAATGGCAAAATATTCTTCAATGTCCGTGTGCAACCGTTGTGAATTCCATGCTGAGATAGGGGCGATGACTGCACGACGCTGTCAGTATACTAAAAACCACTGAATTGTACTTTTTTACAAAAAAAAGAGGGACTGACTCAGATTCTGAAACTTCAGATTCAGGCTGACGAGGCCTATCTCCACCTTGAAGCTCCAGGGTCTGGTCTGACACAGTTTTTCCCTTGTGATGACAAAGTGGCCCAGTCCTGCCCCCTCAACAAACTCTGGAGAAGAGTCGGCCCCTTTTCCTCCAGTTTCAACCGAAGTCTCGGTGGCTCTGGCTGGCCAGGCTTTGCCGGGTCCCACGCCTGCCACAGAACCGAGGGTAAGTCAGCCTCACCCAAACCAAACCTACAGGTGGTGGGAAGGGAAGGGATGGTGAACAGCCAAAATAGCAGCTGTCCCCTCCTCTCCCCTTTCCTCTGGTGATAGAACCCCACTTTCCCCTCAGGACGGCCCCTGCCCACTTTTCACCTGGTCTGGGGATTACGGTCCCCTCCCTCCTGGGCAGGTGGCTGTCTCCCAGAATGTAACCCTGGCGTCCGACAGAGAGGGAAGCAGCCCCAGCTGAGGAGGAGTTCTCACAGCTGACCTGCCTGCCGTTACTCTTTCAGTTCTGGGGCTGGGCTGCCTCCGCCCCTTTCTGGCTCCCCTTACGGAAGCCCAGAGTCGACGTGTAAAATTATGGGCACACGGTAAACCCTCAATTAATAATAGATATTAATATTATTATTTCTTCCCAAAGTGTCTTGGGACATTATTTCTTCTTTTTAATAGGCCTGATTTTTAGAACAGTTTTAGATTTACACAACAGTCGAGACAATAGTACAGAGTTCCCGTATACCCTGCACCCAGTCTCCCCTAACATTAGCATCTTACATTAGTATGATATATTTGTTGTAATTAATTAACCAACACTGATGCACTGTTATTAACTGAAGTCCATAGTTTATTCAGATTTCCTTTATTTTTCACCTAATGTTCTTTTTCTGTTCCAGGGTCCCACGTAGGAACCCACATTGCATGTAGTTGTCAAGTCTCCTGGCGCCACATTGGAAGCTTGATATCGGCCATGGTGGGAATATTCACACCGCAGAAATTGGCAAACACTACAAATCAAGGTTCTCCCCCTTCCTGGGAGCCTGTTGTTGAATATTTACCAACACACCACTCTCTGTGTGCATGCTGTCTCATTTGATGAGGTGACATAGTCAGTCTTATTTGGAAACAAATAAGACAGGGATATTTAAAACAAAGGTTCATTTTAGTCCAACAGAACGAAATTCATTCTAAGCACCTATCAATTCTGTACCCACTTCCTGCTTTCTCTGCTATGACTCAATGATCATGGCTACAATTTTCAAGTATCTGTTAGATACTAGGTATGCGAATCCATACTCTCTTATTATCACTTTAAGTTAGATGTTACTATTCTCCCAGTTTATGGATGAGAAAACAGGCAGAGAGAAGTTGAGAGACTGCCCAAGGTCAAATCTTTTGCTCCCTGCCACAGGGCCTCCTGTCTGGCTTGGTGTTTCTAACCTGAAACAACCCAGAAGCCAGCAATTAAGTCATCGGACATGTTGCCGCTTTAAATTACAATTGGTCTTCATATCTACCTCTTCTGCTTTTTCTGAAATGTCATTTATTCTTTGGTTTGAGCTTTTTCCCTTTTCATCTTCTCCTGCTTTGTGCTGTTGCAGGTAACTGTGATGGTGATAAAGGCGTTTTCTTTAAAGTTATCGAGCCAAAGTCAGTGGTATTGTCTAACCTTCACCAGATAATTCATGCGTGTGACAACCCACAGGCATTGCACATACTTCAGCATCAGGGTTGGGAGGGTTTCACACGTACCAGAGCAAAAACTAACCTGTGGGGCTTCCCTGGTGGCACAGTGGTTGAGAGTCCGCCTGCTGATGCAGGGGACACGGGTTCGTGCCCCGGTCTGGGAAGATCCCACATGCCGCGGAGCGGCTAGACCTGTGAGCCATGGCCGCTGAGCCTGCGTGTCCGGAGCCTGTGCTCCGCAACGGGAGAGGCCGCAACAGTGAGAGGCCCACGTACCGCAAAAAAAAAAAAAAAAAAAAGAAAACTAACCTGTGGAGTAAGGCCTGCATCCACTCCCGGAAGACACACTTCACAGATGGCATCCCCTTGTTCTTAGAACAGCCTTGTCAACAGTGTTGGTAGTTAGTGTGATCACCGTGAACGGAAGCTGAGGCCTGGCAGAGTCCGTGGCTCACTGGGGGCATCAACCAATTAGCTCCAGAAGCATGTGGGAAACAGGAGTTATGGGTGAAACCCAGCCAAGAATGGGGAGCACCTCATGCTGAATCCAGTGTTTGCTGAATGACTGAATGAAGTTTCCCCTAACCACTCCCTTCTCCCCATGACTATGGGCACAGTGTGTTACCTTTGGCGCTCTGACTTTGTATTTCTCGACTTGCCTAAGCTGTAAACTCCTTTGGAGAAGAAACAAAGTGACTCGAGCTCCCTAAAATCAAATTCCTCTGTTTTTTTAATGGAGATCATTGTCATAGCTGCCTCCTGGGTTTCTTGTGTTTTTTTTTAATTGGAGTATAATTGATTTACAATGTTGTGTTCATTTCTGCTGTACAGCAAAGTGATTCAGTTATACATATACATATATCCACTCTTTTTTAAGATTCTTTTCCCATATAGGTCACCACACGTATTGAGTGGAGTTCCCTGTGCTATGCAGTAGGTCCTTATTAGTTATCTATTTTATATATAGTACTGTGTATATGTCCATCCCAATCTCCCAGTTTATCCCTCCCCGCCGCCACTTTCCTCCCTGGTAACCACAAGTTTGTTTTCTATGTCTGCCACTCTATTTCTGCTTTGTAAATGAGTTCATTCGTACAGTTTTTTTAGAGTCCACGTATAAGCGGTATCATCCTAGGGTTGTGGTAAACAGTAGACGATAGTTTGTAGGAAAGCGCCGGCGGTTTCCTCAAGGTATGTCCCCCTTGCACGACACTCCTCTGATTTGAGGCACTTAAACTACCTGCTGGTAGCGCGCAGGAACGCACAGTGTTGACAGCCATCCTTCTTACTTTACGGTGTCCGTGGTTTGTAACTCATCCACGGCGTCTAGGACCCTGACCACATTCTACAAATGGGCTTTGGGGATACGTTTCTACACAGAGAGACTTGTTTCTAAATTGGCAGCCTGGAGCCACCTCCACAGGGGGCTAAGGATCTCTGGGCTCGCCTGGGTTGGTAATTACCGCCTCCACCTGGAAAAAACCGTGATGACTCAGCTAGGTGGAAATGCCACCTATGCCTCGGGGACAGGAAGAGATCTGGGACCTTGGCCAGCTCCAACGAGGAGGCAGGGCTCCAGTTCCCAGTGGGATGTCAGTGTGGGGTCCCGTGTGCCTCGCGCAAATGGGAGCGTCAGCTGCCTCTTCCACCCAGCGGCCCCTCTGCCCCCCTCAGCCTCCAACTCCTGGTCTGTCCAAGGACTTCCGTGAGCCCCCAGGGGGCTCCTCTAGCTCTGAAATCCTGTGAATTCACAAAAGAGTGACATTTAGTCTGTGACAAGCATTAGCAGTCCCCTGTGGGGAGCTCTCCAAGGGCAAGGACAGCCTTGTTCTCACACAAATCACAAAGCCAGTAATGAGTGCTCCATAAATAAGCCATTTTGCCTGCTTGAAAACAATGCTTGAAGAAAATTCCCACACCTCCAATAGAGCGACTTGTGGCAGTGGGCAGATTCTGAGGACAAACAAATTGCAAGGCACTTGGTGTTACCATCCAGCTGAGGTCTTATGCAGATTAGACCAGAGCTCCAAATCAGCCTTCCAGAAGGCAGCCTTGACAAGACCCTCTGGAACAAAGGTTGCTGAATTAGGACCTTGTTGGGCCAAGGAGGCCATGAACGAGGGATTGTGGGAAAGGCTTTGATGTAAACCCAGCCAGAACTGTGTGCACTTGTCACCCAGGGAATCCGCCCCCTTTGATGCCAGTGGGCGGCCTGTATTTAAACATGTGGATTTGTTTGTATTTCTCAAGAGAACATGGAGTTTGAGAGCTGGAGGACTGTGTCACACTGTACCTCCTTTCTATGCACCGATATGCCAGGTCGAGGGGTCTCGTTCAAATAAGCACAGTTGTTTGCCTTGAAGCATCGGGAAGCAGAAACTGTGACTTAGGAGCACGCCATGCACCACTGTGCCACCACCTTCTGTGTCATCCTTGAGGACGCGTCAGGCCTGTCAAACCTGGAGCAACTTCTGCATCCAGCTGTCTCCTTCCAATCGATAGGAGATGGGCTACAGATATTCATTGAGCGCCTACTATGTGTGAGACGCTAGGCCAAGTGCCTTGGAAGGACAAGGAAGTCAGGTGCCAGAAGTGCCCAAGGCCTGTGTGGACTGCAGAGGTACCTGCTGGCGGGAGGGGGGGCGGGGCTGTTCCTGGGGGCGTGGTCCTAGGCCCAGCTCCTCCCCCTTCATTCTGTGGTTCTTGCTGTCCTTGTGGATTCTCACTCACCCTCCACGGTCACCCTGGATGCGTGTCCCCCACATCTGGACCTTGGACGAGGCCTTTGCCCAGAATCCCTAACTGGGGGTCCAACAGGCATATCGAACTCCATGTAACCCAAAAAGAAGGCCTCCACTCCCACCAGGCGGTGCTTGCCCCTGGAACATTCTCTCTTCACGGCGCTGCCCACCGCCCGCCCCCCGCCCCGCACCGTCCCCGTCCCCGGCTCCTCCCTCCACCCCAGCTCCCTCCACCCAACCCGTTACAGGTCCCTGTCGCTTTTACCGCCCAAATCTTTTCTCACCCGTCCTGCTGTTTTCATCCCTAGGTTTTGCCCACCTGGATCCTCAGGACCACCCTGGTTCCTGGCCTGGGTCTTTGCATCTTCCCCTGACACGAGGGCTAATTTATGTCTGTCCAGTACATTCTTTTTGTGCTAAAAGCACCCAGAGTCCGTTTCTGTTGCGTGTGCCCAAATGACCAGAACCGGCCCCCTCTCAGGCCCCCGGCCCGTGCAGTGCTGGTCTCCCTGCATGGCAGGCCCTCTCTAAGCTTGACCTCCTGGCGAGTCACTGCGTCTCCTGGCAGATTCAGGGATCCTTACTCTTCGCCTTGCCCTTCCTCCTGCTTCCATAGGACAGTGACAGTCACTCTGTATCCAGGTCTCCAGGGCAGATGGCTCCTGGGACTTGGCCTGGTGGGCTCAGCGGGGGGGCTGTGCCTCTCAGGAGCCCAGCAGGGCCCCTCAAGGACCCCCCTCCCCAGTCTGTGCCCAGACACGCCTAAGGTAGGGCGGCAGTGGATAAACACCTTCACCCCCATCACACCATCACATCACATCATGCCCCACAGAGCATCAGTGCCAAAGTGTATTCTCCCAGAGGAAAGGCCCAGTCCTCGCTGCTGGGTGCCAGGTGCCAGGTTCCGAAACCAGCGGCCTCCTCCCAGAACCACAGCCACCAGCCCTTTACAACTGTCCAGGTGGAGCCAGAGTCAGCGTGGCAAAGGGGAAAGAGTGTATCTCGACTCCGCTGCTTCCTGACTGTGTGACCTTGGACAGGTCACCTAAGGTTTCTGAGTCCCAGTTGCTTTATCTGAAAAATTAGTGACACTTTCTTGTAAGATCACTGTGAGGAGGGAACAACGAAACACATACAAGGTGCACAGTAGGTGTTTGATAAATGACAGCCGGGAGTGGTCCTTGGGCAATGGGAAAACTCCCCACCATTCCCCTCCTGCCCCCCACACCCTCCATCAGGCATTTGAAAGAAGGGGCAAGGCGACTCTGGCCTCTATGAAGCCTTTCTCATTGAATGGGGAGCGGTACTGAGCAGCCTCGGTTCCCACCCTCCTTCTCTGCCTGGCCCACCCTGCCCTCTGGTCACAGCCTTGGTTGAGGAGTGGACTCAGGGTTACAGGACAGGCCCTGGCAAGCCTGGGGTGGGGGGGCAAGTGTAATTCATACTGGGGTATATGACGGCAGCTGTGAGTCAAGCCTTCTACTCAAGTTCAGCCTTATTTACAATAAAGCTGAAATTTGAAACCCCAGTGTCTTTCTCATTCGGTCTTTTTTTTCTTTTAATTTAAATTTATTTATTTATTCATTTATTTTTGGCTGCGCTGGGTCTTCGTTGCCGCCTGCGGGCTTTCTCTAGTTGTGGCGAGCGGGGGCTACTCTCCGTTGCGGTGCGTGGGCTTCTCACTGCGGTGGCTTCTCTTGTTGCGGAGCACGGGTTCTAGGCGCGCGGGTTTCAGTAGTTGTGGCTCGTGGGCTCCAGAGCGCAGGCTCAGTAGTTGTGGCGCACGGGCTTAGTTGCTCTGCAGCATGTGGGATCTTCCTGGGCCAGGGCTCAAACCCGTGTCCCCTGGCTTGGCAGGCGGGTTTTTAACCACTGTGCCCCAGGGAAGTCCCTCTCATTTGCTCTTGAACTCAGGAGGGAAAGAGGAAGGTGTCACTGATTTAGCAAATACTTGGATAGCATTGACATGTGCCAGGCCCTATTCTAAACACCTTACCAATCTTAACCTATTTACACCCCATAACAGCCCTATGAGGTAGTTACTGTTGAATACTATTACCCCCATTTTACCCCCACGAGGACACTGAGGACCAGAGAGGGCAGCTGGCCACAGGGCCCAGAGCTAAATAAATGGCCGAGCCAGGGTTTGAACTCAGGCGGCCCAGCTCCTGAGTCCCCACTCTTCACTGCTGCTGCCTTATTTGTAGCTTCTGTCAATGGCTTCTGTAACATTCATTCACTCCACCAAGCATTCTGACCTGTAAAATATATTAGTCTTTATCCCTATTTTAAGACAAAGCAGAGGCTGGGAGGAAATAGATAAGGAACACGTGCTTCCTGGAGCTGTGGGTCCAGCAGACCCTGCCATCAGTGCCGATCAGGGTGACTGAGCAGGAGACGGGTGGGGCCTGAACGGGGTCACAGGAGCGTGTGGAGGCGGTTCCCTCAACCACCACCACCACCCCCCGCCGTGGTCTGCATGCCTGGAGGCGGAAATTACTAACCAGACGTCAAAATACATGAGCCACTGTGAACAAATCTAATAAACACATGGAAACACACCAAAAGAGGAAGGGGAAAAAATGTCGCTACAAACCAAAGGCAGGCAGGCAGTGTGAGCCAGCGGCCCCGGGACCACGGTTGGCCTTGAAGGAAGGCACATCTGAAAACGTGCACCTCAGATTGGGACTTGAACCCATGTGGCCGGGACTTGAACCCGGCCAAAAACCTGACTGAGATTCGAACCCACGGTCTATTAATTAGCATCACTCAGCTGGTGTCTGGACTTACTGAGGCTCAGGTTTTTTCTCAGTGCAGAAGGAATTCAGTGAGAGGCAAAGTGATAGGCAAGAAGTAGATTAATTAACATAAGATGCTTGTGAGAGATGCAAGCGCGCAGGTGAGGAGGCTCTGCCCCAAGGATTAAGTGGGCTACAATTTTATAATCAAAAGAAAGTGGGGGGAAGGGGAAAAGAACCGCCTTCTTCAAGTAGATGTCGGGCTTATATCACTAGCTCCTCCTTCGTTTTGGGCAGGGGAATGTCTGACCCATGAGGTCAAACTAGGACCATCATCGTGCTTATTCAAATCAGTAGAAGAGTGGTAACATTTTTCTTTCACTTAACGACCTGGGGCATATCTCGTGCTTTTATTTATGGCTTTATAGTGAAGCAAGGTTTCTTCATTCCACGATGTTCCGATAGCTTTCTTGAGCGATCATTAACTTAACAGCGGTCTCCCAAAGTTTCCTAGGTTTCCCTCTCTACCTATAATCCCCTACTGGGACTTCTGCGACTACCTGTATAATTTTCCTATTCTATCCCAATCACATCAGAAGTCCTAATGCACGTGGGGACAGATTAGCTATTCAGAAGCACGTGCTCCCTTTCCTCTTGAATAATTAATCTAAATTTAGCTAAAGGATGCATATGGCCGGGGCGGAATGGCAGCAGCCTCTGCACCTAGAAGGAAGCTGTGCTGTGGCCTCGCCCACCAGGAGGGGGGGATGGGCCCGGAGGGCAGAGTTGTGCAGGCTGGCCAGCTCGGCCACAGCCTGGCTTTGTGACCTGGAACCTCCAAACCCCAGTTTCTCCATCTGGGCCCCAGGGCCAGCTGGAGTGGGACCGCAGCTCTCTGTCAACACCGGCCGTCACTGTGGCCTCACGCTGTTCCTTCAGATCTGGAGGGTGCGGCCCAGAGGGGCTGGTTCGAGAGGGGTGGGATGGAATCCGGTCAGACCGGGTGGGGCATAGGAGGAGTATTTCCAACAGGGCCTCAGACCATGGTTCCCCTGGAGCCAGGGTGACCCAAGGAAAGGGTGAAGGCCCTGAGTGTGCTGGACGAGCCCTCACAGAGGCCGTTGTGAGCGTCTCTGGGGACTGGCCGCTGGCCTGCAGCTGCCACCCTGACGGATGGGCAGGGCCACGGCCACAGGAGGCAGGCAGCCAGGCCCAGGCCCACCCTGTCTGGGCAGAAGGCTGGCTGAGGGCTGGCTTCCTGGGCGTGTGGCCGGCAGAGTCCCAGAGGGCCCCGTGCTCAGAGGGGGGGACCTAGGGCTGGGGTTTGATGCTCTGCGGTCACCATCTTGAAACCCTTAATAATTTTACCTTTGAATCTGTGTTTTGTAAGTGAAGTCCAGGGACAGTGAAGCGTGCTCAAGGGGAGGGGCCTGGAGCCTCGGCTCACACGTGGTCCCACCCCCTGTCACCCCACAGCCCCACTGCCTCTGAGTGCCCTGGGCCCCTTCCAGCCTCATCCTTCCTGCCCCCTCCCTGGGACGGCCGCTGCCCTCCACCCCCCGAGGGTGGGGCCTGGGGGTGGCTGTCCCTGCCCTCAGCTGGCAGTACCACAGCGTGGCCCTCTGATCCAAGTACCAAATGTGTCCCAGTGCTGAGGGTACATCCTGTGGGGTCGGGGTGATGGCCCATGGGAAGGGGAGAGAGGCTTCCCACCTCGGGCTGGAACATTTTCATTTGGCTGGAGCAACACAGAGGAGCCACGACCTCAAAGGCTGCTCTGCACTGTCCCCAGCAGGAGGGGAGCCTCGCCCGGCCCCTTTGCCGCTCAGCGGGGCAAGAGCCTGGTGTGAAGACCAGGGGGCTCGTCCCACAAAATTCTCAGCCTCTGCTTGGAGCCACCATCCACCGATCTCCATGCGCAGAAGGACGTCTCCCAGAGGATATGCCGATTGCCTTAAATCTTCCAGGAAAAGCAGGGCCACGATGGACTGAGAAAGGTGCTCTCTAGGCTGGAGGAACTTGTGCTAAGATTCCTACGCTTGGCGCCGTCCTGGCATTCAGGGGATCGGGTACTGGGCAGGACAAGAAATGAGGCTTCATGGCAGGGATAAGCTGCCGACGGGGTGGAGGAGGAACGGGCCAGACTGAACGGCCTTGCAGTTTGGATTTTATCTTTTTGGTCAGTTCTCAAACTTTATCAGGCAGCCAAGAGCAGAGGCCAAAGTGGCTTTATTGAAGCAAGACATTTCCTTGAAGTTTCATAACGTTTCCTGACAAATATGTGAATGGTATTGAAAAAAGAATCATGCTTTGTTTTATTATAAAAATATCTCAAAAGACGTCCACTGAGGGACGGACTAATGCAGGTGCTCCAGGGAAAAAAAACCTTCCTTTCTTATAGGAAACATTTCTTGCCATGGGAGAAGCCCAGAGGAGGGTGATGAATGAATGATTGATACAGTTGAGAACTGATAGATCAGTGCAGTCATACATAGGTGTTTTAAAATATGTGTACAGATGTGCAAAGATGTACAAGGCACAGTCTCTCCTTGAGATGCTGATACTCTATAGTAAAGGAACAATCCCATGTATGTTAACTGTATTCATTGCCTACAGCTGCTGTAACAAAGAACCACACATTTAGTGGCTTAAAACAACACAAATTTATTCTCTTACAGGTCTGGAAGTCAGATGGGAGTCCCAGGGGCTAAAATCAAGGTGCTGGTTCCTTCTGAAGGCTGCAGGGGAGAATCTGTTTCCTTGGCTTCCCAGCTTCCGGAGGCCACCTGCAGTCCTTGACTCGTGGCCCCATCCTCCATGTTCCAAGTGCATCCCTCCACCCTCTGCTTCTGTCACATCTCCTTTGCTGACTGACCCTCTTACCTCCCTCTTATAAAGACTTGTGATAACATTGGGCCCACCTGGATAATCCAGGGTGATCGTCCCTTCTCATGGTCCTTAACTTAATCTCATCTGCAAAGTCCCTTTTGCCATGTAAGGTCACATCTTCACAGGGCCCAGGGATTAGGACGTGGACATCTTTGGAGGATCATTACTGTCTACCATGCTCATGATGACAAGTCAAAATCTCAAAGTGGGACAAAGGGATCTAGTGGTCCAAGAAGGGAGAGGTGACATCTGGCAGTGGTAATCTGGGAGCGCTGAGATGAAAGAGTGGAGAGCATTCTGGGCAGAAGGTAGCCCATGAGCAAAGGTGCGGAGGTGGGAGGGTGAGGGCGCTGTGGGAGAGTGAGGTGTGGACTTGGGCGTCAGGCGAGTAGAGGGGACATACAGACACGTCCATCATGGTGCCTGTACTCCCTTCCCTTTCCCTGAGGGAAACTGTCGCAGGTGCCTGTCAAAGCCCCAGCTGGCGGGAACAGGTCAATGTGGGAGGCTCATGCTCGGGAACAAGCCTGTGGGCAGGCCATGCTGCCAGCCTGGCTGCACCTAGAGCTGCCCAAGCAGGCCCGTTGGCCAGCTGACCTGTCCCAGGAATTTGGGCTGGACATACGGAGACGGTGCTGGCGTTGGTGGTGGGAGCAGAGTTGAAAGGCTCCACACAAGCAGGCCTGAGGCAGGAGGGGCAGGACGATGAGGGAGACAGGCCGTGAGTAAGCGACAGGTGAGCCGGATGACGGCAGCAGGAGCCCTGGGGGGACGCAGAGGGACCCTGAGTGCCCCTGAGGGGGCAGGGGGTCAAGGGAACACCTGCTGCCCAAGGTGGGGAGACAGTTCTGGAGAAGCCAGGCCCAAAGGCCAAAGGTTCTGCCCTTGCCTCAGCCTCCTGGCTTTCCCGTGTCCCCTCCTGGTCCCAGTCCCTCGGCAGCCAGAGTAAGGCCTGGTCCTGGCAACCTGAGGCACCCAATGAGCAGACCGGGCCAGGAGGGAGGGCAGGGAGACCGTGGGGCAGACCTCACCCTGACAGGCCCCCCAGCTCTTTCCCGACAGACAAGACCCTCCCCGCTCCCCCCAGTGACCACCAACTCCCTCCTCGCTCGTGCCTTTGGCTCCAGACCATCCTCCATCCCTGGGAGTGTGAGTGGTACCCCTGGGGTTGAGCAGTGCTGGAGCCCTGCTGCCTCCAAACAAGGCGAGGGGGGTGTTGGGTGCGCATGCGCTGTGCAGGGACCTCCGTGGATGCTTTAGAGATGCCGGCTCTGAATAATCACACTAGCCCCATTTTACAGACTAGGAAGTCAGGCTAGGTGACTCTCCCAGGGTTGCATGGCAGTAAATAAATCTCTCTCCAGTGGACCTGCTCTGAAACCCTACCATATTCCAGAACATACCAATTCACTACTTTATTTATCCAATATTATTAGTGCCTACGATGACCTAGTTATGGGGACCTACACACATGTTACATAGGCACTACTGGAGCTTATGTAGATGGTTTCAGACAGTACAAAGTGCTATAAGAAAACACAACAGGGCCCTGTAATGGCAAAGGACTCTGGCAGGGGTAGATAGGGGGTCAGGAAAGGTCTCTCTCAAATGATAACTCTTTTTTTTTTTTTTTTTTGTGGTATGTGGGCCTCTCACTGTTGTGGCCTCTCCCGTTGCGGAGCACAGGCTCCGGACACGCAGGCTCAGCGGCCATGGCTCACGGGCCTCGCCGCTCTGCAGCACGTGGGATCCTCCCGGACCGGGGCACGAACCCGTGTCCCCTGCATCGGCAGGCGAACTCTCAACCACTGCACCACCAGGGAAGCCCTCAAATGATAACTTTTTTGAGCAAAACCCACACTATTGAGAATGAGCCAGCCACGTAAAACTTGGGGAAGAGAGCATTGCAGTCAGCTCGTTAAATATTTATTCATTTATTTATTAAAGGCACGTGTTAAATCAGCAGTATTTAACTCCTGGGCTACATTTACAGTGACTTCGAGACAGTGGTAGGAAGTGGCTGTCAAAGGAGGGGCAGCAGAGGGCTTCCCTGGTGGCGCAGTGGGTGAGAGTCCGCCTGCCGATGCAGGGGAGCCGGGTTCAATGCCCCGGTCCGGGAAGATCCCACATGCCGCGGAGCGGCTGGGCCCGTGAGCCATGGCCGCTGAGCCTGCGCGTCCGGAGCCTGTGCTCCGCAGCGGGAGAGGCCACAGCAGTGAGAGGCCCGCGTACCGCAAAAAAAAAAAAAAAAAAAAGTTCTTTTGGACTTCCCTGGTGGCGCAGTGGTTGAGAGTCCGCCTGCCGATGCAGGGGACACGGGTTCGTGCCCCGGTCCGGGAAGATCCCACATGCCGCGGAGCGGCTGGGCCCGTGAGTCATGGCCGCTGAGCCTGCGCGTCCGGAGCCTGTGCTCCGCAACGGGAGAGGCCACAACAGTGAGAGGCCCGCGTACCAAAAAAAAAAGAAAAAAAAAAAAAAGAGGGGCAGCAGAGAATGGCAGGAGGCGGGAGGCGGGAGACGGGAGAAAAGGAGCTCCATCTGATTCCCCCGCCCACCAGCCTGTGTGGCTGAGGTCCCAGCATGCCTTGCAGCCACCCCTGCCCAACGCGCCTTCCGCCTCCATCCGTCTCTTCTGGTTCATCGGCAGCCTAGGCATCGCCCCCCTTCCTCAGCTCTGTTAACACTGGCGCAGTCGCCCAGATCGCCTCCCTCCCACGCTCCTTGCCTCCTTTTTTCTCTCGGCACACAGACTTCCCACCACCTGATTCCGAGGCTCCGGATGAGTGTTCCAGAAGCTGAGGAGATGCAGGATCGTTTCCTGCCCACACACAGACGCCATGGCAACGGGAACTTCGTGAAGCCAGGCTGGCATTTGCCAACCCAGAGAGCAGACCATCTGTGAGGCCAAACCCTCCAAATGTTGCCCGATCTAAGTGCTCACATCCAGGGAACTTTTGCACGGAGCAGAGGTGACATTTGAGTGACATAGAATAAACAGTGGGCTCATGTGACGTCCCTTGAAAGTCTGCATTCACTGTCCCAGTGTGACGGAGAAAAGGAAGCAACAGGGGCGAGATTTGCGCTAAGGGGCAAGGTAGGTTTTACTGATGGGAAATTTGGATCATCCACAAGGGGAGGTATTCTCCATATAAAAAATTGGTCCAGTGAGTTTATCTCCATGATTCCATTTTCAAGCCCATCCATCTTCGACTTTCGTCTACTTTCCATGGAGGCAAAAATCTGTGTATATTTGAATCAAAGGCCCCAGTAAATTCAACCTTCTGGGGCTCGGGTTTCCATAGGCCTGCGCTTCATTCTAGCAACAATAATAGTTTTCCTACAGAATAAGTAACATGTGCTGGGAACCCTGATAAGCCCTTCACATGTATTATCTCACTTACTCTTTGCAACAAACTTATGAGGAGGTATCACAATTATTTTCTCTTTAAAGATGAGAAAAGATGCTGAGAGATGTTAAATCCCTGGGTTCATCCAGCTGGTGGGAAAGGTAAGAAGGAACTGAGGCAGGTCCACCCTGCTCCAGAGTGTGGACTCTTGACCTTCACTATGGGGTCAAGGCAGCCTGACTGATGCCCTGGTACAAACGCCCGTCGGAAGTTCTCTCGTGTGTGTTTCGAGGGCCTCTTATACCACGTGCTGTGGGGGACCCTGTAGTGGATGGGGGGGCCTAGCTGTCTTGGAATGTTGAAGTCCAGTCTAGCAGACCCTTAGACGGCCTGCTGTAAGGTTTGGAGTGAGCATTCTGGGGATGGGAGTCGCTGGACTGTGCTAATGGCATAATGCCCAGCAGTGGGTGTTTGCTCTGCATCACGTCACCTGTCCTTTCACACGTGGCTCTCCGGGAGCCCAAGCCGCAGCTCAGGACCTACTCGGGAGTCTCCCCCTTTGCCTTTCTCCAGGCCTGAGTCCTGCTCCAGCTGCCAGAGCAAGATGAGACAAAGGTTGGGGGAAGGTGCCAGCTCCCGGGGCTCAATCAGCTTCTTGGGCAAAATGGGTGAGAGGACGTCGGAAAGAGAACCCCACTCCTGTGTGTGACCTGTGAGTGCACTGTGGCCCCAACTGCTGGGAAACATGGCCCCAGAGCAGAGGCCACCCAGACGTGAGAAGCACCTCAGAGGCCCCGTCTGCAGCACCTGGAAACTGATTAGATATCAAGGTTTGGAGCAGGGGATTGAGAATGACCCTGAAGTTGGAGCCCAAGGGCCTGGTCATGTCCAGATACCCCACCCGGGCCACCCCACTCGGGCCGGACACAGACCAGGGCCTGGGGTGGGGAAGGGTCTTGAATGTGGAGCTGGAAGCGGGTCTGCTGAGGGTCACCTCTGGGTGCCAGGAGTGGTTGGGGCAGCCAACCAGAGCCTCCTGGGGGAACCGGGACCCAGTAGCCATGAGCCCATGGCCAAGTCAAAACCCAGGAGTTAAAGGTCCAAACTAGGAACTCAGAACTTGCTGGAAGCAGGACAGAGGGAGACAACCCAGGAAGGATTGTTTTCTCTCACCTGCTGCCTAAACCCCTAGGCTTTCAGGGGACAGCTTCTGGCTGTTGAAAGATTTGGTGAAGCCCTAACCCCAGGTACCTGTGAACGTGACTGTAATTGGAGATAGTGTAGTGTCTTTGCAGATGTCATCAAGTTCCCTGATTAGTAACTTCTCCACGATGACTGGTGTCCTTGTAAGAAGAAGAGGAGGAACACAGAAACACACAGGGAGAAGGTCATGTGACAACAGAGGCAGCAACTGGAGGGATGTGGCTTCAAAGCAAGGGACCCGGGGGGTCGCATGGCTGCGACAGCCAGAAGCTGGGAGAGGCCTGGAAACACCGTCCCCTAGAGCCTTCAGAGGGAGGAAATTTCTCTCCTTTTAAGCCATGTCTGGGTTACTTTGCTACGGCAGCCACAGGAAACCAACAACACATTCCCTGGGGGCCCTCGTACCTGGCTCCTCTCCCTACCCCAGGCCTCCCTGCTCAGCCCTGGCCCTCCCCTCTCTCTTTTCATCCCACAGCACCTGTGGGCCAGGCAGGCTAGGGCACACACACTGGTGCCCAAGGGTCTGGGGCTGTCCCACGCCTTTGCCCGTGCAGTTCCCTCTGCCTAAGCTGCCTTCTCCCTTGTCAGCTGGTGAACTCCTACTCATCCTTAAAACCCAGATTGGAGGTCATCTCTTCGGTGGGACCGTCATGACTTCCAGGTAGAACAACCATTCCCTCCACGATTTCTCCTCTCTGCCTATCACTTTCTTCACGCTCATCGTGCTGCAGCTGATTTAATTGCTTCTAATTTTTCTCTGTATCCTCTCCCCCCCTGCCTCTAAGCATGAGCATTGAGAGCAAGGATTACATCCAAGGCAGGGACTCAGTAATCCAGCTTGGTTGAAGGCATGGAGGCCTGGCTGGCTGGGTGGTCAGATGACAGAAAACCAGGGAAGCGTCCACACTGCCAGCTGTGCATTGTGTGCTGTGCCCAGCTGTCAGTGAGGAGGGAGCCAGGGTGTTTGGGACCCGATGCTTTTACAGTCTGGGCAGGGGGGGTCCCTTTGGACAAAAAGAATACGAAAACAGGTACAGGGCTTTAGAGGGGTCTTTGGAAGTGAGGGGCCCTGAAGGGTAAGCTTCACTGGCAATGTGGCAAGTTCCCCTCTGCCAGGAGCTCTCCTGGGAGAAGCATAGTTGTGGGTTTAGGTGCAGAGAGGCACGCCCCGAGGGCTGCAAGGCCGGGTCATCTCCCCACTTCCTCCTTGCTCTGGCCGCTGACCGCAGACAGCACTTTCACCGCGATTACTTCCCCTCCAGACCGTCAGGTCTAAGGAGGCCAGGGAAGCACGGGTCCCAGCTGGCAGCTCAATCGGCTGCAGCTGTGTCAGCCTCCACCCAGCCTCTGTCAGCCTCCCCTCCTACTGTCCCAACCCTGTCCCCTGGCCACCAGGCTCCTGGTGATTTTCCCAGAGGTAGGACGTGCAGGGAAGGGAGCTGGAAGCGGGGTCAAGGCCACCTGTGTTCCGTCACTTGCTTGCAGGCTGGTGACCCGGGATTGGGCTTTCGTGTCCATGGGGTATCCACTTCCAAAGCTGCCGTAACAAGCCGCTACGACCTGGGGGCTCAGACGGCAGGAGTGTGTTTCCCCACAGACCTGGAAGCCGGAATCCGAGACCAACCGTGGGCAGCCGCGCTCGGGCTCTGTGGTGGGCTCCTGGCCTGCGTCACTCCCGTCCCTGCCGGTCTCCACAGGCCTTCTTCCTTCTGTGTCTTCCCTCTTCCCACAGGGACACCTATCGCTGGATCTAAGTCTCACCCCAAATCCAGCACGATCCCATCTCGAGATCCTTAATTTACATCTGCAAAGGCTTTTTCCAAATAAATTCACCTGCACAGGGACTGGGGGCTGGGACTTGAGCGTATCTTTTGGGAAGGTCGCAGTTCAGCCCGCTACAGGTGGGGACAGTGATCTGAGCCAGCCTCGCGGAGGGGGAGGGGCGGGGGCAGGACACGTGAGGCAGAGAAGCAGGAGGGCTGCCCTGCACCTGCAGGGCCAGAGTGAGGGGCTCGATCTCCCCCTCCCCCGCAGCAGCCGCCCTCCTCCCCAGCGCCCACCAAGCGCTCGGCTGCCCGCCCCGCAGGGCTGCCCGTCTCTCGCCACGCCTGCCTCTCTACACGGCCAGAAGGCGGGCGCAGTGCAGTAGCAGCTGTGCCGAGCTCCTGCCCCTCTCCCACACCGTCCCCCCTTCCTCTGTAACTTCCTGGGCTCATCCCCCGGGCCTCGCTCCTCTCCTGCCTGCTCCCCTGCCCTCTCCGGGTGGGTGGGCCCCTCTTCCTGGCCTCTCCCCCTTTTCTTGCTCCAGGCCGAGGGTGATGGCCACCTGCTGGGCACCCTCTCGGGAGGACCCCCCCCAAATGGCAGTGAAGGGTGGCCGGAAGGCACCGTTGCCCGAACCTCCGGCAAGAGCCGCAGGATCACTAGGGTCTCGTGAGCCGGGGCTTGTCTCCCCTCTGCTGCCTCGACCTCAGCGAGGCACCTGGGCCCCCGTCTGGGCACCTGTCCCCAGCCCCCGCGGGCCCTGCTGCCTAGCTGCCAGCTGAGTGGCCACCGCCTCCCACCCCCGCCACCGTCCGGATCTCAGCGCCCCTCCCCCCCCTCCCCCTGGGCAGCGGGACCCCGAGTCCACAGCCGTCTTCCCCTCTGGCCCAGCCTGCCCGGGGCCCTGGGGTGGGGGTCTCCCCCCGCGCTGGGGGCTGGGAGCTGGCAGAGGGGCCCGCCCTTGCCCACAGCTGCCTGGCTGCTTCCTGGGTGGTTACCTGGAGCGCAGGGGACGGAGCAAGGGCCCATCCGGTCCTGAGTCAGAGCTCCTCCAACAGCGTCTCATTTCCACCCTCCAGTCCTCGTCCGTCTCCTGACGCAGGCTCTTAATTGATTCAGAGCGTGGACAGGAGGGGGTGGACAGGAGCGGGTGGACAGGAGCGGGTGGACAGGAGGGGGAGAGTAGTCACCACCGACAACCACCCGTCTAGGGATTCACGGCCATTTCTTTTTATGTCTCTGCTTATTTTTGTCTGTTTTCCCGGGGAGAGCGATGAGGTACATGAGGGCAGGCCTGGGTCTGGGTGCTTTGGGATCTCGAGGGCACAGCGATCGCCGTGTGATGGGGGGGAACGTGCGGCCAGGGCTCTGGCCACACAGCCCCTGAATGGAGGGCTGGGATGCAAGAGCACATCCCCCGACCCTCATGTCCTGACCCTGACCTCCAGGCTCAAGACTCGGCGCTTCACGCAGGACAGGCGGGTCCTTAGAGACCTGGGGAGCGCGCCGCCCACGGTGGCCTTTGGTGCCCAGGCCCAGGGGTGCTGGTATCCAGGACTCCCCCCCCACCCGGCTGCCTGTCCTTCCCAGCCCGTTCTCCAGCTGGCTCCAGCGGAAGCCCTCCCTCCCCTCCCTCGGGTATCACTTCCTACAGAGGAAGCCTGCTTGTGTCCGAGGAGGTGCAAATCCGGCTGGCTGCGAGGAGGCCTCTTGGGGGCTATTGTTTGGCGCTTCCTTCTTGGCAGGGGGCCTGGGTTCCAGAGCTGCACCCAGGCTCCTAGCCTCCTCGGCTGCCCAGCCGCCCAGGGTCTGGGCTCTCCCAGAGGCCCCCAGGTCAGGATTGCACTGCAGAAGCAGCCAGTCAGCTAGTCAGTCAACAAATACTGGCTGGGGACCCTGAGATAACCGGGGTTCCTGCCCTCACTGAGATAAAGGTGTGAGGGAAAACGCCGGGGCTAGACCACTTGGAACCCTTCAGAACTACCCAGGTGGCCCTTCCCAAGCCCATGCCCACAGAGACTCCACATCCACAGATACCACTGTGGCTGTTGTTGTTTTAATTGTGGAAAAATACAAATAACGTAAAAGTTACCTTCTTACCCCCTTTTAAGTGCACAGCTCAGTGGCTGTGATTAAGTACATTCACATTATCGTGCTACCGTCCCCACCCTCCATCTCCAGAACTTTCCATCTTCCCAAACTGAAACTCTGTCCCCATTAAGCACTCACTCCCCACCCCTCCCCCAGCCCCCACCATCCTACTTCCTGTCTCCATGGATTTGTTTGCTCTAGGCACCTCATGTAAGTGGGATCATACAGTATTTGTCCTTCTGTGACTGGTTTATCTCACTGCGCATACTGTCCTCAGGGCTCGTTCGTGTTGTAGCAGGTGTCAGAATTTCCCTCCTTTTAAAGGCTGAATATTCCTCTATGTGGATGGACCTCATTTGTTGATCCATTCATTGGCCCATGGGCACTTGGGATGTTTCCACCATTTGGCTATTGTGGATAACGCTGCCATGAACACAGGGGGTGCAAATAACTTTGAGATTCTGCTTTCACTTCTTTTGAGTATGTTCCCAGAAGTGGGATTGCTGGAATGGAGGGAGAGATGACAACAGAAACAAAGATGGAGAGAGACAGACAGATAGATATATGATGGCCTTCCTGCTGGTCTGGGAGGTGCTGGTGAGAGAATAATCTGAATATTAAAAATAGGCCTTGTCTGTACCTTAAGCTGGTAGAGTTGGTGGAACCTATTTAAGTAAGTAAATACCTCACAGGCTGTTGCAGGAATTCAACCAAATGTTGACAGCATCATCACAGTGCCTGACCCGAGAGCGCACCCAACGCACGTTTGTTTCTTCTCCATTCCTTCCTCAGGCTTCCACCACCTTGGGCATCCAGTCTGTGCTCCCAGGGCCAAGCCAGGGCCTGACACACAGCAGGTGCTCAAGCAATGTCTGTTGAATGAACAGGCAGCCTGGATCCTGACCAGCTCCAAATCATGATGGAGAGCAGCTGGATCTTGGTTGCCCACCCGGAGCAGCCCTGAGCTAGGCCTGGCTTTCCAGATCTTGGTGGGTGCCAGGTGCAGAGAGAGAGAGGGAAGAGACAGAGACGGATGGAGAGAGACAGAGACTGAGAGAGACTGAGAGAGAAAGAGAGGGAGAGAGAGACGGAGGGGGCCCTCGGCTCTCTCCGGGCTGCGGGCAGTGGGCCAGCACGTCTTCCTCCAAATCCCCCGTGAGGCAGCCTTGGTGGGAAGGCTCTTTGGTTTCCACTCCCTCACTTGTTGAGCTATGTAAAGGCCTCCCCTGTGCCTCGGGGCGGGAAACAATGTGCCAAATGCTAAGGTGATGACACCATCTAAGGTGATGACACCGTGTTTGGCTCAAAGAAAACAACCTAGAGAAGCCTGGCTGGTTCTCAAACCAGCACCAAGTCACCCGAGTGGGGACTAGCTTGTGCTTAAGGTTGGTTTGGGCAGCTTCCAAGGGCAGTTCAAGTTGCTTTGGCTTAAGAGACATGCTCATGGGACTTTCCTGGTGGCGCAGTGGGTGAAGAATCCACCTGACAGCGCAGGGGACATGGGTACGAACCCTGGTCCGGGAAGATCCCACATGCCACGGAACAACTAAGCCCGTGCGCCACAACTACTGAGCCTGTGCTCTAGAGCCTGCAAGCCACAGGGACTGAGCCCACGAGCTGCAACTACTGAAGCCTGCGTGCCTAGAGCCCATGCTCGGGAACAAGAGAAGCTGCCGCAATGAGAAGCCCGTGCACCACAACGAAGGGTAGCCCCCGGTCACCACAACTAGAGAAAGCCCGCGCGCAGCAACGAAGACCCAACACAGCCAAAAATAAATAAATAAATAAATAGATTAATTTTTTAAAAAACGAGACGTGCTCATGCCTCTGTGTGTGTGCGTGTGTGTGAGAGTGTGAGCATGTGTGTATGTGTATATGTGACGTGTGTGTGTTGCTGTTTGTGCTTCAGAGTGAACGACAAGGCTCTGATCCCACAACCCTTACATGGACGTTGACAATTTCCATTTGTACAGCAGTGCTTTTCTGTCTCCAAGTCTTTCCATATTGATTACCTCATCTGAGCCTCACAACTCCCTCACAATCCACAGGAGGTGGATATTTTTATAGTTTTGTAGATGAAGAAACAGCTGCTTAAAGAGGGAACTCAAGGTCACTGTGCTGGGACATGGCGGCCGGGACAAGAACACAAGCTCCAGGAGTCCGAGTCCTCTGATCCTTCTTCCACACCCACGGAAACATCCTGCCAGGCTCTCAGCTAAGAAATAAGGGGGATACCCGTGCCTGCAAGATGGGCCCTGCCCCTGGAAGTCTGTCTTTCCTTGTGGGTGGTGGACGGGTGCACCTGATACTCTGGAGAGACAATGAGGTGGGAGCCGTAGAGCCAACCCCGCGTGAGAAGGACACAGAGCACTGGATGGAATCTGCCAGGGGAATCCAGGAAGTCTTGCTGGAGGAGGTGTCCGATGAACTGTCTGTGCCAATTAAATTTTTCATCAGCTTCCCGTACCAGCAACTGACCTCTGGCTTAACCAGCAAAGGTTTATCTTTCTCACAAAACAAGAAGGAGGCAGGCCTGGGCTGGAGGGTGGTCACCAGCGAGGAGCCCCTTGCTTCCTACTCTACCATCTTTAGAGTGTGGCATTTGTCCTCACATTTGCAAGACAGTGGTTCTGTCTCACTTCTTCCTCTGAGCCTTGTTCTCCTTCTATGTAAAGCACACACAGCGAGAAAAAAGACAGAAGGGAGGGAGGGAGGAAGGAAGGAAGGAAGGGAGGGAGGGAGGGAGGGAAGGTAGTTAAGATAGTAACAGACAAAAGTCGAGCAGACTTGATTACGTTATCAATATTGGCCTTAAGAGATAAAGAGGGACATTTCAAAAGAACACTAGTGTCATTCCAAGAGTAAGATGGAAAATCCTAAATTTGCACTCACCTGATAACGTAGACGCAGAAGATATAAAGCAAAAAACTGACAACATAATGGGTTGAGGACTGGGGTATAGGAAAGAGGAACGGGCAACTAATTGCCGCTAGGAAGTTAACAGAGGCTTCACTGAGGAGGAGGTATCTGAGCTGGGTCCTCAAGGATGAGTAGGAGTTTTCTAGGTGGACATGGCAGCAGGAATAATAAGAACTGCTATTTCCTGATTCATTTACCTACACCACTTCACTCAACTCCTACAACAATCCTGTGATGTGAGCTCGTTAAATCCCCAGCATTTAAATGAGGATTCTAAGGCTGAAAGAGGTGACATAATTTGACTAAGATGATGAAGTAAGTGAGTGGTGAATCCAAAATTCGGACTCAGATCTGTCTGCTTCCAGAGCTGGGTGCTTTACCTCTAGGCAACTGTCTATGTCTGTCTACGTCTCACATGTAGAGGCGTCCTGTTTGTTTTAGTCACTTGTTTGACTCGTGTCTGAAGTATTTATTTGAGGAAGACAAGAAGTTGAGCAGCCTTGATTGGGTTATCAATTGTAACGTTTCCAATATATATTTTTTAAAGCTCTCAAAAAATGTGAACTTATAAATCTGTAATAGATGGCTTCTTACCTGAGACATGGGCAAAACACACACCTCCCAGAATACTGATATGTCTGCTGTTACCTAGTGGCAGCATATATAATTGCAGGGAAAGTGTATGAGAAAATTTTACCAAGTGTAGTAACCAAAAACCTAAATAAAATGACTAAACATTGGAACCTGGCATCAAGTTGTTCAATAAATATGAATAGATCATTGCCAAGTTGTCTGTTACTGCTTTTGTTTCACAGTCTCCATGATTTCTTTTTTCCTTATTTTAAAAGTAAAATTGTTTTCTTTTACTTTTAGAAATTAAAGGAGAAAAATAAAAGAAATAACAATCATCCATGGTCTCAGTCCTCAGTTTCCACAATTAATTCTGGTTAACTATCTTGATAAGTTTCCTTCCCACCTCTCTTTTTAAGAAAAAATCACATTAAAAAATAAGTGACAGGGCTTCCCTCGTGGCACAGTGGTTGCAAATCCGCCTGCCAATGCAGGGGACATGGGTTCGAACCCTGGTCCGGGAAGATCCCACATGCCGCGGAGCAACTGAGCCTGTGCACCACAACTACTGAGGCTGCGCTCTAGAGCCCTCGAGCCACAACTGCTGAAGCCTGTGTGCCTGGAGTCCATGCTCTGCAACAGGAGAAGCCACCGCAATGAGAAGCCCGCGCACCGCAACAAATAGTAACCCCCGCTCACTGCAACTAGAGAAAGCCCGTGCGCAGCAACCAAGACCCAACACAGCCAAAAAAAAAGTGACACCTGTTCATTATAAAGAATTCAAAACACGCTGTAAATCCCAAAGATGGAAGTAAAAAAACAACCCAAATCCCATCAACCAAAAATAACCATTAAAAGGGACTTCCCTAGAGAAATGCAAATCAAAACTACAATGAGGCATCACCTCACACCTGCCAGAATGGCCATCATCAAAAAATCTACAAACAATAAATGCTGGAGAGGGTGTGGAGAAAAGAGAACCCTCTTGCCCTGTTGGTGGGAATGTAAATTGATACAGCCACTATGGAGAACGGTATGGAGGTTCCCTAAAAAACTAAAAATAGGGCTTCCCTGGTGGTGCAGTGGTTGAGAGTCCACCTGCCAATGCAGGGGACATGGGTTCATGCCCTGGTCCAGGAAGATTCCTCATGCCGCGGAGCGGCAGGGCCCGTGAGCCATGGCCGCTGAGCCTGCGCGTCCGGAGCCTGTGCTCCGCAACGGGAGAGGCCACAGCAGTGAGAGGCCCACGTACTGCAAAAAAAAAAAAAAAAAAAACCCAAAAAAACTAAAAATAGAACTACCATACAACCCAGCAATCCCACTACTGGGCATATACCCTGAGAAAACCATAACTTAAAAAGAGTCATGTACCACAATGTTCATTGCAGCACTATTTACAATAGCCAGGACATGGCAGCAACCTAAGTGTCCATTGACAGATGAATGGATAAAGAAGATGTGGCACATATATACAATGGAATATTACTCAGCCATAAAAAGAAACGAAATTGAGTTATTTGTAGTGAGGTGGATGGACCTAGAGTCTGTCATACAGAGTGAAGTAAGTCAGAAAGAGAAAAACAAATACCGTATGCTAACACATAAATATGGAATCTAAAGGGAAGGATGGTTCTGATGAACCTAGTGGCAAGACAGGAGTAAAGATGTAGAGAATGGACTTGAGGACACAGAGAGGGGGAAGGATGGGCTGGGACTTAGTGAGAGAGTGGCATGGACGTATATACACTACCAGGTGTGGAATAGATAGCTAGTGGGAAGCAGCCACATAGCACAGGGAGATCAGCTCGGTGCTTTGTGACCACCTAGAGGGGTGGGATAGGGAGGGTGGGAGGCAGATGTAAGAGGGAGGGGAGATGGGGATGTATGTATATGTATAACTGATTCACTTTTTTGTGCAGCAGAAACTAACACAACATTGTAAAGCAATTATACTCCAATAAAGATGTTTAAAAATATAAATAAAAACAAATCAGGGATTCTTCTCTAAAAAAAAAGGGGGGGGACTTCCCTGGAGGTCCAGTGGTTAAGACTCTGTGCTTCCACTGCAGGGGGCATGGGTTCGATCCCTTGTTGGGGAACTAGGATCCTGTGTGCTGTGAGGCCAAAAAAAACACAAAAAACAAAAAAACCGTTAACATTAGGTGATTAGGTGAACATCATTTTGGACAACTCTGCAAATACACAGAAAACCAGAAGGATGAGTAAGGGACAGATTGGTAGAAATGATTTTATAAAACCAGAAGAATCTCATCTTGGATACTATTTTTAATCTAATTTTACTTGACTTTAACAGAAGAAAAAGAAAAGGGAGTTAATAGAATTGCTCAATTCATATTAATATTTCTTCTATAGGGAAGATATTTTCCCTATAATATCCCTCTAACTTTAAGAAAGGAAACTGTGGTGTTATTAAAAGGTTGACATCATTATGACTTTTTCAAGGACATATTTTTACTTTTGTTTATAGACTCACTTCTCGATATGAAAGATGAGTTAATTGGTCTAACCACAAGGGCACGAGCACACAGTTCTGAAGATATTGAAGTCCTTCTGTGCCAGCTGGTAAATATGGGTGCTGGACTCTCTCCCCAGTGCTCTCCCTCTGTCCTGGGGTTACCCTGATTCCACTCCCAGAACCAACCCCAAACTCCATCTTCCCAGGATCCAGAGCTGCAGGGCAAACGGGACTTTGGACCCTTCTCCCGGCCCCCCTTCAACACCCCGACCTCAACCCAACCAGTTTAGCATTCATTGTTTTCATCTGTTTCAAGGGGGTTGCAAACAGGTGGAAAACCACTCCTCCAGGTTAGCCTTGCAACTTTGTACGGTCCTTGAGTTTCGGAGAATAGAGACCTTTCTGCCTAAGCCCACGTAGCTCACTAAGAAGTGGAAGCGCACGTCTGTAATCACGATGTAATTACCTTGCCTCCCAATTGGCAGCAGACACAGGCCTGCGGGTATGGAAACTCCCCTGTGAGCTGGCTCCAAATAGGATTAACAGAAGGTGCTGGTGGCCAGGAGCACGTGGAAGCAGCAGGAGGGGAGTGAGCTTTGCTCGGGCTCCACTCCGCCCTGGGCCTGGAGCCCAGGTCATCACGCTCAGGATCTCCGATCCTGCGAGAAGTGTCATCCTGCTTACAGATGAGGAAACTGAGGCTCAGAGAAGCTTGTCCTTGCCTGAGACCCTCACGCAAGTTGGTGGGGCAGCCTGGATGTAAACCCGGGTCTGTTTTATGCCAGAGTCCTTGCTTTTCCGGCCCCAGGCCCCAGAGGGCACCTGGGGCTGCACAGAGGGGGAAGGGCAGAGGTCAGGAGCAGCCCCAGTGGGACCGGGAGCCGGGAGCTCAGACACACCTTCCTGCCACCTTTGAAAGACAGGCACTGGAAGGTGGTGGGTGTACGAATTAGGGGCTTTGGCGAGACTGAGCCCCCGCCGGGTGCTAGCAGAGAGTGTGTGGCCCGAGAGCAGGGGGTCACCTTGCAGTCAGAGCGACCCGGGTTCAAGTCCCAGCCCTGCCCCTCATCCCTGGGGCCTCAGGTAGATCACTGTCCTCTGGGAGCCTTGGTTTCCCCCTCCATAATATGGCAGCAGTTAAGGGGTGTGCCCAGGACCCCCAGCAGGGACCCAATCAGGAGCAAAGGTCATTTTCTGTGTTTGGAAACATGGTAAGTTGGGCTTCTATTTACCTTTTGTTCCCAAAGCTGTGTGTGCTTGTGTGTGAGTGTTGGGGTGGGGGGGTGTGTCCACACTCTGGCCTAGGTCAGCCATAATCGAGGGCGCAGCCAGAGAAGCAGGTCCCACTGGGATGGATAGATAGAAACACGTAACGTGCACACAGCACGCACGTGCACATGCGCACGGGACGGGTCACGGGTTGACGCATCAGCCGCAGGGGGAGGCTCATGTCCTGAGGCTGATGCTGGAGCCCTAAGACCGCAGGACAGGGAGTCAGGGAGGGATGATGGCTGAGATATAGACAAGAAAAGAACAAACCAGACCCATAAGGATGAGCTGGAGCTCTCAGGGTCAGGGGGTGGGGGGACCTCGGCTGTGTGGGCACCCTGCAGAACCTGGAGCCTGGGAGTCAGACATGAGAATGGAGGGCCGGTGGCAGCCTGGCTGTGCCTCACACCAAGGGGGCGGCCAGCAGCTCAGCAGCCACGTGGGTGAACTCTGAAACCACTCCATCCTCCGCCTGCCCGGGAAAGGCCTTTGGGGCCCATCCTGCAGAAGCATTCAGGGACGTGGGTTCTGGGAGACGTAGGGTGGCCCAGCCCGGCTGACACATTTCAGAGCCACCCAGAGCTGCATGGGTGGACCTGGGGCGGGGGGAGCTCCGGGCGGACACCTGCCACACACGGAGATGGAGGAAGGGTGGTCTGGAGGGGATGAAGGATGCTCAGCACTGGGGACACAGCTGATGGGCACAGTGACGTGCGCTGCAGCCACCTATCCCTGCTCCCAACCCAGACGCTGCGGTCAGGAGGATCCCAGCAGTGGGATGCCAGTCTTGGGGGTCCATCAGAACCAGCCAGGAACTTTTCAACCCTGGCCTGTGCATCAGAACCCAGAGCAAAAAGTCATGCCCTTGGTGAGCAAGCCCAAAGTCATAGCCCAAAGGAACACCTGTAAGCCCTTGCTCGTCATCCACGCACCTTGTGATTTTGGTTTCACCTCCAACCAGCCTGATCTCCTGACCCCCTCAGCCCCACACCCATATTTCATTCACCTCAAACTCCCCCTGGCATCCGGGTCACATGCCACATTGGTGCTCAACACTTTTCTTGCTGCCGGCAAAACCTCCCCACACGCTCCCCATCTAACGAACTCCTACTCACTCTCCAGGGCCCCACTCAAAGGTCACCTCCTCTGTGAAGCCCTCCCTGACTGCTCCCACAGCCACACTCCTATACCACATTCTTCCTCAGTACCAATTGCTCTGTTTTGTGGTGTCCTTGTGCCTGTCTCCCCATTAGGCTTTCAGGGGGCAGGGGCCTAACACAGAGTAGTGAAAGAACGAATCACCAAAGGAATGAATGTGCGGCTAACTTTGGGTCTGGGGCCTAGCTTGTGAGATGTGCTTCCAAGGTAGGTTGAGGGCTGGCTGCAGGCATAGTCTCTGGAGATTTGTCATGACTGTCTCAAGGTACAGACGTTTCCAGGGAAGACAGACACTTCAGGATCATCGGATGTTCATTTTCTTCTCGTTAAAAAAAGACCATATAATACAAACTTTTGGTAAAAATTCAGATAATCATAGAACTGGGCAAAGTGAGCGTTGTGCACGGCATCCTCTCCTCCCCACCTCAGTTCCCGTTCTATCTTCAGAGGCGACCCCTGTTGGACATATTTGTTTTCAGTGGAAAGTTTTGGGAGCCTAACTGGTCTGACTGGTTTTTCTCCCCATTTGAGCTGGGGCCCAGCTTGCAAGAGGGGCCTCTGAGGGGAACACGTAATGCCCATTTAGCATGAGTTTGCCTCCCAGACCCTCAGTCTCTTCATCTGTAACTACTCAAACTGACTTCCAGGGTGGCCGTGTGGGATGACTGAGGCACTGGGTATAAACACCCAGCTCAGACCTTGATAAATATTCATCTTTTACTCCCTTTTCCCACCTCAAGCCCACCCGTGACCTGTGACAGACTTGGAAGCAGCAGGCCTGCATGTGTTCCAAGTCCTGAGAGGTGTTGATGAATGAGTGCCTTTTTAGAAGCCTCCGGAACCTGGTGAGAGCCTATCACCTGTTTATTGCTCCCTCCCTCCTTCCTTCCTTCCTTCCTTCCTGAGCACCCACTCTGGACCCTCAGAGAACAGAGTCGAGTGAGCTGGGACCAGGCAGGAACCTGTCGCAGGCCAGGAAACTGAGAGGCCTCAAAGGGATGAGATCTGTGCTGGGAAGTGTGCAGGGCAAAGGCGAGCAGGAACAGCGTGCCTTGGTGCAGTGTGCCTGTAGGGGGATAACCCAGTGGACTTACATCTCGTCACTTACCCTCCCCCCCCACCCCCCGTCTCCTCCATCCCTTCTTTCCTCCCTTCCGTCTGTATTCACTGAGCATCTGCCTGTCGGGGGCACTGGGGACACAGGGATAAAAAGACAAAGTTTGAAGTTTGTATCCCCAAGACCTCCCAGCCCCATGGGAGCATCAGGCCCACTGACAACCCCAAGGGCAACAAGAAAATAGCTGTGATGGAGGTGGGTGTGGAATGCAGGGGGAGGGTGTTCCAGGTAGAGGGAACTGCATGTGCCAAGGCACAGAGGCAGGAAAGAACCCACCTGGTCTGGAAACTGCCCACAGCTCTCCCCTGTGGGCAAGTGATGGGGAGACTTGGTCCAGGAAGTGGGCCCAGGCTGGGCTGGGGTCCCGTGACTCACTTCCTGGACCCTCTGCCTCCTTGACCCCCTTTGCTCCTTGGCTGCTTTGGGAGGAAGTAGCCCAGGCCTCAGCTGACAAAAGGAGGCTTTGGTGTTGGAGAAAGGGGGTGAGGAAGGAGGGGCGCTGGTGTGTATTTTTGGCTGCGTCTCAGGAATCTGCGCCTCCTCCATGGCAACCAGGCGGCAGCTGGGGGAGCTGCCTTCAAGGGTGGGAGCCTCTGCAGCTGCCTAGCTGAGGGTGGGCTGGGCTGGGGCGCAGACCTCTTGCTCTCACTCTCGGCCCACCCAGCCCAGGGAGAGGAAGAGGGCAGCTCTGCGGGCTGGGCAGGCCGCTCCCGCTCTCTGAGCCTCAGTTTTGGGGTCTGAAATATGGGGGTAACAATACAGTGTCCAGCCCAGGTCCTCTGGGAAGCAGACGCCCCAGCAGGGAGCAGCCTGGGTGGCCCTCTCTGCAATCTGAACGTCCGGGGGGGCCATAACCACTGGGGAGTCCTTGAGCCACGTGGTCCTTCAGAGGTGGTTGGAGCTGCCCTGGCCTCCACACCGCCTGTGCTCAGTCGCCGCCCAGGAGCCCAGGGGAGACGGGGCCACAGTGTGAATGCAGGGTTGGGTTTCAGGGTGGGCAGCCGGGTCCCAGTCCGCCACACATAGCTGGAGGTCTCAGTGGGGGTCTTGTGGCTGCCCCATGCACAAACCCGTCCCTCCAGCCAAAGTACCAGGGCTTGCTGTTTCCAGAACTCAGGCAAAGCAACTGAGGAGATGGGAAAGGAGAAGGGTGAGCCCTGTGTCTGTGTCCTGGGGCTACTGTACGAATGACCAAAACTGGCCTATAAAAACGGAAATACATTCTCCCACAGATCTGGAGGCCAGAATCTGAAATCAAGGTGCCAGCAGGGCCGTGCTCCCTCTGAGGCTCCGGGAGAGGGTCCTTCCTGCCTCTCCCAGCTCTGGTGGCTCCTCGTGTGCCCTGGCTGTGGCTGTATCACTCGAGTCTCTGCCTCCATCTCCACGTGGCCTCCTCCTGTGTCTCTGTCCCACCCCTTCTTACAAGGACATCTGTCATTGGATTTGGTGCCCAGCCTACTTCAGTCTGACCTCATCTTAACTAATGACATCTGCAAAGACTGTTTCCAAATACCGTTACATTCTGGGGTTCTTGGCGATCTTGAATTTGGGGGGACACTCCAACCCATTACAAGCCCCATTTGGGCAGCCTGGGTGGGGGACCCAGGTCGGTGTTAAGTGAGGGTCCTGGGGAGGGGCCCACAGGGTGGCGATCAGGGGTCCCAGAGGGTGGGCTGGGGTCTGTTTTTTCAGGTGGCAGTGGGTCAGAGTCCGGGCAGAACTGGCAGAAGGAAGGTGGGACTGAGCCAGGAGGGTCCCTGTCCCCACCTCCCCACCCTGTCTCTCACACACACACACACACACACACACACACACACACACACACACGGCAGTGTCATTTCCCCTTTTGCCCACCATGGCCCAGGACCTCCCTCCCCCTGTCCCTGGAGGCTCCTACCAGGCCCCAGCACCTGCCCCGTGACCCTGGGCCTCAGAAATGTGGGTGCCTCTCCTGGGCAGAAGGTGGGTGACATGGGGTGAGACTCCGTCTCAGCTGTGCCCTCACCGGCCTGCGTTCCTGGAGCCGCAGTTACCTCCTCAGTGACATGGGGTAACACAAGGCTGTGAAGGGGTTGGGGGCTCTGCGGGGAGCTGGGGGGACCGGGGGGGGCGACTCCAGCCCAGGAGCAGCTACGGTGGGAGCGCGCTCTGCCCAGGAAGAACGAAGGGTGCACACAGAGCGTGGGGTCGCCCAGCTCCCGGGGCTGAGCAGGCAGCACGCTGGGTGTGGCCCACCGCCCTGGGGGTTCCCTGGGAAGCCGGCCCCCTGGTCCCCGCCAGCTCGGCGCCCTGCACACCGCGCACACGCACACACTCGTGCCCTCACTCACACACTGACCCGCACGTGTCGACGCCCTCTCACATGCGCTCGCACACACGCTTACACACACAGCCACACACACACTGAGCACTCCCTGGAGTCATTCAGCCAGACCCCCAGGCAGCAAGTTCAGAAACAGCCCCTTCCAGGGTGTCGGGTCTCCCCTCCCCTGGTCCCCTCCCCTCCCCTCCCCTTCCTCTCCATCTGGGCCTCCCTCCCTGCTCCTGCCCCAGTTTCTGGGTCATCCCAGTGGAACTCCGAGAACAGGCAGCTCGGGCCCACCCCACGGCCTCCTTCCCTCCCTCCCTGTTACGCTGGTGGCCAGCCTCCACGATCCCCTCCAAAGATCCCCGCTTCGTCCAGCGGGGAGACTGCTTTGCCGTGGTCACCAAAGGCAGGGCCTGAGGCACCTACCTGGGGCAGGGGGTTCACAGAGAGGCTGATCTCAGGGGGCCAGGATGGAGGAAGGACCAGTTAGTTCTCTGGTGTCGGGGAGGCTGCTGTCGCAGGCACGTGGGGCTCCATCTGGCAGCAGGTCCCGAGGGGCCTGCAAAGCGCATCTCACGCCCAGTGGTCACACAGGCATGACTGCCCTGAGCTTCCCCACTGGCATGCTTGGCTGTGGAGCGGGTCCCCCTGGACCTCCCGTCGGAGGAAAGAGCAGGCTCCTGGTGGCCCCCACCCCCATGCTGCTGTGAAGTACGTCTGGTTGGATGAGCTCTAAGACACTCAGGCTTGAGCACCCTCCCCAAGGAGGTGGACGGATATGAGTTCTACTTTTACACAACTCTTGGCTGAAAGGATGTATTAAATTATTTTTATGGTAAAGAAAACTCTTTACCCATGGAAAAAATAGCCCAGTGAAGTTTTTAACAGTTCAGATTAGTTAAGTGATTTCAAATGCCTACTGTGGGGAAGGCACCTAAATGTCAACTTTTTTTTTTTTTTTTTTGGCCACACTGCGCAACTTGTGGGATCTTAGTTCCCTGACCAGGTATCGAACCCAGGCCCTTGGTGAAAGTGCAGAGTCCTAACCGCTGGACCACTGGGGAATTCCCTTAAATTTCATCTTGTGTACCCACTCTGACCTGTTGGTAATGGCCGCCTGGAGGGGTGGGTTAAGAAGGCTTCTGAGGCTGCGTCCAGGCTCAGTGGTCAGAGTGCTGCAGTCCACTGTAAATGACACCCATGGACAAGGGCATGGGGGCCCCACGGCCATTAACACACTGGTAGGCTGGATAAAGGTCCCCAGGGATATCCAGGTCCTAATCCCTAAAACCTGTGACATAAGGGTACACATGCCAGGTGAGCACCCGGCTCCCCAGAAGAGCCTTCAGCGCATTGAGTCTGACCTGACCTTCAGGTCCCTCGTTGCACACGGGGGCTGTGAATGGAGATGCCCAAGCAGCCTATACATTTTCTAAAAATATGTGTTTGGTGAAACATCCGTTGACGGCCTTTATACACAGAGTGAGGGCAGCTCCAGCCCCCGCTGAGCCTGGGCCACCTGGATGGTCTGTTTCCGGGGTGCCACCACCCTTGTTGGCGCCCTAGCCCTGCTCTCACACCTGTCAACAGTCCCTCTGCCAAAGTCCTTCCAGAAAATCGGTTGCACGTGCCACCTGTTTCCTGCTGGGACCATGACGGATACGGTTTGGAAAGGAGCCGAGGGAAGCAGTGGAAACGGTCTGGAGAGGCACCCTGTGCAGTCCCTGGTGGGCTGGCTGGGCTGCGGGGGATGATGGTGAGGCAGGGGCGGTGATGAAGAGAGCCCTCGGGGCAGGTGAGGCACGCACGCGATCACCCTACACCCTGCGAGAAGCAGCTGCGGTGGGGCACGCACACGATCACCCTACACCCTGTGAGAAGCAGCTGCGGGCTGTTTACAGGTGAGGTCACTGTGTGCAGTACAGAGAAGGCACACGAGGGGGGAGGGGCTAGAAATGGAACTCTGACCTGCCCAGGCCGTGTCTCCTTTCCCTGTGACCGCTGAGTAAGTGCTCCCTCCCTTGTGGCCCTTGCTCTGATGGGCTTCACCCTCCCGGCCCCCAGCGCAGAGTGTGACCCTGCCTCAGCCACGGGAAAGAGCACAGTTAGATTAAAATGAGCCATGTAATTCGTGTAGTCGTGGCCGAGTGGTTAAGGCGATGGACTAGAAAATGAGCCATGTGTACCTGGCCTAACCATTAAAGGTTCAGAAATATTGGGGTCCAGGGTCAGAACAGGCCTCACCTTGGGCCCAGCAAGGGGACCCTCTACCCTGGCATCTGGGCATCTGCTCTCTCCCATCCCGTCCCTCCCAGCCGGTGACCTTGGCGGGGCCATGCTGTAGTGGGGTGTGGGCCTCGAGTGGAGAACCCCCCGCTTCCCGCTCTATCTGTAGCTTAGATGACCAAACCATTATTTATTCTTTGGCTTCTGCCTGCCTGCTTCTCTGGCAGATTTTTTTTTTGTTTTTTTTTACCTTGCAAAGAAAATTGATTCAGGATTCTGCAAACCACCCAGCTGACTTCCTGCATTCACCTGATGAGAGATGGTGCCATGGCCGGGCTGACTGGTCCCGGCTTCCTGATGGAGCCACAGTTCCAGGCACAGGGAGGAAGACCACCTGTGGGGAAAGAGAGGGAGGAAGCCAGCAGGCAGAGAGATGCAGGCCGGGCAGACGAGAGGGTCCCCACAGCCTTCTACACCCTGATCTCGGTTTCCGGGCCAGCTGCCTGGCTGCCCTGGGAGGCATCCCTGCAGCCTCTCACTAAATGGCCCTTTGCCGACTTCTGTCGCTGGTCACCAAGAGAGGCCGGACCGAGGAGCCTGGTTACCGCAGCTGGAGGGTCCCGAGCCTTCTGCGCTCCCTCCTGGAGATGACGCTGGCCTTCTCGCTGGCCTTCATGTCTCCCCTCCAGCCCCCCCAGTCCCTCTCCACCCCGAGGCCACAGGGAAGGTTCCCAGCCCAAACCTGACCTCTTCACTCCCCTGTGTTCAGCCCTCCAGCTGTTCCCCTTGACAGGCTACTGCCAGCCTCCGCACCCTCCTTCCTGCCTCTCTGCCCCTGGGACAGCCATTCGGCACGACTTGCCCCTCTACCCGTACTCTCATGCCGCTGGGCCTCCGTTCATGCAGTTCCCCCTGATGGAACACCTTTCCTTTCCTTTTCACCTCCTTGTCCATTATCACTACCTGGCCAAGAAGCCAGGGCAGCTCCTACCAAGTATAAGACAGGGTGGTAAGAGTGTGCTGTTGCCACATTACCTGGGTTCACATCCCGACTCTGCCACTTACTGTGGGATCTCAGGCAAGCTCCTAAACCTCTCTGTGTCTTGGTTTCCTCATGTGAGACATGGGAGGATGATTGCTCCCATGGGCTGCTGGGAGGATGAAGTGCGTTAAGTGTGTGCTTGGACGTGGGCAGCTCTGCAAAGCACCAGGTGTCGTTACCATCAGAGCCCATGGTCTGTGGCCCTGGGAGACGCCTCCTGGGTGGTGACCCCTGGGGGAAACACTGGCCTCATCCAGGTCTGTCCCCAGGGCCTGGTCCCGAGGCCAGCTGTGTCCTGGAGCTCTGCTGGGGGACCTGCCCGCAAGTGGCAAGGCAGAATGGGCCTCCCAGGGCAGCTCAGTGGCCACCTGACTCCAAAGCTGCCTTTCAGCCTCCCATCCCCTCCCCACCCGCAAAAGGTAACCAGGTGTGATTTCCACCCAGTGCGGCCCACCTGCCTCCAGTCTCTCCGGATGCAGCAGGGGCTGATGCCCCCTGCTGGCCAGTGCCCATTTCTGCGGAAGGTAGAGTCCTCACCAATGAACCAGGAACCCAGCCAGGCACTGTCGTCCCCATTTCAGAGGTAAGCACCAGGCCTTAGGGCCTCCAGGTCACTCAGCTGGAAAGCAGCAGAGCCTGGATTTGGAATCAGGACTGTCCCCCCAGCCGATATGCGTGGTCCCCGCTCTCGCTACCCCAGGAGGCTCTGAGGCCTCTGTCCTCCCTTCTTTCTGCCAACATGCCCATCCCTAAGGCCCCACCCACCTTGGGAAATACCCTTGAGTCACAGCCCTTGGTGGGCATGAACTCAGGCTGATCCAGGGCTGCTAGGAGCTCCCGGAGAGTGGGGGGCCCGGCTAGAGATAAGTGAGGTGCTCTCCTGCCTCTGGGGCCACATTCTGGTGAACAAGTCAGTGCCAAAGTCACTCAATAAATGCTTGTTGAATGAAGATATGACTAAGTAAGTGTACTCAGCAACTGGCACAAGGCTGTCACTTTTCCAATTGGCAAACTCTTACTCATCTTTCAAAACCCTGTTCAGGGTCACCTCTTCCAGGAGGGAAGCCTCTTCCGAAACCCTTCATGGAGGCCACCTAGCACATTTCACTGTAGGGCAAGACACTGGATACAAAGTGCTATGGGATGTTGGGTGTGGGGCAGACACTTGCAGAAACAGCTGTAGGAGGGAGGAGGAGGGAAGATGCTCAGGGAAGCCTTCTTGGAGGAAGAGGAGGCTTTTGAAACTACCTGGAAAGAAGGTGTAGTATTGGGACAGGGGAAATATTGGAGAGAAATGATGCTGTGGAGGGACAGGATAAGGGTACTAGTAACCTAGGGCTGCCCAAGAAAGTACCACAAACCAGGTGGCTCAGGACAATAGAAAATTACCTAGTCCAGAATCAAGGTGTTGGCGTGGCTGTGCTCTCTCTGGAGGCTCTGGGAGAGGATCCTTCCTGGCCTCTTCCCAGCTTCTGGATGTTGCCAGTGACCCTTGGCGTTCCTTGCCTTGGAGCCATCACTCCAGTCTCTGCTTCCATCTTCCCTCTCCTTCTCCTGTGCGTGTGTGTGTGTGTGTGTGTGTGTGTGTGTCCAAATCCCCCCTTCGAAGGACAGCGGTCATTGAATTAGGGTCCACCCTATTCCAGTCTGACCTCGTCTTAACTTGACCACATCTGCAAAGACCTTATTTCTAAATAAGGTCACATTCACAAGTACCAGGGGTTAGGATGAATGTATCTTTTGAGGGGACACAATTCAACCCACAACAGGAAGTAAAGGTATGGAGGTTGGGGAGACTGTTTCACATTTAGGAAGTAGAGAGTGGGGGTCAGTCTGAGGAGAGTCAAAGGAGAGAGATCCGGTGAGTGGAGATGCTGGAGATGTAAGGGGGTCATCACAGAGGGGCCTGATGCCCTGGGTTGGGGCGTGGTGGGGAGGGGGGTCAGCTAGGAGCCTGGAGAGGTCAGACGGTGTCATACCAGCCCCAGGGCTTGAGCCCCGACTCAGGGGCAGGCTTCACACTCCTCGGTCACTTGCATCATCTCCTCTAACCCTCATGATGGCTTCCTAGGTGGCCGCTCCAGGTTACAGACGAGGAGAAGCTCAAGGGCCCCCAGCTGGGAAGTGCCAAGCTGAGGTCTGAACCCGCTGAGCCTCCAGGCCAGCGTGCTGTGTCGCACAACTGCCTGGACAAGGTAAGGTTTTCACGTTTGATTTGTGGGCCTGTGTCCTTTCACAACCTTTGCTTCTTCTTGGTTCACAGACCTGGAGATGGGGCTGGAGACGGTGGCCTCTTTTAGTTCATATCTCATGACCTGGTTTCCTTGGACGTGTCCCATGTGGGCGGGTTATTTTTAAACCTTCTGCTTTGGGGGGCGTTGGTTTGTCTCGCTGGCTGAATTTTTTTTTTTTTTTTTTTTGCGGTACGCGGGCCTCTCACTGCTGTGGCCTCTCCCGTTGCGGAGCACAGGCTCCGGACGTGCAGGCCCAGCGGCCCTGGCTCACGGGCCCAGCCGCTCCGCGGCATGTGGGATCTTCCCGGACCGGGGCACGAACCCGCGTCCCCTGCATCGGCAGGCGGACTCCCAACCACTGCGCCACCAGGGAAGCCGTCGCTGGCTGAATTTTGAAGGGGATTCAACGAACTGAGCAATGGCTCTGCAGCTTGGCAGTGAGGGAGCTGGCCTGGCCGGGTCCCCTACACACACTGGCTCGTTTAAGTCTCCCAGGGCCGCACAAGGTCAGAGAAACAGCCCCACGGAGCTCCTGGTACCAAGCGGCAAAGCAGGCTCTGCACCAGGGTCTGCCTGATGCCCAAGTTCGTGCTCATGGGTCCTCATCACTACAGATGGTTTGTGACCAGCTGAGACCAGCCAGCCAGAGGACTGTCCCCCTCCCCTCCTGTGAATATCCAGGGAGAGCTGCCCTGTCTGTGAAGCCTTCCAGATGCCTGGGCTTCTCTATGGAAAACAGTATGTGAATTCCTCAAAAAATTAAACATAGAACTACAGATCCCCCTTCTGAGTATACATCCAAAATAATTAAAAGCAGGAACTCAAACAGATATTTGTACACCTGTTCATAGCATCATTATTCACAATAGCCCAAAGGTGGAAACAACCCAATTGTCCATGGACCAATGAATGGATAAACAGAGTTGGTCCATCCATACAAGGGGATATTAGTCAGCCTTAAAAAGGAGAGAAGTTCTGGCAGATGCTACAACATGATGAACCTTGAGGTCATTACGCTCAGTGAGCTAAGCCAGTCACAAGAGGACAAATGCTGTGTGATTCCACTTATATGAGCGACCTGGAGTAAAGTTCATAGAGGCAGAAGGTAGGAGGGTGGGGCCCGGGGCTGGGGGAGGGGCTGGGGGGTTAGTGTTTCATGGGGACAGAGTTTCACTTTGGGAAGATGAAAAAGTTCTGGAGGTGGATGGTGGTGATGGCCGCACAGCAGTGTGAATATACTTTTTAAAAATAACAACGTGAATATACTTAATGCCACTGAACTGGACACTTAAAAATGGCTAAAATAGTAGATTTCATGTTACATGTATTTTACCCCCATAATAATGAAAAAAGATACTTGGGTTTCAAAAGCTCATCTTATGCTGGCTTTTCCTGAGGCCAGCCACTGTGAAACCAGCCATCCCCACCAGCAGCGTGAGAGGCTCCCAAGGGCTGACACCTGCAGCTGTTATTTGGAGCCCTGACATGGGGCCAGTGACCGAGAGGTGGAGGAGAACAAATGCCCTGCCCCCTTGCCTTGTGGGTGGGGAGAATGTAACTTACCCCCAGGGTTAGGAGGTATCACTCACCCTCCAGAGTCCCCTGCAGCATCAGGCTCGGGCCCTCCTGTGACCTCACCTGAGAGCACTCTGCCACCCAGGGAGCCCTGGTGGGGACAGGAGCTAAGACCACTCGGCACAGCTGGCTCCATTTACATGACTGCATGGCGTTCCGTTGTTTCCACTGTGCTGATCTGACTCTGCTTATTTATTCAATGATAACCTCGTACATATCACCTAATTCCTAGAAGTGGGATGGCAGGGTCAAAGGGTGCACGCATCTGTGACTGTGAAAGCTGCTGCTGTCTTACCCTCCATAGAGGCTCAGAGGTTAATGCCCCAGAGAGGTTTGAGAAGACAGACAGGAGCTCAGGCGGGGACCCAGCCCGGCCCCTTCTCCCCACTGCCGCCAGGGGGCGTACACTCCCCCTGTAGGAAGGGCAGGGTTGGGAAGGGGAGGCCGGAGCCTGGCTTCTCAGAGCTGGAGGGAGGCACTTGGTTTCCACTTGGGGGAACTGGGGTACGGGGAGGAGAAGGGACTTTCTGTCGGTCCTGTTCACCTGCACTGTCCTCCCTCGGGATGTGAGGTCTCAGGACACGGTGCCCAGTCCAAGTGCTGTCCCTATCAGAAGAGTGAGCCCCCTCCAGAGCCCTGGGAGGTGGACCCTGCTGTGCTCACTTTCGGAGGGTGCAGTGCTCACTGCTAAGTGACAGAGCTGAGACCCGGCCCCGGGCTGCGGGGTCAAGACCTGTTCTTGGCTCAGGACCCTTGCTCTCTGCGATACTCCTCTCCTCCTGCTCTCAGGGCCAGCTTCAGTGATGGCCCTTTTCAGGTGCCAGCTGCTGCAGGGGCTGATCTTGCAGCCAGTAAGCAAGCACCAGCAAAGTCTTGCTTAACTCTGTGAGCAGCGGGGCAGGAAAAAGAGAATAAAACGAGGCCACCCACAGGGTGAGTGCCAAGTCCGGGGAGGACAGCCATCATTTTTCATAATAGCTGGAAGTCTGTGCCTTCACCCCCTTTTACAGATGAGCAAACTGAGGCTCCCAGAGGTGAAATGAGCTGCCCTGGACCCCTGCATCCCTCGCACCCCCACAGCCCAACACCACCATGACCAGCTGCATGACCACCCCGTCTTCCTTCCTGAGTTGAACTGATTGCCCAGCAATGTGATAACCAGAGTGGAAATCAGAGAGAGAGAGAGAAGAAAAGCCCCACCCCAGCCCCACTTCTGCTTGGTTCTTTCCGGGCCCTGTCCACATCTTGGCCATGTGTGGAGGTTACATTAGTCATTGTGACCTTAGGGGAGATGCAGGGCTGCCTTCAGCCAAAAGTCCCTTCATTTCCCTGTGCCCACACCAGCTGTGCAGGTTTCGCAATAACTGCAGTTTTTTCTCACATTAGAAATTCTATATAATTATTGCAAACATTTTTTAATATTAAGCAAAAATAAAATCACCTATAATCCCACTGCCCACTCAGTGATATAAATCCTTTGTTCATTTATTTATTCATTCAGCACGTATTTAGTGAGGGCCTACTGTGTGCCAGGCACTGTCAGGTCCGGAGGGGGATGACAACGGACAAAACAAATGTGCATTTACAGAGAGGGGCTCTGGCATGAATTCATCCCACTTGACAGTATGTCACAGTGTGGTTGCCTGAACTGGGGTATCTCAAAGTGGCACGTCCCCAGGCACCTCCCTCGTGGGTGTCATTTACACAAGGGTAGGGAGGGGGTCCCACAGGGCAGATTTCTCTGCCAAGTCCATTTAGGTGCAACCCCACATCTGACCCGGAGCCGAGGCCCAGCTGCCAGGGTGAGTCTGTGGTGTGTAGGCCCCGGTCCCCCACCCTGGGGCCCTCCCAACTTTGCCCGTCCAAGGACACCTTCTTCTGCGGCCGGGTACCTCATCTTTGCACACGGCGGGCTGCTGGGCACACAGCAGTGCAGCCCCCTGCCCGGGCCTGCAGGGAGGGCAAGGGGCGGCCCAAGGCTCCTCTGCAGATATCAGAGGGCAGGAGGGAGGGGTCAAAGGCCTTCGCCCAGGCTGCTCGAAAGGCGGCCAGGAAGGGGATGTGCGGTTATGATTATGATGGGGGAGGGGGAGGGGCAGACGCAGCCCCAATCCCACGCAACTTTCCAAGGGAGGCACTCAGGTCCTTCGCTTCACAGCGGCAGATGCGGAGCTGGGATCCCACCATGTCCCGGCGACACGGTCTCCTCCCTCTGGGCTCAGGGTGCACCACTCAGGAGACTGAATGAATGCATGAATGAATGAGCGGGCCCTCGGTGGCCTCAGCTCCTGTGCCGCAGCAGGAAGACGGCCGGCTGCCAGGTTCACGTGCCCCGGTCTGGGAGGGGTGGCCGCTGGGCCGGAAGCCTGTTCTCTGCAACCCTGGTCACGTTACTCCACTTCCTCCTCTGCCATGGCTGCCGGCTGAGGTTTCCTGGGTTCTCAGGGTGACTGAGTGAGACGGCCCTAAGGCCCTGAGCACAGTGCCCGGCGAGCGGCAGGTGTCCCACAAATGCTGTCCGCACCAGTCCCCACTGTCGGGGGCCGTCCGCGCAGCCCCTCCAGCCCGAAGCTGGTGGAGAGCTTGTGAGATGCCTTCACCAGGCGTGGCGGAGCTCGGAAAGATGAAGGAGGTGCTGAGCCTGCCTCGAGGGCCCGGGAGAGACGCCGGGCACGAGCAGGGACACGGAGCAGTGTCCCCCGGAGGGCCCATGCCAGCCCCAAGAGCAAGTTCCCGAAACTGGCAACCTTCCCAACACGCCCACGGACACACATGCACACACACACGCGCGCACAGGTGTACACACACAGACATCCATGCATACACACAGGCAGCCACACGTATGCACATACACATGACATACCTGGACACATGTGCAGATGTACCTACTTGCACACACATACAGACGCATATGTATACACAGCTGCACATACAAGCAGGCATATGTGTACACACAGAGACACATACATATACACACAGATACAAGTATGTACACACGTACTTGTGCGCACATAGAAACACTCCTCTCTCCTGCTTTACTTTTCTGCTCTGCATGTAGCACAATCTAACACACTGTTTATTTCACGTATTTATCGTAGACTCCGGGTCCTCTCTTTCCAGGTTCATAGGGTGGCTTGGCCACCATCTCGGTCAGCTCGGGCTGCTGTAACAGAATGTCACAGACCGGGCGGCTTCAACAACAACATTGATTTCGCCTGGTCCTGGAGCCTGGCGGTCCGAGGTCAGTGCCCGCGTGGCCAGGTTTGGTGAGGCCCTCTTCCTGGTTGGCAGAGTTCTTGTTCTGTCTTCACAGGACAGGCCAGCTCCTCTTCCTCGTCCATGGTGGAGGCTCTGCCTTCCTGACTTGCGACCTCCCCAAAGTCCCGTGTCCTAATACCATTCCATGGGGGCTAGGGTTTCGGCGTGGACTTTAGGGGGACACAGCAGGCAGGCCATGAGAGCCATGCACCAGCTGCGTGACCCGGGGCAGCCACCACACTTCCGCCCCTCACCTCCCCAGCTGTCCAGTGGAGACAGTAACGCATCCAGAGTACGGTGCTGGGACAATGACAAGACTTACTATAAACATCTCGCCTGTTAGTCACTATGTCACGTGTTAATACCGACTCTCTCCCTCTCCCGTTGTCTGTCTCCCCGATTAGGGCAGAGGCCCTCCTCAGCCCGCTCTCCGCTGCCCCCTCACCCAGGCAGCGTCCCCAAATAGCTGATGCACTAGCAGAATTTGCTGAATGAACGAGGCACCCCTGGCAGCCTGCCTGGGCTTGAATTTAGAGTGTGAGGGGCCCAGGTAGCCCCAGGTCCCCTCCCATCCAGCAGGAAATCAAACCTGGCTCAGGCTGGGAGTGTAAACAGCAGGGACCCAGGGCCATGCCAGGCCTTAGGGAACCCGTTTGAGAGGTTCTTCCTCTTCCGGGTCCATGGGGAGGACCTGTCCGGAAAACTCTGGAAAGCTGAGCTCTGCAGCCCGCAGCCTCAATTCCACACCTGGCCCAGCTCCCTCCCGGGTAGCAGCAGGCACCTTGTCTTGGCCTCAGAGCCCCTGTGGCCTGTCCAGACCATACTGTCACATCGGGACCAGCCAGGAGGCGGGGCTGTGGGGGGGCACTCAGTGGACACGTGGCGGAAGCTGGGCTCCCGGGTCAGAGAATCGCCGGGTCGGACCCCAGTGCCTCCACATTCTTGCTGGGTGATCCGGGCGAGTCACTGGGCTTCTTGATCCGTCGGATAGAGTAAGCCCGTCCTTCTGTTTACATTAGTGAGTTTTCTAGTTTTGCCAACATTTCTTGGAGGCTGCTCCACACTGCGTGCCGCATGTGGCTCTAGGGCTGAGCACTGCCCAGGTGGCTCCTGACTGTCGGGCTTTTCTCAGTCCCTCTGGGGCCACTGCTCTGTCCTAGGCCCTGTCCCAGGTCCAGGTTGTGGGGTCTGCCTGGAGCTGGGGGTCTCATCTGTCCGGGCTGACATCTGCGGAGATGTCCCCATTCTGGTCACGCCTGGGCATCGATCCACGTGGGGAATGGCCGTGTGCTCTGTGTTTGACGTCAAGGCCCCTGTGGGCCTGCCCCCTGCTGTGCCACTCCTGGGCCCACAGGGACCCCCGCTCTGTCATACCCAGATGCAGAGCTGCCTCATGTCTGGAGTGCAGGCGCACTGCCCCCATCTGCCCTAGTTTCCTCCGGAGTTTCTGGGGCGCTGTCACTGGGGACTCAGCTGGGGCCGGGGCAGGGCAGGGCCGGCGTTCCCTGCACTGGAGCATCGCTGTGGAGCGGGCTTGGAGCGTGGCGGACAGACACGTCCCCCACGTGGCCCTGCCGAGCCTGGAGGTGAGAAGCAGCCCTGATTCTGCTCTTCCGCTCCCTGTGAGTCGCTCTGTCATCCCTGCCCCCGGCCAGGAGCTTTGAACACTCACCCCATCTGTGGCCAGATCCGGGAAGGACTGTGGGTGGCAGGAAGTCTGGGGAAACCCACCGTCGTTAATATCTCAAGAATATCAGCCCATTTACAACACTGACTCTGATGTGGCCAGAGAGACAAAAATGACAAGAGACTGCGCGGGCACTGCTCCCGAGGGCCCGAATGCCCCACCAAGGGGCCAGTCCCATTCCTTTTGGGGGTAGGGAGCCCCTGGAGCACTGTGGCCACCGCCTGGATATTGGATGGGGGTGGGGTGATTTGGTGGTCCAGGGAGAAAGGGTGCAGACCCTAACTTGGGCAGTGCCTGGCTGATGAGGTGTCTGGGCGCAGATTCAGCAGGTGAGTGGGGGCCGAGGCCTGGGCTATGGAGAGAATCAGGTGCCTCCCCTACCCCCATCCTGGCACAGTCCCTGGCACATATGCACTTAGTAAGCTAGGGATGCCTGATGGCTCCCTAGGAATCGGGTGTGGTGGCAGGTGCTTTCACAGCCCATGAAGTCATCTCAGGAGGCACATCCCACATGGCCACATGCCAGCTGAGGGCCCTTGGCAAGTTGCTCCACCTCAGAGCCTGTCACGTGGTATGATCACCCCTGCCTCGAAGGGTTACCAGGAGGAATAAATGGAAGGGGCATCTGAACATGGCGAATAACTAGCTAGCAAAACCCAAAAAAGAACAGCATTTATGACAAGATCGGCTAAAGACTGCCCCGTGAACCCCAAAGTACAAGTAGGTAGGGATAATTCTAGGGTTTTCAGGTTCTACCCAGGAAAGGGGGCTCTGGACCCTCTGACCTCAGTTCACCTAAATCTATCTGGAGTTTCATCACCCACCCCACTTTCAGGGTGGGACTCAGCCTGGGGCACGAGTAGGCCAGGCCTTTCCACAGGACCCCAGACTTGCATGTCAGACATCTACATCTATACGGGAGGAAAAAGAAGGACACAGCTGGGCAGCTGATGGACCTGAGAGCAGCTGAGCCCCAAATGGTCACACGAATTCACCGGCAGCACGTGCAGCCATCTGAGGACACCAGCTGGAACTGCAAGGGGTCTCACCCACCCGAAAGCAGGTGAGTGCAAAGGGCTGCAGGGAGGTGTGAGGGCTCGGCCGCCTCGGACCTTCACAATTACCAGGGCACCCTCCAGGTCAGGGTCCACACTGGTAAGAAGCTGCTGGCACAAAGGCAAAATCGAGCAGGATGGGACAACAGAGACAAAAAAGAGAAGGTCCAAAGAAAGACGAGGGAGGGGAGTAAAGCTCAGACATCTCAGAAGGTGAGGGGCCACATTTCCAGATACCACATGATGTGTCTTGGAGGAGCCAAGCTGAAGAGGGAGCACTGTGAATTAGAAAAGCTGTCCTGGGCTGCAAAGCTTACAAACTTAGAAACCAACTAGTATCACACAAATACGCGCAAGATAAAAGCACTGAGATAAATCCCATACAGAGTTATTTTTTTTTAATTTTTTAAAATTTATTTTATTATTATTTTTGGCTGTGTTGTGTCTTCGTTGCTGCACATGGGCTTTCTCTAGTTGCGGCGAGCGGGGGCTGCTCTTCGTTGTGGTGCGCGGGCTTCTCATTGTGGTGGCTTCTCTTGTGGAGCACGGGCTCTAGGCGCGCGGGCTCAGTAGTTGTGGCTCGCGGGCTCTAGAGCACAGGCTCAGTAGTTGTGGCGCACGGGCTTAGCTGCTCCGCGGCATGTGGGGTCTTCCAGGACCAGGGCTCTAACCTGTGTCCTGTGCATTGGCGGGCGGATTTTTAACCACTGTGCCACCAGGGAAGCCCCAGAGTTATTTTTTAAAAAGAGAATTAAGAGCAGAATAATATCCCTAGTAAACAATGAAAGCATTCCAGAAAGACATAACAGATCAAAGTTGTAAGGTACTAAGTTTGCAGAATCTGAAAATGATACCATACGCTAGTGCATATATATGGAATTAAGAAAAGCGGTACTGATGAACCTAGTGGCAGGGCAGGAATAGACGTAGATGTAGAGAACGGACTTGAGGGCACAGTGGGGGAAGGAGAAGCTGGGATGAAGGGAGAGAGTAGCGTTGACATATATACACTACCCAGTGTAAAATGGATGGCTAGTGGGAAGCTGCTGCATAGCACAGGGAGATCAGCTCAAAGCTTTGTGGTGACCTAGAGGGATGGGATAGGGAGGGTGAGAGGGAGGCTCAAGAGGGAGGGGATGTGGGGATGTAGGTACACACATGGTTGATTCCATTTGTTGTACAGCAGAAACTAGCACAACATTGTAAAGAATTCATACTCCAATAAAGATGTGAAAAAAAAAAAGAAAGAAAAAAAGTCACCTCCTACCCAAAATGAACTAAACGATGTTAAGGAAATAATAAGAGGCAGGAAAGAACAATGGGAATCAGAAACGGGGAAAACCAAGACACGCGGAGACAGAATGACAGAATTCAGGGGAGATTTCAAGCAAAGGAAAACGTAATTTCAGAAATGAAGACCACACTAGAAAGAACGCAGTAGATAAGGCCTTAAGAGAAATAAAACAGTGAACTGGAGGAACATTTTTTAAACCAAAGAGATACAAAGGCACAGATAAAAAGCATTCGAGAGAAGGCTAACCCCTTGCCTATTGAAGGTTGGCAAAGAAGGTCAAACACTTGAATAACATGAGTCCCTGGAGAAGATGGCCATGGCAGAGGAATAGACAAACATTTACCACTGTAATTCCAGAAAGCCTTCCTGAACCAGGAAGGTGTGGAACTACAGGTTTAAAGAGAACACCACGTATTTGAGAATTTCCACCCGGAATAACCAACACCAAGATATGCTCCAGTGAAATTACCAAGCTTTAAAGAAAAAGAGAAAGAATCCTTCTGGAATCTATGTAAAGAGAGCAAGAGACTTATGAGAAAATGAACATTTGATTGTCTTCAGACTTTGCAATAGCAATGCTTTCTGCTGGAAGAAAATGGAGAAACCTATGTAATACTCAAGAAAGAAAACGTGAGCTGAATACTGTACATCCAGCAAAACAGACTTTCAAATATAAAAGGCATAGGCAGTTAGCAGCCTGTAAGAAATCAGGGAATATCAGTCCCATGATCTATGGGTCCTGAGGATTCTATTAGAGAATGAATTTCAGGCATCGGACGTAGAACTGAGGCTGGGTGAATAGAGTACGGCACATAACAGCATCGACTCAGGTGAGATATAAAAAGTGGAGGGAGGATGAGGAGAGGGGAGAACACGTGGCAAAAATGTCATTGCTTTTTCAGCAATCGTACTTGTCTTGGTGATATTAGTAAGGTCGTCCAAGACTGTAGAGTGTGTGCGTGTGGGATAGAGCAAATGAATAATTGTGAGATACTGTGATTTGATTGATTGATTAATTAATTGTGTCCTTACAGCCAGAATTCTAAATGTGGAAGAAAAGAGATAATGGGTGTATATAGAACAATTTAGTAGTAGTCCTGAATTTTTCACTGGAAGTATCAGTTTGAACTCATGGGGCATTTTATATTTAAAAGAAATATTGGTATATTTCCTAGCTCTATCCATGGAAAAAACCAAAAAAAAAAACTAACCCAGTAGAAATGAGAATCCCTGGAATCCACATTGTGGTCTTGAAATACAGTTTCCTACAAAAATAAACCAGGGCTGGGCTTCCCTAGTGGCACAGTGGTTAAGAATCCACCTGCCAATGCAGGGGACACAGTTCGAGCCCTTGTCCACGAAGATCCTACATGCCGTGGAGCAACTAAGCCCGTGCACCACAACTACTGAGTCTAGGGCTCTAGAGCCACGAGCCACAACTATTGAGCCTGTGTGCCACACTACTGAAGCCCGCGCACCTAGAACCCGTGCTCCGCAACAAGAGAAGCCACGATGATGAGAAGCCCACACACCGCAATGAAGAGTAGCCCCCGCTCGCTGCAGCTAGAGAAAGCCCATATGGAACAACGAAGACCCAACGCAGCAGCAAAAAAAATGAATAAACAAAATAAATTAATTTTTAAAAAATATTTAAAAAGTAAATAAATAAACCAGGGCTTTTTGGAGAAACGGCTGGTTCCAGGTCTGGGGCAGGAAATAAACAAGATGAGCCTGGACCATCTTGACACCCAACACAGAAAGAAAACTGCCAGAGACTAGGGTCCTGTAGAAAGGTCTCTGGATCCAACTTGTAGGGGTGTCCACTGGCGAAAGATGGGTCAAGTTGAGCCTGGAAAGGACAGTAATTGCAATTGATTAAAACTTTCAGATGTGTCTATATCCATGTGCTCATAGTGATATTAAACAAAACCCCTGAATAGTCAGCTGTGGAAGATGAAAGGGAGCCAGCTAATTATCCTAAAAACCGGTCAATAAAGGGAAAGACTTAAGTATTTCAAAAGGGCAAGATTAAACTATATTGTCTAGAGATGGATAAGGGTGATGAAAATATAAAACAAAATCTAGGGACTTCCCTGGTGATGCAGTGGTTAAGAATCCGCCTGCCAATGCAGGAGACACGGGTTTGAGCCCTGGTCCAGGAAGATCCCACATGCCACAGAGCAACTAAGCCCATGCGCCACAACTACTGAGTCTAGGGCTCTAGAGCCGCGAGCCACAACTACGGAGCCCGCATGTCACAACTACTGAAGCCTGCGTGCCTACAGCCCGTGCTCCGCAACAAGAGAGCCACCGCAATGAGGGGCCCGCGCACCGCAACGAAGAGTAACCCCCACTCGCCACAACTAGAGATAGCCTGCGCACAGCAACGAAGACCCAACACAGCCAAAGATAAATAGATAAATAAATAAATAAATAAATAAATTTATAAATTTATTTAAAAAAAGTTATCAAACCACAAATCTAGATCACCTATGATTAAGCCAAAATGAGCGCTGGAGAAGACACTGCCATGGGTGCTCACGTGAGGGCGATGTGGGCCAGGGGGCCCCGGAGATGGGAGTGGGCTGATGTATATCCATAGTAACCACTGGCTGGCGGTTCTGATGACCTATGGCCACTTGTGTAGCAAACCACCCCAACCCACCGCCATGCTCTTGTGCTCTTGGACCCTCTGGGGGGTTGAGAGTTGGGACACAGCTCAGGGCGATGGCTGGCCTCTGCTCCATGAAGCCCAGGGCCTCAGCTGGGGCCTCGGCTGGGACGACTCCAGTGATTGGGGGTGATCCAGGCAGCTGCAGGCTGGGGCCATCTGGAGGTTTCTTCACTCACCGGCCCCGTGCCCAGCTCGGATGGCTTGGAGACTGGGCTCAGCTGGACTGTCCCCTCCTGTGGCTCCCCCTGGAGCCTGGGCTTCCTCCCGACGTGGGTGTCTGCGTTCCAAGAGGGAGCCTCCTGAGGGGAAGCACGTGGAGGGCTACCGTAGTCAAGAACCAGACAGAAGCTGTGCGGCCTCTCGTGACCCCGCCTCGGGGGTCATGCAGTGTGACCTCCGTTGCATCGGTCAGAGTACCCACCAAGCAGCTAGATTCAGGAGGGGACACAGACCCCTGCCCTCAACGGGAGGAGTGTCAGAGATTTTTCAGTCACTTAAATAAACAGACATTTATTGAGCCCATATGCTATGGGGGGCTCCATGTAAACGCATGACCCACCTCCTCCTGGGTAATGAGCACTGAAACCTTTTGAAGTAGCTACAGGATTGGTCTCATCTTACGGAAGAGGAAACGAAGGCACAGAGACGTGAAAGAGAGCCCAGCCCAGGCCCAGTAACCGGAAGAGGCCGTGTCCAGACCCATGGCACTCCCCGGCTGGAAACCACCCATTTTTGCCAGTTGCACTCAGGTTAAACTCAGCCTCCCCACGCTGACGGGTAAGGCCTTGCGTCATGTGGCCCCGCTTCATCACCAGCCCCATCTGCTCCCATTCTCCCTGCTCGCTCCGCTCTCCAGCTGCGCCGGACACAACAGCCCTCGCACCCTGGCCCATCTTTTGGGCCTTTGGCCAGCAGTTTCCTCCTCCAAACACCCTCTTCCCAGATCTCGTCCTGGCTGCCCTCTTCTTGTTGCTTACATTTCAGCTCAAGGGTCCCCTGCCTTGGTCACTTTCCACTGCGGCCCAGAGCTTGACAAAAACTGAAATTATTCCATCGCTGCATTTGTCTTATTGTTGGCCTCCACCCGCTAGAATGTAAGATCCGGGAGAGAGGAGACTGTATCCTTCTCAGTATCTGCAGCGCCCAGCCAGACCCAGCGCGCAGTAGGTGCCCGATAAGAAGAGATGAGTGAATACCTGACTCAGCGCCCAGCCTCCCGACTGCTGTGGAATTCTGCATTTTGCCCCGCTTACCTCCATTCATCCTGTGCCTACTGTGTATCTGCAGAGTGGAAACGGATTTTTACTAATTACTGGAATCGGGTAGAACATGTACACTTTTATTTTATTTTATTTATTTATTTTTTAAATGCAAGCCAACTTTTTTTTTAATGTATTTTTTATATTGGCGTATAGCCAATTAACAATGTTGTGATAGTATCAGGTGCACAGCAAAGCGACTCAGCCATACATATACATGTATCCATTCTCCCCCAAACTCCCCTCCCATGCAGGCTGCCACATAACATTGAGCAGAGTTCCCTGTGCTGTACAGTAGGTCCTTGTTGGTTATCTATTTTAAATATAGCAATGTGTAAGAACATATACACTTTTAGAGCTAGTGGGGACTTCAAGTTCATCGTGTCCAGTTTTCACTCTGGTCCAAGCTGCTTCAACCTGCTCATTAGACAGATGGAGAAACTGAGGCCGTGACCCGCCCGAGGCTATGTAGCTGCTGGATGTTGGCTCCAGGACTGACGTGGAGTCCCCAGGGCCACCGAATTCACACCTTTCTCCTGTTCCCATATCCTGATGGGAAATGCAGTTCCTGAGAAGCCAGTGACCTTCCCAGGGTCACTCAGCTTGTAAGTGCAAAGCTGGGGCCAGAACCTGTCCCTTCTGGGTTCCTCCAAGACTCCCAGGGCCTCCCGGACCCATCAGCAGCGCCCCCCAGCCTTGCCCCACCCTTGACTGCACTAAGGACCACCCCACGGGAGTCATGGGTTAATGGGGCCTGAGCTCCAGGAGCCATCCCCAGGGGCAGCCGGATCTGCTTTAAAAAGGAAAGCACACCCCATGAGAGGACCTCGGGCCCCACACCAGCGTTTCCTGTCTCTGGGGCGCAGGCCAGGGGTGTGTGTGTGTGCCTTTCGAGCAGCAGCTGAGCGAGGTGCTCCCAGGGGATGGGCGGGACCCTGGCCTGCAGGCTCTGCACAAAGCAAGGAAGCGTGACGTCACCAGAAGGAGGTAAACAGAAGGACGCTTCCTCTTCGGCTTCCACGGGGCTCTTGCCTGACCCAGAAGGCTCTCAAACTACAGAAAAATTTCCCTCCCAGCCTGGACTGGGGTTCAGTTAGTTCTTCTGGAGTTGCCCCTTTGTGGAGAGGAGAGAGTTAAAACCAAACCAAACTAGTGAAAAGTCCTAGAATGAAATGTGCTACAATCCCAGAGGTGGGAACCAGGAGGGGTCTGATGCCAGTCCCACCCCCAGCCCCACTTTACAGATGGGGAAGCTGAGTCCCAAAGGGTTCAAATTACTACTCAACAGAAGATTCGTTACCACTGTGAATAGACAAACCCTCCACACTGTGGCTCTCTGTGGGGGAGTGGGAAAGCGTTACTCACCCTCAAGTTGCATCTGGGCTGGAGCAGGAAGGACACCAGGATTGGGAGAGCTGCAGTTCTGCCTTGGCTCTCTACTGGCAAGTCATCTCATCTCTCTGAGCTCAGCTCCTTCCCTGTACACTGGGATAATGATACCTGCCTCAGAGAGTCACTGTGAGAATTGAGACAATATATGTCAAGATCCCAGCTTGGAGACTGGCTCATACTAGCTGCTCAATACTGCTTTCTATAAAATGGAGCCAAGGATATAGCTTCTGCCACCATCAGGATTACGTTAGGCAACGCATACCAGAAAACCTCAAACAGCGGGACTTCCCTGGTGGTCCAGTGGTTAAGAATCTGCCTTCTGATGCAGGGGATGCGGGTTCAAGCCCCAGTCGGGGAACTAAGATCCCACAGGCCACGGGGCAACTAAGCCCATACTCCACAATTAGAGAGCCCGCATGCTAGAGAGGAGCCTGCGTGCTGCAACAAAGAACCCGTGTGCTGCAACTGAGACCCGATGCAGCCAAATACATATATAAATAAATAAATATTTAAGGAAAGAAACACAAAACCTCAAATAACAGTGGCTTAAGCAAGAAAAAAGTTTGTTTCTCTCTCTCACATTAGAAAAATCTGGTACTACACAGTCCAGGGTTGGCGTAGAACTCCACAGTTATCAGAGACCCAGGCGCCTTCTATCCTTCCGCTCTGCCATTCTTATTACCTAGAGATCCAGCCATCACATCCCAGCTCTGGGGGTGCAGGAGGAAAGAGGGTAGTGCCTAAGAACCCTCCTAGAAGCCTCACCCAATGGCCCCTCACTCACTCCTCTTTTCAAAGAAGGCTGGAAAGTGTCCTTTTCTCTGGCTGGACACATTGCCATCCCCAGTAATTGTGACTCACTATATTGTACACTTGTAAAGATTCTGCTAATAAGAAGGGAAAATAAATATTAGATAGGAGACCAACAGTGTCTTATGTACCCTCCTCACCGAGTGCTTTTGAAAAATAGATGTCATTGTCAAAATGGTGCTCTATTAACTGTAATCATTAATCAAATATAAGGAACAGTTATCTGAATATCTGAAAAAAATTAAAATAGATTTTTAAAAATGACTCCCTTTTCATGAAGACGGTTCTGAAAGCAAAGAAGGAAGCTCCTCAACACCGCCCCAAAGCCAAAGCAAAGGCTTGGAAGGCCAAGGAGGCAGTGCCGAAGGGCTGCACTGCCACAAAGAAAAGGAAGGTCCGCAGGGCACCCACCTTCACAGCCCAAGCATCCTTGCGAGAGCGCCATCAGGAGCCACAGCCTTGAGCGCTCACCCCCTCGAGTTCCCCAGAGAAGACAGAACACTCCGTGTTCATCGTGGGTGCCAAGGCCTCCGACTCCAGGTCACAAGGCTGCGGAGGCGCTTGGTGACAGGGTGTGGCCAAGGCCAGCCCCCAACGGAGAGAGAAGCAAGCGTTTGGCTGGCTCTAGGCTGTGATGCTTCAGATGCTGCCAAAATTGGGATCACCTAATCTGAGTCCAGCTGGCTCATTCTAAATACATAGATTTTCACCATTTAGAAAAAAGACGCTAGAATATAGCCAATATTTTATAATAGCTATTGATATAAATGAAGTATAACCTTTAAAAATTGCGACTCACTATTATGTACACTTGTAACTTATATAATATTGTACTGCAACTATACTTCAATTTAAAAAAAATACAAACAAAAACTAGAGTTTGAGATCCTTAAAAAAAAAAAAGAGACCCTAACCAAATAGTTTGCAGGTGACCCAGAGCAGTGGCAAGGCCAGGATTTTAAAGTTCACCCTCAGCTCTGAGACTGTGACCTGTCCCTGCCTGTTCAGCGGAAACCACGTGTGATGCCCCGCATCCCCGTCCCCCCAACCCCGATGGTTATCGTCCTCCCAGGCCCTCCCTCAAGGCTCCCGACTGAGGGTCCCTCTGGCTGAAGGGCTGCTCTGGAATGCAGTGGGTCACTAAACCAGTACCTGGTGGATCAGGTTCCATTCCGTGCCAAGAGGCAAATACGGCAGCATGTTGTCGAGAGGGGACCCTGGAGGCGTCATGTTGAGGATTCAAGGAGATTCCTTCAGGCTTTATCCTGAAAATTCTCACTGAGGGTCTGTCATGCTGGGGATACAGCCATAAACAAGAAACCCCAATTCCTGCCCTTAGGATCTTCTGGACGTGAAAACAGGTGACCAACAAGATACGGGAGTGATGGATGGAGAGTTAGAGGGACACATGCCAGGGAGGGAAACCACAGCAGAGAAATGGGATGTGGAGTGTGTGTCGATGCGGAGGTTGAAATTTCGGATCAGGCCGGTGCTAATGCAGGAACCGCATTCTGGGCAGAGGGAATCGCATGTGCAAACTCTCAAGGTGGGAGCATGCCTGGGGGGCTTGGGGAAGAGCCAGGAGGCCAGGGTGGTTGGAGCAGGGGAGTGAGGGGACAGACAGGAACCGGGGGCCGGGCCACTGGGGCTTGGGGACTCCGCTTCTGCTCTGGATGGGACAGGAGCGTCGCACAGTTCTGGGCCAGGAGGGCCCGCCTTGGCTTTCTCCAGAATCTCTCTGGCTGCTGTGCTGAATAGAAGGAGGGCAAGTTTTGCTTCTGTAGGAGGAGGGGCATGTGACGCAAGGATGACCCACCAGCTTTGCTGCATCCTTTATTTGCAAAGCAGCTTTAAAGAGAAGGGAGGAGCCATGTATTCATTCATGCATTTATTCGTTCACCCACTCAGGCATTCATGCAAGACCACCCCCCACCGGGCAAGCCCCAAACCTGGCGTCTCAGGTGGGTCACACGTAAACCCACCCTATGGGGCACTCACAGTTCCTCAGGCCTGTGTGTGTGTGGTCAGGAAGGATGGGCCTGTGGGTGTGCAGAATGGGGCAGGGGACACACAGCTCTGAGCTCACTGGGGGCATTTTTGGTGAATTGGCCGATACCAACTGCCCACGGCAAGGTCCCCGGGCTATTCCCCCGATGGTCCTGCCTCTGAGCCAGGAAGGGCTCAGGAGCCTCACGGGCCTTCAGGAAGGAGGGGTTCCTGGGAAGGAGGACTCTGGGTGCTAGATGTGGGTAAACCAGGACAGGCGGCCTCTGCTCACACAGCCTTACCCCGAGGAAGACTTCCTTGAACCTCCCCTCTGCTTGGTGAGGCCCCTGTCTGTCTGGCAACACCCCGGCGTGATCACTTAGCACATTATTTTGGAAGGAAGTGTTTCTGTGTCTGTTGGCTGAGCCAGCAGCTGAGCCCCTCAGTGGCAGAGACCCTGCCTCGCCCACCTTTGTGCCTCCAGGGTTTAGCCCCATGTCTGACTGCCTACCATCCCTGGACCCTGGACTTAGCATCTTGCCGTCAGCGTCACACACCAAAGCAGGCGTGCGAGGGATGCAGGGCACAGGTGAGCCGGGGAGCCTTCAGGAAGGAGGTGTGTGTGGGGCAGGCGGGGATGGAACAATGGCATTGAAGGGCCTGGGGAACTAGCCGCTGCTGAAGCCATTCGCGTTCAGTGGGCGTTGGGGGCGAGTGGAGGGTGTGGGTTGGAGTTGAGACTGAACAAGACGGTCTGCGGGGGCCTGGAAGGCCGTGCTAAGGGGACTGCGCCAGCGAAGGCCCTTCAGCAGGGAAGTGAATGACGACCCAGCCGTGCGCTGCCCGGGGAGAGCGGCCGGGGGCGGGGTGTCCAGGGCAGAGGAGGGACAGGGAGAGACCGGGGGGCAACCGTGTCCCCACCCATGCCTCCTGCTCAGCTGGGTCTGCCCTGAGGACCATTCGCACAGGAGGAGGCCTCAGTGGGACCAGCCCCTCTGCCAGCGCAAGGCCGTCTGGTGGAGAAACTGCTGCCAGGGTCCTAGCTGACTCCCTGGGGCCGCAGCATTGGCTCAGGAGTGTTTGGCCAAGGGCGCCCCCAGCTGGGTGCCTAGGGGCTCCACAAGGCCAGTCTAGTCAAGGAGGCGCCTGGTGGTGGTCACCAGAGTAACATGGACAGGAGGCAGGTGGAGGACCTGCCCAAGGCCAGGGTAACAAAGATGCTCCGAGGGCTTCCCTGGTGGCGCAGTGGTTGGGAGTCCGCCTGCCGATGCAGGGGACGCGGGTTCGTGCCCCGGTCTGGGAGGATCCCACATGCCGCGGAGCGGCTGGGCCCGTGAGCCATGGCCGCTGAGCCTGCGCGTCCGGTGCCTGTGCTCCGCAACGGTAGAGGCCGCGACAGTGAGAGGCCCGCGTACCGCAAAAAAAAAAAAAAAAAAAGATGCTCCGAGCTGAGGTGGTGGGAGTGGGGGGACCAGGCTTTGGCTGCGGAAGCTCAGCCCTTCATTGCATGACACCCCGAGGTCTCACTGGGCCTCCCACAGACTCCCAGCTCCGTCCCACCAGTCCCAGCTCACATTCTATGAAGTAGGCCTGACTGACGGGGCAGGTGGGTCCCAGCCCAGAGCGGATGTGGTGTCGACGGGAGGAGGTGACCAGCAAACCTTCTCCCCTCTCATCACCAGCTGTCAGACGCCGACCAGCGCTGGCCCCAGGTTTCTCTTGTGTAAAATGGGATATTTGAGGGACTTCCCTGGCGGTCCAGTGGTTAAGACTCCACGCTTCCAATGCAGGGGGCGCGGGTTCGATCCCTGGTGGGGGAACTAAGATCTCGCATGCTGCGTGGTGAGGTCAAAAAACAAAAAGCAATAGGGATATTCGCTCTTATCTGGTGCAATGTGGTGAGGATCCAGTGATAACAGATGTAGATAATTCTAAAACAACAAGTGGTGCTCTTATCGATCTGCAGATATAGCTTCAAACACCAGCATTTTAAAAAGGGCTCTGCAAACAGACTGTGGTTGCCAAGGGGGAGGCGGGGTGGGGGAGGGGTGGACTGGGAGTTTGGGGTTAGTAGATGCAAACTATTACATATAGAATGGATGGGTAACAAGGTCCTACAGTAGAGCACAGGGAACTATATTCAATATTCTATGACAAACCATAATGGAAAAGAATATGAAAAAGAATGCATATATGTGTATAACTGTCACTCTGCTGTACAGCAGAAATTAACACAGCACTGTAAATCCACTATACTTCGACTGAAAAATAAATAAATAGGGCTTCCCTGGTGGCGCAGTGGTTGGGAGTCTGCCTGCCGATGCAGGGGACACAGGTTCGAGCCCTGGTCTGGGAGGATCCCACATGCCGCGGAGCGGCTAGGCCCATGAGCCACAACTACTGAGCCTGCGCGTCTGGAGCCTGTGCTCCTCAACGAGAGGCCGCGATAGTGAGAGGCCCGCGCACCGCGATGAAGAGTGGCCCCCGCTTGCCACAACTAGAGAAAGCCCTCGCACAGAAACGAAGACCCAACACCGCCAAAATAAATAAATTAATTAATAAACTCCTACCCCCAACATCTTCTTTAAAAAAAAATTAATAAAATAAATAAATAAACAAACAAACAAATAAATAAATAAGAGCTCTGCTAAGTTTTGCAAGTTGTGAAAAAGCCAAGCGCTTCCCCCAGCCTAGATCGTTTATATGTTTCTCTGGGTGGTTTTTCTTTTTTCCCAATTAGAATCATCTGTTGAGCATTTGTTAAATACATCAGGTCTGAACAAGCCAGGATGCTCAGCTTTTGTGGTAAGGTGGCAAAAATCAGCGTGAGAATGAAATGCTTTTGGAAAAACTATAGCCGGTACAAAACTATACTTGGTATCTATCACCAAATGGCTCCCAGCGTGGTGACATGACAAGATGGCCTTTCTGACCAGTTTGGGGATTAAACAGACTTGGGGAGACATCACAGCATGAGACGCACTTGGTCTATTCAAGGAAAGCTTATTTTTCACAAACTAATTTTAGTCTAAAGAAAGATTTCACTTTACAGGAAAGAGCAGAATTACAGGTTGACTCGGCACCGTCATTTACATGTCTTTATAAAGAGTTTAATAAAAATAGGTTCAAAATGATTGTAAGAAAACCCTCACAGCACATACTAAACTGTAGGCGTCCTCTTTATAAATCCTCCTCCTGTTTCTATGTCTGCTGGGATGTGATTGGGGTCCATGACCCAAGAGGCCACTGGGTGCTGGCCCTGTGTGGGTGCGTCACCCACCCCAGCTCAGGGTCCCCTCGTTCACCCTGTGGACAGCCACCCTGTTTGACTTAGAGAAACACAGTGGCATGAGACAGCCACTCAGGCAGGGAGAGGCGTGGGGGGAACTTGCCCTGTGCCGGCCCGTCTCCGAGAAGGAAAAACTGACACCCACGCTGAGCAAGCCACCAGCACGCTCGGGGGCCAGCATGTGGAGCAGCCCCCCGGAAGTGGGTCTGAGTCCTGCGCCCGCACGACCTCGGAGCGTGGCCTGGGGCAGGTACCTGGCCCTCTAGGGAGGTTTCCGGGGGACAGGGACATGGCTGGCTTGTCTCTGCATTCCTGACACATAGTAGTTGCTCAGTTAATATCAGTATAAGTGCATGCGTGAATTTGTCTTCCAGACTTCCTTTCAAAGCTCATTAAATACAGACTAGGGCTGTGCAAGAGAAATAGAGGTAACCTTAGCAGCCACATTAAACAAAGTGAAAAGAAACAGGTGACATTCAGTTTAATAATACGTTTAACTTGGCGTACCTAAGATATTATCATTTCAACACGGATCAATGTACAAATTAGTAAGGAGGTACTTTACATTCTCCTCTCGTGCTGTCTTTGAAATCTAGAGCAGGCTCCCTTCACACCCGCCCGTGGCAGGACTAGCCCTCGTGTGGCTGGTTTCCGAGTTGGGCAGCACAGGACTAGAATGACCCAGTGCCAAGTACCCAGTGGAGGAGGGACGAGGGCAGGGCCGGGCGTGGGTGCAGCATCAGGACGGGGAGCTCACCACCTCGCAGGCTGGAGAGACAGGCGAGTGAGGGGCATGAGGTGATAGATGCACCAGGGCTGTGGGAGCAGGATGAGGCACACCTGGCCAAGTGGGGCCCTCACCTGGCCTGCCCGGGGCTCCAGGCCTGGTGGCACCCCTGTCACTGGGGCCTACCCGCTCCTCTCTGCTTCCAGCGCTCCACCTGGGGCCTGGCCTGAGGGGTCCCAGCAGCTGCTGAGTGATTTTTGCAGCAGGAACAACAGGCCTGGCTTGTTCATTCACTGAAGCAGCGGGACCCCTCCCAGGCCAGAGGCAGGTGAGGGGCTGGCATCAGGGCGCATCCCTCCCTCTCCAGGGTCTCCCTCATGCAGGAGTGGAAAAGAGCTCCCAAAACAGAGCCCACCGCGGGGCAAGGCCCGTGCTTCAGGCAGTGACGCTGCGTTTTAAACTGGGTTTTAAACAAACCCACCCTTGGCCGACTCCCCCCAGGCCTTCCGGACCCTTCGGACCCTTGGATGGAATTAATCTGCGGCCCCTGTCACTGCCCTCGCTTGCCCGCACAGGAGCCGGGTGACAGGGGAGAGTTGCTAGACGTGGGAGCGGCTGCTTCCTTCCGTGAGGAACCGTGTGGAGCTCTTGGAAGGGCTCCATGTGCTTGAAAAGGATGTCTCAGCGGGTCCCGGGTGGGAGGGGGCCCGGGAACGGGGGCGGGGGAGACTCAGGTCCAGGGCCGTCCCTTGCCCCGGCCCCCCTCCACCATCTGGCTCTCAGTGCCCCCCCAGCCACACACACACACACCCACACCCCCACACCCACACACCCACACACCCACCCACACACACACACACACACACCAGGAAATGGGTGTTGGTGGCTCGGTGGGTGGCCAGCTGAGAGAGAAGCAAGGGGACTGGGCAGCAGCTGGGCCTCAGGCCTCTGCCCCTCCTTGACCCTGGGCTCAGCCTGGCTTTGGGTTTGGAGGCGAAGAGGGATGGAGGACGGGCAGGAGAGCCCAGCTGCTGCTCTGACCTGAGCTGCTCCGGGGACCAGGAGACGTTGGTGATGCGGCCTGAGCCGCCCATGCCCCCCAGCCCCACTTCCTGGTGGGGCCGGGCAAGCGGGCGCCTCTGGGGGGCGGCACACTTCTCTGTGGGTGGGCTCAGGACCATGCTGCTGGGCTGGTGGGAGGGAGTGGCCCTGCTCAGGACTGGCCTCCACGGGCTCCTTTAAGAGCCTCCGGGCCTAGCCTCCTCTCTCAGGAATGTGTTCTTATGACGGGAAGGGGGTGTTCCCTGCTCTGAACTCTCACTGCCCCGGGAGTTAAGTTGACTGGGTTTCGCCAAATGGTCTGAAAATCCTTTCTGATGATAACATTCCAGCGTGGGAGGCCCTGTTAACCGCCAAGCAAGAACCACCTGCAGAGCCAGCGGCCTGAGGAGGGCAGGTCCGCCTCAAGCAGGGTCCTGGGCGCTGGCGGCCGACCCCACCCGGGGAATGCATCTGCGTCCCCCCACTGACCGCTGTGTGCTCTTGGGTAAGGGGCTCCCCTTGCTGGGCCACGGGTCCTGATCTGCCAAATGGGGTGACACCTGGTCATGGGCTGGAGGGGTGATGGGTAAGAAAACACACCTGTGCACACAAAGCATCCATTAGGTGCGTAATCAGCAGCCGGTGCACCATTGCTACGGGTGGCCCCTCGCCTTCGTCTGCCCTGGCCGGGCTCTGCAGCATTCAAAGGCTCTCAAGGAGGGGAAAGTCGGAAGCAAAGTGGAGCGGGGTGTCGGCATCTACCGAGGACCCCCTTTGCCTTCACACCAGCCTCTCGGGGTCTGCATCGCCATCGCCCTGCAGTTAGTGAAGGATGGAGCTGGGGCTGGTCTTGGGTCTTTCTGCCTCCAGTGCTGGTGCCCCTTTCACTGGATGGGGTACAGGCCAGGACCCTTTCTCAGGAGAAGTGCCTGCGTGAGAGGGGCTGAGCTGAGGCTCTGGAGCCAGGCTCAACTGAGAGGTTACAAGGTTGGGGCCCAAGAGCAGGCACAGGGGATGGGAGCCTCAAGGTCAGAGGGACACGATGAGGGCTCAAGAGGTGTGATGGGGTAGGGAGGGCTGCCGCCCAGCCTGGGTGCGGGAAGCAGGGAGGGGGGGCTTCCTGGAGGAGGGGGTACCTGAGCCAATGAAAGGTAAGTCAGAGTTATCCGGGGAAAAAAGGGGAGAGCGCACTCCAGGGCAGCGGGAACAGAAGGTGCAGTGGGAAATAACCTTGAATAGCCTCGGGCTTCCCTCTTGGGCCCTCGAGCGGCCTGGTACCTGACTTCCCCTTTGCCACCCACTTACTGTTAGCTCTCTATTTTCATTTGTCTTGATTCCCAGTCCGGATGAGTTAAGACAGTTCTCACATCTGTCCCCTTCCTCTCGCCCGAACACAGAGCGGCAGCTGGACCGCAGCTTCCTGTCTGTCTTCACCCAGAGGAGGAGCGTGGCCACCCAGCCGTGTGGACCCTGACCAGGCACCCCCCTATCTGCACAGCGGCTCTGCAGCCACAGGCGCCTACACAGGACTGTACACAGGTTCCTGGCGCTTAGGCCAAAGTGTCCCAGGTCTCCCTTCTACCATCCTTCGCTTCCCGGAATTTTCTTTAAGGGAGACCCTTCTTGGGGGGCGGTTGAGTTTCAGAATGGGCACCCCCTTGGCCACCAGCCCTTCAGGACCCCTGAGACGGCCCACGAGGCGGTGGGCTAGCTTCCCTTTTTCCTTTTGAAGTCACACATTTCATCCTCATTCTCATTCTCTCAGCCTTTTTCTAGCTCCAGGCCACCTTCTCAGGGATTAGGGTCTGGGATAGTTGGTTGGTATTTGAATTTGGAGAAGTATCTTCACTGCAATCGCATTATCTTAAACACAACAGTGTTCCAGAAATAGATGAAACCATTGACTTTCTCTTTTTTTCTGATAAAGTGTTTACAAAGAACATGTCCAACCATTCTACCACAGACACTCCCTGCCCCACCCGCTGAAGGATCACAGAACATAGCCTGTTCCCGCCCAGAATTTGGTATCACTACCCCTTGTTCTTCAGGGTTTTCTTACATACGTGTGTTTTGTGCACGCTCATTAAATGACATCATAGTGTATGTTTTCCTGTGACTTTATTCTTTTATTCAATATTGCGTCAGAGAATCACTGCTAAACGTCACCCCACTGTGCAGATGGACCCTAATCAACGGTCAGTGGAACTTTGTTTTATTCATCAAATATTCCTGTGCACCTATTACTTTGTGCCAGACGTAGGGCTGGGCGCTGGGAACTGATGTGCACAGGGTGAGAACAGCCTGCCCGGGGTCACCCGGCCGTTGGCGCTGGGCCAGGTCCACGTCAGGGCAGATTCTAATTCAGCCCCACTACTCGCCAGAACTGTCAGGCACGGCAGTGGTCAGCACACAGTAGGCAATAAACTTTTGTTGAGCAGAGCTAAAGGTTTTTATTTGGGGGAGGGAAGTATTATTACTTCTGTTTTGCAACTGACAAAATGTAGCAACAGCCCAATGATTTTTTTTTCTATTTATTTTTTATTTTTTGGCTGTGTTGGGCCTTCATTGCTGCGCGCGGGCTTTCTCTAGTTGTGGTGAGTGGGACCTACTCTTCATTGCGGTGCGCAGGCTTCTCACTGCGGTGGTTTCTCTTGTTGCGGAGCATGGGCTCTAGGAGCGTGGGCTTCAGTGGCTGTGGCATGTAGGCCCAGTAGTTGTGGCTCGCGGGCTCTAGAGCACAGGCTCGGTAGTTGTGGCGCACGGGCTTAGCTGCTCCGCAGCATGTGGGATCTTCCTGGACCAGGGCTCGAACCCGTGTCTCCTGCATTGGAAGGCGGATTCTTAACCGCTGTGCCACCAGGGAAGTCTAGCCCGGTGGTTTTGGAGCCTGGCTGCTCCTTGTGTGGCCCAGCGGGCCTGTAGGACCACAGCTGCCTGGGATCGGCCAACACCCAGTCCTCCACAGCTTGGGGAAGGGCCTAGCAGAGAGGTTTGTGGAAACATTCCATGGGATTCTTTCCTGTGGCCAGTGTGAAGAGACCGTTTGCACCCTTCAAAATCCCGTGAGATGTTGAGCTCAGATTGTACAGTCTCCACGTGGGCCTGGGGAGTTAGCATTCCTGACACATGGCTTCCTCTAATTCATTAATTTTTTACAGAAAGCAACATCTAACGATGGGGTTATGGCTGGTTGGGGCAGGAGCACACTGTCTGGGCAGACACTGGGCACCGGGCAAGGGGACCCCTCCCGTGGCATGGTTACCCTGACGACTAGCAGCACCTGTGCCATTTGCTGTGACACCATCACATCTCTCTGGGTGATGGCTCAGCCTCACCGCCTGATGCCCACTGCCCAGAGCCTACATGCCATCTACTGTAACTGCCCTCTGGTTCTCTTACATTCCTCCCATCCTTTCCCACCACAGGAGAGGGAAGAAAGGGCCCAGACCTAGACATGACAGTACACACACACACACACACACAGCCCGTGGGATGTCCCATGTATACATCCACAGGCCTGCCAAGGTCATCTGTCCCCCCGAGGCTCCTCTGGCCCCCGTCTGCCTGGTCCTTGTGGGATCTTTCTGCACGAGTGAGGGCCTGCTCTGTGCTGGGCTCTGACTGGCTCCGGGGACCGAGCAGAGGCATCTCGACTGCATCCCTGCCCCCAGGTTGCTGATGGAGCATCTGGAAGACAGACCAACAAGCCTCTAGAACGTGGTGTCGTCCGCACTGGGGAGGTGGCACGGGGGCCGTCTCATCTGTGCGGCCAGCGGGGAGCAACCTGGGGTCAGGTGGCCCCTCCTCGTTGCCTCCTGAGACTTTCTCACTCTGTGCCCTCCCCCCCCGCACCCACTGCCCATTCAGACCCCTCCCGCCCCTGCCTGATGACTGCAGAATTCCCCTTGGATTTCCTGCCTCTGCCCCACAGCCGGAGTCAGCCCTCTCCCATACCTGTCTGGCCCCATTTCTTTCCTGGTCAAAGTCCTCCGCCACTTGGCAGGATCCCCAGGGTAGATGCCAGCTTTCCCGATCTGTCTCTGCCCCCAACCCCAGGCATGTGTGGAGCCCACACCCTGCACTAGGTGCTGTTCCAGGGCTGCGGACAGAGCAGGGGGCACCAGACGCACATCTCTCACCAGCTCCCACGGCTGCAGGACCCAAGTGCTGGTTCGTGGGCCTCTGCACACACCGTACTGTTCCCTCTGTGCAGCCTGCCGTGCCGTGCCCTCTGTGCCTTTTCTCCCCGGAAAATGCCTCTTCACCCTTCGAGGTTAGTTTCGGGGGTTCTCCTCTTGCCTGAGTCTCCCTGGGTCACTTCCCCGATTCCACAGACCCTCTGCTTCCTACCCTCCACTGAACACACGTTTGCTGTGCTGGGAGCTCGGTGGGAGGGGTGGAGGGGGTGGAGTGGGGGGTAGATAGAGTCTATATTTTGTATTTTATTCTTCGTGTTCCCAGTTCTTATTACAGGACCAGGAACACAGTAGGTGCTCAATAAACAGAAATGAGGAAACTGAGGCTTGGGAGGTAAAGGGAGGTCCTAGGTCAGACAGCCAGTTAGAGGGGCTTGGATGTGGAATAGTTTACCTCTGACTTCTATATGGTAAACATGCTTCTCTCCACATGCTGGTCCCCTCATTTCCTGGAGAAAACAGTTTATTCACACTCACGCTTTTCTTTGCTAACAGGTATGTGACTGTACTTTCCCAAGAAATGTTGAAGCCTGGCTTACATTTTTGTGTGGAGAACCAGCTAACCTCTACCTCAGAATCTTTGTGAGGCAAAAGAATTAAAACGTTTTTTAAAGAGTTGTAACCTGATAAGGTGCATCTGAAGGCTGCAGACTGCATCACAGAGCAGGTATTGTGTGCCCGCTGCGTGTGGACGTTTGTGTATGTGCGTCAACATGACCCGGTCCCTACATGCCATCAAGCCGGGGGACAGGCCCTGTAGACAATTCCTGTAAACGACGATAGTAGAAGATAACACTGATTGCACCTGACCAGCGATGGTGGTCTATGTGACCCTGGACCCTCAGAACAACCTCGAGAAGCGGTACTATTATTATCCCCGCTTTATAATTGAGAAACCGAGGCCCGGAGAGATGAAGTAACTTGTCCGAGGTCAAATATTTAGCAAATATTGGAATCAGCATTTGCAGCAGGCAACTGACGATGAAGACACTGTAATCCAGAGTAGAGGGTTCTGCCCTGCTTCCCACGGGGGTAGGAGCCGGGGTAGGGCAGGTGCAGGCCAGAGCAGGGAAAGTGCATCCCAGGCAGCCTGCAGGGAAGCCTGAAAGTGCCACGCACTTGGGGGATGCCGATGAGTCTGAGGAGTGCAGGAGGGGCCCAGGGAGAGGTGGGGCTGGAGCACTCAGTTGGGACCCCAGGGTTTGACTTTTTTGGTTTTTTTTTTTTGCGGTACGCGGGTCTCTCGCTGTTGTGGCCTGTCCCGTTGCGGAGCACAGGCTCCGGACGTGCAGGCTCAGCGGCCATGGCTCACGGGCCTAGCCACTCCGCGGCATGTGGGATCTTCCCGGACTGGGGCACAAACCCGTGTCCCCTGCATCGGCAGGCGGACTCTCCACCACTGCACCACCAGGGAGGCCCCCAGGGTTTGACTTTTAATGCAGGGATGAAAAAAGGCTGGTCTGTCCAAACAGTTATAATGCCCACATGCTGTCATCTGGACACAAACCCTGCTACTGGCCACCAGAACCCTTTCTCCCCTTCTTCAGGGACAAAGCACAACGCTGAATATCCCACACATTTGTCCCCTACTTTTGTTGTTGTTACTGTGAGGTTTTTTACTTGGAGACCATTTCACTTTCACATCAACCACCAAGTCCTCAATAAACTGGTGGCATTTGTGTATTTATATCTACATATAAAGGCATTACATCACATCACATATGGTTCTGAAGCAGCATAGGAAAAAGTCGAGAAAGCTGTGCACCTGTGTGCTAAACCAGCTGGGGAGATGTGTGAAATAGAGCAGGGTCACAGTTTTTATTGAAAAATTTTTGGCCATTTGTGTATCTTCTTTGGAGAAACGTCTATTCAATCCTTTGTCCTTTTTTTTTTTTTTTTTTTTTTTGCAGTACACGGGCCTCTCAGTGTTGTGGCCTCTCCCGTTGCGGAGCACAGGCTCCGGACGCGCAGGCTCAGCGGCCACGGCTCACGGGCCCAGCCGCTCCGTGGCATGTGGGATCTTCCCGGACCGGGGCACGAACCCGTGTCCCCTGCATCGGCAGGCGGACTCTCAACCACTGCGCCACCAGGGAAGCCCCTTTGTCCATTTTTTAATTGGGTTGGTTTGTTATTGTTGAGCTGTGGAATATTTATCCCTTATCAGATATATGATTTGCAAACATTTTCTCTTATTCTGTAGGTTGCCCTTTCACTTTTTTCAGAATGCCCTTTGTAGCACCAAAAGTTTTTAGTTTTGATGAATTCATCTACTTTTCTTTCATGGCCTGTGCTTTTGATGTCAGATGCAAGACATCATTGCCAAATCCAATGTTATGAAGCTCCCTATATTTTTTTCAAAAGAATTCTGGTTAACACCTAAACCCCTGCTAAAATGCCCAAAGAAGTGTTGATAGACTGCAGTCCTCATAAATGCCATTAAAAAATCATTTATTGAGACGAACTTCCATTCCAGGAAATGAACCATTTCAAAGCAGTTTAGTGTCATTTAATAAATTCACAATGCTGTGCTCGTCCCCTATCTTTGCATCAGTACTTTATGGTTTACAAACTATTTTCATACCTATTTTCCCACTTGATCTGCACAGTAATCCTGAGAGCTGGACAGAACGGCAAACAAATCACACAGGCTGGGGCGGAAGGGGGCGGGTAACCTACCCACGAAAGTCTGTTGCGAGGCGGGCACCGTGTCAGCAGTTTCCTTCACCGATCTGAGCTCTGCTTGCCTGGCTCTGACGTGCAGCAGTGACGCCCACCTGGGCGGCGGGCTGGTCAGCTAGGCTCTTCTCCTCCCTTCCTCCCTCAGGTGCATCATCAGCCTCTACGTGACCCTCACACCACCTGGGATTTTGATCGCTGGTTATGTCCACTTCTATCTCCAATCCATTAGCACTCTCAAGGGTGGGGCAGATCTTACCGCGGGCACTTTGGAAGTCCCTGCAGAATGAGTAACAGGGAGCTAGGAGCCCCTCTGAGGTCATCTGGCCCCTTCAGTGTTAAGGGTGAGGAAAGGGAGGCCTAGGAAAGGGGAATTCCATAGCCCCGCCCACAGCAGGCCCCAGACTTTCCACCCCAATCCTGGAGCTCCCTTCCTTAAACCCTTGCACCTCTCGGAGGAATAGGGACACCTGCTCCTGCCTGAACCTCACTGGGTCCTCACCGAGATAGCTGCCTAGTGTTTACCTCCTGAGTCCTGGCCACACCTGGCAGTATTTGAACAAATAGGCAGCCGAAGCTCGGGGCGTCGAGGAGCTTGGCGGTCACACAGGGGGGCAGACGCCAGCCCGGGTCCCTGCAAGCCCAAGGCCTTGCTGCTCAAGCCTCCAGTGGCACCTGTGAGTCTCTCTCCTGGGCACTGCAGATTCTCAGGTGAGAGACTCCACCCTGCCTTCTGCCAAGGCTGCCAACAACCAGGACAGCGTGGAGAGAGCTAGACCATTACGAGCAAAACCTGTCCTTTTGAAGTCAGTGGTTGCGAGTACCGGTCATGGCTCACCGATGAGAGCCAGGGATGCTGGGCCGCCTCCAGACCTGAGTGAGAACCAGCTGTGATTCATGATCGTTAGATGACTTAACAGTGAAACACAAATCCCGTGTGAGTCAGGCTGCAGTCAGTGGGGGCCTCACCAGGCTGGAAAGGATGAAGGAACCCTTTGGCCTCCAGATCCACACCCCCCAACACTGTTTTCATGTTGACCTTGCTTTGTAGTTATTGTTCGACATTATTATTAAGCATTTCAGATTTTTTAAAAAATCATAGATTATTAGAACGAGGAAAGTTCCTTTGGTATCATTTCCTACACGGTTGTACAGATACTGCCCAACGTCGGCTGGGAGGCAGAACTAGGACTGGGGCCGGCGTCCCCTCCAAGTTCTGTGCCACTGACCAGGCACGGAAACCAGCCTCTTGGCCCCAGCCTGTGGCTGGGGAGGCCCACGGTCTACCGGGATCAGGCCAGGCCTGCAGCTGGCCGGGGAAGGACCCTGTCCATCTTCGGACCCTCCTCAGTCCTGCGCTCCCCGCGTTCTAGTCTAGCGGCGCCCACCCCGCCCTGTTTCCTGCTGAATTTTACTCAACCTCTTAGCAGACTTGGCCAGCCTTAGGTTAACCGGGCATAGTTATCATGCCCACCGGCCTTTCCTGCCGTCCACGACCGGCCAACGCCACGGCCCTGCTCGCAGGAGGGCTTCCTGGAGTCGGCGGCGGCAGGGGGCGCCCCCGGCCTTAGTCCCTCCAAGGTTGGCCCCGGAGGCTTGCGGGATCAGGTGACTCCCGCACCCTCGGCCCTGGAGGCTGGGCGCCCTCCTGGGCCACCTGAGGTCCCCGCCCACCCCTTCCCCGGTTCCCCGAGGAGTGGGTAGCCGGCAGCGAGAGGCTGAGGCCGACGGAGGGGGCTGGGCGCTCGGACGCCGCGCACGCGCCGGAGCCCGCCGGCCCGGTTCGGAGATGACGACCTCGCGCCGGGCCCCGAGCTCGGGCCCGCCAGGCCCCGCCCCTCCCCGTTCAGCCTCCTCAGGCCCCGCTGCCGCTCAGGCCCCGCCCCCGCCAGGCCCTGCCCCTCACGTCCCGCCCCGCGGACGGCGTTTTCAGCGGACCGGCCGGCTGCAACTAGCGCGGGCGCTGGGCCGGGCGGCGGGCGAAGTTGCGGCCGGGGCGCGGGGTCGGGGCCGGGTGGCCCGAGGCGCCCGGGCGGGGTACGCCCAGCCGGCTGCGGCCGCGGAGCAGCCATGGCGGAGGCCGCCCCGCAGTACCTGGCGCTGCCCTCGGGGTTGCTGGAGCTGTGCGCGCTGCTAGGGGCCCCCCGGGACAGCCTCCGTGGCCCCGAGCAGGTAAGGCCCGGTGGGGACACCGACGCGGGCGGGGCGGCCGGGGAACGGGGTCGGGCCCAGCGCACCCCGCCGGGTGCGCACGGAGTCCCCGGCGTCCGCGGGGTGGGGAAGTTGCGCAGAGGTCCGGCCGGGCCGGCCACCTCCAGCCTCCCGGGGCGAGAGCAGCAGCTGTTCTCGCAGCCGCGGTGGAGTCGCGAGTGGCAGCCCGCTGGGGGCTCCCGTCCCTTCCCCTCCCCTCCCTTCCCCTCCGGGAGCACCTCTCGGGTGGGACCCGCTGGAGTCGCACCGCGATAAAGTGTGATGGAGAAGCTCGCGTCCGTCGGGCCGCTTCCTAAGCGCTTCGTCCCGCTCGGCTTCTCTGTCTCAGGACGCCCACCTGGGTCAGGTGAAGACGCGGCTGGGCCGCCTGGAGTTCCGCGGCCTGCAGCACCGAATTCTTGCCCGCTATTAAATGATTTCACTCATTCCACAGATTCACGGTCTCCTAGGGGCCGGTGCTGTTCTAGGCACAGCATAAGGATATTTTCGGTAGATTTAAGGACCTCCTTTATATATTCTCCATTTAGTCGGTATGCTATGAAACGAGCTGTTTTTCACTGTAAAACACTTGCAGCCCGCCTCCCCCTGTTCTCCGCTCTGCACCCTGGCAGCCAGAGTGGCAAGCTCGCGTCCCTTCCTCTGGGAGCGCGGCTTGGGACGTTCTCCTTCTTTTTTCTTCCCTGTGTTCTCACTTCTTCTTAGTTCCGGAGCCCTGGCTTTCTTTGGAGTGAGTCTGTGGCCCTCTCTTTCCCTTGGCCTAGATGTCTGGGACTCTTGTCATTTTTCTCTGGTTAGTGGTAGTGCTCGGTGTGTTCGGAGAGTTCCCGACTCTATACTGCCTAGTTATCTGGACAGGTCCTTTCATCAGGTTCCAGACGACAGCAAGGAAAGGCAGAGAAAGCCATTTTGAGTTATTAAGGCTGCAGGGTTGAATGAGCATCACCAAGAGGAGCTAAATGTTGCAAAAGTTAACCCGGCTAAACGTCTGATAACGCCTTGGTGGTCTCTACGCCTTGGCTGTAGTATAAGGGCCCATTTCGATGATTTCTGCGTTTCCCTCCCCCCTCTCACTCCGCGAGCCCCCATCGTGTCTGGGTCCCCCTCTGGTCTCTGCCTCCTCTGACCCTGTGGACTGAGTTGAGTTGTCTCCCTGCCTCTCAGTGCCAGATGGCATTACCTCGTTTTTATTCTGATAGGAAATGACCTGGTTTCAGTTTTGCTCTTCTCCACAGTTGGGCATCTTGCTTCTTGGGTGATCACAGCATGTCTGTTCGTTGCCGTTGAGAAGAGGATGATGAATCATCCGGCATATTTACAGTGGTACTTTCCTGAACTAAACAGACTGCGACATTTCCCAAGTCGAGTGGGCAGTCGACCACTCTGCGTTTTAGCTATCATCCTCTTTATTCTATACTCTGCTTCTGTTAGGGGTTCGGCAAAGGGTGGAGGGAAAAATAGTTGAAGGAGCAGAAGAAGGAGTGTTGTGAAATGGAGTAACATCCTCATTGTAAGACCTACGTTAATGGTGCAACTAATGAAACATAGGATATCATTTATTCAGTTTGATTTTTATAGCAGTTCGACTTTGAATGTCCAAGGCTTTTAAATAACTTTTAATTTTACTTTTAAAAGTCACCGTTTCTCTCTGATTCAGGGATTCCTATTTGATGACACATGAAAACAGAAGCCCAGAGGTATGAGAAATATCCAGCTTGATGTTAGGATGGTGTAGTGTCCTAACTTTATGTTTTATTTATTCCTTAGATGGGGTGGTGTTTGTTTTATTGAGGTTAGTGACAAAGAATTCGAAAATACAGTTCCATCCCCGGTGAATTACTGTGGTCGGTTACATTTCCTTCTACTCTTTAGTGGCTATGGAGACTAAACACATAGATGGGAAGGGATCCATCACAAATCCATCACAGGGCGGTGGAAAAGTGCTCAGAGCACCTTTCATAGTGTAGGTCGCTGGCATAAATCTTGTGGGTGAAGGCACATTTTTATGTGTTTTAGTGGAGAGAGCATCCTGGCTTTCCATTTCTAGAGCAGCACTGTCCAACAGAAGCTTTCCAGATGATGACGACCAGTGTTCTTCACCTCCACCATCCAGTATGGTAGCAGCTGGCCACATGTGGCTACTGGGTGTTTGAAGTGTGGCTAGTGCCACTGAGGAACTGGATTTTATATTTCATTTAATATTAATTTAACTAGTCACATGTGGCTACTGGCAACTGTGTTGGACTCTTCTAGAGCATTTAAAAAAAATCTATTTCTGTTTTATTTCACAAATGACAGCCAATCCTGTAGTGAAGATCAATGCCATTATGTCATCTAACAATGCCTCACATGAATTAGAGTGTTGTGGTTTTTTTACTTTTTAGTAAGTCAGTGTCTGGGAGGGAAGAGCAGGAAACTACCCTGGGCGGAGTCTGTGGAAATGAACATCATCTTTGGGGCCCTGGGGGGGCAGTTGCAACATGTATCAGAAAGTAACATATGAACCCTCTGGGGCCCAGGATTGCGCTTTCAGGAGTTTATTCTTTTTATTTTATTTTATTTCATTTTATTTTTATTGGAGTATAATTGCTTTACAATCTTGTGTTAGTTTCTGCTGTACAATGAAGTGAATCAGCTATATGCATACTATATCCCCTCCCTCCCACCTCCCCCCGCCATCCCACCCATCTAGGTCATCACAGAGCACAGAGCTGAGCTCTCTGTGCTTTATAGCAGGTTCCCACTAGCTAGCTATTTTACACATGGTAGTGTGTATATGTCAATCCTAATCTCCCAATTCGTCCCACCCTCCCCTTCCCGCTCCCGTGTCCACATGTCTGTTCTCTACATCTGCGTCTCTATTCCTGCCCTGGAAATAGGTTCATCCATCTGTGCCATTTTTCTGGATTCCATATATATGCATTAATATACGATATATGTTTTTCTGTTTCTGACTTACTTCACTCTGTATGACAGACTCTAGGTCCATCCACTTCTCTACAAGTGACCCAATTTCATTCCTTTTTATGGCTGAGTAATATTCCATTATATATATACAATGTATACCACATCTTCTTTATCCATTCATCTGTCATTGGACGTTCAGCTTGTTTCCATGTCCTGGCAATTGTAAATAGCGCTGCAATGAATATTGGGGTACATGTGTCCTTTTGAATTATGGTTTTCTCAGGGTATATGCCCCATAGTGGGATTGCTGGGTCATATGGTAGTTCTATTTGTAGTTTTTTAAGGAACCTCCATACTGTTCTCCACAGTGGCTGTATCAATTTACATTCCCACCAACAATGCAAGAGGGTTCCCTTTATTCCACACCCTCTCCAGCATTTATTGTTTGTAGATTTTTTGATGGTGGCCATTCTGACAGTGTGAGGTGATACCTCATTGTAGTTTTGATTTGCATTTCTCCAGTCATTAGTGATGTTGAGCATCTTTTCACGTGCTTCTTGGCCATTTGTATGTCCTCTTTGGCGAGATTTCTATTTAGGTCTTCTGCCCCTTTTTGGATTGGGTTGTTTGTTTTTTGGATACTGAACTCCATGAGCTGTTTGTATGTTTTGGAGATTAATCTTTTGTCCGTTGCTTCATTTGCAAATATTTTCTCCCATTCTGAGGGTTGTCTTTTTGTCCTGTTTATGGTTTCCTTTGCTGTGCAAAAGCTTTGAAGTTTCATTAGGTCCCATTTGTTTATTTTTGTTTTTATTTTCATTACTCTAGGAGGTGGGTCAAAAAAGATCTTGCTGTGGTTTATGTCAAAGAGTGTTTTTCCTGTGTTTTCCTCTAAGAGTTGTATAGTGTCTGGTCTTACCTTTAGGTCTTTAATCCATTTCGAGTTTATTTTTGTGTTTGGTGTTAGGTAGTGTTCTAATTTCATTCTTTTGCATGTAACTGTCCAGCTTTTCCGGCACTGCTTATTGAAGAGGCTGTCTTTTCTCCATTGTATATTCTTGCCTCCTTTGTCATAGATTAGGTGACCATAGGTCCGTGGGTTTATCTCTGGGCTTTCTATCCTGTACCATTGATCTATTTATGTTTTTGTGCTAGTACCATACTGTCTTGATTACTGTAGCTTTGTAGTATTGTTTGAAGATGGGGAGCCTGATTCATCCAGCTCTGTTTTTCTTTCTCAAGATTGCTTTGGCTATTCCGGGTTTTTGTGTTTCCATACAAATTGTAAAATTTTTTGTTCTAATTCTGTGAAGAATGCGATTGGTAATTTGATAGGTATTGCATTGAATCTGTAGATTGCTTTGGGTATTATAGTCGTTTTCACAAGATTGATTCTTCCAGTCCAAGAATATGGTATATATTTCTCCATCTGTTGTGTCATCTTTGATTTCTTTCATCAGTGTTTTATAGTTTTCTGAGTACAGGTCTTTTGCCTCCTTAGGTAGGTTTATTCCTAAAGTTGCCACCAGAAAACTACTAGAGCTAATCAATGAATTGGTAAAATCGCAGGATACAAAACTAATGCCCAGAAATCTCTTGCATTCTTATACACTAACAATGAAAGACCAGAAAGAGAAATTAAGGAAACAATCCCATTTACCATCACAACGAAAAGAATAAAATACCTAGGAGTTTATTCTAATTACAGAGTCAGACATGTGCAAGTATATTTGGGTGAGACCTCATTGCTGCCTGTTGTTTAGTATGATGAAGACTTGGGAGCAACCCAGCTGTCCATCAGAAGGGGATTGGGCAGGGGTGGTACTGAATTGTACACAGTGGGACATGCTGAAGTGTCGACAGGAGAGTCAGCACACTGTATGGTTAAATGGGGAAAAAAGCTAATGAAATCATTTAAATATAATTGTGTTTATGAAAAAGCTATATTTATGTATACATTTTAAAAATGGGAAGCATGTATCCCATGCTGTTTAGAACATTACCTTTGAGTCATGGGATTATGGGGAAGGCATTCCCTCTCTATCATTATTTCCTTTATTATTTCTATATTGTTATAATTTTTTTTAAATTTTTATTTATCTATTTATTGGCTGCGTTGGGTCTTCGTTGCTGTGCGCAGGCTTTGTCTAGTTGCAGCAAGCGGGACCTACTCTTCTTGGCGGTGCACGGGCTTCTCATTGCGGTGGCTTCTCTTGTTGCGGAGCACAGGCTCTAGGCACACAGGCTCTAGAGCGCAGGTTCAGTAGTTGTGGCACACGGGCTTACTTGCTCCACAGCATGTGGGATCTTCCCGGACCAGGGCTTGAACCTGTGTCTCCTGCATTGGCAGGTGGATTCTTAACCACTGCGCCTCCAGGGAAGCCCTGTTATAATTTTTTAAAATGAGACTGTATTGCTTATCCAATCAGAAAAGACAACAGGGATTTCCATTTCGGAGGAAAAAAAAAAAAAAAGACAGATGTGTAACGAACTGCTAAATGCCAGCTTGGCTGGATTGTGGCCACATCACTTTCAGTGACTAAAGGTGGCTAGTGGGAATTACGGAGTTCGTTGACTTTACCGTAATGAGCAATTTTCCATGCAGACTAAGCATACCTCCAAGAGATCACGAGTGTCAGGGTGGGAATGGAGGAACGGCATCCACTCGGAGCCATCCTCTGTGCTGACTGTGGGGCTGCAGAGAGGAGGGCCACACAATCCCTGCGTCACCACCCCGGCCCGTTCCGCCATTCTGAAGGTGATGTAGGACCACTGTGCCGGGCAGCGATGCTCTAGGAGGTGATGGGGAGGCGGACTCCGGATGGTGAAGTTCTAGGAGGTGATGAGCCAGGCGTGATGGCTGGAGGAGGTGTGTGTCCCTGGCTGCAGGGTGAGGAAACGCCCCCTCCAATGAGTGTTGGGGGGGTCGCTGGTGAGGAGGTGGGGTGAGGCGGGGGCAGGGCACGTGTCAGGCAGAGGGAAGGGCAGGGGGAAGCACAGCATCGTGACAGAGGCGCATGTGTTGAGATGACTGAGGGCTTCAGTCGTGAGTGGCTGGGGCGCCCTGGCTTTGGCAACCAGTGCCGGTGGTCGGCCTGTCACGTGACATGCACCGTGTGATACCTGCACGGGAATATGTGTGAGGATGGTAATGTGTAGAAACAAACACACTTTTTAGGTCTGGCTGAGGGACAGAGATGGGTCTGCGGGGCTGGTTTGCTGGGATAAGAGGCTGGCGCCGGGCAGCTAGAGCCACCGCTGTTGTGGCAGGTGAGGGACGAGTCACGTGTGCTCTTTAGATGGGGGCCCCCCCACTTTGGGAGAGTGGACTTCGGGCCAGGTGGGAGGAGGCGGGGCTGTTCCCTCGGCAGCAACCATGAAGATTAGTTCATGGTGAATCTGTACCTACTCTGAGCCAATGGTTTGCAAACATGGTGCAGGTGGGGCAGCAGCTGGGCTTTCTTCAGAGACCTTTCTGCGGCCCGCCGTCGAGATGTGGGTTTCCCGATGGGGAGTGAGGGGCCGTAGCGCCGGTCCAGCTCTAAATGCCCGAGTGGTGTCATCCTGTCCACAGAGGAGCAGAGAGGTGGATGATCAAGTTTTTGGAAATAAGTGTGGGCTTAATTTTTGAAACTAAGTTTAAGGGACTCACCGTGTATATTGGGAGGCAGTTGGGTACAGCTGGGATGGCACAGAGGCCCCATCCCTGGGGGCAGAACCCTGGGAGCTGTCCCTGTGTGCACACCTGGAACCACAGGAGTGTAGAGACTACCCTGCAGGCTGTTGCATGAGGCGGGACTGGGGCCAAGGATTGGCCCTGGGGGTCTGTCTGCAGGGGGCTGCCAAGGAGCGGGCTGGAGAGGTGAAATTGCAGAAAGGAGGCGGCCTTGGGAAGTTTCAGGAAAAGCGGTCGATCAGTGAGGGAACTCGTGTGCTCCTCTGACTGTAATTTATACCAAGAAGTGTCCCGCAGTGAGGTGAGGTATCGCCCAGTCCCTGTGGATATAACATCTCACGTGCGGAGGAAATAGATGAGCATGTTTTCATAGAGAATTAGGTCCGAACTGCTGGATTTTGATAGGAAAGTTTTAGAAGAGGTTTCATACAAGTAAAGAAAAGGATTCCTTTCGTGCATGATACACAAAAGGTTTTAAAATTATACAGCAGTAGGGATTTCCCATGTTTGGTGTTGCTTCCTACTGGCATTAACTTTTTTCCCCAAATATAAAGAAACCGTTATCTGAATTCACATTACATCACATAAAAATAGCGTACTGAGTTTAGAGTGTATTTACTGACTGAAAATGCTGCTATTGTAGATATCCTTTTAAGTGTAATGGTCCCCTGTTGGTACCCCTGATTCTTACCAAAATGTTGACGCTGGCTATTCCTTTTCTGCCAGTTGAGGCCACATTTCTCTGGTGACAGTGGTGTCCTTCCTGATGCCATTTCTAGGGTCCTCAAAGACCCTAGGTTACCCACTCCCCACCATGACGGCCACCTCTTACCTTCTGTATCTTTTACACCCAGAGAATCCTGCTTTACTCTTTTCTGTCTTTACCTGGCTTGGCAGCCCTTCCTTCTTGTGGACAGACTGCTGTTCATAATATCAATACCTTCCTTGGAAGATCTGAAATCAGCCTGGCACCAGTGTTTGTTTAGTCCTAACTCACTAGAAAGAAAAAGAGAGAGAAGGTGACCTATGTTATTTGGGGAAGAAGGAAAAGATAAAAGGTTAAAAAATTCTTGGACCAAGTTGAAGTTTAAAAGAGCTGAGGCTTGGGGCTTCCTTGGTGGCACAGTGGTTGAGAGCCCGCCTGCCGATGCAGGGGACACGGGTTCGTGCCCCGTTCCGGGAAGATCCCACATGCCACGGAGCAGCCGGGCCCGTGAGCCATGGCCGCTGAGCCTGCGCGTCCGGAGCCTGTGCTCCGCAACGGGAGAGGCCACAGCAGTGAGAGGCCCGCGTATCACAAAAAAAAAAAAGAACTGAGGCTAAGAAGCCCCTTCTACGGATGCTGGGACGGTCTGGCAGGAGGACGTGGCTCCCCTCTGTGTCCATCAGGGCCTCCTCACTCCTTGTGTCCTCCCAGGCCGGAGGTGACAGGACTAATGTGCGTGGTGGCCCAGTTGGCGAGGCGGGCACGTGTTGGCAAACATGCCCGTGTGGGTTTGACAAGGTGAAGAGCCCTCCTTGGGGCTCGCCGTCCCCACCAGCCTCTGAGGGGACGGGGCAGGGGGCCTCCTGGGGGCCCACGGGGGCTGAGCACCTGACCTGTGAGTCCCTGCACTCACCTCTCGAAAGGGAAGCTCAGAGGGACCAAGTAATTTGCAGCCTTGGTTCCCACAGCGCTGGGATCTGAACCCAGGTCTCCATCATGGTGCCGGCCCTGAACCGAGCCTTGGAGCCAAGGGGCCAGTCATGGCGTCCCCGTTAGCAGCTGAAGGACCAGACTCTGAGGGGGCCCGTCACTCGCTGAGTGTAGGGCCTGAGATTTCCTAAAAGCGATTCCTCACCATCTCGAGCTGCTGGTGGGAGAAGCCAGGCACGTGATGCAGAACTCACCGGGGGTTTGGGGGGGTGGAGAGGCCAGAAGACAGACGGCAGATGCTACGACGGGAGGGTCGGACAGAGCAGGGCTGGCACTGCTGCGGCGACTCTTATTTCCACCTGCTTTAGGTCGCCCAGAAAAAGGGAGTCAAGAGCCTGTCTCCTCTGGATCCGGAGGTCCTGTCGGTCTTCGTGCCTCCGTTTGTCTCTAAGGAGGACAGTCATCCGGCCGGCGTGAGCTGTGTGACGCCGGGTAAGACCAGGAGGCGCTCCTTCCGGAAGAAGAGAGAGAGGCCCAAGGCGGAGCCCTCGAAGGGCCACCCCGGCGGCCCCAGGGGCCAGGACCCCGAGGACGTGGGCATCCCCAACGGCGTGGACCTGCTCGCCCTGCCACAGCTCTGCTTCCCAGGTGCGCACGGGCCGGCCTTTCCCCAGACTGGCCAGTTCCTGCTGACGAGTGGGCTTATGTTCCGGCTGCATTTCTCTCATTGAGAGACGTTCAAGTGCCTGGTGTAGAAAACTCAGACTAAGGGCTTGACAGAAGGACCTGTCTGGAGGCTCCACAGAGGAATTGATGCGATTTCCTGCTCTCCTGGATAGGCCGGGACATCCCCTTCCCCACTGGGCCCAGGAAATAGCTACCACCCCAGGTGTGCCCTGAGGGTCTGTCTGGGGGCCTGTTCCCATGGTCCTTCACGAGGTCTTCAGAGCACAGAGTGCCAGCAAAGAAATTGCTGCCGAGGGGGAGGGAGAATGAAGAATGAGCACATCTGGCCGTCAGAGTGCCACAGCGGACAGAGAGGGACGTATCCTGTCGCTTATGGATAGCCCAGGCCTCACGGTGGATGCCACGTGGCCAGATGAGGTTCCTTCTTTCTTTTTTCTGCCTGCAGGGGGCGTGTGTGTGGCCTCTGAGCCCAAGGAGGACTGTGTCCACTTTCTGGTGCTGACTGACGTCTGCGGCAACAGAACCTACGGCGTGGTGGCCCAGTACTACCGACCCCTGCACGTACGTGATTCCCCCAGCTTCCCTCTGAAACTGGGTCTAGGCTGTGGGGTTTTTTCTTTTGCAGTGAAATACACATAATATGACAATCACCATTTTAGCCATTAAAAAATGTACGATTCGGTGACATTAAGTACATTCACGGTGATGTGCCCCCGTCACCACTGTCTAGTTCCAGAACATGTCCATCCAAAAGGCAGAGTTGTCTCATCAGCAATGCCGCCCCAGTCCCTGCTGCCCCTGGGCCCCTGGCCACCCTTCATCTGCTTTCTGCTTCTGTGGGTTTGTCTATTCTGGACATTTCATATAAGTGGAATCATACAGTACGTGTCCTTTTGTATCTGGTTTCTCTCACTTAGTGTGATGTTTTCAGAGTTCATCCATGTTGGAGCACATGTCAGCGCTTCACTCCTTTCAGTAGCTGAGTGATATTCCACGGTGTGTATAAACCACGGTCTGCTTCTCTGTACCTCAGCTGGTGGACCTTTGGGTTCTTTTCACCTTTCACATGTGACAGGTGCCTGGGCTGAGGTTTTGAGAGGGTGACTCAGTCATCACGCATTTGGGGAGTGTTTTCTGGGCAGGGCCCTGTGTGTGAACCCGCTGGCCTTGGGGAGTTTGTAGGGGACATGATGGACCAGAAGGTACAGGGTGACTGGCTGCCTACTTCAGCCCCAGAGGACCTGGGCACCCAACATATTTTTTTAATGTAGTTTTAAAATTTTTATTGAAATATAGTTGATTTACAATGTTGTGTTGGTTTCAGTGTACAGCAAAGTGATTCAGTTATACATATATATACATATATATTCCTTTTTCAGATTCTTTTATAGGTTTTTACGAGGTGTTGAATATCTGTGCTGTACAGTAGGTCCTTGTTGGTTATCAGTTTTATATATAGTAGTGTGTATATTTTAATCCAAACTCCTAATTTATCCCTTCCCCACTTTCCTATTTGGTAACCAGAAGTTTGTTTTCTATGTCTGTGAGGCTGTTTCTGTTTTGTAGATAAGTTCATTTGTCTCATCTTTTTAGATTCCGCATATAAGGGATATCATATGGTGTTTGTCTTTGTGTGTCTGACTTACTTCACTTAGTACGATCATCTCTAGGTCCATCCATGTCGCCGCAAATGGCATTATTTTATTCTTTTTATGGCTGAGTAATATTCCATTGTATATATGTACCACCACATCTTTATCCATTCACCTGTCAGTGGACACTTAGGTTGCTTCCACGTCCTGACTACTGTAAATAGTGCGGCTAAGAACATTGGGGTGCGTGTATCTTTTCGAATCACGCTTCTTCCCGCATATATGGAGGGGCCCCCATATTGTGCCCCTGGTAAGCTGTGCAGAGAGCTGTGCCTTCTGGAACCCCACTGCTGTATTCTTTTCCGCCTGAGATCCCCCCATCACGGGCCGAGGCCCCTCCTGCCCTCTCCTCTGGCCCGTGACGCCCACCCGGCTCCCAGGCCCTCTTGAATATTGCCTTTTCGCTCTTTAGGCAGAGCCCCTTCTCGTGTCTCGCTGTGTTCTAACCGCGGCTCTGTATCACTGAAGCCGGCGAGCTTCTCCAGGGCAGGGGCCAGTCTTCCCGTGTCTGTAGCTCCAGCACCGCACTCAGACAGCGCGAGCTCCCCACGGGGCCCCGTCGGTGTTGGTGGAGAGGCCGGTGCTCGCTCGCATGTGGCAGTGAAACGGGCGGGAGTGGCCAGGCGTGCTGAGGACAGCTGTCCAGCCCCTGTCCAGCGTCCTTTCTGTCTGGAGAGGCCGGCACCATCGACAGTGGAGACTGGGATTTGCCGGGGTCGGCAGGTGACGCGCTGTTGCTTTCTCTCCAGGACGAGTACTGTTTCTACAACGGCAAGTTGCGCTGGGAGGCGTCAGGTCTGGGCCGGAGCGTGGCTGGCTGCTTCGTGCCCTTTGCCGTGTGTGTGGTTTCCAGATTCCCCTATTACAACGCCCTCAAGGACTGCCTCTCCTGGTGAGCTGCACACACTCCCTGAAAAGCTTGCCTATGCCCCTTCCAGACGCCCCCCGCCCTGGGCAGCCAGGCTTCTGCGGTCTCACACCCACATCCTTCTCCTGTTGGTGTAAAACTCCCGGAACTCCTGACACAGAGATTTCAGCCTTGATTAGCAATGCAGAGGATGACCATTGGATTCTCAGATTTATTTCGTGATTTGATTTTTCTTTCAATTTCAGTTTATTGACTCATCTGAAGATCTGTAAAGATTTCGAAGTTGACAATCATATAAAAGATTTTGCTGCAAAACTATCTTTAATACCTAGCCCGCCTCCTGGACCACTCCATTTGGTAATTAAATCCGGAATTGTCTTGTTTTTTCTTTGCAAATTGTAAAAGTAATATGATGAAGATGGTTTATTCGTTTGTTTTTAATTGATGTATGGTTGATTTACAGTGTTGTGTTAATTACTGCTGTACGGCAGAGTGATTCAGTTATACATATATATACATTTTTAAAAATATTTTTTTCCATTATGGTTTATCATAGGATATCGAATATAGTTCTCTGTGCTATACAGTAGGACCTCGTTGTTTATCCATTCTGTATATAACAGTTTGTATCTGCTCACCCCAAACTCCCAACCCATCCCTCCCCACAACCCCTTCCCCCTTGGCAACCACCAGTCTGTTCTCTGTGTCCGTGATTCTGTTTCAGTTTCATAGATAGGTTCATTTGTGCCATAGTTTAGATTCCATATGTGAGCGTTATCATATGGTATTTGTCTTTCTCTTTCTGACTTACTTCACTTAGTATGATCATCTCTAGGTCCATCCATGTTGCTGCAGATGGCATTATTTTGTTCTTTTTTATGGCTGAGTAGTATTCCATTGTATATATGTACCACATCGATGAAGATGGTTGAAATGTTTTAAATGATTGTAAGTTCTAGCTTTGTTTCAATTATGCTTCTCAAGTACCTTACAGCAGCATTTTATACACTGTTTCCAAAGGTCAGAAAACTAGAAATAAATCAGAAAATTTATTTTCTAAAAATTTAAAAATAAAATTTCGGTCTAAAGTCAAATATTTAGGCCTGAGTTTTGCTGAGTGGCTCATGATAAATAGATGTTGAGCTAGTAATAGGCCCCTTTAGTGGTTAACATGTTAATTACTTGCTATTCAGAAAACACATAAAATTTACTTAAATTACAAGTTTCCCTTTTGTTTTTTTTGTCTGGAATATCGGGTATTATATTTAACTTGTTAATGTTTTCTCCTGTCCAGTGTGGTTAGTGAAAAGTAACTGGTTTTGTTGTTATTGTTGTTGTTGTTGTTGTTGTTATTCACAGTGCCATTCTGTTATTTAATTGATAGAGAAGCGTTTCCTAAACTGAGTTCTATGAAACACTGTTCTCAAGTGTTATTGGCTATTTTTTTTTTTTTTTTTTTTTTTTTTTTTTTTTTTTTTTTTGCGGTACGCGGGCCTCTCACTGTTGTGGCCTCTCCCATTGCGGAGCACAGGCTCCGGACGCGCAGGCTCAGCGGCCATGGCTCACGGGCCCAGCCGCTCCGCGGCATGTGGGATCCTCCCAGACCGGGGCACGAACCCGTGTCCCCTGCATCGGCAGGCGGACTCTCAACCACTGCGCCACCAGGGAAGCCCTTATTGGCTATTTTTGATGGGAGGTTTCAGGGTTAAGGAAAGTTTGAGGAAGACCTCATTCCCCTTTTGTTGAGTAACATGTCAGACAGCTAAGCTGTGTGATGAAACCTGTTTGACTCAGCAATTTCCAAACTCATTTAACTGTGGGATGCTTCCTTTTTAAAAAACAGACATCTATTAAATAAACGTCTTGAAATGTACAGTAAATGTCAAGTCAGTTTCACTGTATTCATCCCCTCTAGAAGATTATACATATAAATCTTGTTTTCCTATATTTTGATTATTATGGACAGTTGAAAAAATAATTTATTAGGATATTTGTGATTATGAACTTAAAGTGTATATATTTACTGTTATCCTAAACCCAGCAGTCTGCTGTGGGGGGACACCCTGCCAAGTGCATTCCTGGCCTGAGGCAGGGCAAGATGTCTGTCTACCTTGGCCCCACTCCCAGAAACCTTTGTAGGGAACATTTGTTGGATTTCCGTGCCAGGCACTCATCTTTATTTTGTGGATAACTGGTATTTTTGTGCAGTGAAATCATCAAAGTTTACATTCTTATTCTAGAAACTCAACACCTGCTCATTGAGGACCTGCTGCAGCAGTGAACCAAATTCCCTGAGTTAGGAACAGGTTTACAGTTTACTGTGATTCCTTGTATTCTACCTTTGAACAGAAGCAATGTATAAACAGTACTTACACGAGTTTTCTGTAATCCACGAGTTTTGGAATCTTGGATTAACATTTGGTTCCTCCATTTCTACCACCCCCAGTGGGAAAGTTTACTGGGGACATTCTCGATGCCTTTTTGTCCCACATCCACCCTATCAGTCTGTCTCCAGTAGCTGTTTCCAGTTTACACACTTCCACTGCCACCCCTGTTCTGGGCCACCAGCTTCTCCCACCTACACGACTTAGGGAGCCACTGGTCTGTCCATTTCCATTCTTGACCTTATATTCAGTTCATGCTTCTGCACTGTGGCTGGAGAGGTCATTAAAATCTATAAATTGGACTTTCCTTTTGTGCTTAAAACCCCTCACTTGTTTCTCACTCATCACCTTCACCCAGACCTCATCCCTGGCCCCTGTGTCACCATTCAGCCCTGTCCAGCTCCACTCACCCCCTTGCTCACTGTTCTCCAGCTACACTGGACTTCTGTGGGTCCCTTGCAGATGCTGCCACAGGACCCTTGCATGTGCTGTTCCCGGAAGTACCACTCTCTCCATTTCCCCCCTCCAGCTCCTGCTCCTTTCTCAGGCCTGGCTCAGACATCAGTTCTCCGGAGCAGCATCTCCCACACCATCTCTCTCACAGCCAGCAGCCCGCTCTCCTGCAGAGTTCAGCACACCTGCAGTTAGGGCTTGTGTGTGCGTGTTTTTTGTTTAATGTCCATCAGACTCTGAGCTGCATGAGGCCAGAGGCCACATTCAGAACTGCATTTCCAGGACTTACTACTGTGTCCAGCACTTAGCTGCTGTCCCATGGAGCACTGTTCAGTGAATGAATGAGAGAATGTTTCAGCATCGGCCAGCAGTGCTCATTCAATCAGGGTCTGCATGTTGGTACTCATGGTTTGTCCCAGTGGGCTGAGTTTGGATCAGACTTGTCATTGGGATCCTCCACTAACAAGTCTAATTAGCTCTTGGGTCCAAGTTGGTATAATGGTCATCATTTGTTTTAGGGAGTGTTGTGGCTGTTTATTGTTGTGAAGAAATCCAAGAGGTCAGTTTAGGCCAATTTCATCTGACGCAGGAGCTGATTCAGCAGTGTTTTCCAGAACCCACTGCAAACCAGCGTCAGGTTAGAGGTTGTCATAGGTAATAGTCCTGAGCTGTGCACCTTGTGTCTTGAATAGTGTGCGTGGGCCCCAAGCTGCCGCTTCCTGTTAATTCTGGGTGGGGTCAGCTCTCACCTGTACTGACGGGAGGAGGTGGGAGGCTCCACAGTGTGGGGAGTGAGGAGGTGAGGACTCAGCCCTCTCTGACCACCTGGACCACTGGCCTGAGGGCAGAAAAGGCTCTAGGTGCACCCTGTGTCCCCGGGCCTGCTTTGCTTTTATCTCTGCCCTCTAGAAGTTCGGATGTTACTTGCTTTTCAAATGATGGGCATAATTGGGTGTGTCCAGTGAAACACACATGTTTTTCTTCTTACTATTCCCAAGTCACTTTCTGTGTTGCTTTGTGTGTGAAGCCTATTGTTTTTCTGGGGCTCCAATCAAGTTGAAATGCACAAAGTATTTACCTAAAATCTCTCTCCCTCCTCAGTTTCTTCATCTGTAAAGTGGGTAGAATAACAGAACCCACCTCAGAGAGCGTGAGTATTGAGTGCTGTGAAATTGCTAGCACAGCACCTGAAACGTCGCAGTAGCAATGTTGCTGGTAGAGTGACTCACGTATGTGGTTGGTTCTTATCTTTTTTTTTTGGCTGCGTTGGGTCTTCGTTGCTGCATGTGGGCTTTCTCTAGTTGCGGTGAGCAGGGGCTACTCTTCGTTGTGGTGCGGTGGCCTCTCCTGTTGCAGAGCATGGGCTCTAGGTGCTTGGGCTTCAGTAGTTGCAACACGCGGGCTCAGTAGTTGTGGCGCATGGGCTTAGTTGCTCCATGCCATGTGGGATCTTCCTAGACCAGGGCTCGAACCCATGTCCCCTGCGTTGGCAGGCGGATTCTTAACCACTGCGCCACCAGGGAAGTCCTGGTTCTTACCTTTAATGGGGTGTCTGGCTGACACATTTCCCTTTTTTTGATTTGGTCATTTTTTATTTTTATTTTTTAAAAATTTTTATTAGAGTATAGTTGATTCACAATGTTGTATTAGTTTCAGGTGTACAGTAAAGTGAATCAGTTATACATATACATATACCCACTCTTTTAGATACTTTTCCCGCATAGGGCATTACAGAGTATTGAGTAGAGTTCCCTGTGCTATGCGGTAGGTCCTTATTAGTCATGTGTGTTATATATAGTCGTGTGTATATGTCCATCCCAATCTCCCAATTTATCCCTCCCCACCCCCCACTTTCCCCTGGTAACCATAAGTTTGTTTCCTAACTCTGTGACTCTGTTTCTGTTTTTACAAAGTTCATTTGCACCATATTTTTTAGATTCCACATATAAGCGACATCATATGATATTTGTCTTTCTCTGTCTGACCTACTTCACTCAGTACGACAATCTCTAGGTCCACCCATGTTGCTGCAAATGGCATTATTTCGTTCTTTTTTATGGCTGAGTAATATTCCATTGTGTGTATGTACTACATCTTCTTTATCCATTCACATGTTTCCTTTTTGAACTACTGAGGAGAGTTTTTCATTATAAACTTTATAATTGTTAATAATTCATCACAACTTGGAATACTTAACTCTGCTTTATTTTGTTTTGTTTTCCTTTAAAACAAATGCATCAGTCACATAAGTGAATCCACCTTATTATTTTTTTTTGCGGTACGCGGGCCTCTCACTGTTGTGGCCTCTCCCGTTGCGGAGCACAGGCTCCGGACGCGCAGGCTCAGCGGCCATGGCTCACGGGCCCAGCCGCTCCATGGCATGTGGGATCTTCCTGGACCGGGGCACGAACCCGTGTCCCCTGCATCGGCAGGCGGACTCTCAACCACTGCGCCACCAGGGAAGCCCCAGCTTATTTTTAATGTCTTGCTTCTGTAGCTAAACTGGGAACAAGAAAGCGAAGAGGCCCCAAGTATTGGTCGGAGGCACTTGCAAATGTCCCAACTGTCAAAAATGACAGTCTCTTTTCTTGTTTTGTTTTTTAACGTGAAAATAGAATAGTGACTAAGGTGACTGGAAGCAAGTGTGAATAGTGAGCCTTTTGTCCTGTGGCCCTTTTTCTTGACCCAGTACTCTGCTGCCCTCCATTCTCATCCTTTCACGCCTTTCCTAGAGGAAGCCTCTGTGTCATCAGATTCGATCGCTTCTTTCTGTTCTGTTTCGCTGAAGCTCTGCTCGGGCTCAGACCCCTCCATCTGCTCGTGGAAGAGCCCTTGCAGAGTGCCTCCTGTGTGTCTGAGGCCAGGGGAGGCTTCACCCTGCTGTTCCCAGCTCCACCTTCTTGGAGGGACCGCACCTCCCTCCTTCACGTCTGCCTCGACCTGTAACACATAATAGGCGTCCTGTGAACGTGGGATTTGTATTTGAAGTGTCATTTTTAAATACTCTCATTTAGAAAAATAAAGTGTCGTTAAAATTTTTTTGTGAATTCCATGTCTTTAAGGAGCTTTGACTGTTAAATTGAAAATATAAGCGAATACGTAATAAGTAGTAACCGAGAATAATGCATACTGGTTAAGATTAGTTTGAACATGCTTGATTTCGAGTTTGTGCTCGTTGGGATGGATATCTGGAGGCCGTTTATCTTTGTTTTGTCAAGGAACTGTTTCCTAATTAATTAAAGAGTTTAAGGGAGTTTGGCTGAAAAAGACATTAAGTCCTCAATTCATTGTGAAACATTCCTTGCAGTTCTGTTTATCATCTCTAGACTGTTTTGTTTCTCTGTGACATTGAAGGTGACAGCATGAGTCTCCAGAAGTGTTTTCTAAACTCAGACGCTTTCTGAGCCAAAATGGTGAATTTCAGTGCCTTCAGCCTCCTCTGGGAGCAGCTCCCTGAGCTAATGATGGAAATTGGTCATTGCAGATATTGAACATGAAACCACTACAGATCGTATTTCCCTCGAGAGCAGACCCCGAAAGCCCCCTCATCGACCTGGACCTTCACCTGCCCTTACTGTGCTTCAGACCTGAGAAGGTGCTACAGGTACGCGTCCTTCCACACCTGTGAGCATCTCATGCTAACTGACTTAATGGGGCATCAAAACCACTCAGAACACTTATCTTTTTGCTTAAAGCCGACATTCACCACAGAGCACGCTGTTTGCAGGCAGCACTTTTCTGGGGTCAGGTGGCTTTGGTCCTGGCAAGTGGAGTTGGGACGGCAGGGTGGAAGCGGCCCGCGCCCGGCCTCGTTGGGTGGCGCCCTCACAGTGTTTCCGGCTTGCTCGCGGTGTCGTTGCTTCCCCAGATCCTAACCTGCCTTCTGACGGAGCAGCACGTCGTGTTCTTCTCGTCCAGCTGGGCTCTGCTGACGCTCGTGGCTGAGTGCTTCATGGCCTACCTGCACCCCCTGCAGTGGCAGCACACCTTTGTCCCCATCCTGTCGCGGCAGATGTTGGACTTCGTCATGGCGCCCACGTCCTTTCTCATGGGCTGCCACCTGGACCACTTCGAAGAAGTCAGCAAGGTTAGGCACCCGCCGCTGGATTCAGAGCATTAACTCACGTGGGCGCTTTGCGGGGACGTGTGGGAAGCTGCTGGGAGGTGCCCTGCGGTGCGGGGGGCGCAGAGGCCCGCGGTCACTCCATCACAGGGCGCTAGTGCTACCTCCTTGTCCTGAAGGCCACACCCTGATGCCACTTCTCAGGCCACTTAAATTCACGGCAGCTCTGGTGGCTTCCAGGGTTTTCAGGGAGGTAAGGGCAGGCGTTGGAGTCGAGGGAACTGATTTCAACTCTCACCTCTGCTGCTTACTAGTTCTGCGACCCTGAGTGACTTACTGGCCTTTGCTAAGCCTCAGTCTCCTCATCTGTGAAGTGGGCACGGCCTCAGCCTCCCAGGGCTCTGGCTGAGGAATGTCCCCTGTCCTGCCTGGCAGGTGACTGGGCTTCGTGGATGGGAGCCACCATTGTTATCACTCCATATTTTCCATTTTCACTTTTTTGATTAAGCCTCTGTTGTTCATTAAAACCGTGGACCTACTTCCTAGAAGAATGCAGGTGCATGCAGTGTATTGCTCGGTGTCCAAGGGGTCCGTGGGCCTTGCTGAATCCAGTGGCCGTTTACTGGATTCAGTTTGGGGGCTGACCTGTGTCGGGTGTTAGGCCTTCAGTGTCCTGGTTGTGAAAGGACAGGGAGTGTGCTGGCCACGTCATCATAGCAGCGTCAAGGGGCCAATAGAGCAGGCTGGCATACAGTCAGTGCTGAAAATGCAGCAGTCTTTACTGCTGTGCTGATGGGGTGCATTTCAAAGGGGAGCTCATGCCACAGGTTTGTGATAAACTGACATCGCCAGCAGGAAGAGCAGGTTGGGTTTTCTTAAAACAGCTTTTTTTCAGGTACAATTTGCATACCACAGAGTTTCCCGGACTTAACTATACAACTCAGTGGCTTTAGGAACTTGGTGGAGCTGTGACGACTAATTTTAGACTCTTTGGTCAGCCCACAAAGAAACGCTGCATGTGTTAGCAGTCATCCCCCAACCCCCCCAGACCCTGGTGACCACCATCTACTTTCTGTCTCTGTGGAGTTGCCTGTTGTGTATACGTGGATTTTACGTAAATGGAATCATTCAACGCGTGGTCTTTTATGACTGGCTTCTTTCAATTAGCGGCATGTTTTTTGAGGTTCATCCGTGTAGCAGCACGTTATTTTTATTGCCGAGTAGGATTCCCTTAAATGAAGAGGCCACAGTTGTTTATCCATTCGGGAGTTGAGAACATTTGGGGTTGTTTCGACGTTTTGACCACAGCTGTGAATAATGCAGCTGTGAACACTCATGTACAAGTTTTTGTGTGGACATGCGTTCATTTACGTTGGTACGTACCTAGGAGAGGAATTTCCAGGTCAGGTGCTAGCGCTGTGTTTAACCATTTGAGAAATGTCCAGACTGTCGTTCCCCGCTGCTGCCCCAGACACCTTCCCTCCAGCAGAGGGCGAGCTCGATTTCCGCACTTCCTCCCAATGCTTGTCTTCTGTCTTTTTGGTTCTAATCCTCCTGCTGGGTAGTTTTGATGTGCGTTTCCCCAGTGACTAGCGATGTGCAGCACTTTTCCTTGTGCTTATTTTTAGTTGGTACAGGGTAGGTTCTCATTTAACTTCTTATTTTATTATTTTTAAATTTTCATTAGAGTATAGTTGATTTACAATGTTGTTTAACTTTTTATTTTGAAAATTTCTAAGCGTACGCAGAAGCTGAGAGAAGCGTGGAAGGGGTGCCATGTGCCCCTCTCTGTCCGCAGCCATCATCCACTTTTTTCTCTGGCGTTTTAGAGCAAATCCTGGCCAAGCCCAGCGCCCCTCCTGGGGCGGAGCCGGGACGTCTGTGTTGTTGGCAGAAGCTATGACTCACCAGGGGACAAACACACTGTGGGAAAAGGCCATTCAGACCTCATGGAAGGAATGGAAAAACGTCACCCTCGCAAATGAGGAAAAAATAGGCATAGTTTGCAGTTCAAAGTTGTGTTTCTTTTTTTAGTCATTAGGGGAAAAACTGTCTTGTTTCAGCCGCTTCAGGAGGGAAACTTGCAGACATGTTTACTTGATGCCAGTCCGCAGTCACAGAGGAAGTCGTTCTAGCGGTTCACCTGTTCTGGGGGGTTTTTAGGGCGAAGCAGCAGGTCTTGACTGAAAGTGTTTTGAGGTTTGGATGTCTTCTCGATGTGCTGGGAGCTCGGAAGGGGTCCTTGTAAAAGCTCAGTGTTTGCGCTCACCAGCGTGGCCTGTCCCCTGCTGGTTTAGCACTCTGCTCTGGGAGATGTGTTTGTGCATATTTTACGTGCCATGAAATGCGTGTTGAGAGGCCGGCCCAGCACGAAAGCTGGGGAGGATTCTGGCGTCCTGTTCCTGGGACAGTTGTGTAGAACTCAGGAGTGTGACTCATTACTTGTGTGTTTTGTCACAGGTGAGACTTAACAAGTAAGCCATCCACACATCTCAAGAACTCTTAAGTGTGTGGGATCCCCGAGCCCAGGACCCACCTGTGCTCTGGTCCTGGGTGGGGGGAGGGGGCGGCGGGCAGGGCTGGCTGGGCAGCTCGGCGGGCACCCTGAGTGTTGAATGTCGGAGTGCTCCCACTGGGGCTCTGGAATGTCCTCTCCAGGCTCCCTGAAGTGGTACATGGAGTGCTTGCACAAGGGTGGGTGAAGGCCTGACCTTGTGTGTTGGACTCTTGACTCAAAGAGGCATTTTTAATCAAATTAGCTTGTTAACCTAACTCATGGTATACGCTGCATTTTTCTGGTAGATACTATAAGGCTTTCTGTGCATATTAGATACGCTAATTTAATTATCGATGACACGGTCTTGGGGAATGCGAAGTGTATCTTTGTGTTTTCAAAGATGCACACAAATGCAGATTCTTACTCCGATCTTTACAAACTTATTTCATAGGAAGCCGATGGTTTAATTCTGATAAACATTGACACGGGGAGCATCACCTACTCCAACAATGAGGATGTTGACGTTCCTGACATCCCCCTCCTGGCGGCACAGACATTTATTCAGAGGTGAGGGGGAACAGCAGGTGTCTGGAAAAATCTTGTTCAGGTTCATATTTGCCAATTTCAAGTATCTCTTCCAATCTTATATTAACAGACGGTTTATGTAATATTTAGTAGTTTGGAAATTGTTTGTGAATATTTAAAAATAAAAGGCATTTGTCTTCATTCCAATCTTGTCTAAATACTAACGATGGCCCCCAGGCCAGGGGACGGCCACGCCCCCGGGACACCTCTCGACCCTCTTTTGCGCCTGTGATCTCTCAAGTTCCTTCCTTCATTTATTTATCCACTCACCAGATATGTATCCAGCGCATTGGGCAGAGTCTATATATGATGAGCAAACAGATGTGGCCTCTGCCCCATGGCACTGTCAGCCGGGGGCCCCTGAGGGCCATGACCCGCCGTCCTTCCCTGGGCAGGAAGCTGTCTTCCCCTTTCAGCCCCCCACCCCAGCGCTCTCTTAGCGCTCTTTTTTTTCATACCTGTTTTGTGGCTCTTTGTGGTTTTTCTGTCTCTACGACTGCACTTCATTGGCTGAGATCAGGCAAGACAAACTTTTTCCAAAAAGGGCAGATACTAACGGTTGTAGGCTCTGCAGGCCCTGTGGCCTGTGTGGTGATGGGAGAGGCCTGGCGGGGACTGTCCCATGTACTTCTTTCAGGGGGGTGAAAGGAGGTGTGATTACCATTTACGCTGGGACGAAGGTGCATCTGGGGCAGGTGGGTCGGGGCACAGCCAGGGCTCCCTCAGGTGGACCTGCGGAGGACGTTTCCCCCTTTGGAATCGAATCAAATGGTGGTGGGAGAGATCCTGCTTTTAGTCCTCCAGCTCGTGTGTGGACTTCAGGCAGGCCTGGCATGAAGCTCGTGGTGGGACCCATGGAGGGCGTGGGGCGAGGGGCCAGTGCAGCAGGTGCTCCCGGCTGTCGTCGAGGAGCTGGACTCTGCTGCTCTGGTGACGCAGGAGCTGGTGACGCAGCCCGTCTTTTATCAGTGCCGACTGTTCCCCTTTACTTTGTCTGCTGGAGGTCGGATGCGGGAAGAGCTGAGGCCCGAGTGGAGGGGAAGGAACGGGTGGTTCTGTGCTGGCTCCCTGACTCGGCTGTTCTCATTTCGGCCTCTTACCTGTGTATTAGTCAGCGAGCGCTGCTGTAACAAACACCACCTAAGCAACAGACGTTTATTGTCTCCCAGTCCTGGAGGCCGGAAGTCTGAGATCAAGGTGTTGGCAGAGTTGGTTCCCCTGAGGCCTCTCTTTCTGGTGTGTAGATGACTGTCTTCTCCCTGTGTCCTCACGTGGTCCTCCCTCTGTGGGTGTCCGTGTTCCAGTCTCCTCTCATAAGGACACCAGTCATATTGGATTAGGTCCACCCTTGTGACCTCATTTTAACTTAATTACCTCCTTAAAGGCCCCATCTCCACAGTCACACTCTGAGGTGCTGGGGGTTAGGACTCCAACCTAGGAATTTGGGGGGATACAATTCAGCCTATAACACCTTGGTATCAATGATTCCTTCTATCTGGATGGTTTGTACAAAGTACATGGGAGTGCCATCTTCATTATTGTCCCTTCCATCTTCAAAAAATTTATAAAACTCCCCAAGCTGAGTCCAGGCTCGGGGCGTGGAGTCCTGTGTGGCTGGCGGGCAGTGTTCAGGGGGCCCAGCCAGGGGTCCGGGTGGGAGCGTCTCCCTGCGTGAACTCCGAAGGTGAAGCCCACGTTCCTCATCATCGAGTCACTTACTGATAAGCGAAGTCCACAGTCCCCGGACTTGCAGAGGGTGACTTTTCAGGACTGGTGTTTGCCAGCGTTGGGCGCAGCTTCTCAAGAGTGTGCTTGGGTGGCGCATCCCCAGTAAGATGGGATCTTACCTCTGCCCTCACGTTATTGTTAGAATTCTAGAACATACCTGGGGGTTGGATTCTCGCTTGGCCAGGCCCCCAGACAGTGGGACGTGGAGTCTCAGGCTCACCGTGGGGGGCTGTTTATAAATGTGAACTAACCCGTGCGTGGTCGGTGGCTCGTCTGTGAAGGGCTCTGGGATCGTGATCTGGGCCGTGGCAGTGGGCCTCCCCACGGGGTCTGGGGTGACGAGCGCCCACACTCGGTATTTGCCGGGAGGCACAAGGGGCAGCAGCGCGCTTCTTCCGAGACTCCCCCGTGCCTGGCCGCCCACTGCCGCGCCGTCTTCCTCATCGTGATCAGAGTGTGTGTCCGCCGGGTCCCCTCTGCCCCACCTGACCTTTGGATACTGTTGGGTGGGTTTACTTTGCATATTTAAAGCCTCAGACTTGCTCCTTGGTGTCCAAAGTCTCATGTAAAAGTGCAGCCTTGGGCAGTGTTGGGGAGGCCAGGATCTTGTGTGATGAAAACCGCTATGAGCCCCCGTCCCTGAGAACCTGTGGACAAGTAAGTGGCTGTGCCTCGTGCCCCCACGCCTGCCCGGGCAGGGAAGCTGCGCCGTCCCTCCCAGACCCCCTGGAAACCCTTTGGCTGTCGTGGAAGGGCAGGTGTCTGCACAGGAGGACAGGACGCTCAGCTTGTGTAAGGACGTGCGTGGTCCAGAGACGAGGCCTCCGTGAATTCTGTGCTAATGAGCCGTTTGTGCTGGGAGGTGAATAAACTCCCAACAGGGATGTATTTGTAATGACAGCCTCCCCCGCCAGTTATTGATAGAGAGTCTGAGTGTCCTGAGAGTGTTAACTTACCTCTTCCTGGAGGGTTCTCTCTGGCCGGTAAGCAGCAGTCAGTCACGTGACCCGGCCCGGGCTGTGGTCAGCGTCCCTCTGTTCCTTTCCAGGGTCCAGAGCCTTCAGATGCACCATGAGCTGGACCTCGCTCACCTCTGCGCCAGCACAGACCTGAATGCGGGGCGAGCCTGCAGGCGGGCCTGGCAGCAGCGGCTCAACGGCCAGATCCAGCAGATCACCCTGCAGCTGCTTGTCTGCATCTTCAGGTATTTAAGACATCTCCGGTGTCTGTAACCTGGTCCCCAGCCAGCTCCCAGGTCCACAGTGGCCACGGCCGCAAAGCTCAGGGGCTGAAATCCAGGATTGATGGGAGAGAGGCCCCTGCCTCCAGGAGGATCCCTGGGAGTGTGTTTACCCCGCCTGGGGCCTCGCCACCCCCTTGTCTCTCTTGCGAATGACCACCTTGGATGGTCCGACCCGGGTAGGGGGACAGACGGATCATTTCGGGAAGGAAGCCCGCCCAAAGGAGAGCCCAGGCTGGAGCACCCAGGACTGGCCCCCGTTAGAAACTGTTCTTCTCTCTTCCCATCACTGTCACCACCAGCATCTATTGTGTGCTGTTGGGAACCAGCCCTTGAACTGAATCAGTTAAATGGACAGTGCGGTGTGTTTACTTCAGTGTGACACAGTGCAGGCGTCGAGTGCCTATTGCTGCCCTAAATGTGCACTCGTTTAAGGAACGTAATGATAAATATATGCCTACATTTATACCACACCTTTGTGAAGAAGTTACTGGTGGCAAAGCCTTCAGGCCTTTTCTTTCTTCCCACTCTCTCTTCTCTGCTTTGTCTTGCAGCCTCTTCTCTCTCTGTCTCCCTCCCTCCCTCTCTCTCTCCCTCTCTCTCCCTAACCCCCTCTCTGCCCCTCCCCCCCCCTCCTGGGTCGTGTAGCAGGGAAGGTGGCGACACCAGGTCCCCTTCTGACCTGCACAGACCCTGCCTGGGAGGGGTCTTTAGACCAGAGCTGGCCGACTTGATGACACTCAGTGTGATTCTTTCAAAATCAACATTTTAATGGCTGTATTCTTTTGCTGTCTATATTTATGTCAGCAAATGATTTATTAGGGAAAAATGGGATGTCATGTTATAGATGGGTTGTATTAGCTCTTTGCTCAGAGCAGTATAATTTGTGTGGTCGTAGAAATGTAGTTTTCCTTTTGTTCTTTTAATATGAAATCTTTCATGAAGGGTTTTTTTTTAATACTCTGCAAACTTGATGAGTTTAGTTCATTAAAAAGAAAATATGATATCAGATGAAGTAATTTTTTCCCTCACAAGAGAAGGAAAACATCGAACGTGCTACGTCCTGAATATGCCCTGTAGGATTACTGATTCTATTGGTAGGCTATCACGGTAGGTCAGGGGGTCATGTGCCCAAGTCCCCACGGTGTAGGATGGGGAAGTGGCCAGCGAGGGTCAGGCTGGCGGCCGAGCTGGGTCAGTGCTCAGAGTCTGGGTGCCCTTCCTGTGTCACCACCCTGAACTCAGTTTTATTTGTATGAACAATTATGGATGATTGCGTCTTCATTTGCATAAGGAGCTAGGGGGCTCGAAGAAGACTGACACCCCCCAGCCCTGAGCTTCATTCCAGTTGGAGGAAAGCTGTGCTTGAAGTGACGAGAAAGCCCCACCACAGAATACATCCAAACCGTGTCCCTCAGCGCTCAAAATACTGTTCCTACAGACAGGGCTTTTCAAAGTGTGTGTTTCTTGTTACTGTTTTTCTGCTAACAGCAATGTGTTTTTCATGTATTTAAAAATATTTCAACACTTAGACTATCTTTCTTCATCAGGGAAGTGAAGAATCATTTAAATTATGAACATAGGGTGTTCAATAGTGAAGAGTTTCTCAAGACAAGAGCTCCAGGGGACCAACAGTTTTACAAACAGGTAAGAGGTGTGTGGGGTTTGTGTGCGTGTGTATAGTCGATCCTTCGCCCTTTTCTGTATCTAAAGTCTTTTTCAACTCAAGTGTTTCCAGCATCTGTTAATATTTTATTCAGTGTTTTAGCTTTTCTAAAAGTTTGTTTTAGCGTGGTTTCTTCTGATCCTTTGGCCAGCTCTGATTTTTTTAATTGGCTTTTTAGAGTGGGATTTACATATAACAGAATGCACCCATTTTAAGTATAGCGTGTGCAGAGTTTTGACCAAGGCGTGTACCTGGTCGCCCCTTCCTCAGTCTGGATCTAGAACCTTTCCATCATGCCGCACAATTCCATGCCCTTCCCATCACCGCCCCCTTCCCAGGGCCGGGCGGCATCCACACTCCCTGGGAGCTGACCTGGAGATTGTGGCGTGTGAGTCTGGAGACGGGGTGTGCTGGCTGTGAGGCGCAGAGCGTTAGGGCGGCTGCCGTCCCCAGGAGACACCAGAATCCATGACAAAACGCAGGGACTGCAGCGGCTGCTGTCCCGCGGGGGTTGGGGGGGTGGCGGGGCAGGGTGGTTTGGGCTTTTGAACTTTCTGTGGTTTTTCAAATGCAAAGAGTGGCTGATTCTTTGAGACTGGCTGGTGAGGGATCGAGGGGAAATCTTAGATTATGATGAATTAGGAAGCCACCTGTGTCTGGGCACTTCTGTCCAAAGGTGCTGGCGAGAGGCCTTGGTGGGTCGGGAAGGGCCGCTCGTGCAGTGGCTGCAGGTGCCCTGGCGGCTCGGGGAGGAAGGGACCGTGGAGCAGGCGCAGTAACCACCCCCTCGGCGTCTGTTCCAGGTCTTGGATACCTACATGTTTCATGCTTTCCTCAAGGCTCGGCTCAGCAGAAGGATGGACGCCTTTGCCCAGATGGACCTCCACACGCAGTCCGAAGAGGACAGGTTTGCATATTACGTTCTGAAGTATGCACGACTCCTTGGGTGTCCCTGTGCTCAAGGAGCACAGTTCTATTTGGAAGGATACATGATAAATTCGATCAGAGAAGTCTCACATTTAGAAATTCATAATGAGTCGGGTAACATGTCAGGAAGTCTCACATTTAGAAATTCATAATGAGTCGGGTAACACGTCAGGCTCCTCCTCGTGCATTGCTGTTTCTTGGGGGGGACACTGAACGTACCTGCAGTGGCAGCTCTGGGTCTTTGTGCTGTTTTCTCCCCATTTTCCTTCTCTTTCTCTCCCCACATCGTCACCGTTTCCCGCCTCTTCCATGACGCTTTTCCTGAACCCCCCAAACGTGTATCGGCTGTCGACGACGCCCTTGTTTGTTTGTTCTCTGTGTTGTGGCTTCTCCTGGGGTGTGGACTGTGTACAGCCTTCACTACACGCGGGAGAGCCAGGAGTGTGCCCGCCGTTTCCCACTCGGTGTGGGAGTGCTGGCTTCTGGTCACCACGTTGGGGAACATGCCCAGTTGAGCCTGTGCTTCAACCATTGCTGTGTCTACAAGGGTGTTGGGTTTTTTTCACCCAGGATAGACGGGATGCTCCTGAGTCGAAGAAGACCCACAGTTGAGAAGATGGCCAGCCGGAAATCCTCAGCCCCGCACGGGGCCCACAGGCGCATGGTGGTCAGCATGCCCAACCTGCAGGACATCATGGTGCCCGAGCTGCCGCCCCGGAACTCGTCGCTGCGGAAGATACGGACTGAGGATTGTGGAAGCAGCCACGCAGGTGGTCCCGCCACGCCCGCGCTGTGGCTTTTCTCACTCACTTGATTCTCATGCAGTCAGTCACTGAAAGAAACCAAAGCTCGTTTCGGTAGAAGGGAATGGGAGGTTTTTTGCTGTTGCTTTGCTGGCAGTTTAGTCATTTGAAATATTTTTAGAATATTCATTTTGCAGACTATGTTCGTTACAGAAAGCGATTTCTCGTCTGTATTTTCCATCGCCCCGTCCCACTGTTTTCATACTTGTGTGTGTATATGCACGTATGTGTATATGTACATAGGAGATATGTGTTTACATATATGACTGTCTAAGGGGATGTGACAACTCTTAGGCCCCCAGTGATTGCCAGGCCCTTCCTAGGGGCTGGGGGTACAGAGGAAGCCAGTGCCCGTGGGAGAAACTGCAGTGAGGCCAGTGCTGTGAGCTGCACGGGCCCCCAGTGGCTGCTGCCTCGGGCTAAGCCACCAGTACCAGCTGGTACCTCCTGGCGCGTTCGCGGGAGAGCTGGAGGCTGAGTGGGGATCATGCCGGCGACGCCAGGAGGGGCCGTGTGTTCAAATGAAAAGACCTTACTGACCTTCTGGAGGCTCCTGGTGGGTCTGAGTCCCCTGCACAGCTGCTTCCTGGCTGTGTGACCCTGGGGTACACAGTAGCTGTGTACCGGGGACCCGGGGAGGCCTCAGTCCCCACCCTGGGAGATGGGCGTGGTAACAGTACCCATGGCGCAGAGCTGCTGTTCAGGTAAATGAAACAGCTATTTGAGAGGGCTTGCCCTGCCTGGCAGGTACGTCTCGGCCTAGGTTATTAGCTTCGTCCTTCAACAAAGACTCACCGCCACGTGTTTCAACTTAGCATCAGCAGTTTTAACAAATAACATTATTTGTGCCATGGGAGCAGTGAGGGGCCCCGTTCAGCGTGGGCACGTGGAGCTTTCTGGAAGAGGCACGGGGCGTCCTGCTGCACGCTGCACCCAAGGCACAGAAACGGCCCTGGGCAGAGTGACGGGGTGGGAATGCGTGTCTGTTTCTAAGGTCTGTGCCAACCGTTCATCTGCCATTCACTCCTCAGTTCTGGACGTGCCCCCCAACTTGACACACACCTTCAAGATCCCGGAAATCCACTTTCCGCTGGTGGACCAGTGTGTGCAGGCGTTCCACGCGGACTGCGTGGCCCAGCTGAGCAAGGCCATGGACTCGCTGGCCCCCGAGAACTCGGTGCTGCTGGCGAGGTACTTCTACCTGCGAGGGCTCGTCCAGCTGATGCAGGGCCAGCTGCTGGGCGCCCTCCTGGACTTCCAGAGCCTGTACAAGACGGACGTGCGCATCTTTCCCGCCGACCTCGTCCAGAGGACGGTGAAGTCCCTGTCGGCGCCCGAGCGCGCGCAGGCCGAGCGGACGCCCGAGCTGCGCCGGCTCATCAGCGAGGTCATGGACAAGCCCGAGGATGCCCCCAAGGCCGACGACCGCGTCAAGAACTTCGAGCTGCCCAAGAAGCACATGCAGCTGGACGACTTCGTGAAGAGGGTGCAGGAGTCGGGCATCGTGAAGGACGCTGGCATCATACACCGGCTCTTCGAGGCATTAACCGTAGGTAGGAGGATGCCCGCGGGGTGGGCGGTGCAGACCCTCGAGGGCAGGTCGGCCCAGCCGGGAAGAGCCTTGCTGGGCGGGCGAGGGCTTTACCTGCTTCCTGGGCGAGTCGGACGCAGGGGCTGGCCGAGGCTCTGGGAAGGGGGTGGGGATGGAGGGTCTGGCGACGCTTAATGGCATCTCTCCCGTCCTGGGGGGTTGCTCGCTGCGTGCTGACCCCTTCCTCCCACGTGGGGACGCATGGCTCCAGCCGGAATGCTTCAGGCACCTCCACCCCCCGCTGCTTTTGCTTCCCACGTTTACTGCAGTCGTCTGGTTGTCCAGAACCCTTTCCGCCCCTCCCTCCTCAGAGGGACACCGTCCTAAACTTGACCTTCCCCTTCTGACCAAGTTCTTAGCATTTGCGGCACGTGGATGCACCCACGAGCAGAACATAGGGTTTGTGCGTTTGTAAACTATACCTGACTCACACGGTACGTGTGTGTCGGTCTGCGTTTTCAAAGCGTGTCCGTGGTGCTCACAGGCATCTCGCCGTGCCTTTGCCGCCGCCGGTGTTGTGCGTGTGAGGGTGGCGCGGCGTGCTGGCCTGTACCCTTGGTCGTGTCCGCCTGTCCCGATGCTGACGAGTGAGGCTCACAGCCTGTCCCCAGGGCGTGGATGGCTTTCTCTAGGATGCTGCTGCAGCCCCGTTGGGTGGGAGTGCCTCCCCCACAGCAGGTCCCTCAAGGCGGGGCTGCAGCGCGGGGTGCGGTCGTCTGAAGCGTTCTGCGGTTTGGTGAGCAAGGTGGCCTCAACGCTGAGCGTCGGCGCCTGTGCTCGGGGCGTCCGGGCCTCTCTCCTTGGAGCTGCACGGCACAGCCTGGCCCGTTTTTCGATCGGGTCGGATCTCCTTCCGTGTCCTGTGCGGGAGCCCCTGTGTCCTCTGGAAAGGCCGTGCTTTGCTGGTAACAGGTGCGGGACGTCCTTCCTCGTCACGCGGCTCCCGTCGAGTTGCCTGGCCTCTCTGTACCCACGCGCGCTGCCTTCCCCCCGGTGGAGGGATGGGGCCGCTTGTTCGCGGTCCCTCCGTCGGTCTGATGGGGGCGCGGCCGGCCCAGCGCCCACGGGGCCCTCCGCATGGTGTCACCTTATGTCGGCCGCAGAGAAGTGGCCCGTCTTGGCCAGCCAGTCTCGTCTCCCTGGGCATCTGTGGGCGACTGGTGCTGCCCAGGGGACTCCCGTGGGCAGGGCAGTGGGGGATGCACTGAGTCCGCCGGGGGCAGAGGTTCTCGCGGGGCCAACCAGCAGCACCCAGGCCGCCGGGAGGTGGGGCGCAGGCGCCGCGGGGCTCAGCGCTCTCAGAGGAGGCCCTGCCCCCCACCTTCCTGTACGGGACCCTCGCGAGGACACGAGGATACGAGCACCAGGCCAGCTGCAGGGCCTGAGGTACCGCGGCGTAGTCCACCCGGGGGTGCTGTTCTCGTGTGACGAGGTGTCTGGACGTGCAGCCGGCTCCTTCCTCTCCCCCGAGCCCAGCCCGTGGCTGCGCAGCCCGGGGGGCTGGTGGCCTGGGCGGCGCTCTTTTCCTGGGAGAAGAGGGCCTGTCCCCCTCAGCTCTCACCTCTCCTTGGCCAGAAGCGTGTCCCACGGGAGCCAGACAGCGTAGCTTACAGCTGGACACGTGGGTGCCGTCCAGCAGCCCCAGACTTGCAGGGATGTGAAAGGACACCCGGGAGGGCATCCTCAGATGACCACGGTGACAGTGCCATCGATGGCCCTGTTGTCACTTAGGCTCCATTCGCATCGCAAGCAGGTCATTGTTGGCCTCGATTCTGGGATACGTGCACCGTTGTCGTGCAGCATCCAATGTACGTTTCTGCCTGACGGGCACGTATGTGCTAATAAAAGGAGGATTAGGTCAAAGCTGAAGGTCACCATCTTAGAATAAACGGATGTAACATAAGAACACACGTCGGAGTCTGGTATTCGAGGTGCAGGGCCCTCACGACCTGGCCCCAGGGCGGGGAGCCAGCCGTGTGTGGCCTTCAGTGTGGCCCACGGGAGCTCGGGGAGCCAGTGACCCTGCCTCCCCCGTAAGATGAGCTGGAGGGGTTGTGTTGGAGTGCGGGTGAGGGGCAGAGATGAACAGTCGGCGTTTTTGTGCAGAATTGGAGACGAATGAGTTCTGTCCGCGGCTGTGGATGTGCGTGGTGGCCCCTCGTGCACGGTGGCCCCTTGTGTGCACGGTGGCTATTGCTGTGTGAGTGCCGTGGATGTGAACCGTCCAGCTGTGCTGCGGCCCTGGCAGGGGTGGCGTCCACAGGCCCGCGTGGGGGTCCCTGGCCTCTCTGGTGTCCTTCACCCCGGCTCTCAAAGCCCGCGAGCCCGCCTCCCGTCTGCCCGCGAGAGGAAGCCGCTTCGCTCCGCTTGGCCCCGGCACTCTGCAGGGACCCAGATGGTGGGAGCATTTGTCCTAATGACAGAAGCGACGGGTCTCTTGGCTCCAGGCTCCACGTCCCAGCATCTTTGGCTCCAACTTTCCTTACGTAATGGCTTCGTGGTTCTCCCCAACTCCCCTCTTTCACTCTCCTGATTCTTGGGCTTTTCCTTGGCTACGTAGACTAAACATCCTCTTCCTTGTTGTCCACTTAAAATAGCCAAGTGCTTCTGATTAAAAACAGAATCATTCAGAACCGCCAGGAGGTGTAGATGGAGGCACCCCAGTCAGAGGCAGCTACATGGAGTAGCCTTTCCAAAACGGAAGCGGGATGAGAACCGTTTCATGGGGTCAGGGGCGCCACCCTGATGCGTGCCCTCTTGGTGCCTCGCTGCCCAGCACAGGGACCCCCGGGCCCGTCTGCTTGGGCACCTGCCCACCGGCCCTCGTGCTTCAGTTTTTTCAGTGACTTTTTTTTTTTTTTTTTTTTTTTTTTGGCGGTACGCAGGCCTCTCACTGTTGCGGCCTCTCCCGTTGCGGAGCACAGGCTCCGGACGTGCGGGCTCAGCGGCCATGGCTCACGGGCCCAGCCGCTCCGCGGCACGTGGGATCTTCGTGGACCGGGGCACGAACCCGTGTCCCCTGCATCAGCAGGCGGACTCTCAACCACTGCGTCACCAGGGAAGCCCTAAGATTTTTTTGATGTGGAACATTTTTAAAGTCTTCAGTGAATTTGTTACAGTATTCTTTCTATTTTGTTTTGGTTTTCTGGCTGCAGGGCATGTGGGATCTTAGCTCCCCGACTAGGGATTGAACCCACACCCCCTGCACTGGAAGGCAAAGTCTTAACCACTGGACTGCCAGGGAAGTCCCTCAGTAACCTACTTTCTAAAAACGACCCAAGTATATACAGATACCCCACCGTGGTGTGATTCTGTTTGCATCCAAGGACGTTAAACAAATTTGTAAGTAGTAGAGACACTGCTGTAAAGCAATTGGAAAAACACAGGTGAGCCAGAGGAGAATCAACTCAGAATTCTGCCACCTGGGAGATTTTCGCCTGAATATTTCTGCGCCTGCACCGTGTGGGGATGAGGCCAGACTCAGTTGTGGCCATGACATCAAATTCCCCAGGAAACCGTTACCCGGCAGGTGTTAGGAAACCACAGCCGAGCTTTCACAGCCTTTCTTGACTGCTTAGATGTGGCCTCCAGCCAGGCTGGGACGGGGAGGTTCCTGCGTCCCGAGCAGGCCCCCAGCGGGAAAGGCAGACCCACAAAGGCACAGTGTAGGCGGGTCCGTCTGCCTGGCACCTGCCCACCCGCTGGCAGGGCTTTCCTCTCCAGTCCTCAGTCTCCTGATCTAGGACCAAGCTGCCCAGGGCAGTTGGACCTGTATAGAGTATAGAGCACAGCAAGCATTGTTAGATGCCATGAGGGAAGAGCGCATCAGCTTAGTGGGCCCCTTGTCCGGGAAGGCCGCCCATGGGCCATTTTATCTGGGTTTTGAAGGATGGGTAGGAGTTTTCTGGTCCGAGCACTCCAGACCAGCATGTGCAGAGGCACGTAACAACATGCTTGTCACTGTGCTGGGATGCAGGAGTGTGAGGGGGAGGAGGGGCCCGATCGTGGAGGAATCTGGGCCTGGTGAATACGAGGCCGCCAGCGGGGGCAGCTTAGAAGGCGGGAAGCCACTTAGGAGCTTCTTCCTGTGTAGGATGTGAAGGGCCCTCTGAGGACGGAGGGCAGACAGATCCAGGATGCAGAATGGAGGAGGATGCAGGAGCCAGACACAGGGAACCATCGAGATTAGAACGGGCCGGACTTCTTAGCGGCTGAGTGGGAGTTGGGGGTGGTTCCAGCTCCATGTTACAGACAGGCAAGCAGGTTCGTTCCACAGCTGGCCTGTGGTCACACTGCTAAACAGTAGTGAAGCTGGGCTTCGGACTTGGGTCTCTCTCTGACTCCAGAGCCCCTGAATATTGGACAGTTGGGAAGGTTGCTGCATCAACTAAGATCATCACGGTTACAAATAATAATTTATTTGCTCACATTACCCAAAGAGTACTGAGATATATCTAGCTTCAGGTAAGGCTTGATCCAGTGGTGTGCGAGTGTCACCAAGGATCTGGTCTCTTTAGCATTAGCTTCACCCTGGGACTGGCCCCCAGATGGCTGCCACCAGCTCTAGAGGTGACACAGGACTTTGTCCTTGTCCCAGTGTCCCTACCTGGTGCCTTAGGAGTTACTGTGACTACCTGGTTAGGTAGGGGCTGGAGAGGGCAATGGACTCAGCCCAGATCAAGTGCCCACCTGGGCACCTGGGGAAGCTGGGGAAGGAAGGGACGCTTTCCAGGTGGTTTCCATCCAGGCAGACTTAGGTGCTGGCGCCACCTGCTGTCTCCTGCAGGTAATGTGCTGCTTCCTGATTGTAAAGCAACCATTTTTGAAGCACCTGTGTACGTGGCTGTAAGAATCTTTTTTTTTCTTTATAAAACTAAGGACACCAGAAACAGATTGACCCAGAAACATTCAAAGATTTCTACAACTGCTGGAAGGAGGCAGAAGCAGAGGCCCAAGAGGTCAACCTGCCTTTTTCGGTGATGGAACAGCTGGACAAAAACGAGTGTGTGTATAAGCTGTCAAGCTCTGTCAAAACAAACCGCGGCGTGGGCAAGATCGCCATGACCCAGAAGCGCCTGTTCCTCCTCACCGAGGGGAGGCCGGGCTACGTGGAGATTTCCACCTTCAGAAACATAGAGGTGAGGGCAGCTCTGGAAGCCGCCTGGGCTTGGGAGGTGCAGCAGCCGGAGCAGCCCACCGGGCTCTGCCAGCCGTGGGCCCGTCACAAGCCACTCATGGTTTGTGCCTCAGTTTGCTCACCTGTAAAGTGGGAATAAGGATGCACCCTCTGAATAGGAGTGATGTGAGGACTGAATAGATGGAGTGGGTGATGTGTTCAGAGCAGTAAGTGCACAAACAGCTGATTCTCTATTCAGCCGACTTGTATTTGGGGGAAGAGCAAGAAGCAAGGCAGGCTTGTCCTTTCGCTGACCTGATTCGACAATGTAGGAGGAGCACAGAAGTTGCTTTACTGAGAAACGGCCGTGGGCCAGCCCCTGTGAGCTGTTCCATCTTACGTTTCTTGATCAGGTTCCTGGCTGGCCCATGCTGTTCATTTTATAGCAACTTTTTTTTTTCTTCTGTACGCGGGCCTCTCACTGTTGTGGCCTCTTCCGCTGCGGAGCACAGGCTCCGGATGTGCAGGTTCAGTGGCCATGGCTCATGGGCCCAGCTGCTCCGTGGCATGTGGGATCTTCCCGGACTGGGACACAAACCCACGTCCCCTGCATCGGCAGGCGGACTCTCAACCACTGTGCCACCAGGGAAGCCCTATAACGACTTTAAATGTCATCTTCCCCACTAAGGGAATCTGAATTGAGATCGTGACTCATGGCTTACCTTTATTTTCCCAGGTTTATTTCCTAAATTTATAAGCGGCGTGTTAGATGTGTTAATCCAGTTACTGCATATCCCCAGAGACAGAAGAGGCATGAGAACTCCCCTGTGGCCCATGCTTAAGGCTGGGCCAGTGGACGCACCTTCTCACTGCTTCCTTCAGTTTTCCCCCCAAGCCTTTGACGGGCTTCCTCCCAGAAGTCCAGAGACAGAGATTTAAGGAGGTGAAAGAATGAAGCACCTTTAAACGCTGTGGACGAGTCCACCGGTGTGTCTCTGTCGACGTGTGGCTGACAGGTCACACTTCGACCCACCATGGAGGCTCGCTGAGCTCCAGACCCCGCCGTGACCCTGACTCCCTGTCACCCGTCTCTGAGAACAGACCACCTGGAGGAGCCCCTGTTCACCCCACCCCCGGCACCCGGCTCCGGGTACTTCAGGGCCTTCTTGGGTCCTGCCGGACCAACCCCCGGGCAGCCCCAGCCCCAGGCCAGCCCCAAGGACTCTGCCTTCCCATGGGGATGTCAGCTAGTGCCCGGTGGGTCCCCTCAGTGTGTGCAGAGCGCCACCCCTAAATGTATTTCCTGTTGACTCCAGGGTCCCTGAGGGTGTCATTTCATTTACTTGCCTCTTTTTCCCTCTGCAGGAAGTCAGAAGCACCACAGTAGCTTTTCTCCTCCTGAGAATTCCCACTTTAAAAATCAAAATGGTGTCCAAGAAAGAAGTCTTTGAAGCTAATCTTAAAACAGAGTGCGACCTGTGGCACCTGATGGTGAAGGAGATGTGGGCTGGGAAGAAGCTGGCCGACGACCACAAGGTCTGGGGCCCGGGCTGCCTTTTTATTCTCACCCAAGGCTCATGTCTCTATAATAACGCTCAGCATAAAGCCAGGTGGGCCTGGGGCCTGGGCCTGGGCCTGGGCGCAGGATCCACCGAATTAGATGAGGTCTCATCAGAAGGCATTAGGGGTGCTGTGGTGCACGCGACCCGGTGCAAAGCCCTGGGGTCTTGGGGGATGCCCTCGGGGCAAACGCAAGGGCCGGCAGGGTGGTGTGGGCAGACTGTGGGAGTGGCCACTCTGCACTGCCCGCTGCCCCTGGTGACATCCCAGGGAGGGGAGTGTCGGGGGCTGGACTCGGGCAGGTCTGAGCTGGGTGGTCCGGGCAAGCGGCTCTTCTTTTTTCCCCTTCACAGGATTAGGGTTTTGGTTGGGGGGAGCTGTTAGATTCCTTCCACAGGGTTACATTTATATCCTAGGGACTTGTGTACCTTCATTTACTTTGGGCCAAACTGATGGCTTTGATCACACCAAATTAAGACTTCCTAGTCATGAAGGGTACCATGGACAGCGGGTAAGACATGAGGACACACGGTGCGGGGGAGATATCTGTCTTGTCTAAACGGCAAGATGAGACAGGAAAACCCACAACAAAGTGGGCAAAGAGTACGAATAGGGAACTCCCATGAGGGAGCAGTTGAAGGTTCCAGAGAGGTGTGCCCACGGATTCTCAGGGAGATGCAGGTGAGGGCGGCGCCCAGTGGAAAGCGTCAGGAAGAACGTGTGTTCAGAGGTGGGAGAGCTGCCGCTTGGGATGGACGTTCTGTCACTGGAGAAGCCCAAGGTCATGGAAACAGACGGAGCGTTTCTGTTTGGAGCAGGAAGCGGGGACTGGGTCCTAAGATTCCAATACTCTACGACTTCGGGGCTCACTGTTTGGTTTTTTACCCACTGGTTTATTTAGCACACGCTGGCTCATCAAAGCCCGTGGGCTGGCAGACGTCTAAGGAAAGTCGTAGGGGCTCACGTCGCACCCTCTCCTTTACAGTGTCTGCGGCTGCCTTTGCCCTTGATGGCAGAGCTGAGTCATCGTGGCAGAGATTGCATGGCCCACAGACGCTAAAATGTTCAGCACCTGGCCCTTTACAGCAGTTTGCTGACCCCTGGTATAAACAGCCAGTGTGTGTCCCAACTAAGAGGACATGATCACATGACATCAAATCCAAATCTAAAGTCTTCACGTGGCTTTGAAAAACACACATCTTTGAAAGTGCTGTTTTATGTGACGTGACAAAGTCTTAGAGTGAAATGATTTCAGTGAAGCTGTGCTGAGATGACTGTCCCTCCTACAGGACCCCCAGTACGTCCAGCAGGCACTGACCCACGTCCTGCTGATGGACGCCGTCGTCGGTGCACTGCAGTCGCCCAGCGCCATCTACGCGGCCTCCAAGTTATCTTACTTTGAAAAGATGAAGAACGAAAGTAAGATCAGCATGTGTTCAATGCAGCCGTGGTGTCTTGAGTTACGTCTTAAGTGATTTTTATCTGGTTGACTTTTGCCTTATCAGTTAGAACCAACCCCAAAAGTCTCAAACTGTTTTCTTCTGTACTTTTCATTTTTCAATATCACACGTTGTTCTGCATCTTTCCTTTCTCACCTAATAATACCTTGGTGCTCTCTGCTCCTAAGGACACATCGAGGCACCTCATCGTTTCAGTGTCTGGGTTATTAGAGTCCACTTGACACCAGACGACACTGGTCCTGAATCTTAGTTGCCAGCAACAGAATTGCTGCTGGCTGGTTCAAGCAGAGCAGAAATTTGTGGAAGGCTGTTGAGTGACTCACGGAATCGCCACCGTGGTTGCTGGAGTTCTGCGGTCGGACACATGCCCACTGCAGGGCTGCAGGGACCTCTGTGCCCGGTTGCCCTTGGACGCTGGACCTCGCTGCACGAGCGCGTGGAGGCCCCCGACGGCCATCTCTCTTTTTCCTCTTGATTTGGTCAGTTTCCCCCCATAGCAATTCTCTGATCTCCGCCTGTAGCTTGAACTCTGGCTCCCACATTCTGGAAGCCATACAGAGGTTGCTGGTCAGCTCAACTTTTTATTTTGAGAAGATTTTTCAAGTCTAGGAAATAGCAAACAGGTAAGAATAGCTTTATGCATCATTTTAGCTACTTCTATTTTGTTTCAACTTTTAAATGATCTAGAACCAACTGTCCTGTGCTTTGCATAAAGAAGCAGAGAATAGAAGATTACTTATTGCTATTGACATTACTATGTGCCGGAAGTCACGTGTGCTATAGATTCAACCCACAATGTGAAATTAACTCATGAAACACAGATGAACAAGTTGTATGATGTTTTTTTTTTTTTTTTTTTTTTTTTTTTTTTTTTTTGTGGTATGCGGGCCTCTCACTGTTGTGGCCTCTCCCGTTGCGGAGCACAGGCTCCGGATGCGCAGGCTCAGCAGCCATGGCTCACGGGCCCAGCCGCTCCGCGGCATATGGGATCCTCCCAGACCGGGGCACGAACCCATATCCCCTGCATCGGCAGGCGGACTCTCAACCACTGCGCCACCAGGGAGGCCCTGTATGATGTTTTTAAGATGACATCTAGTTCTATCTGTATGCACTTTTTAAAAAGTAACAGTTTTATTGAGATATAGTCCCCATACCATTCCTTTTTACAGTGCACACCTTACTGGTGTGAGTGTATTCAGAGCTGTACAGTCATCAGCATAGTGGGTTTTAGAACATTTTCATCACCCCAGTAATAAGCCCCATACATTTAGCAGCCACCCCTCACCTGCGAAGCAACCACTAACCTCCTTTCTGTCTCTGTGGATTTGCCACATTTTGGCCTAGTCTGTGCACTTCCTGTAAGTGAACTCATATGGTATATGTCCTGTGTGTCTAGCTTCCTTCATGTAGCATCACGCTCCAGGGCTCACCCGAGTGGCAGGTGTCACCACTTCATTCCTCTTGTGGCTGCATGTATTCCACTCTGTGGATACAGCACAGTTTATCCAATCCTCCACTGACCATTTGAGTTTTTCTACTTCCTAGCTGTCGTGAACAGTGCTGCTGTGAACATTCACATAAAATTTTTTGTCTGGACATGTGTTTTATTCCTCTTGGGTATATACAGCCAGGAAGATACTGTTGTTTAAACTGTCATCCCAGAATTAGGGAAAACAAGCCTCAGTTATGTGTTGATTCCCCTTGGTGCATTTTCCTCCGTGCTGTGTCTGTCACTAACTGTGTGATCCCTGGAGCTTCCTGGTCCGAGGACCCCCCTCTCTGGGAGCAGACAGGATGCTCCAGTTGCTGGAGTGACTTGGAGGCGCTCTTGTCAACAGTCCTGGAACCAGACATCGATTGCTGGTTTTTTTTCCGCCCCTTAATTAGGAACAAAATCAAGTACACACTACGCTTCAGCTGTTTAGACCACCCCAAGCTCATGCCTGATCTTTGTCAAGAGTTTACAGAAAAGCCTTCTCACTCCTCTGGAAATAACATACCCAGTTACCATGGCAGCACCCAACAGATGACACTCTTAATTCCATACGGCAAAGGGGGGATGGTCCAAGCTCAGTGTCCCTGATCCCTTGTTCCCAATCAAGAACTGTTTTCCCTTGTGTAAAGCGTAATGAGGCAACCATACGTGATCCTGGGCTTAAGTTAATGGCTTATGGTCCATTCGTGATGGAAGGTCTAAAAATGAAACTTTCTGAAATCTGCACCCCATCCCTGGGGTGGGGCATTTGGCAATGACTGGAGATATCTGTGGGGTGTGTGTGTGGCAGTGGGGAGGTTGCTACTGGCATTGACTGGGTGAGGCCAGGGATGCTGCTAAATGTCCTACAGGACACAGGACGCACCCACGGCAGCCACATGATGTGACAAGGGTGAGAAGCCACTCGTGGGTTAGATTTATGGAGAAACATATAAAGTCTTCTCTTGGCTAGACCATACGTAATGGTTGAGTGTGGACAGAGGTCAGATCTTTTAGCTCGAGAGCTGTGTTTAAACAAAAAGCAATGTGAGACATTGGCAAATGCTCGCCCTCTGGCCGGATACGCTTGGCTTTACTTTAATGTCCAGTTTAAAGAGAGCGTCGTCTTCACAAATTATGAAGTTTTACCCCAGAGCTAATAGCGTAAGGAAAGCAGAATGTGCAAGGCTGTTGGATAACCTGGGTCTCCTCTAGTCTGGGGAACTAATCCCCGCTGTGTCTGCATTTCAGTGCCCATGGCAGTTCCGAAGACGACCTCAGAGACCCTGAAGCACAAGATCAACCCTTCCGCAGGAGAGACCTTCCCACGCGCCATCGATGTCCTGCTGTACACCCCAGGTGAAGACCATTCCCTGCTTTGTCACTGCTGTTTGTGTTTTTTTTAAATTTTATTGACGTATAGTTGATTTACAGTGTCGTATTAATTTCTGCTGTACAGCAAAGTGATTCAGTTATACACATATATACATTCTTTTTCATATTCTTTTCCGTTATGGTTTATCACGGGACATTGAATATAGCTCGCTGTGCTGTACAGTAGGACCTTGTTGCTTATGTCGCTGCTGTGTCTGGAACAGTCTGAGAGCTTAAGACTTGTGGTCAGGGTCAGCGCCGACGTGGAAGGGCAGCGGCAGGAGGAGGGTGGACGGGGACCAGGTGGTTTTCTACTGTTGGAGGGTGGAACCCTGAGCAATGAGGTGCGGCCTCTCTGTGGACTCAGAGGCTGGAGTGGGGCCGTGAGGGGCCGAGTCCCCGTCCGGCCTCGCCATCCTCACATCCGGTGGATAAAGGCCCTGCGCTTCTGTCTTTGGCCTTATCAAGCCCGTTGTCACCGGGATGGGATGGCTGCACCTCCTGTGCTGATGTGCACATCTGACAACACAGCTCTTCCTGCTTGGAGTGGTCGGACGGCCCCACAGACTTTCACGGCCCCTACGAGCTGCGTCAGAGTGATGACGGCAAGAAGACAGGGTCGCTGCCCAGGCCTGGGGGTGAACAGAGACCGCCCTGTGTCACAGGCGCACAACTGTCTGAATGCTTTTACTTAGTTCTGACTTGCAGAGAGTTGCAGCCGAGTGTTGTTCCAAGGTTACAGTGTTGGGAACAAAGGAGCTCAGTTCCGGGCAGAGCCTTCGAGTCCGGCCGCCCCGTGTCCGGCCCGTCCGCATCAGGAGTTGGCGGCGGCGGCGGCGGCCTCCGTGCACCTCCATCCTTCACCCTCCGAGGTTCGTGACCTCGCGGGGCAGTCCAGCGGTCCACAGCCAGGAGCTTACGTTCCACACGGTGTCCGATGGGCAAACCGAGTTTCTGTGGCAAAGCAGCCTCCCGGCCGGAGAGTTTATCTCCTCCCTGGACGTCCAGAAGACCCAGCAAAGCAACAGATCTCAGATGAAAGAGAGTAGAGAGCGGCCGAGCCCGTCCCTCTGGAGATTTATCCAGTCGAGGCTGTCTGCTGATGTCACTCGGCTGTGACGGCACAGACCAAGACGCCTTTCATCACGGCATCTGAATAGACGAGCTCTCCTTAGATCTACGCTAGTTTCCCTTAAATTAAGCCTGACTAGACTCTGGGTTTCCTGTCATCATGGGCTAGTTCCCGTCCCTCTGAGAACATCTAGAAGGGCCGGACAAAGTATAAAAAAACAAAGGAGAACAGGGGGGCCCCTTTTCCCATGCAATGGCTGCCGGTACTGGAAACAGTGGCCGAGAGAGCTTTGGCCAGCCATGTGGGGTCAGGGGGACGAGCCTGGGGTCAGGACGCACCCGTCAAGAAGCGGGCAACCCCTCCAAGAATTCCGAGAGTCAAGGGAGCCAGGCCCCAGGCACCAAGCTTCAGAGCATCCCAGTCTCTGGGGGACTGAAGACTGTGTCTCAGTGGGCAGGATCTCCCCCAAGGGGGCCAGGAGACCAATGGCATGAACACCCCAGAAGGCCTGGCAGATTCACACTTCTTGCACTTACGACGGAGGGGGTGCTGCAGAGCAGGGGACGGGAAAGACGGTCTCCATCATGGAAGGCGTCGGGGTGTCGTGCATCCGTGTGCAGCAGATGAAGGCCGACCACACCTCAGATCACACGCGGCCATCACTTCACAGTCTAAACGTGAAAGGCAAAAACGTAAACAAATGAAACTTGGAGACGATAACATAGAAGAAGATATTCATGACCTTACGGTAAGGAAGAAATTCACAAATAGCATATAAAGGATACCAGCCATAAAGGAACAGACAGGTGAGTTAAGGATTTTTAAAAGAAACTTCCAAACGAGTGAAAGTGGTGGTTGCAGACGGGGAAAGGGATATTCACAAGACGAGAGGACCAACAAGGGGCTCAAGTTGGGGATATTTAAAGAACGGCTACAAGTCAAGGAGAATGAGACAGCCCGATTCAGAAATGGGCAGGAGACGTAAAGGCTTCACCATGGAGGACATCCAGACGGCCAGCTAAAGCAAGCAGCCTCATCGGCGTCAGGGAAACGCAAATAAACCACAACTGAAAAACTAAAGTCTTCACGCCGTTAGGATGGCCAAGACGGAAAGCGCTGACCAGGCCTCGTGCTGGCGGTGACGAGAGGCAGCGGGAGCCCGGCTGCCCTCGGGGACGTGTCCACAGGCTCCCTCCTTCCTCTGGCCCTGCGCCCACTTCCCTCCGCCTGCAGCGCTGCCCCCGAGTGAATCCTCAGGCCTCCTCCAGATCCTGGCTCAGGGAAGCCATCCCCCCCACCCCGTGCTCCGTCTGTCTGCATGTTTCTCTAGCTGGAGCCAGCTTGTCCCCGAGACTCGAAGCTCTGAGGGGCACGGAAGCTTGGGCCGTGCTCACCTTTGGGTCCTGGGTACCCAGGGTGGCACCTGGGGCTGAGCAGGGGCCGGGCAGGACCTGAGTCGTGTATGAACCACATGCTGATGCAGCAGAGGGTTTCACCGTTTCGGGTTGCTTTCCTCTTTAGGGCATCTTGACCCGGCAGAAAAAGTCGAGGATGCTCACCCCAAATTATGGTGCGCTCTGAACGAAGGCAAGGTGGTCGTATTTGATGCTTCCTCGTGGACAGTTCACCAGCACTGCTTTAAAGTGGGCACTTCTAAACTGGTGAGTAAACAAGTGAGCACAGTACTCAGCCAGCTTCCGGGTTAACTTGTGATTTTGGAAACTGAACACGTCTACCTGTATAGGCAGCGGGATACACGAATCCCACGGTGTCGCTGAATCCTGCAAGTCTTTGATTTTTATCTTGAGTTTTAAAATGTAAGCTTGTTCCATCCTTCACTTAAATGTTCTTCTTTAAGTGAGCAGATAATGGCTTTAACCACCCCCGCTCTGAAATCTGAAACAGGATTTCAGTCATGGAAAGAGCAGTGTGGTAGTCTCACATTTACATTGTCAGTCACCAAAAGCAGACACTAGAATCATTTTAACACATTTGGGTTTGAAAACTAAGAACCATTTAAGTCAAATCTGCATGATATTATAGTTATCTTGTGGTTGAGAAACCTCAATTCTTTGAGCATTTAGACTGATAGCCTGGTCAACTTTATTTAATTAAAAGAAAGTTAAGGGACTTCCCTGGTGGCACAGTGGTTAAGAATCCGCCTGCCAGTGCAGGGGACACGGGTTCGAGCCCTGGTCCGGGAAGATATTGCCGTGGAGCAACTAAGCCCGTGCGCCACAACTACTGAGCCTGTGCTCTAGAGCCCGCGAGCCACAACTACTGAGCCCGCGTGCTACAACTACTGAGCCTGCGCTCTGGAGCCCGTGCTCCTCAACAAGAGAAGCCACCGCAATGAGAAGCACGTGCACCACAACAAAGACCCAACACAGCCAAAAGTAAATAAATTTAAAAAAAAAAAAGCTAAATTCATGCAAACACAGCCTCCCCCCACCCCCACAAACCCGAGGTCAAGTTTTAGGTCTGTAGCCCTCAGTGCCACCAGGATCAGCCCCCTGCTTTTTGGAGACTTCTCGAGGCCTTGCACGGCCCTTTGAAAATCCTTTCTTATTTCTGTACTACGTGATGTCAGCCATGTGCCCCCCAGGGCCTCCACGCCTGGAATGGGTCGTGTGAATTCGTGTTTCCAGATGAGGGGTGATCAGTGGTTTCTTTCCGGTGGGGCTGCCTTTTAACTCGGCACTCCAGGTATCTTTGGCGATACCACCCTACTGTCCAAAATGCTGTCACACCTACTCCTTGGTGGGCTTCATCCTGTTCAAGACCCTCTGAGGGCACAAAGGAAGCCACTGTCCCAAGGGGTTCTTGCTGGGAAAATCCTCAGGCCAACTCCTTTAACACAAGACTTCTTTTTTCACGTTTAATGTAAAAGGCACGGTGTAGCAAAGTTTACGTACCTAAGTGTTCCTCATTACTTCGTATCATCAACTTTGATGGCCACGTTCCACCATCTAAAGATAATGTGACAATCTATGCTTTCAGAACTGGGGTGAAACAGAAATATTGTGAATATATGTTGCCAAGGGGGTGCGGGATCATTCGAAAGAAGTTGCTAAACCATTTTCCCCCGCATTCAAATAATGAGCCTCAGATGATAAAGGAATGGAATCCAAGACACATTAAAGTAAAATATGTACAAAAGTCTAATAACGCTTTAGATGAAATGAAAAACAAGAAATTAAGGACTTCACTCTTATTCTAAAATTTAATTTTTTTCCTGTTGATTCTTAGTTACAAGCAGCATTTCAAAGACTGTTTAAATAATAGAATAACTTAAAATCCTTGTGAAGATAAAATCACATGGCTGCATTTTGTATCAATCTCTTCTGCTCCCCAGTTAGGCCAGGTAACATTTAATTAAAGCAGAAAGTTATCCAGTTATGTGAAAATATCTTCCCACTGGTTTCACAGGGTTATTTTGTACTGTTTCAACAAGACAGCAACTGGGGCAATTATCTCTAGAAAATGCTGCCTCATCTGAAATTTGAAGTTCCAAGTGGTTTATCTAAAGATATCTTTGGGCCACTAAAGAAAGACATTTTACTAAAATGTTACAACAATTCTCAGGTAGGTGCCTCAAAAGAAAGGGCTTTTTAAAATGATTAATTCTGAAATTAGCAAGGTAGCATCTTTTTCTAACTTATGAGAATGTTTGTTGGTAAAATTAAAGCTATCAATTTTTTTTTTTTTTTTTTTTTTTTTTTTGCGGTACGCAGGCCTCTCACCACCGCAGAGCACAGGCTCCAGACGCACAGGCCCAGCGGCCATGGCTCATGGGCCCAGCTGCTCTGCAGCATGTGGGATCCTCCCAGACCGGGGCACGAACCCGCGTCCCCTGCATCGGCAGGCGGACTCCGAACCACTGAGCCACCAGGGAAGCCCAAAGCTATCAATTTTTATGAGCTCTTTCTTCTGACAAAGAGAAGTACCAGTAAGCACCATCAGTCCTGATTATACAGGATTAGATCTAGCCTCAGCCCCTCCACAGTGATGTAACTGTTGCTCTTTGGAATCTGCTTGGATCTGACAATCTGAGACCCTTGTTCGGTTACCAGTAAAATGTTGCCCATATCGTGGAGAGATTCGGACACCGCTCAGGAAACGTTTAGGGAACGCTTTTTTAGGGATGCAATCGGGTTGGTTGAGATGTACAGCAGACACATTTGCGTTTCACATGTTTATGTGGCTTTTATAACTCTTCAGTGTTTTAGTCCTTAATTTCTAATTTCAGAAAGTCTAGAGATAATCACTGGCATTTTGTCTGTTGCTAATATACAGTCTGTCCTCATTATTTGCAGATTCCATATTTGCAAACTTCCCTACCCGCTAAAATTTATTTGTAGCTCCAGAGCAAATACGGCGCTTTCACGGTTCTCCACAGACACGCACGTCTACAGAGCAGGGAGAAATGGGAGCTGTGTGCATGTTCCCAGCCGAGGTCAAGCAAGGCGACTCTGCCTTCTCAGTTCAGGTCAAACTGTAGACAGGTGTCCTTTTCACGGCCTATTTAGTGCCATGTTCTTCGCATTTTTGTGCTCTTTATCGTGATTTTGCTGTTTAACATGGTGCCCTAGTATAGAGCTGAGGTGCCAGAGGCTGGAATGTGCTTTACAGAGAAAATGTGGACCCATGCAGTTCAAACCTGTGTCACTCAAGGGTCAGAGGCATCCTTAAACAGGAACACACAGCAAGATGATGTGTTGATCGAGTGACAAGAGCGTGCCCAGAGGCCGGCAGGACCCTAAGCCTGTCGGTCCCTGAGCGGCAGCTCAGCGCTGGCTGGGAGCGTACAGGTCAAAACGACTGCCGGGAACACGGGGAACTGACTGCTCTGCTGTCTCCTCGGCCCCCTCAGAACTGCATGGTGATGGCGGAGCAAAGCCAGGTGTGGGTCGGCTCTGAGGACTCGGTCATCTACATCATCAACGTCCACAGCATGTCCTGCAACAAGCAGCTCACGGACCACCGCTCCAGCGTCACGGGTCTGGTCGTGCAGGACAGAGCGCAGGCACCCAGGTCCGGCCAGGCTCCCCTGGGAGGAGGGGCCATCTGGCTCTTGCGTGGGTCAGGGGTCCCAGAGGGAAGGGTTCCCGTGGCTGTGGGCCATGGCCTGCAGGGCCCGGGCTGGGCAGGGGGAGCAAAGCGGGTCTGGAAGGTGAGTCGGGACATTCGTGGTCATCCTGGGTGCAGAGAAGTGGCCTCTGCTGGAGACCGAGTCCAGCATGCGTGTGGTGCTTGTAGCAGCTGGCACCCAGCCTTCCTTGCCTGTTCTTTGGCTCTGGTGTTTGCCTGCCATCCTGGGCCTGTAGACGCATCACCCTAACCCCATGTCTTCTCATGGAATCCCGTTTGCCCGTGTCCAAATGCCCCCTTCTTATGAGGACACCGGTCAATGCTGGATGGGGGCCACACTATTAGCGGCATTTAACTACTTCTGGAAAGGCCCTACTGCCAAATGAGGTGGCATTTTGAGGTGTCGGGGGGCTAGGATGTCAACATATCTTTTTTGGGGGACACAGTTCAACCTGTAAGATGTACTTACCTCATCCTTCACCGGCTTCACCACGTTAAGAGTGCCAGCCCCGCGTCTGTCCTGCTCTCTGCCGTGTCCCGTGCTTGGGTGCCCAGGGGAGACGTGAGAACCAGGCGGGGTCCCCGTTTCCCTCTGTGAGGAAGCGGGGCTCAGTGGGTGTGTGAGGTATGCTGAGGTCACCCACCCTGAACGGGCAGCCCCAGCCCTGGGCGCAGGTGGCCACAGCTCCTAAGCTTTTCTGCCGCTTCCCTCTGTGCCACCCCCATCCCCTTGTGCCCCGAGTTTCAGGGGTGCCGCCTGTCCTCAGTCGGGTGGGCCTAGGTCCTCACGTGAAGATGACACGCCATCAGGTGGGGGAAGGGCCGTGCGCGGCACTAGCTGAGCCCGCCTCCCCGCGGCTGCCAGTCACTGACGCCGTGTTGATCCGTGGACTTGAGCTTGGAGGGGGCGTATGCCATTCCGGGCCCCCGGCGGGAGGGGTGGATTTTAGCTAACAGTCCTTTACGGTTCTGCTCACAATTTCTGGCGGAGCCAGTAGCCATGTTGGAGGTGCCGGGGTGGGCGGGGGGCGCTCAGAAACCCGCCACCCTGACGGCACTGGCGTCTCTCACTGGCCGTGTTGTGTATGCTTTACCTGGTGGGAACTTGAAAAGGCACACGGTGTTCTCAGGGCCACAGTTAAGCGCCTGCACGTGTGTTCACCCCACAGCACTGTGTACTCGTGCAGCGCGGACGGGACAGTCCTGGCCTGGAACGCGAGCTCCCTGCGGGTGACCAGTAGGTTCCAGCTGCCGGGCGATGGGCTCTCGGCCATCAGACTGCACGGCGGCCGCCTCTGGTGCTGTAAGTGCTTGGTCCCTGCCCGTGGCTCCCGGCTAACGGCAGAGGAGCAAGGCCCCTTTCCTCTGCCACATGCGTTTCCAACTCTGACTGTGAAACCCTGGTTCCTTCTGGATGCACGCGGCTCCCCACGCCCCTCCTGAGTTGGCTGCGTCCCCGGCCGCCCTACGCCCTGCGCGGCCTCCCCTCCTCCTCGTCTCTGCTCGCGCCGTGCCCCGGGGGGCCGTTGCCACTCCTCCCGGCGGCCCTCTGTGGCCCGGCCGTTTGCGTGCGGGTGACGTCTCCCCAGCCGTGCTGTGTGCTCCCCTCTGCCCCTCCCAGCACAGACCTCGGCCGGGGACGCCTATGGGTCTGAGGGGGCCACTTCGGGGTGTGACGGGGAGGTACAGACGTTGTGCCTGGTGGCGTGGGTTCTGCATTTTCTGAGCATCACCGCACAGAGGTTGCCTGCACTTTGAAGTCTTCCCTGGTGTATGCCAGGTAACGTGGGTGATGGTCGTGAACACTTTTTTTAAATTGAAGCATGTTTTGTTTTTTTTTTTTTTTTTGCGGTACGCGGGCCTCTCACTGCTGTGGCCTCTCCCGTTGCGGAGCACAGGCTCCGGACGCGCAGCCTCAGCGGCCATGGCTCACGGGCCTAGCCGCTCCGCGGCACGTGGGATCCTCCCGGACCGGGGCACGAACCCGTGTTCCCTGCATCGGCAGGCGGACCCTCAACCACTGTGCCACCAGGGAAGCCCTTGAAGCATGTTTTACGTATGATGAGATGCACAAAATGTATGTACAGTTTGTTGTGTTTTTAATTTTTATTGGAGTATAGTTGATTTACAGTGTTGTGTTAATTTCAGGTTACAGCAAAGTGAATCAGTTATATATATATATATCCACTTTTTTTTTAGATTCTTTTCCCATACAGGCCATTACAGAGTATTGAGTAGAGTTCCCTGTGCTATACAGTAGGTTCTTATTAGTTCTATTTTATATATAGTAGTGTGTATATGTCAATCCCATCTCCCAACTTATCCCCACCCCCATCCCCTGGTAACCATAAGTTTATTTTCTGCATCTGTGACTCTACTTCTGTTTTGTAAATAAGTCCATTTGTACCTTTTTTTTTAGATTCCACATGTAAGTGATATCACATGCTATTTGTCTTTCTCTTTCTGACTTACTCAGTATGACAATCTCTAGGTCCATCCATATTGCTGCAAATGGCATTATTTTGTTCTTTTTTATGGCTGAGTAATACTCCACTGTATATATGTACCACATCTTCTTTATCCATTCCTCTGTTGATGGACATTTAGGTTGCTTCCATGTCCTGGCTATTGTAAATAGTGCTGCAGTGAACACTGGGTGCATGTATCTTGTTTCAAATTACGGTTTTCTCTGGGTATATGCCCAGGAGTGGTACTGCTGGGTCATATGGCAGTTCTATTTTTAGTTTTTTAGGGAACCTCCATACTGTTCTCCATAGTGGCTGTATCAACTTACATTCCCACCAACAGTATAGGAGGGTTCCCTTTTCTCCACACCCTCTCCAGCATTTATTGTTTGTAGATTTTTAAAAATTAATTAATATACTTATTTATTTTTGGCTGCATTGGGTCTGCATTGACACACATGGGCTTTTCTCTAGTTGCGGTGAGCGGGGGCTACTCTTTGTTGCGGTGCACGGGCTGCTTCTCATTGCGGTGGCTTCTTGTTGCGGAGCACGGGCTCTAGGTGCGCAGGCTTCAGTAGTTGCGGCATGAGGGCTCAGTAGTTGTGGCTCACAGGCTCTAGAGCACAGGCTCAGTAGTTGTGGTGCATGGGCTTAGTTGCTCCGTGGCATGTGGGATCTTCCCGGGCCAGGGCTCGAACCCGTGTCCCCTGCATTGGCAGGCAGATTCTTAACCACTGCACCACCAGGGAAGCCCTGTAGATTTTTTGATGATGGCCATTCTTAGTGGTGTGAGGTGATACTTCATTGTAGTTTTTTTTTTTTTTTTTTTTTTTTTTTTTGCAGTACGCGGGCCTCTCACTGTTGTGGCCTCTCCCGTTGCGGAGCACAGGCTCCGGATGCGCAGGCTCAGTGGCCATGGCTCACGGGCCCAGCCGCTCCGCAGCATGTGGGATCCTCCCAGACCAGGGCACGAACCCGTGTCCCCTGCATCGGCAGGCGGACTCTCAACCACTGCGCCACCAGGGAAGCCCTGTAGATTTTTTGATGATGGCCATTCTTAGTGGTGTGAGGTGATACTTCATTGTAGTTTTGATTTGCATTTCTCTAATAATGAGTGATGCTGAGTGTCTTTCATGTGTTTTTTGGCCATCTGTATGTCTTCTCAGGAGGAATGTCTATTTAGATCTTCTGCCCATTTTTTGATTGGGTTATTTGATATTGAGCTGCATGAGTTGTTTGTACATTTTGGAAATTAATCCCTTGTCGGTCGCTTCGTTTGCAAATAGTATCTCCCATTCCGAGGGTTGTCTTTTTTGTTTATGGTTTCCTTTGCTGTGCTAAAGCTTTTAAGTTTCATTAGATCCCATTTGTTTATTTTTGTTTTTATTTTCATTACTCTAGGAGGTGGGTCAAAAAAGATCTTGCTGCAGTTTATGTCAAAGAGTGTTCTGCCTATGTCTTCCTCTGAAAGTTTTATAAAAAGTGTCTGGCCTTACATTTAGGTCCTTAATCCATTTTGAGTTCATTTTTGTGTATGGTGTTAGAAAATGTTCTAAGTTCATTGATTTACATGTAGCTTTCCAGTTTTCCCAGCACCACTTATTGAAGCGACTGGCTTTCCTCCATTGTATATTCTTGCCTCCCGTCATAGATTAGGTGACCATAGGTGCGTGGGTTTATCTCTGGCATCTCTATCCTGTTCCATTGATCTACATTTCTGTTTTTGTGCCAGTACCGTACTGTTCAATTTGTTGTGTCTTGACGAAAGTATACACCACATAACCACCCGACAATCAAGACAGAACATTTCCATCACCACTGCTGGTCCCTCTGTGCCCCTTTCCAGGTGGCCCCCACTCGAGGGAAACAACTTCTGAATTCTGTTATGGATTTGTTTTGCTTGTTCCTGAACTTTCTATAAATGGGCTCTACAGCATGTGTTCTTTTCATCTGGCTCAGTTCAGGCAACATGATGTTTTTAGGATTCATCCACAGTGTTTGAGTAGCAATAGCTCATTCTTTTTATTGCATGAATGCTACAGCTTGGTTATCGGCTCTCCTGTCATTCTTTTCCAAAGCTGCCACACCGTTTTATAACCCCACCAGCAGTATATGAGGCTTCCAGTTCCTCCCCATCCTCAGCAGAACTTGTTATTATCTTTTTTTTTAATCGTAATCATCCTGGTGGGCGTGAAGTGGCATCTCATTGCGGGTCAGGTTGCATTTCCCCGATGGCTCTTGATGTAGAGCATCTTTTCATGGACTACTTGCCATCTGTGTGTCTTCTTCAGAGAAATGTCTATTCATATCCTGTGCCAATCAGTCTACTCACTTTCAAGGTGATTAATCATATGGTTGAGTGTACCCTACTTATTTTTTTTTCCATTTTTCACATCTGTACTTTTTTCTTTTGTTCCTCCTTTCCTGCCTTATTTTAGACTGCTTTTAAATTCAAGTTAATCTTCTTTATTGTCTTTTTAGCTCTGTTTGGTTTTTTTTTGGGGGGGGGGGGGTGCCATGCCACGCAGCATGTGGGATCTTAGTTCCCCAGCCCCAGGGATCGAACCCACGCCCCCTGCAGTGGAAGTGTGGAGTTTTAACCACTGGACTGCCCGGGAAGTCCCTAGCTCTGTGTTTTTTGTTCCACTTCTTAGTGGTTGCTTTAAGGATTTCAATGTGCAACCTTACCTTCTCACAATCTACTTTAAATAACTGTTACACACCACTTCATGTATAATGGACACAGAGCACAGCAGTAAATTAATTCCATTCACCTCTTTCTCTCCCTTTCCTATTGTTGTTAAATGCAGTATTTTATTTCTATGATTGTGATAAACCTATTTTTAAAAATTTTGCCTAAGTGTTCAGTGGTCTTTCAAAGAAAATAAGAAAAAAATTAAAATTATTTTTGCCCATATATTTACCATTTCTGGTTGGGCTCCTTCTTAAAATCCAGGTTTCCATCTTGCATCATTGCCCCTTAGCCTTAAGAATTTCCTGTAGTATTTCTTATGATATGGGTCTGTTGTAAACAGATTCTAGGCTGGTAGTTTTTATTTTTTTCCCGGCACACTGGAGATACCATTCCAGTGTCTTGCAGCTTAGCTTGTTCCTGATGGGAGGTCGGCCATCATTCCCCCTGTTCTGCTGAATATAATGTGGTTTCTGCGGCTGCTTTTAAGATTCTGTCTCTGGTTTGCATGAGTTGGACTACAGTGTGCTTGGGTGTGAAGGGCTTTGTGTTTATCTTGCTTGCATTTACTCTCTTGAATTTGGGGAAAACATAACCATTACCTCTTCCATTATTTCTCTTGCCCATTCTCTCTCCGTGTCTTCTGGGATTCTAATTATATATTAGTAATATATATATTATAATTATATATAATTATATATTAGTTAGACCATCTGATAATGTCCCACAGGTCTCAGGCACTGCTATAATTTTTTCCTTCTTTTTCTTGTGTGCTTTAGTCTGGCTAAGACCTGAACCTTTCTTCTTCTGTGTCCTGTCTGCAGTTAAACCTATCCAGCAAATTTTCATTTTAGTTCTAGAACTTCCATTTATTTTATAAAGAACTTTGATTTTCTCTCCTAAATCCTATATTCTTCACTTATCCTCTCCATATCTTTCTCTAAGTTTTAAAACATATTTGTAATTGTTGGTCTAAAGTCCTTGTCTGCTGGATACTGGATCATCTGTGGGTCTGCTTCTGTCTACTGTGTTTCCTGTTGGTTTTTAGTCGCATCTTCAAGCTTCACATGTGTAGTAATTTTCACTGCATCCTGGATATTGTTAGTGACATGCTGAGGAGACTCTGGACTATATCCTTAAGTCTTGTTCTAGAAGGTCATTAAATTACTGACAGATCATCTTGATCCTGTGGAGAGGCTTGGTCTTAGGATTTTCTAGGGTGAGTATATTTCAGTTTTGACCTTAGTCCTGGTATGTGGTCTTTGTTCTTACAGCATGGCCCTTTTAGGGTTTCAAGGAATGCCCAAGGTATATACCAAGCCTTTCCTACAGGGATGAGCTAGAACTTTGAACTCTTATCTCTGTAGCCCTGGGGAGCTCTTTTCAGGTCTTGAATGTTCCAGTTCTGCTGTTTATACACAGTTTGGGAGTCAGCCAAGGATTTGAGGAGAATTTATACATGCATTTTGGGGATCCCTCATTTGGGAGATATCCCCCCTCTATTTCCAGCCACAACGGCAGCAGCAGCCCCAAACTATATCCTCAACCAAGATGGCCTGCTATGTACAGCTAGAATTTTTATCCCTCAGTGCCCCACAAAGAGCCGGGAAGTCCCGTCAGAGGAAACCTAGGTAACTGTGCAGCTCACTGAGTGTCTTTCTTTTCTTTCAAAGACCATATCCCTCAGCTTTGGTTGATCTCCAGCGACTGTCAGATGTGTGTCTGTCCATCCATGGATGCATTTTGGACCAAAAGTTGCCTGTTAAATATAGTGAGAGACATAACAGATTAGGATGAGGATGCATAGCCTTGTTTTCAGGATGCAATCCCTCTTATTTTTCAACTTAACGTATACAGTAAGTAGTTTTCCTAGTTAACAACAATGAGAAAAGGACAAGAGGAAAGCAGGGCTTCTCTGGGTAAAAGAGAGTGTTTGCTGTGAAGTGTTGTTCCAAGTCTTTATCTAAACAAGGGTAACAGCTAAAGCCTTGGTCACTCATCAGCTGTGGTCTGTGGGCACTGAGGTGTGGCCTGAGAGTGTGTGTGGTGGGGGACAGGCGACACCTCTGACTCCTCAGGCGAGGTGAGCCTGAGGGTCCCCGGCTTCCCTTTCTACTTCCGTCCCAGTATTTCAGACCCTGCATGCCTTCCCTGTGTCTGGATGGAAGCTGCCTTTACTGCAGCACTGCCCCTCCCCCAGGCCTGACGTTTCTGGGAGGGTGCGGACCCCGTCCCTGCTCCCTGTGGCCGGAGGTCTGCTCTGTGATGTTGCTGGCACACCTGTGGTTCAGGCTGCAGCCTCCGTGTGCATTCAGGTTCAAATCCAGGCGTTGTCACCGATGACTGGTCACTTTGGGCTGGTCCCCTGCACTCTTGGAGTCTCTGTTTCTTCATCTGAAAAGTGAGATGGAAATACCATCCCTCCCACAGGAGAGCACGCTGACGGCTGGGAGATGTGAGAGGCAGAAAGTGGGCCTTGGAGCGTCCGTGAGTGTGAGGGTTGGTGACAGTTACCCCAGAGGACCGCTTCCCCGGATCTCGTGGACAAAGCTCTCCCCAGGTCCTCCTCCCTTCCACCGCCCACGGCAGGGGCACCTTCCCTTTGGGTACCTGGCCCACCTCGAGGACAGTGATCGGTCTCACCCACATCTGTCGCCCCCATCCCTTGTAACGTGTGCAGCAGGGCCCCTCCGTGCTCGCACAAGCAGGGTCGCTGTGAACTCCGCCCTGTGCAGTGTTGGCGGGCGGCGAGCATGCTGGTCAGCATGCCCCCGGGGGCATTAGCGCCTCTTGGCAGGACTTCCTGCCACCCAGGTCTTGCTAACAGGCAGCGGCATCCTAGGGGCCTGTTAATTAGTCCAAGTGGATAATGTCATCTCAGGATAAAAGGAGGGATGCTGGGGTTTGTTTATTAGGTCTCAGGAAAGAGAGGTATGGGCGGCCTCTCGCCACCTGCGACTCAGAACCCAGCTGAGCTTCCGAGTCCTGAGGGCAGCCAGGGACAGAGGGGTCATTTCTCTGTGGACCTGGAGTCCACCCACCGTGACAGGAAGCCGGAGCCCACCTTGGGGACTTGTACCCCCTCCCTCTGGAGCCAGATGGCACTGCCTGAGGGCAGGGCTGTGTCCTCCTGTCCTGGTGGCCTCAGCACAGGGCGGGAGGTGGAGGATGCAGGCAATAAAAGCCAAGAGAGGACAGCCCTGCAGCTCTTCACCTTTCCTTGAACCTGACTCCGTCTCCCCTGTAGCCTTGATCTGACCTCCTCCCTGCGGTACTAATTTTGATGGCCTGTAGCTCTCATGATGTGGAAACTCTTGGTTTGCTGGAGTGAGTAATAGAAAGAGACAGAGAAGAGCTTAAACAGAGAGACGTGTCCCATGGCGGGGCACCATCACCTAGAGTTCTAATCCTCACCGCCGGGGGTAGCAGATGTCGTGGCCTCAAGTGATAGGAAATGCCAAACAACCGTGGCAGGAAGGGTTCCGAAAGCCTCAGGAGAGGGCGCTGGACTCCAGCCGCTTCCTTGTCGGTAAAAATGGGGCTAATGGTCTGAGTGTCCCTGCAAGAAAAGGCGAAGGTGCTACGGGGCAGCTACAGTTACAGATGCCGACACCACGGTCAGACGTGGTACAGGAGCTGTGGCCCCGCCGGTCACACTGCAGGTCACACTGCAGCTCTCACGGCGCTTTCATCCCTGTGCTCTGAGTTCGCTCTGCTTGCCCCTCATGCTGGCCCTTCCACCCTGCAGGTACCAGTCACAGTATCGTGGTCGTGACCACGGCTGGATCTCTTCATCAAGAACTGAAGATCGGCGAGAACTTTAAAGAGATAAGCACCTCCTTCCTGGGTTTCCAGCTCATGCCCGAGGTAAGCCCGTGCGGCAGGTTGGGCCGGCGCCCCCGTGCCACTGGGCTGCCACCGCCCGCGTCGTGATCCGTTCCACTTTAGCAGGAGCAGCTCTGGGCGGCCTGTGCCGGGTACGACGACATCTATGTTTGGAGCCTGCAGGACCTCGCCCAGCCCCCGCAGAGGATCCACCTGCAGGACTGCTCCAAGATCAACTGCATGATCAGGGTGAAGAAGCAGGTAAGGCGGCCCCGGGGCTGCTGATCAAGGCCTGGCCGGGAAGGACGTGGGTCTGGGGGTGCCCGAGAGAGCGCCGCACACCTCTGAGTGGGCTGCTTGTGTGGTGCCCGTTTCTCTTCAGCAGATCTGGGTGGGCGGCACAGGGCTGTCGCAGGGGAGATCCAAAGGGAAAATCTACGTGATCGATGCCGAGAGGAAGACGGTGGAGAAGGAGCTGGTGGCTCACGCGGACTCGGTGAAGACCCTGTGCTCCGCGGAGGACAGATACGTGCTGAGCGGGTCCGGCCGCGATGAGGGGAAGATCGCCATCTGGAAGGTCGAGTAACCGAGGGCGCGTGTGCCCTGTGAGCGAGGGATGCGCCTTCTGCCGGCTCCTGGCGCCTCCCCAGAGAAGGCGGGTCTGAGCCTGGGGCGGGGGGCACTGCGCGGGCTCCTCTGCGGGGGCCTGTTTGGCTCTCTGGCCTCAGTTACGAGACCGATAGTGTCGCACTTTCTCTCCTGGACTTAGCTGATTAAACTGGACCGTTTCAGGCTGGGGTGCCTGTCAGGCAGCCTCTGCTGAGAAGTCACCCTGTGCTGTCTAGACGGCTCCAGAATCCACGACCTGGGCCAGGACCAGGCCATCCGGGAGTGGTTTAGCCGGAGCACCCGTGACCTGCAGACCTCGGGTCTTGCTTTTCCTCCACTTCACTCACTCACCAAATAGCAAGCACCAGATTTACAGGAGCCCGACAGCCAGACACTGACCTCTTGTTCCCAGCAAAGCTCATCAGAAGCAGCGTATTTTAAATGACCACGTTGTGGTTGAACAGGTTTGCGCCTGCCCTTGCTGTCCCCCGACAGAGCAGGTGACCAGCGCCTGCCCAGGGAGGGGGACAACACTGGGTTGAGGCTGTCTGGACAGGGCTGGGCCAGCTGACGCAAGCGCTGGGTTTTTTCCTTTTAACTAATGCAACGTTTTTTATAATGAAACAACCTAGAGACTTTTTTCGACCAAAGGTTGGCGTTCCATCTAAAATAGCACAAACTCTTACCAGATACTCGTGTCCGTTTCCACTGCGTCTGCATCCTAGGTGCACAGCGTGTATGTATATGTAGATGGTGCCTTATTATTTAACTGAGGATAATACTAGCTCTGCTCTTATCTTACTAGCTATAAATATTTGCAGAAGGGACCTTTTGTACATTTTTACCATTACCGTTGAGCTATCGTCCCCTAATTGTCAGCGAGGGAGGTGTTGGCACGGCTGCACTGCGTGAAGGCCCGAGGCCTGTCCCCTGTGGGCCCGTGATGCGCTCTGCCACAGGGGGCTGGCTGCCGGACCCTCCCTCTGGGCTCTGGGGACTTGGATAGACATCACGCCGGACCTCGCTCACCCTGAGAGGTCTGTGAGGGTCTCTGTCAGGCCCCTAGCACACAGCCAGGCTTCAGAGGCGTCTGCAGAACCCAAGCATTCTGGAGGGTCTGCTCACTGACTGACATTTTGCAATGTTCTGAGACGTGCAGAGAACAGCCAGGCGGCCTAATCCGGCCCCCCCCACCGAGTCTGTCCTTCTGGGGAGGGTGTGTTCCCCTGACTGACTTCTAGATGGAGGACTAGGCCAGCAGCAAATGGCAGAAGGTAGAATCCTGCTTCTGTAAACACGTGAGAAATTAGAGGAAAAGCCTGTCAGAAACCCACATAAATTATTGAATTCCAACCCACAGGTAACCAGGTATTTTCACCACGTTGGTAATAAATTCTCTTTTTTACTAAAACACTGCTGTGCAGTTTCCTTACTTTATCCAACATTAACTGGTGGCGGCACTTTAGAATAATCCAGGCCTGCTCAGCATCACCAATCAATCATTAGAGAAATGCAAATCCAAACAACAGTGAGGTAGCACCTCACACCCGTCAGAATGGCCAACATTCAGAAGTTGACAGATAACAAATGCTGGAGAGGGTGTGGAGAAAAGGGAGCCCCCCCCACACTGTTGGTGGGAATGTCAATTGATACAGCCGCTATGGAGAACAGTATGGAGGTTCCTTACAAAACTAAAAATAGAAGCACCGTATGACCCAGCAATCCCACTCCTGGGCATATATCCAGACAAAACTCTAATTCAAAAAGATACAGGCACCCCAATGTTCATAGCAGCACTACTCACAACAGCCAAGACATGGAAACAACCTAAATGTCCATCGACAGATAAATGAATAAAGAAGATGTGGTATATATATATATATATATATATATATATATACACACACATACATACACACACATACACACACAATGGACTATCACTCAGCCATAAAACAATGAAATGCCACATGGATGCAACTAGAGATTATTATACTAAGTGAAGTAAGTCAGAAAGAGAAAGACAAATACCATATGATATCATTTATATGTGGAACCTAAAATATGACACAAATGAATCTACGAAACAGAAACAGACTCACGGACACAGAGAACAGACCTGTGGCTGCCGAGGGGCAGAGGGTTGAGGGAGGGATGGACTGGGAGTTTGGGATGAGCAGATACAAACTATTACATACAGAATGGATGGACAACAAGGTCCTACGGTGGAGCACAGGGAACTGTATTCAGTATCTTACGATAAACCATATGGAAAAGAATATTTTTAAAAAGTGTGTATGTATGTATAACTGAATCACTTTGCTGCTACACAGCAGTAACTAACACAACACTGTAAATCAACTATACTTCAATAAGAAAAATATTAACCCCGGAAAAAATTAATACAGGATCATTTTGGATTTGTTCTTATTCATTCTAAGCACCTGTCAAGTTACTTTAATGCAGACTTTTCATTTCCTTTATTCTTGGTGATAATTTCCAAGATCTTATTTGACAGTGATTGCAACTGAAATGAGTACAGAAAAATCAGAGGCTTTTAGGAAATGATCCTTTATATAAAAGAGGAAAAAGAGGTGAACAAGTTAAAAGGGGAATAAATTGGCTGGTGCAGGTGTATAGTTCTGTATTTATGTAAAAAGAATCTTGCCAGTGGAGTCTGTGGAAATGAAAAGGGCGCTTTTATGCCTTCGGTGTTTCCTCTGTGCTTTGGAGAGATTCCACGATGAATGATTTGTCGTGGGAAGGCCCAGAATGAGCCAGAATTCATTAAACAGACAATGGTGCCTTCCCTACCTCAGCTTTAGAAACCGGAATTAAATTGGTACCAAAAAAAGTGTTTATCTTGAATTAGAAGTTCGTTTACTTTAATATAATTTCAGCTCTCCAGCCGTATTTCAGACAATAGACAAGAAAGCTTGGTTTGGGGGCTGGCACGGCACCACGATGACAATCAAAAGCTCAACCCACTCCCTGGTCACAGGAAATTTTTTTTTTTTTTTTTGCGGTACGTGGGCCTCTCACTGCCGTGGCCGCTCCCATTGCAGAGCACAGGCTCCGGATGCGCAGGCTCAGCGGCCATGGCCCGTGGGCCCAGCCGCTCCGCGGCATGTGGGATCTTCCCGGACTGGGGCACGAACCTGCATCCCCTGCATCAGCAGGCGGACTCTCAACCACTGCGCCACCAGGGAAGCCCACAGGAAATAATTTTGATTTGTTCTCGGAAGATGCGAATGCACTGGTTGCTCTCAAATGACAACCTTGGTATTGGATGTGATTGTAACATCTGAATTACAAGTGCAGGACTTTGGTCCCTTTCTAGGGGATTCCTTAGGAAGACGAAGAGGTGTTTTATCCACATGACTAGGGAGGGCACAGTTGGAAAACCAGGCAAAGTTGCCCTGCTGTTGCCGCTGCCTGCAAATGTTTGTATCATATTTCTTGCAGGGACTTCCCTGGTGGCGCAGTGGTTAAGAATCCGCCTGCCAATGCAGGGGACACGGGTTCAAGCCCTGGTCCGGGAAGGTCCCACATGCAACGGAACAACTAAGCCTGTGCGCCACAACTACCGAGCCTGCGCTCTAGAGCCCTCGAGCCACAACTACTGAGCCTGCGCTCTAGAGCCCTCGAACCACAACTACTGAGCCCGTGTGCCACAACGACTGAAGCCCGCGTGCCTAGAGCCCGTGCTCCACAAGAGAAGCCACTGCAATGAGAAGCCCGCGCACCATAACAAAGAGCAGTGTCCGCTCACCACAACTGGAGAAAAGCCCGCGTGCAGCAACGAAGACCCAACGCAGCCAGAAATAAATAAATTTATAAAATAAAATAAAAAAGAAAGATATGCCCATGTCTTAGCCTCTGGAACCTGTAATTGTGACCTTATTTGGCAAAAGGATCTTTGCAGATATAACTAAGTTTAAGATCTCATGATGAGATGGTCCTGAACCCAAAGACAAGCATCCTTAGAACAAGAGCAGAGACCAACACAGGGGAGAGGCCAACTACATGTCATCTGCAAGAGCTGCACTTTAAATATAAAAATGCAAATGGAATAAGAGCGAAAGGATGAAAAACGTATACCCTGCAAATGATGAGCATAAGGCTGGTAGAGCTGTTAATATCAGGCAAGACAGACTTCAACTGAAGGTATATTTACAAGAAACAAACAGGGATGTGCATGAGGATGAGAAGGTCAGTACATCAAGATGACATAATGATCCTATGTGTATACGCATTTAATAATAGAGATTCAAGATACGTGATGCAGACATGGTACAACTGGAGGAGAAAACAGACATCCACTCTCATTGGAGATTTTAACACACTGCTCTCAGGAACTGATAGAACAAGCAAAGAAAAAATTAGCAAGGCTATAGAAGATTCGACACTACCAACCAATGTGACCTGACATTACAGAACACTATGCTCAACAATAGCAGAATATCTGTTCTTTTCAAGTGCACATGGGGTGTTCATCAAGCTAGAACGTATGCTGGACCACAACTTGGAAAAGATTTAAATCACAGAAAATGTTCTCAGACCATGCCAAAATTAAATTAGAACTCAGGGACTTCCCTGGTGGTCCAGTGGGTAAGACTCTGCGCTCCCAAAGCAGGGGGCCCAGGTTCGATCCCTGGTCGGGGAACTAGATCCCGCGTGCGTGCCGCAACTAAGAGTTCACATGCCACATCTAAGAAGTCTGCATGCCGCATCTAAGGGGTGTGCATGCTGCAAGTAAAGATCCTGTATGCTGCAACTAAGACCAGGCGCAGCCTAAATAAATAAATAAATAATATTTTTTAAAAACCTCTAATTAATTGTTAAAAAATCAACAGCAATAATTACACAAAAATCTCCATATTAAAATTATTTTGGAAGTTAAACAACATACTTGCAAATAACCCATGGGTCTAAAAAAAAAAAATCACAAGGGAAATTATAAAATATTTTCAGCTCAATGACAGTGAAAACACAATATCTCAAAATTTATGGGATGCAGCTAAAGCAGTGCTCAGAAGAAAAATTATAGCTTGAAATGCCTCTACTAGAAGGTTTAAAGTCAACAATCTGAATTTCCATTATAAGAATACAGAAAAATAAAAACATTTAACCCAAAACAAGGAAAGGAGGAAATAATAAAGATAAGACCAAATATCAATGAAATGGAAAACAGAATCAACAAAGCCAAAAATTGGTTCTTAAAAATAATAGGTACACTCTAGCAAGACTGATCAAGAAGAAAAAAAAAAAAAAGCAAACACAAGTTACCAATATCACAAATGAGACAGAGGATGAAATCTTACAGCCAGCAAAAGGATATCGTGAAAAACTTTATGGCAATATACTTGACAGCTTAGATGAAATGTATAAATTTCTTAAAAAACAACTTTATGAAATCAATGCAAGAAGTAGTTGAAAATCTGAATATTCCTATATCTATGAAGAAGTTGACTTTAGTCAAAGACCTCACAAAGAAAATCCTAGGCCCAGTTGATTTCATTAGTGAATTCTAACAAAAGGATGGAATACTAAAATTCCATAGAAACTTTCAGAAGAATAGAGGAGGGGAGGACACTTTCCAACTCACTTCAGGAGACCAGCATGACCCTGTTCTAAAATCTGACAGTGATCTTACAAGAAAATAAAAGTACAGATCAGTTCTCCTCATGAACATAGATACAAAATTCCTGAACAAAATATTAGCAAATTGAATCCAGTAATATTTTTAAAGGATAATATAGCATGACCAAGTGGTGTTTGTTCCAGGAATACAAGGTTAATTTAACATTTGAAAACCAAGCTATATAATTCAACATATTAGCAAAATAAAGGACAACAAAAAAATAAAAATAAAAAAAAAGCACAAAAGCCACAATGATCATCTCAATAGATGCAGGAAAAAAATTGACAAAATAAAACACTCATGATAAAATACCTTGGCAAACTAAGAATAGAAGGGAACTTCCTCAGACTGATAAAGGGCATCTACAAGACACCTACAGCAAAAAACATCCTTAATAGTGAAAGTCTAATTGCTTTCCCTCTAAGATTGGAAACAAGGCAAGGATGTTCACTTTCATCCCTCCTATTCAGCATGGTCCTGGAGGTTCCAGTCATCGCAGTCAGGCAAGAAAAATAAAAGAAGGGGAAAAGTACACTTATTCACAGGCAATGATGATTGTTTACATAAATCCTGAAAAGAATCTATTTTTTTAAATTAGGAAAGTAAGCAAATTTAGCAAGGTCACAGCTCAAGATCAATATAAAACAAATTCTAACAGCAAACAATTGGAAAATGTAAAAATACTACTTACAATAGAATTAAGGACACATCAAATAGGAATAAATTTAAGATGTGTCAGACCTGTGCACTGAAAATTCAAAAACATTGCTGAGAGAAATTTTAAAAGACCTAAATAAATGAAAAGATACACCATGTTAATGGACTGGAAGGTTAAATATTGTAAAGATGTTCATTCTCTCCAAGTCGACCCGACAGATTCCATTTAATCCCAATCCAAATCCCAACACAACTTTAAAATAGATATAGTTGTCAATATATATTTATTAAAGTTGTGTTGGGACTTGGATTGGGATTAAATGGAATCTACTGGGTCAACTTGGAGAGAGCGAACATCTTGTACAATATCGATATAGATATATGGATATATTTGGAAATGCAAAGTAGAATAGTCACGATAACCCTTAAAAAGAAGATCAAAGCCAGAGGACTCACACTATGTGATTTAAAGCTTTACTAAAAGATACAGTAATTAAGACTCAGGATAAACAATCAATGGAACAAAATGTAGGGCCTAGACACATAAGTGTACAGTCAGGTGATATGCAACAAAAATTTCAAGACAATTCACTAAGGAAAGTCTTTTTAAAAAAACAGTGCTGCAATTAGTGGAAAAGAGAAAAAAACTCAACCCTCATCTCACTGTATAACCCTTATCTCACTACACAAAATTTAATTCAAGGTGGTTCACCTAAATGTAAAGCTATAAAGCTCTAGAAGCAAGCATAGGAGAATATCTCTGAAACCTTGGTATAGACAAAGATTTCTTAGAAATGATATAAAAAGTGCTAAATACAAAAGAAAAAGTTAATATATTGGATTCATCAAAATACACCATTAATGTGGTGAAAAGAGAAACCACTGACAGTGCTACATCCGACAAAGACTTGTATCCAGAATATATAAAGACCTCCTACAAATCAAAAAGAAGACAAACACTCAATTAAAAAATAGGCAAAAGACACTTCACTAATGCTGAGCAAAAGTAGACAGACACAAAGGCTACGAACCGTTTCCATTTATAGAAGTTCAAAACAGAGAAAAGCAGTCCATGGTGATTGAATTCATAATCAGCGGTTGCCTGTGGTACGGGGTGTGTGGGGGATTGAGCTGGAAGGCATCAAGAGAGCATTCTCTGGAATGAAGGAATTATTCCATGCAGATCGAGTGTTTGTTAGTTACTCAGGTGTAGGTATTTGTCAAAACGCTCATGGAATTGCACACTTGCACCTGTGTGTGTCACTGTATGTAAATTCACCTCACTTAAAAAACAAGACTACAGGGGCTTCCCTGGTGGCGCAGTGGTTGAGAGTCCGCCTGCCGATGCAGGGGACACGGGTTCGTGCCCCGGTCCGGGAGGATCCCACATGCCACAGAGCGGCTGGGCCCGTGAGCCATGGCCGCTGAGCCTGCGCGTCCGGAGCCTGTGCTCCGCAACGGGAGAGGCCACAACAGTGAGAGGCCCGCGTGCCCCCCAAAACAAACAAACAAACAAAAAAAAACAAGAGTACAGATTCTACGGCTGTTAAAAAAGAATTAGGGAATATTTTGAATTTGATACCAATAAATTTGACAACATAGACGGAATGGAAAATTTATGTGAAAGATATAAACAACCAAAGCTCATTTAAGAAGAAATAGATAACTGAATAGGCTTGTTTACGATAAAGAAATTTAACCCATAATTTAAAACCTTCACAGGAAGAAAATGACATAAAGAATTCACCGATGAATTCTTCCAAATATATAAGGAATAAATAATACAAATTCTACGATAATTTTTTTCATAAAAACAGAAGAGGAGTTGAATGCTTACTATCTCGTTTATGAGACTAACATTACCTTGCTACCAAAACCAGACAAGACATTACAAAGAAAAAAAATACAGACTAATTTCCCTCATAAACATTAAAATCTTTACAAACAGTTTAGAAAACCAAATCTAGCAATACATAAAGAGGACATTACCTTAAGATCAAGTGGAATTCATCGCAGGAATGCAAAGTTGGTTTAATATTCAAGACCAATTGATGTAATTCACCATCTTAACAAATGCAAAAAGAGAAAACACAAGTTCATCTCAACAGATTCAGAAAGAGTATTTGACATAATTCAACATCCATTCATGTTAAGAACTCTCAGCAAACTAGGAATAGAAAGAAGCTTCTTCAACTGGGTAAAGAGCGGCTACCAAAAAACCCACAGCAAACACAGTACTTACTGGTGAAGACTGAATGTTTTCACTGTGCAATCAGGAACAAGGCAGACTGCTTTCTCTCACAGACTGGGAGAAAATATTTACAAAATATATATCTGATAAAAGACTTGTATCCGTAAAACTCAACAAGGAAAACAAACCAACTAAAAAACAGGACAAAAAAACTAGGTTAGACATTTCACTAAAGATATACAAATTGCAAACACAGGAAAAGATGCTTAACATCTAAGGAAATGCAGATTAAAACCACAATGGGACACCATTACACCACCCATAGAGTGGCTAAAATTTTTTAAACTACGCTGACTAGGATGCTGACAAGGATGTGCAGAGACCAGAACCCTCATTCGTTTGACTGTGGGAACGCAAAATGGTAGAGCCCGTTCTCAAACCCATCAGAAAAGAGTTTGGCAGTTTTTATAAAGTTAAAAATATACATACTCACCAGCTGGTCATTTGACTCACCTATCCCTCTCAGGTATTTATCGAAGAGAAATGAAAATGTACATTTCATTACTATACACACAAGTCTCCTACTCAAATGTTCCCAGCAGTTTTATTCATAATAACCAAAAACTAGAAACAATCCAAACGTCCATCAACTGTTGAATGGATAAACAAATTGCAGTACATTCATTTCATGGAATACTCCTCAGCAATAAGAGGGAACAAGCTCATGGTGCCTCAATAATATGGATGCATCTCAAATATTTATGCTAGGGACTTCCCTGGTGGCACAGTGGTTAAGAATCTGCCTGCCAATGCAGGGGACACGGGTTCGAGCACTGGTCCGGGAAGATCCCACATGCCGTGGAGCAACTAAGCCTGTGCGCCACAACTACTGAGCCCGAGTGCCACAACTACTGAAGCCCACGCGCCTAGAGCCCGTGCTCCACAAGAAGAAAAGCCACCACGATGAGAAGCCCCCTCACTGCAACGAAGAGCAGTCCCCGCTCGCTGCAACTAGAGAAAGCCCGCGCACAGCAACGAAGACCCACCACAGCCAAAAATGAACAAATAAAAAAAAAATTATGCTAAATAAGGGAAACCAATCACAAAATACTGCATACTATTATATTCCATTTATATGAGACTCAAGAAAAGGCAAAAACTATAGTGACCAAAAGCAAACGAGTGACTGTCATGCATAGGAGGTGGGGGAGAAGGGAACGCCTACAGAGGGGCATAAGGGACCTTCTTGGGGGGACAAAGTATGCTGCCGTGAACATGTGTACAGAAGTCTTTATGTGAACATGTGTCTTCTTTCGCCTGGGTATATCCCTAGGAGTGGAATTAACGGGTTGCATCTTAACCCGACGTGTGTTTGACTTTTTGAAGCACTATATCACGCTTGCAGTGCTGGTTACACTCTCTACACATTTATCAGAACTTATCATATGGCACACTTAAAATTGGTCCATTTTACTGCCTGTAAATTATACCTCAAGAAAGCTAATTTGTTAAGCAAAAATAAAAGTTGAAATCAAAGAGACAAAGGAGGCAAACCACGATTAATCCTGAATTATACCCTTTCCTGATGCACAGTGCTCAGATTAACGAGATGACACCAAAGCTCTACTCACTTTGTGCCATGCAGACCCAGCCGAGTCCGAAGTCTCCTATGTGCATTGCAGCAGCTGTGCCGGGAACGGTGTCACTCTGGATCTGTCACCTACCGCCAGGAGGGCGTGTGATGGATATGCTAGTTGCCGCCACCCCACTCGGCAAAAGTCCTCTGTGGTCCTTCAGGCTGGGTCTCCTTCTTCAGGGTCCTGCTGCTCTCCACCCTTCCAGGACCCTGGGAAGAGACCTACTCTTGTCTTTGAGAGTGCGTATGTGTGTTTTCTATCATTTCTAAGGGCCTGGAAAAGACACTGTGTGTGCACCTTCTGGTATCTCAGAGCTCAGTTTCCTGATCTAAAAATTATAAGTCTCTCCATTTTGTTGGCAGAATCAAGCACGTAACAGAATGATGTAAAAGAACTGTGCAAATGGGAAGCATATAAAAGCTTTATAATTAAAGCCAATGTGTCCTCTAGACTGAGTTTGAAGCCAAATGTGAGATTTCTAAGAATTCAACTCTCTTCACTAATAAATTTTTCTTCTCCCACTCCCAGGAAAATCCTAGAGCATACTTCCCAGAAACACAAATTAGTGAGTTTTTAGAACTCACTTGTTACATAGATAGATGAGGTATAGACAGACAGTTTAGATAGAAAATAGATAAGGTAGATAGACATAAATACAACTTTTTTTTTCTGATTTTCTGATAAAAATGAAACAAACACCCCAAACAAAAATCCCTGTTCAGGGGGCTTCCCTCGTGGCGCAGTGGTTGAGAGTCCGCCTGCCAATGCAGGGAACACGGGTTCGTGCCCCAGTCCGGGAAGATCCCACAGGCCGCAGAACGGCTGGGCCCGTGAGCCATGGCCACTGAGCCTGCGCGTCCGGAGCCTGTGCTCCGCAACGGGAGAGGCCACAACAGTGAGAGGCCCGCGTACCGCAAAAAAACAAACAAACAAACAAACAAAAAAAACAAACCTCTGTTCATACTGTTAAAACAATGTAGTAGACCAATATGTGCTAATAAGGAAAGATGATCAACTATTCTGCGAAACAAAAAAACGTACACTGCAAACTCTACATAGTGTGGTCCAATTTTTGTACAAAAAAAAAGATTGTTTCTGCTTTAGCACATGTGGGACAGATGTGGAGGCGTGCGGGTTGGACGGGGTCTGGGGCACTGCTTTTCCGTTATCTAACGCCCGTGTGTGTGCGTCCTCCAGCCAGTGGCCTGGAGTGGCCTCCCCTGGCGGGTGACTGCACCTGGGCCAGGTGAGGCGTGGCGGCCCCGCGCCAGGTCTCGCGGGCTTTGCACATCCTGGGCAGGGGCTGGATGGACACCAGGGGGCGCTGCGCGCTCGCTTAGCCGGGAAGAGGATGAGGGCGGGGCCCCTGGCTCCAAGCCCCTCCCCACGGGGAGGGCCCGCCTCTCGCTGCCTGCACAGCGGCAGGAGAGGCAACGCGCGGACCCTTCAGCCCCCACGACAGGGAGGCACGACCCCCTTGGTCCCCACGGCAGGGAGCTGTGGCCAGGTTCTGCCCGCGGGGGCGCTCAGGGCACAAGCGCAGGGCCAGGGCCTCCCCGTTTCCATCCTCCTGATGCCCAGGCACAACCCCGGGACCCCGTGGCGATCTCGCCCCCAACCCCACCCCGCCGAGGGTCCAGGCCGGCCCCTTCGCTCCTCCGACATCCCCAGGCAGGCCTCCCCAGTGCCTCAACTCAGAGCCAGCCTGCGCCCCACTGCAGGTCAGCAGCCTCGGAACAAATCGACCCATCCTGCGTTCATCTCTCACGGGCTGCGTGACCGTGGGCGAGCCCCTCCCCCTTCCTTTCTTCTGTTGCCAAGTGCAGGGTGGCTTGCAGCTGCCCAGGGTCCCACCCAGTCCGTGTGGCACACACCCCATGCCTGATGGCAGCTTGGCCGCTCCCTGGCTGGCTGGTGGTAACCAGGGCCGTTCCTGAGCTTTCCCCGCTTCCCTGGAAGGCTCTCTTACCAGCTGTCAGGACCCCATTACCCACCCACCAGGACAGGCCTTGGCAAGGAAGGGCTGCCAGACATTTGCCCACACCTGGCCTGGGGCCCCAAGCTCGGGGTCTGGCCTGAAAGAGCTGTGTCAGGTCACCAGCAGCTGGGTGGTTATCATCCCCAGCTGGCTCAGCCTGAAGCCCACCTGAGCCAGGTGAGGTGGGCCGAGCTGAGACCCCCACCCACCCACCCAACCCCCTCACCTCTGGCAGGTGCCCTGGAGGGCCTGGGAGTTCTGACACGGGCCCTCAGGTTTGGGGCTGGGAGAGCCTCTGGGGACACTTCAGGAGCTCTTACCTAGTCCACACCCACTGGCAGCCCTTGGTCAGAGCAGGGCAGTCTCTGTCCTCCCCACAATGGACCCACCCAGGTTCCAGGAGGGCAGGAGGCGGGCCTGGGTCCACAGCCCAGCCACAAGAGGGCAGATGGAGGGGTTCTGGAGAAGTGACACAGACACACCCATGCTGTCACCTGGCAGGGAAAGGTTTATTAAGTTTCAACCACAGAGTGACAGAGCGAAACAGACATAGGGAGAGCCTGGTCTACACCGGAAAGTGAGCGTGTTACACAGACAGGACCTCACGCACCGGGAAGGGGCAGAGAGCCTGGGTATATCCCCGGGACCTGGGGCTCCGCACCAAGACACAAACGCCAGGCCGCTGGTGCCCACCTAATACAAAATTAAGTGATGTGCGAATTACTTTTCTTTATAATCCCTTTTCCTCATAAAACGTTATGTGTTTAACACACACTTGTATCACTGCTAAAATCAGCAAGAGCTATTATAGTGCTCCAACTTAATTAAGTTGATAAAAAAAAAAAGTCCTGTGGCCAGTTCACAATGGAACTAAATTAAGTTTTGTTCCGAGATGCCTGGGGAGTTCCTCTGGCAGCAAGAGGCATTTCCAACAATTGGGTCATTCCGCCGCCAAGAGACAGTCTCGGTCCACAGCACGTGGAGCTGTGCCCCTGGCAGCCCAGGGTACGGCAAGAGGGCAGGGTGGGCACTCAACTCGGTGGAGGGCCCAGCGGAGGCGGCCACCCCCGAGGAAGGGCTGGCCAAGGGCCCAGGACGGCGATGGGCGGCCCCCCACGAGGAGGTAATGACAACAGCCCCCAAACGTACCAGGTGCCCAAGGGCCACGCTGAATCGACACCACTCCGCTGACAGCTGAGCCCCAGGAACGCTCAGGGGGTGGACCCCCGCGTTAGCCCTGTCAGGCAGGCCTGAGGGCCCAGGCCCGGAAGCGGGCAGGAGATGGATGGTGTGTCCTAGAAGCAGCCGCCTGCAGATAGAACACGGAGAGTCGGGCACGTCCGTTTCTGGCAGCAACCTTCCCAGGAGGCCCCTCACAGGGCTGCCTGCGCTCCCAGCCGGGGCAGCCAAAGGTGGACAGAAGCCCGGGCGGAAGCCCAACAGCTCGAAGGTGGCTCATGTCCAGAGAATGTGGTGTCTGACAGCCTTGCCCTGCACAGCTGTCCCCGTCACTGGCTGCTGCGCGCCCTCAGCCGCACAAGGGATCGGCTGGCACCTCCTGGAGCGTTTTTCAGCCCAGGCTTCAGAGGCCTGTGGTGCCCAGAAGGCGAAGGCTGGACAGAGAGGACGGCCTTTCCCCACAAGCTCTACCTGCCACTCCTGCCCCTGCAGCCTCTGAGAGGCTCCACCTTGGGGTTCTGGGGGGCCAGGGATCTACGTCTCCACACACTCGAGCCTTTAAGAAAACACACCCGAGGACTATTTGGAGCCAACGACCCAGCCGTCCTGCCTCCCTCTGGGAGACACTGCTGGTCCCCCCACCTCAGGGGCCCTCCAGCCACCCAGGGAACATCGCAGTGCTGACCCTGCCGACAGAACGGGAACAAGGTCCCACCTGGCCAACCCCGATGGCCTCTCGAGCCTCCCCCACGGGAGCGCTCCCGCACGGGGCAGACCCCCGCCGCGTGTTTGGGGCATTGCTTTGAAAGATTCTCCACTCAGCGGACTGTTATAGGGAACCAGGGGTGTAAACCAGACCTATGTTACCCTATTTTGGTAGGAAGTCCATTTATATGACACAGCGACCAACCAAATCCCTGCCAAGCCCTCTGCTCAGGGACACCGGGCCCTGAGCGGTGCCCGCAGACCCCCGGGGCCCACAAAGACAACTCCAGGGTCATCTCTCCAGCATCAGCCACCCGGCCAGCCTACCCAGGGGTTGTCACAGCCCACTGGTCACAGCCTGACCAGTCCCCTTGGCCGGAGCACCAGACAGAGGACCTTTCGAGTTAGCAGGCCACAGAGGACCTCTCTGGGGCAGTCGCCCCACGTCGCCCTGAGGTACAGCGATAGGAAGCACACAGCCCTGAGCCACGGTCAGCGACCACCGCGTGCAGGCAGCCCGCCCACCCTGCCGCTCAGCTTTTCTTAAGACACAAGGTGACGACAGAGCTTCAAGTCAGTGCGACCCGGGAATAACCTCCCTGCAAGGAAGGAGCTGAGGTGAAAGCGCTCACGCCTTGCCCGCTCACCCCCAGGCCGGCTCCGTGGCTGCCCCTGATCCAGACCACAAGGCACCTGCCCTCCCAGACCGACACAGTAAGACACACTTTGGTCACAAACATCCCAAGGGCTTTGAAATCCGTAGAACCCGATGGCAGCACACTCACTTCTGCACGGAGCTGCCAACAGTGGCCACGCCCTTCCCTTCGCGGGCCTTTATCACAAGCACTTTCCAGCGTGGTTCTAACAGTCACTTCAACAAATGTCCTTTGATGTCTTCGCTGGTTCAGATCACGATCAAGTTTAAGGCTGGGATCTCCAGGGTCAACACGCTTTTCAGGTGGTGGTCTAGCCACAAGCCCCTCTTGCTCCTATAAATCAAGCCCCAGCCGGGCCCTGGGGGCCCGGGGTCTGGAAGGGAGCGCTGGCTGTGGATAGGGGCGGGCCCGCGAGGGGTGGTCCTCTCCCCACCATCCCCGCCACCCCCCATATATTCTCTGCTCTCCGGCCTCCCCGTTTTCTAGCTGCCAGGAGACCCCTCGAGGAGCAGCTAAACGCAGGCTGCGATTGAATCACAGCAGGAGGACCTACCATCCAAAAGCTATGAAGGCCACTGAATTGCATATAAGTGACCTGCTGGGGGCACCCGCCTGGTTGGGGGGGAGCGGGGTCGAGGGGGAGAGTGTTGAGAAGCACACACCGCATGGCCGCTGGGCCAGTGGGGGCCTCGGGAACCCCGAGGGGGCCTTCAGTGGTGGGAAGGACCTTCCAGTCCAAGCACGAGATTCCCAAGGCCATGCTCCAGCAATGATGTCATCGAAAACACTCCCATCTTCTGGTCGGTTCTCTGTGATCCTGGGCTTCTGAGGGAGGACACGTGGCCTGTGGACACGTCCGACATGGACAGGCACCGCTGCTCCTTGGGCACAAATCACAACCTACAAAGCGCCACCAGCAACGGAGAGACGGGGCAAGACCAGAGGCTGGTCAAATACATTAAACACGGCTATTCCTTTCAACACACAGAAAATTCAACTAGTTTATTTAAAAACTGCTTAATTTCATCTTGAAATATATGTTTGCTTTAGAATGATCATATTGCAGCATGATTCTCATGCATTTTAAAGTACTTTATTTAAAAAAACATCAACTTGAGGCAGCGAAGTATTACAATCCTCTCACTTTATCCGGGTAACGGGCGGGAGGCCTCCCTCTTTCTCCTGAGATCAGTAAACCTAGACTGACCGTTCCAAAGAAGAAAAGCAGAAACTGCTTAGTTATAAAGAGAGTGTGGTTTGAAAAGCATTTCCAAACAGCTGCAGCATGTGACGACCGTGCTTCCCCGGGGCCCGAGTTTGATTCTCCGCTGAAACCAGAAACACCGCGCCGAGTTGACCCGTGGACCGGACCTTCCTTCTATCCCAAGACCCACTTCTTCACTGTGAGGTGGCTCTGATTCCAGTGGCCAGCGGGGTGAGCAGGCGCAGAGGTCAGAAGAGTGCAGAGTGTCCGGCGTGTGGGCCTGGTGGTGGGGCACCAGAGGCAGAGCCACACCGGGAGCTCTGCCCTCGTGATTTCCCCCACAAATGGTTTAAAGACAAATCAAAGTGCAACGCAAGAATCACAGCCTCTCCAGGGAGCTTCGGACAGGACGACGGGCAGGAAGGCTGAGCACGGGCAGCAACACACAGGTAGGCCCGCAGGCAGGGGCAGGTCTGCTAGTTCAAGGGCTACCCCGGCGCTGGCGGCCCATCCCAGCCCGCTGGGCGGGGTGTCTGGAATTGGCCCTTGTGAATTGCCCTGGTCACCCCACGAGAACCCAGGGGCCTTGCCTCCTCCTGGCTTTGGTGTCACTACTACTGCTGCCCGCTGCCCACGAACGGGGCTGCCCGGGCACAATGCGGCAGACTCTCAGGAAAACAGGAGATAGATGCTGTTCTTCCAAGAAAACCACAGTTTCAGAAAAAAAAAAAAAGAAGAAGAAGAAAAAAAAAATTTTTTTTTCTAAAGTAATCATAGAGAAAAATACTCTCCAATAGCTGCAGCACCAACAAAATGTGATGAGCTCTGACAGAACGTCCGAATACCTGTAGGCATCCACAGGGAAAAAAATTTGATAAAAATGTTTTAGTCACTGACTACATGGCTGCTATCTGAAGAATTCAGATAAGATATAGCAAAATACATGAGATATTTTTTGTTTTCAATTATAACTTTAGAAATAGCAAAATTCTTATTTTTTTCTAAATCACTTATGGTCTATGTTGTAAATCTGGTTTATACTTTTAAACCATGCAGAGTAATATACCTGCAGAGTAAAAGACAAAGTTGAAATTAAAAGATCTTTTCGATTAAAAAAAAAAGATTTCAAATGATTCTTTTTAATTGTGGGAAAAGTAATTAACGTGGTATTTTTGCCTAGTGGCGCAAAGCTACCCTACAACTACCGAGCCTCCAGTCTGGTTTGCACTGCCGCTAAGGCCACAGCAGCCAGCCTGCAGGGGCGGTGTCCCCCGCCCCTCCCCGCCTCCCTGCCCACCCTGGAATGTGTGTGCACGGGGCGTGGCTCAGACCATCGACTCGGTCTCCCTGAGCCCCTGCGGGCCCTCCTTCCGGGACAGCTTCAGGACTGTGGGCTTCTCGATGCTGCTGCTCCCGCCTTCGCCCAGAGCCTGGGAAGACAGGCCCTTCTGCTCTTCCTTGGCCTCTTCAGACCCCTCTGGATAGATGACCAGGAAGGTGGCCGTCAGGAAGCCCAGGAAAGAGCCCACAGAGGCCACCATAGGGATGACGCGCACAGTCCCGACCGCATCGACCACGCTGCCCAGGGCGGAGGCCACCAGGATCTGGGAGATATAGACCTGGCAGGAGAGGATGGCACAGTCTATGCCAAAGCCACGCTTGGAGTTCCCCGGGCTGTGGTGAACGTACTGCAAGAGAGGAGGACACAGGCGTGAGGGCCGGGGGGTCAAGCTGTCGATCATCCTTCCCAGGGTTTGAACATTAAGCTCAGAAGCCTGGACACAAAACCTGCCTTCCCCTCAGCCTGCTTGTCCCCGTCCTCACCCAACGTCTATCGAACATATAGTATTGGAGGTTCTGGCCATTACGATAAGGTAAGGAAAATAAATTAAACCTATTAAGAACTGCAGTATACGTTACATACTGGAGTATACGTCACTTTGTTATACAGCAGAAACTAACACACCATTGTAAAGCAATTATACTCCAACAAAGATGTTTAAAAAAAAAAGAACTGGAGGGGCTTCCCTGGTGGCGCAGTGGTTGAGAATCCACCTGCCAATGCAGAGGACACGGGTTCGAGCCCTGGTCCGGGAAGATCCCACATGCCGTGGAGCAACTAAGCCCGTGCGCCACAACTACTGAGCCTGCGCTCTAGAGCCCACAAGCCGCAACTACTGAGCCTGCATGCCGCAACTACTGAAGCCCGTGCTCCGCGATGAGAAGCCACAGCAATGAGAAGCCCGAGGACTGCAACAAAGAGTAACCCCCTCTTGCCGCAGCTAGAAAAAGCCTGTGTGCAGCAATGAAGACCCAACGCAGCCCAAAATAAATAAATTCATTAAAAAAAATACAAATGAGAAACAGAAGTATTGTCTTTAAAAAGAATTGGAAAGCAAGAAATAAAGCTCATTATCCATGGATGATGTGACTGTGTATGCAGAAAGCCCAGAAGGATCTATAAATATACTATAACAGGGCTTCCCTGGTGGCGCAGTGGTTGAGAGTCCGCCTGCCGATGCAGGGGATGCGGGTTCGTGCCCCGGTCTGGGAAGATCCCACATGCCGCGGAGCGGCTGGGTCCGTGCGCCATGGCCGCTGAGCCTGCGCATCCAGGAGCCTGTGCTCCGCAATGGGAGAGGCCACAGCAGTGAGAAGCCCGTGTAACGCAAAAAAAAAAAAAAAAAAAAATATACTATAACAATTAATAGAATACACCATATTTAGGGAATATCGTAAATGCTCAATACTATAAACTTTGAACTCTCTCTAAATTGATATATGTAATCAATGTGTTTCCAATAAAAAAAATCCCAGAAGCTGACTCTAACATTTAAATGGTCAAGAATACCCAAGACAATCTTAAAGAACCAAGCTGAAGAACTTATACTACCAAGTTTCAGGTCCTATTATAAAACTACTTAAGACAGTGTAGCATCATCTGTCTAAAGACAGACAGACCCATGGAAGAGAATACAGAGATCCCCCCAGACAGAAACCTGACTTGTGACGATCATGGCACGGCAGTGCGGGTGGGGACGCTGGGTCACGTGGCCATCCCCATCCTTTGTAAGGAAGCCATAAAGTTCTGATCTACCTTAGACCACACACACGAAGCCTACCCCAGGCAGGCCACAGGCCGAGGGTGCGAGTGCGAGGGAAGACGCGAGCAGGAATGTCCCATGCAGCAGGGCTGGGAGAACCCCAGAGCCGCCCACAGCTGGTGACCCCGCCCCAGGAGCTCACCCACCAGCCCCTCACGCCCCCACTGGCCACACACCTCCTTGATGTCGTGGTACTGCCCGAGCAGGGCATACGGGCAGTAGGAGATGCTCATGGACACGATGCCCATGGTGCTGATCATGATCATGGCCACGTAGACGTTGGCAAACATGGCCATCACGGCGGTGCCGACGGAAAAGCCCAGCGTCCCCAGCACATAGATGACCCTGATGCTCAGGTCATAGTTGTCCAAGTACTTCTGTAGCAGGGCTGCAGAGAGAGAGGCCACCACGGTGACTGACAGACACCGCCCACTCGCTCCCCTCCCTCTACCGCTGCGCTCAGCCTGGCCCAGGAACAGGTGGCCGCCCCTCCCTCTTTGCCTGCCAGGCCACCACGTGGTGCTCCCGAACAGGCCACAGCTCACTGTGCCCCACTCGGCTGCCGGGGCTCCGCACCGCAGAAGGAAGGCGGCGCTCTTGGTCCCAGACCCCATGACCTGGTGCTGTCCTGCAGCTCCCTGGGGCCTCCCTACCCTGCAAGCTCAGGCCTTACTGATCCTTCCACCAGTCCAGGCCCACTCGGCACCCTCTTGGGCCCTGTGCCTGGTCCTGCCTCGAGCACCGAGTTGTTGCTGGTTTTCCTCACGAGCACCCACCCACTCTGGGTCTGGAAGGACAGACTCCTGCTCAACCTTCGTGACCCAGCCCTCCCGAGAAGTCCTCCATTAAAGCATCGACAGCACCGTGACCGTCACGAAGGCTGCCCGCTGCCCCTGGCCGTTATCTTGGTCATCCTCAGGTAAGAGCACAGGCAGGGGACCCGGCCCAGGCTCAGCCCAGAGACACCCCTAACTGTGGCTCTGCCCCGTTTCCAGAAGCTGTGCCAGCATGTCGCTCCTGGGACTGAAGCCTGTCACTCTCACCCCCTATCCTCCAGGACACAGATGACTCCAGGGAAAGGCTGCTTGTCTCCTCCAGCCACCCTGACCTCCAGCAGGGCCCAAACACACCGTATGCGCTCAGGCAGGACCCAGGATGCCTGCCTCACCTCCCCCGGCCTCCTGGCTGAGGGCACAGCTCCTGCAGTGCCGCCACCCCGAGCCGTGGTCAGACCCCTCCCCGAGGAGCCTGGGCAGGTGCTTGCCCAGGGGACAGCCTGCGGCGGGTCTCAGCGCACCGGTTCCCGGTATCAGACGAAGATGGCTTATTCTCAAGATGAAGGTGAGTGGACTTCTATGCTGCTGTCCCTGAGGGGTGGACCTGTCTGGTCAGGGCCCACGGTCTTTCCAGTCATGGAGCACGTCCAGACAAACGGCTCACCTGACCGGGGGACGCTTACCTGAGCAAGTCGCACCGGTGGCCGCGTAGATGACCAGACCCCAGCAACCCATCTTCACGCCCGCGTTGTAGGCCTGCCATGCAGTCGAGTTGGATGGAGCCTGTTCCAGAAACGAGACTGGGGTTCAGGGGGTGGGGACAGCGTGCTATACCTCCGGACAAAGGAGGTCATTTACGGGGAAATTTACATCTCGACAGCAAGCAAGCCGTGTAGTACGGAGGAAGGAGCAGCCACGGCCCTGGCCGGAACCTGGGGCGGATCGTTCACAACCCCCCAGCCTCGCTGCTGCCCCACGCCTGGCGGATGCGACTTGCAGCTCCTGTCTCTGCCCTCTTGGAGCCCAGAGGCCGCATGAAGCAGCTCAGACAGTCCAGAATGGTGAGGACCACGTGGGGCGGGAAGGCCTGAGCCTGCGCTGGGACCGTCTCGGACCTCCTGGCCCGACTCTGGGCGACACGAGCACAGGTACGAGTCAGCTGATGCCACGGGGACTAGGAGCCACGCCCCGCTGGCCCGGCCACGAGCCAACAACATCGCTGCTTTAACCGTCCGTACGCGGCGTCCGTAAGCGGCGTCCGTACGCGGCGGGAGCGGGCCTTCCTGCCTCTGGCTCCTCGGCGCTCTGGCACTTGCCGAAGCCTGCCGTTTGCTCGCCGCGGACCCCAGTGTGAGTGCCCTCTCGGGCACACTTGACGACTCCCGACCGTGTTAACAGGGGCGCACTCTGGCTGGCTGCCCACCACGCACCCCTGCAGCTTTGGGGGCGGCCTGCTGGGCGCCGGGGCACCAGGCTGTCACCACAGCCAGGCTCTGCCCACCCCCCCCACCCAAGTGCCCGGGCGCTCACCTTGGGGTCCCCCTCAAAGATGACCTGGCCCATGAAGTCGGTGTAGAACACGGCCTCGGCGATGACGGAGAACCAGGTGAGCAGATGGCAGAGGCAGAGCCGCACCAGCTCCTGGGGCATCTTCAGCATGGACAGCCAGAGCAGCCGGACAGTGGTCTCGCCCTCGCCCTCCTCGCTCTCTGTGTCCCCGCTGGACGTGGTGGCCCCGCTCTGGTTGCGGCGGCGGCAGCGCTGCCGCTGTCGCTTCTGCAGGTCGTACAGGTCGCTCATGCTGCGCGAGGGCTTGATCAGGACCACGGCGTTGGCGCGCCGGTAGCGGTAGCGGTGGGACCCGGTCTTGCCGTAGTAGGAGAAGGTGCTGGAGGCCTGCCGGCGGAACATGTGCCGGCGCCGCCGCCCGGAGCCCACCGTGGACGAGGGCTTCATGTCCACCCGGCTGCAGCCGCTGAGGCCGCCGCGGGGCGGGGAGCCGCCTCCGTTGGGGAGCCCGGCCGTGCTCAGGTGGTTCTCCAGCAGGGTCTCGTCCTCCCCGGCGGGCTCGCAGAGCAGCGGGGGCAGGCGGGGTGGCCGGGCCCGGGCGAGCTCCTGGCTGGTGCTGCAGGGGGTGCCAGGGTAGGAGGCGTCGTGGAAGATGGAGGGCTCGATGTCGTGCAGGAACAGCAGCTCGGGCTCCAGGCCCAGCGTGGCATCCGGCACGTGCAGCACCGAGTCGCTCTTGCTGCGCACGATGCCCGCGTCCAGGTAGTCCAGGGCCAGCTCGTGCGCCGACTGCACCTCGTCCGGGAACAGGGCGCCGCCGTCCAGGGCGCCGGTGCGGGGGCCGGGGGCCGGGGCCTCGGCCGCGTCCACGCTGCGCTCCTGCTGGGGGCTGTACCGCTCCTCGTCGATGCTGAACAGGTGCAGGGCCACCGACACCGAGAACACGATGGCCGCGAAGAAGAAAAGCACCTCGTTCTGCGTCCGGAACCAGGCGCCCAAGAAGGTCTGGGTCCAGTCCAGCCCCCCCAGCACGTAGCCGACGGCCCCGCCGAGGCCTGAGGGACGGGGCGGGGCGGAGCAGCAGTGAGCGGCGCAGGCGCCTCGGCCCTCAAGGAGGGAGCCGAGCCGGGGGGAACCCGGACGGGAGTTCAACCCCCCACCACCACCACACACACTGGGGTCCAGGGCCGCCACTCAGAGAAAACGGGGGGAACAAGGAAATGAGGAACGACACCTGAGCCCGGGTTCGGAATCCTGACCTGACAGGTTCCTGCTTCATGAATTAGGACAGAAACAGGCGGCTGCCCGCCCGGGGAATGCTCTCCGTGCTCACCGCCATCCCCTGAGCTCACAGTCCCACATTCCCGTCGGATGGGAAAGCTGCCCGACTACAGGGGGTGGCCAGCACAGGGCCCTGGACTGGGGCCACCTGGCTAGCATGTCCCCCGCCCCAGACCACAGTCACTTGGCCCTGCCAGGATCCCAGCTCACTGCCTCACCCACCAGCGTCTGAGACAGCCTTAAGCAGAGGCCGTGGGAGCAGCATCCGCCAGCCCTGCCGACCTCAGACAAGACGGGTAAGGACTAGGGGAGGGCAAACGCGGGGCCGGGGCCTGGGGACAGGGCCGGGGGCAGGGCGCGCTCTCACCGGCAGAGAAGGCATGGATGTTGAGGGCCATGTCCTGCTCGTCACTGTCCACCACGTCCAGCAGGTAGGCGCGGATGGGCCCCTCGGTGGCATCAGCGCTGAAATCCAGGACCACCACCCCCAGCACCGTGAGGACGATGCCAATGGGCTGCCGGTTGGGGACATCGCCGAGGGACAGACCTGACAGGGCACAAAGGAGCAGCCGATCTCAGCCCAGTGGCAGGCGGTGACCTCCCGGGGAGACAGCGGCCTCCCGCCCCACAAAGGGCACGTGCTCCTCGGCACAGCCTCTCCTTACGGAAGGAAGGAGAGTTTTGTCTTTCCTGGCTCTGGGAAGGAGGCTGTGAGCCGTAATCACGCACCTGCCTCAGGTGAGTCTGGCCCTGAACCCAGAGACCAACCTGCTCCCCTGACAGCTAAGCTAAAGCTGGTTTTACTGGATTCACCGCCGTGGGACCGAGGGGCACTCTGTGCCCAAAAGTGATGAGGGGGCACTGGGCTCATGGTCTGGAACCCAGGACTAGCCTCTGAGCTCTGCAGATGAGGCAGGTCTCAGACACACCCACCCTGCTTGGGGGAAGGGAACCTGCTGGCTACCTGGACCCTGCAATGCACGGGAGCAACACAGGCGCAGCAAGACAGAGGGTACCGGGCCGGAGCTCCGAGCCGCTGCATTTGGGCCACAGTGGAGCGGGCCCACCTGCACACACAGGTCCTTGAGAAAGCCGCAACATGCCCTCTAAACTGTGCCCACAGGTGCCAGGAGGGCACCCCCCCCCGGACTCCTGATCCGGGGGCATCTGGATGGAGGGGAGGTGGGTGGGCGCTCCGCTCAGGGAGGCCTTCCTCGGCCGCCCCCCACCAAGCTGGCACTAAGCTCGTCCCAGGCGGCCTCACGCAGCTGAGCGAGGCCCTGACTGCACAGCAATGTTTTCTTTCTGAGCCGCCCTCCCCAATTCCCGAGCCTCCTAGCATCAGTGACCCCCGCCTGAACTGATGCAGACTTGGGGAAGGCTCGCCTATGTCAGAACACAGATTAAGCCTTCGACTTACAAAGTCGTTGCCAGAAAACAGGGTTTTGTTTTTCACCAGTGCTGACGGTTGCTCTCAAGCAAAAGCTATTCTCCCACATGTAGTTGTTTTAATTGAAAACAAAACAACAACAAAAAGAAGCAAAACAAACCACGAGTACACGAAAGAAACAAACAAAAAAGTATCACACTAGGTCTGGACATTTTCAATACCAAGCCTGAGAAAAGGAGAAAAAAAAAAAGAAAAGATAATTTCTGAAATAATGCTGGAAACAGGACGTGGTGTCAGATACGCATTAAAAACAAACGGATCACAACAGGAAACGCTGCCTGAGAACAGGTTCCCACGGCGTTCCCACGTGGGGCCCGTGGCCTGGCCACAGCCCGGGCGCCCAGGGCTCTGCACAGCTGCCCAGTCCGGGACCAGCCGGTCTAAATTCTTTACACCTGCACGTCTTATGGAGTCCCGGTCAGGGCTGTGCAGGACACTCACCGATGGCAGAGCCGTTAAGGAACAGGGCCACTCCGAGGAGCACGCCCACGCAGAGCGCGAGGATGAACGGCCGCCGGCGGCCCCAGCTCAGGGTGCACCGGTCACTCGCGGAGCCGATGAGGGGGGTGAAGATGAGGCCAAGGATGGGGCTCAGGAACCAGGTGAGGCTGTAGTACTGCTCCGGAAGGCCTGCAACAGACACGCGGGCCGTTACACACGTGGGCGGGCGCGCTGCAGACCACCTGCCCCAGGCAGCTCGGGTCACGTGCACACACCCCTGCCAGCTAGAGAGCCCCCAGGCAGACGTCCCCACCTGCCAGGCCCGGTGTCTGAAATCAGCCAAAGCCCGACGGGGAAGCATCAGGTGGCCCGAGGCCAGACCTGGGCCGAAGAGCCCGTGTCCTGGGACCTGCCTAGGGCGCACTCGGCAGGTGGGCACAAAGCGTACGGCGCAGGACACAGGACCCAGCGGGCCCCGGCCGCCGTGCACACATGGAGAGGCACCTGCAGGGGCGGTGGCACGAGGGCAAGACCCTCTCATTCCTCTGGCACTGACCAGGGCCTGGGGTCTCAGGGGCTGCTCAACGCCACCCTCGGGGACCAGGCACTGAGCCCGTCAGCCCAGAACAAGGCAGGTGGGGGACTGACGCTCGGCTCCCGGGATCCTGGGCCTCACAGCTGAAATCTATCACAAGGGTCCTGCAGAGGGGCCTCGCAGCCACTGACGCACTAAATGACCCCAGCCGTGGGCTTCTGAGTGGCTACTGAGGGGCGGCAAGAGGGGAGGCTACAGTGTGTGTCCAGCTGGAACCAGGGGGGTTGTGTCTGGTGCTTAATCCTCCTAACTGCCCAGGGAGGCAGGGATTACTGTATCCATTTCACAGACGGGAAATCGGAAGCTCCGAGAGGTTTAGGTGGGCAATCTGCCCTGGGTCACAGAGCGAAAAAGTAGGAGCCTAGGACTTAAACCCAGGGCTGCCTGATTTCAAAATCTGTGTACCCCCCGCCCCACTCTACATGCTTCCTCCCTATAACACAAACCCAATGCCCGTCACCACTGGAACAACGAGAGACGAGTCTGGCTCGTTCATACGCAGGACGACACGGCGGAATCCCGCACACGCTGGGTGCACAGGGCCCACGCTGTGGGTTCCACGTACATGATGTCCAACGGGGCTACAGGAGTGTCTGCTGGCAGAAGCCAGGGTGTTGGTCGCCCGTGGGAGGGGCAGGGGCTTCGGGCTGGTATGTTCTGATCTTGATCTGGATGGGGGTCCCTGGAGACAACTCACCCAGCTGGAGACTTGGATCCTGCACCTCTCTGTATGTCATACTTCAATGAAGAGTTTACATAAAAAAAATAAAAGCGTGCCTTGTCACCCCAGCGATTGTTAGCTAATGTTTTACACCACCAAAGCCGCTGAGAAACAGAATATTGTGCTGAACTACTAAGAAAAATAAACTGTGTAGGAGGAGGAAATCGTTTTCAAAGGAGGAGGGAAGCACCTTTCAAAATCGTTGCTAACGTGCCCGTTAAAATATTTACGCATTCAGCCTAGAATTCAAGGTGTCAGCCTCGACCTTTACACCACACAGAGCCTTAGGAAGGGCGAATTCTGTTCCTGATTCAAGTCAGCAGAACGTACTGGTGTTTCAGGAAATGAGAAGCCTGCCGAGTGTGCTCCGCTGACAAGCGGTGGTTTACATGGTAGGCCCGGGTCCTCGGCGTTCACTGTCAAAGTCAGGCACCGGGGAAACGACAGCGGTACCGGCCACACTGGCCACGCCGACACTTCCTACGCTCAAGAACGCACAGTGTCGAAGCATCAGGCTTCTCAACAACGGCTCCCTCACAAAACCATTTAGCGGGTGCGGTGTAGTCGGTTTCAGAGAAAGGAAAGCATTCTTACCCCAATGGACAGCCTCTTAGCTATTGCTGGGCAATGTCACAACTTTACTAATGAACGGTGACGAGCTTGGTGACGGGGCTCCGTGCAGAGCTGCAGCACGCATGCACCTGCACACACGCAGGCATGTGTGCACACACATGTCGACTCCCTGCCGTGCCTGCCGTCTCCCCTGGGCGCCTGGCCCTCCTGCTTCAGGCACAAGGAAGTGTTCTGGACTTCTGCACCTGCTGACTCTCACCTCCCTACCTGGTGCCTCTTAGAACTCTGAGGGGGTCCCCCACCCAGGAGGCTCCCACTCACGGGGGCTCACCACCACTGCTGTAATTCCACACCTGCTGAACCACCTGTATGCGTTCCCAAGAGATGGGCATCCCTGAGGGCGGAGACCCACAGAGGTACCAACGACTGCTAAACTGAACCAAACCCGAGGTGCACCTGCAGCGGGGTCAGCCTGAAGACCCCAACCAACGACCTCTGACCCTGCGCAATGCTGCTGGCCGGCCCCCAACCCGGGTCTGATCTTCAGCTGTGGTTGGCCACGCCACCCGCCGGTGCCCTCACGCGCCAGGCCTACCATCTGCCCCAGGCCACCTTCCCCATCCCCAGCCAGCCCACCACACACATGCCTCCTGCCATCAGTCATCTTGGCTCCCGGTCTTGAACGCACTCAGCACTGGTCCAGGAGCAGGGGGACTGGGCACACGACACTCCTGGGACTGGCTGTGCTTGCTATGCCGTGGGGGAGCGGTGGTTCCTGGCCTTGCCAGCTTCCAGTCCCAGGGAGACAGGCATTAGCAAACTCACCAGGCGACAAGCATCTCAGGGTGACCCGTGGCGCTTCAGGGACTGAGCAGGTCGGGAGGGCAGCACCCTTGAGTCTGAGGGAGAGAAGTGGATGGGGTGCCGGGCAGCGGGGGCAGAGGGGATGGGTGTTTCTCTGGCCATGGCAGGTGGAGCTCTTCACAGAGAAGGCCCTGCGACCCCGGCCGGGCCTCTCACAGGGGACAAGGGACGGGAGGTGTGGGACCTGCAGCATCGTCCCACGCACCTGCCTGGATGTCGGGGACACGGGAGGAGTCAGCACTGGATCCCTCCTGGCACCTCAGCTCGGCGTGGCCGGAGGGAGGCTGCTGGGCAGGGCGGCCAGCAGGGCCCCACTGTCATCCCGTCGCTGCTCAGAGGAAAGGTGTTCGTTCCAACCCCTCTTCTTCTCAAGGTCAATGCTCTGGAACACGACTGAGCAACTCTGTGGCCCCTTTTTGTTAAGAAGGTTGCTACGTTTTTTAATGGTCGAAAAAGATCAAAGTAAGAACATTTCCTGACATGTTAAAAAGTGTCTGTAAATAAAGTTTTATTGGAATGAGGCCACACTTGTCCACTGATGAACGGCTGCTTTGAGCTCCATGGCAGAGCTTGGAGCTGCTACAGACACGCGGCCAGAGCGCCAGGAACATTCACTCCGGCCCCAACAGGAACCGCCCGCCAACCCCTGCTCTAGATGCAGCGCGGTCGTGTGTTGTCCAGGGTTTGTCTGTCTCCTGAGTTGTGCTCAGTCGGCCCTATGACTGCGGAGAGAGGGGTGTGAAATTTCCCAACAATGACTGCGAATGACTGCTGGATCCTGCCCGTCCTGCCTCACCCGTTGTCTTAGGCTCTGCTGCTCAGGAGCACACGCACCTCACTCCTGAGCCCCCCTTCCGTCCTGTGAGCTGCCCTCTGTACCCCCGGCAGTGCTTCGTCTTTATCTGGGGTTAATACTTCCCCCAGCCGACTCAGGCTGCCTGTTCCCACCTTTTCACCTTAACCCCTCTGCGTCAGTCACGGTGTTTTACAAGAAGATGGGCGGGTCTTGCTGTTCCATCCACTCTGGTGTCCCCCCTCGCTGGGCTGTTTCGTCACTTACATTTAGAGTAACTGCTCACGTGGGTGACGTCAGGGCTGCCGTTTTACTACTTGCTTCCTGTCTGCCCCCTCCTGGGGTCTCTGTTCCTCTTGTTCCTGCCTTCTTTTGGTTAACTGAGTATTTCTCCACATTCCATTTTAATTTACACATTGGCTTTTTAGCATTATTTTGTAGTGGCTGCTCTAGACACTGCATTACATGTCAACTTTCAGTCTGTTAGTGGATATCGTTCACATCACATAAGAAATTAGTGACTGTCTGTGCCCGTTTACCCTAAGCCCCTTTATGTTGAAGCTGGAACACACGTTTCATCTGCAGACACGATAAACCCCACGCTGTGCTGTGAGTTTTACCTTAAACAGTCATTCATTTTAAAAGAATTAATAGGAAGCTGGTCTTTTATTTTTACCCACCCATCTTACCATTTCCATACCCTTCCTTCCTTCTTCCTCGAGATCCCAGTGTTTGTGTGGTATCACTTCTCTTCAGCCTGAAGAACTGTTTTTAGCTTCTTCAGCATTTCTTACAGAGGTCTGCTGATGACAAATGCTCTTAGAATTTACCTGAATTCTCTTTATTTCACTTTTTGTTCCTAACGGATATTTTTGCTGGATACAGAACTCTGGGTCAACTCCTCTCCCTGCCAGAACTTGAAGACACAATTCCACTGTCTTCTGAGAAGGCTGTGACAGCCCACATGACTACATACATGTCTTTTCTTCCTCTGGTGCCTTCGACATTTCCCCTCTGTTGCTGCTTTTCAGCAGTTTGACTACGGTGAGCCTAAGGCGAGGCTCTCTTTACATTCATCCTGCTTCACAAAGCTGTAGATTTAAGCTTCCACCAAACTTAGGAGGTTTTCAGTTATTTCTTACTTCACATTTTGATGGCCCATTCTCTCTCCTCTCTTCCGGGACTCCAATTACACGTATATTAGACACTGTCCCACTGCTTCCTGAAGCTCTACTCCTTTCTTTTCTCAACCTTTGCTCTCTCTGTTCTTCATATTAAGTCATTTCTACAGACCAATTTCTTAGTGCACTGAATCTTCTCTCGTCCCTAAGGTTAATTTTTATTTCAGATACTGCATTTTTCAATTCCAGAATTTCCATTTGGTTTTTTAAACAGCTTCTATTTCTCTGTTGAGATTTTCTACTCTCCACCTAGAGTCTGTTTTCCTTTATGTCCCCGAGCAGAGTCAGAACGTGTCTGATGATTCCAACTCAAGTCATCATCTTGGGGTCAGGTGGCTTGTGGCCTTTTCTCTGGAGTGAAGGTCATGTTTTCTCATTTTCTTTTCTCCCCAAATGTCTCATAGTATTGAGTTGTAGTGTAGACATTGTAAAACGATGTGTGGCAGAGACTATATTCTGTTACATTCCTTTGATGAACAATGATATATTTCCCCCCCAAAGGTCAATAACTGGACTTTGATGAATAATTCTGGTAAAAGCGTTTCTGCACAGATATGCAGGTATAAAACACATATAAAAAATGCACATAAAGATTCCTTCTCTCCTTAAGTACATCTTAGAACAGCCATGACTAAGTTTAACTTGATATGTATTTCAGAGCTTAAAAACCCAAGAAATTAATAACAAATTTTTGCACAGTTTAACTTGAGGCACATGCGTTTATTGTCCTAACACTGGAAACTTAACCAACTCTCATTGGTTAAGCTTTTGCCTTTTAAAAGTTTTCTTAGGAGAAAATACAAGAAGAAAGTATCTATCCAGATTACCCGTCACTCTTTGAACATTACTTAGGAATAACATGATCTTAAAATAGTCAATTTTGAAAAACACTTGACAAAATGCTGGACTGTTATTCTTCTATTCAGGATCTCTTTTTTGAAAAAGAAATGAGTATAAAAAAGTAATTTTGTCCTGACATTGGTGGGATGAGATACATTCGTACTGTTCACAAATCCAACACATAAGTGTCTGTTTTAAATGAGATCAACATTAACAGGTGACAAGAAGCAAAGCAGCCAACTTTAGGAGACGCTCTCATCCCACCCAGTCCCTCCCGGGTTTTACCAGCGTTGATACTTCTGTTTTAACAAACAATTAACTTGGCTGGACTCGAACTCAAAACTGTCTCCCCTGTTTTTTTAGCTTTAGCTGAAATCTGTCCCATTTCAGGAATTGCCAAGAGATACGAGCAGAGATGACAAATGGGATTAGGGGTTCCCCAGCTCTAACTCTGCCCTTGGGTTCGGATACCCAGCTGTGTTTTAGCCCCTCTGGGCGGCATCATGTGAGGCCAATCTTCAGGGAAAAAGCCATAAAGCACAATGGGAAGCTCACCGGGTGCCCGGCCGGCCCTTCTCCTATTTTGGATGCTCTCTAGTGCTGACAGGCATTAGAGGGGAAACTGCACGGATAAAACTGTTCCTTGAGGATTCGGCCTCTTAGCTGGAGGGGCACAGACAGTGGCCAAGCGCTTGCTTCTGGCCATGGGTTCATTACCACAGTGGTGACCATGTGCTGAGAGGGGCTACAGGGCCTGGTCACAAGAGAACTGCTTGTCCACACTCTCTCTCTCTGGCCTACACAAACATTCTGTGAACATCTGTGAGCTGCAAGGCTCTGCGTCAGACGGGAGTTAACTGAAGACTGACCACAGAGGACACAGGGAGTGCCTGGGAGACATGCCCAGGCCCCGGCTCGCCCTCGGCTGCTAAGTGCCCACCGCCCACCCCCGACTGACCGGGCCAGCAAATGTGAGACACACAGGGTCTGGTCGATGGAAAGCCTGTGCTCTTCCCAAGTACATGCCAAGACATGGACACGCGTAGAGAGGCTGGCCATGCAAGGTGACAGAGAAGGCCATCTTCACCAAAGGCGCCCCCTGGAAACCCGGGCTTCTCGCCCCTCCCTGGGAGGAAGCACAGCGTGAGCAGTCTGCACTGCCCCGGGACCGCTCCACACCCGACAGGAGCCCAAAGGAGCCCTCATGTGGCAGCTCACGCTTCAGCACCCGACAGGCTGCCCAGTGCCAGTTCCCCTCGGGCAGCGGCATTTACATTCCTAGGGCCCCTGTGCCTGCTGGCCGTCGTGTGTGTACTTTGCCCAAGGAGCTGCTGCGCTGAGGACACTGCCCTGCCCGGGTTAAGAGCGCGGCTCACCCCGCACGCAGAGTTTCTAAGGTTCAAGTGGGCATCATCACCAGAGTCAGACTCCATTCCATATGCCTCTGCTCGGGCTGGAGTGCCCACCCGCCCCCCCAAAAGGCTCCTTTGCACCGACCTGTGCCCCGTGCTAAGTTTGCTGAAGGTGGCCTTTCGGAGCAGGGCTGTTGGGGGAGCCTGTGCTCTGTGGGCACATCCCCTTAGACGCAGAGGCGACCTCTGGCCTGCGTGACAGTACAAGGGTGAGGTACGAGCTTCACAGATGTGAACTGGCAATTTCTGTCAACCTTCTCTGAAAACACACGTGTAACTGAAATTAAAACGGGCCCGCAATTTAAAGTGACTCTTAGGAACTCATCAGGAAAGTGGTCAAGCTGGGTGCTGGTTAGCAGTTCACCCCAAACCCGTGTCCTGCTCGCCCAGAAACACCACCATCACCAGGCTTTGCACCACCCAGAGCGCTGGCCGCCTCAGGAGGGAGCTGGAGGGGCTGCAGGTACGTACGGATTACCTGCGTCGGAGGCTCCCCGGAGCCTGGGCCGCCTTCACCAGCGCACCGACCCTGAGAGACCAAGGGACACGGCTCGGGGCTGACAGGGCATCACACCCTCAGCCCACCTGCCCCTTCAGCTCTGCCCTCCGCCCCCACCAGCTCCAGCCTGTCCTTCCGACAGCTGCCGAGGCGGCCGGGCTGTGCCTTCCTCTGGTTACGGTGCCATGGTCGCCCCCCACACAACCCTGTTCAAAGGACTCCTTCCTCGTCTCCTCCACCTACTGCAGCCTGGTTTCCCAGAGCGCCCACCCCCACCCCGAAACTGCCCTTGGAGGTCACCAGGCCACCTACCTGCCAACCCAGCTGGCCCTTGTTTATTAGACTTGGCCGAAGGCCCCAGGAGGGCAGAGGGCGTTGGCACAAGTGCCAGCTCCTGGCACAGAGCCCGGCGAGCATGGGCGCCAGAACCACGTGCTTGCTGCGTGAAGATGCTGCCGGGCCCTTCCACTCGCACCCCGTCCTCCTCCCTGCTCGGCACGGGACCCCCCCAGACCCAGGGAAGGCCTCCGTGGAGGGGGAACCGGGCAGAGGCTGCAGGGCCAGGAGCAGCTGGTCAGGCCGAGGAGGCAGGAGCGCCCAGGAGGCCCGACTGGACCGACAGTGGCCTCTGTTCTCCTTTGCCTTGTCCCCAGCTCTCCTAAAAGTCACCCTGGGCTGCAGAGGGAGTGCGAGCCCACCAGGAGCTGAGTGCTTGGGGTGCGGGGACAGCCGGGGTCACCCCGCGCTGGGCAAGGAAGACAGACACTTCCCATCACGTCCCCAAAGCAGCCCCGGAGGAGCGAGCGAGCCCTGAGAACACAGCCCCGACCCCGTCCGTCCCTGGCGTGGCTGCCGCTGGGACGCCCCGGACACGGCATTTCCCAGCAAGGCTCTAAACACACGCAGCACCGGTGCGTAGTAAATAATTTTTGTTTTCTTCCCGGCAAAAATGAACAACAATGGTGGGACCAGAAAGGCTCCCCGTTCACAGGAAATGCCGAGGGTGTCACCGCTCGCCGAGGGCTGTGTGAGGTCACGGGCGACAGCGGCCACGCTTGGTCACGCGCGCGGCCTCCCATTCAGCACAGCCAGCGGCTTTTTTGATAAACTGGTCCTTCTTGGGGGAGGGGGCCACGGGACTGGGAAAGCTGCCTATAAATCTTTAACAAAAGATCTGAAATGGGAATAGGAACTACATTCTTTCTCTCAATAGACAAAGCCCTCCCCATCAAGATATGCTTGTATTCTCAGACAAAACCTTCATGATAACATTAAAGCCATGAGAACCTGCTCTCTGTGGGAACGCTTGGCAGCCTGCAGTAACCCCGGATGAACGTAGCCAACCCAGCGGGGAACGTGGCACTACGCAGCCCCCTTGAGGGCCACAGAGCTGGAGGAGCCTTCCAGAGCCCCAGGAAGGTCGGAAGAAGGATTAAGAGAAAGAAGCTCAGGTGCCTGTTCCTGGGCCTCCCCCTTGGAACAGCAACCCCTGGTGTTCTGAGGGCGACGGGCCGGGCCCTGTGGGTGCCCGCGGGGGCTCCTGTGCAGCCCAAGCCCCTTCCCAGAGTCCAGGCACTCGCCCCGGGCTGGACCTGGGAGCCCAGAACTGAACACAGATGTCCCTCATCACAGCATGAAAGAGCAGGGATGGGTGACTGACGGTGCAGAGACCCGGAACCTGGGCACCGCGGGGACCAGTCCCGGTGACGTCATCAGTGCCACGGGGAGAGCCGTGTGACGCAGAGTTCGTTCGGTTTATGCATTAGGTGCTCCCTGCAGGTGGACTTTGGTGCCGAATGAGCTATTTCGGATGGAGAGGCAGTAGTCTGGAAATAGCACTTACCAAAGGCACCATTAGTCAAATTCCGGAAGGTTCCGAATGGCCTTTCTTCCGGTAAAATAAACATGCTCCGGCCCCTCATGTTGGCCCTGAGGCTGGGCTTAGTTTCCAGGGAGTAAACCGCCAGCCCCACTCGGGGGCTGCCCAGCACCTCGGTGGGAGCCCTGGTCCTATGCTGAAACGAGGAGGAGCCTCCAGGGCCCAGCAGGATGCCCTCGGCCAGATGCACGCAGGCACCGAGGCTCTGGAAAACCCGTGGGCGCCCCTCCTGCTCTGATGGGGCCTGGCTGCGGGGGTCTTTCTTCCCCCAGCCCCCAGGAGCACAGCCCACTGCAGACTGGAGCACCGGCCCCTCCCCGCCACCCACCCATCCCACACTCTTCAAAACAGATGCTGCACTAAGCAAGCGTGCCCAAAGCACGGGTGGGGGGAATGAGCCCGCCCCGAGCCCCGCGACGGCCACTCAGCACCCCGGCCCAGGCTGGCCCCTGTGCAAGGCCTGGACGCAGTGGCAGCCAAGGTCTCTCCCAACTCTGAGAGTCTGCGACCTGAATTAGGGTCGGTGGGAAAGAACCCAGCCACCACCCTATCTGCTGCGATTCACAGCTCTGGTTTTAATAACAAGTGGGCAGCAACACCCCCAAAGCTCCGGTGGTGCGAGGTTGTGGAGCACGCGCTAGGGTGGGGGGACCCGTCCTGCAGATGCCGGCCAACTTCCCTGGTGTGAGTCACTGCTCCCTCCGGCCGACCTCACGATACCTAAGCGAGGTCAGTGAACCAGGGTTTCAGAGAGACTTTGCACAACATCTCCACACGCAGACAAGACACACAGAGGTCACCTCCAAGGGCCGGGGACAGTGAAGTGTAGACAGATAGGTAGTTAGGCAGGTGAGTGTGTTACCTTCCTTGTCGACGCAATTCATCTGTAAGCGCGTAATTAACGTTTAAATAATGGATGTGCTCAGCCAAGGACAGACCCAGAGGATTCCTGGGAATTTAGGAGCTGGCTCCAGCACGCCCCTGGGCTGCAAGCAGCGGGGCCTTCAGGGTCTGGTCATTATATCCTACCTCCTGAAAACACTATTACATGAAAACTAACAAGTGCTTGGAAACGTAAAAAATTAAATTCTTACTAAACGTTGCTATTACCTTTATCAATAAAGATCTCGTGTATTTTTAAAAAACCTCTAACCCCATCTCCCTTTATCACATCTCGACCAAGCGCAGCAGGCGCAGCTCCTGAGGGGCAGGGGCGCTGAGAGACCAGTTCAAATCCCAGCTCCACCACTGACCTGACTCTGTGGGCCCCTCCTTCCTCACCTGCAAAAATCTGCAAGATAATGTCGTCTGCAGATCTGTATAGGGAGTAGGTCCCTGGAACAGCTGCTGCTGGCATCGTCACCACGGGGTCCGCACACCTCACTTCTAAGAGCGGGAAGCGGGAACCGACACCGTTAGCCCCGCTCTCCTCTCCTAGTTTGCTGCAGACTCAGGCCTGGCCTGCCCTCAACAAGAGGAGAGGCTTGAATTCTGATTCTACACTTTCTGGCCATGGACCCCTGGGCAAGCCACCTCCCTTCCTGAGCCCCAGCTCCCTCGGCACCGACGGCCTTGTCCAGGGCCCTGGGGAGGACCGACAGGTGACAGGCCACATCCCTGGGCCAGCGTGGGAGCCTCATTCACGAGCCCGTTTCGACACTGCCCTTCTGCTAGCACTGCCAGCAGCCCTCCACCCCACCCACCAGAAAAGGGTTCCAGGGGTGGTCAGGGAGTGTGCCAGCTCCACCCTTCTTCCCCTGGTCCTAGACAGCTTGCCTCCAGAACTTCCTCCTCTGCACGGCCACGGCCTCGCCACGCTGCAGCGCAGCAGGGCCCCAGAGCTGGTGACATGGGGACAGCCCGCGGTCGCCGTCCGGCTCCCCGTCCAGGCTCGGCTCTGAGCCTTCCTCCCGGCAGCCGGGCTCTTGGGGCTTCCGTGCCCTGGCCTGCGGTGCTGTCCTGCGTGGCACCCTCGGAACCCGCTGTGAAAGTGGGTGTCCTCCCCTTAAAGCTGGCCTGCCCTCCCCGAGGACAGGGGCTGCAGTGCCCCCACACGTGTAGCCTCACCGCCAGGGAAGGTGGAACGCGTAGGCCCAGAGACGCAGACGACCTGCAACGGCTGGGCCTGGCCCACCCTGCCCCAGGCCACACCACTGACGACCACCCCACCCCACGTGAAACCAACAGCACGACACACCTACCCTGCTCTTCAATTAGGTGGGATGACTAAAATTCATGAGAGGCACGTCAGGCCCCATTTATAAGTCATGAGTGTCAGATTACAGGGGGCCCGGCTGGTGCCTGGAAAAGCGCTTCAAACCCAGGTGGTGGCTGCGTCTACACAGACTGCATTTCCGGTCTGGCTGTGGTTAAACCCTGCTTTGCTGTCACAGTCTAGCCCGGAGAACGGTGAAGAAAGTGAGGACATATTCGAAGTCCGGAGACCGTGGGGAGGACCCGGGGACCAAAGGCCTCCGGCCAGGCCTGCAATGCAGGGCGGCAGCGAGAGGGGGCAGAGTTGGGCTCCCGGCTGAGGAAGAGGAAGAGCGAGTGGGCCTGCGGAGCAGCTGCTGGGCCCAGAACCCTGCCATCAAAGCAGGCAGCGACTCCCCCTAACCGTGCTGCGAAATGACAGCAAAATGCGAGGGTGCGTAAGTCTAGAGGGACTTTAAGGACATAAATAATTTGGTTGAAACTGATGAAGCCTCACACCCTCTCGCTAGGCTCGGTGCCCCCGCCCCTCCTGAGCGGAGCCTGTGTGGCCCGACCCTTGGCTGTGCTGACCTTCTGCGGGCCCAGGGGCAGGGCTCTTCCAGCCGCGGTCAACAGCCCAGCACGCAGGTGTCCGGCCCTGACCGGCTCAAACTGAGGCTTAAACGCTTTCAGTTTCTGCGCATTTTGCATTGTGTGCTACATACACCTCCATTTCGACTTGCAGATAAAGTACTTCTAACAATCACTCCCAATTCAACATGATGGGTGGCAGTCCTTCAGGTTTCTTTCTGTGATGTTTCCATCAGTTTACAAGCTGTAAGATACACCCCACATCCTCTCTCCACTTAAACTGGGGGCAAACAACCTATACTCACCTCAAGACAAACCCCATCCACATACGATTTACATAATTTATTGATATATGTGTATGCGTTTCGTGTAAGATTTAAATAGCTAGTTTTTTAATGACAAAATTACCATCATCTGGGAAATATTTTGCTGGTGGACACATCCTATACGGATTGCTTTTAAGAGCAAAGAGTAGGACCTCCCTGGTGGCGCAGTGGTTAAGAATCCGCCTGCCAGCCCAGGGGACACGGGTTCAAGCCCTGGTCCGGGAAGATCCCACCTGCCGCGGAGCAACTGAGCCTGTACACCACAACTACTGAGCCTGCGCTCTAGAGCCCACGAGCCACAACTACTGAACCCCGTGCGCCTAGAGCCCGTGCTCCACAACAAGAGAAGCCACCTCGATGAGAAGCCCGCGCACTGCAACGAAGAGTAGCCCCCGCTCGCCACAACTAAAGAAAGCCTACGCGCAGCAACAATGACCCAATGCAGCCAAAAAATAAATAAATAAAATTTTTTTAAAAGAACACTTCTAAAAACCATTCTTGCTTTACCACTGCTCGTGTGTGCAGTATTCACAAAGGGCAGAATCGCTCAGGTTTCTCTGTAAATCACCTCCTTGGAGTGGCATAGAAGGCCTCCTAGGATCTGGCCCACCAGGGGCCAGAGCTCCCTCAAACGGACTCTGCACCAAGCTCGTGCCACGCAGACTTAGTCCCAGCTTCCCTAACACACCACACTTCCCTCTACGCCTCTCCCTGCCATGCCGCTCCTGGAATGTGCCGACTCACCTTCGCTCACTGACTCCTACTTACTCTTTGCAACCAGGGGGCCCAGGGCCACGTCCTCCACACAGCTTCCCCATCCCCCGCCCCCTGTCTGTGCCCGGGGGTCGCCTCCTGTCCTGCTCCTGTTGTCCGCACGCTCCCCTTGGACAGGGCAGGCAGCGGCCTGTATTCTGATGCCCTTCCTACTCTTCCTCTCCAGACCATGAATCACAGCCTTGACCCCAGGCCCCGTGAGCACCGGGCACGGCCTCGGCGCCAGCGTGCTAGATGACCTCCCTCCAGGTCTTCCCTGACCTGGGGCCCTTCGATCGCTGGCATGAGGGCGCCGGCATCCCCACACCGACCCCCAACTGCACGCGGCTCCACCTGAAGCAGAAGCCTCAGGCTGCTCCCGCCCCCCCTGCACCTGGCACCACGCCCGGCACCCGGCAGGTAGGTGCTCAATAAGCGTTTGATGGAAGAACAACAGGCACAGGGCTCCTTGGGAAAAACGACTGCAGCTGACATTTCATTGTTTCTAAAATACAATGATCTGAAACACAAGGAAATCCAGACTTCCCAATGCAAACAAAACAGCCCTGCACAACAGTTTTTCAATTATCTCAGTCAAAATTCAGGAGACTTTGACAAACTCCTGCCTATGTATGGGTCCTCCCGGCATGCTGCCTGTGCTTTGGGGGGCACTGCGAGGGTCCCCCGGCCTGGGTGGGCGGTCACGTCAGGGCTCCCAGGCACCGACACACACGTGTGTCTGGAACTCTCGTCCACTGGAGAGAGCGGGCAGTCTGCCACCTCCCAGCCTGGGCCATGTGTCACCCTTCAGGCTTCCTTAGTCTCTCGTCAGCAGGAAATCCAGTTTTCAGTCAGATATTCTGTAAGGCCCATCCAGGGTTTTTTCACATTTGAAAAATGGGGGTAAAATATACATCATGTAAAAGTCACCACTCTCGCCACTTGTAGGTGCTGGGTTCAGTGACATCAGGGACATTCCCACTGCTGTTCAGCCACCCCCACTGTCCCCCCAGGACTGAAACTCTGTCCCCATTCACTCACTCCCCGTGCCCCTCCCCCGGGGCCCTCATGGAAGGGGAATCACACAGTCTTTGCCCTTTTTCATCTGTATTGCTTCACTTAGACTGAAAGTCTTTCAAGGCCCATCCTCCAGCCCTGTGGGCGGCACCTGCCCCCTCGCTCGATGGCACTCCGGGGGCAGGGGGACAACGAGGACAGAGTCCTGCGCTCTCTACACAGGGAAGGACCGACTGCTGGAGAATCGTCCCCCAAGTCCCAACGGGAGTAGCCTGAGCACCCTCCCCCAACACCAGGGGACCTGCCCCTACCCTCAGGCCTGCAGACAGGCAACCCAATATAAGCCTCAGGCTGAGCCAAGTGCCACGCAGGGCGGGCAGGTCCAGGGGAAACCCGTCCCCAGAGGGAGGGCCTTCTGATAACGTCCTCCAGGACTGTACAGCATCAGCTTCCAGCAATGCGAAAGGAACTGCTGGATGAGAAGCACAACAGAGAAACCCCCCACCACCTGGAGGAGGAGGACGGCCAAGCCTGGTCCAGTTTTCACTGAAAATGAAAAATGGAAGCATCAATGCAGAATTCAAACTCAAATACTCTGAGCTGTTCTCAGCCCAGCGACCGAATCCCCACACAGGGGAGGTTCCCACGCACTGAACAGCGGGGGCACGGAGGACGGGCTCAGAACCATACGCCTCAGGACCCCCCGCCCGCTGTGACAGCGAGGGTCCCCACATGTCACATCCCAGGCATGGGCCGGCAGCCTGAAAGCCTTGGGCCCCGGGGACTGCAAGGCCTGTGGGCATCGCCTCGGCTTGGGCAACGAAAGCAAACACAGTTACAAGCTGGGCGCTGTGTCCTTCCCCTGGGCTCTGGTCCCCAGAGCCACCACTCGCGCCTCGACCACTTGCCCATTTCCCGGGCCTTCTGGTATGTGGCCTCCAGACTCCTTGAGCTGTCCCTCTTTCAGGCGACATGGTGGCCTGATTCTCTGAAAATAGCCCGTAAGTGACGCAGCTTCGTGAAATCAAGGAGTGCCAGGTGTGTGTGTGTATATATATATATATATATATATATATATAGCTGATTCACTTGGCTATAAAGCAGAAACTAACACACCACTGTAAAGCAATTATACTCCAATAAAGATGTTAAAAAAAAAAAAAAAAACAGGAGTGCCAGGTGAACCAAAAAGGTATGCCTTAGGAATTCTTGTGGCACAAAGGGAACTGTTTGAGGGCAGTGAGGGGCTAGATCTGCTTTTACAAAACAGAAAGACCAACCAAGAGTGCCACCTGCAGAAGGCCCCCGGGGCGTCATGAGACACAAAGGGGATTCCTAGGAAGGCGGTGGGCACATCTGAGCTGCAGAAGTGCTGCAGAGTATAAAGCACACCTGTTGGAAGGTCCATGTTAGATGCGTTACGCAAAAGGTAACTCGCAACAGGTCACCTGTGGGCAGCATCGTGCTCACTCAAGGAGGCCACGGGGGACATGCGTTTTCACTTGGGATACAGCATGAACCTGCATTGCTCAATTCTCACCAAAGACTTGTGTTCCCGGGCGCTGCCCTGTGGATTTTGAACGCTAGCCTGAGTCAACAGCCCAAGAAGCCACTGGGCGGGCCGGGCTGTGACCTCTAACTCAGGGTGGGGTGAGGGGGCGGGGCTTGGCTTACGGGAGGGTGTTGATGCGGCGGGTGGGGCTGCCCCCGGGTCACATTCCCACTCTGCTGCTGCAGCAGCGCTGGCCTCGGTCAGTTTCCCTCAGCAATCCCGGGAGTGGAGGAAAATGACTAGCACTTAAGGCACTTCAACTTCAAATGTTTTCTTTAAGGCACGCTTTTAAAGGGTAGGTTTTTCCCACAGGAAGAAAAGGTGAGGTTCAAGTTGGGACAAATCATATCCTAGGAATCCTGATTCACAGTAAGCTAGGACAGAAAGTGGCAAAGTGTTTTAAGAAGAAAAACAGACATATACAAAATGAACAAAGTTTCACCCCTCCTGAAGGAGACAGACAAGACTAAACCTAACCTTCCGCATAAATAACCCTACAAACCACTTGGTCATTCCCAGGCCATCACGGCATCCCCGAGTATCATCAAGCAGATTTTGAGAAATCCGCGTCTCACTGTCAACTGAGAGACCACAGGACATTCCTCTATGACCCTCCTTTTCCCTCCAGGACACTTCCTGAACCAAGAAGGAAACAGCGGGCGGGGGTCTGCTTCCCAAGGGAAAAGGCTGTCTGGGAACAGACTGGGTCAGCCCAGGAGGGCGCCTGCCCCTCAGGGAGGTCTGCTCAGGGCTCTGGGCAGGCTGTTCCCAGACTCTCAGAAGGGACCCCACGCTCCCACTTGATCCCAACTCTGAGGCCAGATTCATCAGCTGCACCTGAGGGCACACACACATTAATATGTACACATGCATACACTATACACATGCACACATTATACACGTGCATGTGCACACACACATGCACACGTTATACCCATGCACACACGCACACACATGCACATATTATACACACGCGCACACACACGGCGTGCAAATGACGGGCACCTACCTCCAGTGCCAGGCATGCAGCAGGAGTTGGTCTGCAGAAGCTCCTGGGCAGCCCCTCCCTTGCCCTCAGACCACCGGCCCTGCAGGAAGCAGGCACGGATGCTGCTATGCCTGCTGGGGCCTCTGGGCCCCCAGCCCCCAGCATGTCACACCTTCACCCTCTTCTTCACCTCAAGTTTGTGGGTCTTACCAGAACCCCCTAGACACTAACAAAACAGCAGTTTTTATAGATGCCCCTCTGACCTCCTTTACCTGACGCTTTGAGCCTGAAGCCTAAGAACATAGTTTTACAGGCCCGTCCAAAAGCTGCAATGTTTGACGAACGGTGGGAATCCAGTGTGTAACAGACGTGGACTGTCAGGAAGCGGGAGAGATGACGGTGATGCTGAAGGCACCTGTGGCCAGCCCCGAGGTCAGCGGGAAGCCTCCTGTGAGGGCGGAGCCAAGGCGCGCCCCCACCCCGGGGCTGGTGGGGAGGACACAGCTTCGGCCTGGAGAGAAAGCCACAGGCTTTCTGCTCTGACCTGGACCTGGGTTCTCTACCTACCCTGGATGCTCTGCTGCTGCTGGAGGCTTATCGCGTGTGTCACACGTGTGGGAACCTCCTGACGAAGGCGCACGAAACCGGCTGCCTGCAGGGGCAGCACCAGGTGCTGCAGGGCAGGAGGGGTGGCAGTCTCACTACCGTGACCACTGAACTTGGTGAAAATGCTGTATATTCAAGAAAGCAGAACTGAAGTTTTTGTTTTGTTTTGTTTTGTTTTTGCGGTCCGCGGGCCTCTCACTGTTGTGGCCTCTCCCGTTGCGGAGCACAGGCTCCGGACGCGCAGACTCAGCGGCCATGGCTCACGGGCCCAGCCGCTCCGCGGCATGTGGGATCTTCCCGGACCGGGGCACGAACCCGTGTCCCCTGCATCGGCAGGCGGACTCCCAACCACTGCGCCACCAGGGAAGCCCAGAACTGAAGTTTTTAAAGGCACCCTCCCCTGCGAGGGAGGATGTGGAACCACGGCGGCTGCACTGGGCCTGTTCCGTGTTCTTCCCGAGCTCCCGGGTGGCAGTCGTGGGGCCGCTGGCCTGCAGTGTCTCCCACGAGAGGCGGGCGTTCCTCCCATGCGGTCTTCTGTCCCCTCTGAGGCCGACCAGAGGTCTCGGCCAATAGGACCAGAGAGGGAGGGCTGTCCTGGCGTCACACCCACCTCCTCCTCTGCTGTCACATGGGCCTTCCGTCCTCCACAGCCCAGCAACGTGGCATCACCTTCTAGCACTGAGGGATGGCACTGCTGCCGGTCCAGAGGCTCCGGCACAAGAGGTGCTCGTTGGAATCAGGGGCCCTCAATTCAGGTCCCAAACTGGCCGGACAAAAGCCTTCCTGTGGACGAGGCCCAAGAGTGCTGCGGTGTCCTTGGTGGCGGGGCACACACTTCACGCCAGGGGCCAGCAAACACAAACGGTTTACAGTGTTCCAATTTAAACTGCACTTACAGGCCTCCCTGGTGGCGCAGTGGTTAGAATCCGCCTGCCAATGCAGGGGACACGGGTTCGAGCCCTGGTCCGGGAAGCTCCCACATGCCACGGAGCAACTAAGCCCGTGAGCCACAACCACTGAGCCTGCGGGCCACAACTACTGGGCCCACACACCGCAACTACTGAAGCCTGCACGCCTAGAGCCCGTGCTCCGCAACAAGAGAAGCCACCACACTGCACCGTGTCAGGAACCAGGAATAGATATTGGTTTGGCAAAAGAACCATCTCATGAGAATGAAGTTACCTGGTTTGTCACCTGCAGAGCTCCCTGGCTGGTGGGTGCCCCAGGTAATGAGCTGCTCAGACCAGTTTAGGTTTTCTGACCTGTCATCAGCAGGGTTGCTCCTGCCCTGGGACCCCCGGAACCGCTGGAAAGAGGAATGAATGATCCGGCCTCCTCCAAGGGCGTGTGCAGAGCCCAGGCGTGTGGCTGAGGCTGGCTCCCCGGTACCTACCCCACCACCGCGGCCTGAGCTCACAGACGGACCACGGAAGTTAACTCTAACCTAAATACGGATCCCAGCTGTCATCCTCACCGCCAGGCGATAGGAACCTGGGAAGAGATGGTGGGGTTTCAAAGCGGCCGCCAGGAGACGGGCTCCTGAAGTACCCACACCCGTCCGGCAAGGGCTCCGACCTTCGGAAGGAGCCGTTTCGATTCCAGCGACACCCTCAATTATGAAAAGAATTATTCCAACCAAATAGAAAATACAGATTCTAACAAAGCCACTACCCTTCAGTATGCCACAAAATTACCAAGTGAATCCCAGACGACTTGAGATGAGCGGCCACGGGCTGGGACGCCCGCCACTGGGGAGAACCACGCAGGGGGGATGTGGCAGGACCTTCCCAGAAGCAGGGGAAGGGAACCTGCTGGCGGGTGAGGTACACCCTGACGCCCCCCTGATGGGGCCCAGCACCCAAAGCTGTCAGGATCTCCATGGTCTCAGAACCAAGACCACGTGGGGCTCCGTTCCCTCCCGATTAGAGTGTGTGCTTCACCTCCCGGAGGAGGACTCAGAATTCAGTGTCTCCCCCGTGAAGTGGAGCCAGCAGGGAGGGGACGAGCTCCCCACCTCGGTGCCTGCTGGGGACAACAGGAGCACGTGGGAACCGGTCATGATTCCCGGGGCCTGCACACTCCGTGTATCCCCCGAGCACCACCTTGCAGCGACCACCCCCTGCCCCCATCTATCCTCCCACCGGGTGGCTGTGGGGTGGAGGGCACCCCATCTCCCAGCCTGTGACCCCCCTGGTCCTCAACGCAGCGGACTTGAAATGCAGATGGAGGGAGGGGCCAGGCCGAGGGCTGGGGATTTAAGCTGAAACCACTGACCTCCCTCAGCTCTGCTCACCGCGCAGCCCACCTGCCACAGCAAGCAGAGAAACGGGCTCTATTCGCGGATGGCCTTAAGACCACAAACCAGAAAGGTCTGTAACAAACAGTGAAACCTACAGCTTCCACTGCCAGGATGCTGAAGCTGAAACACAGGCCAGACACTTCAAGGTTTAGACACACCCAACTTCCCCCCGGTGGGCTCCCCCAAGGCAGGTGGACCAGCCCTCCCAGCCTCTGCTTCCTCACGTGGGATGGTGACTAATGCTGTCTCCATAGTACTTATGTGTGTGCTCATCTGAGTGGCTGGGCATCTCTAACGGAGACTGGCCACATCCGCTTAAAGGGCAAACACACGCAACTGGAACGAGAGGCCATGCATATCAGGTCCGTTTGGGGTGGGCACTGACTAGTTCCCTAGTTCCCCACAGGCTTTCTGTGTCCTACACGCCAGCAGGTCCAGAGGCCTCGTGTGCCCGGGTCGGGGCAGGCCGTCCGGGACCGAGGAAACCAGGAGTCCGGGCTTTGACGAGGCCACGTGGACATGTCTGGCATCTAAGGCGTGTCACTCGTCCCTTCCTTCCTTCCACACACACACAGTGAGCTTCCCCTGGGCACGGGCCACTAGGTGAGCCCGTCTGAACCTGCCCTGAAAGGGGGCAGGGCAGGGTGGGGACCTGCAGGAACAGTGACAGGACGACGGCGCTGCGGGCGCTGCTCGGAGCCTCCCCGGGGGTGGAGGACACGCACACGCTGACCACAAGAGCCTGGCCCGGGGACGGGCTGCGCGTCATCACATCTAAACCGCCACTCACCGCAGAAGCGTCGAGCAAGACAGGATCATCCCTCGGACAGAACTAGACGCCCAAGGGCGTCATATCTGATAAAGGACTTTTTAATAAAGAACTCTTGCAACTCATTAAGAAGACAACCTGACTGAAGTATCGGCAAAAAACGTGAACACACACTTCATCTAAGATACACGAATACCCACTAAGCACATGGAAAGCTGCTGAGCATCAATATTCATTAGGGAAACACAAATGCTGTCAAGGATGTGGAGGCTGGAGGGAACGGTCTCCTCCTATAAAGGAACCCTGGCACTTACCGTACAGCCAGCCGCCCACTCCGAGGTCTCTACTCATGAGAGATGAAACACAGGTCCACACAGAGCCTTGCAGGTGATGCTCAGAGCAGCTTTATTTAAAACAGCCCCCAAATGGAAACAATCCAAATGTCCATCAGCTGGTGAATGAATAGAGAAAGGGGGGTGGGCCCACTCAGTGGACTAGTAGTCAGTGCAGCAGGATGGCTGGCTCAACCACAAAAGCACTGCAGAAACCAGCCCATGGACTGTGTGATGCTGTTTATACGAATTTCAGAAAGGGCAAAACTATGACAGAGGCAGGCGGGTGGTGACGGGGGGTGTCAAGGTGGACTGACGTGAGGGGCCACTAGGGAGCCTCCTGGGACAACGAAAATATTCCTGGTCTTAACTGTGGTGTTGGTTCCAACTACAGACATGACATCTGTCTATCAAGGGGATCAAACTGTCCATGCTGAGTGGGAGAATACTGTTTCAGCTTTAATAATTATTAATATACAAAATCCAATAATAAACACCACACCTCTGGGCGTGACAGACAACTTTAAGAAGCTCTGACTCAGATCAGAAAATTCTGATTACTGTGTTGCCCCTAAGAGTATAATGAAAGTACAACCCTGCGAAACACACTGGCCATCTGTTGTCTGCTCGCAATCCAAGCCCATCTAGGAACAACTCTCATTAAGCATCATTCCTTTAACCTATGCAAACAGCCTCTGTCCACAGTCCTGCTCTGCCCATGACCATGACCTGTGCAGTGTTTAGGGTCAATGACAAGGGTCACCTTCATGCCCTTTGGGTCACGGCCGCCTGTGATGACAATCCTCCCTCTTTCCATCATCATTTCTGGATGTTTATATGGAACAGACGTACCTGCGACTTTCAAAAGCTACATTTAATGTCTAGCCTACGTATCATATAATGAAATATATAATGCGTATTACCCTGGAATATCTAAAATAGATACAAGTCTCATGTAATACACGAAATACTCAAAACCAAACAATGAAGTGTGAGTTGTGTGGCAATTGAGACTCACAACCTGTAAAGTGTGAACGTTCCAAGGAGCTGTGTTGGTGCCAGGGTTTTGAGCCATAATACACATAACTTATCACCAAGGAAATGTGGAGATAAGAGCTCCCAAATCTCTGCCTATTGTATCAACTTATTTCTCAGTAATCAGAGGTTCTGAATTCTATATGTCACCATAACCATGGTGAGATGATCTAAAAGTTAAATAGTGGTGCCTGCCTCTGACCCCCTGAGCCTATCAGCCACACGGCTTTCATTAAGGCCTCAGCCCACAAACCCACAGCCCTGCGCATCAAAGGGACAAAATAAATGCTTGGTAAGATTAAGTGCCACCGGATGTACCCCATCCTGAAGTCTGGCCACAAAGGTGGTCTCCAAGCCTCTCGCCACACTGCCGCCCTGGAGCCGCCCACCCTGAGAGGCCTCCCCAGCCCGCCCGGGAGGAGGTGCCCCAGCCTCTGGGGGCCGGCATCTCACCCCAGCTCTTCTCCTCTCAGCAAAGGTGGGTCACTCCCCCACCTCCAGCACGAGGACTGAGCCGCACGGGGACAGACATGGCGCCCTGTCTGCCCCCAGTGGCCTGGCACATGTGGGCACCCGAGGAAGGTGAGCAGGGTAAAGGAGAGGTGATCAACACACGGATGAAAGAACAAAGAGTGGCCCACGCGGTGCACGCTCCACCACCCCCAACTCTCCAGAAAAGGTTCTTAACTCATCCGGGCCACGGGCAGCCTTCTCAGGCCTCATATTTTTAAACATGAAAAATAAAACACCCGGGATGCCAAAGGGAAAACATGTTGAAACACAGCAACCTAAACACTGAGAGGGACGAGCCTGCTCCTTTATTAAGGTGCCTGACAAGACAGGTACGGCACCTGCTGTGCTGTGAAATGCCCGAGTACATCTGCCTGCAGAGTGCCCTGACGCCAGCGCGGGGGCCCATTCATAACTGAAGGAGCCGCAGGCTTCTCTAACTGATCTGCAGCACGCTGGGCCTTTTAGCCTGTGCTCTCTGAGCAAGAAACATTTTACCATGTTCAGAGAAACTTTCCTGTAACAGCCAAAATAAATAGATTTTTAAAATATTTTACTAGGCACATGTGGAATTCTAGAATGAAACATGCTTCTAAATAGTTTGGCCCCTTATCCAGTTGGAAAATTACAGATTTTAAAACTTCCTTAGACAACGGGGAAAATTAAATACCCTGGTCACATTTTTAGGGCCTAAGGCACCCCCGGTGGTAATCTGGAAGGGATGCCAGCGTTTTCATATACCAGGCTTAGTAATGCTAACCTGAGTGTAACCTCTGAGAATCCGAGTATTTCTGGAAATACCCATCATTCAGCCACCTAAAGTCCACAGTAAACTCAGATTTAAGTCGATAATAACAACAATATGATGATAGTAAAACAAAACAAACACACACAGCATTCTTTGGTGTTTTCTACAGCCAGGCCCTGTTCTGAGCGCGTGCGTGTCTCCTGCCCAACAACCCGGGCTGGTCTGCGACTGACTTTGCTTCACGAAGAAGGAGCAAGGGGCAGCGGGGTTCAAGGGCTCGCCCGGCTGGTGGCCACGTCTGGAGGCACCTCGGGGGAGGTGAGCACACGCTGGGCCGGAGCTTGGGGACGCCACACACGCCCGAACGCCCAACCACCAGCTGGCCGGGGCCCCTGACTCCACGAGAGCATCCGAGGACCTCCTCCCCCACCCCCACCCCCACCAGGGGACACGGGAAAGCCCATCGGAGGAGGCTGAAGGGAGAGGAGGCCGGGACAGCCGTCAGCCAGCATACGGTGCTCCGCGGGCCGACACTCACCGGCGTGAGGCCCGGGGCCAGGACCCCGTGGAAGCCCAGGCGGCACTTACCGATCTGCAGCAGGATCGGCGTGACCAGCGCCGTCTCCATGGCGTAACAGAACTCCCTGCCAAACATGACGGCCCCGTGCATCACCCACAGGCGCACGGGGATGCGGTCTATGGACCCCTCGCTGACGGTCTCGTCGTGCGTCTCCGCCTCCGCACTCCCCGGCTTCTGCAGGTCCGGCAGGGGCACCGGCAACTCCTGAACTTGCAGAGATTCTGAGTCGGCATTCTGCGGAGCCATTTTCATTACCACCAAAAATATATATATATATATATATATATATATATATTTACTCTATCTATATAAATAATTCTGTCATATATCTTTAAGGATAAATTAAGACGTCTTCTCTTTCTGCTTCAGTGTGTTCCTCCAGCAAGTAATAATACTTATATTCCTCTTTGTACAAACAGGTATCTCGAAACTTCTCACAGTCAGATGAGACACGCAGCAGAACAGAACGATTTTTGGTTGGGTTAAACATATGGCTTGCTGGTTTACTGTGAATTAGAGTTAAAAATCCATAAATGCCATTCAGTTAATACCAGTTTCATCATCATTACTGAAGAAGTGCTGAAACTCCTTTCCTTGCTACAGAGAGGCGGGCAGGTGACACACAGAGGAAGGCCGCCGTCGCTCCCCATCGAGGGGCTGGTTGATCTGCAAGAGAGGAAAAGCCCTGCCCGGTCAGACGGGGCCCCGGGCCTCCCACCCCGGGATCTGGGTGCCCCGCACGTGGGGCTGGTCCTCCGCCTCTCGGAGACCATGGGATTCCGCTCCCTGGTGCTTACCCTAGGTCATCTGCGGAGAAAACAAAACCCAATTTTTAGAAGAACAACATTTTCCTGCATGGAATCAATTGTGGGGGCAGGATAGAGACGGGACAACAAAGGGAGAAAGGGAGACGGAATGAGAGCTCAGCGCTTATGCTCCTGGGCAGTGACAGCCCGCTGGGTGCGGGGACCCCGCCCAGGGAAGGGGCAGGTGGGAGGCTCAGAGTCCACCCTGAGGCGCTGGATGCCTGTTGTGGGCTGTCTACAGTCCTTGACCTGTTTGTTATGAAGCTTTTTGCTAATGAAATGAAAGAGTGCCTCTCCGGGAAAAAAACATATGTGCAACGTGTGCCAAACACTGAGTACCACGTTGAGGGGCTTGAAGACCCCCACCCGCACAGGACATTCCATGGGGCCCTGGAACCCGTCCCTCAATCCTATGTTTCCACCATCCCGGTACCTATGACCCAGCTTTGTGACGCTGTCTCTACCTGGATGAACACACCACTACCAAGTGTCGATTGCCGAGAACCTAACTAGAAATGTCCCCTTAGAAAGGTTTTAGGAAAGCAACCATCTGCCCTGTGCAAGGCCAGAGCAAGCATGCAGTAACACCCTTGCTCTTCTGCACATGGCCTTCCGACGCGGCTTCCGTTCAACCTGAGGTGATATCACACAAAATGTGATTTTACATTAAGGTAGATCGGTAGCTGAGGTCTTACCGAAAATTTTCAACAACTGTTTTAAATAAAAATATTTCTGGTTAATATTCACTTACCCCAAGATGATCTTAACTCCTTCTCCTCTCCTCCCCAGAAAGGACCAGAAATCAAGGGGTGGCCTTCGCCGAGTGCCTTCCTCAGAGAGCCCTGGAAGTGATGGCGGGTCCCCGGCCTGACTGCTGGCACCGCTGAGCTGCTACCCTGGGGGTCCGGAACCCCAGCCTCACTAACCCACCACGCTGGGGTCTCCTCATGCTCTCTTTCCTTCAGCCCAAACTTCCCAGGGAATCACAGGTCCAAGTGATCCTACCTACATATTTGCTTCTTAGGCCCCAAGTTTAATGACAATTCCAAACTGCAGCCTTCACCTGAGATTTCTATCACGTTTAAAAATGTCCTCTACTGTATAATCAGTATCTGGATTAAAACCAGTGTTTCCAGGCTTCCCCGGTGGCGCAGTGGTTAAGAATCCACCTCCCGATGCAGGGGACACGGGTTCGAGCCCTGGTCCGGGAAGATCCCACACGCCGCAGAGCAACTAAACCCGTGCACCACAACTACTGAGCCTGTGCTCTAGAACCCGTGAGGCACAACTACTGAGCCTATGTGCCACAACTACTAAAGCCCGCGCGCCTAGAGCCCGTGCTCTGCAACAAGAGAAGCCACAGCAATGAGAAGCCCGCGCACCGCAATGAAGAGTAGCTCCCACTCGCCGCAACTAGAGAAAGCCCGCGCGCAGCAACAAAGACCCAACGCAGCCAAAAATAAATGAATGAATGAATTTATTTGAGGGGAAAAAAAGTGTTTCCAAACTGGCACCCTGCTACAATCTTTTCACAAACATTATCATGAAACTCTCTCGCATATACAATGTAAACAAAGCGGTATTAAAACAGAACACCCGGCGCGAACACCCGCCAGCACCGTACGGTCCTCATTCCAACCCTGCCCTTCCAGTGATCCCCGTCCTGAGACAAAAATCTCAGGACCTTTCCTTGAGTCAACCTGTCACTCTTACACCAAAACAGGGTCAATGGTTTTAAATGCCTTTTTCCACGAGATAAGATGGGTCGTTTCTATGTGAAGACAGAGTATCCAGATGTGTCTTTAAAACCTCTATTGACTGACCAGCCGAACGACTGTGACTAGTTTTCTCAGAAACCCTAAGGACTTAACTATAATCATCAAACCCTTCAGTTCTGTCCCATCACCCCTCGTACCACTGTGTATCTATCCTGAGACTCAGGCCCCAAATACAGCAAACTCTCCTAAGAGTCGTTTCAGCAACGGCTAAAAATTAGGCAATAGAGCTCTGTAATAGTGCACTCAAATTATTTTAAGGCCATGGGTCTCACCCGGGGCCAACCTGCACCCTTGGGGACCCTACCCTGGGTGATGCCTGGAGATGTTTTTGGTCGTCACGACTGGGGTAAGGGTTGCTGCTGAGGCTCACGGGTGGAGGTCAGGGATGCGCTCAGCGCCCTGCAGCGGCCAGGGTGCCTCCCCAGCAGAGCATGATTGTTCCCTAAGGTTATTATTAGACAGGAAAAAGGTTCTCCTAAAAATGCTGAAACCCTTCTCACACTCTGAATCAATCAGCTAGCCCAGAAGCTGCAAACTCAACTTCACTTTGAGTTGAAGTGAACTCACTTCCCTTTGTTTTCCTAAACCAGCCTCTGCTCAAAGCAGAACAGGAAGCGCAGGTGAGTCCAAGGCACTGGCTCCCCGAGGAGGGGTGGCGTCTAGTGTCAGGTTTATAAGCAGGAAGAGGTGCAACCTGTTCCCTCCCAGTCGATCACCTAGGCCACAGGTGATGGCATTTCCTGGTATTTATTTGCAAAGAGAAGGTGGGTAAGAGCCGGCGAGGGGCCACAAAGGAAGCCCAGACGGCCGCCTGGCCTCCATCATGCTCAGGCTCTGGGTTCCAACCCCAGGCCTAAGGCTGCACTTGCTGAAGGGCCTGCAGAATCGGCTAAAGATGGCTAAGCAAGAAGTCTTGATTTTACTGGGAAAGCCAAGGAGGTAGAGACTGAACCCTTGGGGAGCAAAGGGCCCTGCGTCCTTAGGAAAGCCACACGCCAACAGACCACCAGGTCAGTGCAAGTGTGTCCCCTCTACAAGGCAAAGCAAGTCACTACACCCGAGTCCCAAGTCACCACACCCGAGTCCCTCATGTTTGGGGTTCCCACCAAATTTCTAAGAATGGTCCAACAGTGGCCTCTGGAAAGAACGTGAGGGAGAGGGAGGGAGCCCCTGGGTGGACGCCTCCACTCGCAGGACTTCTCCAGGGTAGGGTGACCGTCTCCCTCACAGCCAGGGGTGGGCACAGCTGCCTAACCTGTCTGCTTCACACTCGGCATCCTGCTGGCCAGTCTGGTGGCCCAGGGACTGTGCACTTCCAGACGTACCCACGGGTCCCACTTTAACCCCGGCCACAAGCACCGTGTTCTCAAATGGGGAGCCTGGCTGGGGCGGGGCTGTGACCTGTTGGGGGGCTCGTCCAGCATCCAGATCCTGCCCTGACGCTGTTTCTGGCGGCGGGGGGCAGAGGGAAGAACTCAGCCTTCAGGGCAGGAGGGCCCTCCACCCTCGCTGTGCCCCGTTTTCCCAATGGCCGTGCAGTTGTCTCGACATGATTTATTTACAAGTCCACTCCCAGCACTTGGAGATTTCTCCCGTATCATCTCACACTGACTCCGTCTGCACTGGGTCTATATGTCTCGGTTCGTTCCCTGTTCTCTCCGTCCCGCAAGCCCGTCTGCCCGCACCCAGCAAGGCACTATGCAAGGACAGAGCCGCCAGTAGGTCCTGAGGTCTGGGGAGCCACTTCCCTCTCGTAGCTTCTCTTCCCAGAGCTCTCCTTTTCACTCCTGCCTTTTTATTTGCAAGAGCTTTATGAGTGTGTGACCTTTAAGAGCTTGACTAGCTCTGGGGTGGGGTGGGGGGGATATTGGTATTTTCAGCGAGATTCCACTGATTTTATAAATTAGCCGAGGGAGAACTGCCATCCTTAGGGCAGTCTCTCCATGCATGTATCCAAGTCCACCCCAGTGCCTTTCGGGAGGATGTCAAAATCTTCCTTCTACAGTTTTGCACATTTCTTGTTAAGTTTCTTCCTAATTATTTTATCTTTTTTGTGGCCACTGTAGATGGGATTCTCTCTTCCTTTGTATTTTCCAACTGGTTGGTTTGCATATGTGACGGGGAGGAGTGCTTGTTCATTTCCTCAGGTATAATTTACACACGGTGAAAAGGTACCATTCAATCAGTTTTGACTAATTTATCTGGAGACACAGAACATTTCCAATGCCCTGGAAAGTCCATGTGAGTCCTTTCCCATCTAGTGAATGCTAGCGATTTTTATACTTTAATTTGATAACCTAGTTCTTTAACTGAGTGAAAATGGGGGAAAGGGAGACTATAACCAAATAACAGCAAATCTAACCATTACCAAGATGCATCTAGTCCCCCGCTTATCTGGAGAACTGGACTCGCCCCCAGCCCACCCCCCGCCCAGTCTGAACTAAGCACAGCACCTGCTCGGGGCGTGGGACAGGGACCCGGGGGCACGCGTGCACCTTTCCCGGGCTCTGAAGGCCTTCCCTTTATAGCCTCCCACCCTTACTCTGTCTTGAGGGCCCCTCCCCACCAGCGCTCTGCTCTGCCCGAAAAGGGAAGGAGGGCAGCTCTGAGAAGAAAAGGAAGGCGTGAGTGGGGTAAGGACGCCTGCGCTCAGGGTGTCACCACGCCCAGGGGACCGATCGGATACCACAAAACCAGATTTGCTGCTCGTGACATGGTGCCGTGAAGCAATCTTACAGCAGGCAAACTGTTTTCTTTAAGGAAGCTATTTCATACAAAGGCTGGTGTTGTTAACTATATAATATCTAAAGCCATGAAAATGCTCTCTTCTGAAGCACCTAATGTAAAAAAATGCCCAAGCTAAAGGACAACACACTGAAGCAATTTAAGGCGGATTAGCCTGCTCCTTCCCGAAAGCACTGGCAGCTGTGTATTCCTAAGGGCCTCCTCTTGAGCTGTTGAAAAGTGTGGAGAAGTTTACCTTGTGACCTATTCTGGTGTCTGCTCTTCAAAGAACCCAGACAACCTCTGAGACGGGTTTCGCTCTGGAGCCTGCTGCAGGGCCTGCCGGGCTGTCACTGACAACAATTTGGTTATGATTCGCAGGTGCACTGAGACAAGTGAAACTACAACTGTTCCAATCAACAACTTCCCCTACTGTCCTGTTTCTAATTTAAGGGTAACTGATGCCAAAACACGTGACTTCCTACAATTTGCTGTGTGGAAATGCTGGCTGTGTCACGTCATCAGAAAGTTAACTGCAGAATAATTTTTGACAGGCAACCCCAGCTTCAGTTACAGTGAAGAGGCTACATGACAATCACAATACGCCATGTGAATGCGGTAACGAAGGGCAGTGACCCACATGTGCTGGAAAATGGACGGAGAGGGGTTAACGTACGTTTGTTCCCTTCACGGGCCCCCACGTGCAGGCGTGCGTGCAGCGTTCCGGGCGCGCGAGACGGGCGGCGCGTGCTGCGCAGTGCCTGGTGGTTTTGTGCACGCACCATTTAATACAGGCATCTCTACCCTCGAAAAATCCACTACAACTGCTAGTATCTTCATAAGACAACGCCAACTATTAGCCTCAGCTGAGCCCATCTAACTTTCCTAACTTTCCGCAGCACACAACACTAACCTAGGATGACACAGAAGCCGGGGAAACCAGACAAACAGCTGCATATCACACAGAAGACCAGCTTTTGGACCAAGAGTTAAAAAGGTATAAAATCAAATCAAGCAAGGTCAAAGTATCCTTGATAAGAATGAAAAAACATTCTGGTAAATTTGTTTATAAAGTTATTTCCTCTTGGGACTTCCCTGGTGGTCCAGTGGTTAAGAATCTGCCTACCGGGCTTCCCTGGTGGCGCAGTGGTTGAGAGTCCGCCTGCCGCTGCAGGGGACACGGGTTCGTGCCCCGGTCTGGGAAGATCCCACATGCCGCGGAGCGGCTAGGCCCGTGAGCCATGGCTGCTGGGCCTGCGCGTCCAGAGCCTGTGCTCCGCAACGGGAGAGGCCACAGCAGTGAGAAGCCCACGTAATGCAAAAAAAAAAAAAAAAAAAAAAAAAGAATCTGCCTACCAAGGCAGGAGACGCCGGTTCGATCCCTGGTCAGTGAACTAAGATCCCACATGCCGCGGGGCAACTAAGCCTGTGCACCACAACTACTGAGCCTGTGCTCCAGAGCCCACGAGCCACAACTACTGAACCCATGTGCTACAACTACTGAAACCTGCGTGCCTAGAGCCTGTGCTCCGCAACGAGAAGCCACCATGATGAGAAGCCCCCGCTCGCCGCAACTAGAGAAAGCCCGCAAGCAGCAACAAAGACCCAACGCAGCCAAAAACAAACAAACAAATAAATAAATTTATATTAAAAAAAAAAAAGAAAGATGGGCCAAAGACCTGAACAGACACCTCACCAAAGAGGACACGGAGATGGCAGATAAGCACCTGAAAGATGCTGCATATCATCTGATATCAGGGAAATGCAAATTAAAACAATAAGATACCACTTTACACCTATTAGAATGGCCGAAGTCCAGAACACTGACACCAGCAAATGCAGGTGAGGATGTGGAGCAACAGGAACTCTCGTTCATTGCTGGTGGGAATGCAGAACGGTGCAGCCACTTTGGAAGATAGTTTGGTGGCTTCTTCCAAAACTAAACACACTCTTACCATGCGATCCAGCCATCGTGCTCCTTGGTATTTGCCCAAAGGAGCTGAAAACTTAGGTCCACACAAAAACCTGCACATGGATGTTTATAGCAGCTTTATTCATAATGTCCCAAACTTGGAAACAACCAAGATGTCCTGCAGTAGGTGAATCAATAAGTACATCAATGAAATAGTATCCAGCACTAAAAAGAAATGAGCCATCAAACCATGAAAAGCCATGGAGAAGCCTTAAATGCACATTACTAAGTGAAAGAAGCCAATCTGAGAAAGCTACATGCTATAGGATTCCGACTACATGACATTCTGGAAAAGGCAAAACTACGGAAACAGTAAATGGATCAGTGGTTGCCACCCCCAGTGTGTGTGGCGTGAGGGTGGAAAGAATGCATAAGCAGAGCACAGATTTTTAGGGCAGTGAAACTACCACTATCTAATGGTAGATACACGGCATTACACATGTGCCCAAACCCAAGAATGTACACCACCAAGAGCGACCTTAAGGTCAACTCTGGTCTCTTGAGGATTAGGACGTGTCAATGTAGGATCAACCATTTACCGAACACACCACGCTGGCGGGGGGAAGCTGATAATGGGGGAGGCTGTGTGTGTCTGAGGATGGGGGTTTACAGGAGGAACTCTGTGCTTTACGCTAAATTTTGCTGTGAACCTAAAACTGTTCTAAAAAATAAAGTTTATTTTTTTTAAATGTTGTGTCCTTACATTAGAAAAACAGAAGACACAGTCAAAAACATCTGACCAGAAAGGCATTAAGAGGTGGTCATGCCATGACTTGGGGACCCTTTCTCACACCTTAAATTATCCAGTTGCGAATTGACCTGCCTCAGGTATTATGTGTGTCGCGTGCAGAAACCCAGGTTGGTTTCCTGTGATCACTCACTCAAATGTGCCTCTAGTCTAGCGTATTTGGGCTAAAGAATTATAAAATTAACATAGACTTAAACTAGACATGTTTAACACACAGCTCAACATCCATGTGGATTAGTGTGTGCTCTGGTCTCAACGTCTGTGTCCCCCTCAGATACACACATTGAAAGCCTAACCTCCAAGGTGATGGATTAGGAGGCGGGGCCTCCAGGAGGTGACCAGGTTATGAGGGAGGAGCCCTGTGAATGAGATCAGTGCTCTTAGGAGACCCCAGAGACATCTATGAACCAGGAAGCAGGCCCCCTAAGACAGACTTCCCCCGTCTATGTATTCTGTTATGGTAGCCAAATGGACTGAGACACTGAATCTGTCTGGAACAAGTAGATTCCTGGGTTCCACCTCGGCCCACCGAAACAGAACTCTGGGGAAGGGCCCAAGAACCTGTAGGCCACTGGCTGCAGGCACATCGCCGGCCGTGCCCCCTTCACTCTCAAGGGTCCCGGCTGGACAGAGCACTGCCCCTCTAGATAGAAATGACCAAAAGCTGATCTATGACTTAACTCTTCATAACCCAGCCTTTGAGCGTTCTGTGTCACAAGACCTAGTAGTCAAAGACACTTCAGAAACCGAACATGACCCACGTCAGACCTGACGCCCCTTTTGATTTGTGCTCCTTTCGATCAGTCTGCTGTGAAGTTGGGGGAGGGGGGGACAAGGAGGGATGTGACTGTGTGTGTTCTTGTGCGTGTGTATGTGTGTCTGTCAAATATTCGGAGTATTAAGAGACTGAACGGAAGGAAATCTGGAAAGGGGCCCCAGGGAGCGAGGGGATGGAACTACTGCTACACTGTTAACAAGTCGGTCCAATTAAAGTGCCTCCCAAGGGATGAGTAGCCCAGCATGAGCAGGGGCAGCCCAGACCCGGGCACCGCAGGCATCAAGCGCGCTTCTCCTGGGCCTCTCTTCTGTTGACTACACAGCCCAGCCCTGCACCCTGGTCCCTCCCCGGACAGTGCCCGGTCTCTTCAACCAGAGGGCACCCTGCAAGGCAGGTGACGGCTCTCGGCACACACCACACCCACTGTGAGCTCTCAGAGTGGGGGACTCAGCCCCTCTTGTGTGTCTGCAGGACAGACAGTCCCGGTTGTCAAGGTCCTGGCAGCGTGGCATCCTTGGACGTGGCCTGGGCCCTTGCTTTTCCTTCAGGTGCCGTCAGACCCGGGGGGCACCCAACACCAGCATCCCAACCTTTCTCCCACCCAGGCACCCCGGGGAAGGGAGAAGGCGCTCCCTGCAGGAGGTAAGTGGGCCTGGGCCGCCCATCCACTCGCTGACAACAGGGGCCAACCGAGGAGCAGCTCAGGTCACACTGGGTGGGCACAGGTACCCGGATGGCTTTATAATAATGAATTGGTAAGCACGGAAGGCAGAGGACCAGGCTAAGCATGATTACTCCGTTCAAAAAAGAAAACCAATTTTTAGACATCCCTCCCCCTTTAGAGAGAAGAGCAGGATAATCACAGAGCTCAAGGAAAATCCACTTCTCTTCTGAATAGGAAGCAGAAACCAGCGTGTAAATGCCAATGAATAGTAGAGATCATTTTTTATGCTCCTTTAAACTGGCATACTGCAATTTAAGTAAACTTTCAAAATACACACTCTACTTCAGAACTATTTGTTAACAGTCACCCCCCACCCCACCCCCAGATAGATCACAGCATCTCACAACGTCATGCCTATGTGGGATTCTTCAGGAATCACCGTCTTTAATGAGACAGGACACAAGAGCAGTGGCTCGCAGTTGGGGTTTACATGTGGCGCACCCCAAACCATCGCCGTCCTGCCTGTCGGGGGTCCCGGGGCCCTGTGTAGAGCCAACACATCTAACACGTCTAAGCAGACTTGTGCCCGAGCAGCTGGGAGGCCTGCGCTGGCCCTGCCTCCTCAGAGGTAATTTGTAGGCATCAAAAGGGCTTCCGCCAGCCCTGGGCTTCCTGGTCCCCAGGACGGCAGGAGGACCACCTCTGATTCCCCGACCCGGCCAACATCTGTGACCCCGAGGGCGGGCAGAGAGCAGGATGGGATGCAGGGGCTCAGATGGACCTAAAGAACAAGTGAGGTCACATCTAAACCAGAGGGGAAGAGCCTCGGCCCACGGTGCTCCCTGCAGAGGGTCTGGCAGGCACGCTCGAGCCCATCCGTGTACGCCCAGCACGCTGGGTGAACCTGGGCCATCTGCGCACCCACAGCGGTGAAGCGCGTTAGGGGCAGAGCCCTCCTGGAAGGGTACCAAGAGGCTCCCGAGAACAATGACCCTCCAGTTGTGAAGCAACCGGCCAAGGGCGGGGCGCTGATGGAAAGGATGCCAGGCAGCTTGACTCTCTCCACTCCCAGGGCCTTGGGTTTTCTCTGACAGCACACCCAACTCCAGAAGCCCCTTTTTCATCCAAAAAGGGAACATCAGAATTGCCAACAGAGCCACGAACTCCTACCAAGAATTCCTAGGACCTCTAGGGACAGGGCACGGCTGCAGGTCCCTCATGGTCGCAGCCCTGCGCAGACACGGAGGACTGCATCATCTCTTAGGAAAGGAACCTACAGCAGGATGAGGGGGTGAGTGGCGTGGAGCTCATGACCAGCACCAGGGAGCCAGCGCCCCCCTTCCTGACTCCAGTACAGAAGGAGCAAGGAAGGCTCGGCTCTCTTCCACCAGACAACCTCGGGGGAGCCCCGCTCAGCTCTGAGGCCAGGTGCGTGGGAACCCCCTGCCCCGCCCCCCCACCGCACAGAGAGCACCATACAGGACTCCTTCTGCCCCGGGGGCAGGGCCGCTGCCGCTCCGGACCATCTAAAAGCACAGTGTCGGGTTAAAATAAGCAGAAAGGCAAACTCTAGTGACAGCTTACATGACAGAAAACGCGTTTAATATTGGATCCTATCAAAGCACGTACTATCTACCCTACTTCCTAAAACTGAGAGGGCACGGCATTAGGATGGAAATCAAGCACGCTCCCAAACAGAATATCCGTCTTCACCTTCTACTAAAGCAAACTGTTACCGACACATGAAGGAAAGCAACGCCTAGCATCCAACACTCAGAAAGCTCATCTAGGAGGAAATTACACTGAAACAAGGACAAACTGCTTTGTCCCCAAAGAAAACATTCTCTGCAACAGTTACCTTCTTTGAAAAATACAGAAAGACCTGCTCACCTAACTTTTCACCTCTGACCTTTACATGGTTTTCCTTCATTTGCACAATCAGGTGAGTAGGAGGTTTTTTGTTTTCTAATTAAAAAGCTGCCAGGTTTTTTTTCTTCCCCTTCCTCTGAATGCTTCTAGCATCAATTTGCTAGTTTAAGCCGCTCAGGTCAGAATGAAGCTTTGGCTACCATGGAAACAGCAGCAAGCTTTTAAACTGGGCGGCTCCTGGAACCCCAGCTAGCCTAGGAAAACTGAGCTTCAGGATCCACCTAAAATGCCAAGTGGGCAGCCACTTCCAACAGTTCTAGGAGAGACTAGTATCTCTCCAAACCTCTCATTACTTCATCTAAGGCGCAGGGCCAGGTACCAATAAAGGCAGGCTCTGTCATCCACGATATGGAAGAGACAGGCAAGCTGCCTGAGGAGGCTTGTAACGACCAAATGGTACTTTTAAAAAATGAAAAGAAAGATTCCTCACTTTACATACATATAATCAAGAACGAGGAATTCCCTGGCGGTCCAGTGGTTAGGCCTCAGCACTTTCACGGCTGTGGGCCCGGGTTCAATCCCTGCTCGGGGAACTAAGATCCCGCAAGCCTCAAGGCACGGCCAAAACAAAAAGGAAAAAGAATAGACCTCAAAGACAGGGGTATAATTAAGGGATACCACTAAAGACTGCTGAGATGTAATGAACCCTTCTGATGGTACTTACATGGGATATCAAATCAAAGCAGTTTCCAGACTCTCCGTGTGCCCTAAGGCAAAAAAGGATGCAGTGCTACAAAAGGAGAACTGGAGACAACTCAACTGTCTAACAATATGGGATTATGTGAATTACGATCCATGTGTCAGGTAAACACAAAATGTCAATGTTTTTAAAGACAGGAAGTATGAAATATATTTGAGGACTGTTAAAATCAAAACTAGTTTTTTTTTTTTAAAGGTAACATTTTGGTGAATGAAGGGAACATACACAGCTTTAGTCTGGGGTTAAATTCATTCTTACTCTCTGAGACCATAAAAACAAACAACAGGGGCTTCCCTGGTGGTGCAGTGGTTAAGAATCCGCCTGCCAATGCAGGGGACACGGGTTCGAGCCCTGGTCCGGGAAGATCCCACATGCCACGGAGCAACTAAGCCCATGCGCCACAACTACCGAGCCTGCGCTCTAGAGCCTGCGAGCCACAACTACTGAGCCCGTGTGCCACAATTACTGAAGCCCATGCGCCTAGAGCCCGTGCTCTGTAACGAGAAGCCACCGCAATCAGAAGCCCGCACACCGCAATCAAGAATAGCCCCACCTCGTCGCAATTAGAGAAAGCCCGCGTGCAGCAACAAAGACCCAATGCAGCCAAAGATAAATAAAAATAAAATAAATTAAAACACCACCACCACCACCACCACCACCACCACCCAGCATTCTGCAGTCACCGCCCCGACCCTTGCACACCTGAACGTGGCTGAAGGTCAGGGCTCCACACAGGGGGGATGAGTCATGCCTGCACCATTTACAGGAGAGCCTGGAACCTTCTGAGCTACCAAGAACATGGTCTAAAGCCACACTGCAGACCTTGTGAAGTCTCTGCACCCTTCAAAAACCCTCCCACCAACTCATGGTCACCTACAGTCGGTTTTACCCGGAGGGAGGTGCGGTCCAAGGACAGTCCCCATCGGGGAGCCCCTGCACTGGGCCTCAGGCCCACTGCAGGCAGGGGACAGGGGAAGGCAAGGCAGTGGCTTCCTCAGCCCAACTCAGGGAACCGGCTGGAGTGCACAGGACAGCTCCCACAAAGGGGCAGGGGGCAGGAGGGAGCTTCCCGAATGGCGTCAATCAGACTGCAAGCTCACAGAATCTTTCCCCCCGCCCACAGAGAGGAGTAACCCCTTCACCTGCAGGGCCCCCGATGTTCTGTGAGGAAGAAACCCAGTTTGGTACCTGAATCCCCCTGCCGCCTGGAAAGGTCAGCTATTCAGAACCAGCGCTTTCCTGGGATCCCGGAAGCTGAAGTGCCCAAAGTAAGCCGTACTATCACCTGTGCAATTAACCATGACAGTCCCGGCTCCATCAAAAATGACTTCTTAAAAACTGCAGTGCTTTCAGCATGTATAAAAAGCCTTAGGACATAAATACCCTTTGATCTTGCAATTCTGCTCTTTGGAACTCTTTGGAAAGCAAAGCCCTGTACGGGGATGCTGATTACACCACTGAGAAACCTGCAAGTGTCCAAAAAAGATCTGGTCACATAAAGTAAGGCAGATCCTGACACAAAGTCCACATTGTGGGATTACCTGTTGACATGGAAACATGCCTAAAATTAGGTACAACAAAGCAGATTATAGCCCTTTTGGCTCTCTGAGCAGCACCATGGCGGGTGGAAAGAACAAGCGCCTTACGAAAGGCGGTAAAAAGGGAGCGAAGAAGAAAGTGGTTGGCCCATTTTCTAAGAAAGATTAGTATGATGTGAAAGCACCAGCTGTGTTCAATATAAGAAATATTGGGGAAACACGAGTCACGAGAACTCAAGGAACCAAAACCGCATCTGTTGACCTCAAGGGTCGTGTGTTTGAAGTGAGCCTTGCTGATCTGCAGAATGATGAAGTTGCATTTAGAAAATTCAAGCTTATTACTGAAGATGTTCGGGGTAAAAACTCCCTGACTAATTTCCATGGCATGGATCTTACGATCTTACGATCTTACCCGTGACAAAATGTGCTCCACGGTAAAAAAAAAAAATGGCAGACCATGATTGAAGCTCATGTTGATGTCAAGACTACAGATGGTTATTTGCTTCGTCTATTCTGTGTGGGTTTTACTAAAAAACGCAACAATCAGATTCGGAAGACCTCTTATGCCCGGCACCAGCAGGTCCGCCAGATGCGCAAGAGGATGATGGAAATCGTGACCTGAGAGGTGCAGACAAATGACTTGAAAGAGGTGGTCAATAAATTGATTCCAGACGCATTGGAAAAGACACAGAAAAGGCCTGCCAGTCTATTTATCCACTCCATGATGTCTCTGTTAGAAAAGTAAAAATGCTAAAGAAGCCCAAGTATGAATTGGGGAAAACTCATGGGGCTACATGGTGAAGGTAGTAGTTCTGGAAAAGCTACTGGGGATGAGACAGGTGCTAAAGTTGAACGAGCTAATGGATATGAGCCACCAGTCCAAGAATCTTGTTTAAAAATCAGACTTTTAATGGTGACAAATAAATGTGGCGGTGGGGCGGGGAGCAGATTATAAATCAAGTACACATTATGGTCCCATTAAGTGTTTTTTTTAAAGGCACGGATGCAGAGAAAAAGGTATTCTGAGTGATTCATCATTTTATCTATCTATCTATCTATCTATCTAGACTTATTGCTTCTGTAGAACCCCAAACTATTTTTTAATTTTAAAAAAAGTAACAGATTTTTCTGGTTGCCCTATCCAAACATCACATAGGATCTTGATATGTGGAGTGACATCCAGGAGTGTTCTACACGAAGATGAATCTCAGACGGCCTAGACAGTGCAGAGAGGTTTGCGACGCCGCGCAGCCTGAGCGGGTTGGATGGGGGGAGGAGGGGCAGGGGTGGCAGGTGTGAAAAGCCACCTGTGGACTCACTGAGCTGCCGGCAGGTCCACGGAAAGCTGGTATGGACTCGAAACTCATCACCAAGAAGCATCTCAGAAGCTTTCCCCAATCTGACACCAGCAATAAAGTGACTCAAGACTGTTCTATAACCGCACCCAGGAGCACAGCATATCCCTCCCAAACAACCTGGTACATGGAGGCTATTCCTCCCTCCTGTGTCCCCGGCAAGGCCCTTCACTCGGTGGCTACTCCAGCTTCCAATCACAACCACGGGGCTTTTCATTCGGTAACACCTATGGCCCCACTTGGAGCTCAGATTCAGCTCTGCTTTATTTAGCCTTCTCCCCACTGGACTGGCGTCAGACACCCACCCCTAGCTGCACCACCACCTACTTTGTTCATCACAGATTTGCCCACAATGCACTGCACTCAGGGGTACTCATGGTCAGCCTCGACTACCAGCAAGGAGTCAGGGTCAACTCTTTTCTCTCCAGACCAAGAGTGGCTGGCAAGACAGAAAAGCCCTGCAGCAAGGTCTGAAGCAGGTCCACTTTGGATTGAGGAGCTCTATTTCTTGTCCAGGGGTTACAAAGCATCTTCCCCTGCCTGCAGCCCAGAGGGCACCAGACTCCCCAGGCCCAAGGCTGCAAACACCAACAAGCCCCTTTTCTTTCCCATTCATTAACCATGGGTGCTGACACCCCAGGACTAAGCACTACCCTCCGTCTGGGGGCTGCCTCCTGCGGAGCTGAGAACACAGCCAACACACAGCAGAGGGGGCTTCCCTGGTGGCACCGTGGTTACTAACCCGCCTGCCAATGCAGGGGATACAGGTTCGAGCCCTGGCCTGGGAAGATCCCACATGCCACGGAGCAACTAAGCCCACGCACCACAGGACTGAGCCTGCACTCTAGAGCCCTCGCACCACAACTCCTGAGCCTGTGTGCCACAACTACTGAGCTCGCGTGCCTAGAGCCCGTGCTCCACAACAAGAGAAGCCACCGCAATGAGAAGCCCGCGCACCGCAACAAAGAGTAGCCCCAGGGCTTCCCTGGTGGCGCAGTGGTTGAGAGTCTGCCTGCCGATGCAGGGGACACGGGTTCGTGCCCCGGTCGGGGAAGATCCCACATGCCACAGAGCAGCTGGGCCTGTGAGCCATGGCCGCTGAGCCTGCGCGTCCGGAGCCTGTGCTCCGCAATGGGAGAGGCCACAGCGGTGAGAGGCCCGCATACCGCAAAAAAAAAAAAAAAGAGTAGCCCCAGCTCGCCGCAACTAGAGAGAGCACGCGTGCAGCAAAGAAGACCCAACACAGCCAAGAATAAATAAATGAATAAATAAATTTATTTTAAAAAAAAACACACACAGCAGCGGGAAATAGAGTCTGAGCCCGAAAGGAGGCCCAGAATTCCCAGGCACCTGCCATCCAGGTGAGCGCCAGCACCGGTGGAAGGGCTAGGCGGTTCCAAGCACACCTAACACAAGGGCCAGAAGTACATATGCTGCCTTCTGCAAAACGATACCCCATACCACCAGTGCACATCCACACAGGGGCTGCCAAATGTGGCTACAAGTGCCTCCTTCCACCGTTCTGGGGGGCGAGCAAGCTCCACCAGGCTCCCCCACCTGGGGGCCTGATGCTGACGCAAGTCCAGTGGTGACTGGAATGTAAATATGGTCAGGAAGCCACAGGTAAGACCATAAATACAAAGAATGACCACCGATATCGCCCAAAGAGCAATACCTTTCCACTAAGCTGGACAAAAGTTCATGAGAGGGAAGCACAAGAGTATTTAAAACCCGGGGAAATAGTTAAAATCAAGCCTCCCTGGGCACAATGGAATCCTCAAATACATAAACATACTGTATCTAGTTTATGTAAACTCCACATGACAGTATGACCTGAACGTGTATTACAGTCACCGCATGTGCCTGTAAGATGAGAGGGATCAAAACAGATTGGATTTTACCTCTGCTGAAAACAAAAGATAATGCTCTTAGACGTCACTGCTTTTCAACGCAGCACTCACTTCCCATCCACGAATCAGTTACACTGTACCCTGGACTCCCACCCCCCCACACACACACACCCCTCCCTCAGGTCAGCCCGGCACAGCGTCCCGACACCAGGACCTGTGTTTCTTTCAACCTCTCAAAACAGGCGTTAAATTTAAGAACGCACAGCACTGACCACAGGACCTTACTGCTCACGATGACTCTCCAGATGTTATCAAACATAAACGAAAGGCACCGCTTCCTCATTGTAAATAAGCTTGTCTTCCTATCCGGATTTTTTCTGTGTATATGTGTTCTACCAATTGACTACTTTTGCAGTTTTAATCCTACTTTATCTCTTCTACTTTGTTTTGTGTAAAAGGGGAAAAATGAAAAGCTGGAATCCCTCCATAAATAAATAAATAGATAGACAGGTAGATAAGTAGATTGGTTGATTTAAGAGGTACAGAGTTTCCACTGGGGGAGAAAAAGTTGTTCAGGAGATGTAGAGTGCTTGAGAGACGCCTAGAAAATGACCTGGAGAGTTATGTGAGCAAGAAATCAGATTTTCCCCTGTAGAAGCTCCGTGCGTCCCCCAAACAATTCGGCCAACCATCAGTGTTTTAAACGTGGATGCTGAACCCACAGGGACGCTGGGGCGTGGGCAGGGATGAACCCCTGTGTGACCGCGGGGAGGCAGCAGGAAGACCCAGGACACACACTGCCTCCCGGCCCCCCTCAGGCCACGGCAGCTCCGTGTGCAGCTCAGGGGGTGAGTCACGAGGGAGGGACAGAGGCAGACAGAGAGACAGAGACAAAGGAGGAACCTCGGAGTCGGCTGACCCAGGAGGAAGTGCTCGGTGCTGACTGAGACCTCCGCAGGGCAGGGCACCACGGGCTCCCTCCTCGGGCAGGGCAGGGCCACTCGGGCCCATGCGATGAGTGACGGGCGCCACCTCACATGTCCCCACCTCCAGCCCCCAGGCCAGCCCACCTGAGTCCCCTCTGCCCGCACCGGCCCGGCCCCGCACCCTCACCGGGCTCCCAGCTCCCGGTAACTACGTTTTAAACTCGCTTCCGGACCTCTGTCTCCAGTCTTTGTCCACCCACCCTCCCACCAGCCACGCTCGAGTCCCCACATCTGTCCCTGTGCCCAAGCTGCAGGACCCACTTCCGGACTCACCTCTGCCCACCCGTGCCTGCACCCAACACTTGCTCCTGGACCACCAGGCGGGGGTGTGGACATGGGGCCCCCTGGCACCGTCCTGTCCCCAGGAAGCACCCCACGTCCAATCCACCCAGTCCAAAGTCGAGCGGGGCTGCCAGGTAGGGGAAACGGGCTCTGGAGAAGACCCAGAAGTGGTTCCTTTTACTGACAAACAACACCCTCAGGAAAGCTCTTTATTTAAGTTTACTCTCAGTGTGCTTTCCTTTAGACCTGAAACCTCGTGACCACTCATAAATAATACCACCTACTGCACATTCTTGTTATTTATATCACTTTTTCTTTCCTGCACGCTGTTAAGTCTTTGAAGACTGCATGGCGAGGCCAGTTTTCCCTCTGGAAGAAGGCACCTCCACTTTTAAAGGGACAATTCATAAAAAGTGAGGGCTCCGAGTACAAACGTCCGCATTCCTAAAAAGCCTGCCCATCATAAAATTAGTAACACCCGAACGTATTACAAAACCAGCTCCGCGAGCCAGGTCTCCCCTGTCCCAGCGCACGCCAGCAACAAACAAAAAACACAAGGATAAAGACCTCTTTACAAGAAGAGCCAACACGATTCCATCTGTTAACAAAAAGTAACTGTTGCGTTAAAGGTTGCAAGTTCAAACACAATCTGGCCATTGTAAGCAGTGCCTCAGTTTATCAATGTAACAATGACTCTCTTTCAAAGATTGATAAAGCTCTCAGCAAATAACTCGCCCTCCAGCATTTTTAAGATACTTCGCAGGATAAATATTAGCTTGGGACTTGCCTACATGAGAAGTGAAAGCTGCCAAAGAAGCAGTTTTACAAAGAAAAAAAGAAGGAACAGCAGCAACCGGAGGGGAGCAAGCCACCCTGCCCCGGGCCCCTGGGCCCCTGCCCACCCTTCCTGGGCCCCTGACAGGTACTCTGTCTGCAAACCACCCCGGCAGACAGAAAGGACCGGAAAAATGGAGTCAATTAAAAGAAGAGATTTTAAGATGACTGTTGGGATGAAAGTGAACAAGGAGCGTTACAGCTTAAGTTTGATTTAAACTTAATTTCTTGACAGAAGGTAGGTCACCTGGGTGGCCAAATGCAGGCAGCCAAGGGAGGGTGGGCCACCACGACGCCCAGGGGCCCCGGTCGGTCAGCACCCCCATGGCCAAGTCGGGTGGGCGCGCGGCACAGCTGTGCGGCCAATTCCCACGACTGGATCCAGATGTTCCTCACTCTGACTTCCCCCGGGGGGGCTGTTAGCTTAAAACTCGGCAGGAACTGGATGCAAACTCACAACAGCGGCCGCAGCACAGGGGACAAGGGATCACCAGGGGACGCAAAAGGCTCCCCGGAAGCAGGTGGCTCAGGGAGTGGCTGCAAAAGGGGTCGGACGGAAGACTCAGCCGGGGTCCCAGAGACCTGGACCCCCCACATCCTGGCTCCCCAGATGCCATGCTCCTTCCGAGACAGTAGCAGGGCAGGCTCAAGAGTCTCAGCATCCCACGAGTTAGCTCAAAACGCTCCAGAAACAAGCTGAGCTTCTGAACTCGACGGCAGGAAATGGTGCAGAGATGTGGATGCCAAGCCGCTGGTAACAGCTGTGACTCGGACACTCTGCCTGCGGATCCCACACCTGGAGGTGGCGGCCACACCGGCACACGGTTTGGGGGATGGAATAATAATGCCATGATGCATCGTGCAGAATAATGCAATGATGTGGAATAACGCTGCTGCTACAGGGCTGTGAAGCAGGATGGGCACCCCTGATTACATTCGGAGAAGACTGTGCTGAAAACTCCCTGGCGAATGGAACCCTTTGTTCGCCTCCATTGCAGAGGATGCGCTGTTCATGTACTTAGTCCTAAAGGACACAAATCACCAAAACAACCGGGAACCGGCTAACTGAGAAGTTAAGTTTGGTTTGAATGGCCCAGAAGAATAAAAAACTAATCTAATAATGATGACGCTGTCAGTTTTCTGAGGATTTTTACCCAGAACGGTCACTAAGAAAGATAAATATTTATTAGTAAAACAATTCAGGTTAAGGGTCCTACTCAGTTATCAGAGCCAAGTGCAGCCCCTCTCTGTCAAGGACAGTCCCGACCGCCGACCCACAGCCCTGCCTCCTGCACAGCACGTGCCCCACCACTAGGATGACCCGTGAGGACGTGTGTGAACGGGTGCTGGAGAGACGTCTAGGTGAGGGCTTCCCTCTGACCCTCCCACTCCCACTTTCAGGTGCCTTGATGGGAGGCGCCCTGGCCTAGACCGCGCGGTATCCTGTGTCCGCTGTCTGCGCTGCCTGCCCCCCAGCAGCCACGGGGCACGGGGCTTCCATCCAGATTAGGAGGGTTCGCTCCCTCCACCGTGACCCGCCCTACCCCTCCGTGGGGACACCCACGAGTGGACGGCACAGCCCAGCGGGCAGGCCTGGGAGGGGGTCAGGCGTGCTGTCCAGAGCCCCAAGGCAGACCGAGGGCCTGCAGGGCTGGGAGGGCAAGAGCTCGGAATTCACCCAGGTGGGCCATGGGGCTTCAAGGAGCCTGGAGCACATGTGAGGACGGACACGAAGCTCCTCTGGAAGGAGGACAGGAATCCACAGTCCTTGGGCTCCAGGTCAGAGACGGCGGTGGCTCAGAGGAGCCGGACATGGTGCTGCCCTTTCCCCACCCTCAAAGGAGAAATGGGGCCGGGAGGCCAGGGGCGCCCAGCGACAGCGACAGAGACACCGGCCCCTCCTGCCCCCCCAGGTGCCCCCCTACCGGGGCTTCCTCAAAGTTCTGAAACCTGGCTGTCTGTCCTGAACGGACCTGGAGGAGGGCTCTGTGAACTCGCAACAGCCCGATGTGCGTGCTCACCTGTCTCGACAAGAAGCATCTACAGGTGTGCCACATCCCATGCAACCTGTGCCCAGTGACACAGTTCCCTTTAGCCTGTGGCCCCTCTTCCCTCCCTAGGCTGCCCTGCCCCCACTGGGGGCAGCACTCTCGCCCCCCTCCCCCGCTGACTTTCCAGGCCCCTTGCTCCTCTGTCCCCAGCACAAGGCGTAGCCAGACCGAGGGGCACCTTGGACACCGTCTCGGCTCAGCTCTCCTGGTACCCCGCCCTCACATCTCCCCTCTGCTGTCCCTCTGCTCTCGCCCTCCTCGCCCTCCAGAGCAGCCAACTTCACCCCTCATCGCCCAAGGCCCAGGCTGCACGCAACAGACGACCTCCTTCCCTGTGGAGGTGGCTATGCCTTGGAGCCTGAACGAGCGGCCACAGGTCTGGGGCCTGCGCTAGTCTCCTTCCCTCCTAAGGCTCCAGGGTTACTGTTTTGTCTGGCCGCCTGGAAGTGGCACAAGCTGGATGAGGCCGGAATGAGAGGTGGCAGAACAGGGTCTGCACAAGTTCCGATGGGGGCGGGGCCTGGTGCAGGGGGCCCGGGTCCGGCTCTGCGTGGAACCAGCACCGGGCGGCCAGCAGGCATTTCTGGCCAGGCTGCAGGTACAGGGGATCATCGGTAAACCACCCAACCACCCGAGCTCTGCTACTTTACAGCTTGCTACATCCGAACTCCGCACCTCACCACTAAACGACCCTGCACGTCCTGAGCCGCACGCAGAGCCTTCTGGGGGGGCGACGGGGCGAGCCTAGGACCCCCAAGGGCATCAAGAGCCTCTATGCGGAGAAAAGCTGGGGGCACTTGGCACTTCTCCCCGTGGGGAGCCAGCAGCAGTCCCCCCGAGCAGGCCAGTGTCTAAGGTCACAGGAGCCGTCCCCGCCCCCAAGTTCTGGACCTCCCCCCCACCCCACCCCCGCTTCCCGTCCACTGCCCAGGGACACACGGGAGAGGCAGGCAGCACGGAACGAACACAAACGAGGAAGCCTACGAGATCTCCGCTTCTCCAGAAGCCCCAGGTCAACACTGCTCCCAACTCTTCCTACACTTTTAGGGGGACCCCGGGGCCACGGGACAAAGGGCAGCAAAGGGGCTTCAGTCCCCTCAGCGCACAGCTATAGGGATTCTTCCATGACGACCGCTCAGTCGCTTAAAGGCACAGAAGAGGGCTTCCCTGGTGGCGCAGTGGTTGAGAGTCCGCCTGCCGATGCAGGGGATGCGGGTTCGTGCCCCGGTCCGGGAAGATCCCACATGCCGCGGAGCGGCTGGGCCCGTGAGCCATGGCCGCTGAGCCTGCGCGTCCGGAGCCTGTGCTCCGCAATGGGAGAGGCCACAACAGTGAGAGGCCCGCATACCGCAAAAAAAAAAAAAAAAAAAAAAAAAAAAAAGGCACAGAAGAGGGAGGGCAACGCAGACCCGGACTTGCCCCCCAGTCGAGACCCGAGATGCAGAGTGGTTCCAACCCCGACAGCAACATGAAGTCAGTGTGCAGGCGGATGGCACAAAGGCGACAGTGCCTGGTGGTCCAGCACCACAGTCCGTGCCAGCCACGCACGTGTCCATGTGTCTACGCGAGGCAGAACCTCCACTGTACAAGCCACACACGTGCTGCTTGGACCCTGTGCCCGTTACCAAGGTTGAGAAAGTCAGCCGTGGGACGTCTCTGTGTGGTCTTCACAGCACAGCCTTGCCTTAACAAGGGCTGAGGTCACACTGCCTTCCCCGGCTTTTGACAACAGCTATATAAGCACTTGCTGTACCCTGAGATTCAGTGATGACAGTGACCTACTGCAGTTCAATCGTGAAAATGCTGAGGTGTGTGAACTACGAAGACCCCAGGAGATCTCGCAGTCACAGGGGGAGGTGAGAGGCACGGAGCGCGGGCCCCAACGAGGCCGGCTGGCCGCAGCGACAAAAGGGGCAGGTGCTGGCTTTAGAGGCGGGCGGAGGGGCCCGGCAGGCGCCAGCCAGCTCCCGGCATACCCCATCATCCCGGGATGGAAAGTTGGCCGGGGCTGGTGAGGACGTCTGGTGTCTATAAAAATATTCCTCCCGGGGGAGCCTCTGGAAACAGAGACTCCGAGATACTTTCATTCTTTTCCTTATTTGCCGCTCTGAAAAATAAGCCGTTCTTCCTATTCTGAAATGGAATACGGGTCAAAACCTTCTACAGTGAATAGCGACCCAAAGAAAAAGGTCACCAGATCCAAAATATTTCTCGTTTGGCCAGTGGCCCAAAGTAACTCTATTCTGTTTATTTGGTTTCTCTCCTGGGGGATAAAAACCTAATCCAATGTACCAAATTGGCCCCTGTCCGGCTAAGTTCTGTAAAGAGGCTGAGATGCAGGAAGCTTCTCGCTCCCTCTGGCGGGTCCTCCTGGACGCTGACCCCTCCCCAGCCCAGGGACTCCTCTGTGACCCCACGGGGCCTCACACGGGAGAAAGCAAGTGCCCACTTCGCCGTGTCTCTCCTGGGCCTTCACCCAACGCACCGGCCCCCAGCGAGGCCAACTCTGGAGAACGCGTGACTGGAAAGGCCTGAGAAGAACCAGAAACGGAGCTGAGAGTGGGGCTCAGGGTCAGCGTGGCTCCCCAGCAGGGTTCCTTCCACCACCCAGGCCGGCTCCCTCCACCGCCCGCGTCTCACCATCTCCAGCGAGGGAGAAGGAAGCGCGAGTCCCTGCCTTCACCCCGGGTCCTCAGCCCGAGAGCTTCTGCAACAGCAGCCGCTGTGACCACACCCGACACCCAAAATCTCAACAGGCCTTCCTGGGTCACGACCCCACTTATCACTCCGAGCTGAGGGCCACAGCCTCACGCCACGGCCGGTCCCTGCCTGGGCTGCAATACCGGCAGTTACCCACGTCTGTTCAACCTTCACTTGAAGCATCGCTGAGTGCCCCCTCCAGGCTGACAGGCCCTGTGCTCGGCCCAGACCACAGCGTGTCCCATTTTTCCGCAGAGGGACACAATACAGAGGACTGGACACACACTCCCAGGGTGTAAATCCCACCCGAACAGCTGGTCTTTAAACTCCTGCGCGTCTGCATGTCCTGCGGTGCACATCTGTGCCCACGTTCACTGAAGGTGTTTCCCGAGGACCTGCACACCCCCAGGAGCAAGGCCAGCAAGGCGAGGGGGAGAGGGAGAGGCAGCGTCAGGACGCACGCTGAAGGCCCAGGACGGAGGCTGGTACACAACGCTCAAGAGGCAGAGGAAGGAGCAACTGAACGCACAGGTTCGGTCACACTTCCTGAGGCCCACCCGAGGGAGCCCAGGATGTGTGCAAACGTGAGAGGGTTTAGTCTTCCCCAAACAGTCCCTGAAGATGCTCCATCAGGAGTTTTAGCAACGCTTCTAGAACCAGTGAGGGGGCTTTTCTCCCTCTGACGTCAGTCCACAAGCAGGGGGTCCACAAGACACTGCTTCTCAGGACACATATGAAGGCTGTCAGCCAGAAGAGGCAGTGGGGAGGGAGGGCGTGAGGGGGTCACATGGAGGGAGGGCCATGGGGGGCACTTCGGGCCCCCCTTCTGGGCATCTCCTGAGCGAGAGCTGCCTCAAAGGCACAAGGGAGACAGGCTTGGCTCCAGCCCCTTGGCAGCCCCTGGGCTGGGGCCCCAACACCTCCACTTGTGCCCCCTTCCCAGCCCCCAGGGAGGCGGGAGTCTGAGCTCACGGTCCCTCTGCTTCCAGCTCCCTAGCAGAAAGATGGGACTCGGGGACCAGACAAGGAGGAACGACGGTGGCTTACAGCAAATGCCCCTCTGGGCCCCTGGGAAGCTTCCCGGCGGGGAGCCCCGTGCGCTCACTGCAAACAGACCAAGGCAGATCAAGGTACGAGCATGCAGGGCTGCAGACATACCTTTTGCTGAATCTGGAAAAACGCCTCTGAAGTACATTCTCTACCTAAGCCACCTTAAATCCTCTCCAGAATAAGGCAAATATAAGCCAAATAAGTTACAGCTGAAAAGCAAGCGCTTCCCCATTGAGGCACAATGAACACAGTAGTAAACTGCATTAACCTGCACCTGACAGGGCTCCTGCCCCCGCCCTGGACCGCTAACCCACAGGCGAACTGCCCGTGTCTGCAGCCAGCCAGGAGGCTCCCGCGGTCCCTTAGCAGCAGCCCTCCCCTCCACACCGCTGTCTTCCACCTTGTGCACACCTGCCCCCAGCAAAACAGAAGTCACTGCCCTTTGCAAACTGCTCACACCTGCGAGCGGCCAGCGCCACCGAGGTACCTCCCCCGCCAGCTGCAGGGGGCGGGGCGCTCCTCGTGATGCTGTAGGGCTCCGCCTTCAGTATCCATCACCCTACACTAAGAATGCCAGAACAGCAAAGCTGCAAACCAGGTCCCAAGACCACTGCCCGAGCTGAGGAGGAAGCCACTGTCCTCTCCAGGCCGCAAGCACCGTCCCTCCTCTCCCACTTCCATGAGCTCGGATCCCGCTTAAAACCACACATGGAGAGAGCACTGTCATCACAGGGGAAAGGCCTGCAGGAAGCCCGTAATAGACAAGCTACAAACTCAGCACACCTCACTCTCCCCTCAAGACTAATTTTAACAAGGAGAAGATATAACCACAGCTACAAACCTTCCCTTGGGGATACAGTTTACAGCATCATGACTCAGCTGCCCTGACGGCCAGACAGGTGTGGTCACCTGGGTGTGTCATGGGTGTTTTCACCAATGAGCCACCATCAAACAGTGTTAGGAGAGCTGGGGACACCCTCCCCGGCCTCCCTCCTCCAAGGCCCTCCAAGCCCCCTGAGCCCCCTGACCACCCCGGGGCTGGCCCCCTTGTTAACCCTGCATGGTACATCTGGATTTCCAAATTCCTCCCAAGGAACATGGAACATTCCCAAGGCCAGGATGGCCGAGCTGGCTGAACAGCCAATTACAGGCAGTTAACTACAAGTAGGAAAATTATGTATTTGGTTAAAGAGGTTTTTTCTTTGGGGCATCTGATAAGTCTATCAAGAAAAGACTTCAGGCCGTAAAAGGCTCACTGCGCCACCTCCCATCACACCACCCTCCAAGGGCTGCAGCAGGCGCAGCTGGGCCATCGGCCGCTGGGCTGGAGGCTCAGCCGGGCAGCAGCAGACGAGTGCCCTAAGGGTCCCATGGTGGGGCAAGCCATGGGCCCCTGGGCTCTTGTGCTGCCCCACCCCGTGCAGGCCCAGGCCCCTCCCAGCTCCCAGAATTCCAACTCTCCCAACCGGATCACAACTTGTGCGTACAGGCCGGCCACTCCCTCGCCCCGACCCCAAGCTAGTCCGACCCGGCACTGGGGAACCAGCTCCCACCCAGGGAACCAGAACCTCACTCTGTTCACAGCCCGCCCTATTCCACGGCCGCTGCCAGGACGCGGAGCCAAGCATGCTGCGCAGCCCAGCTGCCGGTCCCCCTGCCGGCCTCCTCCAGCACCAGCTCGGCCCGATGTCCCTGCGCCCAGGAGTGCTGGCTCTGCTCCTGCACCAAGGCACGTGCTCCAACACCCAACCCAGCAGTGGATGGCCCCCGGAAGGCCCAAGTTCCCATGCGATCTCATCCCTTCCTCTCGGGAGCCGGCAAGCCTCTCCAGATACCGGGTCTTCAACTGCTTCGTGCGGGTGCAAAACTGCAGCTGAAACTCTGCAAGTACTTCCTAGGCGCCAATGACTATTGCAGGTGTTCTCTATATGTGCACTCAACTCCATCCGGACAACAGTTCAACGCAGTGAATACTATTCTTAGCCCCAATTTACAGACGAGAAAACTGAGGCACTAGAGGTCACCTGTCCATAAGGATGCTAAGTGGTGGGCACACAGGCACAGCAGCCCTGCCAGCAGCGCCACCTCCCAGTGCTGTTATGAGCCAATCAGCAGTGTTGCTGATGGGCTGGGGGAGACAGCAGGCGTCAGAGGGGAGGGGCGAGAGCCCCATCCTGGTCTTGCTTCTTCGTGGGAATCCTCCTCCTCCAAACGAAGAGGTCAGGCAGGCAGCTGGACACGGGCATCTAGAACCGCGGCACACTTTGGAAACGCGGCGTGAAACGGCGCAGAGGTGGGGAGCAAGCGAGGGCTGTGCTTGCTCCTTTCAAGGAAGAAATTAAAACCTGGCCTGATCAAAAGTCTTAGTTTAAAACAACCTTTACTTCACCTTTCACACATAATAACAACCATTAGAGTGAAGCATAAAGTCACAAAGATGTGATTTGACTTGTGGCTTCCCATCATTCTAATCTTTAGGGCTGCAGATGGGCTAAGAGATTGCTGAGAATTATCAGGAACTGCTGTGCGTCCTTTTCTGAAGAGGATGCAGAGGTGATCTGATAAGCGGGTGGGACGCTGGGTTCTGCCCCACTTAGAGGAGGTGGGCTGGAAAGGATCACACGTCCTGTCTCGAGAAAAACTAAGTGTCCCAGTGGCAGAGACGGGGGTGGGGGGTGGTCCCGGGTGGCTCTGGGCTCTGCAGAGGGGGCCCGGAGGAGGCCGGTGCTGAAGGCCAGAGGAAACCCCAGGCCCTCCTGCTCTGCCAGGCAAACAGACTCAGGGCAAAGCAGGCCCAGGACACAGGGGCACCAAGGGGAGCCTGGCACTGCAGCTTCAGACCTAAGAAACACGCTGTCCCTCACGTTATCGATGAAAAGGAGCTGGTGGGGGACTGGAATCCTAGACATCTCCCCAAAGAACTTGAAATAAAATACACATTCCTGGTGGCACAGTGGTTAAGAATCCGCCTGCCAGTGCAGGGGACATGGGTTCGAGCCGTGGCCCAGGAAGATACCACATGCCGCGGAGCAGCTAAGCCTGTGTGCCACAAATACCGAGCCTGCGCTCTAGAGCCCGCGAGCCACAACTACTGATCCCGCGCACCACAACTACTGAAGCCTGCGCACCTAGAGCCCGTGCTCCGCAACAAGAGAAGCCGCCGCAATGAGAAGCCCGCGCACCACAACGAAGAGTAGCCCCCGCTCGCCACAACTAGAGAAAGCCCACGCGCAGCAACGAAGACCCAACGCAGCCAAAAAAAAAAAAAAAGAGCAAAACTTAAAAAAAAATACACATTACGATATTAGACTCTGCTATACACATTACATACATATGTGTATTATGTACAGTACGTTATACTATACAGTTAAATAATGTCATAACAGATAACTTGCTATAACATAATACACACACATATGAGAGTATATTGTACTATAATGTTACACCTTATGTAAATGAATACAGCCGTCTCGCGGTACCCATGAGGGACTGGTTCCAGGACTCCCCACGGGTACTCGAGTCCCTTACACTATAAAACTGCATGGTGTGGTCGGCCCTCCATATCCGTGGACGGGCAACCCGCAAGTGCGGGGCGGCCCGCTCTCCTAGCCACGGCCACATCCTCCTCCGGGATTAACCACATGAGGGGCAGCGCAGACAGAGGTCTAACCCAGCGCCCCCCTTGAGGACTTCTCGGCACTAACACCAAGGTCCCGCGAGTGGCAGCTGTGAGCCTGACCCTTCCACCTCGGCTTAGCTCGGGCTGGGAATTCCACCCGCCACCCGGTGTGACATTGCTCAGTTCTCTTGGACAACCTTGACTCTCGGGAGGCTCTTGCTGCTAATTTTAACTACGCTACATTCCCCAAAGTGAACTGGAGCACCCCAGTGTCACCGTCGTGACAGCACCCCACAGCCGCTCCAGCTGGCGCTCGGACCACGGCTTCCAGACTCTCCAGTGCCACGGACGGACCCCGAGTGCAGTGGGCCGTCGCCCCGCAGCCCAGTCACAGCGGCCGGGAAACACCTCGAGCCACCGCCCTCGGGGCTGATCTCTGGCACTGCCAATCGGGGGGCGCCAGCCGCTCCATGTGACCGACCAGGCAGCCCACCATGCAGGGCCCTCCACCGGGGCCCGGGCGACCACACTCGGGGGTGTCAGGAGACCCATGAATCCTCCCTAACACACACAAAAGACAGTGTCTCTTTGCATTTTTGAGAGAAAGAGGTCCACAGCTTTCAGCAGAGTCTCAAAGGAATCCAAGACCCCAACCAGGTGGAGGGAAGGAGGAAGGAAGTAGAGTCACTCAGCTGCTCAGGGGACTCTTGCTGCGATACGGCTGATACATCATCTTTTCATGGGTTTTTAAAGTCAGTCCTTCCTTTTGTAATCTCCCTTAGAATTTAGTTGAGCAATTTAGGTTCAAACAAACAAACAAAAAAGGCCGGGAGAAACAAAGAAAAGTAGAAAGATCAATTCTAAATTTAGGAAAACCGACAAGGGCCAGCCCAGATTACTGCAGAGCTGAGAATTTTCTGGAGCGCGCGCGCACACACACACACACACACACACACACACACACGGTGACATCAGAAGGTAAAGATCAAACCACAATTTCTACAATTGATCCTAAAGGAAGAGACAAAAATACAAACCACTGAAAGTAAAACGACTGTCATTCTGTCAAATGAACTAAAGTCAGCCTGGCAGGCCCTGATGTCTGGACTGGAGTCCTGGCTAAGTGTTATTTACTTGGTTCACCAGGGCGATAATGAGCTTGTTTTGAAACTTCTGTATATTGTATTAGCTCATTCATTTTGAAAAGTAACTCAGGACAGGGCGAGCTGGGGAGGCACAAGTGAGAAAAAACAGGTCAGCAAAACACTGGTCTCACATTTCATAACCAAACACGAGCCGGACTCCAGATAGTACCTTAATCTGATCTGCACTTAAACGTGGGGTCTGGGCATTGCCCATCTCCCTCAGACCCAGGGAACAGTCCTGCTCTTCCCTTGGTGCCCGGTACCACAGCCGTCCACCAGGCGCTGGGACCACGGGGTTCAGACCGCGATCCAGCCCAGGCTCTCCTCCCTCTTCCAGCCCCTCACTGTACCCGCAGCGCATGTGCATCACGGGGCTCAAGCTGCCCTCAAGATGCTCCAAAGCTGCCCTGCACACAACGGAGCCCATCTGCAGCCCCGGGAAAGGAGAAAAGTGGCCTGTGCACAAGGGGCCTGAACCCCGCAAGCCCACTCGGGGGCCTGGGTTTCTCAGCGACACTGCTAAGACCCCAACTTACCATAAAACCCACAGCTGTCAGCTCCCATGCCAGGCGGCAGGAGGCTGGTCCCACATGCAGGCGTGTTCTGCCCGGGGCAGAGCAGGAAAGTCAAGGGCACTGGGCTCCCAGGCTCCCATCCCGATGGGTCACCACTGGTTGACCAGGGCCCCCTGTGGAAGGCCACCCTGTCTCCTACAGACCCCTTCCCTCGCATGGCTCTGGTCGCTGCTGCTCCCAGTGCCCCTCAGCCCAGGGGTGGCTTCCAGAGGGGCTGCTGTGGTCCCGGAGCCCTGCCCACCCCTTTGTATGGTCCTAACTCTCCTGGCTCTGCCTGTGGAGGCCACCTGCTTCCTGCCACCAGCAGGATGAGAACGATACAGCCAGAGTACCCCTCCACGACACTGACACACATGCGGTCACCCCGGGGCACGGAAGCTGGCAACGGCAAATCCCGCGACCTCCACGCAAGTATGAAGGAGGGATTCTGAAGTTCTTGGTCAATCTGTTATCAAATCAAGACAAAACCCATCAGCCTTGAAACTGACCCTCAGCTGCAAGACAGTAACTAGGAAGTGCAAGCAGATTCTGAGGCCTGCGTGCCCTAAGGGCCCAAGGTACACGTGACTCATCAGAACTGGGTTCACACACGTACATGCAGCCACTCGGGTCAGTGGCGAGGAAAACAGAACCTAAAGGCAACGCCACATAAACTGGACATGTAGGCCCTATTTAATGCAAATTAGCAATTCACTGTAAAAACGGCAATTTACTTATATCACACCCACAACGTGGAATAAACGCACGGCACTCTGCAAAGTACAGGATGGAACCACAAAGGCACCGCTGCCGACGGCCACATATGCTCCCTCTGGCTTCCAGGGGTGGGGAGGCAGTTATGCTGGGAAATGAACACTGTGCTGCAGGCATGAAACAGTCTTGCAATTTAAAAAAATACATGTAAACCTAGACAGGATCTTCCTGAGGTGAAAATCTGCAGAAGAAAAAGTGAGAATGAATGGTTTGCAAAAAGGTTGAGAAATCCTGGTTTGGGGCTTAAGACCAGATTGTGGCAAAAATAAGAACCGTCCAGGCCAGACTCTGACCAGGAAGACCCTGAGCCCGAGGGTCCGCCTGCCGATGCAGGGGACACGGGTTCGAGTCCTGATCCGGGAAGATCCCACATGCCACGGAGCAACTAAGCCCGTATGCCACAATGACTGAGCCTGCGCTCTAGAGCCCGCGAGCCGCAACTACTGAGCCCACGTGCTACAACTACCGAAGCCCACCCACGCACCTAGTGCTCCGCAACAAGAGAAGCCACTGCAGTGAGAAGCCCGCGCACCACAACAAAGAGTAGCCCCCGCTCGCCACAACTAGAGAAAGCCTGCGCGCGGCAATGAAGACGCAACACAGACAAAAAAATAAATAAAATTAAATTTAAAAAAAGAAAAATGCTTTGCTGAATTGGGGAGCTCGGGGTTTTTAAGGCGTGAGCCACCTGTTCTCCTGGCATGGCCTGCAATAAACCTTTCTCTGCTCCAGACTCCGACGTTTCAGTCTGTTTGGCCTCACTGTGCATAGGGCACCTGGACTTGCGCTAACGTGGGAGCTTGCTGAACGTGAGCCAGCACCAGCCACGACCTCAAGAGACACCACACGGCGAGGTGAACAGGACTGCCCCCAAGGCCCTGGGTGAGAGGCGGACAGGTCAGCCTGGAGAGGAGGGGCCACTCCAGGGCCCTGTGTGGACCTGCTCCAAAGACTCCAAGGACACCCAGGCATCCGCAGGATGCCAGCTACTCCCCCAGGCTGGCCAGCTGTTTGCTGAGCACCTCCCAGGGGCCGGGCCATACCCAGGCCTCCCTGGCTTAATCCTCCAGGGTGCCCCCGGCAGCCCGGTTCACAGGGGAGGAGCATGAGTAGGGTAAGGGGTGGGTAGGGACCCAGGTCACCCCGCAGAGCAGGGCACAGGCCCGCAGGCTCCACGCTGAGGCCTCGCACATGGGCTTCAGGGGGGCCACCAAGCCTAGAAGTCTGTCTTCTGCTGGCAAAGGGGCTGGCATCCCAGGGAGCGAAGCAGGCCTGGGCCACCACACAACACCCAGGAGAGAAGCCTCTGGTTGTGCCGGGGCCACAGGTCGGAGTGCGAGTGAGCCACACAAGTGAGCGGGGAGACAGCACTTGGACAGCAGCACCCGGGAGCAACCAGGGAGCGTGGATTGGCCACAGAGGGCCCTTGGGTGCTCCAGGGCTTACGGACATCCTGAGCCCCATTAGTCCATGACGATCATGCCTGTTTCTGGGCAGGGGCCCTGAGGCTCACAGAGGTTAAGTAGGGCATCCGAGTCCCAGAGTCCTAAGGGAGGCTGAGGGGTCCAGTCTCTGCAGGACCCGGTGCCTCACTGCCTCGGGCCTCAGCCTCCTCACGGCAATCAACTGGCAGGTACCACCCAAGGCTGGTGCTCGGCCAGAATTCCCTGAGTCACCAATTTCCAGTTAGATGAGCCGTGGCCAGTCCCTCGATCCCATCATTAAAGATAAGAATATCTCACTTCCCTGGTGGCGCAGTGGTTGAGAATCCGCCTGCCAATGCAGGGGACATGGGTTCGAGCCCTGGTCCAGGAAGATCCCACATGCCGCGGAGCAACTAAGCCCGTGCGCCACAACCACTGAGTCTGCGCTCTAGAGCCCATGAGCCACAACTACTGAGCCCGTGTGCCACAACTACCGAAGCCCACGCACCTAGAGCCCGTGGTCCACCTAGAGCCCGTGGTCCGCAACGAGAGAAGCCACCACAATGAGAAGCCCGCGCACTGCAACGAAGAGTAGGTTCCACTCACCACAACCAGAGAAAACCTGCGCGCGGAGCAGCGAAGACCCAACACGGCAATCAATCAATCAGTCAATAAAAAGAAATGGGGATAACAACTCATCAAGGGCTGTTTTAAGTTTAAATGTTATCTGAAGCTGTGCGTGAATGCTGCCCAGCACTCAGCAGATGCCAGGTCGGACGGAGCCCCTTCTCGTCCCCCCCACCTGCTACCCCCTGCGATGGGTTCCGTGGCAGAGAAGCTGGTCTGGAGCAGCCACCTTCCCTCGGGGACCTGGGGGGTGTGCAGGCTTCACCAAGCAGATGCAACTTCAGTCTCATCTCCTGAGCTGCCCAGGAGCCCCGGCCGTAGCAAGAACACGGGGACCCTGAGGAGGGGACACCGGAAACCAGGCCAGGAGAGCATCTGGGTGAGTGGGGAAGGAAACGCACTGACCGGGGCAGGGGGCCTGGTCAATCCATTAGCAAACGCACTTAAGCCACGTCTAATCCATGTGCTTCGGGCTTCCCTGGTGGCGCAGTGGTTGAGAATCTGCCTGCTAATGCAGGGGACACGGGTTTGAGCCCTGGTCGGGGAGGATCCCACATACCACGGAGCAACTAGGCCCGTGAGCCACAAGTACTGAGCCTGCACGTCTGGAGCCTGTGCTCCCCAACAAGAGAGGCCACGATAGTGAGAGGCCCACGCACGGCGATGAAGAGTAGCCCCCGCTTGCCACAACTAGAGAAAGCCCTCCCACAGAAACGAAGACCCAACACAGCAAAAATAAATAAATTTAAAAAAAAAAAAAGGAATAAGGTCTTTAAAAAAAAAAAAAGTGAATAATCCATGTGCTTCGATGGGCACGTGCTGAAGGCAGCTCCTTCCCATCAGCCGAACCGCAGCGGGCAGGGCACAGCGGGGCCCCACAGATGCCACTTGCGGCACAGAGGAATGGATCTGAGAAGTTCAAGGACTCCATGCCGGCCAGCAGCACGTCTTGCCCCGTTCCCTCGCTCTGGTGCAGAGGCCTTGCCCCTCCCAGCAGTCCAGGCGGTCAGGATCCGGTGAGGGCAGCACCATCCAAGCTTGGTGGTGCCTCTTCCCCGGCCACATCACTGTGGTAACCCAGGCGGGGTCGTCACTTATTAAAATAGATGTCATTGAAGGGGCAACTCATCTCCACCATCCAAAGCAGCAACTGCGTCCTCAGGCCCCGACAGTCAGGCTTTATTTCTTCCTGAGCCAGCTATAAGAGCCTCCACTTCCAAGAAGCCCTCCCTGAATAGGCTCACCTGAGGATGATAATAATTATCTTGTGTGTCCGGCCAGCACAGTCATCACTCGTTTGTGTATTATTCTTCAGCTGTCACCTCTCTGCTTAGGCTAAAACTGCTTTTGCATCTCCCACTGTCCCTAGCAGATTTTCTAACAGAGGCATTCAATCCCGAGACAGAATTTCAGATGGACTCCTTAAGGCCTCTGGGCCTCAGTTTTCTCATCTATACACCGGGGATACCAGCCCCCCCGTGCAGAGTGACCAGCAAATTCAGAAGTTAACTCGGAATCTGGGTGGCACCTCGCACAGAACCCGGCCCACCGTCCATACTCACAGGTGCCTGACAAAGATGCCTGGGGGGATCCTGGGGGCCATGAGGACCCCATAAACACTCAGAGAGGATGGGTGATGCCCCGGCACACCAGTGCCACCAGGTGACCCGTTCATCAGAGCTAATAACAAGAGCCCCCCAGGCTCAGCTCACATGGTGGCCTCGCTAAGAATGCGGATTCTTCCCTGTACAATCCACGTGGCGATTTAGAAAGTATGACTGCTACAGGTGCCCCCGCCCCTACCTGGGTCAAGTGCACCCAGGACCCCCACCAAAAGCGAACAGGTCGGCAGAGGGGCAGGAACATTCCTGCAGCCCTCCCGGGAGCCCATCTGGCAGTGGGGCAGGTGGTGCTGTGTGGGGGGCGGGCCTCACGTCCGCAGGGCTCCAAGCCCAGGCCCAGCTGTGCAGACAGGAATAAATCCCTGGATGGACAGGTTCTGAGGGGGCCTCCTTAGTATGGAGGAAGTCCATATTAAAACTGTTAACCTCTCCCCAAACCATATGGTAGCCAGGCAGACGGCACGGCCTGCACTCACTGGGCTTCCAGGCTCTCCCAGCCCCTCGAGACTGAATCAAAGGTCTATCTGAACTTCACAACCACAAACTGCCACCTTCCACAGGGCTCTTAGCCACAGGGCTCTTCTTATCGGCGCACAGCCTCTCCGCAGAAGTTGCTCAAACGGTCAGGAATTAACCAAGGACTGATAGCTCGCCGGTGACACTGCCCGTCCCTGAGCCCTGGCCAGGGTGCCTCGTCTACCTGCACCTCCAGGACGCCGCACAAGCCTTCCGTCTGCTGCGTTAGTGTGACTGCCACCGGCTTGTTCACTTGTTGAAAAAATGGTCCCAATTTTATTTCGCATTTGTGGAGTGTTAAATATTTCATTCTGTGGAAATGTACTGATATTTTCCACACGTAGTCACAGCACTGAAGAGAAAACCATGATCCCCAAACTTCAGAAACACGGATATTCATCTGGGTGGAGGCGTCCCGCACCCCCAGGGCTCACGGTGCTACGGAGGAGACCCAAGACCTCAGGCCCAGCACCCCCATGGTTGAGCTCCAAGGCTCAGCCGCTTACTGTGTGGCTTCAGGCGAGTCACGTGACCTCTCTGTGCCTCCTTTTCCTCTCTAAAATGCAGCACAGACCTGGCCGGGTTGTTAGAGAATGAGCCGAGGGCTCTGCACAGGACCCCGCCCTCCACATGTTACTTCTCCGGGCCTGCTAAGTGCCAGGAACAAATATGCATTATGCTCCCCTGGTTCTAACTCCGAGCCGTGGGCGGCTTCTGGGCCAACGTCACCAAGCCAGGGATGGCACAGCCCCGGGCTCTATGACATTTCTGCTGCAGAATAAGGCACAGGGCCCCTCCGGGTCCTCTTAAGAATTAAGAACACTTTCAACATCTGAATAATTCAAGGATGAGCTAGCTAGACATGTTTCAGACAGCCCTGAGCTTTGTCTCAGCTGCCCTGTCCCACTAGGCTCGCTGAGAACCTAGCCCACCGTCTGGCAAATCCAAGAAAAGGGCAGCCTCAACCCCACAATCCTTCCCAGCACCAAATCACAGCTGCCCTCGGTGGGCACCCGGAATGACAGAGAAGCAGCGCTGGAGGCCCCCGGAAGGCCCAGCTACATACAACCAGCAGAGGGCCTGATGGGGAGGTTTTTTGTCCACCAAGCTTTTAATGCGACAGTTTTACGTAAGTGATACGAAAAAGCCACTAATGGTGACTCTAGTATCCCAGTTCCCCCAGCGCATGCATACGGAACCCTGCTGTGCAGGGTCACTTGGGCACCCTGATCTCCCGTGAGCAGCCCAGGCCTGTCTCTAAGCCTTGCTGTAAGGGCCTTAATCCTTGATTTTAGCATCAAGGCCCAAAATGCCAAGAAAGTGTAAACTGGGATTTGTGCGCAGAGCTCAATGGAGGCTTCTCACCCCCCCGCCCCCCCGCCTCCACAGGGCGGGTGAGGCTGCACGGCCTGGCCCATCTCCTCACTACCTGGATACACCCCAGGATCCCTGGAACGTGACCCCACCTTCACTTATCTCTAGAAACAAAGGCTCTGCTTCACAGTCTGAGGACCCATGTTGTCCACATTCAACGTGAAGCATTCCTAAGTGGACGGCTAACGGCCGGATCTGAGGACAAAAGGTGGCAGGGCTTCAAGCTGACCCCCATGAGCAAAGTCCACAGAGCTGGGCGAGCAGCCTCGCCCTCCTCCCCACCACGTGCATTAGCAGAGACCCCTGGCTCCTCAGGATCTCTCGTAGGTCACAGGCTATCCCCCAACACCGCTCTTCTACAGCCCTGAGCCAAAGCACTTCCTGTTTCAGGGCGTGAAGGCAGAGCAATCTGTTGTTGTTTAATTACTAAACTTACTTTCCTATCCAATTTCAATTGGCTTTTAGGCTAAACACAGTAAGTGTCCATGCTTTGAGAGCATCTCCAGCTTAGCTAAGAGAACACCAGCCCAGGACTTCCAAGCAGCTCTGAGGAAGGTTTGGGAACTCACAGCAACCTCACCCGCTTCTCAGGGAGAGAGGCCCCACGTCGACAAACCCCGACCTGTCGGGCTCCTCCGTACCCCCAGGGGCCCTCCCCCAGCCCAGGGGCGCTCGCCCTGGAGACCAGCGAAGAGCACGCTCTCCTCCCTGCAGACACACTCACTGCAGCCAGAGAAGGGAGCCGGGCAGAGAAAGCTGACAGGATCCCCGCAGGGCCAACGAAAACCTCTTTAACTCAAAGCACTATTCCATAGGCTTAAATTTTAACCCAACCAAATAAAAATGCATTGCCGCTAACCAAAATGCGCACGCTTATGAGCTGTATTGTCTTCTGCCCCTTAACACAGTCCATCTAGGAAACATGCAATCAGATATTCAAGTACACATGGACCAGCATGGACGCCGCCATCTAGTGAAGTAGTGGCAGATACGCTACCCCTCCGTGCACCGAGCACAGGAAGGTGACAGAGCAGCACCTTAAGGCAAGTGTGCAAACGCAAAGGCGTCCTCAGGGTCCTCAGGTGTGGGCGACTTGGAGAGTCTGAGTTCACAGTTCCTCCGCGCTGAACTGCCTGTGACATGGCCGGTGGTGAAGTCCCAGCCCCGCCCCCTCCACCAAGGTCACCTTCACACTCCCCCTCCCTCAGCCCCTGTGGTGGGGTGTACCTGGCATCAAGGACAGGTGGGGAATCCCTTTAACTGAGGCACCTTAAAGGGACCCTCCCCCCACACACCCAGCCAGCTCTTTAAGACACGCTCTGCCAATGTTTTTATTTTGTACATCCAGTAATTATCAAGAACAACGATACATTTCTGCTTCTGTGACCACTGTTGCACTGACAATATTTACAGTGACAAAAAATTCTTCTGGATTAACACAGCCTCACGATCACAGAAATGTTTTAAATTGCGGTTTATGTGTACTCTGGTGACAGAGAAGTGTGAACAATGATGGATAAAAGGCTTTCAAGTATCAAAGTGCGTGGCCTTCAGTAAATTCCGTGAGGGAAAGTGGAGCAAACATAGGAGCTCAGGAAGAAACGAAGATGCACATGTAAAAACTGTTCACAACAGTTTGCTCCCTTTTTCAAAGGGTGATGGCAGGCTTTCAAGTCATTAGAGTGTTTCATTATTTTAAAGGACAAGGAAAAAGTTTAGATGTCAACTTAAAAATGTGCCCGTAGTTTTTCAAAGTTATTTTACAGAACGGGGGCAAAAATGTCTGAAGATCTCTGCTTTAAGGCAATATACCTCTGAAACAGTCCCAACTTAACAGGTGATCACAATGGCGAAAGCGCAGCCTTCCACACCCTCAGCTGGTGCTCCCCCCTCCCCGTCCATGCCCTCTGGATAAACAAGTTCATCCCAAACCCCTCCCCTCAAAATAATTGATGGGAAAATATTCCTTTCTCTTTCCAAACCAAAACTCACACTCTTTTGGATAAATGTATTTTCTTCAAACGGTGACTAAAATGTTGGCAACGAGGAGCTTATTATTGTTTTCTGGCCTTTTGCAATATCCAAGTGGTCGCTTAAAATTGTGCAGTGAGATCTGCATGTAAAAGTGCAGCAACCACTACATCTGGACCAGAAGTGCACTCTCTTTATCTGTTTTAAGGGTTTGCTATGAATTTTGCACTCAAGATTTTCCTTTCTTTGAAATGGGAAGAATTTGGTTGCCAACCAGTTCACCTGGCTCCAGGATTTAAAGGCAAAACCCCAGGAGAGACCCTCCAGCAAACTCCAAAAACTCAAAACCAGCTGCGCCACATAATCCCAGGTTGGAAAGTACTTTTTGAAGGTGGCACAATAAAGCACTTCTCAGGCACTGCTTCAGGAATGCAGGTTTCCTCACTGCCAGCGAAATCCTTCAACAGGCTTGGGAGGATGCAAACACCAACGACCCAGGTGGAACAAAGCTTCCCTCACCTGGGCTTGGGGCCAAGCAGACGGGGTGGGGGTGGGGGTGGGGGAGTGAGGGCAAGGCAGCCTTGCTCAGTAACTTGAAAAGACTCTGCAAATCCTCCAGCTGCGGGAGGATCCCACCTTGGGACAGCCAGCACCCCAACCCTGCACTTGGGGGGCAAAATGCCCAGCACAGAGTGCGCCCTCACTGGGGACTCCCTGTGGGCCCTGCTATGGACCCTGGTGACCTCTGTCTTGCGTGAGGTTCCAAACTAGCCAAAGAGCACTCAGAACCCTTCTCTCCAACCTTGGGAACCTGTTTCCTTTCCCATCATCTAGCAGTGTACTTAACCCAAGATGAGCGCACTCAACAAACGACCCAGACAGACCCACTGCCCGTGCATCCGGGCAGCACATCCGCGTCGGCTACGGTGGGAACGACAAGTGTCCAGGCCCTGCTGCAGGACCCGGGTGTAAAAGGAACACTTAGTGCCACGGAAACAGCGGGGATCATGCTGTTGCCCCGCAAGCCTGTGGGTCTTAATCTTCTTAAAATGCCTCCTCTAAAAGTCACTTGCCAAAGGAGCAGCCACACAAAGCAATGTCACCAGTGCCCAAGTGGCAGCGGGATGGAAATGACTGCCGTGTATACTGCTGTGAACAGAGGCAGGGAAGCCTCCTTTGCACCCACATTGAAAAGGTCCACAATCTCCCCGTTCGTGGAAGTGCCTTATTTCACAAAGGCTTAGTTAGCATTTGATACCCTTAAAAAAAAAAAAAGCCACTCGAAGCACATTTTGAAAGTTCCATGTTTAAAAAGATCCTTGTTCATTGATTTTGGTGGGATAATTAAGCTGATCTAAACAAGGGGACCTTGGGCCTCCCTGGTGGCGCAGTGGTTGAGAGTCCGCCTGCCGATGCAGGGGATACGGGTTCGTGCCCCGGTCTGGGAGGATCCCATATGCCGCGGAGCGGCTGGGCCCGTGAGCCATGGCCGCTGAGCCTGCGCATCCGGAGCCTGTGCTCCGCAACGGGAGAGGCCACAACAGTGAGAGACCCGCGTACCGCAAAAAAAAAAAAAAATAAAAAAAAAAAATAAAAAAAAAATAAACAAGGGGACCTTGTCCAGGCACGGGTGGGGGAGGGGCGGCGGGCCTGGCCTCGGCCTGGGAGCCCCTGCTCGGGGGTCCTCTCCCACCCCCTCCTTTCTATGTGGCCTCTCTTCATCTGGGAGGCTTTTTCCCTCTGGTCAGATTTCCACTCAGCAGAGCTAAAATGCTCTCATGTTTCCTGGCTTGGAGTCCAGGCGGCACTCCTAATGGGGTTTTGCTGAGTACACCTTCATCAACGGAATTCTGTTGTGATCCAAAAAAAAAAAAAAAAATCTAGGAAACCAGAGGAAGCGAGTGTGGAGCAGCATCCTCGCCCGTGCTCAGTAGGGACACGGCTTCCAGCGCATTCCGGCTCCACAAATTACAGACACGGCTCTGCCAGGGGTGTTCCCGAGGAGGGCACTGCAATTTGGGGTTGTCTGCCACCTACGGCGCTCACCAGTCACCCTCACTCCGTGCCAGGCTGTTAAGTCACGAACCACCCCTGCCGGCTACACAGGGCCGGGCTTCCGGGCCCCACAGGACGAGCGGGAGAGGGCAGAGGGTGCAGACGACTGACGGGGACCAACCGGCGCCACAGGCAGCAAATGAGAGCAAAGCCCAGACCCCGGGGAGGCCCGTCCACTCTCCTCCCCACCCGTCCCTCTGACAACACGGACAAAACCAATCCAACACCAAGTAGCCTAAACGCTGGCTAACATACCTTCCTGGGTCCCCTTCCTCCACTGGGGCTGGGGGAGCTGCCACAGCCATAGCCGCAGCCCCTCCTCCTCTGCAGACCTGCAGGGCGGGATCTCCCGGCTCCGAGAGGGCAGGGTCCCGTTCCCAGGCTCCTCCCGCCCCGTCCCACTCTCCAACAAGCAAAGTTGAAGTCAGAGAGGGCCCCAGGACGTTAAAAACTGCAAGCCGCCTCGGAGATCGCCCAGTCCAATCTCTGCTCTGCTTTCACGATGCGACAAGGGCCAAGGCTGCAGCACGCATCTCTGCAAGGGAAGCTGGCAACTCTCACAGGCCCGGAGTCCCCTGGGCAGCCTCCCCGGGGGGACACCCAGTCCACACAGCACCCGACACTAAATACCTCATATGCATTTCAAATGCATCTCCAACGATCCCTTCTCCCCTTTACAGCTGCTGCCCATGAAAAACAATTAGCCTGAATGGGACTGAAAGTCCTGATTTTGAAGACAACCTACTCCCCACCCTCTCTCCAGAAGCCCTGGCGTTTTATGTCTGCCTGGGTCTTCCCACCTGGGGCCTACATAGCTCCAGGCTACAGTCACTGCACCTCCCCACCTTCAAGTGGATTCTGCAAGATCTCTCAAGCACTGGATAAACTCTTACTTCTTTTAATACATAATTCAGATCTAGCAGAAAAGTGAGATTATTCCTTTTTTTTTTTTAAAGGAGGCTGGGGTCACTGTTTCTGATGCCCAGCCATTTAGTACACTTCATCGGTAAACCAATGCTCCAGTTTTTTATATTCTTCCGTCTTCTCCTACTACAAGCACAAAATGGAAGAGATGAAAGATTCCCCCTGTGGGTAACCCTACCTGTCCGTCGCTGACGGGAGAAGCAGAGACGCTGAGGTGCAGGGAAAGGCAGGGCTTCACTCACGTAATGCCGCAAAGATCGGCCTGGGTTTTCCCAGGAGAAACAGGCTTCGATCCGGACAATCATGTGAACCCACAACAACTGCTTCGATCACTCATCCCCTACACCCTCCTGCCGCCCCAGGCCTTAGGCTACGAGATGCCCCCAAAACCAGAAGCGACAAGGCCCTTTTTTGCGGGAGTCAGCTGGGGTATCCGATGGGGCTGGGTGGCTCAGTCTGACCCATCAGTGCCCCCACTGGAAAGGAAAAAAACCTCACACTCCCTAGGAGACCAAGTGTGTGTCCCCCCCATACACACACAAACACACACCTAGAATCACTATGAATGGTTAATCAGGAGGCTGTGCTGTTTCTTTCAAACCACCGCCCCTCCCGTTTTGACATACCTCCTCTGAAAAAGCCCTTTACTGGAATGTGTTCCCCCAGAGCCCAGTCAAGAGCAACACACCTTGGGGAGGAATGGGTTAAGTTCAAGAGCTCTAGGAGGGCGAGGCAGCACGGGAAAGGGAAAGCGGTGCAGAGATGCAGATAAATGTGCGGGGACTTCTGCAGGGCAGCGGCTCTGGACCTGGATGCACCGAGGCACTGGCCCCTCTCCTCCAGGCACAGCTTGGCTGCGGGAAATAGAGGTGTCTTCAAAGGGACAGACCAGAGGACAGTGCAGATAAGACAAAAACACAGGCACAGCCCCGGGGGTCAGCTCGGAAGCCCAAGTGTGGAAGCCCGGCTAGGCGTGCTGAGGGCGTGCGTGTGCTGGGGGCAGGAGGGGTTCAGGCAAAGGGGACAGAAGCTGAACTCTCAGAAGTTGGCGACATCAAACCGAGGGCGCAGGGAAGGGTCGGGACCTAGGGGGCGAGACGCCAGGCTTCCTCTGGGTAGAGTAACCCGAGAAGACGGGGGTGGGGGACGCTGAGGGATGCGACCGGGACAGGGTCCATGGGAAGGTGCACACCGCGGCGAGGGGCCCGGGATGTTCCAGGAGGCTGGGGGGACGGAGACGAGGACGGGCAGGTGCAGTCGGGGAGAAGGGAGAGGGACAAGGACGGGGGCGGGTGTCCGGGCGGGAGAAGGCTCCCAGCCATGGCGTGGGAGCACCCTCCCCGGGGAAGATGCTGGAGCGGGCCGGGAGCGGGACCCGGAGCTCGAGGACGCGCCCGCGCGGGGGTGGGGTGGGCATGGGAAGCAGCAGGTGCCGGGTGCCCAGGTGCGGGGTCGGGGGCGGCTGGCCGGTCGCTCACCTGTCTCCTCCGGCCGGGGCCGCGGGGCGGCGGCGGGGCGGCCGGGCCGGGCAGGGGCGGCGGGTGCGCGGCGCTCCGGGGGCGGCGGCGGCGGGACCCGGCGGTGGCTGCTCCTCGGCCGGCCGGCCGGGCAGGCGGTCAGTCAGCGATAGAGCCGAGGTCAGAGGGAGCGCTTGCGAGGTTGTGGCCGGCACGGGGAGACAACGCCGCTTTATCAGGTCGGAAACAGCCGCCGCGCGCCGCTTCCGCTGACGCAGCGCCGGCCTGCGCTCATGACTATGCAGCAGCCGCCGCGGGGGTCAGGGCGGGGCCCGCGTCGCGCGCTCCGATTGGCCCCCGTGCACCCCGCCCACTGCTCTGCCCCGCCCCGCCTGCCGAGGCCCCGCCCCTGGACCGGCCCCGCCCCTGGCGGCATCCAGCCTCCGGTCTCGGGGTAGGGGCTGCCGTGCCCACCCGCCCCCCCAGCCCCCGCTTCTCGAGGCTTGAGCACCAGACCCTAACCTAGAGCCCTGACCCCCGACCCCGGCTGCGTGCCTCTAGGTAGCCGCGGGAGGGAGAACCTGCAACCCCCGTCTCTCCCCCGTTCACCCCGCTCCTCCCTCTCCCCAAACGCCCTCCTCGCAGAGGGGCCTGGAGAGCCCCGTGGCCCGCCACCAGCCTAGCCCTCTGCAAACTCCCTCCTCCCAGCCCAACCCCCGCCCCCAGCCCTTAACGGGAAGGGTGGGCTCCGCCGCCAGGTGCGACGGCAAACACCCTCCTCTTACCCTCCACTCGGTTGTCCCTACCTCGCCCTGAACCATCTCCGCCTCCCCGCGCCACCCCCATCTCCCACGCTCAGTGCGCCCCCGCTCCCCACCCCCTGCCCCTTCCAGTCGATGAGCGCCCTGGAGAGCTGGGGAGGACCCCGGACCTGGGGCCTTCCACTCCGCAGCCTGACTCATGGCACGGGCACCGATCCGGTATCAGCCAGCAAGCAGAGTGGCTGTAATCCCTAGGATGGGGCTAATGGGAACTCCTGGGGACAAGGTCGGGGAAGGCAGCTTGATAAACAGTGAAAGAGATGATATAATGGGCTGAGGTCAGACAGCCCTGCGCCCATGCCAGGGTTTAAGTGGCTCTGGAGAAATTACTTCACCTCTCAGAGCCTGGGTGTCCTCATCTGTAATATAGAGATCATAAAATCCATCTCATGGGGTTGCTGAAGGGATTGAGACATAAAGAGCGCACTGCACAGCCTCCGGAGCAGTAAAAATGGGGAAATCTGATAATATTAAGTGTTGGCAGGGAAGTGGAGCAACTGGAACTCTCGTACCCCACTTAGTGGGGCTGCAAAGTGATGCAGCCATCTTGAAAATCTGTTTAGAAGTACTGGATTCTATGTAAACCCTATGACCTCCTAGATGCATATCTTATATGATCCTTTTTCTGTTCATAGCAGCACTGTTTGTAATAGCCAGAAAGTGGAAATTACCCAAATGCCTATCAACCATAGAATGGATACATAAATTGTGATATATTCACATAATGCAATGACAATAAATAATCTGTTACTATATACAACAATGTGGATGACTCCCACACATGATTTTGAGGGGGAAAAAAAGGCCAGACTCTAAAGCATGCAGAATTCCATGTAGATAAATTGGTAGAAATGTATAAATGGGGGTAGAAGTTAGGATAGTGATTAATCTTGGAGGAGGGAGTGCCAGAGCCAGGACACAGAGGGAGTATCTGGGGTGCTGGTGAGGTTCTGTTTCTTGATCTGGGTGCTGGTTACATGGTTGCGTTCTGTTTATGAAACGTTCTCCAGCTGCACATTCATCATGTGTGTGCTTTTCCGTGTGTATGTGATACTTCAATGAGGGGTTACTAAGAACATCAGGAGTGTATATATAAAGAGCCCAAAGTGGCCCCTGACACGTGTGAGTGATCATAACTATCTATTGACCTGCCCTGTTGGGTTTTGGCTCTTACGGCCAGAGGATGGAGGCAGAAGAAACTCCACCTGTCCCGTGTGCCAGCTGTATGGTCGTGGGCACCTTACCTCACCTTTCAGAGTCATCTGTTCATGAGACTTCTGATAATACCTAGCTCACAAGTCATCGTGAGGATTAAATAACGCTTTTTAAGAAGACTTGATGTAGTAAGGAGCACAGCATAAGGACTTAATAACTTTGTTTAATTATTCACTAAATGCTGGTATTTATTGAATCTTCTTTATTTTCATTCATTCAGCAAATAATTACTGAGTGCCTGTTATGTGCCGTGTACCATGCCAGGTTCTAGGACAAGAGCTGGCAGCAAGATCTGCTCGCTTTCCTTAAGGATCCCATAGTGGAATGGGAAACACAGATGCCCATCCACCATAGAATAGATACATAAATTGTGAGATAGTCACACAATGGAATGATAGCAATGACAATGCAGCTTACTAGCCGCCGTAGCTGTGGAGCCTAGCATAGGATCTGACCCTCAGGAGGCTCTCCATAAGTGTTTCTGAAAGTGTAAATAAATGCATGAGATACAGAAACATCAGATGAATTGCCTTCTGTAATCCAGAGCTCCACACAGAGATTGGACAGAGAGCAAAGTTGAAGAAAAGCACAGCTCCAATGTGCACATGCCCAACACTGCACATGTGCATGTACGTGTGTATATGCGTGTACATGTGCACTCATTTGCACGAGGACTGGGAACAGGGCCACTCTGCCAACACTCCATCCCAGCCTAACCAGCCAGGTCCTCATCCAGGTGCTACCACCAAGTAAGGTGCTGTGGACTGCATGCTTGTATCCCCCCAGAATTCATCTTGAAGCCCTACCCACAATGGGATGATATTTGGAGGTGGGCCCTTGAGAGGTAATAAGGTCATAGGGATGGAGCCCTCCTGATGGGACTAGTGCCCTTGTAAGAAGAGACAGAGGAGAGCTTTCTTCCGCTCTATCTGCGTGGGTGCACCAAGGAAGGCTGGCTGAGGTTGCAACCTGGAGGAGGACACCCCCCCAGAACCCCATGCTGGCACCCTGATCTCAGATTTCCCAGCATCCAGAACTGGGAGAAATAGGTGTTTGCTGTTTAAGCCGGCCAGTCTATGGTATTCTTGCTGTAGCAGCCTGAGCTGACCAAGATGGAGCAGAAAATGTGTCTGTGGCCTGTGGCCCCACAATCCAGCTGCCCAGCGTGGCCTGGGAATGGGGCCGATGGGGCCCCTACCTGGCTTCTCCTCACTCCCCGTGAATGGCTGGCCCCCCAGTCGTGTAAACAGAGAGTTGGACACATGGGAGACCCTCTTGCCCTGGACTCTGGCCTGGCTCCAGAGCAGGGTGTGTGTGGGCACCTACCTGTCACAGGTGTGCAACCCGGGCAGTTGCACAGGCCTTGTGCTCAGAAGAGCTTCACACCTGCTTTGCTTTACTGCTCGGCTGGCACGCTGTACATTCTGAATAATCTTAAACAAATGATGGAGCGAATCCTGTGTCCTCATCTGTAAGCACATCGACCTGCAGGGACACTTGTGGGGAGCCTGGGGCATGACAACATCTCCATTACTGCTTGTGTGAGCTTGCCTTCTCCCCACCTCACCTGGGGACTCTTGGAGCAGGGCTATGTCCCTCCCATCCATGGACCCCCCCAAGGCCTAAGAACTATCAATATAAAACTGTAACCTTGACCATTTCTGGAAGTTTGCCAGGAATCACCTCCTCCAGGAAGCCCTCCAGGATGCCCTGCCATGGAGGAGTGAGTGGCTCCCTCCCGTGAGCTCTGAGGCACTCTGCCCCTTCACCAATCATTCCCAACTGTAACTGGGCATTGTCTGCCTCTCTAGTGGTCTGTGAGCCCTGTCCAAGGGACGGGTACCAGGCCAGGTTCACTGATACATCCCAGAGCCTGCCCACAGTATGGCTGCAGACATGTTTGGATGGAGAGGGTGACAGATGAGAGAGAGAAGAGGAATTTCTTTTTTTTTTTTTTTAATTTCTTTATTTTGGCTCCTCCGGGTCTTTGGTGCGGCGCAGGAGATCCTCGTTGCGGCATATGGGATCTTTAGTTGCGGCATGTGGACTTCTTAGTTGCGACATGCGGATTCTTAGTTGCGGCATACATGTGGGATCTAGTTCCCTGACCAGGGATCAAACCCGGCTCCCTGCATTGGGAGCACGGACTCTTACCCAATGGACCACCAGGGAATTTCCCCTAGGAATTTCTTAATTAGGGCCCATGCAGAGACTCTGGGGGGTCCATGGACCCCTGAAACAACATGAGCCAACCTTGACTGGGCACTTGCTGAGGACTGGACTCAGCACTCTGTGAGTTTCCCACGGCCACATGCCTACATGAGTCAGGAGCTTTCATCTTCATCTTGTGACCCCACCCGGTTCAGGTTCAGGACACCTGCAGCAGAGGGCATGGGGCCCCTGTGACCCTTAGCATCCCTGATCGTGGTGCCAGGAGGAAGTGGGAGGATGGGAGTATGGGCCTGGGAGAGGTAGGAGGGAGGGGCAAGACTCAGGGAAGGTCAGGGTTTGGGAGGTGAAGGGGTGATCCGCAGACAGGCTCAGGGGGGTCACGGGGTCTGGGTTTGAACTTTGACCTCATTGTAAATGAGCCTGAGTCTGTGAAATGGAGGGGACCTTACCTGGAGAAGGTGGCAGTCAGGAGCACACCTGGGAGCCGCCTGCCTGGGCTGAAAGCCTGGCTCTGCCCTCAGCTCCCTGGGCCTGGGTATTCTTAGCTTCCAGGAGGCAAGAGTGACATTTCCTGCCTCGAGGGCTGTTGTGAGAAGTGGATGAGTTAGCATCCAACGGAGTGAGTGAGCAGCATCTCCGTGCCTGAGAAGCACTTCCCAGGGTCTAGACGGGGAAGGGAGCTGGTGTGCCTGGCACTCCGTAGCCTGGGAAGGCTCAGATTTCACTGTGACTGAGACAATAAGCCTGCTCATTAATTGAGGGCTTCCTGTGCTCCTGGCCCCTTCCCTACCTTACCAGATGTCTTTAGGGACCTGAGGCAAGGAGCTCTCTCCTGAGACTGCGGTCTACGCGCTGACACAGACACGTGCCAGCTGGACACCCTTAGTGGACACCTCCTCTGCTGCTTTGCAAACCTCTCCTTTATTTTGTTTTGTTTTTTAATTTATTTATTTTTATTTTATTTATTTTTGGTTGCGTTGGGTCTTCGTTGCTGCGTGCAGGCTTTCTCTAGTTGCGGCGAGCGGGGGCTACTCCTCATTGCAGTGCACGGGCTTCTCATTGTGGTGGCTTCTCTTGTTGCGGAGCACGCGCTCTAGGCGCGTGGGCTTCAGTAGTTGTGGCTGGCGGGCTCCAGAGTACAGTCTCAGTAGTTGTGGTGCACGGGCTTAGTTGCTCCGCGGCATGTGGGATATTCCCAGACCAGGGCTCGAACCCGTGTCCCCTGCATCGGCAGGCAGATTCTTAATCACTGCGTCACCAGGGAAGTCCCCTCTCCTTTGTTTTTTTTCAGCAACAAGCACTTTTAAAAACAGACTCGACTCGTTTGCAGAGTCCCAAGATCTCAGTTAGTAAGCTCATTTATCACTATGTATTTCTGAGCACCTGCTCTGAGCCAGGCCGGGTTCTCAGGGTGCTGGTTTGCAGCTGTCTGCCTGACAGACACCCTCCCTCCAGAACAGAGAGCATAGGGGCAGGCTCCCCGCTCTGCCACTTCCTTGTGTGACCTTGGGAGAAAGACCTCATCTCTTTGAGCCCAGAGGTGAAAGCAGAGGCTGGGAGCTCCCAGGGAGTGGGGTGTGGACTTCCAGGGATGCAGGGTAGGTGGGCCCACACCCTACAGGTCCCAGATCTTAAGCAAGGCGAAGTCCCCCAACTGCCCATGATGGAACCCGAGACCTGAGAAGACAGTGCCTGCCCAGCCCCAAGGGGGACAGATCCATGGCGAGACCTCCAGGTGCTGGATTTGGCAAGAGAGTAGCAGGCTCCCTGAGGTCACAGAGGTGCTTGGGGTCATACAGCTTCTCAGAGGTATATGGCTGACCGGAGCCATCTAGGTGCCTAGGGTCATAGAGGTGCCTGGGGTCCTATGGCTGCCCAGGGTCATACAGCCTCCCAGGGCTTCTTGGGGGTCATATGGCTACCTGGAGTCATACAATCACCTGTGGTCGGTCAGACATTTGCCAGGGTTCATATGGCTGCCTGGTCATAGGGTGACCCATGGTCATGTGGCCACTCAGAGTCATAGAGCTACCGGGGTCATATGGACACTTGGGCTCATACGTGCATGTCCTTGGAAGTTCAGGCTCCTTCCAGACCATTCTCTTGCCTCTGTGTCCTGGGTGAGCACACACACACACATACACACCATAGCTGGAATGCCAGCCTCTCAGTCCCCTTCCCCAGCCGGGCCTAAGGAATGACTGGTGTCCTAATTAAGTGATCCCTCCTGTCCCCGCTATGGGGCCTGAAGTCACTGCAGGAACCCCCGGGTACACCTGGGCAGCCTGGGCTCTGGCAGAAAGGGACCCAGGAGTCCTCAGGTGGGGACAGCTGGGCGCCAGCCCATCTGGGTTCCAGTCCCAGCTTTACCCCTTCCTTGCCAGTTTCACACAGGCCCTATGCTCAGAAAGACCCCGCACTTGGTTTAATGTGCTGCCGCCACCTCGATTTTGCAATTCCTAATAACTTGTGAACCCGGGGACCCGATTTTTCATTTTACTTGGGGGCCTAAAAATTGTGTAGTTGGTCCTGGCTGTGAATGAATCTCTCTGCTTCTCCGCGCCTTAGTGTTCTCATCTGTAAATTGGGTGCATGGGCTCAGTACTAATGCTTATCTGGCTTGGACTCGAGAGCCTGGGGAATGATAAAGGGTGATCGCCAGAACAGACTGAACGCCAGCTCAGGCCCTGCCTGGTCATGGTCCCCTCACGCCCACAGCAGCCCTGTGCTCGGCGTGTCAGTGTCCTTGTCTAACCAAGGCACAGAGAGGTAAGGTGGCAGGCCCGGTGTCACACAAGGGGCAGCTGGCCGAGCTAGGATTTGAACGCAGACTGCCTGGCTCTGAGTCCTCGTGTCTTCTGCCCAAGGTCACGGAGCAAGGAGCTCCCGGATTGTCAGGGTGAGGAGGGGCTGCGGCATCCGCTCGGCATCTCGAATCCACTTGTCGGGACACTGAGGGGCAGTCAGAGTGCCTTCAGCTCAGCCACGAACCAAATGACCAGGGTGACCTGGAGAGGAGGGTGGAGGCAGCCGCCCACGGCAGGTGGAGGGTGGGGCACCTGGCAGGACCTGTCAGAACGAAGGGTGAAGGCAGGTGATGCGTGGGGCCACCCCACCCAGGGCCTCTGGTGCAGGCCACAGATGCTGATGTCAACAAGGGCAGGGCAGGCGTCTGGGGTGCTCCAGCCAGGTCACGGTCCTCAGCCAGGACTCCCACCCCCAACCCTGCATGGTCGGCACCTCCCTCAGTCCTGTGGGTCTCCTCTCTCCTCCTGCCTTTGTTCCTCCTGTCAGCAGTGCCCTCCCTCCTCCTCCTTAGGTCTGCCTGTCCATGCATGCCTCCTCCAGGAAGCCCTCCCAGACCACTGCAGCGCACAGTCATCCCTGCCTCCCCTGACACACAGCAAAAATAAAGCTGGGCTGGGAGTTCCCTGGTGTCTAGTGGTTAGGATTTGGTGCTTTCCCTGCCGAAGGCCCGGGTTCAATCCCTGGTCGGGGAACTAAGATCCCACAAGCTGCGCAGCCAAAAAAAAAAAAAAAAACGCTGGGCTTTGATTGTGTCCTGAATCACCACTTACAGTGCAATCCACTCTTTAAAAGGCACTTTTCCTGTCCACGGTCTCATTGGAGCCTCACAGGAACCCTATGGGGTCAGATTTTTTTGTCCGCATTTTGCAGATGGAGACCTAAGAGGCAAGGGAAGGGCCTGAGCTCACGTGGGGGGTAGTTGCACCAATGGCTAGCACCTACTGCTACCTTCCTGGGGGCCAAGGGCTGGCCCACGTATTTTCATTCATTCATGCAATAAATGTGGACTAGCACCCGGTCTGTGCCAGGCACTGTCCTAGAGGCTGTGGAAGCCACAGTGAAGGAAACAGACCAACACTATCCCTCCTTCTAAAATCTGCACCCCAGTTGGGAGAAAGACAATGAACAGGCAACACACAGTAAGGAGGTGTGGCAGACACTGGGCAGAAGCAGGAGGGGGGGAGTTCCGGGGGGGGGGGCGAGGAGGTCAGGTGAGACCCCTTGCAAAGGGGACTGTGGGAGAGGCCTGAAGGAGGGGAGGGTACAGCCCTGAGGTTGCCCACCCTGGAAGCCGCCTGGTCTCATGCTGGGGGCTGGGCATTCCCCCCAACCCCGCAAAGCGCAGGGGGGCCTTTTTGGGCCCCTGGTGGTCCAGTGGGTAAAACTCCGTGCTCCCAATGCAGGGGACCTGGGTTTGATCCCTGGTCAGGGAACTAGATTCTGCATGCATGCTGCAAATAAGACCTGGTGCAGCCAAATTAATTAATTAATTAATATCTAGAGAAACTAGCTAAGTCGGGCTGCCTCCTGCTTCTGCTGCCCTCGCGTCCATTCACACAGCCTCACGGTCACCAGTTCACACGGTCGCTCATCCAGCAAATAGAACAGGCTGTCTACAAGGTTTCACTGAGCCTGCGTGAGGGAAACAGACTAAGTCCTTGCTCTCAGGGGCTTATATTCTAGTGGGGAGACACAGCAACAAGTAAATAATAGGAGCTCATGGTATATAAATACCATGGAGAACAAGAAAGCCGAGGAAGGAGGCCGGGGAGGGGGGCTGCTCTCCGCAGCGGGTGGCCAGGAAGGCCCCTTGAGCGGGAGTGTGAGTCAGGAGGGTCTGGGCAGGAGGGAGGGAGACACAGGGAACTTAAAGTTTTAAAAGGTCTTTCAGGGACTTCCGTGGTGGCGCAGTGGTTGAGAATCCACCTGCCAATGCAGGGGACACAGGTTCCAGCCGTGGTCTGGGAAGGTCCCACATGCCACGGAGCAACTAAGCCCGTGCACCACAACTACCGAGCCTGCGCTCTAGAGCCCACGAGCCACAACTACTGAGCCCACGCGCCTAGAGCCTGTGCTCCGTAACAACAGGAGCCCCGCTTGCTGCAACCAGAGAAAAGCCTGCGCGCAGCAACGGAGACCCAACGCAGCCAGATAAATAAATAAATACACTTATTAAAAACTTTTTTAAAATAAAATAAAAGGTCTTTCAGGGCAGAGGCGGAGCAGGGAGACCATGGGGGCTTCTGTGACCGTGCAGGGGAGAGCTGCTGGTGACAGTGAGGAGACCTGCTAGTGACAGTGAGGAGAGCTGCTGGTGACAGTGAGGAGAGCTGCTGGTGACAGTGGGGAGAGCTGCTGGTGACAGGACGCGCACTGAGCCGCAGGACTGACTGGTGGACAGGCTGTGGAGTCCTTACTCGCAGTGAAAGTTTATCTAAGCCTCCCTAAGCCTCAGTTTTCTCACCTGGTCAGTGGGGTGCTAGGACCTTACTGCACAGGCTCTGGTGAGGAGAAGCCAGGAAAGCGTGGGAAGCCTTACTGAGGTCTGGTCAGGCTGGGCCCTGGTCTAGCCCGGAGGGTACAGCACGCAGTAGGTGCTTTACAAACGGTGGTTTCTTATTTTTTATGTTTTGCGCGTGCATGCGCGTGCGTGTGTGTGTTTTGGCCGCGCCACTCAGCTTGCAGGATCTCAGTTCTCCAACCAGGGGTTGAACCCGGGCCACGGCAGTAAGCCCAGAATCCTAACCACTAGGGCCCCAGGGAACTCCCTGGTTTCTTACTTTGTAAAAGGAGGTGGGAGAGTGCAATGCTGAACCCAAAGGCAATGAGGTGCTGGGAATGAACTGGGGCCACCGTGCTTGGGTGGAGGCAGGCCTCTTGGGGGACAAGGTGGTAGCCCTGTTGGGTGGCTGCCTGTGGCAGGGTCGTTATTGTCTGACTTTGTGGTCGGAGAGCCCAAGAGAAGTTGCCGGGGGGCTGGAGTCCAGAGCCAAGCACGCGGGCTGCAGAGAGCACTGACCCCACTTCCCCGGGCGGCGGTGCCAGCAGGCCTCTTTTCCATGGTGTTTACTGAGGTCCTCCGGCTCCAGGGAGCTCGTGTGGGGCCGAGTTCCCGGGGCCGTCCGTCCCCCTGACAGCATGCTGGGAGGCAGGGAGCGATGCGGGTGGCTGAGTGATGCCTCCGGGGCGGGGAGGCAGGCTCATCAGCCCCTCCTGAATCTACAGGCCCGGGAAACCACCTGAGGCCCACCCCTGACTGGGGCTCAGAGCTGGGGGCTGGGATGGAACTGAGCTGAGACCCCTTTCTCCAGGCTCCCTGGTGAGGAGCGGGCGGAGCAGATGCAAAGGGGTCGTGACTCAGGAAACAGGGACAGGCAGAGGGTCAGGGTTCAGCTGGTAAAAGCAGAGCCAGTGATACAGGAAGAGTAGGATCGGGGCTTGATGTATAACCAGGGTCAGCGTTCAATGTTTGACCAAGGTTGGTCTGAGAATGTGAGCAGGGATTAGGGCTCAGCATGTGACCAGGGTCAGAACTCACTGTGTGACCAGGGTCAGGGCTCAGTCCACCGGCAAGGTCAGAGTTCAGCCTGTGACTGGGATCAGGGCTTAGTGTGTCATTAGGATCAGAGTTCAGTGTGGATCGGGGTCAGTCTGTTACTAGGATTGGGAGGAGTCTATGAGTGGGGTCAGGACTCAGGGGTGACTGACTGCGGGACCCAGCACGGGGCTGCTGCCCTTGAACCTGATGTGGCAGCTACAACCCTGCAGTGGAGTCAGGGCTGCCTGGTCTCTTTTCTCTGTGCAGCTCAGCCCCATTCAGCTTCCTCTCTCTTTCATTTAAGAATCTTCTACTCGAATCTAAAATAGTGTGGGGGATTCCCTGGTGGCGCAGTGGTTGAGAGTCCGCCTGCCGATGCAGGGGATGTGGGTTCATGCCCCGGTCCGGGAAGATCCCACATGCCGTGGATCAGCTGGGCCCGTGAGCCATGGCCGCTGAGCCTGCGCATCCGGAGCCTGTGCTCCGCAACGGGAGAGGCCACAACAGTGAGAGGCCTGCATACCACAAAAAATAAAGAAACAAAATAAAATGTTTAAAATAGTGTGGATATATGTATATGTATAAATGATTCACTTTGCTGTACAGCTGAAACTAACACAACATTGTAAATCAACTATACTTCAATTTAAAAAAAAAAAAGACAGGACCATTATAAAAAAAAAACAAAAAAGAACCCTCTATTCTGCTAGGCATTGTTCTAGGTGCTTCAAACTCCAAGGTCACTTAGCTGCAGTCGCAGCCTTAAAGGACATCCCATTCCCTGGTGCCTCAGCCAGGTCCGCATCCTACAAGATACTCTGGGGCCCAGAAAGGACCAGTGATGTATTTCTCCTCGGGACTCAAGGCTTCCTGGAGAAGGCTTTGAAGGCTGGTTCACTCAAGGGAGTGGGCAGGGGGGCATTCCAGGCAGAGGGTACCGCTTGAGCAAAGTCTTGGGGGCTGGTCAGCTCAGAGCAAGGGAATCTGGTTGCCAAGGTGAGCGCTTGGCCAGCGTCAGAGCTGGGGGCCGGCTGTGGACAAATAGGGCCCAGTGCTCAGAGAGCGACGTGCAGACTAGCCTTGTTGTTGGGACAGGAGGCCATGCTTGCACGGGCTCACAGGTAGCCCCAGACAGATGCCTCCAGGTGACAGGGTGTTCGCTTTGGTGGGCCCTCCCTGCCCTGGAGGCGGCCCACAGTGGGTGGGTCAGACGCAGCAGACAATGGGAAGGAATGAGGGTGCGAGAGGCCGACAAACACGGCTGTGGGAAGGGGCGGGAGGGCGAGGGAGGCTGGGCAGAGGCCAGGGCAGCAGAGCGGGTGAGGTGGCACACAGCCCCGGGACGGCCACCATCAGCAAGGGACATGCAGTGGGGGCCTGGGCAGCAGGGCTCCCAGCGAGGCGTCGTCTCTGAGCGCTTGGTCCACTGGCCAAGCCCCTGCAGCCTCAAGCCACCCACACCCAGCTCGCAGGCCCAGGCCTGGAGCATCCTCCCTCTGCTCTGCCACCCGTGCAGGGGTGTGCAGGACGGCTGGGCCCCGGCCCCCGGCCTGCCCACACCTCGGCTTTGGCATCCGGTCTGGCCCGCTTCACAGCCACCTTCGCAGAGCTGGAGTCACCTTTTTCAAGCGCAACGGGACCAGGCCCTGCCCTGCTCAACCCGCTTCTGGTTTTCCTGCTCCCCCTCAGCCCCGCCCCTGGACCAGGCCACCAGCTACTCAGGAACCTTCCCACAGCCTGGCTTATGTGTCCCCACCCTACCTGAGGGCAGCCGCTGGGCCGAGGCGGGTGATGGTGGGGCTGTCAGAGGGTGGGGCTGCCTCCCAACGGCCCACGGGGAGGGAGAACTCGGAGGCCCAACAGCGGGGAGGGCTGAGGGTGCCGGTGCCGGCTGGGGAGGTGGTGGGCTCCGAGGACACGGCCTGAGCCTGCAGGTGGGGTGGCGGCAGCTAGGGTGCAGGCAGGTTGGGGGTCTTGGGGGACAAGGTGGTAGTTGGGGCTGCACCACTACAACAGCTCTTTCTATCCTCAAAGAGCCCGTTCCCTTGGACCAGGTGTTACCATGATTCCCTTTGCTTAGATGAGGAAACTAAGGCCCAGAGCAGTTGAATGATGCACCTAAAGTCCCCCGGCCATCCGGCAGGACCAGGGCTAGCCTCCAGGCTCACTGAGCCCAGAGCCGGAGCTCTGAACCCCGAGAGCTGTCACAACCCTCAGGAGTGGAACATGGAGGACGTCCCCGGCGGTCCAGTGGCTAAGACTCCGCGCTCCCGGTGCAGGGGGCCTGAGTTCGATCCCTGGTCAGGAAACTAGATCCCACGTGCCGCAACTAAGACCCGGTGCAGACAAATAAATAAATAAGCATTAAAAAAGAAAAAAAGAGTAGAACGTGGTGCCGGGCAAAGGGCCAGACATGGGGCGGGGGCATATCTCAATTCAGAGGCGACTGCCAACAGGGGCTGGTGGGTCCTGTCCCGGTCCCTCCCAGACTCCCAGAGGGCCCTGCCTGCTGCGTCCCCTCCTGCCCGGGACACCTCACACTGGTGTGCAGGCCACTCTCATAGACACAGCATCATCGAGCCTAATTAACCACGGCCGGCACTTATTGACCGTTTACTCTGTGCTAAGCCCTTTCCTCCCCTGCTCATGTGAGTATCACCCTGCAACCTGGGGGCCAGGTCCTGAGCTCCACTGAAGGACGCAGAACAAAGGTGGAGAGCAACACAGTGGCCTGACCCCACTGCAGGTGACAGCAGAGCTCTCACCCTCTGTCCCTTGCCCCAGGCTGTCCTCAAGGCCAGGAATAAGGTCACCCTCGTCCTGCATGGGTGGGGTGCAGGGATGGAACGAAGCCCACCCAGTTCCCACCCAACCTGCTGGGTTGGTCTGGCTCTGCCGGAGCCGCACACCTGGGGAGCCCCCTGGTGCCACCGTCCCCACTGGCTGTCGCTAAGAGCAAGGACTTCGAGAGCCAGCTGTGCCCACAGAGGTGCAGGTCCTTGGGATACGCTCCTTAGTCTCGGGAGGGGACGAGAGAGGTTCGAGGAGCCGGGCAAAGCCTTAAGTCCGTCAGCCGGGGGTGAGAGCAGAGGAGCCGCAGTGATGGCCCAGGGCCCACGCAGACCCCGCGGCAGCTGTGCCTTCCGAGCCCTGCTCAGGACGCAGACAGCCAGTCTCCATGCGGGCAGCTCACCCTGCCGGCTGGGGCCTCCGTTTCCACATCTGCAACTCGAGGCAGTGAACAGCCCACAGAAGCCCGGGGAGGGGTCTCTGGAGAGATGACTCTTATGCAGGCCCAGCGCCCGGCCCCCAAGAGACTCAGCCCCTAGTTCTGGGGTTGGGGTCAGAGGGTGCGGGCTGAAACCAGATGCAGATTTCAAGTCCCCGCCACCCTCTGGTAGCTGTGAAGCCAGACAGCCTGCTTCCCCTCTCCGTGCCTTGGTGTCCCCATGTGTAACGGCCCATGGCACTAGCGCAGGTTTTTGGGGTCATTCGATTCTCTGACACCTCCCAGGGAGACGTGGGGGCACCCCCAGGGCACCTGATGGGGATCCACGGCCACGCACACACACTCTGCCCTCAGACTTGCAGGCGAACATGCTCATACACGTGTGCCCACACAAATGTGGGCACACTCACCTACGCGTGCCCACAGAGCCAGCCCAGAAGCCACGCCCACCTCCCACCCTGCACGGGCTCACATGCATGGTCTCTCTGTCTCCTACGCCCCCGGGCCCAGGCACACCTGGAACCTGGCACAGGTGTCTGCTCTGCTTCCCTCCTGGCCCCTGGCCCCCTCTCTGGACGCTGGCTTCTAGACAGAGTCAGCCAGGAGCCCGGCAAAGGCCCTCCTTCCTGCTGGCCCCTCCTGGGCCCCCGTGGGGTCCCCACAGGTTGAGGTCACTCCCTATCCATTCTCCACCCTTGAACCCCACGGAGTTCCATTCGTCTGTGCCCAGTGCCCTGTGGACCCCCGGGAGCAGCAGCCGCCGCCAGAGTCTGCAGGGGCCCCTCTTTCCTGGGTGCCAGCCTGTCTCTCTACAGCGGGTACCCCGCCATGCACTCCTTATGCCATCTGCAATCCTGGTTCCAGCACACACTACTGTGTGATGCTGGGCCCCCTCGACCTCAGTCTCCTCACCTGTGAAATGGGGGCGCTTGGCAGGCCCCACCTGTGTGCCAGTGGAGAGCTAAGGAGTGAAGGACGCACAGCAAGCGTAGGGGGTCCTCCTGACCCTGCAGGATCATTGCCAGCTCTGGAGCCAGATGTGTCCTGGGTCACCTGAAGGAGGCCTCTGCTTGTCCCTCAAGGCCCCATCAAGGACACTGGGCCTGGACTCTGCCAACGGTGTGTGGGAGGAACTTTGGCCCTTACCTGGCTGAGCCTCAGTTTCCTCATCCATAAGATGGGATAGCATTGCAGCACAGGACTTGCTGGGAGGACGTAAGATGTCGTTTACGTGACATATCCTCGATGAAGGAAAGCAAAGATGGAGACAGCAAGGATGAGACACAAAATCCTATCCCCGAGGCCATGGCCCCCCTTAGACATGAGGTCCTTCTGGATGCCTCTCTGATTCCTTGAGGCTGATGGGGAGCTTTAAGCATCCTGCCCAGGGTCTGCAGGGTGACGCCCTTGACAACCACAGTACGCGGTCCATCTCTGACTCTGAGCTCTTGGGGTTTCAGCGGCCCTCACTGCGGACTCAGAAGAGTGGAGGAGGACTTCCCTGGTGGAGCAGTGGTTAAGAATCCGCCTACCAATGCAGGGGACACGGGTTCGTGCCCTGGTCCGGGAAGATCCCACACGCCGCGGAGCAACTAAGCCCGTGCGCCACAACGACTGAGCCTGCGCTCTAGAACCCCCGAGCCACAACTACTGAGCCCGCGAGCCACAACTACTGAAGCCCGCACGCCTGGAGCCCGTGCTCCGCAACAAGAGAAGCCACCGCAACGAGAAGCCCACACACCGCAACGAAGTGTAGCTCCCGCTGGCCGTGACTAGAAAAAGCCCGCGTGCAGCAATGAAGACCCAACGCAGCCAAAAACAGGTAAATAAAAATTAAAAAAAAAAAAGAAGAGTGGAGGAAAGCCACCTGCAACACCAAGCACCCTGGTTCCAGCTCCCCCCACCCCCGTCCCCGCCCGCTCACACACCAGGGGTCCTCTGTGTGGTTCCCTGCTCCCCAGAGGAGCCATAGCCATAGGGTCTGAGGCCCCAGGCCCCTGCTGCCGGCCGCGGCCTGGCTCTAAGCGTCCTGTGGCACAGTGTGGGACCTGCCATTGGTGAGGCTTCCACTCCCACAGCCCCCACAGCCCCCCCTCCCGGGCCCTACAACCCTCTCGGGGCGGGGGGGGCAGGAGAAGGAAGAAACTGAGCTCCGGGAGGTGAGACTCACAGAGGAAGTCATGGGGCCCTGCCTTAGTTCACGTGGGCTCTTGGCTACCGCGTGAGAGTGACTGGGTCTCCGTGCCTCAGTTTCTTCACCTGGGAAATGGGGCAGGGTTGTAGCGTGGGCAAGGGCACAGCCAGACCTTGCTGCTGCTTGTGTTACTGCGACCAGGGCTGAGGGAGGCCTCCTGGCATGGGTGGTGTTTGAACCAAGTGGTGAGGAGGGGCTGGTCTCTATTAACAGACGAGAGAGGGAGACGCATTCCAGCAGAAGGAACAGCATGTGCAAAAATGTTGAGGCCTGGAGATCTGCTCAAGGCCAGACAGGCCCCTGGAGCCTGGAGCCTGGAGCCAGGGTGGGTGGGGGCAGGGCAGGGTGCAGGGGGCTGCAGAAGGCTCCCCACCTGCACTATGAGGGTGCCCTGAGCGGTGGTCAGTGGTCAGCCACACTCCCAATCACACACGCGGTTCCTTCTGTCATGCTGCCACCCGGCCCTGCCCACACTCTCCACTGCGTCCAGACTAAACAAGGATGCCGCCTTGCTCTCCAAGACTTTCCTCTCCACCATTGAGACGCAAGAGTGGGAGCAATGCCACGCTTGGACCAGCCCCAAATCCACAGAGAGGGGGCTGGCTGGAGAGGCTTCCCTGTGGGAGCGACTCCACAGCTGGGACGTGGGGCAAGGAAGAGCCTGGGGGACAAAGAGGGACAGAGGGTGAGAATGTTTTAGGTTAGGCTCAGCCTAACCTAAAGGTCCAGCCCTGCTCTGCCTTCCCCTGATCCTCTCTGAGCCTGACCACCACTAACCGAGCTGGTCAGCTCCCTGCAGAGTTTCTCTGAGTATTAGAGAGACTGCCCGAGCTCAGCAGAGTGGAGACCGCTGTCCGCAGTGGGGTTTCCAGCGACCCGCTCCCCACAAAGCTCCTTGGGGCACCTACTGCAGGCTTTCCTGTTCCTCAACCCTCATCACAGCCCATTTTACAGATGGGCACAGTGAGTTGAGAAGATGCCTGCCTGGGTCGTGGCTGGGAGGAAAACAGCATCCCGGCCCTGGGGTTGGGTGGCCAGGAGGGAAGGTGCCAGACTGCTCCGCGGGCAGGGCGGGACCCACACTGTCTGTGGGAACCATCACCTGCAACCTGGAGGAGAAACATTGATACCCCCCTGGGCACCCACGGCCAATTAGTTGAGGAGGAGGAGGGGGAGGCTGATGCAAGGGCCCAGGCTTTGAAATTTGACTGTGACAACCGCCCTGGTGAACTGGATTCACCCACAGGCTGGGAACCAGCTTCTCCGGAGCCTCCCTGCCTCCAAGTAACGCAGCTGCCCCTCTGCGTGCGCCCCGCTGTGGTCCCGGCCCACTTCCTAACCACCTGGGCCTCCCTTCTCTGGGAAACGGGAGTGTTATGGGTTGAATTGTGCCCCCCAAATTCATACGTCCAAGTCCTAACCCCCAGGACCTCAGGGTGGGACCTAGTTTGGAGATGGGACCTTTACAGAGGCCATCAAGTTAAAGTGAGGTAGGGTGACCCGAATCCAATCTGACCGGTGTCCTTCCAAGAAGGGGAAATTTGCACAGAGCTACGCAGGGAGAAAGCCGCGTTGACCACCTTCTACAAGCCTAGGAGGAGGGCCTGGAACAGAATCTCCCTCGGAAGGAGCCTTGATCTCAGACTTCCGCCTCCAGAGTCCTGAGACAATAAAAGTCAGCCGTTTCAGCGGCCCCGCCTCCTCAGTGGCCTGGGTTAGGTAGCCCAGCAAACTATTGATAATACAGGCAGGTAGTTGAGATCATTTACACCAATGTCTGGCAGATGCGGGCCTCCAATAAGTGTGGGCGACCTCCATTAACATTAAAAAGCCCATCACACCCTTGACAAAACAAAAAACAACTGTTAAGCCTGTATTCAGCCCCGGGGGAAAGCAGGGCTCAGGGTTTACCTCCGAACCACTGCGGGGGAGGGTGGCTGGGAGGCAAGGGTGGGATGTGCTCCACCACCCGGGAGCCCAGCACAGCACTCAGGAAGTTTGTGAAATTCCTGGCTGCATTTGGGAGGGTGGCTGCCTCAGTGATCTCCCCATTTTAACACCTCCAACCAAAGGTTCCCAAGCACCTACCGTGTGCCGGTCCCGTGCGGGCGCCTTAGCACACTCTCTGAGCTGTGCCACGGCCCTGTGCAGTGGGACCTGTTCGTGTACTCCCATTTTACAGATGAGAAAACTGAGGCCCAGAGGTGTGTTATTCAGCCCGACCCTGCCTGACCCTGACACCGCGTACCCTGCTTCAAGCCCAAGCCATCAGGGGCTACTGGAGTGGACAAGTGAGGTGGTCAGGGGAGCGTCCAGGAAGGGCTGACATTCCAGACAAAGGGGGAAGGGCATCCCCAGGAGAGGGAATGGCTCCTGCGGCCCCAAGGTGGGTGGGGCTGTGGCACAGTGGGGCAGATGGAAGGTGGGGTTAGCAGCTAGAAATGACACTGAGTCTTAAGAAAAGTCCACACGGGGCGTGAAGGACATTCTCTGAGTCCTTTTCAGTCAGAGACTGATTTAGATTTGGAAAGTTCCCTCTGTTGGTGGTGTGAACAGTGGTCTCCGAGAGAAATCAAATGCCAGACACATAAGCAACTTTAAAAAAGGAAAAGGAAATCTTATAAAAAGGAGATAGTTTACATTATTTTTCTCACACTCAGTCTTCGAAATCCCAGTTACAGCATGTCCCAGTTCAGACTAGCTGCAGTTCAAGTGCTCAGCAGCCACCTGAGGCTGGTGGCCACCGTCTTGGACAGCCTAGGCAGGGCACACAAGGAGGGACTTGTAACGACTGGTCCAAGATTGCACAGAAGGCAGCACCAGGTCTGGGCTCTGTCGAGTGTCCAGCAGGCAGGTCACAGAGTAGCACAAGTTGGTTTCAGCCCAGACAGCTGGTGTCCCCAGCGGGCCAGGTCACCCTCCACTCCAGACTAATGTGAGGCTTCCTGTCGCAGCTGGAGGGTGACCCGAGGCCTGACCCTGGCGGCCCTGGCGGATGAGCCCGGAAGGAAGGCCTCCTCCTTGATGCACTCCGAAGTGGGGAGTGCTGGGCTGGCGGGGGCTTCCCTGGGGACTCCCTCGGGAAGCACTTCACACGCTGGTGGGCACTAGGCCAGGGCAGCCCCCAGCAGCTGCAGGAGGCAAGGGCCTTGGGGGCAGGGAGGGAGGGCCAGCACCAGCTCCCCGGGCTCCTGAGGAACTGCCACAGCACCTGGGTCTGGGGGTACGCCAGGGTTAACCCCATAAGACAGCTGGGTCTCTCAGGGAACACGCAAGCAGGCCAGCTGCCCCAGGACTCGGGGCACCAGAGAATGGGGTCAGGAGCACATCCTCGCTGTGGGGCCTGGATGAGGCCCTTCACCTCTCTGGCCTCTGCTTGCTCCTCTGTGAAATGGGGGCATTGGGACGCCTCTCTCATGGGCCAGGGTGAGAATTCAATGAGCACATGTGTGAGCATGTGGGTCCCTACAAGAGAGCTATCTGTGGCCACATCATGGAAGTTTCAGGCTCCTCCTCACTTCTGGTGTGAGGCCTCCTCTCACCTGAGCTGAACTGTGCTCCCAGGACCTAAGCCCTACCCTGCTCTGGGAGTTCACTCCCTCACGCTTTGTCCATCCTCCTTCAGAATAAGTACTCGGGGTACTCCAAAGATCCCACAATGCCTAGCCTTGGGGTGCCTCCCTCTCTCTTTCCTTTCCCCTTCCTCCACACCCCCCAAACATATATTGAGCACCTACTACGTTCCAGATGCTATGCCAGTCACTGGGGATTTCCCTGGGAACAAAATAGACAAAGCCCTGCCCTCCTGAAGCTGACAGCCTGGAGGCAGACAGTAGTCACTTAAATAAAGAGTAAGTGCAAAACTGTGACTGTCTTTAGTCCTTTGGAGAGATGCCTGGCTGGCAGTAGGAGGGCAAAGAGCAGGGGGATGGAACAGGGAAGTGACTATTGAAAGCTAAAAGAAGCATGGAGGAGTAGGTGGGATCGGGAGGTATGGGGGAAGAGCAGCGAGTGCAAAGGTCCTGTGGCCGGATCTCCGCTGCTGGGTGTGGGGAGGAGCTGAAGGCAAGGGCGGGGCAGAGCTGGCAGGTCTCCTAGGGTAGACTGGAGCCCTGGAAGAACTGAGCAGGGTTGGTGTGTTCTGATCTAAAAGATCAGCCTGGCTCCTGGGACAGTGCTTGGAGGGAGCAAGGGTGGGACCGAGTTGGACACGACAGCAGGGGCATAAAAGGTGAGAAGTGGGTAGCTGCTGCACGCGGGAACCTCCGCCCGGGAGCCCCTCCACAGGCGGTGCACCCTCTGCGCATGCCCAACCCCGGAACCCGGCCGGCAGGTGGCCCGCCCTCTGCGCATGCCCAGCCCAGGAGCCCCTTCTACCGGCGGCGTGCCCACTGCGCATGCCCAGCCGAGGGACCCTTGGCCGCAGGCGGAGAACCTTCAGCGCTGTTGCTAAGGCCGCTGAGTCCCTGGGCCCCCGCGGTCCGGCCTTTGCCCCTTTCTGGGCTGGATCGAGAGGGAGCCCACTGTGGCCGTACGCCTGAGCACCCTCTCTAGTATCCGCTCACTCAGGAATAAAGGCGGCCTTGGCCTCTCTGCCTTACTCTTTTATCTGCTCACTGAGAGTTAAGTTGGGGCAGCTGGGGGCGCATCATCTGCTCTCCGCACAGGTGGGTGGTGGTGAGGAGGAGACGAAGTCTAGGTCCAGACCTGGGCGGCAGGTGGGCCGGAGGGGGAGCGTGGCGGCGGGATGGGGGTTACTCTCCAGGACTTTGTCTCCCTCCTGAAGTCCCAGAGTTCATTCTACAGGTTGGGACTAGAAGCTGGTAGACCCCTGATGCACCCTTCAGGCCCTGCCTCCCCCCACCCCCCGTTCTCACCCCTCCCTCCCCCTGGGATTTTTGCTTCCCGTTTCAAATATATCAGGCTCTGTTTCATCCCCATTCCCCTATCGTGAGCCGTCTGTTGCCAGGCTGGCCCTTTTGGGAAAAGTGGAGGAGAATGGATCCACCACCCAATGGAGAGCTGTTGTTTGATGGGGGACAGGGTTTGGCTGCAGCTGGGCTGTGGGCGTGGGTAGAAAGGGCTGGACGTTGAGGGGAGGGGAGGAGCCCCGTAGGCCTGTCCTCCTGTGCCTGTGAAACCAGGGGCACCCGCTTCAACCTCCTTTCCCCCAGCTGCCTGCCTGGTGGGGACTGCGGAGCCAGACCAGCTTAGCCTTCAAGGTGTGGGTCCTGGTGTTACCAGTTCGTGTGCACAATACACAGTGAGGCCAAGCAAACCCAAACATTGGAGTTTGGAGCAGAGAAAGGTTTATTGCAGAGTCCAGCAAGGAGAACTGGCGGCTCGTGCTCAAAAACCCCGAACTCCCCCGATGGTTTTCCGGGAGAAGTTTTTACAGATAGGATTTGGAGTGAGGGCTGCAGGGGGAGTGGCTTTCCTCTGATTGGTTGGTGGTGAGGTCACAGCGCAGGTGCTCCAGGAATGTTGATCTCCGCCTGAAGTTACCTTCCTCTACCTGGGTAGGTGGGGCCTTAGTTCCTGACGCAGAACTCAAAGGTATTGATATGTATATTCCCTGAGGAGGAACCAGGACCCTGCCCCGGGGCTTGCACTATTGTTTCCTGACTGCTCCTCCCAGTCCTCTCCCTTCCCTGATTAGCAACTCTTTGAATCTGCCCTTTGGAACTCAGGGAAGGTCAAGGAGGCTGAATGAAGCCTATTTCCTACAAAGAAGAAATGGGGGGACACAGAATCTTCTGTGTCCAGCAGGGCCCAACAGGTTCCTGCTCAGTTTCACTGGGGCCTGTGGCCAAGGACCCGGGTGGGCAGATGGGCGTGAGGATGAAGCCAGGGGACTGGGACAGGATGAGCAGCAAGTGGGGCTCTGAGCCGGCACCTATTTCTGTTCACAGTCTCAGGACTTTGAAGGAAGAGGGGGTCGCTGGGCTGCGACGGTGCTCAGAGCCAAAGTTCTGGGGGGATGGCAGGGCGTCACGCCGCGCTGGGAGATAGGCCATGCTGAGCAGACATGAGAACTCATTCTAAATTCTCTTGAGTGGAGGGCAGCACTTGATCCCATAGGATCCATCCTGAGCGCCCCGTAATCCCCTTAGCTAGCTTTTCTGGTGACTGAGTGGACGGTGAGGGGCCTTGATGTGGGCCTTGGGCCTTTACAGGCCTTCCCTTCCCCCGACTACTGTCACAGCCTTGAAACGCCACCCTTGGGGTCACATCCCTTTGATCCTATAACGTTCCTGGATTTTCCAGCGTTAAGCAAACACTAATGAGACGCTGCCAGCAGCTGACACTTATTAAAGGTGTCCTGTGTAGCAGGCTTTGTTAGTTTTTTGTTTTTTGTTTTTGCATTATCTCTTACTTATACAGGAAATAAATCCTCTTAACATCCCATTTACAGACTAGGGAACGGCAGCTCAGAGAGGTTAGGTAACTTGCCCAAGGTCATCCTGCTGGGGGGTGGCAGAAGCAGGATGGAGCCCTGCCTGTGTGCTGATGGGGCCGGGAGCACCCTGCTTCCTCTTAAAACCTCCACCCGAACCCTGATGGGAGCAGCAGACCCCTGAAAACAGGCTGAATGAAGTGGATTAACTAGGCAGCTGAGATGGAGGGGAAGCGAGTCTGCTCTTGGGGTGGGGGGGCGATCCCACAGTCCTGGATTCAAACTCTGCCGTGAAAGAGCTGTGTGCCCTTGGGCAAGTTACTTCACCTCTCTGAATCGCGGTGTCCTCCTCTATCAAGTAGGTTACTAAGCTATGATTTAAAAATATGTTGTGAGGGGCTTCCCTGGTGGCGCAGTGGTTGAGAGTCCGCCTGCCGATGCAGGGGACACGGGTTCGTGCCCCGGTCTGGGAAGATCCCACATGCCATGGAGCGGCTGGGCCCGTGAGCCATGGCCGCTGAGCCTGCGCTTCTGGAGCCTGTGCTCCGCAACGGGAGAGGCCACAACAGTGAGAGGCCCGCGTACCGCCAAAAAAAAAAAAAATGTTGTGAGAATTCAGTGTAACGTGGGGTGGAGATCAGGAGGAGGTACCTCAGGCAGGACCACCCCCGGTCCCCCGCCACCCCGGCTGACCCCAGCCAGCTGAGGACGGGCCTGCGTCCCTGCTGCAGGGGGGCCCATTCTTTTTCATTCTGCAGGGAGCAAGTTGAGCCCAGAGAGGGCAAAGGCTCACCCTGCATGGCACAGCAGAGGAAGCCTAGAGAGATGGGAAAAAGCGGCTCACCACTCCGGCTGCAGCCGGATCAAGGCAATCCTTTCGGCTGGGGGCTCCAGCCTCACACCACACTCAAATCTCCCTAGACTTGGTCCTCTTGGATATCACGGTGATATCGCTAGGGTGTTGGTGGTCTTCTGTGATCCTTCGGTTTTTTAAATGGAGGGCGATGCTTAGCCCAAGAGTAGGTACTCTTAGGCCAAACGTCCCACCCTGTCCTTGTCGGGATTGCCTGAGGCCCACGTGTGCTAGTGCCTGTTTACTCTCTGTGACCTAGGAAACAGCCCCTCCCCTCCCCCCCCACTCCTGGTGAGGCTTGCCTGGGAAGAGCAGAGGTGAGAAGGCTTGCAGATAAAGAGCACCCTCCGGTCTGTGAGCAGTGGGGAGGTCTGTAATTAACATTTCAGCAGCCCTGATAGCATCGCTTCCTATCACCGGGACTCTCCCTCTCCCGGTTAATACACTGTTCTGTTTGTAAGTGATGTCCTGACCTTAGCCTCACCTAGATTAGGAGGAAGACACCTCTCCCTGCCCTCTCCTTTCCCTGTCCCACCTTCTCTGGTGCTGCTGCATGTTCAGGAGCTTTTCATTCGAAAGATGATCATACAAAACGTTTGCTAAAAATAACCGAGTCAAACATTCCTAGACGTCCTGTGCTATTGTAGATCTTAAATACTTATTAAAAATGAGAGCATACCCCAAGTAGATTTTCATAGAATATGAATTGTTGTTTTTTAATCCAGTTTTCAGTCTGCAAAATGTGCTGAAAGACCCAGGTCCCCAGGCTCTGGTCCGGGTGGCCTGGGCAGCAATCTCGGGGTGGGCTCTGCGCTCAGCCAAAGCTGCAGCCAGGCCCACCCAGCTGCCCGGCCCCTAGGGGCCGTCCACAGCTCTGCTGCTCTCTTGAATTCTTTGTGTGGTCTCAGTCTTCCGGACCACAGGGTCTCTGAGATCCCCGTGGCTTGGGGGGGTGGTCTCCTGGAACATGGGGTCCCCGAGGTCCCCTGAGCTGTTCTAAGATGAGGAGCCACGACTGGTCCTCCAGGTCCTCCCAGGCCTGGAAGGCTGAGCTGAAGCTTCCCTCGCTAGGGGGACTGGGACGGGGGTGGGAGGGCCAGGAAGCCGCCTCCAGCTTAGCAGCCAGTTCCAGCTCCCTACAGGGTCAGAGTCAGGAGGGAACTTGGCCCCCAGTCTGGAATAAGATCACCGAGACCCTGAACTCTAATAGGAAGGATGCCAAGGTGGCCCTGATGCGGACGGCTCGTGGCTTCTCTGGCTCATGGCACCGTCCCCACCGGGGGAAGGTCTGCTCCCAGGCGGGCCGGAGGTGGGTGGCCACGGGCAGGGGCCTCGGTGTTCTCATCCGTGAGTCAGGGTGATGGGAACATTTATTTACATGAGAGGCTGGCGCAGCCGAGGCCTTGGAAGACATGAGCGCTTGGCCAAGGCTGGGCAGAGGGTGCTGGGGTGAGGGCAGGGATGGCGCCTGAGATGTCCCTTTTCGGGCACCTGGTCGCCGTCCCCAGGGTCTGCTGGGCAGCGGGCCTTGTGGCCAGTGCTGGGACGAGGGGGCACTGCCCCGCGGATCCGCCCACAGGGAGCACCAGTCTGCTGGGGGAGGCGAGGGAAGGAGTGTGCCTGGAGATGATGGGCCCTGGGCCGGGGTGGGGGGCCCCTGCAGGGGCCCTGAGGGGAGCGGTCCTGGCTGGGAGGGGCAGGAGGGGCAAGGCAAGGGATTCTCCCCCGGAGCCTCCGGAGGGAACCAGCCCTGCTGGAACCTGGATCGCAGGGCTCCTGACCTCCAGAACCGTGAGAGGTTAAATGTGAGTTGTTTTAAGCCACTAAATGTGTGGTGCAGCAGCCCTAGGAGACTAAGGCTGGCTTTCTAGGCCCAGAGGCCCGAGGCCCTGCCCAGCTGCCATCATGGCGCAGGGGTGGGTCAGGCCAATCCCTGGACCCCCAGTGGCGGTCACCAGGAGCCCTTAGCAGTCCCCTGCCCGCAGGCCCATTGAGAGGGGTGGGCTTGGGCTCAGACTGGTGCAGGGCTGTGATCCCCTCGGGCCACATGCAGGCCCTTCTGGAGGCACCCCCCGCCCCCTGTGTGGTGTTGGGGTCCCTATGGGAATGGCAGGGGTGGCGGGTGATACGGAAGTGGGTGGAGTCTCCTGGCCACTCTCTGGGGTACATTGGGGTCTCCCTGGAGACTCTGGAGCTGGTGGTGAGGGTTGCCCTTCCCCATGCTGACTCATCTCAGCCGGCCTTGTCTGAGCACCAGGCTTGCTGCAGGCAGTGCTAGGCGGGTCACAAACAGTACAGATGGTACTTCTGGTTAATCCTGTCAGCGGTCTTGTGGGGTGTTGTTACCCCTGTTTTTCAGATAAGGATTTGTTTTTTTCAGATAAGGATTTTTTAATAGTTTTTTTTCTTTGTTTTTTATTGACGTGAAATTCACATAACATAAAATCACCACATTAAAGTGTACAATTTGGTGGCATTTGGTACATTCACAGTGTTGTGCAACCACCCCCTCTATCTAGGTCCAGAATATATATATATTTTTATTAATTAATTTATTTTTGTCCGTGTTGGGTCTTAGTTGCTGCGTGTGGGCTTTCTCTATTTGTGGTGAGTGGGGGCTACTCTTCGTTGCGGTGCGCGTGCTTCTCATTGCGGTGGCTTCTCTTGTTGCGGAGCACAGGCTCTAGGTGTGCGGGCTTCAGTAGTTGTGGCTCGCGGGCTCCATAGTTGTGGCTCGCGGGCTGTAGAGTGCAGGCTCAGTAGTTGTGGCGCCCGGGCTTAGTTGCTCCGCGGCATGTGGGATCTTCCCGGACCGGGGCTCGAACCCATGTCCCCTGCACTGACAGGCGGATTCTTAACCACTGCACCACCAGAGAAGTCCTAGGTCCAGAATATTTCCATCAGCGCAAAAGGAGACCCTGAATCCATTAAGCAGTCACTCTCCATTCCCTGCCCCCACCCCCTGGCAACCACTAATCTCCTTTCTTTTTTTAAAAAAAGGTTTTATTATTTATTTATATACTTATTTATTTTGGCCGTGCTGGGTCTTAGTTGCGGCATGCGTGCAGGATCTAGTTCCCAGACCAGGGATCGAACCCAGGCCCCTGCATTGAGATCGTGGAGCCTTACCCACTGGACCACCAGGGAAGTGCCTAATCTCCTTTCTCTCTCCGTGGATTTTCCTGTTCTGGACATTTCCTATAAATGGAATCATGCACTATGATTTGTGTGTGTGTGTCTGGCCTCTTTCATGTAGCCTAATGTTTTCACGTTTCATCCGTGTTGCGGCTTGTGTCAGTGCTTCCTTCTTTTTGATGGTTGAGTAATATTCCACTGCATGGCTGTGTAACTGTGCTGCAGTCGGGGTTTGAACTCTTCGAGGAGTCCTGGCTGTGCTCTCTCCCATAGGCTTCACCACCCCAGGCCTGCCCTCCCCTAGCGACCGGGGGCTTCTGCCCCTCCAGGGTGAGTGTCAGGCTGGGCTGGGGAGGGGTTGGGTGGGGAGTATGAGGTCCCTCCAGACTGAGATTGAGCACAGGAGATATTCTGCAGATAACCTTTCTGCCTGAGGTTCCAGAATTGGCAAATCCTACAATTCCACTGTCTCAGAGCTCTTGGATCTGAAGATTCTTAAACACTCAGCTTCCGAGGTTCCAGGAGCTGGAGAGTTCTGAGCAGATACCTGTCCCCACCCCCAGCCCCACAGCAGACATCACTAATGGAGCTAGCTGGGCCCTAGGGTCCCTGCAAGGGCCTGGGCTGGGGACCTCCACCCAACTGGGGTGAGGCTGCTTCCAGCAAACTGTTCATTTCCAGCTGACCATTCCCTCCCTCCTGGCCTCCCACCCCCCTTCTCATGCCCCCAGGCTCCTCCCTGCCCCCTCCTACCCTGGGGGACCCTGGTCTTTCCTGCCCCCCTCCATCCTGTGCCTGAGGCAGGGCCTGTGGACAGCCGGGGTGGACCCCGAGAGAGGGTCCTGCAGGCTCTCCTGTGGGGAGAGGTGGTGGGGACAGGGGGCTTTCCAGAAGCGGGGGGAGGCTGCCCAGGGTGCCCAGGCTCCTTGGCCAGCAGCAGAGAACCTGGCTGGAGGGCAGGGGAAGACCCCAGGAGGTGACGTGGCACCCTGTGCTCCCTCTTTGCCCACCTGTCCTCCAGGTGTCAGCCCCTGGGTCTGTCCTTTGGGTGGGGGATGGGCTGATGGGGGGGATCCTGGGGCAGGGGGTGATGAGGTTACACATGGTGTTGGTAATTTCTCTCGTCCCCTCCTCCTGACATCTTGTGGACATCAGTTCCACCGCATCTGTTAAAGGGGGGCTTGGGGGCTTCCCTGGTGGCACAGTGGTTGAGAGTCCGCCTGCCGATGCAGGGGACACGGGTTCATGCCCCGGTCCGGGAAGATCCCACATGCTGTGGAGCGGCTGGGCCCGTGAGCCATGGCCGCTGAGCCTGCGCGTCCGGAGCCTGTGCTCCGCAACGGGAGAGGCCACAACAGTGAGAGGCCCGCGTACCGCAAAAAAAAAAAAAAAAGAGAAAGTGAGGGGGGGCTTGGAATTGGAGCTGTGTGCTGGGGGCTCTCAAACTGGGCTCTTGGCGCCCTGGGCTCCTGCGCGTTAGGGGGTCTGTGCTGCCCTCGTGGGAAGACAGATTCCATTTCTGTTCCTCCTCGTGTCTCTGGCCCTGTCCTCCTGCCGCAGCCTGGGAGTGGGGATCCTTTGTGGGAAAGGGCGAGCTCTAGCCTGGAAATAGCCAAATGTGCACAGAAATAACCCTGGCCTCAAAAAAGAACATGGAAAATTAAATAGGGAACATTAGCATTCGCTTGGCCCTTTCCATGGCCATTATCTCATGGGGAGACAGCATTTTTATCCTCATTTTATAGACGAGGGAACTGAGGCTGGGGAGGGAAGTGACCTGCCTGAGGGCCTTCTGCCGGGCTTCCCACGACGTGGCTGCACCCCACGCCCCCGCCCCCGGGGCTCTGCCACCCCCGGAGATGTCCTAGCCTGCTTCTCTGAAGGCCAGATTCCTATGCATCCCCCAAAACTCAGCAAAATGTCCCTTTCTCTGGAAAGCCTCTCCAGGCCCCTGGCTGGCAGTGGAGTCCTCCGTGGTCTCCACCAGGACCTCGCCACCCTGGAGCAGACGGTGGGCTCCTCAAGGCAGGGACTGTGGCTGCGTCCTTCACTCTGCGCCAGGCAGCCCGGTGGTAGGTGCTCGGTAAGTGCTTGCTGAGTGGCTCATAGATGGATTATTCCTATTAACAAGTGGGTGGAGGTCAGATCACAGCAACCTGAGAAGTTCAAATTAGCATGAGCGTAGCCACTTTACCATGAGTCTCAGAGAGGCCAACTCACCTACCCAAAGGTCACACAGTGACTGAGGGCAGGACCTGGGATTTGATCCCGGCCCCACAAGCACGGATCTTTCTGGAGAGCCCAGTGTGTGCCTGGCACTGGGCTCAGGTGGGCCCCTGACCGCCCCGCCTGTCAACTCCCTTCCCTTCCTGCACCCTGTGGCCCACTGTCCCTTGGGATGGCTCTCACGTGTGTCATCTGAACGCCCTTCCTCACAGCCAGCACCCCCTCTGTGGGGTCTGGCTTGTCTCTTGAGGGCCCCTCCCAGGCGTGGGGGGACATGCTGCTCCAAGAGCATTTCAGGGACCCTGTGAGGTGCCGCCTGCAGCCACCAGGGGGACCAGGAAAGGTGGATTTTCACAGGAAGACAAGTGCTTGGTGCACCGACCAGAAGTCCGCGTTTCAGGGGCCTCCGGGAACACCCGCGAACCACAAGCCACCCTCTCTCACCTCCCTCAGCCTGGCGCCCCATTTCTTGTCTCCTTGGCAAGCACTGAGGCCTGAGGCTACCCCTGTGAGAGGCTGGGGTGGGCAGAGGCCACAGGCAGGGGACACGGGAGCAGCTGGAAGGTTCTAGAGCCATCGCAGTGAAGGAAGATGGATGCAGGGAGGATGTCAAGGTCCCGGTGTACAGAATTAAGGTTCAGGGTCCTAGGGTTGTGTCCATCTCTCCAGCCCAGCAAACACCTGATATTTGGGGCAATGCAAGGAGCTCCGGGAACGGGACACAGGCCGAGGGGGTGGGTGGATGGGAGGGAATATCTGGAAGGGGAAGCACATCTGAGGGAGGGGTGGTCAGCCCTTGTTCCGGGAGGCCCCCCGGGGGTCTTGGGCCCCAGGGCCCTTGACTTGAGCTTCCTGGGGCTCCCGGTGGGGATCGTCGGGAGAGCCCTGTCCCACTTGACGTCTCCAGGAATCCAGGCCCTGCGCCAGCCCCGGGACCAGACTGCCCTCCTCAGTGAGCCGGGCTGGGGGCTGCAGCCCGCCCCGACGGGGACTGCTGCGTGGAAGTTTGGTGGGCAGGTGAGGCATGGGCAGCGCCACGCCTCAGCTGTCGGGCCAGTGCCTACTGGTCACTCCCCTCTGTGTCCAGTACGACCTGTCCCTTCTGCCTAAGCAGAGGGTCCAGGGACCACCAAGCGACTCATGCCCAGGGCAGTCTCTCCCTGGCTTCCGCCTGTCCATCTGTCTGTCTCCTGCTTCCTTGATGCCTGGAGCTGGTGCCAGCGCTGCGGTTGGAAACACAGAGCACCACTTGTATGGACATCCCAGCCCTTGGGTGCGTTTCTCTCTCCTGCCACACAGCAGTCTCAGCTGCCAGGCTGTGTAACTCAGGGCAGCTGTCCGACCCTCTCTGGGCTCACGAGATGGTGAATGAGGTTCTTCACCTGGGGCCCCAGTATGGCCTTGGGGGGCTCTCAGCTCCCCTAGATCACGTGCCAGGAGAGGAGGCACATCTCAGGGGAGCCCCAGCTGCCCACAGAGCCCACCGTCCCCGCGTGTCATGGAGTCAGTCGTCGGCCTCGTTCCACAGCCCACAGGGAGGGGCTGGCTCACTGTCTGCTCCTGCCCCTCTGCGATCGCCTCGCCTCGCCTCCCCTCTGGCGGGTGGGGAGACAGACCTGGAGTGAGGGGCTGCCTTGAAGGCGGCCGAGTTGAAGGGGTCAGGGGCTTCCTGACTCAGTGTCACTCTTCTCTCCGGGAGGGGAAGGAAGCTGCAGCTCCTCTGAGCAGCCTTCCAGGATTGCCAGCTCTGGGGCCACCCCCGAGGGTCAGGTGGCAGAGGTGATCAGGAGGGTCCCTGCCCTCCTTGGTCCTGGCTGGCGGCAGACACCTCGGGCGCCTCTCCCGGGCCAGCAGCGCCACCTGGTGGCCGCAGGCCCCCAGACGCCTCCATCCAACCGGCGTTGCCAGGGGATCAGCCAGAGGGGCTGGGCCCCCCATCATGGGTGCAGGCATCAGGGGGAAGCTCAAAGACAGGGCTTCACCCGGAGGGATGAGTGAGGATGGAGGGGTCTCAGTCACTGTGACCAGTGTGTGCGTGTGTGCCCGGGAGGGGAGGGCAGGTGTCCTGTTGGGAGGGAGACCCTCAGGTCATACCTGGCACAGGAAGGTAAAGGACGCTGTTGAAGGAATGAAGGAAGATGAATGAACGTGCTGGGACCTTCCTCGGGGAAGCCCTATTGCCCTCATTAGCTCACTTTAATCACTACTTATTGACAGCTGAGCACCGTGGGAAGACACACACACACACACACACACACACACACACATGTATTACATACACACATACACGCACAATGCACATATATACAAAATGTATGCACACACAACACACATGTACACAATACATACACACATAGAACACAATGCACATGCACATGTACACACAACACATGCATACACATATGTGCACAACACACAAATGCATATAAACATACATATACACTTACACACATGCACACAACATACACATATATACAACACATACACAAATATGCACATGTATATGTGCATGTACCTACATACATACACATGCACTCACACACGTGCACACAACACATATGCAATGCATGCATGTACAATATACACATGTGCACACAAGACATACAAATATATGCATGCACTTCAATACACAATCACATACATACATGCACACAACAAATACACACACGTCCCAATACATGCATACATAACATACACACATACGCACACACACACAATTGTTCACTTCTCACAATTGCACCTGAAGGCAGAGGGTGTAATTATCCTCCACGACAGAGAGGAAGGAAACTGAGTCTCCGGGGCAGCGTGTGACTTGCTCAAGGCTGGAGAAGCTGGTGTGGCCAAGGGGCCTGGCATGGGCCGGACGCCCTGTTACCCCCGCCCTGGGCTGGACTGCGGCACCCACTCCATGAGCCTCTGGCAGTTGGGGTCCCAGGAGCTGCCTCCCGTGGCTTTGCTCTGGAGAGGAAGGGTGGAGTACAGTTCAGAGTCCTGGACCTCACCCCTGTGGACTAGAACTTGACCTTCAATCCCCGGCAGGACGCTCGGAGGGGTACCCATGGGGGTGGGTGGGGCAAGAAGACGCTCAGAGGTCCCAGGACTCCTCCGTGAAGCGGTTCCCCAGGCCACTGGTACAGCCTGGACCCCTGGGGTACACACCTCATCCCTACTTCCATCTGAGACCCCCGTCAGGAGCCCCCACTCTGCCAGGGGTGCCCCGGGAAGGCCTCCCTGTGGTGTGACTGGGGACCCCATGCCTTGTGAGGACACCTCCCTGCCCAGGACTGGGGCCCGAGAAGCCGAGGGGCTGCAGGGCAGGGGGAACAGAGCCCCAGGTTGGTTCATAAACACACACAGAGCATCCCACATTTCAGTCGTTGCTGACCTGGGTACTGAGGGTCTAACACCGCAGGGAGCCGTTCTGAGCTCTGGATTACGGATGAGGAAACTGGAGCCCAGAGAGGGGCAGGGGTGTGGCGGGGGTCTCATGGGGATTTGGAGGGACTCCTAGGCTGCGCCTCTAGCCGGATGGGGGCTGTCTCAGTTTGGGGGGCACCTGCGGTCTGGGCAGCAGGCTCCTACTTACAGGTGGCAGAGCGAATGCTCGGAAGGGTCCCAGAGTCAGCAGATCAGCAGATGAGCTGGTCTGGGACTGGTGTGCATGGTCCCAGTGCGTGGGCTTGTGTCCATGCACCCACTGGACCTCAGTTTCTTCATCTGTAAAATGGGGGTGAAATGCCCTGGCCCTGCCATCCCATCGGGCACTGGATGCTTGAAAAGCTCCCAGCACCACAACCTCAGGAGAGGCCCAGCCCGAGGGGTCTGGAAGCCAGGTGGATAAGGTGAGGACCAGGAGGGAAGAGCCTTGAACGCCTCCTTCTCCGTGAAGTCCTCCCAGATGTCCCTACGTGTCTGGTCCCACGTGGTGTGGTGGGGGGCTCTGAGCTCCCACCTGCCCAGCTGTGCCCCCAGGCTGCAGACTCCCCGGGGCCTGCAGAGGAGATGCTTCAGTGCAAAGCACAGAGCGTCAACATCATCTGAAGAGCCAGGATGATGGGGGTGGGTAGGTGGGTGGGTGGGGAGTCCCTGAGGGATCAGCGAGGGGCCAAGGGCACCGGTGGGGCAGGCATCCAGTCTGGAGGGCACAGCTGGGCCATGTGGTCTGTCCTGCAGTGGGGTAGGTGGTGGCCCCCGGGGAGCCACGCAGAGAGGGAGGGACCCGCAAGGAGGACAGTCAGGGCTGGTCCAGGGCAGACTGGCTGGGCAGTGGACCTGATGAGACCAAGACACAGAAGAGAACAGGACACCCCCGGGGAGGCTGTCGGGGAGCCCTGTGCCTTCCTCCTGCCGGTGGAGTCTGGGGAGGCCCCAAGGGGCAGGCGGTCAAGTGGAAACGGCGGGGCTGGGGTGGTGGGTAAGCCAGGAAGACAGCAGGGGCCCAGGCCCGGTAGCAGGGGAAGGCGGGGGCCATTTCCCCAGTCCCCCCACCGTGCCCCCTTCCTGCACCTGGGGGCGCCCTCCTGTTTGCTGACACTCAGCTGACTGGTCCCTGACCTCCCTGGCCCACAGCTTTCCTGGCTGCCTTCCAGGGGTCAGGGGTTGGGGGTGGCCTTGGCCCTGGGGTCAGGCAGGTCCGGGTGGGGCATTCTAGCTCCGTTTTTAAGGTGGCATGGGGTAGCCTTGGATTGGTCCCATTGCATCGCCCAGCCTCAGTTTTCTCCTCTGTGAATTGGGAACAGAGACCCCTCGGGCATGGGGTCGGCCCCAGTGGGTGGGAGGATGCGAGGGGTGACTGGTTCCATGGGGGTCTTCACCTCATTCAAGGGTCCCCCTCACACCTGCCTCCTGAGCTCCCCTGTCCGGGGCTAGGGGAGGGTTGCGTCCGGGGGTAGGGGCACTGACAGCCTCCCGAGGGGCTGAGGAGTGGGAGGCGGTGAGGGCAGAGGGAGGAGTGTGAGGAGGCAGGGGGTGGGCAAAAGTGTGGGGTGTAAACCGGGACATGAGGGTGGGACAGCCATCTCACAGGGCCGCCACCTCTGCTCAGGCATCAGAGGCCTCCAGGAAGCCGGGGCGGGCGCCCAGGGACATTTCCTGCTATTAATGGAGCTTAATCTAAACAGGCCCTAATATTTACCTCTAGACGCCTCCGGCCTCTGAGGGTGCCGCACAGCGGGAGTGATGAGCCCCACCCAGGCGATGGCCTTCTTACCCCAGGCTTCCCGGGCTGTGTGTGAGGCAGAAACTGGGGGCCTGGGGGCTCAGGTCTGAGGCCCCTGCCAGATGCCGAGCGCCTCAGTTTCCCTATCTGGGAGATGGGCGTGACAACCCAGGCTTTTGGGGAAGTTCAGAAGATGGACAGCTCGGCAGCACTTGCCTTGTAAGCCTGCTCTGTAGAGGTGCCACAGTCCCTCCCTCGGTGTCTACCAGCTGACACATCTCTTCCCTCTCCCTCCAGGTCATACCTTTGGGTGATCTGACTGGGTGCTGTGGACAGTCTGGCTTCCCTGCCCACGCCTATGTTCTCTCCCTGGGCAGGCGGAGCTGGGACCAGGCTGGGGCGAGGACCTGTCACTCTGCTCGTCTGTGCCCCTAACCAGCTCCTGTGCCCACCCACAGCCCACACCTTACCCCCTGCATCCCCTCCAACCGTCGCCCTTCAGAGGCCCCTGCGCCTGCCCCCAGCAGTGATGGCAAAACCACGACCCCACCACCACAGACTTTCCCGTGGAGCCCACTGTCCCCAACCACAGGACAGTGAGCGAAGTTGGGGGGACGAGGGGGCCCCCACCTGGCTCAGTGTCCCACGGCGACCCCTGCCCGCCAGCCAGGGCGCTGAGTCAAGGGCACGAAGGGAATAAACAGTTTTAATTCAGGACGAGGATTCCTTGTTAAGGAGAATGTTTACATCAGATATAAATACACAAGCCACCTCACGTCACTTGGGCTTTTCAAAAATCTGGGAAGGGAGGCCATGTGGAGGGGACTGCAGAGACTTCACACTCTGGCCCCTGTGGGAACAAGAACAGTCCCAGTCTGGCCTCTGGAGGCTCCTGGGCCCGTGTCCCCATGGAGGGAGTGGGGAGGAGCCAGCCGTCAGGAGGAGGAAGCAAGTGTCTGAGGAAGTCGTGGGGTCACGTGTGGTGAATCCCTTGCCCCCAGCCCCCTGCCCACCAGCTGCAAGGCCACGGAGAGGAGGGAGAGGAGTAGAGAGTGGGGGAAACCGAGGCCCACTTAGCGAGGGCTCTGCAAGGGGGCCATCAGACAGCTCTGGGGGGTGATGGAAGGCTCCCTTGGGCCCTGGCATCCTTTATCCCCAGGGCTCTTCCAGTCCCTGAGGAAGCCAGGCTGGATGGTGGGATTTCACATGTGGGACAAGGGGAGGGGGCTTGGCCACCCTGGATCCGGATCCCAGTTCTGCGCTGGGCTCTTACTTCCATGAATGGTGGGGATTAACGAGACACTGGCTGTGAAGCAGGGCCAGACAGACCTGGGACCCAGCAGGTGCCCAGTCAACGTGTGCCGAGACCCACGCTGGTTCACCTACCTTAGAGACCTCCCTCCTCCTGGAGGAAGGGATTGTTCCAGAAGAACTGCAACCCTTCCACCCCCAAGCACAGCAGTCAGCTCAAGTCAGCCACTCACTCTTTAGTATAAATTAGAGTGAGAACCTGGGATAGAATCAGGGCTGCTGACCCTGGAGGAAAGCCCACAGGTGGTGCTGGACTGGGACAAACACCTCACACTGACTTTCCCTCCTCCGCTGTGTGACTGCCTGGGTGCCGGCTTGCAGGCCGGGGAGAGACAAAGCTCTGTCAGAGCCTCCCTGCCTGAAAACCCACCATAAGTGCCACTCCCTGGGGTCAGCATCGCTGTCCCCGTGGGCTTCTCGGCACAGAAAACCCACTCCCGCACCCTTCTTTCCCAAGAGCCAGGCCCCTCCTCTGTTCCATGGGGCTCTGGGCCCCTCTCTGAGCTGGGAGGTGGGAGGAGGCTCCATACTGTGCCCGGCACCCGGTCAAGGCCAAGGATGGTGGTCCTGATGCTGACAACCACACCCCTTGCTTCCCGAGCACCCGGGCCCAGGAAGCAACCCTGGGTCCAGCTCCCCCACCACTTCACTGAGCAGGCCTTGGACTCCCCCGGGCTCCATCATCTCCCACCTTGGCCACCCACCAAGGTCCTGGGGCCAAAGGAGCCAACCCCACAGGGCTCCAGCAGACAGTACTGGTCTTGCAGTACCTGGGTACCTGGCAAGGTCCTTTCCCTCTTTGAGCCTCAGTTTCCTTGTCTGTAATATGGGGATATAAATGGCCTTTCTGCTTCCCATCCAGGCCTTGCACTAGGGCCCTGAACTCGGGGCCAGGATACTCTGCCTGGAGCCACCGAGCATGTAGGCCTTTTTTTTTTTTTTTTTGGCTGCACCGTGTGGCATGTGGGATCTTAGTTTCCTGACCAGGGATCTAACTCATGTCCCCTGCGGAGTCTTAACCACTGGACAACGAGGGAAGTCCCATGTAGGACATTTCTCTGCAGACACAGGGCAAACCTGGGGCCCAGATTCCATCTCACCAGTTTCAGTGGTGGTGGCCATGTGAGAGGGTGGAGCCTGGTGGCTAGAGGTGCCTGGGACGCCCAGAGCTCCTCTCTCACGACAGACGCCCTCCCCCCGTACAGCAGTCTAGAGAGGGCTCATGGGAGCTTGAACATGCGACTAGAAGGCACGCAGAGGCTATCCTGGAGTCCAGCTCAGAGGAGGCGACCAGAGGCCCAAGCCGGAGAGATGCTCCCTCCCCGGGAAAGGCAGGGGGGCATGATGATCCAGGTGAGAGGGAGAATGAAGGGTTCTGAGTGTGGGGAGGCGGTGGCCTTAGGCCAGCAGGCCTGGGTTCCAGTCTCTGTGTCTTTGCCCTTGGTTTCTCATCCATAGGATGGGCTGTGAGCCTACTGCCCTCCTGGGCCAGCGGGCAGGGTCTTCCAAGATGGTTCCTAAAGTGGGGGGCTTCGGGAAGATTTGAGTGGTCTCCATGGGGCAGGCAAGGGGATGTTGGAGGAGGTGGGGTTGAGTTTTGATTGGCCATCTCCCACTCATGGCACCTGTATGTGCCACTCAGCCTACCCCTCATGGCTGGTGGGTGGAAAACAGTCTCCCCCCCTTTTTTTTTTTTTGTGGTACGCGGGCCTCTCACTGTTGTGGCCTCTCCCATTGCGGAGCACAGGCTCCGGACGCGCAGGCTCAGCGGCCATGGCTCACAGGCCCAGCGGCTCCACGGCATGTGGGATCCTCCCGGACCGGGGCACGAACCCGTGTCCCCTGCATCGGCAGGCAGACTCTCAACCACTGTGCCAACAGGGAAGCCCCAGTCTCCCCTCTGTAGGGTAGTCCCAGTCTCCCCTTTGTAGGGTAGTTTCTGGTTCAAGTGTCAGCCCAGATATCACAGTACTCACAGCAAAGCACCCCACGGTGTCAGGCTGTCTTTCTGTGTGATTTATGGATGCCTCAAAAGGAGGCCCTGCAGACGTGAACCCTTCGCGCCCGCTCACATAACATTTGTGTCCTCTAACACTTCCTTTCTGTTCTTGTTCTTCTCTCTTTGTGGGGGAGGGAGAAAAAGGGGGAGGGGTGGGGAGGGAACCTCTTCAGGTTATCTTTTTAACCCTCTTTGAAATTCCCAGTATCTAAAACATCTTTGTCCATGTTTCTCAGGGACCCCTTCTAGAGGTTGAATGGTCCAAGTGAGAAGCAGCTCCTGGCTACCCGTCTGAGTTTTCAATGGACACAATATTTACCTTAGGGATGGGAAGTTATCAGCATTCAGACCACCACATCCTATCTAGAGCCCATGGCAGACATTGCTAATCAATCATAGCACAGCAGCCTTAGACACGTCCTGCACACAGTGCACTGGGCAGCCATCACCAATTGATCAGGTGAACCCAATTTGCCACCCGGGTAGAGCAGATATCTGTGCTGTCCCTGACCTGGCATGTCCAGTCCAGCCCTGACCTTTGGCCCCCTTGCAAAGTCCTATCATCTAAGCCTCAGGCCCAATAGCCAGGGCCTGCGTGAGGGCGCGAGGTCTGGCGCCGAGGATGTGATGGTGAGCTGAGTCCCTGGATCTCTTGCGCACGCTGACCACGTCGTAGCTGTTGGGCTCAGGCCCCGCTCCATGCCGGCGGAAGAGGCCACGGACAGTGGTCTGGAAGCTGCTGGTGACGAAGCAGTAGACGATGGGGTCCATGCAGCTGTTGAGGCTGCTGAGGGTCACGGCCACATGATAGACAACGAGGCTGGTGTGGTGTGGCACGTCGGGCCACAGCGCCACAGCCACCTGGCGGGCGTGGAAGGGCGTGAAGCAGACGAGGAAGATGACGAGCACGGTGAGCAGCAGCTGCACGGCCCGCACGCGGCGCTGGCGGCCCTGGCGCAGCAGGCCCGGCCGTGACAGCGCGCACACGATGCGGCCGGTGAATATGCTGATGACCAGCAGTGGCAGCAGGAACTCCAGGACGGTCAGCGCAAAGACGCGGCAGCAGGGCCCGCCGGCGGCCGTCACGCCCAGCACGGACAGGGTCACGGCGCCGGCGGCCAGCCACACAAAGGCGCACACGGCTCTGGCGCAGGCGGGCTGGCGCCAGCGGCGGCCACCGTCGGGCTGCACGATGGCCAGGTAGCGGTCCACGCAGATGCAGGTGAGGAAGAGGATGGAGCAGTGCATGTTGAGGAAGTAGCCAAAGACGTGCGGGAGGGCGCAGCGCAGGCAGCCGCGGGTGCCGTAGAAGACAGCAAAGCGCGTGGGCAGGGACAGGCCCACCAGCAGGTCAGTCACCACCAGGTTGATGGTGTAGATGACCGACGGCGTCTTGGCCTGGGTGCGGCAGCCGAAGACGTACAGCGCCAGCCCGTTGAGCACCAGCCCCACCAGGAAGATGACGCCATGCACTGCCATCAGTGCCAGCCACAGGCCTGGGAAGGCGGCGTGCAGCTCCTCGTCCAGCACAGCAAACAGGTGGAAGAGGGGCATCTCTGGCACGCTGACGTTAGTCCACGCGGCCGCCGCCGCCGTGGCATTGGGGGCAGCCATGGCCGAGGGCCCTGCGGAAGACGCGGAGGGCATGACAGCGGCCAGCGCACGCCCGGGGCCTGGAAGGAAGGAGACCGGGTTACCCTGGGGTTATTGGAGCCCTGCCCCGAGGCTGGACCTCACCTGGCTCGTCTGCCCACCCAGCACCCCAACATTCCCACCTTTGTGCCTTTGCCTGGCCTGGCCCTGGCACTTGCCAGTGTGGAGCTTTAGCAGAACGCTAGTGCTCTGAGCCTGCTCCTTGCTGTAATGGGAGGTGAAAAGCCTTGCAAGACTGTCACCGGGACTGAAAGATGACAAAGGCGACTGGTGTGGCACAGGTAAGATGACGGGCCAAGTGTGTGGTGTTTGAGCCTGGGCTCCAATCCCAGTTTCTTCCTCACTCGCTGTGCAACCTCAGGCAAGTCGCTTAACCTCTCTGTGCCTCACGTCCTAATCTATATCATTGGGCCTACAGAGCTGCTGGGAGGATTAACCGAGCACAGCAGTGCTCAGCGCATCATTAGTGGGTGCCAAATAAACCACAGTTTTGCTAGGACAGAGCCGTGCCCATGGTCACCCCCGCCCACAGCTCCCACACCCATGAGACAGCCCTTGTCCTCCAGGCCACCCATCTGTTCTCACCTCCTGCAAGGCTGGCACCAGGTTAATGCCCTGGGTGAAGGTCCTCATAAGGGTCCAAGGGGCTGGGATTGGGGAGCTGGGAGTCAGCCCCCTGGCCACCCCAGTTTCTCCCCAGCCCTGAGAGGTGGCCACCTTTGCTGTCTTGGAGGCCCACTTGGGGTGGCTCACTGGGGCTCGAGCCTGGTCCCAGCAGCGGCAGCACAGCAGATGTGAGTTAAATAAACACTGTGCTCCCTGCCTGGTCCAGGCCTGGTGGCCCAGACACTGCGGTGGGGGCAGGTTGGGGGTGGGGCCGCCCACCCTGTTTCTGCTCCTGCTGAGCTATTTAACTTGCTGAGATTTATCCCTTTGTTTATAAACGAAGGGTTAACAGGCTCCCATCCCCGCCCTGGGCCAGGCTGATCCTCCAAATAAGGACATTTCTGTCTTTTTCAGGAGAAAGGAGACGGCTTTGGGGAGAAGCAGGGAGGAGGGGAGGGCACATGGGACATCCCAGGCACAGTGTGCCCTCCCCCACCCGCAAGGGGAGGGAAGACCCCCTCCCCCTTCGTGGCGCCCAAGGGAGGTGAGGCGTCTGCTGTGAACAGGCCTCACGCTGCCCACTGCCCCTGGACGGCTACTGCACATCCTTGAGCAACAGGCTCCTTCTGGCAGCTTCCACCCAGTGGAAGTTGTGCCCGCTGGGGGACTGGGGACCGAATGCCAGGCTGGAGGGGGTGGGCACAGCAGGGCACCTCTTGCTAGCTGAGGCTCAGGTCCCAACCTGGCCGGGAGGGAGCCCCTGGCAGGGCAGGCGGCTGCCTCTATCCTCCAGCTCAGAGAGGGTGGCATCGGCTGAGCCTCTGTCTCTGGGACGCCGGCCCTGGGCATCTGCTAACTCTCAAGGCTGCCGGGAGGAGTCGGATGCTGCCCAAGACTGTGTCTGGCCCCTCTGGCCACCTCCAGCGCAAGTGGGCCCGGGCCTCAGCTCGCGGGGCCCTCTGGGAGGGCTGTCCGCTGCCTGGTGTCCCCAGCCCTTAACACACAGGGTCCTTGGATGTGTTTGTCCAACGGCAGCTCAGGGAGACGGAGCGAGAGCGACGTCCGGGGCAGGGAGAGACCTGTGGGCGCGAGGGGCCGGGGGGCAGCGAGGGGCCGGGGGGCAGCGAGGGGCCGGGGGGCAGCGAGGGGCCGCGGGGCAGCGAGGGGCCGGGGGGCAGCGAGGGGCCGGGGGGCAGCGAGGGGCCGCGGGGCAGCGAGGGGCCGGGGGGCAGTGAGGGGCCGCGGGGCAGCGAGGGGCCGGGGGGCAGCGAGGGGCTGGGGAGCAGCGAGGGGAGGTGATGAGGCTGGGCTGTGCGGCGGGCATCCTGGTGCCTCGGGGCTGTGGGCTTCGTCCTCTGGCAGTGTGGGCCCCCGCAGTCCCCCAGGAAGGAGAGGGATGCCTCCCAACGCGTCCCTGCTCTACTGTGGAAAACACGATGCCTTGGCAAAACCCCAGGAGGAAGGGCCCAGCGAGAGAGGAGCTGGCCCCAGACACACGCAAACAGGTTTTTGAATTCCCTTCCGCGTGCTTTTCGGTTTTCCAATGTGTCTGCACGGGGTCTGCATCCATGTGACAATCAGAGACAAATAATAAACACCACAGAAGGTTTCCTCTGGCATTCAGTCCCAGGATGACGCGGGCCCCGGGGAGCCTGCCCTCCCAGGAAACCCCCCAGGGACAGCCTCGCATGCTGGCCAGCACCTCGCTGGGGCTCCAGAGCTGGGGGATGCGCGGGACACCCCAGAGGCCGGGCAGGTGAGGACGGAGGACGTCAGCCAAGCACACCGTGATTCTCGAGTCTGAGCCTGATCTGGTTCCCGCCCTGGGCGCCGACCCCGCTCACACACTGAGGTCAGTCCCGGAACACGACGAACCTTGGCATCTGTCACTCTGGCCGAGCTCAGATCACGTCCACAGCCCGGGCCCTCCCATCCCCCTGCTTTCTACACCATCATCTCTTCCCCTTTGCTGTCTGCAGAGTCTGGCTGTCTCTGTCTGTATGATAAGACCCCCGCCACCCCACCCTGCTTACGCCGCCCCCAGCACACCCCTCACCTCTCAGGGTGATAACGCACTGATCTGATTATTCACTGACCGCTCTCTGGGGGCATCTACTCACGATCCCTTTTGTTTCGCAAGATGAGGAACTCAAACCGTGAGACCCTGGGCCTTGTGGAGGTGGGCCTGCTGATGGCCTCGGGGATCCACAGTCCAGGGCGCTCGGCTCTCTGGGGCCGGGAAGGCACTGGGCTGGGAGTGTCTGGGCTGAGATGCCTCCACCCCACATGGCCTCAGGGCGGACACTCCTTCTCTGGGCCTCGGGGGTCCCCCTTGAGGTTCCACAGGATGGACCGCTCCACCACCTGAATCTGCTGTGGTCAAGCGCGAGGCCTCCCGCGGGACCCCCGACCCCCGAGCAGAGCGCCCCCCTTCCATGCTCTCAGCACGAGCCCTGCCCTCCGTGGTCCCGCCGGTCCTCCAGTGTGCGGCTGACTCGCCCTCGCGTCCACCATGTCCGCTCTCCCTCGGTCCACACCCAGGGCCCCATACCCCCACCTGCCAGCCCGGGCTGGGCCTGTCCACACTCCCGTGGGAAGACGGGGCTCAGTGTGGCGTGGGATGTCACAGCTGGTGATGGCTGGGGGCGGTGGGCATTGCGGGGAGCACTTGACCAGTAAGAGTAACCAGGGGAGGTGCGGGTGGGGGGCTGGCCCCTGCGCACGAGGGGTCACCCCGGGTGCTGACTAACCTCTCTGAGCCTCAGCCTCCCTGCCCGCAAAGTGATGTAACAACAGCACCTTCTTTCTGCAGCTTCCGAGCGGGCTCATGGCATCGGTTCCCTTGCAGATCCAGGTACTGGTGATGGTACCTCCTTACCCACCTGGCTCCTGGCCTCCTCACTTACTCAGAGGAAACCGAGGCTCTGGAAGGGACTGGCCAGGACTCGAACCTGGGTCTGCCTAGTGCGAGCCTACAGCTGGGTCCTTGGGCCTGAGGGAGGGCGGGCACCCGGGCAACGGTCCCCTCGTCCGGCAGGTGCATGGCAGGCACCCACTCTCCCCACCTGCCTTCCACCCTGCTCCACTCTAAATGTAGCCTGGAACGGGGGGAAAGGAGAGAAGCCTCTGCTCTTCTATGGGGATAGCCTGACGCTGGCCCTCACACCCAGTCTGAGTGGGGAGGCACAGACCTGGCCCTTAGATGGGCCCCAGGCGGTGAGCAACCAGAAGAGTCCCAGATACCTGGGTTCGAGCCCAGCCCTGCCACTCCCTCGACCCTGGACCTTGGCCAGTCAGTGAGCCTTTTTCTCCTCATCTGCTAAATGGGGTCACTAGTGCTTTCCACAGCCTGAGGAAGCCAGTCTGAGGGTGGAGGCATGGCCCTATCCCCTCCCCGTTCCTGGCAGGTGCCCTAGTCCTGGCTGAGGTGCAGCGAACCCCGCAGCTGGGGTCAGCTGGCTGGATCCCAGTGGGCAGGGGCCACGTCCTCGTAGCGCCTAGCACGTCTGGAAACTGCCCCAGGGCAACTGACCCAGGCTGGGAGCCTTCACACATCTACCAGCCACTACCCTGGTCTGCTCCGCTCACCCACGCTTAGGCCCTTCCCTGAGCAGAGCGGAGGGCACGCGGACCTGCTCTCCGGGGGCTCAGGGTCAGAGGGGGAGACACACAGTGGGTTGGGGGGACTGGAGCATAGCCGCTGAGAGTCTCGACTCTGGCCTGGATGCCCCACCCAAAGCCTGGCTCCATCTCAGAACCGGCTTGTGACCTTAAAGCCTCTGAGCCTCAGTTTCCTCATCTGTAAAGTGGGCAGAACTGGAATCCATCTCTGAGGCGGTACCAACACATTGTCAAGACGTGGCCTTGGAAGGGTCCTGAGAGGATTTCGGCTGGTGGGGGGATGGGAGATGGGCCGAGTATAAACAAAGGTGAGGGTTAGGGAAGGGAGGTGCCCTGTGGAGAACGGCAGCAGGAGGACAGCAGGGCGGGCAGGCAGGACTTGCAGAGTGGACTCTGCACAGCCCCAGGCCCCAAGGGCGAGTGCTGGTCCTGGGTGGACTGAACAGCTGGAGTGCAGTTGTGCGGGAGGGGAGGAGGTGGGGCCCAGGGCTTCGGGCCCCTGGGGGCCTCCCTCCTCCTGCACCTCTCTTCCTTCCTTTTTCCCCTCCCGCCCATCTCAGAGGAAACTAGGGTCTTGGGAGGCAGGGTCAGGAATTCCTCCACTGCCCAGGCTGCCCAGGTCTCAGTCTCCCCATCTACGCAATGGGCAGGTGGCTCTGAGGGTACTTCCAGCTCTGAAGCACTTCAAGGCTTGAACATGCCTGTACCTTTGGGAATGTCTTGGCTGCAAGACTGCTCTAGAGGGCTCTTCCAGGGAGCAGGGAAGAGGGATGGTCGTGGAATCCCGGTGGCTTGGGGACTGGGGCGAGATGCAGGCCCAGTGCTTCGCAGGCTAGGAGGAGCCCTTGGGACCTGTGGGCAGGAAGTCCCAGCTTCCCCCCACCATGTGTGGGATAAAGTCCTTCAGTGGCTTGGCGCTGCTCAGCTCCTAGCCTCAGACATGGGCTCCTGCAACACGGAACCCCAGGCTACAGTGCTTGGTCACAGGTGACCTCATGACCCCAGCCCAGCCAGTCACTACCAGCTCTGGGACTTTTGCTTGGCAGCTCTCTTCCCTGGGGTTGCCACACTAGTTGGTTATGAGACTCAAGCTGCTGATGGCCGTATTCCTCTAGAAGAAACCCACCAGGAGGAGAGACTAAGTCCTGACAGGATGGTTCAAGCGCCTGGATCCAGCCCTTCCTGAAGCCAGTAGTCTGGGACTTGGTTATCTCCCTCTTTGGCTTAAGTTACTTTGGAGTTTCTGTCACTTGTGACTAAAATAATTCTGACTATACCCTCTTATTCACCTGTCAGCTTTCTTCAGTTCGGATGCCTCTTCCTTCAGAGAGCCCTCCCTGATTGCTTCAAGTAGATTTGCTGCCACTTCGGGGCCCTCACTGCACCCGTGGCTCTGTCATTGCCTGGCCACTAGTCCAGTTTCCGCACTAGCCTGTGAATTTTTGGAGGAGAGGCCTGAACATTCACATTCAGTATATGTCAAGTGGGTGAGTGAATGAATGTGTAAAAGCTCAGCTTGTGGGGCTTCCCTGGTGCACAGTGGTTAAGAATCTGCCTGCCAATGCAGGGGACACGGGTTCGAGCCCTGGCCCGGGAAGATCCCACATGCCGTGGAGCAAATAAACCCGTGCGCCACAACTACTGAGCCTGCGCTCTAGAGCCTGCAAGTCACAACTACTGAGCCCATGTGCCACAACTACTGAAGCCCGTGTGCCTAGAGCCCATGCTCCACAACAAGAGAAGCCACCCCAGTGAGAAGCCCGTGCACTGCAACGAAGAGTAGCCCCCGCTCGCCACAACTAGAGAAAGCCCGTGCGCAGCAACAAAGACCCAACACAGCGAAAAAAAAAAAAAGCTCAGCTTGCGCTCCTCCGAGGACGGGGAACTCACTACCTACCAGGTTAGCCCACTGTAATGCAAAACTCTCTGAAAATAAGAAAGGTCTTTCTATATTGTAGCATACATTAGCTTTCTCTGACCCAAGCCTACAGCCCCTGGCCTCCCTAGAAACATGGCTGCTTTCTCTGCCCCCTACCCATGGGGCCCTGGTGAGAGACATCTGGATTCCTCCTATCACTGTGGAGGGGGCACAACCCATATTTTATCACCAAGGGTGCAGGATGCAGAGACAGGGAGCTCCAGCAACTAGCCTGGGGTCTCCCAGCTGGGCCCTGGGGCTTCTGGCCGTAGGTGACCTTGTGGACCTCCCTCCCATTGCCTCACCCGACCTTGGGGTGAGGGTTCTGACCCTGCAGGGGTTCTCGCTGAGCCTCGGTCTCCACTTGTGTGCAGTGGGCACTGGCACAGCTGTATTATGCCCCTTCTCAGGGACGCTGTGGGCCTTGGCTGAGATGGAGCACCTGGTGCAGGTGTGGACAGGTGTGGGAGGGTGCGGTGGGAGAACACTGCTGCCACCTGGTGCCTGGTGAGGGTGGCACGTCTCCCCTTGCCCCCCCAGATGTGCAGACCTGGAGGTCCAAGACCCTCCAGAGGAGGCCTGGCGGGTGAAGGATGTCTTCCCCTCCCTAATATGCTCTCCTCACAGGCATCTGGTCACAGCCAGGCTTCGGAGCTGGAATTGCTGGGGCAGGGGTCCTCCCGGGGAAAAGCCTCAGGTTCTGAGCAAGGCTAGGGGAGCCCCCTCCCCAGTCTCCTCGCGCCCCAGCTGAATGACGACGCCCCAGGCACCCTCCAACCTCCGTGCCTTTGCCCAGGCTGCTCCTCGTCCCCCACTGCAGTATTCCTGCCCGCTTTTAGGGCTTCCTCTTGACCTCAGCTCCTCAGGAAGCCTTCTCTTGCCACCACGGCTGGCCCAGTACCTCTCCCGGGTGCTCCTTCCCCGGCACCGTCCAGCCCAGCACCGTCCCATGGTGCCTCCCCATCAGACTGTGAGCACCTCGGGGTGGCCTGGTGGGGTCGGGGGGTGGGGCAGGGCTCCTGTCTGTTCCTCAAGCACACCCAGAAGAGCCGGGCGCAGAGCAGCATCCATCTTTCTCTTTGGCTGAGTGAACCGCTGAGCGAGCCTGGCAGGGCCTGCAGGGCGAGGCCTGTTTCTCAGCCAGGCATTCGGTGCCCTCCCTGCCTGGCCCAGCCCCTTTACAGCCCACCCAGTGTCCCAGGGCCCTGGACCTGGAATTGGCTTCTGCCCTCGGCTCCACCCTCACTAGGCACCGGTCTTCCCAGCCGAGCAGGGTTAACACCTCCTCCAGGAAACCCACCCAGTCACCCTGACCATCGTCGGGGGTCCGTCGGTCCCCATTGTCCTCCCCCTCCCCTTGGTGCTCATCAGAGGTGTTTGGTTCAAGTCTCGGAGCCTCAGTTCCTTCACATGTGATGCTGCGATTGATATTTGTTGAATGGACAAGTGAGCAAACCAACAAATGAAATCGGCAGAACAGCTGGGGATGTTGGGTGGACAAACGGCCGCAGGTGCCCCCCGCAAAGAAGGTGTATAATGACAACAGCAGCAGTGCTAGAGACCCCTGTTTTCCCACCTGAACGGAGGCCTGCCTGGGCCCGCCTGCTCATTTTGGGGAGAGGCCAGGGTCACACCGGGTGCTCAGTGCAGGACTTCTCAGAGCCTTTGTGAAGCTCTCAAACCCGGGCAATGAGCATCCTTCCCCAAGTCACCTGACCCTGTCCCCTCCTGGGGCTCCCTCTCTGTCCAGCCTGAGGGCCGCACCAGCTCCCCATTGAACACTGATGGGGGATCATGCCCCGCTGCCTCCACCTACAGCTTTTGGGTCCTTGTGTCCCCAGAGACACAGGCCAAGACCCAGAGGCTCAGGGTGCCAGCACCTGCCCACAGACTGTGAGGGGGGCCTGGGCCACACTGACCTCCGTCCTCGGCAAGTGGGGGGTGCATCCTGACCTCTCCTTGGCTTCTCTTGAAACCACCTTGCTGTCCCTGTGTGTCCTCTGTGGCCGCCCAGCTGCCTAGCAGACCCTAAGCCCGCAGCCTGGCTGCCTCCTGTCCTGCCGTGTACAGGACCAGGGCAGCCAGGGGGCCTGGCCTCAGCCCTGGGCAACAGATACCTGCCTGGCAGTGTGGCCCAAGATCCCATGTTCTGCTAGCATCAGGAGCCGGGAGGGACAGGCATGGAGGACAGGCCCAGCCTTTTTCCTGACCAAGGTGCCTGGAGCATCTGTTGTGAACCAGCCGCCATGCCAGACACTCTGCGTCCACACAGCAGTCATGGGTTTTATAGACAAGGAAGTGGAGGTCCAGAAAGGTGAGTGACAGGCCCCAGGACACACAGCGTGAAATTGATGGAGCTGGGACTCAAACCTAGGTTCACTGGCTCCTGGCCCAGGCAGGGGTGGGACCAGGGAGGGGTGAGCATCTCTGGACCTGGGGTTTGTGGGCCATCAGATTCTGGGTACACAGAGTACCTACATATGCCCGTGCCCCTGTTGGGGTGACCCCTACAGCCTTCCAAGGCCAAAATAGCCATTATTGAGGGAACCATCTGCCTGTTTATTTTTCTGATTATTCTTGGTTTCACGGTATCTGCTTTAGAACATTGCTTGCTGTTTTTGGCTAGTCTGAGTCTCTGCTTGTTCCATCCAGGGACAGCTGGGCCCTTACCGAGGCCCCCAAGGGGGCCAGTCTGGCTCGTGGTCACCCAGCAGGTCCCAGGTGGCGCCAGCTGGAATCAAGCTCCCCATCCTGGCCAGGGCTCCCTCCACCCAGCTCAAGGAGAGGGGTCACTCGTGGGTGTGGGCGGAGTGCCGGGCACCTGGGCTCCCCCATGGCTGACTCGGCCTCACCTTCCACCATCTAAGAGCCCTTGGCTGAGATGTGTGCTCTGATGGAAACGCAAGCTTCTCTGGGAGGGGCCGCCTCAGGCGTCGCTGCTCCTGGGGGTCCTGCCGGGGGTCAGACAGCCCTCCCTGCCACCCTGGCTCATCCCTCACCTTGTCCTGATGGTTGCGGCTGCTGCAGCACCTGACCGTTTCTCCCGACCCAGCCTCCCCAGGGGCACAGGTCATGGATCTGCAGCTGGCCCTGCCGGGCCTCTGCCTGTTCCCCCGGCCCGGCATGCTGCTTCTGCCTGCGTCACCTGCTGAAGGCCCCTGGCACCAACAGTGCCCACGCCCACAGTCCTCCCCGGGGCCCTGGACACCCCTCCACCGGGGCAGAGCCCTAATCCCACACTTCATAGTTTGCATCCGCGATGACCCCACCCAGGGTCTCATGACCCCTCCCAAGATGCCCCACAGTGGTGCTGCTGGCCTCATTTTGCCTGTGAGGAAACTGAGGTACAGAGAGGTTAAGTGGCCTGTCTGGGGTCACCCAGCTGGGGGCGGAGGAGCTGGGATTTGAACTCTGCTCTGTGGACCCTCCTGCCTGCACCATGCCAGTGAAAGTGTACCATGTCCCACTGTACAGAGGAGGACTCAGAGGTCCAGGCCACACAGCCCAGTGGCAAGGTCAGAGGACCGCATGCTTCGGAGGCAGCAGAGCTGGCCTTGAAGCCGGTGCTGGGGGCACAGAGGGTCTCAGGCAGATCTGGCTCTAGCTTATGGAGCTCGCAGTCAGGGGCAGGGTGGGGGGAGTGGGCTAGAAAGTGGCTGGGGGGACCACTTTGGCTGCCCAGGAGCAGGAGGGGCCTCAGGAGGACCTGGGGGAACAGTGCTCCAGGCAGTGGGACGAGCACAGCAAGTGCAAAGGTCCTGAGGTGGGAACAAGCTTCTGTGTTCAGAGTACCGAGAGGGGTCTGAGGGGCAGCCTGGGTGTGGTGATAGCCAGCAGGGCAGAGCAGGGTTGGGGTCCACCAGTGTTCTTCAGGCCCGAGGGCCATCTCCTCCAGGAGGCCCTCCCGGATCACCCAGCTCCCCGCACACCTTCACCTCCACCTGCTTTTTTTGCCTTGCAGCCCTCCCACCACCTGACAGCTTCATATTGACTTGTTTCTTGTTTTTCCCCTACTGGACTGGCAGTGCCATGAGGGCCAAGGCCTGGGCTGTGGCTCAGTGAACAAACGAATGATTTTCAGAGCCCCCTCTGTCCTCTTCAAGCCTTAGTTTCCTCACCTATAAAGTGGGTGTGCTGAGACCCACCTCATCACATCAGGTTACCGCAGGACAAAAGGAGACCAGCCCGCAGGCTCCCAGGAGGTGCTCAGGAAAGGTCCAATCCCCTCCCCCACACACCGGGGCTGTAGAAGCAGCAGACTTTGCTTTTTCTGAGGCGCAGAGACGCGCAGCAACTTGTCCATGGCCACACAGCCATGAGGGGAGGTGGTGCTCTGGTAACCTTCTGGCTGGGGGCGACCATAGGTTGGCAGAAGAATATGGGGGTCACTGGTAGGGCCAGCCGCCTGTCCGAGGGCTGTGAGCTGCTGCCACCACGCCTCCAGTCCCTTCCGTTCCCAGTCCTGCCCCAGGACACACAGCTGCTCCTCGTCTGCCCTGCCCAGCACCCTGGCCACAGGCCAGTTCCCAACTAGCCCTCCCCCTCTCGGGACCCTGTTCCTGCTGCCTTCTCAGGGCCGGCACCACCAGCGAGCCAGGCGGGGGCAGTGCCAGCTGCAAGGTCTACGTAGGGGGCTGGCTGGGCCCTGGGCCTCAGTTTCTCCGGCCCTACAAGGCTGGGGAAGGGCCGGGCTGGGGCCTAGGACCTGAGCTGTGGGATGTCAGGACGTGTGCCCTGGTCGGAGCCTGTCTCCACAAATCCCTCACCCCCTGGCCCTGCCCCAGCCTGGGGGATGGTGGTGGCCAAGGTCCCAGAGCTCATCGTGTCTCTGGGGTACCGCAACCCTTTCCCTGACCTCTGGGGACGCCCAGGCGGGGAAATCGAGGCACCCAGCAGATGACCAGTGAGAGTGCTGAATGAATGAAGGAAGGAAGAAAGTCCAGAGGAGGGGGCTTGGGAACCCTGCAGCACAGGTGGGGCTGGGCACAGCAGGGATGCCCCCTCGAGCCCTGGGGAGATCTCCCTCCCCTATCCCTCACTTGGCCTGGTCAGCTGTAGCTGCCCTCACCCTTGCCCTCAGTTTTCCCATCTGTACAATGGCTCCCTGCAGGGTGGGACCACCACAAAGCCACTTTTGGGCTCTGAGTTCTCTCCAGCCCAGGTCTTTCTCCGCCCCTGCCCCCTGCCTGCCTGCCTGCCTGCCTACCTGGGGCGTGAGGACCCCGGCACCGACCATCTCATCTCGGGGAGGGGAGGCCGGGCCGGCCCGAGGGGGACTCACCGCACCTTCGCCCGCGTGGAGAGGAGACGGCCGCGGCTCTGTGGACCACTTACTGCAGCTTCCCTACGGACCTCGCCTTCCTGGGGCCTGACGTCAGGCCCGCGCTCGGGGCTCGTTTTGGGCAAAGGCAGCGGGGTGGGGGCGGGGTGGGGGCGGGGCGGGCGTCTTCCCCGCCCCCGCCGGCCCCCTGAGGAGCGTGGTTCAGGGCCCTGGGGGAGGGAGCCTGGGGCAGCGGAGTCCACAGGCCCGGCCAGGCAGAGGAGGAAACTGAGGCACGGAGGGCAGAGCCGAAGCTGCACCACCCAGGAAGGGGGAGGGGTACAGCGGCTCCAGCCTGCCTCTCTGTCCCCGACAGTGTCCTCTCTGGGGAGGCTGCCTGGGCCCTGGAGAGCTCGGCTGGCACTCACGTGTGCTGTAGGAGCTGGGGGCACACGCAGATTGGTTTTCTGCCTGCGAGGGGCCAAAGGCATCCCGGGCTGCCTCTGGCCATCCTGGCTGCCCCATGCGGGTCTGAGTTGCCGCGCAGCTCTTCGGGTCCGTTTGCCTGTTCTGGGCCTGGGGTGTCTGTGTGTGCCTGTGACCAAGGTCTCGAACGTGTGTTGTCTGGGTCTCTGTTTGCGTCCACTTGTGTGTGTGTCCCTGGGGCGGATGTGGCCTCACAGGGGCACACGCATGCCTGACGCCGTGCACCGGCCTGGCATCATGTGTGACCCAGTATAACCTCTGTGAGTGCTGGTGGCTCTGCGGGAACACAGAGGGTCGGGTGCTCAGGAGAGACCTGGACGTGACAAGGGCCAGGAGGGTGGGGCAGTGGGTCATAAACCTCACTCGCCCAGGCCTGCTCTACATGTAGCAGCTGAGAGGGACATCCCTCCCCGGACAGACACCCCGACCAGGGTGGAGGCTTGTGGCCAGGCTGGGGGGTCAGGGTTTTGGGGTCGAGGTCAGGCAGGGCTCAGGGCCAAGTCTGTGACATGCTGCTTCCTGTGCCTGAGTGCCACCTCTGGTCTCCTGTCTCTGTGCTCCTACCCACTCATGCGGCTGAATCACCCTAGACCCCTCGATTAAGCACCTACTGAGCTGGCCCGGGGCTGGGCACTGCGGGCACAGGCCCCTGGCCTCCACGCTCTGAGCCTGGTGGAGGACATGGCTGCAGTGCACCAGCGGGAGGGAGCCGGGTGTCGCAGGGCGCTGGCCAGCCTGCGGGGCGGGGGGGGGGGGGGGGGGCGTGGTCAGGAGGGCAGCACAGCCGGGTAGAGGCAGGGGTGACAGGAGGCAGGCAGGCAGCCTGGGTGGACAGAGGGAGGGGAGGCCCTCGGGCAGCGGGAACTGCATGCCAGGGTCCCCGTGAGTGGAAGGCAGGGATGAGCCGTGAAGCTGGGAGTGAGCAGGGGACTTCCACACCGGGTTATAGCTGCCCTTGTGGGGATCAGAATGGGACACTTGACCCGAAGGCAGTGGGGAGCCATTGAAGATTCTGGGGGAGGGTGGTCCTTGGAGCAGCCTCGCTGCCCCCCTCAACCGGGCTCCCCATTAACGCAGGGCTGAGCCCACAGGCTACCGTTGTCTCCTCAGAACACTGTTGTATCTGTCCCAGAAGGGGGAACTGAGGCCCAGAGCGGTGCAGGAGCCCCTGGCCCATCCAGGTCCCTGACCCGGGCTGGCCCTGGCTCCTGTCTGGCAAGGCAGGGGCAGCCAGGGTCTTGATGGGGGAGTGTGGGTTCAGTGTTGTTTGTATGCAGGGCAGGGGTAAGGGCAGACTGGACGCTGCCAAGATGTGGGACGGTGCCGGGGGGCTGAGCCATCGGAGGGCCAGATTTTATGAGCTGGAGGCAGCCCACGGCCGCTGAGTCACTGGCAGGGCTTGCCAGGCCTCGTACTCACTCTGAGGGCCGCGGGGCTCTAGCCTGGCACAGGAAGGCTGGTTCCCAAAGAAACCTCGGGGAGATTCTCTGGAACGCGACAGATGCCGTGTACTGCCGGGGAGCACCTCTCACCCTAGGGGTCTCTTCTCTGTAGGACCTAGGGGGTCTGGGGTGGGTGCCAGAGCCCACAAGGCTCGGGGTGACCACCCCCAACCGCGGCCCTCAGCAGAGACTGGGGCACAGGGACAATCTCACCCTTGTCACTTCCACAGGCTGGGTCAGGACAGGCTGTCTGTGTCTGGGATCAGGGGTCAGACCCCTTCCGGTGGGTCTGACGGGGGCAGTTTAGGGTGGGGCTGCCCCTCCTGGAGCCCAGCCTAGCAGAGAGCCCGCCGAGCCCGCAGAAGCCCCCACGCTCACGGCTGGGTTGTGAGGCTCCACAGTCGTGTCTCAGGACGCACCTCCCCTGCGGCCTGCCACTCTGAGGGACTAAACCACTGAAGCAGCAGAGCAGCCCAGGGAGGCCGAGGGCAGGCGGGGGACACGCGGCAACAGCCAGGCTGCTGCTGTCACCACCCTGGTGCCTGCAGCGCCAGACGTCATCCATTCTCCCTCGTCCGGGTGCCGCTGGAGGATGTAAACAGCGCTGGGACCCAGGCCACACAGCCTGCCCCGGGTGAGGCGGGGTGAGGGGCACTGCGGGGGAGGGGACGCAGGCCAGCTGGGTGGTGGGGCAAGACTCGCCCCCAGAAGGGGTGATCCCCGCAAGACAGGTGGCAGCCGGGGCTGGGTGGGTGGCTCAATGGCCAGGCACCCCCTCCTGTGCTCTGGACTCCCTGGCAGGGCCCGGCACCCACAGGGGAGGCCCGGGTAGGCTGTTGGGGTACTGTGTGTGTGTGTTGTGTGTCTGGGTTGGGGGGCCCTTGGGCAGCCCTGTGTTCGAGCCTGGTTGGACCCCTCGCTCGTGTGCTCTGACCCCCAGAGTCTCCCCATAAAGTGGGGACAGCGTGGCCGGTGAAAGGTCCCAGGCCAAGTCCTCCTCCTCTCAGGACGCACCGAGTCCTGACACTGCACGTGGGACGTTTCACAGGAACGCTCATCCCCAGCAGACGTGGGGAAACAGGCCGCAGGTGGGGACTCACCCTAGGCCCACAGCCGCCAGTGGGAGAGCTGGAGAAACCCGGGCCGGCTCTCTGGAGGGTGAATGAGGCTCAGGTGGGGCACAGATGCCCACCCTTCCCCCACCCCTGTGTCCTTAAATGCACGGAGCTAGTTTGGGCGGGCCAACTAGAGCTGGAACCTGCATTGTGGGGAAATGTCCAGGGCACTGTGGATGGGCCTAGAGCATAGTTATGGTGGGAGCTTGCTCTGAAGCTCGGGGGACCGCCACTCCTGGGCTTTGTCTCCTCAGTTCCCTGAGCCACTCTGCCAGGTCTCATTTGTTACCCAGAAGCCCCTCAGAGCTCATCTTGTGCCACCTTCAACTTTCACAGGTGGAGAACCTGAGGCCCAGAGATGGACAGAGACCTGCTTAAAGCCACACAGCAAATGGATCGCTGAAGATGCTGGCGGGAACCAGGCCTGGGCTTCCGTGTGGCAGCCCTAACTTTTGGGCTGCCTGAGTGACCGGAGCAGGGTTGTTTAATCATTCGTTCAACGCAGCGTCTGGGACTGTGAGAGCAGCCGTCCTCATGGGTCCGCTGAGACTGTGGACCTGACCCTGGGTGAGCCTAGGGTGAGATGGAGGGGGGGCTTTTGGTGCTGCTGAAGGGGGCCTGGGGACTTGGCAGACGTCCCGTGGCCCCACGGAGTGAGGGGAGGGGCCCCTGTGGGAATGGCAGGGAGGTACGGGGGGCTGGGCTCATCCCTGAGGAAGCCGAGGGAAGCCCTAGGTCTTTGAAGGGTGGGTCCAACCCAGGAGGTCTTGCAGGAAGAGGAGGCCTTGTCAGCAGCCTTTGCAGGCCTGGAGCAGCCATGGTTGCAGGCAGCAGGTCTCAGGGAAAGGAAGTCAGAGTATCATTCACAGAGGGAACCGTGGCCCCAGCAGGGTCGCACCCTGAGCTCTTGCTCTACCGCCCGCCAGGTGCTGTTTCAGGGCTTCCACGTGCATCACCTCATTTTCACAACAGCCCTGAAAGGTAGGTGCAGTTATGATCCCACTTTACACATGTGGGAATTGCTGCCCAGAGCTAGGCCACTGACCAAGTCCCCAGCCAGAGAGGAGCTGGCTGACCTCTCAACCCCACAGCACATTTTCTCCACATCCCAGCCCTGAAATACAAGTGTCCACTTTTTTTTTTTTTTTTTTTGGTGGTACGCGGGCCTCTCACCGTTGTGGCCTCTCCCGTCGCGGAGCACAGGCTCTGGACGCGCAGGCTCAGCGGCCATGGCTCACGGGCCCAGCCGCTCCGCGGCATGTGGGATCTTCCCGGACCGGGGCACGAACCCGCGTCCCCTATATCAGCAGGCGGACTCTCAACCACTGCGCCACCAGGGAAGCCCAAGTGTCCACTTTCATCCCGTCCCTGTGGCACACACAGACCCTGAGGCCAGCCCTGCTCCGGCCCTTACATGCTTTTATATGCACTTGTGTGTATGCACACGTATCACATGCAGGACACACACAGATGCATTCACACAGACCAACACACACCCCTGCACACTGCGATACACACGCACACACATACCTGCATGTACACACACGGGCACAAGATGCACACTCACACTGATGCACACTCGCGCACACACACAGACGTGCACGCACACACATGACACACGCCTCTCCCCAGCTTCCTGGTTAGTGTCAAGTCCCCTTGGGAGGCGTGTGTGCAACCCCCTCGCGTGTGTCTCGGCTGGGCCGTGGCGGCCGGAGGAGGAAGAGTTTCCAAACAGGAAGAGCTCACTTGGTGGCCCCGTCTTCCCTGTGACAAACATCCCAGTCTGGCCTGACTGAGGGGCAGGAGCCTGTCACCGGTCCCACCGGCCCTCCTGGGACTCGCACCGGCTCTGCCCAGCTTGGCTGTGGAGCCCATCCGCCCAGGTGGCCCGACCACTTACAGGTAAGCGAACCGAGGCCAGGAGTGGGGCTCGGCTCTCCAAACTCAGCCGCTGCTTCAGCCCCTCTGACTTCCCCAAGGTCTGGGCAGGTGCTCCCCTGACGGCTCGCCTGTGACTGGCCAGGTGGGGCAGGGTGCACTTTGGTGTTCCCCACGTGGCCCTCCATGGGGGCACCCTTGTAACCATCCTGGTCTGACGGAGGGGAAGCGAGACCTGAGGTCACACAGCTGGGAAGGGGCGGAGTCGGGGGTTGAACCCAGGCAGCAGCCGGGGCCTGCAGAGCCCTGAAGCTGCCCTGCTGAGCGGGTCTGCTTCCTCTGAGGAGATTTCAGGAACCCATCCACCAGGCACGGCGGATAGCTCCCCACCCCCTGGAAGCCCTGCACCTGGGGCGGGGAGTGCTGGTTCCAGGTCTCTCCCAGGTCGAGGGCCCTGTCCGCAGGTAGCCTTCTGCTCAAGCCCTGGAGGCCCAGGCCTGCCGCCAAAAGCTGCCCCAGCCTGGCCTGGGCTGTGGCTCCCTTGGCAGCGCCAGACTGGCCCACTTAGGTCAAGGGCTGGCCACATCCCCTGCAGGGCCTTCCTTGGGACCTGCTTTCTATTTTAGCCTTTCCTGGCCTCTGGAAGGCACCATGGGACCGGAATAGCTCTGTCTGTCTCTGTCTGCTCAGCAGGACTAAGAGGGTGGCTCCGGGCGCCTGGGCTCTATTTGCCGACCCTGGAGTGGGAGCAGGCCCGGCAAGGGGGCAGCAGCCACGCAGGGACACTGTCACAGCAACCGCTATTCTCTGCACAGCCCTGTCTACCTTCCCTCACAGAAGATAGTGAGCTCCCCGTCACTGTAAGTGGCCAAAATAGAGCCCGGATGGGCACATTCCAGAGCTGCTGAGTGGGCATCAGCACTGGGTGGACAGGAAGACTGATGACCTCTGAGGAGTGGGACTCAGAGACCCCAGACTCTAAACATCACTGATTCTAGGATTCTGTGATTCCAAACTGCTAAGATGTTGTCACTTCTAAGAGTCTGGGGTTAAAGTTTCCGGGACAGGCTCTCCCCGAGGCTCCAACCCCCCTCCTGGAGACAGATGCTACCCTGAGACCTCTCCCCACCGTCTCTGGGGGAGGCCGAGCTCCTTGCCATAACCACACCTTTGCCCCCACTGTGCTCACCACTTCTCTCCAGATCCAAATCCACCCTAGCTTTGAGGCCACCTCTTCCACGAGGCCTGCCTCGACTGGCTTCTCTAAGCCCCGGATTCTGAGGGCAGTTTGGGCCCTGGTCACTTGTCTGGATCTCCCCAGGCCAACTCTGTCTCTAACTGGATGTTTAGGTCCCCTGAGACAGGGCCAGAATTTTACTTGTTTCTCTCTCTCTGATGTTCAGTGTATGGGAGGGTGTACGGTAGGAGCTCAATGAATGCAAATGCCCACTCATTCTTTTTGGCCGCGCTGCACAGCTTGCGGGATCTCTGTTCCCCGACCAGGCATTGAACCCGGGCCACGGCAGTGAAAGCGTGGAGTCCTAGCTGCTAGGCCACTAGGGAATTCCGAAGCCCACTCATTTAAAAAAAATTTTATTTATTTGTTTATTCTGGCTGCGCTGGGTCTTCATGGTGGCACGCGGGATCTTTTAGTGGCGGCATGTGAACTCTTAGTTGTGGCATGCACGCGGGATCTAGTTCCCCGACCAGGGATTGAACCGGGCCCCTGCATTGGGAGCGTGGAGTCTTAGCCCCTGGACCACCAGGGAAGTCCTTGCCCAGTCATTTTTAAAATGGACAGGCAGCCTGGCATGGCCCCGTCGCAGGCACTTGGACCCCTTTCCTGCCTTTCCAGGCTTCCCCAGAGAGTCTTCCGGTGTGCTTCCTAGCCCCTTACACACAGGTCGCTCTTCCTGGTGGCCGACCTCCTCCGCTCCTGCTGCAGCTCCCTCTCCTTCTTGCTGAGTTGTAGGGCCGCTCACCCTGCCCTCTCCTCCAGGGGCCAGGCAGCCACCTCTTGTTGGTGAAGGGGACGGGGTGGGTGGCATGCATCGTCAGTACTACCCCACCCTCTTACAGGCAAGGAAACAGACTCAGAGAGGGCAGGGGCCCGAGGCCACCCAGCTAACAGGCAGTGGGGCGAGGATTTGAAGCAGGCACTTGGGGATGTGATCCCCACGTTCCTCCAGCTGATGGGGCACGGTGGGTGGCGGGAGCCTGGGTTGGCCCCTGCCTCCCGAGGGTGCCCTGGACATGTCCCAGCCTGTCTCCTCCCTGACCTTGGTCTGTCCATCTGGGCAGCAGGGGCAAAGCCCAGATCAGGGTGGTGGGAGGATGTCCAGGTCCCTGGCCATGGAGCCACACCCCCTGCCCACTGCCCTGAGGAGCGGGCAGCTGGTGGGAACGGGAGGAAGGCTGCTGTTTCTTTTGGCTAGGACAGTGGCTTTCTGGAAAGCTGGTGCCAGTTCTCTGGGTTAGTGGGTGGGGAGGGCACTGGGGTGGGGCATCAGGGAGTGGGCAGGCACCGGCCAACGGGCAGCCACACAGAGGTGCAGGCTGGATAGTCCCCAGAGTCCCCACGTAAGGTCCTGAAGACCAAACTGCTCTGAGACGGGAAAGCAGCAGGTGGGTTACAGCTGAAGGGGCTCAAACGCCCTCAGCCGTAACCAGCCAGAGGGTGTTGGGATCTTCATGGGCTCCGCTCAGCGAGAGCTTGATGCTTCCCGCTGCAGAACCATCAGTGTTTGGTGGAAGAGGCAGCCCCGGACCCCACTGGGGCGTCGTGTAATAGACAGTGTATGTGTTTAGTGTCTTCCTCAAGTTGGAACCAGAAACGCACGCAGCCCCGGAAGGTTCACAGGGGCAGCCGTGTATCTGACAGCCTCCTCCATTTTACAGAGAGCTGACCCCGGGTGGGTGGGGTCTACGCTGGGGGGTGGGACGCCTGCTCCCTGCCAGACCAGAATCCCTGGCTTTGCTGATGGGGTGCGGTGTGAGGTCATCTCCCACTAAGGAAGCACCTGCCCCCCGGATCGGACTGTTCTGTCCTGTGCTGTCTTCTCAGAGGCCTCCAGGGGAGCTTGACGCCCAGCCCCGCTGGGTCTTGCCCTCTGTCAGCGCTGGGCTGGGCACAGACCTGCTCTGCCCCCGGCCTCAGGCCACTTGCCCAGGAGAGGCTCATGTGACCCTCCCAGGGCCCTGGTCATGTCCTCAGGAGCTTTACCTGGTGGGAGATGACAGTGCCAGACTCAGAGTCCAAGGCCCGGGCTCGGGTCCCAGCTCGGCAACTGACCGGCTATGGGAGCCAAGGCTGGGGCTTCACGGCTCGAGCCTCAGTGTGCTCACCTGCAGTAAGGACCAGTGAGCCCCCTGCCCTCCCAGCTCATGGGCCGAGGGGTCAGGGCTCAGAGTGGGACCGGGGCTCATTTGCTGGCTGGGGCCAGTAGTAGGGCATCCAGCCTGGGTACATGCCACCCCACCATCTGACCCTGGCATCTCTTAAGAAAGGTCTTCACACTTCACAGATGACCCTGTGACCTCCGTGCCCTGTCCCTGCCCCAGGGAGGTCTCTCTTTCGATGGGGAATGGGGGGGCTTGCTGGGTCCTATGGGAGGCCCTTCCCAAGCCTTCCTCTTTCTCCCTATGGAGCTGGTGGTGTCTGGGATCTGACTGGGAGGGCCTGCTGGCTGCTTCCTGCTTACAAGTCATGTCAGGAGGACAGAGGCCAGACCTAGAAGGTGTTTACATGGGTGGGAGGGGTTGGGCGTGGGTTGAATTTGGGGTAGGAGTGAGGGAGCCAGGGCGGGGGCCAAGGCCTGTTTTCAGGCTGTCAGGATGGCTGCCCATGGCCAAGGGTGTTTTCTGGTGGCTGAGGATCTGGTTCCCATCTCCAGCTGGGTGACCTTGGGCAAGTCAGTGGAGGGGACGAGGGTGGGGCTGAATGTTTGGGCCCCCAGCCTGCTTTCCCTCCGACGAGGGGGACTCTGGGCTCGGGCCCCTCCCTCACCTGCTCTCAGGCCATGAGCCAAGTGTCCATACTGGGCACTTGTCCCAGGCCCTGCACTTCAGGCTCTCCTCTGTGGGGAGGTGGGAGAGCATTGGATCTGGCAGGGACACTGGTCATCAGAGCCACAGACACAAATGGACATGATGGTGATGGTGACGATGGTAATGGCATTAAGATGACCGTTCAGGTGGTGACCGGGCGGCAGCAGCTGGGGTTTGTTGAGCACGGACAGAGCCTGGAGCAGCTGCCGGGCCTGGGCTGCCTCTGCACGAGGACCCCTAACGTGGCGGGTGGAGCAGTTAGGAACGCATTTGCGGCAAATAGAACACCCCCACCCCCCCGTCCCCCCATCCCCCTCCGTCCCCACCCCCAGCCGCCCTGTGGCTGGAACAAGCACGGGGGAGTGCCAGTCACCATGGGGCAGGGCTGGGGTGGGAACCGGCCTGATTCAGGAGCAGCTCACAGCCACCGGGCTCTTCTCTGTTGGCTTGGGACAGGAAGGCCGCTGGGAAGGCAGGACCTCGGAGACCCGCAGCATCAGGACCCTCGGGTGACAGAACTGACCCCTCACCCCTAGCTGGAGTGGGAAGGGAGCTGGCAGCCGATCCAACGCCCCTGTCCCCCACAGCTGTGAGCAGCGGAATGTTTTGTCTGAAGAAACTGCCGTGCCAAACAGAGAAGGGGGCTGCCCTGGAGGCACTGGGGGAGGGGACCAGAGGCCCCCCCTTCCATAAGCCATAGCCTAGGGGCTGGGCAGAGCCCTGGGGCTCCGTGGGCCCCAGTCGGCCCCTGGAGAGGGGAGGGAGGAGAAAGCCCACTGGTGAGGTGGGGTTTCAGGTCAGGGCTCAGGCCAGGGGTCACAGCTGACAGCCAGGTCCGGGTGGGGCCTCCTGTCACGTGAGGCTGGAGAAAGGAGGAGGATGGGCTACAGCAGGCCCCTGTCTCGAAGCGGATGCCACTCTGTCCCTCCTGTGGGTGTCTGGGAGGGGGCAGGCTGGGCATGGCCCTGGGGAGGGGGAAGTGGCTGTGGCTCTCTCAGACCACAGGAAGGGCCCCCGCGTTGGGGCCACCGGCCTAGCCTTTGCATCCCCCAGGCACCTGTGTGCACGGGCAGGTGGGCAATCAGGTAATTCAAAAACATGCTCCGTAAGAGGAAGCTCTGAGAATCTTTTGTTCTTTTAGCTGATCCCGGGTTCTGGACCCAGAGTCCTGGGTGGCTTCAGTGGATCCACGAACCCGCAGAATTTGTGTGTGAAATTGTCTGTCTGTGTCGTGAGGGTCTGCCAGAGCCTCCAGGGATCCGAGACCCCGTGCGGGTTGGAGCCGGGGTGTGGTCCGGCCCCTCTCTGCAGAGGGGGAGGCGGCCCCCGCGGTCACACTGAGAGTTGGAGGGTCAGAGCCAGGACAGGCTGGGGGAGCTGCTGGGGAGGGCCTCTGCCCCGACGCTCTGGACCCCCTTCTGGGGCTCATGTCTCTCCCCAGGAGGCTGGAGAGACTGGGATGGGTCCTCAGCTGGGGTGATGGGGACATTTTGTGATGACACATTTAGGCTGTCATCCTAGCCCTGCTGCCTCCTACCTGAGTCACTGAGCCTGCCCGTGCCTCAGTTTCCCCATCTGCACGAGGAGGACAGCAGTGTTGGCACTAGAGTGACAGCAGCAGATGAGGTAACAGGTGTGCTCTGGGGTCCATCTCATGGTCGTGCGGGGTTGAGTGTGCGGGCTGAGAGCCACCTGGGGGTTTTGATCCGATACAGAGGCCCAGGCCAGGCCCATGGGGAGGCTGGCCTCAGTGGTCTGGGCGGGAGCCTGGGCATCAGCATTTTAAAAGGCTCCCCCAGCGATTCTTATGTGCAGCCAGGGGTGACTATCACTGGGCCAACCTTGGCTCCTGACAGCACCCTGAGATGTTGGTCAGAGTGGACACTGGGCTGTCAGCCCTCTTAGCTCGCAGTTTCCAGCCTAGACCCTGGCTGACACTTAGTTGCTACCTGAGATTAGTCTCAGGTAGGCATGATCTCTTTCCGTCCATCCATCCATCCATCCATCCATCCACCCGCCCACCCCCCCTCCATCCCTGCATCCGTCCATCCATTCAAGAACAGACTTTGTCTGAGGCCTTGTAGATAATTATTTTTTCCTTTTTGTAAATCAAATCCTGTTTAATAAATCCCACTTCAATTCTTCCAGCCAGAGCCCCCGCCGCCTGCTGGCCTGCCCCTTGTCTCCGGTCTGCCGAGCAGGTTTGTTTAAGGCCGCCTGACACATCTTCTCCTGGGCCTCCCTGTGTTTACACCGGGGCTGTCAGCGGAAACTCCAGGTGCAGGAGGGAGGCCTCAAGCTTATTCTGGCCGGAGACGGGGCGGGGGCGGCAGGGGCTCCAGGGCACCCTCCACACAGTGACCCAGCTCTGTCACCATCCCCATTTCACAGGTGAGTCCTCAGAGACTCACCCAGCAGGCCAGAGTCACACCTGAGTCCTGGCCCCAGGCTACCAGGTCCCTACTTTCTCAGAAGTAGAGCCCAGGAAGGCTTTTGGAGGAGGTGACATCTGAATTGGTTGTCTGGGAAAACTGAGGAGGGGCAAACTGGTGGGCGGTGGAGGGAAAGGCATCACCAGCAGAGAGAGGAGGCTGGGCCGTGGCCGTCCAAGGGAGGCGTGGCCAGAAGAAGCAGGCAGTGTGGGAAGGGTGGGATGTTCTGGGCCAGCTGCCTGGATGTGAATCCTGGCTCCACCATTTATTTACCTGCTCTGTGGCCTTGGGCACGTTACCTAACCTCTCTGTGCCTCAGTTTCTTCACCTCTAGAGGGAAGGGAATAGTGGTACTGACTTTGCAGGGTCATTGTAGGGATGAAATAATCTAGGAACACAGGTGGGAGACATGCTCATGAGCTTGGGCTCTGCCCTGCAGACGATGGGGAGCCATGGCAGGTGGCTGAGCAGTGCCAGAGCTGCATAGATTCTTGAGGCTCTGGCCAGGCTTCCAGACAGTGCATGGATCTGAGCTCCCGGGGCTTTTCTGTGTGGCTGGGTTGGGGGTTTTACAGTGCAACCCTCTGACCAATCACAGATCATCTGCCCTCCCTCCTAGCCAGTGATTGGTTCTGGGGTGGGCAAGTCTAGGCTGATTTAGGCCAGTGACAGGTGACCAGAGGCGGCCTTGTGGGTTCTGTGCTTTCTTCTGTCCCCGGATAAACAGGCAGCCTTTTTGTGACCATGAGGGGAGCCCGCCCGAGAATGAGGGTGGGGAAGAATCTCAGAGAAGCACAGCCAGAGCCTGATCGACCTGTGTCTAGAGCCCACATTCCCTTTGTGGTTCCTGTTATGTGAGATAACTTTCCTTCCTGGGGAAGGAAAGGCCGTGTAGTCCTGGTTTCCATCACTTGTTGCTCAAAGTGCTCATTTTCCACAGGGCCCAGAGCATCTTCCTAGAGCTTAAATCCAACCTTGTAATCCCCTGCTTAAAAGGGCTTGGGGCTCCCATCCCTTTACAGTGACAGCCTATGCTTCCTGGAGGCCCCAAAGGCCCCACGCCCCACGGGCTCTGGCCTCCCACTGTGGCCTCTGGGCTCCACCCATAACTGTCCTTGACCACACTGGGCACACATCTGCCTCAGGGCCTTTGCTCTGGCTGATCCCTCAGGTTCCCTGCACTGTCTCATCCCTAACCTCATTGAGGGCCCTGCTCAGACGTCACCTGTCCAGAGTGGGTGAGAGGTCAGTATAGCAACACACAGCCCCGAGTCCCAGGGGCCCAGACAGTGAAGATATGTTTCTCACTCACACCACGTGTCCATTGCAGGTCAGGGGAGTGGGGGTGGGACTCCTGCTCCCTGGTGGCCTGGGGACCCTAGTGACAGAGACTCCACCATCACACGAAGCCTCTGTGGTCCCACCATGAGGCTTCAGGATGCACCGCCATCGGCGGGGGGGAAGCATCACTCACAGGCTCTTAAGTGCTTTTTGGCCTAGAAGTGCCCCTGTAGCACTGCTCCTGTTCCCAAGGGCTGACGTCAGTGGCATGGCCACGCCTCACATCAGGGGGTGACCCCCTGAGCATGGGAGGGAGGAGACGCACAGCAGTGGCCTCTGCCTCGGGGCTCCCAGGCCCCTTGGTCTCTCCAAGGGAGCCTGTCACTCTGCATTTATTCAGGAAAAATTCACATAACATAAAATTAACCATGTTAAAGTGTACAGTTCAGTTCAGTGGTATTTGGTACACTCACGGTGTCATGCAACCATCACCTTTATCTAGTTCCAGAACGTTTCCACCACCAAAAGGTTTCCAAATGGAAAGCCTGGACCCATTAAACAGTCACTCCCCTTCCCCTCCCCCAGCCCCTGGCAACCACTCAGGTACTGTCTGTCTCTGCGGGTTTGACTGTTCTGGAGACCGTATGTAAAAGGGCTCGCAGAACACGTAGTCCTTTGTATCCGGCTTCTCTCACCGAGCATGATGTTTTCAAGGTTCATCCCGTTGTAGCCTGTGTCAGGTCTCACTCCTTCCTACGGCTGAAGAATGCTCCACTGCAGGGTGGACCGAGCTGTGCTTATCCTTTGACCAGATGATGAACACCTGGGTGGCTTCCACCTTTGGCTTCCTGAGCGGGCTCGCAGCACGGTCTGGAGCAGGTTTGGTCTGAGTCCCTGCGCTCGGTCTTTGGGGCACGTACCTGGGCGTCACTCCAGAGTTCCTTCATCACACTGATTCTTCTCTGTAGTCACTTCCTGTCTGAGACCTTGGGATGCTCACAATCCCCACCTCCCCAGGGCGTGTCCGAGCCAAGACGCGTTTTGCTTTTTGCGTGGGGGGACCGCCCTCGGCTCGTGCCCACCGAGCTGCCTGGCATCCTCCTGTCGCTGTCTCCTCCTGGCACAGGCCTGGCACGCAGCAGGTGTTCTACTGAAGCTCGTTGAATCACGAATAAATTCAGGACGATAACTTGGGCTTCCTGGGGAGTTTTGTTTGCAAAAAGAAACCCGCTGCTAAAGAAGGGATGAGCCCCACGCTGTACCGGTCTGTTGCCTCTGCCATCGCCGCCCGAACGCCCCCAGCACCCGGGCTGGGGGTGGGGTCCATCTACTGGCGGGCAGCCCCTCCCCCTGGGCTGAGAGCCAAGTGAGGGCGCCCACTGCCAAGCGCCGTGCTTGGGCACAGGCGAGGTGGGGCTGGGTGGCGCCTGGGCCCTCCTGTGCCTCATAAATCTCTCTGAAGAAAATTCCCCAAAAGGAGTTTCAGATGCTGCTGTGCCCGGGACAGCAGGCTGGTCTCCCCGCCACTGGGGGCGTCTCCTCCCCCATCTGCGGCCGGAGGAGCCTCCAGTGGGTCACCTCAGCGCCTCGCCAAGCGTGGGGTCCACTTCTGACTGTTCTCCTCTAAGTCCTAGAAGAACGTGTGAGTCTCCCCAGCCCAGCATCCCGTTATGAACCCACTGTGTTCCTCACTGCCTTGGGCCATCGCCCTAGCTCTCTCCCCCATCTCTCACAGGGTGCCCCCCCCCCAGTGTGTCTTCAACACCCACGTATGTCCTCAGCAGGTGGGTGGCTAAGAGCATCGGCAGTGGGGGTCTGGGTTGCCTTGCCTCCTCCACCGTTGCACGCGCTCCTGCTGTTCTCTGAGGCTTGGTTTTCTCCTCTGTTAAATGGGGATAAGCAGATGCAGCAGGAAACGTGCTTGGCCAGGGCCTGGCACATGAAGAGTACTCAGTAGATGCCAGCTGCAGCCCTAACCATGCCTAATGAGCCCCTGCCGAGCCCAGGAAGGACGTTCTGCACGGCAGAGCAAAGCCCAGGCATGTCACATGGCATCTGAGACCCTCTGCCGTCTGGGCACACCTGACAGTGTGCCCCAGTCCTGGTGCTGCCAGCTGCCTTCGTGCTCCCAACCTGCCACGTGCTTCTGCACCTCTGCGCCTTTGCGTGTGCCATTCCTCTGCCTGTGCTGCCCTGCCCACCCCGGGGGCCTGCGGCATCCTCCTAACGTCACCCAGACCGTGAGCATCTGTCTGCTGCCCCTGGAGGGCAGGGCCTATGGCATCACCTGCAGAACCTGCAGATGGTGGGGCGGGGGTACAGACTGGGGCCCCAGCCGAGGGTGGCCACTCCTTCAGCCCAGGGACCTGTAGCCAATACCCTGGTAAGTGATGGTACCGGGTGCAAACTCTTTTTCTTTTTTAACTTAATTAATTAATTAATTAATTTTTGGCTGCGTTGGGTCTTCATTGCTGCGCGTGGGCTTTCTCTAGTTGCATCGAGTGGGGGCTACTCTTCATTGCGATGCGTGGGTTTTTCATTGCGGTGGCTTCTCTTGTTGCGGAGCACGGGGTCTAGGTGCACGGGCTCAGCAGTTGTGGTGCACGGGCTTAGCTGCTCCGCAGAATGTGGGATCTTCCCGGATCAGGGCTCAAACCCGTGTCCCCTGCATTGGCAGGCGGATTCTTAACCACTGTGCCACCAGGGAAGTCCCTTTTTAAAAAATTTTTATTGGAGTATAGTTGCTTTACAATGTTGTTAGTTTCAGGTGTACAGCAAAGTACATCAGTTATACATATACGTATAACCACTCTTTTCCAGATTCTTTTTGCATATAGTCCATTACAGAGTACTGAGTAGAGTTCCCTGTGCTGTCCAGTAGGTTCTTTTTAGTTCTCTATTTTATATATATAGTCGTGTGTATATGTCCGTCCCAATCTCCCAATTTATCCCTCCCCCTTTTCCCTCCTGGTAACCATAAGTTTGTTTTCTACATCCGTGACTCTACTTGTGTTTTGTAAATAAGTTCATTTGTACCCTTTTTCTAAGATTCCACATATAAGAGATATCGTATGATATTTGTCTTTCTGTGGGGTGCAGACTCTTGAGGCCTGGGCAGCTCCAACGTGCTCTGCACTTTGCACCCTCTAGCTCAGAGCATTGTAGAGGTTCAGCGCGTGGTCTGTATTTGGACAGTCCTGTGATAGGGAGCTCACTACATTGTTAGGCCATATTTTCAGCACTGGCAGCTTCCTGGGAACGAGGGCTCAGTCTCCCCACAGTCTCCCGTGCAGCGGTCGGCAGCCCGAGATGGTGTGTGTGAGTCGTGGCGTCTGTCTCCCACCACCTCCTGGGGCTCTCCAGCAGGGAGCTCGGGCTACAGAGAGTTGTGCTGTCCCCTGGTGGCTGCGGTTCACGGGGGCCGAAGCTCTCCTGCCCACAGGGCTCCTGTCCTTGAGTGCCCGCCACTAAGGAGGCAGAGGACAGGGCAGCAAGTGGATCACAGACCCCTTGAAGAAGACAGACACATACATAAATGTGGAGGATGTGGCATCTTCAGGCTTGGGGAGGCCTGATGGTAGCCTCCCACAGTCCCTGGACCCATGTGGGCCTTGTGCTGAGGATGGGTGGGTTAGGGACGCTCAGACCCATCGGGTTTGCTTGGCCTGGACCTGCTGTCTCCTGGGAAGTGTCACTGTTGGGGGTCCCATGACCTTGGCATGGGGTCACCCGTTCTGAGGTTGCCCTCTGTCCCCTACAGGCTCCCCAAGAGGGGACTCACTACGCAGGGTCAGAACATGCCAGACCTGGGGAGACCTGGCTGGACAGCCCCCACTGCCCTGGGGCCACCACACAGCCCTTACCCAATCCCGGATGCCTGGATGGCCAGCCAGCTGCCCCTGCCGTCTCCTGGGTCTACTGGGGTCTCCTTGGACCCTCTCTGTACCATTCCACCCCTCCGAGCAGTCAGCCTTGCTGTTCCCCAGACTGTCAGCAGCTCCCACCTTTGCGCCCTGTGCTGAGGGCAGGGGACTGGGGGGGACCTACACTGGGGTTACTCTGCGCTGGGGGTGAGCTTGCTGAGACACAGCTGGTGGTCCTGCTGCAGGACCCTCACCTGTCACTCCCGTCTTGCTGGTGTGCTGCTGTCCCTCCTTCCCCCGGGCCTTTGAATCCCGCATCCCGATCGGGATGAACCCTAACCCCGCTCCCACTGCCGGGCCCAGTGGGGGTGTTTCCTCCCCCAGGAAGCCTCCTGGCCTAGTCCCAGGAGAGACTGCCCTCCGGCCTTCTGCAAGTACTGTACCCCCGTCTCCTGGGTGCAAACTTCTGTGAGGGGTGCAATGACCCTTTTGGTGGCCGCCGAGGTCCCCTGACCGTGGACTGCACCTGGGAGGGCTCCCAGCTTTATCCACTCTGGACCTCGGTTGCTGAGGGGGGGCAATGCACTGAAACAAGCTCTCCCCATGGTGTCGGGGTGAAAGGACAGACCCTCTTGGGCTGACTTCTGGGGCTTTGTGTGGCAGGGGTTCTGACACTCAGAGGCCTCGTGCAGGACCACAGTCTCGGTGGGTGGAAGTGTCAGGGTGGCTGCAGGTGGTTCTGTGAGAACCTGAGCCTCCTGCTACCCCTTTTGGGCACCCCGGCCCCGGAGCCCCAAGACCCTGCTCCTGGGGCACAGTTTTGGCCCCTGTCCCCAGTGCCTATACCAGGCTCTTGCTGGCCCCTGGGGTGCAGAGAGGAGACCGAGCAGGAGGGACCCTGTCCTCCATGGGCCCACAGGAGGTGGGGACAGACTCAGATATATTGGGGACCCCAGAGGGCTGAGATAAGAGAACTACGCCAGGGCTGCGCAGAAGCTCAGTGGGGCTGCCAGCGGGCTCTGGCGGCGGTGGCACGCCCTGCTCTTCCCGTCGCAGTCCCTTCCTTTCTCTCTTCCCCGGGTGGTCCCTGGAGGGGCTAGGGGCCAGCCCCTGGGTGTGTGGCTCGCCCCCCTGTGCCTCATTCTGAACTGAGTGGTGGGGCTCCGGCTCCCACACTTCCCTGTTGCCATCTCCCTGGCAACCCAGGTCACTGGGGCTGGGTGGAGGGCCAGGCAGGACCGGCTACGTAATTCCTGGGCCCAGCGTGAAACCAAACTGTGGGCCATCTGTTTCATAAGCGCTGCCCGATGGGGGCACTATAGCATCGCACCCGTGGCCGAGCTCAGGCCTGTGACCGCCCAGGTCTCACTCCGGAGCAGCTGGCCCTTCTCACAGTAACCACGAGGGGGCGCTCGCGAGGCGTGCCCAATGCCTGCTCCTGGCTGGCGCCTGGAGGTGTCCACCTCAAGCCTTCTGGTCCTAACCATCCCAGGAGGCATCGGGAATGCAGGCTGTGTTGGTGTCCAGGCCTCCTCACTGGTGGGAGCCCTAGTCGACTGGGTCCTCTGGCTGCTAGTTCTCTGCTGCAGCATCCTCGGTGGATGGCACAGCTTGTGCAAAGGTCAGGAGGTGGGCTTGATCTGGTGCCCTGGGGCTCCAGGGATGGAGCTGGAGGTCGCCAAGAGCAGCAGTGGGTGTAGATGGACCCAGGGGTCAGCAGGGCTGGGTGGGGGACACAGCCGGCCGTGGCCGTCCTCAGGGAGGCCTTGGCACACACTGGAGCACTCTTCCTGACCTGCTCACCTGATGGCTGCTTGGCCTGCAGGCCCCCCTCATGTGCTGATGCCTGGAACGCACGCTCCCAATTCCCAGGCCCAGCGGCCTCCCCAGGTACTCCTGACCTGGGGAGTAATTGGGGAGCTGCCTGGGTGGGCTCTCCCACTCCAGTCTGCAGCATCCCCAGGACAGCCTGGCATAGCACTCAACAAGTGGTTGTCAGACCCAGCAATCGGTGAAAGGGCTGGAACTTCCAGGCTTAGCTGGGGACCCCCCGCTCCACTGGTGCTCCAGCTCCAATGGCCCCCAGGGCTCCCACACCCACCCCATTGGCAGTCTCAGAAGTCTGGGCTTAAGAACTGCCCCTCCGGACTTCCCTGGCGGCGCAGTGGTTAAGAATCTGCCTGCCAATTCAGGGGACACGGGTTCAAGCCCTGGTCTGGGAAGATCTCACATGCCGCGGAGCAGGTAAGCCCGTGCACCACAGCTACGGAGCCTGCGCTCTGGAGCCCGTGAGCCACAACTACTGAGCCCGCGTGCCACAACTACTGAAGCCCGCGTGCCACAACTACTGAAGCCTGCGTGCCTAGAGCCCATGCTCCGTGACGAGAGAAGCCAATGCAATGAGAAGCCTGCTCACCGCAACGAAGAGTAGCCCCTGATCGCCACAACTAGAGAAAGCCTGCGCGCAGCAACGAAGACCCAATGCAGCCAAATATATAAATAAAATAAGTAAATAAATTAAAAAAAAAGAGAGAACTGCCCTTCCTCCACCCTGGCACTGGGAGGGACGACTCCCGCCTCCCCTGCAGGGACCAGAGCTCATCCTGCTGCTGCCTTTGCCTCCTGATCAGATTGCAGGCCCATGAAGGGGCCCTGTCCTTCCCACACTGACTGCAGGGCTGGCCTGTGATGGATGGACAACGGTGGGGAGGGGGCATGAGCGACTCCTGAGGCTGGGTTACAAAGGCATGGCAGCTTCTCTCTGCGGTCGCTGACTTGGGGGACGCCAGCCGCTGTCTGGTGAGGACATCCCCCTGGGAGACCTGCTCTCAAGAGGAGGGATGGGCCGCAGCCAACAGCCTGCACAGCTGGCCAGCTGGGGTGGTGAGCCAGCTTGGAGCAGGTCCTCCCGCCCCAGGTGGGCCTTCAGATGATGCAGCCAGGCCACCACTGCAGCTGCCACGGACTGAGCCAGAACTGCCCAGCTAAGCGTTGGAACTCCTGCCCCACAGGTACCCAGAGAGGACAGACGGTCACTGCTGTTTCAAGGTACTAAGCTTGAGGTGACTGTTTCGCAGCATAGCGGGCGCACATAGAATCATCATTTAAGCAACTTGACTGTGTTATTGGACATTTGGGAATGACAGTGATGAACCCCCAAGGCCTTGCTCTCCAAGTCCAGCTTCCTCTTCATATTTGGAGCACAGTTGTGTGTTCGGCTCCCCTGATAGCAGAGCCTGAGATCGGGACTTGGGTGCAGGGGGTTTACTTGGGTGATCCCAGGTGACGGTGGGAAAGCCAACACACGGGGGCATGGTGGAGATCTCTCGATGCTTCCAGGGCCTCTGGAGGCGTTCCAGACACCCTCTGTATGCAGGAGGGAGGCTGGGTGAGTACACAGGTGAGGGCTGTCCTGGTTCACACCTTCGGGGCCCGGTGCACCCTGGGGGTGGGGCACTGTCGGGGGGAGGAGCATCCCACTGGGCTCAGGATGGGCCTTTGCTTCTGCGGCTGAAATGGGTGTGACGTGGCCACCAGGAGTCAGTCCCTGAGGTTCCTCTTTTCGTCCTGTACCTTGCACCCAGCTTTTGCGTTTACCTGACTTAACGTTCAACCAGAAGCTCTTTGGCAATTCACTGGTGGTCCAGTGGTTGGGACTCTGCACTTCCACTGCAGGGGGCATGGGTTTGACCCCTGGTCAGGGAACTAAGATCCCACATGCTGCGCGACACAGCCAAAAAAATCCCCAAAAGACAACCAGTTCTTTTTCCCTTTGCTTATGTTTGACGCTGGGACCTGAGGATGATTCTGGAAGGACAGTCCTAAGAATGTCTACTGGGCACCTGTTCAGCGACAGGTGGAACCAAGCCGGTGTCAAGTTTCATCTCCCAAGGCTGGAGCTGTCACTCTGACCCCGTTACGGATGAGGAGACTGAGGCGTGCAGCCTGGTGTTGGGGGCTCAAAAGCAGCTGCCCGCTGCCCGCGGCCGGCTCCGGGTCCCTGCCTGTGGCCCTGCCGCCGCTGGGGCCAGGCCTGCCGCTTCTGGAAATCCACTTAGCACTGACCTCGCCTTTGTCCTCCTTGGAGCTAATCTGCTAATCCTGTCACCCCGGCGGGCGCTCCCCAGTCTGGTCCTCCTAACCCACCTCCCCCTGCAGGCCCTCTTCGCCAGCTGGGGGCCTCCTCTCAGCCATGCGGGGTGGGGGTGGGGGTGGTGGGCAGGTCCAGTGGCTGGGGGTAGATGGGGTGGGGCCCTCAATCCCAGGGAGGATCTGGGCGTCTGGAATTCTGGTCTGGATCCTGACTCTGTCCTTCCCTCACTCAGCCATCAGCTCTGTGGCCCCGTTTCCCCGTGTAAAGGAGATCAGTTCTGAGCCAACCCTTCCTGCTATGAGATCACCACTCAGCTCACCCCTATTCACTCAGCTCCGCCTATTCCACTCACAGCAGGGGTGCCAGCTCTGGCCTCCCCAGACCTGGGCTCGAATCCCAGCTCTGTCTTAACTGAGCCTCAGCTTCCTTATCTGCAAAATGGGGGTGGTGGCCCCTCCTCTGCAAGGCACGGTGCAGATTTGGTGGGACAGTGGGTGTAAGTGTCTGGTATGAGGCTGGAGTTCAGTGAATGTTTAGGGAGTGGAACTCTTGGATCCTCCTCCTCGGGTCCCCATACTGATGCCAAGAATGTGGAGGTGAAAGGGACCCCAGTCCATGAGGAAGGCCACATCCATGGGGAGAAACCTCTCTGAGATTTGGGGCAGGAGAGGAGGAAGAGTATGAAAAGTTAGGGATGCAGGTGCTGCTCTTCGAGGTCAAGCTCAACATTGAAAAAAAAAAAAGATCAGTAATTAAAATGGACCCGGGACTTCCCTGGTGGTACAGTGGTTAAGAATCCACCTGCCAATGCAGGGGACATGGGTTCGAGCCCTGGTCCGGGAAGATCCCACATGACACAGAGCAACTAAGCCCGTGTGCCACGACTACTGAGCCTGTGCTCTAGAACCCACGAGCCACAACTATTGAAGCCGGTGCACCTAGAGCCCATGCTGCGCAACAAGAGAAGCCACTGCAATGAGAAGCCCGCGCACTGCAACGAAGAGTAGCCCCTGCTCGCCGCAACAAGAGAAAGCCTGCGCGCAGTAACAAAGACCCAACGCGGCGAAAAATAAATAAATAAATAAATCTATATATATATTAAAAAAAAAAGTTAAAAAAAAAATGGACCTGGAAATGGGCTGCCTCAGTGGGTGCCCAGCTCCCATTTCAGTGGAGGCGTCCTAGGCCCTCAAAGCTGGAATGCATGCCCGATGTTGCCTCTTCCAACAGCACAGCCTTCCCACTCTTCCCTGCTGGAAGGCACGAAAGACAGGGAAGCCCAGCTTTGCGGTTCAGCGAGGGAGGCCTGGACCTGCTCTACCCCCGACTTGCTGTGTGATCTTTGGAAGTTGCTTAACCTCTCTGTGTCTTCATCTACAAGATAGAGAGAACAATTGTCCTTACCTCATGGGGCTGTGCAGGCATTAAATGAGATGGTGAACTGAGATTTGAACCCAGATCGGCAAGGCTCTGCCCTCTGAGCCCCTGATGCCTCTTAGGGAGGAATCGGGGGCCTCTGGGGACCATCCGACCACCCCCCCCCCCCCATCCATGACTGAGTGTACTTTTGGTGTGCCAGATGTAGGTCTGTGTGCTGGAGACACAGATGGGGATACGGGTGAGGTCCTCACCCAGACCACAATCAGTGTTATGTGTAACTGCTTGTGACTCTCTGGCAGAACTTGGTGCACAGCTCTGGGGCTGAGTGAGGGGATGGTCAGCGGAAACTGAGTTCTCAGAGGAGACAACAGCTGAGAGGGACCACACGTGAAGGACAGCACCACAGGGATAGTCTGGGGCGAGACTTTCCAGGCAGAAGGAACAGTAAGTGCGAAGGCCCTTAGGTGGGATGGACCCTATTGGAGGAACTGCACGCAGGTACACGAGACTGTGGCAGTGAGGTGGCAGGTGGAGGGCACCTGGAGGAGTGAGCCTGGGCCTGCTCAGGTGGCCTGGGGACAGAGGTGGGGCCCTGCAGGATTCCGCACAGAGGAGGATGGGCTCACGCTTGCCTTCCAGGGGTCCAGGTGGGTGGGTGGTCGGAGGGCATCCTCTCCGAGAAATGGAGGCAGGACCAGAGTCTGGAAGGAGAGGCTGGGCACTTGGCTGGGCTGGGGGTCCATGGACTGGTGTGGGGGACAGGGTAGGGTGAGTGAGGCGCCCGGGAGACCCTGGCCAGGCTCCATGCGCCCTCTGTCCTGGGTTTCCTCCATATATCACCACTGGCCGAGCCATGAGCTCCCTAGGATGGGCTGATCCATAAGGGGACCTCCTCACCAGTCCCCAAGGGGGCACCTTAAGATCCCCCAGGGCCCCAGCACCCGCCCCCCGAAAGCCACTTCCCGCCCCATGTATCATGGGCGGCCTGGGGGCCTCGAGGCCCGGTCTGACCCCAAGCCCCGGGACAGGTGACTGCTTTCCGTAACCCATCCTCACGGCAACCCGCCGTGCGCGTCGGGCTCAGCCGCCGTCGACACAAGAGGAAGTCCAGGACTCCAGAAGTTTCGTGAAACCCTTGGACCCCAGACTCCATCCCTCTGCCTCGGTGCACCCTGCCCTCTTAACCCTCACTCGGGGTCAAGCCGCCCCGCAGGCACCCCGGTGTCCTGCAGCAGCCGCCTTGCGAGGGATATCGGACCACAGTCAGAGCCCACGGACACGCCCCTTCCCACCTGGGCGGGGCTCCGGGGCGTGCGCGCGCGCCCGCGTCTCCCCGGTGTGGGGAGCGCTCCCATTGGACCGCGCCGCCCACGTGATGCGGCGAGCCCTGCCCGCGCGCCCGGAGCGGGGCCGCGCACGCGCCCCAGACCCTCGTGCACGCGCACGCGCCCAGAGCCCTCCGCCCGTGGAGCCGGCGCCCGGACCGCCAGGTCAGTTTCCTCGTGCCCGCTCGGGCGGGGGCGCGCGCGTGGTGCGGGCGCGTGGCGGGGCGCGCGCGGGCCGAGGGCGGGCCGACTCCCCAAGTCCAGGGACCCTGCTCCCGGCGGCCGCTGCGGCGCGAGCGCGGGCCTGGAGGCTGCCACGTGCAACTCTCAGCCCGGGGGCCGGCTCGGGACTCCGCCCGCCGATTCCCCCCGCGGCAACGGGACGCCCGGGCTGGGAGGCGTGACCCCCTCCCCCCGCCCACGATTCTGGGGGCGGGAGACCCCCCCACCCCGAGTACCTCTTCCCCAAGGGCCGGCAGGGTGTCGGGTGCTGCCCCCCATCCCCTGGCTCAGTTTCCTCCTCCGCACAGTTTGGGGGGAGTTGGTCCCTAGCGCTCCTGCCCTCCACAACCCCACCGGATTCCCTGCGTCGTGATGGCGGGGGGTGCCGGCGAACGTCGCCGAGGCTGAGCTCCAGGTCCCGGTACAGGTCCGCGCCCTGGCTTTTAGACCACTCTGGGGCTGGTAGCCCGGCAGTGCCTCATCTGTCCAAGCAGTCCCCCAGCTTAGAGCAGGTCCCAGCCTTGTCCCAGGCGGCTCGTGGTGCGCTCCTGTGTTCTCCCGGGCAGCTAGCTGGTGGCCGGTTGAGTTGGGGTGGGTGGCGTGTCAGCTCCAGGCCAGTAGAGCAGCTGTCGCCCTGGTCTGGCCTTCCTGGGTGGAGCATGGTGACCCCGCAGGCTGGACCCTGATAGCGGGTCTGAGGGTGGGTAGAGTCCAGGCCAGCTGGTCACAGTGTGCCGGGCATTCCAGCCCTGGCAGGTGGGCATGCACTGTGCCTCCTCTCCTGGCTGGCCGGCTCTGTGGTCAGCCCTGCATGTGATGGTGGGTGCCTGGGTGCTGGGCATCAGTGGTGTGTGGACTCCAGCGGGGCCTGCTCCTAGGCTGGAGCAGTGTGGGGCTGTGGACCAGAGAGGGTCAGCAGACACAGGGTTCCTGTGGCCTTGCCCAAATGGAGACCCCTTTGCAGCTCTGTGCAGGCGCCTTGCCTCACTGACCTGAAATCCTCCCATGAAGTTCTTAACCCCACTTCTCAGATGAGGAGACTGAGGCCCAGAGAGGTGGAGTCATGTCCAGCCCCTCAGCCTGCAGACCTCACCAGAGCCTTGGTTTTCCCACCTGTGAAGTGGGTGCTGATTGACCTTCCTGGCAGGCTGCTGTGAGGAGTAAATGGGCCCTGAGGCAGGCGTGGGGGGGGGTCTCCCCACGGCCACCCAGGCCTCCCTTGCTGCAGGTATTCAGGAGAAGCGGCTGCCCCCCAGATGTCCCCCTGGGGAGCTGGCCACCCCCAACACCCCCATAGTGCTTGCCATGCACTGTGTGTCAGGCCCGGTGCTGGACTGAGGGGTGGACGATGGCAGGTCCCGCCTCAGGCCGTGGCGCTGTGCCTCCTCGTGTCCTTGTTGTCTGGGTGGTGGTCCTCCCTGAGCAGTCTGGCTCTGAGCAGCCCGTCAGGCATTCCTTTCTCACTGAGTCACCAAAACTTGAGCACCTACTGTGTGCCAGGCCCTGATAAGCTGTTGTCAAGACTGACCTGGGCCCTGGCCCCGTGGAGCTGGCAGTCAAGTGGAGGCGCCCACACACACAGGTGGCTGTGCCGTCTTGGGCATGTCCCCGCCAAACCTCACAATACCCTTCTCTCACTTGGGACGGTGACGCCGCGTGACGGGTGGGCCTGTGTGTGCCCACTGACGCATGTGGCCAGGGTCCACTCTGCCAGGTGGGGCTCCGGGCACTGAGGACCAGGGAACAGAACAGGTGTGACCCTGCTCTCCTGGACCCTGCCTTTCCGTGCTGGGGGTTCTGGCGGGTGGGTAGGTGGGCTGCCGGGCTGGCTGGGGGGCCCAGGGCTTGGCCAATGCACCCTGCCGTTTTCCTGGCCAGGAAGCCGGGCCTGGAGGGACTCTGCAGGCTGGAGGGAATGAGGGCAGGTCCGTTTGTGTGGAGCAGGTCCACGTCCCCAGGTGGGGAAGCCGAGGCTCAGAGAAGGTAGTCACCAGATGTGTTGGGTGCCTGCTGTGTGCCGGGCCCCTCCCCCATCCTGGTCTGTCCCTCAGCAACTGGAGTCATTGTCCACCTGTCCTGCAGCGAGAGGCCAAAGTTCTGCGAGGCTCCTCACTTCCCGAGGTCACGGGGGCTCTGGGCAGTGACGGCTCAGGGAGGAGGCCCCTCTGTCCCACGCCACCTCTGGTCCAGGGCCCCGAGTCCCCCGGGCGGGCTGGGAATTGTTCCTGTTGGGACTCTGGAAGGCCGCGCAGGTTGGGGGTGTGTGGAAGCCCCAGCCAGGCCCAGTTCCCGCCACAGTGACCGTTCTGCTGCCTGGGGTCTGTCTCCTCCTCCGCCCAGGCCTCAGCTGGGAGCGTGTGTCCTCTGCGAGCCCTCGCAAGGCAGGTGGTGTGTACATTTGTGTTTGTTTTTGTTTTTAATATTTGTTTGTTTATTTGGCTGTGCTGGGTCTTAGCTGTGGCATGCAGGATCTTCGTTGCTGCGTCCAGAATCTTTTAGTTGCGGCATGCGGGATCTAGTTCCCCCACCAGCGATTGAACCCGGGCCCCCTGCACTGGGAGCGTGGAGTCTTAACTGCTGGACCACCAGTGAAGTCCCTGGTGTGTACATTTGGATGTGAGGACCTAAGCCTCAGTGCCCGAGGGTCTCAGCGGGCAAGGAGGTGGCTTGAGCCTCGTGGAGACCAGCGTTCTCATCTGGAGAAGGTGACGACCCCCCAGGATGGCTGGAGTGGGGTTCCACTGTCCTCGGCCATCACCGCCAGAAGGGACTTGAGGAGAAACCGGTCCGGCAATCAGACCTGAGCCCCGCGCGGTCCTCCCGCTGCCCCAGCTTCTCAGGCCTCTGTGCCACGAATGCCCTCTCTATCCTGGATCTTCCTGGGCACCACCTTTATTGTGCACCTACTGTGTGCCTGGCCGGAGCTTGGCTGAGTCCTGGATGAGTCCAGGGGTGGGTGTCACCACCCTGGGTCTCCATTCTGCACCAGCAAATGAGGGGCTGGATCCCAAGGTTGTCAGTGGGGGAGGTGCCCCCAGATGCTTGGTGCTCTCTGAGGTGTGCCCACGCGTCCCCCAGGAGATTCGGATGCCCCCGGGAAGGAAGCACCCATGGCTGATGTGGGCAGATGGAAGGTTGGGAGCCCCCAGACTGTGTCATGCTGTGGTTCTATTTCCTGACTCAGATTCTGAGGGAAGGGGCGGCAGGAGCCATGGAGTGTTCTAGAGCAGGGTGGAGGGATGGTCTCTGGTGCGTGGCTGGGGGCTGATGTGCTGGAAGAGGGCTCAGCCAGGACGTCCGTGGGTGCTGCTGTGGGTCTCCCCAGCGTCCCGGCCTGGCTGCCCAGAGCCCCCTTAGTCAATGAAAGGTCATTAGCCATCTGCCTTTGGGCCAGCTTTTCTCCTCTGGGGTCTCAGTTTCCCCTTCTGCAGAAGGGGGGCTCTGACCTGCTGTCACCAGCTCCTCCATCCCCCCAGTCCCTCCTGGGAGCTGCAGGAGCCTGTTCCCATGGCCTCACTCGCCACAAAGACCCCGAAGCAAGGGCTGGCCCAGCTGGAGGAGGCGGGCGGGCAGGCAGCCCTGCCCTGTCCCCTTCCCATGGGATTGGTGCTCCCGGCCCCTCTCCTGGCCCCGGGGCCCCTCTTGTGACTCAGGCTTCCTGGAAGAGGCGCGGGAGAGCGATGAGGACTCCCCGCCACCCCACCCAGAGTTCCCGCAGCGACCGCCTGAGTGTCCCGTCGCCGCCCCAGCGCTGCCTACGGGGGCTTCCCCTGCTGTCTGCTCTGTTCCTGCCCCCAGCAGGCGCCCCTTCCTGCTGCTTCCACTGGCACCCTCCGGGCCTCGTCTGTCGGCGCTGGGACAGGCCCCCCCTCCTCCCTTGCCTGGACCAGGCCCTGCCGAGCCAGACATTCCCTCCCCTTTCATCTCCCCGCGGGCCAGCTGCTGAGCCTTCTCCGGGCCTTCACTTCTCTCTGGCTGGCCGCCCAGTGGCCCATCTGCTGGGAATCGCCATGCGGAGCTCAGGGGGTGCCCGAGGGTGCCCGGGGCTCCCCATGGTGACCTCGCAGTCCCCTCCGCGTAGCCCTAGGGAGCCCAGAGCCGTGGCCCCGGCTCTGCCAGGCCTCTCTGGGTGCCCCTGGGCTGCCCCCTGCTCTTCCTGGGCCTCAGTTTTCTCGTCTAGAGAATGGAGAGCTTGGAGCAGACCTTGGACCCCACAGCAGACTGGGTGGGGGGTCAGGACAAAGCTGGTAGCCTTGGTGGTTAAGCCCAAGCCACCTGGGCCAGGCGACCTGCTTGCAGCCCTGCGTCTGCCCGTTGTGACCGGCCCGGCAGACTCTCCATTTACGGTCTCTGAAGCCTGCAGCCTCGGGAAGGGCCGTCCGTGGGTGTCTCAGTTCCCCTGTCTGTCAAGTTGTGCTCTTGGGCCAGACCCTGTGCAGGGAGTGGGCAGAGAGGGCCTGGGGCCCTGCTGTGACGGTACCTCCTGGGCTCAGGAACCCACGTTGGGGGCGGGGACCATCCAAACAGTGCCCCATGTTGTTCAGTACAGATTCAGTGATGACAGTCAAACAGCCCTGGAAATTCACAACTGCTCTGGGCTCTGGGCTGCGGGGCATATACTGGATCTCGCAGGGACAGGCTGCCCACGTGCAGCGTGTTGTGTCTCACTTGAAATTTCCCTCACCACTGACTGTAGGCCTCTCTCCTGATGGCAGTTGGGGGCCTGGGGCCCGGGTCTGGATGGACCCTGTTTATGAATCAGTACCCTCGTGACGGCCTCTTCTAAACAGGGCCCTGCACCCCTCTTGCCCCCGTCACCACCAGCTTGGCTGCGGTGTAGTGGGGTTGGGGAGGCAGCCTACTGGCTTGGCCTGGCTCCTGCCTTCCCGTGCCTCTTGAGGGGCCACCAGGCCTGCACTGGCCCCTGCGGGGGACGGGAGAGGGCGGAGAAAGGTGGTCCTGACCCTGGGAGGGACCATGGGTGAATAGGACCTGCAGGAGACGACTGTCACCTTCCTGGAGAGTGTGTCCCCAAGATTTTGAGGTCGTGTTGGTGCAGGAAGTCAAGGTAGCCTTCTGAGAGGAGGTGGTGTCTGGCTGGGGCTTGAAGGATGTGGGCATCGCAGCAGCTGGCGGGAGGGGCTCCAGGAAGGGAGAGCTGGGCGAAGGCAGCTCCCGGGAGCTCGGGGCCTGGGTTAAGAGCACCCCTCAGGGGCGCTGTCGTGGTCTCGCTCTAGGCCGGAGTGGAGCTGGTCCAGGGCACGGCCTTCATCCTCATGGCCAGCTGTGTGGCAGTGGCTGTCACTGCCCCGTCTCCCAGGCCACGTACCCTGTCCAGGGTGGCAGGCGTGTCTGGCTGGTGCCCCTCGACTCGGGGCTGTGCGGTCCTTGTAGAACGGCCTGGAGCCAGACTGTCGTCCCCTCGTTTACAGATGAGGGGCCTCCAGGTGTGTGTGGGACAGGGTGGGGAGTGGACCTCACCCCAGTGCAGCCACCAGCTCATCTGGCCCGGGAGACCCTCCCCTCTCTGGCCTCAGTTTTCCCTGTTTCTCAAATGGGGCCGGGAGGACCTGCCTCCGCGAGTGGGTGACAGTCTGATAAGGAAGGGACATCTGGTGAGCAGGAGGCCCTGCTTCTGGCCTCTGGTGTTAACGTGCCGGTCCGTGCCTCAGTTTCCCCCTCTGTAAATGGAGGTGTGCACCCCTTTTGTGGGCATGTTGGGAGGTGTAAAAGGGGGCACCCCGCGGTGGGCAGAAGGTGCTCTGCTGAGGGTGCAGCCCTTCCCTGCTCCTGTCCCATCCTCCGTGGCCTCGAGGGCTGGGCCGTTCCCACGGTCGCCGGGCAGCCGCAGGAAGCCATCTGGAGGCCTTGTTTACCCCTCCTCCCAGCTTCCCTGGCAGGAAGTCACCGGAAGGGCCGTCCCGAGGGGCCCCCAGGCCTGTGAGGACAGCCAGAGGCTGGGGGTCCCTGGGTGGAGCGTAGGGGGCAGGGAACGCGGAGGAGCCAGGCAGAGCCGCTGGGCGTGTGGGCTGGAGTGGATTGAACCATTCATCCAGGGTGTCCCCCAGTCCGCCCACCTCGTCAGCTGCCCCTGCCCCCCACAGGCCCCTGATGAGGCCCAGCATGGCCACAGCCCACGAAGTCACGGTCTGCAGACAGCAGTGAGGCCACTGCAGCCTCGGCCCTGGGTGGACTGTGTGCCATTAGGGGAGGTGTGGGGTCCAGGGGGCCGGGGGAGGAGCCCCAACCTCCGGGGAGGGGTCAGAGGAAGGGGCTTTGGCGCCAGCTGAGGGTCAAGGAGGAGGCGTCTAGGGGAAGGGCTGCAGGTGGAAGGGGGCAGCCTCCGGGGTGTTGGAGGTGGGCGGGGTCTGGGGGCATGGATGGTGACCGTAGGGGTGGTCATGCCCCACAGACCCCTTTCTCTCCTCCCCTCCCCCAGCCCTCCTGCCCTTCCCCCTCGACCTCCACGGGACCCCCAGATCAGCCTGCAGGTCTGGACGTGGTTGGAGCAGGGTCGGGGCCTGGGCTTCCGCCCCTCGGGACGTGCCCAGCTGCCCCGGCATTTGCTGCAGCCCCGATGCCCACTGACTGGCCTGAGTGTGGCCGGCCGGGCCTGGGGACTGTTCCCACAGACACTGCCAGCTGGGCCTGCCTGGCGCTAGGAGGGACGCTGACCCCTCAGGGCCTCGCGTCCTGTCTGCTTGGCTGCCTTGTGCCTGCCTGGGCCTCCTGTCTTCAGAAGGAGCCTGGTGGGCTCAGGGGTCAGACAGCCCTGCCCAGCCAGCCCTGGGGAGGCCAAGGAGCGCCCCACCTTGGTTTCCTCCCCTCCCTCCCCGCTCCTCCCCCCTCCCCTCCCTCCCCCCTCCTCCCCTCCCTCCCCCTCCTCCCCTCCCTCCCCCTCCTCCCCTCCCTCCCCCTCCTCCCCTCCCTCCCCCTCCTCCCCTCCCTCCCCTCCTCCCCTCCCTCCCCTCCTCCCCTCCCTCCCCCTCCTCCCCTCCCTCCCCCTCCTCCCCTCCCTCCCCCTCCTCCCCTCCCTCCCCCTCCTCCCCTCCCTCCCCCTCCTCCCCTCCTCCCCCCCTCCCCTCCCTCCCCCTCCTCCCCTCCCTCCCCCTCCTCCCCTCCCTCCCCCTCCTCCCCTCCCTCCCCCTCCTCCCCTCTCTCCCCCCTCCTCCCCTCTCTCCCCCTCCTCCCCTCCCTCCCCCTCCTCCCCTCCCTCCCCCTCCTCCCCTCCCTTCCCCTCCTCCCCTCCCTCCCCCTCCTCCCCTCTCTCCCCCCTCCTCCCCTCCCTCCCCCTCCTCCCCTCCCTCCCCCTCCTCCCCTCCCTCCCCCTCCTCCCCTCCTCCCCCTCCTCCTCTCCCTCCCCCTCCTCCCCTCCCTCCCCCCTCCTCCCCTCCCTCCCCCCTCCTCCCCTCCCTCCCCCCTCCTCCCCTCCCTCCCCCTCCTCCCCTCCCTCCCCCTCCTCCCCTCCCTCCCCCTCCTCCCCTCCCTCCCCCTCCTCCCCTCCCGTCCCCGCTCCTCCCCTCCCGTCCCCCTCCTCCCCTCCCTCCCCCTCCTCCCCTCCCTCCCCCTCCTCCCCTCCCTCCCCCTCCTCCCCTCCCTCCCCCTCCTCCCCTCCTCCCCCTCCTCCCCTCCTCCCCCCCTCCCCTCCCTCCCCCTCCTCCCCTCCCTCCCCCTCCTCCCCTCCCTCCCCCTCCTCTCCTCCCTCCCCCTCCTCTCCTCCCTCCCCCTCCTCTCCTCCCTCCCCCTCCTCCCCTCTCTCCCCCCTCCTCCCCTCTCTCCCCCCTCCTCCCCTCTCTCCCCCCTCCTCCCCTCCCTCCCCCTCCTCCCCTCCCTCCCCCTCCTCCCCTCCCTCCCCCTCCTCCCCTCCCGTCCCCGCTCCTCCCCTCCCGTCCCCCTCCTCCCCTCCCTCCCCCTCCTCCCCTCCCTCCCCCTCCTCCCCTCCCTCCCCCCTCCTCCCCTCCCTCCCCCTCCTCCCCTCCCTCCCCTCTCCCCCCTCCTCCCCACCTCCCTTGGAAGGCTCTGGCGCAGGTTCTATGGGCAAAGCCTCCCAGAGAGTGTGCTGGGGTTTCGGGGCCTGGGTGAGTTTACGGTACCCCACCCTGGGGAAGTGAGCGTGAGAACCAGGGTTTCGGGCGGATTGGGGATTCAGGAGCATGCTGCTGGGAGGCGTATCCACCGGCCAGTCCTGGGTGAGACTGGATGGTCCAGGGGCATCCACGGGCATCCATGGGCTGAGGACAGACACTGTGAGCCTGTCCCAGGAGGGTCAGTGACCCTTCCCAAGCCTGCTGCTTGTGCTGCTTGCACGGACCCAGCCTCACGGCCGCCGTGGGATGTGGGTACCCCATTTGTGGAGGATCAGCTACCTCCTGGCGGTAGAGGGCAGCTGACCCCAGGTCTGAGCAGTGTTGGCCTCGCTCCGCTGCCTTGTAATGAAATGCTAAGTCCAGCGGAACGTGGAAGCAGAGGGAAGGGTGCTCTCTTAAGAGACGTTGGCTGCGTGTGTGAGCAGGAGTGGGGGAGGCAGCAGGAGGCTGAGGCTGGGCTGCCTGGCGCTTGTTGGGGTGCTGCTGAAATGGGAGAAGCCTCGAGGGGTGTTGGGGGAGCCCTGCGCTGAGAGCCCGGAACCTGGGGAGGCTGGGGAGGAGGCTGGCCGAGGGACGGTGGCTGGCCTCAGCCCCCAGACCATTTCTTCCCGGGTGCTGCGTGCTCTGTTGATGGTACGTGACAAGATAGTGCTCTCCACGTCCCTCCCCTTCTGCCAGGGCGTCTGGGTGGAAAGTAGGTTGAGATGGGAGCTTCTCAGTGGGTCGGGAGTCCAGCCGGGGCGGGGGCTCCTCGGCAGCCGAGCGCCTCTCTTCTTCTCTTGCTGCTGCTGGGGCCGTGGTCTGGGGGCGCCTGGCCCTCAGGGTCACCACCTGGCTGCCGTGGCCAAATTGGCTGTCATGCTAGGAACTGAGCCTTTCTTCCGGAGAGCTCCTTTGGACGCAGAGCATAGCCAGGGCATCCAGTTGGTGCTCAGTAAGTGTTTGTGGGCCGGTGAGCCGGCCTCCAAGGAGGTGGGTTCTGGACAGGCACAGGAGAGCCAGGAGGGAGTCCTGGGTAGGTGGCACCCATTGGCAAAGGCCTGGTGGCAGTGTGGGATGGTGCAGGGGCAGAGAGCTGGCAGAGGGCACAGTACGTGCAAAGGGCCGGAGGCAGGATCTCAGAGGCAAGTTTCAGGAACAGCAGGAGGGCAGGTGAGGCTGGAGCCGAGGAAGGGAGTGGGGGGAGGAGGTCAGTGGGGTGGGGCCTTCTTTCAGGCCTGAGGATGAACATAGGCTTTCCTTCTTCGTGATGTGGGTGCCATGGGAGGGTTTTAGCCGAGGAGGACAGGATGGACTCAGCTGTCACCACGTAGGGAGCGGGGGGCAGGGTTGGGGGGACCTGCGATGCCAGCGCGGGTCTGGTTCTGGGCAGGTGCTCGTCAGGTTCCTGGTCACCCCAGGTGGCTCCAGGCACCTGGGCCCAGGTGTTGCCGTCTCACCACCCATGGCAGCCGTCTTGCCCCCGGCTGGGGATTGTGGGGAGTTCCCATTTCCCTACCTTGAGCTTGATTCTGTGACACGCCTGGATTTGGGATTCTGAGGACCGGTGCCCCGCAAGCCCTCCTGCCCTGGGGACCAGCTCCCTGTGGTTCCCCTGAAGGCTGGGTCACCTTTCTGCTCCCTGCCCTTTCCTGCCTTGTGGCCTTTGCTCAGGCCGTGCCCTCCACGCAGACACCTACCCCATTCACCCAGTTGGATCTTTTAAGGCAAAAGGGGGACGGCGTGTCTTTCTGTGACTACTGGGTGCTGTCCAGTAGGCCACCTGGGGCAGTCCAGCTCTCGAGGGATGTCTGTACCTGCTTCTGATTGAGTGGGGCCTGGATTTGGGGGAGTCGCATGAATGTGCGGTTTTGTCTGGTGGAGGAGGTTGCCTCCCTGGGGCCCCATCGAACACCGCTGGTCTCTTCTCCCCTCTCGCATTTTAGCACTCAGAATCTGCGGGCTGAAAGCACTCAGTGCCGTGAATTCTCTGAGCCAGCGTTGCCCCCTGCCAGCTCCGTCACAGATGATTGACTAGATCTCAGACTACTCACTTTACGTGTGATAGTTGTGTTTTTTTTTTTTTTGCGGTACGCGGGCCTCTCACTGTTGTGGCCTCTCCCGTTGTGGAGCACAGGCTCCGGACGCGCAGTGGCCATGGCTCACGGGCCCAGCCGCTCCGCGACATGTGGGATCTTCCCGGACCGGGGCACGAACCTGTGTCCCCTGCATCGGCAGGCGGACTCTCAACCCCTGCGCCACCAGGGAAGCCCCAATAGTTGTGTTTTTAACTTCTAAAAAGGCTTTGACAAACCTTTCCCATCCTTGAAGGCCAGCACTGTCCTGCCTGGAACCCTGGAGGGCCCTTCCCCCTCCATCTGCCTGCCGGGGCCTCTGTCGCTCCCCGACATGCCCAGTGCCCTTGGCAGCCTGGTGCAGCCCCGACGGGCCGGGAAGGGGCTGACCAGGTGCCCCCAGGTGTGGACCCGGATCCTCTCTGCCCACCTACCCTGTGTCACCTGGATGCCCCAGTCCAGCATCGCTCCCCTGGTCCGTGCTGCTGCTCAGTCCCTGTGGGTGAAATAAAAACAGACCTGGAAATGACCCAAATGTCCGTCCGCTGAAGAGCAGGTAACGCAAGATGTGGTCTCTCCACGCAGTGGACTAGTACTCAGCATCCTGATCTACCCTACAGCATGGGTGACGCTTGGAAGTATTATCCTGAATGAAGGGGGCCAGACGCAAAGGACCACACGGTGATGATTCCATTTGTGTAAAGTGTCCAGAACAGGCAAATCCATAGAGATGGAGAGCAGATTCCTGGTTGCCAGGGGCTGGGGCGGGGGATGGGGAGTGACTGCTAACAGTTGTGGGTTTCTTAGGGGGCGATGGAAGTGTTCTGGAATTGGTGGTGGTGATGATTACACGACACTGTGAATGTACTAAAAAAACACCGAAGTGCACACTTTCAAACAGTAAAATGGCGAACGTCACGTTCGGTGAATTTTATCTCCGTTAAAAGAAAATGTGAACAACTCCCCTGCCACACACGGCCTGGCTTGAGCAGGCTCACAGTTCGTCTGCAAAATAGGATGTAACCCAGCTCCGTCCCAGGGTTCGAGCAGGCAGGGGCTTGATTCGCTTGCAGGAGAAGTGAAGCAGCCCCTGTTCGCTGCTTGGGACGTGGGGCGCTCAGCGGGTGTGGGAGAACAGGTGGGCCATCCTTCCTCCCCGGCCTGAGTTTTGCTGAGTGAATGGAGGAGTGAGGCTTAGGGGCAGGTAGACGTCTGTGTGCAAAGTCCCCGCCCTCCCCTGCCCTGTGACCCGTGTCCCCTGCATCAGCAGGCGGACTCCCAACCACTGCGCCACCAGGGAAGCCCCGATAGTTGTGTCATCATCACCCTGATGTGTGGGGCCTGTGTTCTTCTTTGTCTGGGATCTGCCTCCGGTCTCTCCTCTGCTTCAACCCCCTGAGCCCGGGCAGCAGGGTGCGCCGGGGGGTGTGGGCACAGAGCAGCCCCTGCCCTGCTCTGCACCCCGGGTCCCTGCCCCGTGCGGAGCTCACGGAATCGCCGAGGGGTCAGATGAAGCCAAGAGGGCACCCGCTTGGTCGCCTCTGAAGTGTGCCCCCCCCATTCCGTCCCTGAATACGTTTCTTTTTATGTTGGCCTTGCTGGGCCTGGCGAGTAGGGCTGCTGGGCCTGTGCACCCACCTGGCTCTGGGCATTTTTTTGTTTTCAATTGAAGTATAGTTGATTTACAGTGTTAATTTCTGCTGTACAGCAAAGTGATTCAGGTCTATATATATATATATATATATATATATACATGTGTGTGTGTATATATACGCACAGACATTGCTTTTTATATTCTTTTCCATTATGGTTTATCACAGGATGTTGACTGTGTCAGTAGTTCCCTGTGCTCTGCAGTAGGACCTTGTTGTCTGGCTCTGGGCGTTTCTGCCCGGTGTGAAGGTGCAGCCCAGGGGCCTCCTGGTCCCCGAGGGGCTGCCCCGCGGCTGCCCCCCAGAGTCCTGGCCCGGCTCTGCTGGAGGAGGCCTGCGAGCCGCTGTGTGTCCTTCTGACCGAGGGAATGGCCCGCATGATGCTGCCAGGTGGAGCCTTTCGGTGGAGCCTTTCCTGCGCCCTGGAGGCCACCCTCAGGCCAGCTCGTCCAGCCCTCAGCCCGTAGCCCGCAGCCCCTCCCGGGAGGGAGGCTGTGCTGTGCAGCCCAGGGAAAGGGGCTGAAGTTGGCCCCTGGGCAGGGAGGGGTGGAGGGGCTGGAGCAGCCCTCGGTGCCTGGCGCAGGTCTGCCCTCTGGCCCGCAGCAATGCCCAGAGCCTCCCAGGGAGCCAGGGCCGGTGCAGACCCCAGGCTGGAAGGCGCCTCAGCCCCTCAGAAAGCTCAGGCCCGGGAGAGGAGGGGTTTCCCTCAGGTCATCCATTCTGATGGTTCCCTGCTTCCTCCCCTGGGAGCTGGGCAGGTGCTTAAGGTGGGTGGTGTAGGCAGCCCGGGTCCTGATGCCCAGCTCCCCAGGACGCGCTGTGCCCGGCCCTCTGCTGCCTTCTGTCTGGGAAGGCAGCTCTGCTGGCATCAGCGGGGCTGCCGAGGGGGCGGCAGGGGCCGCGGGGAGGGTGGCATGGCTGGGCGCTTGGTGGGCACTGGGCTCCCTGTGGCTGGGGCCTTCCCACTGCCCGCTTGGGCTGGGCACCCAGCCTCGGCCGTCCTCAGGGCAGGGGATGCCTGCATCCAGGAGCTAATCCTGCCACCCTCAGGTCATTGTCGCCACGGCATGGCCAAGGTGGGGACACAGGGGAAGCTGTGTGCTCTGCCCCCACCCCTGCTGTGACATTCACACAGTGACCACCAGCATGGCCCGCCTGCAACACTCCTCACAGCCGGGAGTGGCACCCAGGCTCAGAGAGATGGTCCCAGACACACAGACGAGGAGGAGCCGGTGGGGCCAGGCCAGGAGGCTCTCCGACCCTCACAGCTGGGAGGCTGGGGCCCAGGGCACCCTAGCCTGGCGTTGCCGAAGTGGGGTTCTGTGAGGTGCCTCATTGCTAGGGCCTGGCTTCAAAAACATCCTGGAGGGACTTCCCTGGCCGTCCAGTGGTTAGGGCTCCGTGCTTCCACCGCAGGGGGCACGGGTTCGATCCCTGGTCAGGGAACTAAGATCCCACGTGCTGTGGGGCGCAGCCAAAAAAAAAAAAAACCGCATTCTGGAAATGCGCCGCTGGGATCTTCAGGTCCCCATGTCTGTAGAGACATCCTGCGGGCAAGAGGTCCCCTTGAGTGTCCCAAGGAACCCACTGGGAGAATCATGAACCTGAACGTGGACCCTCCTGGGGGTCCCAGAGTCCTGTCAGAGTCCCCGTGGGTGTCCAGCATGGTGGGAGCATTCGGGGGACGCAGGTAAGGCTGCTTGGGAGGGGAGTGTCCTTCTAGACCCAGGAGAAGAGCCAACGGCAGCTCCGTGAAGGATGAGCTTCCAGTGAACCTGTTTTACCTATGAGCAAACTGAGGCACAGGGAAGTTGAGGGGTGTGCCCAGCATCACACGGCTTGCAGGGGGGAGCCAGGGTGGGAACCACGCCAGGCTCCCGAGCTCGTGATCTGCTGGGAAGGGCAGACTCTGGGGGCAGGAGCAGCTTGAACAAGGCTGTGGGGCAGAAGCCTGGGCCTGGGGTGATAAGAGGGGACTGTCCCCTCCCCCTCGGCCCCCAGAGAACCTGCCTGGCCCGGCAGTTTGAATGAGGCTGCACCTCAGGGTCTTCTCCCCTCTCTGGGCCTCATTGGCCCAGAGGCCAGAGGTTCCCATGGGCCAGATGGTCATTGGTGCCCACAAAGTTATGGGGGGGTGGTGACCCACATGGGGCAGGTCGAGCCCCAGGCTGGAGGCTGTGTGTGGTCGGGTGCAGTGCTGGCATCTCCGGGGGTGTGGCCCGGCAAGGCAGGGGGGTGCCCGTGTGGGCACGGGGGGTCCCTGCCATGGTCAAAGCCTCCTGCGGTGCTGTGCGCTTAGGGTCGGAGCCACTGGAGAGCGGAGAGCAGAGCCCCTGCTTGTTTCAGGGGTTGGATGTGGTTCTCTGTCCGGCCAAGGGCCCAGCACAGAGCTTGGTGGCCGAGAAGGCCCTTAACTGCCAGTGGGACCAACGTGACCCTGACACACTAATGGTGCCGATGGGCCTTTTGAAAGGGAGCCAGCTCAGAGAGGACAGGCAGCAGTGCGGGGTCCCCCAGCAGGCCCTCGGCCACAGGTAGAGACCCCGCATCCTGGGGCTGGGGCCTGCCTTGACCGCCCCTCTTGCGCCGGCTTTTTGGGGGTGCTGGGGGGCTGCGTCTTGCTGCCAGGCTGGCCCAGAAATAGCTGTGACCTTCTGCGCCCAGCTTGGCAGCGTCTGGGGCTGAGAGGCCTACGTGCGCCCGGCTGGTCCTTGCAGGGCGGTGGGGCTGGTTATTTTGGACGTGGCCTGCCGAGGCCAGGTCAGAGCTCTTTCCCGCGGCTCCTGCAGGCCCCTCTGACGTGCATCCACCAGGGCCTTGGCCAGCGGCCCCGGCCACCTCTGTGATCTCGTGCCCCCTTCCTGCCCGCCTGACCATCCGGGGCCCTGTGCTCCGGGCGCAGCAGGGGAGGGGGCCCCGGGGACTGGGGCAGGCGCCGGGTGTAGGGCCGCCTCCTGGAGCCCTGGCATCTGTTGGAGGCTGGGCCTCAGTTTCCCTCCAGGGGCTGTTTGAAGGAGAATGTACACAGAAAATGCCCACCCTGGGCTGGCTGGGAATCCTGGCTTGGAGCCTCAGGCAAGTCACTGATTGCATGGTCTGAGCCTTGGTTTCCTCATCCGTAAAATGGGGTGGTGGGTGACTTCCAGTGCGGCTTTGGGGATGGATGTGGGGAGCGGCCTGTGACGAGGGCACAGTGCGGGGCCGTTACATGGAGGGGTGCTTGGGCCTTCTCCCACTTCACGGGGCTGGACGCTGGGCCCAGGGATGGGACATACATGGGACGTAAGAGGAGGGCTGAGCTGGGTAAGTGGCTGAGTGTGTCCTGAGGCTACTGGGTGGCCCGTGGACCTGGGTTCAGCTGGGCTGCAGTCTCCTCGCTTGTGACCTGGGCAGAGTGTGCTTCTCTCCCGCTCTGGCCAGGCTCCTGGGTCTGGTGGTGAGCAGAAGTGGCCACCAGATCCTGATGCTCCAAGGTCCACTCACCCCTGGGGCCCACAAGCTCCCCGAGCACCGTGCTAACAGGGTCCAGCCGTGGAGGACAGGCCAGTTCTCCCCACCTCCCTGGTGGGTGCAGGGTGTTTGGGTGGGCACAGGGGACTGGCTGCCCTGTCTGAGGGCAGAACCTCCCCGCCGAGGGTGCTGGGGTGGGCGCCGACCCTGCTCCCCGTTGGGATCGGGGTGCCCGGGAGCGGCGGGGAGGGGCCGCATCACTTGCGGGGTGCTGGCTGCCGCTCACAGCCCTTCTCCTCCTGTGTCCCTCCTCGGCCTCGGGGAGCCGTCCCTGCACTGGCCAGGGGTCCCAAGGAGTTAGCCACAGCCACTCCTCCACGAAGAGGGCTTTGGGGCCGTGGCCCAGTTTGATCAGGCTTCATTCTGCAGAGTGGGCTTCACTGGAACCTGCATGTGCACCCCACCTCCTGCCCTGCAGGCCACGTGAAAACTCCGTGGGCACCTACGGGGTACAGTTCTGTTTTCTTATCTTTCAACGGGCCTGTTACTCCCGCTTTGTGCTGGTGACTCAGAAGGCCCAGAGAGGTGAGGAGATGGGCCCAGGGCACACAGCAGCCAGGGGAGGACTTTCTCAGCCGCCGTGGGCATCCCAGTGCGTGCGCCTCGCGGGCCTTGTCCCCTTGCCAGCTGAGGACCCTGTGGGGTCTCCAGCTGATCCTGGTGGGTGAGGATTTGGTGGGCAGCCTCCTCCCGGCCAGCGAGGAGGCCTGTTAGGCCACGTGGACCCTCTGTGAGGGCCCCGGCACCCACCCCTCTTCTCTGAGGCCCCAGCCCGGGAGCCCAGTTTAAGCCCGGGGTTCCCTCTGCCTGTTGAGGGTCCCGTGTATGCGCTCATGGAACAGGAGGGGTCGGGGCTCTGCCTGGGGAGCACTTAGCTCTCGGGGAGGCCAGGATCGGGGGCCTCCTGGGGGCCTTCACTTGAGCAGGGGGGCCTGGGGGGTGCGAGCACATCACAGGGGCCATTAGCTTCAAGTGGATCCGTGAAACTCCATGCCCTGCTGGGACGCCACGCCCGTTCTGGACACCGGCCTTTAGGGGCCTCGGAGACGGGGTGGCATGGTGCCAGGCGTTGGTGCCAGCCCCACGGGGCCCAGGAGGAACGCGCCGGGGACTGTGGGTGCAGGTCCAAGTCCGAGGGCGGGGCAGGCTGTGAAGCACTGCTCCTCCTGGCTGGAACCCCAACCCAGCGCCCCGCACTCCAGAGTGATGGGCTCTGCAGCTCAGACAGCCAGACCCCTGGGACTGGGGGCTCTACAAGCAGGGAGCCGGGGGCGCGGCAGGGCCTACACTGCTCCCAACTGCCCGGGTCAGTCCAGCTGCGCGTGTGAATACAGATGCTGGGGCCCCGAAGGGGGTGGTGAGGCCTGGGCCTCAGAAGGGTGGGCAACCCATCTCTGTGTGGAGGTCCCTGGCAGTGTGAGGCTGGAGGGCTGGGTGGCTGGGGAGGGCTTTGGGGACCGGCCGAGGCACCGGGTAGCCATGACAGGCTGAGCCTGGGTGACGGGCCCTTAGGAGGGGCCTCCGTCTGGGGGTGGCAGCTGGTGGGAACCAGTGGGGACCTGTGGATGTGGCAGGGCGTGGGGAGGTTATGGGGTAGCCGTCTGGGTGGCATGGGGTAGAGGCCCCTCCTACAGCTAGGAAATGCCCCCATTGCTCACCTGGCAGGGAGCAGGCATAGCGTGGACTTCTTGGTGGCCTCTCTTTGCCCCCAAGAAGTACAGTCCTGGGGGCTGGGTGGGCCTGAGATACCCACCCCCCATGGGCTCCACCCCTCCTGATGTCACCATGACTGGGGCAGCATCCTGGTGGGGGAGGGGCAAGTGACCCTGATCTGGAAGCAGGAACAGCCCCTCCCCCATGGTGGGGTTCCCACTTCCTCAGTGCTTTTGTAGGGCCCAGGATCCCAGGCCTGGGCGGGGTGGGCTAACGCGCCTCTTCGCTGGCTTCCTCGCGGAGAAAACAGGAGGAATTGAGCGCCGGGCTCAGTGGGGCTCTGGCAAACCTGGCTGCCCCCCAGAGCAGGCTGGGGAGGGCACCAGGGGGCTGCTTAGGTTGGGGGCAGGCTGCAGAGGGCTGGGCTGTTTCTCTGGGGGTGGATGCGGGTGCGGTGGGCTCCCCACCCCAGCGAGGGAAGGGCCCTGGGACCCCCTTTCCAGCCCACAGCAGGCAGTGGGGAGACACGCCAGAGACCCGGGAGGCCTCCAGGCTGTCGCTCCGGTCCCCCACCCTCCCAGCTGCAGGGCCTGGGCTCTGGTGCCTCTGACCCCTCCCCGCTATCTCTGAGCTGGCCCCGCCTGCCCCTACTGCCCCCGTCAGCTCTGGCTGCCAGCAGTTACAGGGCCCTGGGGACTGTCCTGCCCCATGCGGGCCCCGGAGCCCGGCCCAGCAGGGCAGGGGGGCTCTCCTGCCCTCTTCCCGGGACCAGGGTGCCCGCCGTGACCTCAGACTTGTGCCCCAGCCCCCCTGCTCGGCTGCCGGGGCTGCCCTGGGAGACGGGATCCTTCCGGGGCTGCCCCTGCCTGAGCCCCCGCCTCCCGGGCAGGCGGGTGGTTCCAGGGCCTTTGACGTGGGGAGGGCGGGAGGCCAGGAGGCTGGGAGGGAGGCCAGGCCGGGGATAAAGCTGGGCTGGGGGCCGGCCTCTGCGGACTCCAGGACTGAGGACGGAGGGTGAGTGTCTGCGGGCTCGTGGCAGGCTCGGGTGGGGTGGGGACTGGGAAGTGGGCAGACCCCAAGAGAGGGCGGGGCCCTGGGGTCCCCAGGCCTTCCTGTTCATGCTTGCAGCTCAGCTGGGAGCCTCAGTGGTTTCCTCCGTCAAATGGGGCGAGGGGTCCTTTTCCTTCCAGAGCCCAAACTGGACCACGTGGGAATGTACACCCTCCTCCCAGGCTCTGTGACGTTGTGCAGCCCGGGCCTCCGGGTTGTGGTACCCCCTGCCTCGGCGGTTACAGGGGGAGGTTGACCAGCGGTCCTGGTCACACGGTCAGAGGCGGGACAGGGTCACGGTGCAGAGAAGGGACTCAGGGCCCGCCGGGGTCCAGCCTGGTTCTTCTGCCCCTTGGGTAGTGACCAGGCCCCCTCTGCACCCGTGTCCTCGTGTCAAATGAGGGTCACGATGCAGTGACCACACGGGTGATCACGTATCATCACGTTGGGAAGTGAAAGGAGGAGGTGCTGTGAATAACCACTCCTCGCCAGCTGCCCTGAAGGGAGCCATCCGGGGCCACCTGGCCAGCAGGGCCCTTGGAGGTGCTGGGGGGCGCTGGAGAGAGCCCAGCCCCCAGGCAGTCTGTGGTTGGTTTGGCCATCAATGCAGATTCGGAGTTTGAGCCTCACAACAACCTGTCCGGCCGTGTTAAGTCCCCTCGTACAAAATGAATCAGGGGAGCTTTCAGGGATGCAGAACCCCCAGCGGATAAACAGAGGACCTCACGATCTGTTTGACCCAAACAGTCTTTAGGCTCTGTCAGAAAACAGGTTCTGGACAAGTGGTAACTGCCGTTATTAATATTTATTGTTAATAAGTGGTCGCTTAGATTGCCATCCATTGTTATTTTGGGTTTTAATAACCCCCTGAGGGGGTTGGAAGTATCCATCTTTCTAGGTCGGTCATAATTGTGTGCAAAGCAAGAGTTGCTGGGCTCTGAGTTGAGGACCGGGAGCTTGGTGGCTGATGCTTGTGGCTGGGCCTCCTGGCATCTGTTCTGGCTGCTCTGAAGGCCTTGTCTGTCATAACAGTCCCCCGGGCCCGGGCTCTGAATGGATGACGTTTGCAGTGATTCATTGGGGTGAAGAGAAGGAACCCTGGGCTTCGAACCAGAAAACCGGGTTTCGGGTGGTTCTGCTCGGCCTGTCTGTCTGGCTTCTGTGTGGAATGGGGCTCAGAAGTCTTCTCCTCGGATGGGTGTGTGTGTAGCAGTGAGGGTGACGGAGACAGCGGGGGTGGAAGGGGCCCTGCGCTGGCGAGCAGTGCTAGACGGGACACGCTGTTCTCGCGGAGCTCACGGGGAGTCTGATGTGTCCCCGCTCGGGGGCCCCTGCCATGGGTGTGGGTCCTGAGTCTCTGCCCAGAGGCCACCTCCTCAGAGAGGCCTCCATGTCTACCCCCTTACCCCCCAGTCAACGTCCTTTCTGTCGACCTCAATCCATCACCTGGTTGTGTGTCCCCCCACCGACCCCCGCCCTGCCCTGAGGGTAGGGTCGTGAGGGTTCGCTTACCCCTGACCCCCAGTGCCCACATGGATGCTGGGTAGGTACACATAGGAATGAAAACCCAGGCCTGGAGGGCACTGAGGGCTTCCTGGAGGAGGAGGGCACCTTCACCTGGTCTTGTGGGTGAGGAGTGTCTGGGGGCATTTTGGGCCCCAGAAAGGAAAGGGAGATTGGAGGCATGAATCCTAGAGCCCCCTCCTTCCCTCCCCCTACTGAGGGTAGAGGGGCAGGGCTGAAAATTCAGAACTTAGTTTCCTAGGCTACAGGGAGCCACGGATGCTGTGTGGGCAGCAGCAGGGTGGGCGCCACCATACCATCTCCAGCCCCAGGCCAGGCCTTGCTGTGGTGACCACTCACTGCGGGGCCGTGGGTGAATGACATGGGACCTTGATCCCGGGTCTAGTCTGGGGCTGGAGGCGGGATGAGCCCCTGTCAAACCTGTGTTGAGCCTCCCTCTGAGATAAGAACACACATGTCTCTTGCTACTCACCCTGGTGGGGAGGGTGGGCCAGCTGGTTGGGTGGAGGTGGAAGAGAGAGAAGGGAGGGGTGGGGGGCTGGAGGTCCCTGTGATTCCCCTCCTCTGATGGGGGCAGGGTGGGCGGGCCTCCTTTGAGGACAGCTCTGTGTCCTGAGTTTGGGCCTCAGGTGGGGTCCTGAGCTGCCTGGGGGTGCTGGGGTGGAAGGGGCATAGCAGCACGGGGGAGGGACCCGGGGAGGCAAGGCCCTGACACGGGAGACGGGGTCAAGGGCTCCACGTCCTGCCTCAGAGGAGGCGGAGGCTGGTGGCCATGCTGAGACTGGAGGAGGGAGCGGCGTCTGCGCTCCTGGGTGAGGGTGCCACAGGCAGTGCTGACGGCCGGGCTGTGGTGGTGCTCCGTGCCAGGCCTTGTCAGGCAGCTGCTGTCGTTTCCCTCTTTGCAGATGAGGAAACTGAGGCACAGAGAGTAATAACCGTGGAGGTCACCTGGTCAGTAAAGATTCTTGGAGTCGAGATGGTGTTTGATCTGGAGCTGGGGGAGGTGGGCTGCAGGGGAACACGGCGTGGTCCCGGGGAAAGAGGCTCGCGGTCAAGTGCCTGGAGTTCCATGGGGGCGATGCTCCCCCGGCAGGAGCCAGGGGAGGGGAGGCTGGGCCTGTGGCAGGTGTGGCCCAGGTGGGACCTGGGTAGCCCAGCGACAGGTGGCGCTGCGAAAATGCTACGTTCTAACCCTGTGAGTGACAGCGCGGGAAGCTGAGGCACAGGGTGGAGGGAGGTCTCTGCGAGGAACCCAAGGGGCTTGGCTCCAGGGGCGAGGTGACCCCTGGCTCAGTAGTGCTGCCTGCATGGGGCAGCCACAGTGTTGTAATTAGCCGGCCCGCCCATGCCCGTGGGAGGTGGCTTCTCCGGGTGGGGGTGGGGTGGAGGGCGGTCAGCAGTCCCGTTTGGGGGTGGGCGGGCTTTATGCCTGTTCTGGTGACTTCCTCCCATGTCCCCCAAGCTTAGCCCAGCACCCGGCACTGGAAGATGCTCAATGAACATTCGTAAGTTGGATGAATGAATGAATGAACGAACGGGTGCCGGCTCCTCTGTCCCCCTTGGAGGGCGTCCTGAGCTCTGGGCTGTGAGCAGGGGAGGCCGCAGGGAGGACCCCGGTGGCAGAACGGGCTCAGAGCCAGTGCTGAGGCCTCGGTAGGGCGGCAGTGTGGGAGGGGGGCGTCTTGGGCAATGAGGGGTGAACAGTGGAGCTTCAAGCAGAGGCAGGCAGCCCCAGGGGTGCAGTCCCCCATGTACCTGGACACCTGCGTGAGCTGCGGCCAGTGTGTCCCTGTGTGATGATGTCACAGGCGGCCTGGCCAGCAGTAGCCACACCTTCCAAGCCATCTGTGCCCCCAGCTGTAAGCCTCCAGCAGGAAGCTGGGCCTGGGAGGGAGGGGTGCTGTCTCTGGCACCCAGGCAGGGGACCTCCCCCCAGCGGGGTGGCGGAAGGGGCACCTGCAGGGCACCTGGCAGTCCTGCTTTCCCTGTTGTACCTCAGTTTCCTCGTCTGAGCTGCTGCAGGGTGGCCACAGAGGCCCCGTTTTCCAGCCGTCAATGCCTGTCCCTTTGTCCCCTCGACACCCCAGCAAGGCAGGGCTTGTCCTACCTTTTGGTGAGGAGCCGGGGCTCCGAGGGGCAGGTGGTCCCAGGCTGCTTTGGGTTCAGCCCCAGACCCGCGAGCCCAAAGCTCTGCAGGCGGATCGGCCCTTGTGCTCCTGTCACTCCTCCGCTCAGCCCCCTCCTCCGACCCTACTCCTGTCCTCTCGTGCCAGGTCCCTTCAGGGGAGTGGCCAGGCCCAGCAGGGTGTGGCCAGGCCAGCTAGGGCCAAGGCGGGGAGGGCCAGGGGCCTGGGAGCCCGGCTGTGGGGAGGCCCAAGCCCTCGCCAGGACTGGGGCAAGGGCAGCCTGCAGAGTAGTAGCAGGCACCCTTTACCACGTGGGTGCCTGCCACGTGGGTGCCATCGAGGCCAGGGATGCTTAGTGTGGGCCTGGCGGGCTTGGCGTGCCCATGGGGTTCAGGAGACCCAGGGTGCCTGGTCTGGCTCCACTCTGTGCCTGCCACTGATGACAGCCAGGGTGGAGCACAGCAGCCTTGCCCATACTCACGTCTGACCACGGAGGTGGCAGTTACGGCTCCTGGGTCTGCAGTGGAGCTGCGGCCGGCCCGGTCAGTGCTGGCGGCTGATGGCATGTGAGGGCGGGCCACTTGGGTTCGCAAGTGGGTACCACGCCCCACGAGGCACCATGAAAGCCACGGTGTAGTGAGGGCGGCCCATGCAGCGCCCAGGGGCAGTGGTGGAGCTCCGGGGAGTGCGTTCGCCGCCCTCTTCCCCATCTCCGGATCCTGGAGGGTAGAACAGGTGCCTTCCCCGGGTGGAAACTCAAGCCTGCTCCCAACAGCTCTGCTTCCAGGTCACAGCCTGGGCGCCCCATGACCGGCTTGGAGCGGGCCCCATCGGAAGGTGCCTTCCCTTCCTGGCAGTGTCACCGTTTATAAAGGAGGCCTCAAGCCCCAGAGAGAGCAGGCGTTGGCCCCGGGCTACACAGGGAGTCAGGGCAGCTGGTCAAGCCCTGATGATGAGGTTCCAGACACGGGGAGCATGCCTGTTCCCCTCGCTGGCCAGCTCCTCCAGGAAGCCTTCCCTGACCACCTGATCCTCCAGGTCTGCCCTTCACAGTGCCTGCTGTGCTGGCTTATTCTGCCCCAAAACTTTCCTGCCGCTGGTCCCCATCCCAGCAGGGGGCACTGAGGAGGCCCTATAGGGAGGAATTCATAACTTGGGGAGCTGCCCGAGGGTGGAAGGTGCTGCCCAGGAGCAGTGAGCACCCTGTCACCGGAGGTGTGCAGGCTGGCGATCAGATGGCGTAGTGACCTTTGAGTTTCCTCTGGACTTCAGGGGCTGGGATCCTGTGATGGGTTCTGGATGGTTCCCGGATCTGGACCTGTGCCCAGAACGTTGGGTCACTTGTTCCTTCCACAACAAGTGGGGAGCCCTCCTGGTGCCAGGCCCTGTGCTGGAGGTGGGTGGAGTCGACAGCCTCTGAGCCCCTCCTTCAGGACACACCTACCCTGGGGCCAGGACTCTCTGCTCTGAAGGGCATGTGGCTACAGGAAGGCGGGGCGGGGGGGGCGGTGTGGGGGGGGCGGTGTGGGGGGTGTGTGGGGGGAGGGTGGGAGGGGAGGCGGTGGAGCTTGGTCAACCATGGGGGCTGGACCCTCCGTGCCACGGGTCCAGAGGCAGGAGGGTTCTGGGAAGGTTTCCTGGGGGATCAGCGTGGACTTGGCCTGTGGGGTCTCCCCTCCCGGCCCCCGAGCAGCGTGTGGACTTGGGCTCATCTGGGAGGGTTCCAGGAACGGCTCCTGCCTTGATAAAAATAGACTTCTCTGAAGGGCTTGGGACTGTGCCAGCTGCAGCAGGTGCCCCCCAGGCCTGGCCAGAGCGGGTGCCCCAGGCAAGGGTGGACAGGGGTGCCGGGGCCCAGGTTTGCGGCCTCAGCAGCATGGTGGGCTCTGGGTCCTGCGTGCAGTGTCACAGAGCTTGATGGGACCTTTCACCTTGTACGGATGAGGATGCAATGTGGGGTGGTAGAAGCAGCTTGCCCAGGGCTCCTCTCTCCCAGAGGGCCAGGGTCAGGACGAGCAGGGTCTCTGGGGCCCAGCAAAACTCAGCCCAGCTTTGGTTCTTCTGTTTCCTTGGGCAAGTCCCTCGACCCCTCTGAGCTGCTGTTTTATTAATACAGTGTGGCTGACGTGTCTTGTTCATGGGACGCAGTGTCCAGCATGGTGTCTGAGGGGACAGCCTCTTCAGAAAGTGGTCAAGGTGGGAGAATGCCCTGCGTGCCCAAAGCTGGCCTTTAGGAAGAGGCTGCTGGAAGTGGGGACCCAAGAGCACTGCACTGGGAGTCCTGGCCCGAGCCCACCTTGGTTCTGGGTGGAGGAGCCCTTGCTGTGAGCCGGTGGGCAGGCCACCTGGCTTGGCTGGGAGGGGGCTCCGGCGGGCCTTTCTGTCCTGTACACAGCTGTCCTATCCTCACGTCCTCTGCCTGCTTGCCCGGCTAAGGGTGGGAAGAGTGCGGGTCCCGGCATGGCTGACACTCTCTGGGTATGTGTGTGGGGAGAGCCTGGGAGGGGGCCGTGCTCTGGGCCGGGCCCCTGGCCAGTTCCTCCCACCCCGCCCCTGCGGTGCTGACCGATGATTGCAGGGGCCAGGCTGGCTGTCTGGGAGCTGGGCTCAGAGCCGGGTTCCCAGCGAGGCAAGGCCTCTGGGGACCCTGTGTGCTGGGGGCTCTCCCCACCCTGCTCCACCCCCTTCCGAGGGCCTCCGTGTGGGCCGGGGCAGGTACAGGGTTGACTGCGGCGCCAGGCTGCACTCTCGGGGCTCACAGGCTGGGGAGCACTTGTGTTCCTGACATGGTGCTTCCAGGAGGTGAAGCCAGGACCCTGCTGGTGGGGGCAGGCCCAGACCCAGGGAGGGCTTCCCATCACAGAGGGTCTTGTGGGGAGGGGGCGTCTGCACTGAGCATTGGAGGATGAGCGGGATGTGGAGACCACTCCCTGTGTGTCCGGGTGCTTCGGTTTCCTCACCTGCATGGGGGGGGGGGAGGGGGACCGGGGGCATCCCGCCCACGGGTGTGGTGAGGATTCAGTGGGGGACGTAGCCTCTGGCAGGAGCTGCCTGGGCCACGAAGGGGGCACACAGTGGAGGGGTCCCCGGGTTTGAGGCTGGAGAGCTGGGCAGGGCTCTGAGCAGGAGGGCTTCAGGGCCAGACCAGATGGTCGGCCACCATCCTGTGGGTGTCACCCTCGGGAACCCACCTGGGCCACAGGCACCCTCCTTCCCATTTGCAACGTAGGGAGCTCGCCCTCTGGGCCTTGGCTTGTGCTGCGGTCCCCGCCAGGAGCCTGGCTCCACGCTGAGCTCCTCACGACCTGGCGCCGCCCCCTCTCCGCAGAGCGAATCCTTCCTTGGAGAAGGAAGGCCATGGGGAGCCCCAGAGGCTTCAGCAGGGCGCCGGAGCACGGCGGGAGGAAGGCGGGGTGCGCGAACAGCGCCCCCGCCCTTGCGCTTCCCCTTCCTCCACGGCGTTTCCTCTCCCGGCTCGGCCCTCCCGCCGCCCCTTTGTTTGCCCCTGCGCGCGGGCCGGGTCGTGGTTATATTTAGGCGGCAGGTGTGGGAGCCACTACAAGCCGGGTCGCTCGCCGGTCACCGGCCACGCCGCCCACGTGATGCCCGGGCGCTATAAATAGCCCCCGGCAGCCTGGCCGCGGAGCATCCGTGGGGAGGCCGGCGCGCCCCGCGAACTGGGTCTCAGCCACCGCGTCCCGGCCCTGCCCGGCCTCGCGCGAATTGGAGGCGGTGGAGGCGGGACGCCTGCGCGCCGGTGAGCCGGGGCGCGCAAGGGCGGGGGGCGTGCCGGGAGGACCCCAGCCCCGCCCCGGGGAGGGGGCCGTATCCCTCGGAACCAGCCTCCCACGCCCGTCACCCCCGCCCTGCTGCTCCGAGTACCGCGGGACAGGATGCTCGCGCCCACGGCGCCACCCGAGCCCCCTGGTCCCAGCCCCGCCCACGGTGCTCCCATGCTCCCCTCCTTAGCTCTCCTGGGACCCCACTGAGCCGTGGTCCTCCAGCCTCCCCCCATATCATACAGGGTCCCGGGTGCAGAGAGGCTGGCGCTCTCTGAAGCCCTCTGCAAACTCCAGCTTCTCAACCAGCTGTGCCACTGGGGATGAGCCTCCTGGACTTGAGATTGAGAACTCCCGCGGGGAGCACTTCCCGGGGCCTGGCTTGGTCAGGGCCCAGAGAAGGCCCTCCAGCTCTCCCTGGCTGGTTTGTTCATCTGCAAACAGGGACCGGGCTGGGGCCTCCCCTAACGGGTCTGGAAAGGAAGACTGTTCTGGACATAGCAGAGGGCTCAGAGCCGGCCCGGGTGGAGGCCGCTGGGGTCCCAGCCCAGCAGTGACGTGGGGCCGGTGGTAGGAAGGCCAGAGGGAGGGGCCTTGGGCTCCCAGAAGGGCTCCCGCATCATGGGGGGTGGCGACCAGGAGCAGTGGCTGGTGGACTTGGGTCAGCCCTGCCTGGGGGCCTGCTCAGTGACCTCACCGAGGAGGTGTGGTTAGGAGGGAGGGCCCCTCCCTGTGGGGAGGCCACAGGCCTGGTTGAGCCACAGGCCTGGTTGAGCCACAGGCCTGGCTGCCTGGGGCAGGAAAGGGGGCTTTCACTGCTTTGTTCTCACCTGGGGGTGTGGGCCCTAGACATCGAGGAGACAAGTGGGGTGTGTGGCTAGACCCTGACCCGGCCTGGGCAGTGATCTTGGTCCAACCTCGGCCCAGACCCTGACCCCATTCTAGCTAGGGCCGGGCCCCCTGACCCCAGCCAGTCTGACCCCTGACCCCTGCCAACAGGTGACCCTTGAGGCTCACATGGGCAGCAGTGTGGGGTGGCTCTGGCCCTCAGCTCTGAGGGCCGTCCAGGGACACTGGCAGAAGAGCCAGGCCATGTGCCCTTGCCCCCGGGGTCTCCCCAGGTGTCCAGCAGCTATGGGCAGTGAGGTGGCAGGTCAGGCCCTTGGAGAGGCCTGTAGTCCTGTGGCTTCCTTGGGCCTTTGCCCTCCTTTCTTTCTGGTAAACACACACGCACACAGGAACAGCCCGCAGCCCCAGGAGGGGCAGGTGTTTGTGTGCTGCTCAGGGCGCCCGTGGCTGGCTCTTTCCTTGCCTGCTCTGGGAGTTGAAGCTCGCTCTGGGATGGTGCGGGATCCCTTCCCCCCCGGGGACGCCCGCGTAACCCTCCTAGACAAGGCACGGGGCAGAGTGTGAGCCTGGGAACAGCGCTGGAGGCCCTCCACCGCGTCCGGGTCCCAGCTGCGGGTTCCTGTCTGCACCCAGGTTGAGGCTCCAGGGGCCCAGCCGGCCTGGTGGGCAGCTGGGGAAGGGGGTGCTGGGCGGGGCAGAGGTAAGAGTTGTCTGCCGTGGGGGATGGAGGACCTGCCGGGTGAGCAGGTGGGATTGGGCCAAGCCCCGTGGCCAGGGGGGTCTGGTGACCACTGGGTTGTGCCGGAGGGACCTTGGCAGCATCTCGTTTGGCCCCTCACTGTACGGATGGGGAAGCTGAGGCCGGTGACGTGCCCAAGTCCTCCCAGCCCGTCTGTGCGGGTGGGAGTGAGGCTGGCTGGGTGCTCCTGCTGGGGCCCCTGGCCCTGGCCCTTTGGGGCCTGGAGAGTGAGAGACAGGCATGAGGTGCTTGATGGCTGTCTCTGTGTCCCAGCAGCGTCCCTCCTTGAGGCCCTGTCACAGCGGGACCCTGCTCCTGGCCACCTGCACTGTTACCATCTTGGCACCTGGTGGCCGGCCCTGGCCCTTTGGGGCCTGTGGTCTGTCCCCGCTTCTTCTCCGAGCTACTGGAGGGCAGAGCCGCTTGTTTACCTCCGGTGCGTGGCCAGCCCTGTGGGCGAGTGGTGAACGGTGGCCCAGGGCAGAGGCTGACCAGAGCCGGAGGTTTCCCTGGGGAGCCCTTGAGAGATGCGTAAGGTGGTGCATGGCTGTGACTGAGGCTGCCACACCCTCACCCCACTGTGCTCTGGCGCCTTGGCCTCCGCGCCTGAGCCCCTTTCCCGGAGGACCGGCTGGCCCAGAGCAGTGTGGGCTTGGAAATGCCACAGAGGCCGGCGTTCTTCAGAGGAGGGGGTGACTGTCCCGGGGCGGGGGTGGGCATCCTGCGGTGCCCGGGCTCAGGGGATGGGGGCTGGGCGTCCGTTACCACAGACTGCCCTGAAATCCGTGAGTCGGGGTTCAGCACGCTCCCGGGGGAGGGGTGTTTCCCTCCCTCCGTCCCTCTCTGCCCTGTCCTGGTGGCTGTCCTGTCACCTCAGGGCCCTGGCTCAGCCCTAGCAGGAGCCGTCCTTCCTTGTGCTCCCAGATGGGGAAACCAAGGCCCAGGGAGGGTGGCTCGCTCAGCGTGGCCTTGCAACAGGGCCTGGGAGAAGCACCGGCCGGGACCCCTCCCGGGAGGGGGGGCGCCCGGGGACCCCTTTCCTTTTCATTTCTTTTTCTCCCCTCCTCCCCAGACGCTGCCTGCCGCTGACCAGCCCGGGATTTATGGAGAGGGCCTCAGAGGGCCACTCTGAGTGCTGCTGCGGCCAGCATCGCCGCCGTGCCTGCTGCTGAGACCCCGCGCCTCCGGCCCTCACCATTGCCCTCGCCTGCCCATGGCCCCCGCCGTCCGGCCCGGGGCCGGATCTGCCGCCTGAGCCCCCTGCCCCCTTCCAGGACTCGCCGTACCCCGATGGGGTAACGTGACGGAGACCCCGTGTCACAGCCGCCTGCACCCACCCCAAGGCCGCCCCGTTGGTTCAGTTCGAGTTCATTCTTCCTTTGGTCCTTGGGGGTTTGGGGCCTTTGAGTGAAGGCGGCCGTCGACCTGTCCACGGATGCAGACGGGGCGTCCCCAGCGACAGGACAGCGCTGGCCACGGCTGCAGCGGCCGGACTCACTTTGGGCTTTTTAAAGTTTTCTTTGCTGACTGTTTTTGGTTGTCGTTATTTTTGCTTTTGCCCCCTTGTAATTATCCAGCTCCCAGAGGCAGGAGCTTGGACTTGTCCATTTTACTTCCGGGGGAATCTTTTGTTCCTTTCGTTTTTTAAAGAGTTGGGTTTTCTTTTTTAATTATCCACCCGTTAATCCGGGCAGCATCCTCCCCCCTCCCAAGTATTTGCACAATATTTGTGCGCGGTGTGGGGGGCAGGTTTTTAAAGAAGCATTTTCTCTCTCTTGGACAAGCACAGGGATCTCGTTCTCTTTGGGTTCTGGGGGGGCTGCTGGGGCCTTCTCCCACCTGCGTCCCGGGCGCCGCCCCGCCTTCGCGGTGCAGCCATGGCGCGGATGAACCGGCCGGCCCCCGTGGAGGTCAGCTACAAGAACATGCGCTTCCTCATCACGCACAACCCCACCAACGCCACCCTCAGCAGCTTCATCGCGGTGAGTGTCCAGCACGCCCGGCCGTGCGGCCAGGGGCCCCCCCAAGGGCCGCAGACTGAGACGCAAAGCTGTCGGCCCAGGGACTGTGCTTGGGAGCGGAGCTGCCAGCCTGGTTACAGGGTCCCCGGGGGGCATCCGAGGGTGTCCTTCCTGCAGAGCTGGTGTGAGGGCTGCTGGGGGATCCGCTGGGCCCGCTGGGGCCTGCAGGGTGGGCAGCGGGAGTCCACGCTGCACGAACAGAGGCAGGTTCCGAGGTAGGAGAAGCGGGCGTCGCCTCCTCAGGACGCCACCTGCGGCCGGCGCGGCCCCGAGCCTTTGCTGGCCGTTTGGCCTCTGTGCAGAGGCTGAGCGAAGGAGGAGGGAGGGTCCCCCAGGTGAGGACTGGCTGCTTAAGCGGCCTGGACACAGGCGGTCGCAGGGCACGAAGGCCAGCTGCATGGCCAGCCCAGGCCGCAGGAAGCCCACCGGCGGTCGGGGAGTCCTTGGGTTGGAACAGGCCGGCTGGGGGCTTCAGGCCACAGATATCTGTGTGAGGAGGGGCTGGGCGGGAGTCCGAGGCGGCCACGGGAGAGAGTGACTCCTGTGCCCTGGGAGCCAGCAGGTTGAGGTGTGTGCTGCTCACGGCCGCAGCAGATGGGGCCAGATGTTTCTGCAGAGCCTGCAGCTCTCCACCTGGCCCCTGCAGGAGACTGGCCTCTGTAGTGCTCCTTGCTGTTTGCAGAGCCTGTGGCTGTGTGCAGGGCCATTTGTGGCCTCAGACCTCCAGCCAGTCCCTCTGCAACATGAGATAAGCTCCCTTGAGCGCTTGTCATGGTTGAACAGGGGCCTGGGCACGAGAGGACTTCAGCAACTCCATAGAGAGAGGCAGTGGGCATGCTGCCGTTGGGGGACCTGGACCCTGGACATTGAGCTGGGACCCTGGAGGGGAGGGCTGTCCCCCTGTATAGCCTGTGATGAGGGTCGGGGCTGAGTGTGACCAGGATCAGTACTCAGTGTGGGACCAGGGTCAGAGCTCAGTCTGTCACTAGGGGCAGGGCTCAGTGTGTGACCAGGGTCAAGGCTTAGAGTGTGACCGGGGTCAGGGCTCAGTGCGTGACCGGGGGCAGCGCTCAGTCTGTGATGAGGGTCAGGGCCCAGCCCTGGGCTGGGTGGAAGCACCCTCGGCTGCAGGCACAGAGGGACCTGAGGTGCCCCTTTGGCCTCAGAGCCCGGCCCCACCGCACCCTGCTCCCCGCATTCTCAGGATGGCTCTGTGCTGCCCTCACTGTGTCCGTGTCCCCGTCGCGTGATGAGCAAGGTCCAGCAGCTGATTCCTCACTGCTCCTAAAATAGCTGCTGGGAGCAGGTCGGGGTGGGTGCAGCCCCGGCACGTGGACCCCATGGAGTGGAGCCCTCCACCCCAGCGTATAAATATCCCTATGCCTGGCTGTGAACTGCCTTGACCTTCTCCCTGGCAGCCCGGGGCTTCCCCGTTGGTGTGCAGGGCCTGGCTCCCTCCTTGGGTGCCATCTGGGCAGGTGCCTGCCCTCCCCGCCCCGAGGCCTGCCCCGCCGAGACTCTGAAAGCCCCTGTTTGGGGTCTGGCTATGCCTCTTGACTGGACTTGTCCCTGCAACCCTGGCTGGGAGGGCTGCCCAGAGCAGGGACCATGCAGGGGCTCATGTGTGGGCTGGTGGTGTCCTATCCCTGCCTGGGGACCCAGGACCTTTGCCTGGAAATTGCTGATGTGATCTGGGGTCCTGAGCACCCGAGAGGAGGGAGGTAGTGCTAGGAAGCTGGCTCCCGGCTGAGTAGCCACGATGGCAAGGCGGGTCGGTGGGGACACCCTCCCTGCTGCTGGGTGGGCCCAGGGACAGTTGCCCCAGGAGCATCAGGAAAGACTCTCCCACCCTCGGCAAGTCACTGAGCCTGAAAGTCAGTGAGCCACTGGTGATTCACGCTGGGCATCAGCCTTTCTGTCTGGTCAAGGGGGGGCATGGCCTGGTCAGGGGGTCCCCAGCCCTGAGCCCCGCAGTCCCGGCTCAGCCCTGCCTTCCTCCCCCTGCCAGGACCTGAAGAAGTATGGGGCCACCACCGTGGTGCGTGTGTGCGAAGTGACCTACGACAAGGCCCCGCTGGAGAAGGATGGCATCACAGTCGTGGTGAGGGCTGCGTGCTGCGCGCGGGGTGGGGGCTGGAGGTGGCTGGGGCCCCTCACTGGGAAGCAGGCACGCGTGGCCTCTCTGCATGCCCCTTGCTGTGCCCCCCTCGCTGTGTTCGTGCCCAGGCCTTATCTCTAAGGGTCTGGGCTGCCTCAGGGGTGCATCTCTCTCTCCCTGCCTAGCGTTCAGGGCCCTGTCGCCGGGCAGCGGGTGCCTCCGGGAGGGTGGGCTGGGGGCACCCGGCGGGCCCCTGGGGAGGCTCTACCGAGGCCGTGGGGAGGGACCCTGGGGGCCGTTTCCTTGGTCCCCGGTGCTGGGGACCGGTGTCTAGGTGGCAGGCCCTGTGGGATGGGCCACGGGTTTCCTGGTGCCTCCACCAGAGCCCTGGGGCCAGCCCTCTGGGGAGGATGCCGAGCCAGGCGACCGTGGTGAGAGTGGTGGAAGGGTTGGAGCCTCGGGGTCAGACGGGCCTGCCTGAGTCCCGCCTCGGCCCCTTCCCCGCTGAGTGACCCCGGTTTCCTCACCTGTAGAGCGTGGGTGCTTGAAAGGCACCAGGTGAACGCTGTAAAGCGGCCTGTAGCACAGGGAGTCCACAGCCTTTCCCACCCCTCTCACTGCAGCAGGAAGGATTTGAGTTAGACTTACAGCAGCCAGGCAGACCGGTTTCCTCCAGGGGTTTTTGAATCTGGAGTCCGTCAACAGGATTAGATGACCCGGGGGCCTAGCCTTGGTGGGCACATGTGGATGCACTCAGCGGCACTAAGTCTGCTCCACTGGGACTTAAGTGCTTCCATCCTCACTGGGCCCGGCCTGCTCTGTGCAGCTGTGCTGGGGGCTGGGGACACAGACAGGCACGTGTCACCACGTCTGTGGGCCAGACCCCTTGGGCCTCCTGACCCAGAACTTCTCAGGCTGGGTGAGGGTCAGGCTTTGACCCCAGAATCGCAGTGTGGGCTGATGGGATTGGGAGTACGGCTCCCGGGACTGCTCAAAGCAAAGAGCAGGGTGTTCCGGGGAGGCTTCCTGGAGGAGAGGGCAGCTGAGGGGGCGGAGAGGATGAGGAGGAGCCTCGCGGGGGGGCGCTCCCCGGCCCTGTGCCCTGACCCTCACCTCGTGGGCTCCCGACATCCTCTGTGCTTCCCAGAGAGCCCGTGGGCAGGCCGGCCTGTGCCCCTCTTCCCGCCTTCCGGTGCGGAGGGCCCTCACGGGCTGCTTCCTTCTGCAGGACTGGCCGTTTGACGACGGGGCGCCTCCCCCCGGCAGAGTGGTGGAGGACTGGCTGAGCCTGCTGAAGACCAAGTTCTGTGACGACCCCGGCAGCTGCGTGGCTGTGCACTGTGTGGCCGGCCTGGGACGGTGAGCTGGCGGGGCAGGGCAGCTGGCTTGAACTTGGGGACCCTGTGGCCTGGCTCACTCTCGCATGTGGGTGCTGAGCCCACATCACACATGACCTCCTTCCTTGGAAGTTCCCAGACCTGGGCCGGGAGGAAGTCCTTCCCGAAGTCTGATCCTGCTCCCTCGTGCTCTGGTTGGGACTGTGCACTTGAGCAGGAAGGAGCTGCCAGCTCCGCCCCTCTCCAGGCACAAAGGCCCCGCTCCCAGCAAATAGCCTGGGTTTCACTGAAGGACCCAGGCGGTGGGATCCCTGTTTGCAGAGGGACTGGCTGAGTGGGGTTGATAGCCAAGAGTCAGTGTCTTATCCACAACCAGACCTAAGCCCAGCGCTTTACTCTCCCTCCTTCAACCCTCCCACCAACATATTTACACACAAGGAGCCTGAGGCACAGAGAGGTTGCCTGGCTCACCTGAGGTCACACAGCAGGGTCGGGGGGAGCCTGTGCCCTCCACAGGGGAGGGCAGGGCACTGGGGGAGTCTGGGCAGCGCTCAGGCCCCAAGGGGGAAGGCCTTGCTCTGTGTCTTCAGTAGGCGGCCTGTCGGGGGGGGTTGAGAATAGAGGCCCGGATGATCCCGTTCTGCCGTCCGCTCTAGGGCTCCGGTCCTCGTGGCTCTGGCCCTCATCGAGAGCGGGATGAAGTACGAGGACGCCATCCAGTTCATCCGACAGTGAGTGGCCGGGGGGGGGAGGGCGGTGGCGAGTGCTCAGGGGTCCGGGCTGAGGGGGCCCTTATCCTGTGCTCCCCACCCTGCAGGGGCCCAGTGCCCTGCCAGTGGGCACTCCTGACCCCTGGCCCCGGGGTGTCCTCTGAGGCATCCCCCGGCCCAGTGCAGCCTCCTGTTGTGGTACCAAGTCACCGCTCAGGCCTCCTGGCCCTGACTGAGGACTGGTCCCTGAGTGTAGCCTCCTCCCCTGGCTGGGAGGTATGAGTGAGGAGAGGCTACAGCGAGGGCCTGGCTGGTCCCACGTCCGTGGCCCGCGGCTCCCTCAGCCTGGGGCGCAGGGCGGTCAGGACAGGCTGGGCTGCGTTGAGTAGCGAGCAGGCCCACGGAGGGAGTCGGGGCAAACAACTCCTGAAGCCTCCAGCACTCCTGATGTGGGCTGTCATTCCCCTTACCTGGGAGAGGAAGGACCCCCAGAAGCCATCCAGCCCAGCCCCTCTGTGGAAGGAACCTCCTGTGGCACCTGCCCACCTTCCCTAACACCCTAGGAACGACTGACACCTGGCGGCCTTTCAGAGCTGCCTTTCCAAAGCCCTGGCCCCTGGGGCCTCTGCCCAGCTTCTCAGCCCCCACGGGGTCTCCCCACTCCCCCTCCTCGGGTGGGGGCTCCTGTCTCTACCACTGCTCCCGGGAAAAGAGCCCTGGTGGTGCAGGGTCTTGGGGTGTCAGCAGGGACAGTGGGGTGGATGGCAGAGGACCTGGGCCTGCACTGGGCCCGAGCCCATCCCCAGCCCAGCCGCCGTGTGCGTGCATGCGTGCGTGTGTGTGTGTGTGTGTGAGAGAGAGACACGCACACGCTCTGTGCCTGTGTGTGTTCTTGTGCTGCTTCCCCAGTGGCGGCTCCCAGGGCACAGCCACCTTTCTCCCAGAGGCAGCCTTGTTTACCAGCCAGGCGGCCAGGCCTGCGTGTGCCCGTGGGAGCTCAGGCCTCCTCGGGAGCCCGGCACTCCTTCATACATGTGCGCACACTCGCACACACAGGCACACGCTCTTTCTCCCCGTGAGCCTGTGTGCAGCTCTGGGCCTTGGTGCAGATCCAAGGGGCACCAGGGCGAGGGCCGGGCCTTCACCAGAGCCCTTCCCGCACCCACCTCGTTAGTGGTTCCCCAGCTTGAGGCCCGAGGCCCGTGACTGGGGGCTGGGCCCAACCCCGTGACTCAGAGAAGCACAGGCTTGCTCCTCCCCCGCTCACGTTTCCTTGGCCAGAGCAAGTCTGTGGCCATGTCTGAGGTCACGGGCGGGTGGGGACAGATGGCCTCCAGAAGCACCCGGTGGGCAGCCCTAGGTGCCCTCACACCTGGGCACCTGAGGTCCACCTCCCCCCTCCTCTACGCCCCCTCCCAGCCAGCCGGGATGCCCAGGCTCCACCCCTGCGGCCTCTGGGGTCCCAGGTAGACATGGGGACCTTGGGGGTGGGGGTCAGGGAGCCAGCCTGGAGGAGGTGATAGCCAGGTGAGTCGAAGGCCAGCAGCGGTGACTGCAGGTGATGGGGGAAGGGTGTTTCTGGCAGCAGGAGCAGCCCGGGCAAAGGCCTAGAGGTGGGACGGGCTCTGCTGCGTACGAGGACCCGCTCCAGCCCCACCGGACTCTGGTGCCTCGAGGCCCTGGGGCAGGGCAGGCGGCCGAGCCCTGGTCCTGCCTGATCCCTACCCCTGTTCCGTCTGCCCAGGAAGCGGCGTGGAGCCATCAACAGCAAACAGCTTACCTACCTGGAAAAATACCGGCCTAAGCAGAGACTGCGGTTCAAGGACCCCCACGCGCACAAGACCAAGTGCTGTGTAATGTAGCTCAGGACCTTGGCGCCCTGGCCTCGGGCTCCGCGGGGCTCCATCTCCCTTCTCTCCAGACGCCTCGGCACACCCGCCACCAGCGGTCCGGCCCGCCCCACGCGCCCTTTGCTGTCTCCTGTCACCGCCCCCCTGCGTCTCTGTCCACACGCGCGTGCAGGTGTGTCTGTGTGTGTGTGCTCGCACCACTGTCTGGTCCGTCCTTCCTTTGTCTCCGTGCCTCGCGTCTCTGTCTCTTCCTCTGTGCCCTGTGTGTCTCCGTGTGCGCCCTCGGCTCCTCGTGTCCCTCGGAGGCTTAACTTCCCCTCATCTCCCCCTCAGCCCGCGTGCCTGGCTCTCCTGCCGGTGCCCTGCCGCTGGGCAGCGCTCCTCTGTGGCCCGTTTGGTTGGGGCTCGTGTATCTTGTAACCACTGGGCCCAGCCCCTCCTTTGCAGCCCCTCACCCTGACCTGTTCTTGGCACCTTAAATTATTTGGTCTGGGGCGGTCAGATGTTCTGGACACTCAAAGGCAATAAACCCGGACCCTGGGGCTGTGTGTGTGTGCTTGGAGAGTGGGGTGGGGGGCCCGGCGGCCTTGAGTGGGCAGGCGGGGCCCCGGGAGGCCCCTGAGCAGGACGGGCCGGCAGCACCTCTGGCCGGCTGTGCTGGCGCGCCCCCTGGCGTCCACGCCGGGTCCCTGCGCTCCCTGGCTTAGGGGCAGGGGCCATCCGAGATAGAACAGAGCAAGGGCTGTGGCCTGAGCGGGCTCCGCCCAGTTGCCATGGTGCTGTTTCAGGGCCGGGTCACCGGCTTGCTCCTGTGCAGGACAGGGTGGGTCACTTGGTAATTTCTCGGGGCTTGTGTCCAGTGGGGTGGCTGCCCTGCCCCCACCAGGTGTCCTTAGAGGCCCAGAGCAGGGAGCGGGTGATGGTGGCCCACTGGGCCTGCCATGATAGGTCAGAGTGTGGGGGGAGGGGCAGGGTCCGCCTGGGGGCATGGGTTGCCCTGCTCCCAGCCCCGCCGAGTGCAGCTCTCGGCTCTCGCAGAGCTGGGGGCCGGCCCCTCCCTGGGTCGGGTGGGCTGCACCTTCCCCAGGTGGGAGGGTGGCCCACCCACCAGGTCACAGGCCCTGTCTCCCCGCCCCTCGTCTGCCTTGGCCGGCCTGGCAGTGAACTGTTGCTGCTGGTACGGTTAATGGGGCACCTCCCGTGAGCCCGGGCCTAGAGCCCCCTGCCCTGCTGGCAAGGACTGGGCCCCCTCCACTTCAGACTTCTCCTGTCTCAGTTCCCCTGGGGGCTTGCCTGGTCACCGTCGGCTCCAGGAACCTGTTGGGTCCAGGCCCACCCAGCTCTAAGCTTTTACTAAACCAGACTTCCCAGAGGGAGGGTGAACTGGGGCCGGGTGGAGGGACGTGTGGGAGGCCTGCCTGCCCACTGCCCGGAGGTGGCCAGGGGGCAAGTGCTGGGTGAAACCAGGGAAGTCCCCCCATTTCAGGAGAGATGGCACTCCCACCCACCAGCTGGACCGAGGGGACCCTCCCCCTCAGGCCTCTTGGTCCTGAAGGAGTGCACCCCTCCCCCCCAGGCAGGGGGTTGCAGCGGAGGAGAGGTGGGGGGCACCCGCGGAGGTCCGTGGACAAGATGGAGAGTCGTGAAAAGGCAAACCCACCCGGAGCTCCTCCTCAGGTTCCCTGTTCAGAGATGCACAGACCGGGAGACGGGGCTCCCAGGTGGAGAGGGGCCGCCAGCTCTACCGAGAGTTACTTCCTCCTTTCCCCAAACACACCCAAGAACACAGGTGAATCTGGGGCGTGTCCATGAAGTTGCTGTATTTTTTCAACCCACCATCCAGGTTTTGGGGTCTCCTGGGTGCCAGCCCTGTGCAGCCCCATCCCTGCCCCGAGGGGCTCACAGTCTAAGGGGGGTGGTGACCCGGGTAGGGGGGTGCCCAGCCTCAGGAGGGGCTGACGAGGGGCAGGGGGCCTTGTTTGGTAGGCCCTCGAGGGGTGGGCTTGTGGAGGTGCCGAGGCTGGGGATGTGGGCAAGGCGCTGCGGGTGGAAGCTCTGCCTGGGCGGAGTGGGGAGGGTCAGGGAGGGCATGGGGGCCGGGGGGGGTTGGGAAAGGCAGGGGGCAGGCTGGGCTGGGCTGGACCTCCTGTTGGAGGGCGGCCGGCCGGGGTCCCGAGAGAGACACCCTGGGGGGAGGCCCTAGGGAGGACTCCGGCAAGGGAGGGTCTCACAGGCAGGGAAAGGGCCCACCTGCCCATTGCACAAGTGGAAAAACCAAGGCTGGGAGGGGAAGGACCTCCTGAAGGTCAGGTGGGTCTCCAGGGGCTCCCTGGGAGTCGGGGGACCCCTTCTAGACTCAGCCCTCCAAGGGGTCTTGGAGGAAGGTCTTATTACCCATTTTACAGATGGGACAGGTGAGGCTCAGAGAGCTGCAACCCTCGCCTCAGGCCACACAGCTCATCCAGGATGGGTCGGGCCCACCAGGAAGGTCTGACTCTGGGCCAGGCTTGTTCTGCTGCCAACCCCGGGTGCCAGCCCTGACTGGATTCAGGAGGCTAGAGATGGGGGTGGAGGGAGACCTTGAGTCCCCTGGGCTGAGGGAGACCAGCCAAGGGGCCTCTTGCCCACTGTCAGCACCCCCCATGACTACGGAGCTCTAAGCTGGAGACAAACTGAATGCCGTCGGGGTGCCTTGGTGAACGTCTCCACTCAGCAGTGAGCCCCGAGGGCCAAGGCTGCCCTGGGAGTGCCCTCCCGGTGCCCAGGACACTGGCAGGCCATGGCTCGGGCTCTGGCCAAGGGGAGCCCACCTGATCTCCATGAGGGGAGGGGTTGTCATTTGCAGGGTGCTGCACAGATTTCCCAGTTTGTCTCTGGGGGACACGGTCTCCCTGGCCTCCCCCAGGCCTGCCAGTGTCTCCTGGGGCTTGCCTGGTTCCCCTGGGGACCCACGGAATGGTGGGCAGGGAGCGTACAGGTGTGACGCATCTTTGTTGAATCTAGATCTTTCTTTCAAGTGGAAAAATGTTATGCAACCAAGCTCTGTGTGGACAGGGCAGGGCTGCCTGACACGGTGGGCACGGGGCTGGGGGTGGGTGAGGAGGAAGGTGAGGGAGGTCGGCTGGAGGTCAGCGCGGTCCGGCTGCATCTGCTGAAGGAAGGAGGGCTGCCTGGTGGCAAGTTCTTGGATGCCGGGCTCTGGGTCATTCTTAAGATCCTCAAAAGCTCCAGGAGAGGAGGGACGAGAGGTGCCCCCTGCGGTCCCGTCTGCCCACAGCCCCGCCCTGACAGGGCAGCGCCCTCATTCCCACCTGGGGTGCGGGGGGGCAGGTTGGCACCCAGACCCCACCTCCCCTTCCCCACCCCCATCCCCTCTCAGCCCCGCGTGTTTGGGGGTCCACCCCTGTGACACGGGTGTGGGTGTGGACGGGTTGGGGCCACTTACTGCAGAACAGCGGCTTCGTGTCCATGTCCTTGACCATCCGGGACACGGCCTGGGGGTGGTGGCCGATGGTATAACTTGTGTGACAACCAGGAGTATGCTGGCCGGTGGAAGGGGGCTCGGACCCGCTCCTGACCCTCCGAGGCCTCCCCCCCTCGTCACCTTTCCTCTTGCCAGTGGCCCTCGAGCTCCAGCTGCAGTGGCGTGGCAGGCGCCGGGTGGGCGGGTGAGGCTCAGGGTGCTCAGGTGGGGCAGGCCCGGGGGTCCCCAAGCCCGGCCCCTGCTCACCCATGAAGAGCGCTGCCCAGGTCTTGATGTGACTACGGCGGCTGTGCAGGTAGCTGAGGGCCTGTGCCAAGTGGATGCTGAGCCCCTCCTGGCTGTGGCTCATCTGGGGAGCACGCCTGTCACTCGCTGGGGCCAGAGGGCTGGGCCCGCACAGAGCACGGACCGGAGCCCTAGCCCGGGGGAGCCCGGCTCCTGGCACCCCTCCCCTCCCGTCCCCCGCTGCGGCCCCAAACCAGGCAGCTCCAGAGGAAGTGGCGGGCGCCGAGGCTCGCCTCCCAGGCCAGCATGCAGGAGAGGGTGTGCTGCAGCTGCCGTCAGAGCAGCACTGAGCCGCGGTGGAAGGCGAGCTTGGCCTGCTGTGGGGACCACAGGGGAGGGCCCGGGCTGGGGTAGGGTCTGAGGAAGCCGCAGCGCGGGCGCGGCCCCTCCTGGGCTCCTGGGCTCCTTCCCACTGCCTGTGTGGCTGCGCTCAGCCCACCCACCTCCCTGGCCACGGCACCAGGCCCCGCTCGACCGAAGGCAGCACTCAGCCCCCACTGGCTTGGAAACTGGCCGCTTGTTGTCCATCCCCCCGGCCGCTGGGAGCTCCAGGAAGGCTGAGCTGCGTCTTAGTGGCCTGGCGTGGGGCACGGGCTGGCACACAGTAGGGCTCAGCCCATATCTCAGCCAGTTCAGTGAACAACCTGAGCCCCGACTACAGGCCAGGCACTGGGGACACAGCAGTGAGCAGGACAGACAGTGTCCTGACCACAGACGGCATGGCCACGTGTTTGCACGTGTGTGTGAGTGCACGTGTGAGAGTGTACGTGTGTGCACATGGGGAGGGGCAGGGAAACCAAGGAGGGGGCCAAACCTGCTGCCCCAGGGAGCACCCCCTGCCATCTGCAGACCCCCAGCCCCCAGCCCCCTGCCACCCGTGGGTCCCCAGCCCCGCCAAGGCAAAGGCCCATCGGGAGGCACTGACCGTGACGACGGATGCTCTGGTGCACCTGGGTTCTCAGGCCACTTAGCTTTCTGCCTGTCATTGACGCCACCAGCTCCCCGAACAGTGCCGTGGCCGCTGCCTGGATTCCATCCCGCTCCTGCAAGGCAGAGGCTCAGGGCCAGAGACAAACCTGCCTGGGGCTCCTGACCCTCCACTCCGTGGTGGGGATGGGGCTCAGTCCCCTCAGCGGGACCCTTTCACCTGGGCTCGGGGCTCTCAGGGACAGGGCTCTGCCTTCGCCCTCAGGGCTCGTGGGGAGGGTGACAGGCCATCCTCAAGGACCTGAAATCGTTTCTCTCTCGTGCTCACAATCACATCCTGACAACCCGAGTGTCATGAATGCAGCTGGTGGGGGGCGGGGATCATCTCTCTGATTTCCCAGTGAAGGAAAATCTGCCATTGCAAACGTGCTGACAGGTCAGGAAGGTGAGGACAGGTGGGGTTGGAGAGACTGGATGTCGGCGCTAGTTCAGCCCCATGGAGAAGGGCGAGCGCCACCTGGTGGCCTCCCGGCTGGTCCACCTGCGCCGGTGCACACCCAGGGAGCTGCCCTGGACCTCCACCTCCCTGCCCCAGCTGGACCGTGGCCTGGGGTCCTCCCCGCCTTCGAGGAAGGGAGCGGGGAGGCACAGGAGGGGCACGAGATGGGGGCACTCGCCCCTCCCTGGGCGCACTCACGTCGCTGGAGAAGGAGCGGGCGCTGATGGCGATGCCAAGGCTCTGGGCCTCCGTGCTGTGTGCGCCCAGGCGGTGCAGCTCGTCCGACACGGTGCCCGTGACGCGCACCACCGCCGGCTCGCTGCTGTGGAAGAAGCCGTCGAGGAAGGGCACCAGCAGTCCACGGGGCAGGCGTCCCTGGGGGAGGTGGGGCCGGTGGGCCGAGGGTGCTGGGACCCCTGCCTCTGCACACCCCCCGCACCCCAGCCCTGCCACGTAGACCCAGAACCAACTCAGACTCTCCCCTTCCCAGACCCCCATCCAGGCCTGGGCACCTGCACTGCCCCCGCACCCTGCTGGATCCCGTCCTGGCTCTGCCCATGAGGGAAATGAGCTCCGAGCCCTGGTCTGTCCACTGGGAGCTGTGGACAGACTGCGTACAGGCTTCTCCTCTCTGAGCCACTGGGGGTCCTCCTGGGGTTAGGGGAGCATTAGCCCCGTGCTAGTTGGCTCCCAGGTCCTTCCTGTCCGGCCCCGTGCTGGCCAGAGGGTCCCCACCAAGTCCTGGAGACCACCCTTCCCTTCCTCCGCCCCACCCTGCCTTTACCCCCATTCCTGGCCTCCCCATGGGTCAGAGAGGGCCTGAGGGGCTGGAGGAGACCTCAGTGTGTGCCCACACACTGAGGTCGCTGGCGAATCACATCATGGGGAGCTGGGTGCACCAGTGGTGGCTCCAGACCTTCTATGTTGCAATGACCATTTCCCATTTTTACATTACTTTAAAAGAAAAAACTAAGCTCATTTCCAGCCAATTCTTTCTGCTCCTCTTGGGTGCAGTGTGCTCCTGAATTGTCTGGATGTACATGTCAGAAAGTGACATGTCAGCAAATGGATGTTTCCCACCATCAAGCCCCTTATCAATGACTTGTGCAAACTAGGCTGATTTTACAACTTTTAAGCAAGTTTTAGGCAACTTTATTGGCTTCCTAAGCTGTGTTTAGTTTTACAGTATTAAATTCATTTCCGTGACAAACACTTTCTGAGCACCAGCTGGGTGCCGCCAGGGTGCTGGGACCCAGGTCTGGCAGTGGACTGGACAGGCAGAATGGATTCTAACGGGAAGGACCCAAAGTTAAACACACAACATGGTGTGTGTCAGTCAGTGACGAGTGGTATGATACAGTAGGGCAGTGGGGGGACCGACTGGGGTGGAGGTACCAGCAGAGGTGGTGGTTATGAAGGTTTTTAAAAAATTATTTTATTTATTTATTTATTCATTGATTGATTGATCGATTGATTGGCTGCACAGCATGTGAGATCTTAGATCCCCGACCAGAGATTGAAGCCGTGCCCCGTGTATTGAAAAGCAGATTCTTAACCAATGGACCACCAGGGAAGTCCCTAAAGTTTTAAGTAGGATCAGAACATTTGTTACTGAGAAGGTGACAGCTGAGCAAATTCTTACAAAGAGGTGCTGGAAGAGTTTTCCAGCAGAAGGAGCAGCAAGTGCAAAGGCCCTGAGGCAGGAGCACGCCTGGGTGTTTGTTGATCGGCTGAACGACCTTACTGTTTGGGGCTGGAGCAACTGGATGGGTGGAGCCCCTGTCACCTGAGATGGGGGCTGCAGGAGGAGCCTGTTTGGGGTGAGGGGTCCGTTGTGCACAGGTTGAGTTTGAGATGCTGCTAGAATCCAAGCAGTTTGAGGGTCGAGGCTGGAGTTCAGGTCCGCGTTTGGGATACAGGTTTGGGAGCAATTGGCCTATAGGTGGTATGTAAAGATTGGAGGAGACCACCAAGGGAGCAAGTGTAGACCAAGGAGAACGGCGGGAAGGGGTCTAAGAACAGGAGGAAGAACCAGTGAAGATGACAAGGCACCACCTTCGACGTGGGAGGAAAACCAAGTGAGGGAGGGGTCCTGGGGCCAAGTGGACGGAAAGGTCACCCAGTCACATGTGCTGACAGGTCTACTGCGGGGAGGTCACAGGTGACCTGGACGGGAATGGTTTCAGGTCAGCTGTGGGTGGGAGGGATGCTAACTGGAGCGTGTCTGCCTGCCTTCGATGGCTACACTTGCAGCGTTTTCAGTTGAATTATTTCATTAATATGTAGGCATTACATTGGTAGCATCTTCTAAAAGCAAAATATAATTTCTAACAAGGACAAAAATGGCTGGGCGCCAGTCCTGAAAACAGCATCCAGATTTTCAATGTGATTGTCCCATGACTGTCAAGTAGTTTTTAGCCTAGTTGTCTGTATCCCCTCCCCCGAGGTGAGCAGTGGGATTGGTGGAGGGGGCCCTCCTTCTGCCTGCTGAGCTGGCCCCTTGTTCCCTGGTAAGAGGACCCCTTTGAGGCAGGGATGGACTTCCCTGGCCTCCTCACGTGACCACGGGAGCAGAAGTGAGTGATCAACTTGCAGGTCGTGCCTGAAGGGGCAGGGTGTGCCTGCTGGCTGGAGTGGGCCTGGTAGTGGCCGCCCAGGCCCTGCAGAGGAGGGCAGCACCCAGAATGGAGCACAGCAAACGAGGAGCCTGCTCCGCTGGGGAGTGCAGAGCAGGACAGCCACAGCGGCGGGAGAGAAATGCGCTTCTACCGTGTGTAAGCGGTCGGTTTGGGTCTTTTGCATGTAGCTACCCTCCGGTCTCCCAGTGCACACACCGGCACCCAGTTAGTGCGATTTGTGTTTGACGGTAGACAGAAGTGGACAGTCCTGCGGGGCCATTTGTCCTCATGGGCCCCAGCAGAGGGTGCCTCTCTGGCCTCAGCCCTGGGGCCCGCTCCATCCCTGCCCAGTTCAACGTGTCCCCACAGAAGCAGGTCTCCTTGGCTGGGGGGCTCAGGGTGTGTGGTTTCCCCCAGCCCTCCTGTGGCTGCACCCCACCTTGGGAACCATCCACCTTCCCTAGCCCTGGCCGTCCTGGTCTGGTAGCGCCTCTGCTCTGTCTTCTCTGTTCCTGCAGGTCCACACTCCGTGCGGGGTAGAGAGGAAGCACGTGGACACTTCCTACTGATGGCCTGTCTGGGAGAACACCTGGGGACAGGTGTCTGGATGGCTGACCACTGACTGAATGAATGAATGAGTGACAAAGCAAATGTGAATAACTGATTGAGTGAAATGAATGAATGAAAGAAATAATAAAAGAATGACTCATCAATGAAGGACCCAAGGAGCAAGTGGGTGGGTGGATGGATGAGTGTGTGGATGGAGGGATGGATGGATGGAGGGATGAATGGCTGACTTTATGAATGGATGAGTGGGTAGGTAGGTGGATGAGCTGGGGGCTGTAGATGGAACGGCCAGATCCCCCAAAGGCAGCATTGAGGACCTTCCCTTCTGCCTCTTTGGCAATGCACCAGCTGTTCATTCATTGTGGGATGTGGGTTGCACAGTGATGGGTGGAATCGGGAGGGAGTGAAGCTGAGTCTGCAATGACCGGGGGTACCCGCCCATAAGATTCTCAGGGGAGGCTCCTGTCTGCGGGCCAGCCTTGGGGTGCCACCTGGTGGGCTCCGTCTAGGTGCCTGGAGGTCTGCAGGAGCGTCCGCCTATCCCCGGGCGTGGTGGAGACAGCGTCCTTTGTGAGTAGACGCTGCACCCCTCCTGCGGCCCTGCCAAGAGGCCATCACCAGCGCCATTCTGCAAGTGAGGAAACCGAGCCCCAGAGGTGATTTTGTGTCCCTAGAGCCGGGACTCCAACCCAGTGGGCCTTGTCTGCACGCCGCACACCCGGCCGCTCGGGGGGTCGCTCCAGCCACGGCTCCCCGCACCCTCTTACCTTCTCTGGGTGGAAGAGGATGTTTCCCAGGCCCTGCAGGCTCAGCACGCGGACCTCAGGGCTGGGGTCCCTGAGGCTTCGGGCCAGCATGGTCAGGGCGGCCTGTTTGGGGAGCACCTCCAGGGGGGCAGGGCTGTAGAGGAACTGGGTGGCCCCCGGGGCAGGCGGGTCAGTCCTGGCATCCTCTCCTAGGGGCCCTCATCTGTGTCTGGGAGCAGGCCTGTAGGACCAGGGCCTGGCAGGCAGTTTGGGGAGGGGGCCTGACCTGCTTCCTCCGGGTATCTTGGTTAATGAGTATTTGAAACCCACCTCCAAGCTGGTTCAATCCTTCAATGTATAGCTGGGGAGACTGAGGCCCAGAGTGGGAAAGGTCCTTGTCTGAGGTCACACAGCGAGGCTGGGAGCAACATACATCAACAGCCTGGCTCGTGGGGCACTTGGGGACAAAGCCCCGTGGAGGGAGGCCCAGACATTCCTCTAGCGGGGTGGGGTCGGGTGGGGAGAAGCACCAGGCTTTGATTGGGGTCTCTTTCTACTCTTTCACTGCCCTTTGGGCTTCACGGTCCCAGAGGTGGGACCTCAAGTCATCAGGGAGGGGGTGGGTGAAAGACAGTCCCCCCAGGCTGCAGGCTGAGGGGGGCCTGGGAGGTGCGGACCCAGCCAGAAGCCCCCGACCGCGGGCCCCAAGGAGCTGGAAGCGGGAAGGAGGGGTGTGAGGGGTTTGTTGGGCAGGTGAGGTCCTGGTGTGGTTCTGGCGGCGGCTGAGGCAGCCGGACGAGGGGGCTCAGGCTGTCTCTGAGGGGCTCCCCTCGCTGCACCCAGGCCCCCGTGAGGATGATGATGGCTGCCTTCCTCCCCCACTCCGCCTGGCTCCGCAGGTTGGGTAGCAGCTGGGCGATCAGCGCCTTCACTTGCTCGCAGCAGTTCTGCACCATGGCCCTGGGCACAGGCGAAGGGCAGGGCAGGGCCTGGGCTTGTGGACACAGCCCCGTGTCCCCCTCCCCACACAACCCAACCCAGGCGCCAGGCGGCCAGAGGTGTTGCTGAGCCTGGGTGGGCACATCTCTCTTCGACCGTTTCCTGCTCCCTTTGCGCCCACTGGCCGCCCACTGGCTGCCAGGCCCGGGCTGAACATGGGATGGACAGGGGAGCAGACTTGGCCCTTGTCCCCTAGGAGGCCTCAGGCCGCGGAAGGGGCCGGGGGAAGACGCCTGCATCCTAGGCTTCCAGGGTGTGCGCGCGAGACGGGGGTGGGGCGCCAGTGCTTTCCATGCCCTGCGTGCACACGCGTGAGTCCGTGGGGCTGTGCTCGCAGGCAGGCCCTGGAGGTACGGCAGTCCACAGCCTAGCCTTCTGGGCAGGGGCGACCCGGGCAGTCCCCTTCCCCTGGCCCAGCCCCGCCCCCACCTGGCGAGGAGGCCCACGCCCTGCGGGTCGGTGTGGTGGTGGCGAAGAGGTCCCAGGCTCCCTGCAGCTCCAGGTGGGCGAAGTCCTGCCGGTGCCCGGTGGTGGACAGCAGGCTCTTCAGTGCACCCAGCGACGTGCTGCGGCAGAGCAGAGGGGTCCCCAGCCAGCCTCGCCCGTGGGGAGGGTGCCCAGCCGCCGCAGGTGGAAAGGTGCCTTGTGGTTCCCGTCTGCACTCAGGGCCCGGCAGCACTGGGGCCTCCCGGGGGCAGCTCGTTCCCAGCCTCCTTCAACAGAGATGTTGGGGCGCAGGATGGGTGCGGGCCCGGTGGCGCAGCAGGAGACTGGAGGGGGCCTCCTGGGAGGGGCGGGTCCAGGAGGAAGCTCGAGACAGTTTTGGCACGTGGTCAGTGTGAGGTGCCCACAGCTGGCTTTCCAGGGCTGGGGCTGAGGGGACAGGGCTGGAGAGAGAGAGCTAGGAGACACCGGGGACAGGTGGTTTCCCCAGTTGCAGGGTGGAGGGGGTCCCAGCGGAGTCTCGATGGACCCTGCCGTTTAAACGTGGAGCTGAGCATGCCGAGGGTCCCGGCAGGGGAGGAGGACAGCGGGGGTGTGTGTGTCACGGGGGCCCGGAGGAGGGTCCATCTGCAGCTCCTGAGGACGCGGGGAAACCAGGTCCACCGGCCGCGTGCTCGCGTGGACTCAAGAAAGAGAGCCGGACCCGGAGCGCGGCGGGACGAGGTGTGGGTCAGGGACCACGCTGCCTGTGCCCCGTCCGGGTCACACAGCCTGGCCAGGGGCCGCAGAAGCGAAGCGTGGCTAGGCCGCGGGCTCCAGACCTGCACAGTGGTGTCGAGCCACGGGCTCTGGGCTGCCCCGGGCCCTGCAGGCTGTGCACGGGTGGAGGGCCCGGGAATAGCTCGGTGGCCCGTCTCCCTGCCTAGCCACCCTGCGCCTGGTGGCGTCACCTGGACGTGTGAGCGCCCCCAGAGTGAGGCTGTCAGCTTGGACCAGGCACAACTCTGATCAGATTCGCAAAACCGAATGTGAAGGGATGAAATGCCACTCCGTGAAAGTCTCCAGTGGGGCCGACTCAAATGTCAGCTGGCTTGTCATCTCGCCCCCAAGCCGTGCCACTAAAAAGAGGCTGCGTTTTCCAGGTCACTGGTCTCAGCCAGAGTGATGCCGGTTTCAGGAGAAGGTGACTCTGGGCACACTGGCATTTTGTCTGCTCTGTGATGACTCTCGGAAGCTTCTGGTCCTGGGGCACGTTGGGCATCGCCTCTCACGGTCGCTGTGTCCCTGCACCACAGCAGGGCTTCTGGAAAGATGGCGTTTGGCTGATTTGGGCGTTCTGGGGACTCCCTTGCTGACTCTTGGGGTGAACAGCATCACTTGTGGGGCCCTAAAGCCTAAGACCACCCCCAGCCCAGGACCCCGGGCAACGCACAGGGACCCTTGTTGCCTGAAATCCATGCAGCTCCTTGACTGACAGAAGACGGAGGCCCTCGGGTCCCAGCCCGGCCATGCAGGACTCCCCACCCTTCCTCCTGGGGTGAAGCCGTGCTCTCCTTCAGCCTCCCCCCAGGGATGCCTGGGGCAGAGCGACTTTGAAGATGAGGGAGGGCTGGAGGGCAGGCTGCAGAGGTGCAGGGAGCCTGCGGGGTTCGCACAGAGCTAGGGCTTCCGGTGCATCAGTGCCACGGGACACGGACCGCTGTTGTCCCCGGGGGGATGAGGGAATGGGCGCGGTCCTTTCCTTTCCTCCTGGTGTCCCCCCATCTGACGTGAGCTGCAGGAGGCGGCTCTGTCTCCTCATCTTTGTACGCAGCCCCAGTGCCGACCGGATACTGCCATGTCCGCGGCACGGGGCCCCCTGTGGCTCCCCACTGCTCTGGGGCTGAGCCGTGGGGTCACCTCCTTCCTGTCCCTTCCTCTTTGGGGTCCCCCTGCCTGGAAGGCCCTCTGCCCTCCTTCCCCCACCCAGTGAGCTCTAACCATCATTCAGGTCTGTGCTCAGAGGCCGGGTCCTCAGGGAACCACATGCAGGGGGCGCCCCCCAAGGTCATCCTTTGCAGAAGCTGTGCCTCTCCTTCAGGGCACTCTCCTGGGTGTGTCATGCATCACCGGGCTGTCACTTGACCCCATCTGCATTTCCATGGGGCTGAGCTCCTGAGTGCAGGGATAGCTCTCTGGTGACTGAGCTTGGTCCGTGACACAGCAAGCACCATCCGTATTCATTAAATAATAATAGCAGGACACACAGTACCCTTAGCAAGTATCGACCAAATGATAAATAATCCGTTAGTCCTTTCTCTCCTCTTTTCGACCAAGAGCTGCGGGGAGCACGGAGTGGAAGGGGGGGCTGAGGCTGAGGCCAGGGGCCAGGGAAGGAGGCAGGTCCGAGCAGGGCCGTGGGGTCTCCAGACTGGGGCAGAACACCAGTCTTCCCGTCCGTCCCTTCCTGCTCAGGAACCCCTGCTCAACCCCTGGGAAGTCACAACCCCCATGGGTCCGAGGAATCAGGAGGTCATTGGGCCTGAGACCATGGCACCCCAACTGGGCAAATCAAACAGAAGACGTTTGGGCTGGGGTCATGATCTAACCCTTAACTGAGGCCCCAAGTGTTGGTCACTTGCACAGGGTCACCCTAGCATAGAGGCTACCCAGTCCCCTGCGGCGCCTGACCCGCACAACACCTGGGGGGGGACCAACTCCATCGCACAGAAGAAGAAACCAAGACCATGAGATGGAGAGACCAGCTCAGAGTGCTCACAGTGGGGTTAGGAGGAGATCTTAGATCTCAGATCCAGGCCCCAAACAGCATATCATTATTAACTGCTTATTTGTTCCTTGTCGACTGCCAAAACCCAGGACTACGAACAGTGTTTTAAATAAAAGAGCTTTAAATTAAACTTAAAGCTTTAAGTTGAAAAGAGGACTAATCAGGAAGTTAGAAACAAAAGGAAGCACCCCCGTGCCACAGTGAGAGATTACTGAACATTAATTTTATGTGAGCTTCCTGGCAGCCAGGGCAAGAAGGAAAATATGTTGGATTATACCTATAAGTGGATGAAGGGAGTGTCTTTGAAATGAAGAGAAATGAGATGTCCCATTAGAGTTAAAGAGATTCAGCCCATAATGGATGAAACAAGAGGAATGAGAAGTCCTTTGTGGGGTAGGGTGGACATTGCCTTGAGGAGGACCTGGCTGAGAACCAACCAAAGCAGGAAATGTCTTTAAAAGAAAGGGGTTTTGTTCATCAGAGACGCAAAGGAAAGGGAGAGTCCCACAGGCAGGGCCATCCACGCTTGCTCAACTTCCCTGGCAGGAAGCCCTGCCAAACCCTCACTTGTTGGTTCCAGGGGCCGGCACAGCTTAGCAGGACATCAGGAACCTCAGAGGCCCAGGACTAGTCTGACACTGCCTTGAGCCTTGCGTGGCTGCCACAGGTGTCCCGTGCTACCCTCATGCTGCCGGGGGCACCCACAAGACAGTGGGCCTCTCGGTAGTGAGTGCCCAGATCCCTCTTCGGCCCCCGTCCCCCTTGATGGTACCACCAAATCCACCTAGTGTCACACTTGGGGCCACAGTGATGCGCCTGGATGGTGCTGCCCTCTGAGGCCCAGGAGCGGCTGCTGACCTCTTCACTGTCCTTGATGGCGGGCGGACATCACTGCTGATTGGCCTGCTGTGCTCTCGGGCCCCTTGGGGTGGTACCAGCATCGCAGTTGTCCTCTGGGCAAGGGGCCCAGGTCCCATCCCAGCTCCGGGGAAGGTGTGGGAGACAGACCTGGTCAGTCAGAGCCCCACATGCCCCTGTGGCCAAGGCAGTTGGTTCAGGGGTGGGCCTGTGAACTAAGCTGGGCCAATTAGAGCCAATGGACATGCCCAGGATGGGAGTCTGTCCTGTGGTTGCTGGGGCCCCGCCCTTCTCTTCCGGGAGGACCTGCCCAGAGAAAAGCCAGGACCTGCGAGGTGGGAGGGGGGGTGCTGAGGCTGCTGGAGCATCTTGACACAGCTGAGCCTGAGCAGAAGGCCCCCTGGTGCTCCCAGTGACCTCACTGGGAGCCATCCTGCTCAGTGGGGGAGCCCTGTGTGAGACAGACATATGTCTCTGCTCCCTGGAGCCCCCATTATATGGGGCACAGATGACAGCTGTAGCTGGGATGGGCTGGGGGAGAACACAGCAGGGAGGGAGGAGGACTGCTATCTTAGAGAAGATGGTTGGGAGCCCACAGGAGGTGAGGCTACGGGGGGAAGAGCATCCCAGGAAGAGGGCGCAGCAGCTGCAAAGGTCCTGAGGCAGGAGTGTGCTGGGTTTGAGAAACGGCAGGAAGATGCTGAGGCTGGAGCAGAGGGTGTGCATGGATGGTGGGGGCTTGTGGCAGGAACTGAGGTCCTGGAGGAGACAGGCACCCAGATGAGGAAGGACCAGTGGGCCACCGGAAGGGTTGGGCCCTTCTCAGAGTGAAAGAGGGAGGAAGCAGGGAGGGTTCTGAGCACAGGCGAGGCCTGACCTGACTTAGGGGTGGAGGGCAGTGGGGGGGTGGTAGGGGGGAGAAGGGGAGGCTGGACCTCATGGGGCGGGGGAGGGAAGCTGATGGACCAGGCAGTTCATCGTAGCTTTCTCCTAACCCTCCTGTTTCTGGGAGGAGAACGTTTTAATAGCTTATTAGGGCAGATTCGTGCATTTTGCATGGTTGATTTGAATAAAAAAGGAACTTGGTGCACATTCGAATTCAGAAGCAATATGAGAGAAGTGACAGTTTTTTTCAGTGAGTGTCTTGGGGAGAGCTGTTAAAACTGACAGCTTGTGTGAAGCTCATCATAATACCAACAAATGGAAAGAGGTCGCCCCGAGGCTTTTAAAGACTCGCTTAATGGATTTCTCAAGATATGCCCCAGTGCAGAGGGAAGGCAAGCCTGCCAGCCCGGGCCACGACCCTCCCACATGGGTCCAGTCCACACTGGTCAGGAGTGGGATGGGGGGAGGCTGACAACTGTCCACCGCATCAGAGCGAAAACGTGCCAGGGTCCCGCGCCCTGTGCAAGGGAACCCGGAGGGCGTCTGCCTGCAGGGGCCGAGTGGTGGCTGGGCAGGCACCCCTGCCGTTCTATGGGCTCTAGTTCAGCAATGCACGGACATTCTGTGTGGCTCAGAGGAAGCCTCTGACCCTCTCTGAGCCTCAGTTTCCTCATCCATCAAAGGGGGAAGACAACGTTCGTCTCGCAGAATCCCTGGAAGGACCACACTTGGGTAAGATGTGGTGTCCCATGTGGGCACCTGGAGTCCCCGTGTGTCAGCTGTCATGGGGTGTCTCTGCTGCCAGGCACCTATGGTCACAAGGAAGCGTGACACACGCCCACCCTCTGCGCTGACTGCTGCGCTGGCCACAGCTGGTGTTTGGAATCATGTCTGTTGGGGGATTCAACTGTGTCCCCAGAAGCTGTCGAAGTCCTAACCCCGGGTACCTGAGAATGTGACCTCATTTGGAAGCTAGGTCTTTACAGGTGGAATCAAGTGAAGACAAGGTCATTAGGGTGGCCTTAATTCATCATGACTGGTGTCCTTATAAGAAGAGGGAGGGACTTCCCCCGTGGCGCAGTGGTTAAGAATCCGCCTGCCGGGGCTTCCCTGGTGGCACAGTGGTTGAGAGTCTGCCTGCCGATGCAGGGGACATGGGTTCGTGCCCCGGTCCGGGAGGATCCCACATGCCGTGGAGCGGCTGGGCCCGTGAGCCGTGGCCGCTGGGCCTGCGCGTCCGGAGCCTGTGCTCCGCAACGGCAGAGGCCACAGCGGTGAGAGGCCCGCGTACCGCAAAAAAAAAAAAAAAAAAAAAAAAAAAAAAAAGAATTCGCCTGCCAATGCAGGGGACACGGGTTCGAGCCCTGGTCTGGGAAGATCCCACATGCCACGGAGCAACTAAGCCTGTGCGCCACAACTACTGAGCCTGCGCTCTAGCGCCGGCGAGCCACAACTACTGAGCCCGCGAGCCACAATTACTGAAGCCCATGTGCCTAGAGCCCGTGCTCCGCAACAAGGGAAGCCACTGCAATGAGAAGCCCGTGCACCACAACCAAGAGTAGCCCCCGCTTGCCGCAACTAGGGAAAGCCCGCGCACAGCAACAAAGACACAACACAGCCAAAAAAAAAAACAAAGAGCACTTGTTGTATACAACACACTGCTCACTCTTAAAAAAAAAAAAAAAGAAGAGGGAAATTTAGACACAGAAACACACAGTGAAGATGGAGGCAGAAATGAGAGTGCTGCATCTACAAGCCAAGGAACACCAAGGAGGCAGGAAGGACCCTCCCCCGCAGGTTTCAGAGGAGCACGGCCCTGCCAACCCTGGATTTCAGACCCCCGGGCTCCGGCACTGCGCAAGAATAAAGGCCTGCTGCTCTAAGCTGCCCGGTGTGGAACTCTTGTCACTCAGCCCTGGGAAGCCAGTACACCGTCTCTGCCCAGGGGTCTGGGCCTTACCTCTGGGTGCTGGGCACGGCTGCCTCCTGGGCCTCCTGGCCGGGCTGGGGCTCCTTGGGCAGGTTCAGCTCCAAAATGTAGTGCATCTGGGTGAGGAGGGCCGGGAGAGTTTGGGGTAGGCCTCCTGCACGGCCCTCTTGAACTCTCGGGCGAACTGCAGCTCGTGCAGCGTGTTCATGGCCTGTCGGGGCAGCAGGGGACACTCAAGGGGTCTGGGGTCCAGGCCTGCAGATCAACCTTCCGACAAAACCCACGTCCAACCTCGCCTCCCTGTGCCTGCCCACAGCCTCCAGGACCACAGCCAAGTCCTGGCCCGAGACGCCCCTCCCTCAGGGCCCGGCTCGCTCTCTGGACCCTCCATGCCTCCCCTCTCCCGCTGCCCTCCCTGCAGGCCTGGGTCCTCCATCCCACAAGCCCCGTCCACTCTGCCCTCTGCGCTGCCACTGCCTCGTGTCGGGCCCCTCAGCCCCGTGGGCTTTGCTTCTCACAGTATCCCCAGCACAGAGGCTGGCACACAACAGGTGCCCATGAATGAATGTTGAGGTGACACGTGGCCCAGAAGGCAGAGCTACCAGACAGCAGCCCCGGGGTCTCCCGTGCCCAGAGGGGCATTTGGTCCAGAATGTTCTCAGGGTCAGGGGCCAGCACTGCGGAGCCACGACAAGGGGAAGGCAGGGGCTTGGGGCGCGGCGGGACCCAGGAAAGGCCACCCTGCTGACCCCACGCTGAGTGTGGTCTCCTACAGGGAGGGCCCGGGGGCTGGGGGCGTCAAGGAGCAGGGCTGACGGTCGGCCAGGCCCGGAGACAGGGTGGGGCTTCCTGCCGCCACCGGGTTCCGCTGTCACACCCCTCTGCTGGGGGCGGCCGCTTGTCCAGGGCGCTCTGAGTGGCGGGGGACGGCTGCATGCTCACTGCTCAGGGGGCTTTTGGGGTGGAGGTGGGTTCTTAGCCTGGAATAAAGGGACTGGGGCACAGCTGCCGCCCCTTCAGAGTGCAGCCCAGGGGCAGGTGTGGCGAGTTAGCAAGTGAGCTCCCTGTTCCTGGGGCTGTGCAAGCAGGTCCTGGGCTTGTGCAGAAAGCTGCGGGGTGGGCGGTAGCGGGGGTTCCTACAGGAGGGTGGGAGCTACCAGAGGCAGCCTCTAAGATTCCTCCAGAATGGACAACCTCCAGAACCCAAGTATGGGGGCAGGGGTTCACGGATCTCTCCACGCCCTTTCTCGTGCCTGAACCTGGTGGGCGTGGTCCAGAGCCCTCGACCAGGAAGTGGGGAGCCGGGCCTGGACCCAGGGCCTGTGTGGTCAGTCCCCGGCTGGGCAACCTCGGAGGACCCCTCTGCCAGGCCAGGCTGGGCAGGGTGGGTTGCTTCTGAAGCCTGGATATGGGGCTCCCCGTCCGCCGGGACCGGGCACACGGTGGGTGCCCCACGCCCATGTCTGGCTGAACGCACACAAGAAGGCAGCTGGGGACAGCGTCTGAGGGTGTTGGCAGAGACTCACGGCCATGGAGCGCAGGTAGGCCTTCTCCGTGGGCCGGGGGCTGCCGTCACTGGTCCTGGTGGGTAGGGGCCGCTCCAGCACCCAGGCTAGCAGCTTGGCCAGCACCAGGCAGCTCACGGCCGCTTGGCCCCCAGGGCCCTCCACAGCCGGAAGGCATGGCTGTGGGCAAAGGGTGGCCGTGAGGGCAGCGCTGAAACTCTGGCCTGGCCAGGCTGGGTCACAGCAGCAGGCCGCCATGCCCAGGGCCTCAGGGGTCTGGAGTGGAGGCCAGGGGAGGAGGCCAGGCTGGGTCCTGAGCTGAACCCTGGCAGGACAGGTGGGTGAGGGGTGGATAAGAGCATATTGAGGTGGGGGAGGGGCACGAGGGGCGGGGCCTGGACAGCAGTGTGGCCCGGGGGGATGCGGCAGCGGTTGGGCCAGCGGCCCCGGTCTGTGTTTCTGGGTGTCCCCTCTATCAGGCCCCTCTTACCCCAGCTGCAGACTCTGTCTGTCACCCTCCATGGCTCCCAAGTACTGTCAGGGCAAGTCCAGCTGGTGCCCAAAGCCATCGCCCTCTGACCCCTGCCCTCTGACCTCCAGGGCCCCGCCTGCCTTCCCTCCTCTCCTGCCTCTGGCCTCCTCACCTGGCCTATTCCCGCTCAGCCTTTAGGGCTCGCCCTACAGTCACTTCCTCCTGGAAGCCTGCCGTGGCTGCTTCCTCCTAAGACTGGGTTTGCTGGGGTCCAGCTCCCCTGGCACCAACCTGGGTCAACTTAGGGGCCATCACTGGTGTGTGCAGAGCTTTTCAGTGTCCTTGTGCCCATTTTGCACATGAGGAAACTGAGGACTGGAGACAGGATGTGCTCTGATCAGGGCCCTGCCTTGTAACGGGGAGATGGTGCTGGAGGTCAGGCCTGCCTAGTCCCGTGGCCTTTCTGCCTGGTTCGGGGGGGGAGCATGGCCCTGCAAGGCTGGGCGAGGCAGGGGGCACCGGCGCTCTCCAGTGTCAGGGGCCGTGATGGCCCTCTTGTTTTCTGTGCTAGGTGTCTTTGGGCCTGAGTGCTGGATGGAAGGGGCTGGAGGGGCAGGTGGGACCCTGGAATGATGGGGTGTGGGTGGGGAGGGCATAGTTGGGGGGTTTGATGAGCTGCAACCCCCAGCTTTCAGAGATATCCCAGGAGGGCTGCCCTTGAGCGCTGGGGAGGCCACCCCAGTCCCATCTGGCCCTGGCTGAGTGGGCTCAGAGGACTCTGGGAGATTCCAGAGTGAGGTCACCACCCACCTAGAAGGAGTGGCGCCTTTGCAGTGAGAAGGGCCTGGACTCCAATCCGTGCTCTGCCCCGTGCTGGCTGGGTGACCTTGGCCAAGTCACTTCACCTCTCAAGGGCAAAGCTGCCTCAAGGGGCTTAGGTGAGATGGCTCCCCAGGGGCGAGGGTGCACAGAGGGCCGAGGCTTCTATTCTACTCCCTGTGGGTGTCGGCACCTCTGTGCTGGGCACCGTCACGGTCAGGCAACGTCCCAGGGTACTGAGCAGAGACAGAACCAGTAAGAATCCTGGGCGTGACCCCCCTAGGGTTTGACTTCGGCAGTAAACAACGGTGCGTCAGACCCTACCCCATGTGCGTAAAGCAGGGCGGGAGGGGGCATGGCAGGAGGACACACCTGGGTGTCCTCCATTGTAAGCAGGGCAGTCGGGAGGCCTCCACTAAGAAGGGGGTGCCTGCGGAGACCTGAGAGCATTGGGAGAGGCTGCAGCTCTGAGACGGTGGCCTGCGTGGTGTGTTCAGGGCCCGTGTGGGCGGCGTGGCCTGAGCAGTGGAGGGCAGGAGGACGGTGAGGTCGTGGGGCAACGTCACGACTTGTTGGGTGCCGTAAAGGTTCTGGCTTTGACTTTGAATGACGTGGGGGCCACTGGAATGTTTGGAGTGGAGAAGAGACATGATCCGACCTAGTTTTAAAGGACCACTCTGGCTGCTGGGACGGAGGGGCTGGAAACGGGCCAGGACGCGCAGAGAGAGCTCGTTATGTCCTAACTAGGGTGGTGGTGTCGGCGGCTGGGGGAGATGGAGGCAGGTGGACCGCAGGGCTTCCCAGAGGATGGGCTGTGGGGTGGAGAAGAGAGCCAAGGCGACACCGAGAGCTTTGGCCTGAAGCTGGAGGATGAATCGCCACGTCTGACACAGGAGCTGGCAAGGCGAACAGGTGCAGGGCAGGGTCAGGGGGTGGCCTGGACGTGGCAAGTGGACGCCCATTAGACATCCCCGTGCATCCGGCCAGGGAGGCGCCTGGGCTTAGGTGATACTTAAACCAGGGGGACGGAAGTGGCCGCCAGGGCAGGGAGTGTAAGTGAAGATGGGGCCTGAGGCTCAGCCCTGTGGCCCCTGCGTTAAGAAGCCAGGGGTACAGGAGGAAGCAGCCAGGAGGCTGCACAGGAGTGGCTGGGCTGGGGGGGGAGGAGCCAGGCGAGGGTGGGCTCCGGGAGCCAAGTCAGGAAAGTGTTCCCAGCCCGGAAATAAGCCCACGCAGACGTGGTCAATTGATTTACAACAAAGGATCCAAGAACATGCAATGGGGAAAGGACAGTCTCTTCAACAAATGGCGCTGGGAAAACTGGGCAGCCACGTACGAAAGAATGCAACTGGACCTCTATCTTACAGCACACACAAAAATTAACTCGAAACGGATTGAAGACTTGAATATAAGACCTGAAACCATAAAACTCCTAGAAGAAAACCTATAGGTGGTAAGCTCCATGACGTCAGTCTTGGCAATCATTTTTTGGATCTGACACCAAAAGCAAAGGCAGCAAAAGCAAAAATCAACAAGCGGGACAACATCAAACTAAAAAGCTTCTGCACAGCAAAGGAAACCATCTACAAAATGAAAAGGCGACCTAGTGAGTAAGAGAGAATATTTGCAAATCATATTTATGAAAAGGGGTTAATATTCAAAATACTTGAAACACACACACAACTCAATAGCAGAAACAAACAAACAAAAACTCCCCACACAATCCGATTAAAAAATGGGCAGAGGACCTGAATAGACATTTTTCTTTTTTTTTTTTTTTTTGCTGTACGCGGGCCTCTCACTGTTGTGGTCTCTCCCGTTGCGGAGCAGACGCGCAGGCTCAGCGGCCATGGCTCACGGGCCCAGCCGCTCCGCGGCCTGTGGGATCTTCCCGGACCGAGGCACGAACCCTCGTCCTCTGCATCGGCAGGCGGACTCTCAACCACTGCGCCACCAGGGAAGCCCTGAATAGACATTTTTTTAAGGAAGACATACAGATGGCCAACAGGTATGTGAAATGGTGCTCAGCATCGCTCACCATCAGGAAAATGCAAATCAAAACCACAATGAGGTATCATCTCACACCTGTTATCAAAACGACAAGAACTAACAAGTGTTGAGAAGGACGTGGAGAAAAAGGAGCCCTTGTACACTGTTGGCGGGAATGTAAATTGGTGCAGCCATTATGGAAAACAGTATGAAGATTCATCCAAATACTAAAAAGTGAACCACCATGTGATCCAGCAATCCCTCTTCTGGGAATTTATCTGAAAAATGCGAAAACACTAACTTGAAAAGGTATATGCACCCCCATGTTCATAACAGCATTATTTACAGTTGCCAAGATATGGAAACAACCTAATTGCCCATCAGCACATGAACGGATAAAGAAGATGTGGCATATGTATATATACATATATATAAAATGAAATATTTTTCAGCCATAAGAAAGAAGGAAATGTTGCCATCTGAGACAACATTGACGGACCTTGAGGGCATTAGGTTTAGTGGAATAGGTCAGACAGAGGAAGATAAATACCACATGATCTTGCTTACATGTGGAATCCAAAATGAAAACAAAACCCAAACCAAACAAACAAAAACTCAGCTCATATCTACAGAGAACATGCTGGTGGTGGCTAGAGGTGAGGGGTCAGAGGTAAGCAAAATGGTGAAGAGGGTCAAAAGGTACAGACTTCCAGGTATAAAAGAAGTAAGTCCTGGGGATGTAATGTGCGCACGGCGACCATAGCTGTTAACGCTGTATTGTATATTTGCAACTTGCTAAGAGAATAGCTTGCCACAAGGACAAAAAATCTGTAACTATGAATGATGATGATTGTTAGCTAGATTTACTGTGGTGATCATTTCACCCCACCGCCCCTCCCAAAAAAAAGAAATAAGAAAGAGAAAGAGTTCCTAGGAGAGTGGTTGCCATGAAGACACAGAGGAACCTGAAAGCATGTCAGAAAGTGACAGAAGCCAACCTGAAAAGGCTACATACGGTATGATTCCAGCTCTATGACATTCTGGAAAAGGGAAAACCATGTAGACACTCAAAAGATCAGTGGTTGCCAGGGGTTTAGTGGGAGGGAGGGATGAATAGCCGGAGCACAGGGGGTTTGGGGGCAGTGCAACTCTTCTGTGTGAGGCTATAACAGTGAATGCTTGTCGCTCACTGTACATGTGTCCAAATCCATAGAACGTACACCCCCAAGAGTGAACTGTAATGTAAACTATAGACTATAGTTAATAATAATATATCAATATTGGCTCATCAATTGTAAGAAACATACCACACTAAGGCAAGACGTTACCAAGAAAGGAGGCTGGCAGGGGAGGGAAGTAGATGGAACTTTGCACTGTCTGCTTAATTTTTCTGCAAACCTAAAACAGCTCCAAAAAAAGAAAAGTCTATTTAAAAAAATGGAAAGAGACATACAATGCAATACTAAAGAAAGGAAAACTGGTGTTACTAGATTTAGATTAGAATAGACAATCAAGATCTAAAAATCTACATTAATATCAGGCTGGTGAAAAAAGGTCTCCAAAGACTATATGCAGCATGCTACTCTTTATATAAAATTATTGAAACTATAAATAAAATGTTTTTAAGAATATGTTTAGATGCAATCACACTATATAAAAAGAACGCAAAAGAATGAAGACCCTTGGGTGGATGAGCCAGGGGGATGGAAGCAGTGACGGTGGGCAGCCCTGTCCTTAGATGTAGTTCATAACTAGGGCCCTGGCTTTTGTACGGGTGATAGCTTCACAAGTGTGCATTCGATTACTGAGATGAACCCTTGCTCTAAGTAAAGAACTAAATTAAAGCAGGCCATGCATAGAGCCGTGATGGATGAGTGTGACAAACCAAGGATTACTCCTAGTCCAGCTTTGAGGGCCAGTGCAGTAAAAGCAGTGGCCCAAGGGTAAAAGAGGAAAAAGAGAAAACGAGGAAGCTGGGCAATGATTCTAAAAGTTATGTAGAAATGCAAAGGGCCAAGAATGGCCACGACAGTCTTGTGGCAGGAGGAGGGGGAGGCCTTTCTGGATCAGGGGAGGTGAATTAATATGAAGTTGTAGGAATGAGAACCTTGGGTGTTGGCCTAGGCACAGACAAACAGCAGTGCCGAGCAGGGAGAGCCCAAAGGCAGGTCCCTAGCACACAGCTCTTCTTTTTTTAAAAAATTATTTATTATTTTATGTTTATTTTTGGTTGCATTGGGTCTTCGTTGCTGCACATGGGCTTTCTCTAGTTGTGGCTCGTGGGCTCAGTAGTTGTGGCACACGGGTTTAGTTGCTCCGCGGCATGTGGGAACTGGTGAGTCATAACTGTATAAGACAATGTCGATTTTCCAAGGATGTTTCACCATCCCACCAGCAGTGTGAGTTTCCCCACCAGCATTTGGTAGAGGCTTTCTCTTTCCTTTGAGCTCTGTCCTGGGTGGATGGTGGCAGCTCCCGGGTTTTAATTGACATTTCCCTGAGGATTCAAGATGTTGACTGTTGTTTCTTTGGCTTTTGGTCATTCATATGCCTTCCTTTGTGAATACCTATTTAAATCTTTTGTTCACTTTTGCAATTGGTCTGTTTGTCTTTTTCTCCCTGATTTTGTAAGAGTTCTTCATTTATTCTGAATACAGTCCCTTGTCAGATATATGTCTTGTGAATATTTTCTCCATGTCTGTGGTTTCCCTTTTTTCACTTTCCTCATAGTATTGTTTGATGAGCAGAAGCTTTAATTTAGATGAAATTCAATTCATCTATTTTTTTTTCTTTTTATGATAAGTGCTTTCTGGGTCCTAAGAAATATTTACCTACCCCAAGGTTGGCGAGATTGTCTCCTGTGTTTTCTTCTAGAAGTGTTTTCGTTTTTTTATATTTAGGCCTTGGGTCCATCTCAAATTAATATTCGTGAGTGGTTAGAGACAGTCATTAAAGTTCTTTTTTCCCCCTAGATACGCAATTGTTGTAGAACCATTTGTTCAAAAGACTCCCCATTGAATTGCTTTGGTACCATTGTAAAAAAAATTAATCGACCATATAAGTGTGGTTTTATATTGGAGTTTCTATTCTGTTCCATCGATTTATTTGTTTAATCTCTGTCATTTCTCACTGTCTTGTGGACTATAGCTATATAGGAAATCTTGAAATCAGGTAGTGTAATTCTTCTAACTTTGTTCTTTTTCAAGATTGTTTTGGCTATTCTAGGTCCTTTGAAATTTCCATATAAAATTTTAACTTATAGATTATGTTTAATTCTATAATAAAGTTAGTTGAGATTTTGATTGGCATTGCATTGAATCTATAAATCAATTTTGGGAGAATTGACATCTTAACATTATTGACTTCTGTTATCCATGATCATATAGCTCCATTTATTTAGGTTTTCTTTAATTTCTTTTTGCAATGTTTGTAAAGATCTTGAACATATTTTGTTAAATTTATCTGAGTCTTTTATGTTTTTCACGTGGCTGTGTCATTGTGTATTTTTTTTGTCATTGTGTTTTTAAACCTTACTTTCCAATTATTTGTTGTTAGTATATAGAAATTCAATTGACATTTGCATATTGATTTTGTATCCTGAGATCTAGCTAAATCCAATTATTAGTAATTAATAGTTCTAGCATTAAAAAAAAACTTTGTGAGATTTTCTGTGTATGCAATTATGTTGTCTGCAAAGAAAGATGGTTTTACATTTTCCATCGCAATCTGTGTCTGTGTTCCTGTTCCTCTTATCTTACGGCGCTGGTTAGGACTTCAGTGAAACGTTGACCAGAAGTGGAGAGAGTGGACATCTTTGCCTTATTCTGATCTTAGCAGGAAGGTGTTCATTTATTTGTCACTAGGTATGTTAGTTGTAGGGTTTTCATAGATGTCAGTTTCCTCCTATTCCTACTTTGTTGAGAGCCTTTCTCTTTGTGGTATTGTGATTTATAGTAAAAATATATATTTGGTCTTCATCTCTATTTTCCTCTGGCACAGAACTTCTAAAACCCTTTCCTAAGTGATTAGAGCAGTAAAGGTGTCTTTTGTTGTTCATAACAAGCCCGGTTCCACTTTTGGAAAGCCCTTAGATAACCACAGGATGGGGGCAAGTTGCTAGGGGAACCAATCATGGTTAGAGGGTTGGAACTTTTATTCATTCCTCAACTTTCAGAGAGGGGAGAGGGGCTAGAGATTGACTTTAATCACCAGTGGCCAGTGATTTCATTAATCGTGCCTATTAACGAAGCCGCCGTTAAAAGCCCCAAAGGACTGGGATCCGAGAAATTCCAGGTTGCTGAACATGTGTGGACTTTTTGTATATTGCTGGATTTATTTTGCTAATATTTTGTTTAAGACTGTTGAGTCCATCTTCATGAAGGATATTGGTATGTAGTTTTGTTGTAATGTCTTTGTCTGGCTTTGGTGTCAGAGTTGTGCTGGCCTTATGAAAACGTTTTGGAAGTGTTTCTTCTTCCTCTATTTTCTGAGAGAATTTGGATAGAATTGGTATTACTTCTGCCTTAACTTGTGATAGAAAATTAACCAGCAAAGTATCTGGGCCTGGAGTTTTCTTTGTGGGAAGGTTTATAAAATATGATTCCAATTTCTTTGATACAGGACTTCTCAGACTTTCTGTTTCTTCTTGCGTCAGTTTGGTAGTCTGTGTTTTCTAAGGAATTAGTCTATTCAATCTAAATTGCCTAATTTATTGGAATCATATTTTATTACCATTCCATGTTTAAAGGATGTGCAGTGATATTCTTTCTTTTCTGATACTGAATACTTTTTATTTTCTTGATCAGCCTATCAAGGAGCTTATCATTTTATCAATCTTTTTGAATAACCTACTTTTGGTTTTATTCACTCTCTACTGCTTGTCCATTTAAAAAATTTCTTTGATTTTTACTCTACTTTTTATTGTTTTCTTCCCTCTACTTACTTTGGGCTTAATTTGCACTTTTGGGGATAGTTTCTTAAAATGGAGGTTTAGAAAATAGATTTTATACACTTTTTTCTTTTCTAATATAGGCATTAAAAATATAAATTTCTTCTAAGCATTGTTTTTTGTTGTACCCCACAGATTTTCAAATTTTCGTATTGTGTTTTACTTATCATTCAGTTCAAAGTATTTTCTAATTTCCTTTGTGATTTCTTCTTTGACCTATGGATTATTTAAAAGAGTGTTGTCTAACTTCCAAATATTTGGAATTTTTCCAGATGTATTTTTGCTATTGTTCTCTAATTGATGTTCTGGGCAGAGAATGTACTCTGTTTGATTTCAGTCCTTTTAAATTTATTGAAACTTGATATATGGCCCAGCAAATGCTCTATCTTGGTGAATGTTCTATTTACATTTGAAAGGAATGTCAATTAGATCAATTTGGTTAATTACGTTGTTCAAGTCTTCTATGTCCTTGTGATTTTCTGTCTTATTTTTCTATTAATTACTTGTATTGCTGCTGCTGCTGGTGTTATTTCCACTAAATGCCATTTAATTACTACTATTCTGCTGCTACTATATGATAATAATAACTAATGTAGGGAGTGAGGGCTTCCTGTCTGTCAGGCACAGTGCCAAACACTACACGGATTCTCTCTTGTCATCTCACAATGGACATTTGAGGTTGGTACTTTTACCCCCATTTCACAGACGAGGAAACTAAGGTACGGAGAGGCAAAGTAGGTCACCCGACACGCAGCTGTGATTGGTTGAATCTGGACTTAAACCCAGGTCTGCCAGGGCCCCATGTCCCTTTTCCTGGCCACACAAACCCTTCACGTGGTGTGTGGTCAGAGATGGACCAGCATGACACCCATCCTTGGCTGTGGCAACTTCAGTCCACACCGGCCTCTTCCTTCCTCCCTTGGTCTCAGATCTGGCCTCTGCATCCTCTCTGGGCCCCTCAGTCACAGATCCAGCCCCCAGGGTGGGTGGGAAGGACACTTACCCTGTGCCAGGTGCCTAGAGACCAAGGTTCAAATCCCAACTCCACAGGGACCAGTCCCATGACTGTGGTCAAGTCCCCTCCCTCCCCCTCCCTCCCTGATCTCCCTCCTCCTCCCAGGGCTGAGCGGGTGCCCACCCACATTGGTTTGCTGCCTGCTCCCCAGGTGTCTCCCATCCCCCATCGTCCCAGCAGAAGGCCCTGTGGCAGAGCTCCCTCCCTACCTGGGCCAGCTGCTCTTCCCAGCAAGCTTTCTCTCCCTCCTTGAAGAGCTCCTCTGTGGGAGGGAGGGCGGGTCACTGGAGGCCAGACCCGATGTCCACGGCCAGAGCCGGGTCTTGGGCTCCATCTCCCCCGTCCCTTGGACACGACTGATGTCCTGCCTCGGCCCATTCTGGCTCCATCGGGGAGGTGAGCTCGGAGGATGGTGAGCCGGACTTGGGCTCAGGGTCCGGAAAGCTGGGCTGGAGCTGTGGCCCTGCCACCTTTGCTGTGTGACCTCAGGTAGCTCATGTTCCCTCTCTGGACCTCAGGCTCACCAATGGTAAATGGAGGGTTCCCTCTGGGCATGGTTGCTTGGGATGTACTTGGGTCCCCTCAAGGGTGGGAAAACAAGGCTGAGAGAGGGGCACATTGGGAGGCTGCAAAGCTTTTATGGAACTTTGGAAACCCAACCTCAGAGGGAGCGGCTGCTTCAGGGATGGCCCTGGGGGTTTCAGAGGTCACCCAAGGCAAAGAGGGACCTCCACCCAGCCTGCCAGTCCCAGGCACGGGGTTCAGAGCTGAGCCAAGAGTCCACACTCCCAAGCATGGCCTCTGAGGCCTCCCCGCCAGGCTTCCTTGTAGAGAGCAGGGCCTACCATCCCCCTTTCCTCCCCCTGACCTCAACCCCTCCCCGAGGCTGCTGACCAGCTCCTCCCTGAGGCCCATTCCCTCCTCAAACTCCTACTCATCCCTCAAGGCATGGCTCAGACTTGGCTGCCTGCTCCAGGAAGTCCTCCCTTATGGCCACCAGGGCCGCCCGGTACCTCCCCCGCTGGGCAGAAATGAGCTTAGCTCATGCTTGTGAATGGATGAATGAGTGAGGGATGAGAGTTGGTGTGTGCCTGCCTGGTGAGGCTGCGAGCTCCTGAGGGCAGAGCCGGGCACATGACAGGTGCTCAGTGTTTGCTGTCTTGCGTTAGCTGAGCCTCATCCTGGCAAGACCCTTCCCTGTAAGTCCTCTCTGGGGGTTCTCAGAGACCCCCGCTATCCAGGCGGTCCTTCCAGTGGCTCAGAGGCAGTGGCTGCTGAGGAGACACAGAGACCTGGACCCCACAGGCCCAGGACGTGCGGCTGGGTGACCCAGGCCCGTCGCACAGCCTCTGTGAGCTTGGCCTCCCCGTCTGCCGGTGATCCGAGGAGAGAACCACGTGGCAGGGCAGGCCTGCCTCCTGGGCCTCCTCGCTCCATCCCGATTCTGTGCAGGCCTGTTGTCGAAATGCTGGCAGAGGGAGCACGGGCTAGTGGGGATGGGGCAGCTCGGCTAGCCGCTGGTGGCCTACGCTGGGAGTCCCGAAGTGGCCCGGGCTGGCCGAGGGGAGGTGGGCTGTGGGAGTGCTCGGGCCATAGCCCAGGGCCCTCTGGCACGGGGATGCTTCACTGGTGCACAGCCTGCACGTGTCCCACGGATCAGCAGCCCTGCACGCCCCTTCCTGCTCCCTCCTCATGACCTTCCCCTCCCCCTGCTGGCCTGGGGACAGAGGGTGGCGAAGCCCAGGCCCTGAGCACGGGACATACCATTAGAGGCCAGGACGCCCATCACGTAGAGGAGGCTGCGGTGCGGGAAGACGCCCGACAGGACCTCGGTCTCCGGGTGCTGGGCCACCAGCCGCCACCAGTGCCTGCAGATGGCCACCAGCACGTTGCTGGCCACGTCCCGGAAGCCCTCCTCCAGCTCCCGGGTGTGGGCAGAAAGGAAGAGTGGTCTGGTTTGGTGGGCAGGATGGCTACCGTCAACCCGGTTTTTTGACAGGAAACTGAGACTGAGGAAGCCCAACATACGCAGCTGGCAGGTGAAGATCAGGACCAATCTCAGGGCTCAGAACTACACGTGTCTGTCAACATCCCTGGTCCTCTTACTGGTCCAGGGACCCATCGTCATTCTTCTTGCTTCTGAGCCTTTGCTCGTGCTGTACCTCCTGCCTGGCTTACAGTTCCCACTTGCCCTGTCTATGCAAACCCTAGCCCTGCATTTGGTGGCATGTGAAAGTGAGGGGGTCTCTGGTCTCTCTCCACGTGATGCTGGTCCCTGGGATGCTGTTTGATCATCCTATGAAATTGTTACATCATTTATAAATTTTTAAAAATTTATTTATTTATTTTTGTCTGCGTTGGGTCTTTGTTGCTGCACGCGGGCTTTCTCTAGTTGAGGTGAGTGGGGGCTACTCTTCGTTGTGGTGCGCGGGCTTCTCATTGCGGTGGCTTCTCTTGTTGTGGAGCACACGCTCTAGGGTACGCAGGCTTCAGTAGTTGTGGCACATGGGCTCAGTAGTTGTGGCTCACGGGCTCAAGAGCGCAGGCTCAGTAGTTGTGGTGCACGGGCTTAGTTGGCTCCGCGGCATGTGGGATCTTCCCGGACCAGGGCTTGAACCCGTGTCTCCTGCACTGGCAGGTGGATTCTTAACCACAGCGCCACAAGGGAAGCCCCTCCATTCATTCTTTTATTCACTCATTCATTAAAAAGCCAGACAGAGCTCTCCCCCAATCATCTACCCAACCATCCGTCCCCTGTGACTTTAGGCAAATCATTTCCCTTCCCTAAGCCTCTGTTTCCTCATCTCTGGGGAACATAATAATCTTATAGAGAGACTGTTTAGAGGATGGTGCACATGTACTTGTCCGCTTTCCTCCCTTCCCCCTTGGCTCATTGGACACATGAGATTGACTTGCCCCAAATCATGGCGCTGCTGTCTGGAGGAACCAAGGTTTGATCCCCCTTTGGGATCCAGCCCTTCCCTCTGCTCCCCACGACTGCCCTGAATGGCCCGAGCAGCTCCCACCTCCAGGTTGTCTACAAAGTAGTCACGATGGTTTCCAGCACGAGGTTGGGGTCCCTGTGAGGCACGTTCTTGATTTTCTTTTTTTTTTCCTTTTTTTTTTTTTTTTGCAGTATGCGGGCCCCTCACTGCTGTGGCCTCTCCCGTTGCGGAGCACAGGCTCCGGACACACAAGCTCAGCGGCCATGGCTCACGGGCCCAGCCGCTCCGCGGCCTGTGGGTTCCTCCTGGACTGGGGCACGAACCCGTGTCCCCTGCATCGGCAGGCGGACTCTCAACCACTGCGCCACTAGGGAAGCCCCGTTCTTGATTTTCTTGATGATGTACTTCAGGTGGAGGGGGTCTGAACTATTCAGGTCCCGGAGCACCTTGAAGCAGATGGCCAAAGCAGATGGCAAGAAAGTGTGAGGATTGGTGTGCTGTGGGAATGTCACATTGTGCTAACAGGGCTGGGTGGGCAGGGAAGGGGTAGGGCTGGGAATGGGAAACAGTGATCGGAAAGGGAGGACTGGGAACTGAACACATTGGGAAATCCTGAGCCTCCAGACTGTTCTGTCAGTCCTTCCGGGGTTCAAGGTAGGATGGGAAGCAAGAAAGCAAGCAGGGAATGCATCCTTGTTCACCCATGCATATTTCCATCCGTTCACTGATTCATCCTCCTTTTCATGCATCCATTGACCCATTCATCTATCACCCACCTCTCCATCCGCCTGCTTGCACATCCTTAAGCTCATCCATCAATCCATCCATTAATAAACGTATCCATGTACCCATCCACTCATAAATTCATCTATTCACCCATCTACCCGCTCTTCATCCATTTAAAAATCCATCTACCCACCCATCCATTCATCCATCCATCCACCCATCTATTCATAAGTTAATCATCCATCCCTCCGTCCCTCCATCTATTCATTCCTTCAGCCTTTCATCCTCCATCCAGTCACCCAACATTCAATGATATTCATTCACTGTGTGGTCATAGGGCTGTGTGTGTGGCTGAAAGGGGAGTCAAGGCCCAGCTCTGTTCTGAAGGAGCCTCCAGCCCAAGGGAGCCCTACCCAGTATTGGTGGACTTTAGTTCTCTGGGGGAGTTGTATAAAAGGCCCTGGGCACACAGAGAGGGGAGGGGTGATAAATCCTGACTAAGGTGGAGAGTTGGGACTGTCTTCTCAGAGGAGGTGGCACTTTAACTTGGCCTAGAAGGATGAGGGCAAGCCATCGTTTGAATGAGGGGAAAAGCATTCCAGTGAGAGGGCCAGAGGTAAGCTGAGGTTCTAAGGTGTGAAAGGTGTTGGAATGGAGGGTGACGGGTGAGAGAAGGCATTTTGGATGGTGCCTCAGGAGACATGAAGAGGCCAAGGAGGATGGGCAGGAGTCTCTGCTGAAAGCTGCACTATGTCCACACTTCTTGACACCCCAAGGTCCCCCCAGAGAGTGGACTTCCTCTGGCCCTCGTCCCTAGGACTTCTTTGGGTGGAGGGACTGAGGGGGTCTGCTGGAACCTGACTGCCCTGCCTGAGTCCTGGGGCCAGTGGTCACCTGCGCTGTAGGCTTTCTCCATGAATGTCTTGTGCTCCTTGGGCACCAGGGCGGCCTGGCTGCTCTGTGACTTGCAGAGCAGGATGGTGGTGGGGTGCATCCGTCTGTCCCTGTGGGCAGAATCCCGAGGCACGTTTATATAAGACTGGTTCTTCGTGGATTCAGAGATGTGGGAGGAGATTCTGAAATGGAAAAGGGGTTCCTGGGTGTATGCATCTGGGTGCCCTTGTGTGTGTTCATGGATGCAGGTGCAGTAGACTCTGAGAGCCACCTTGGTCTGGATCAGGCTTGGCAACATTTTTCCATGCACCCACCCTTCTGTTTAATAGACTGAATGAATCCTGGGAGGAGGGCAGGGGTCTGGAGGCCCAAGGGACACGGTTGAGTGGGCAGCATCACCTGTGGGCCTGGTGGGGCCTTGTTTCCCAGCAAGTGTTGGTGGGACAGACATGGCTGGCAGGAATTAGAGGGCTCAGGGCATGGCAACCCCTCTTAATATTAAGAGGGCCAAGCCCTCTTAATATTGAACTATGAAATGTGTGTCAGATAAAGTCACTCAAAATCCTCCCATGGTTTCCCACTGCACTCAGAGAAAAACTCAAAGTCCTAAAAATGATGAAGATGACACTGGTGCTTCCATCCAAATGGAGTCACAAGGACAAGATTCACCCTCCTGCCTTACACAACTGGAAAACTGGAAAAAATATACAAAACCAGGAATAACAGATATGAGGCAGAAAGCAGGGCAGGACAATGATTCCTGATGGATGGAAAACCAACAAGGCTAGCTCCAAATTGCTGCAGCTTGCTGCCTGAAAAATTTCTAATTTGCAGTGCAGGGAGAGGGAGCCCAAGAAAACCTAGTGGTCTACTTGAGTTGAGGAAATAGAGGTGGAAGTTTGGGGAGGCCAAAGTGGCCAGAGTTTGCAGGGAAGAATAATAGCAGAGAGCTGCATAGGGAGGGACTGTGAGCTCTGGACATTCTCAGAGCACCCCCTCCCCGCCACGTCTTTCTCTGCATGCTGATCAGTACGTGTGTGAAAAGAAAGCACCTGACGGAGCAGAGGAAACAATTCTTGGAGTTACGCAGTCTGAGAGTAGTTCCTGTTTTCACCAGTCAGAGTGGAAAACCTTGTAATTCATAGGGCGTTGGTCAGAGTACTATGAATGGTATTATCTCAATAGTGGGGAAAAATGTCAGCCGTAGACAAGAATGCTTTGGCCTGCCCTTATAAAGCTTAAAGGAATGCCTCGAAAGGACCAAATTGTTTTTCAGTTATTTAATTATATGCCAGAACAAAGCTCAAGAATATTTATAAAGTACAGGAATAGCCAGTACCCGAAAAGGTAAAATTCACAATGCCTAGCATTGAATAGAAAATTACCAGGCACACAGAAGCAGCAAGAAAATATGACCCATTATGAGGAGAAAAATCAGCAGGTCAAAAACAACACATAAATGACACAAATGATAAAATTAGTAGGCAAGGACATGAAATATTCTTATAATTATAGTCCATATGTTCAACATGGTAGATTAAAACAAGCACACTAAGGAAAGACATGGAAAATATAAAAAAGATGAAAAACACAATGCTTAAGATTAAGAATACACAGAATGAGTTTAACAGCAGATTAGACACCATAGATGCAAACATTAGTGAACTTGAAGACACAACAGAAACTATCCAAAACTGTAACACTAATAGAAAAAAGATTAAAAAAAAAAAAAAAAAGGATCAGAGCAGCAGTGAGTTGTGGGACAATCACAAAGGGCCCATGTGAGTCCTCACAGGAGAAGAAAAGAGGACAGAGAAATATCTGAAGAAGTAATATCTGAAGTTCTCAAGTTAATGCAAACCATAAACACACAGATCCAGGAAACGCCGTGAACCCCAAGGAAAAGAAACAGGAAGAAAACGACACTAAGTTACATTGAAATAAAGAGGAAATCTTAAAAACAGCCAGAGGAAAAAAAGACATATTTTATACAAAGGTATAAAGATAAGAACGAGAGCCATAAGATTAAGAATTAGTTCCTGTCAGAAAGAGTGCAAACCAAGCGACAGTGGAGCAACATTTTAAAATAGAAAAGAAAAATAGAACAAAGAAGAGATGGGACAAAGAGAAAACAAATTGCAAGTTGGTAAAATAGAAACCAATAATAGAGAGATGGGAAATCCCCAAGCATTTGGAAACTAAACAACACATTTAAAAATAAGGCACAGGGGGGCTTCCCTGGTGGCGCAGTGGTTGAGAGTCCGCCTGCCGATGCAGGGGACACGGGTTCGAGCCCTGGTCTGGGAAGATCCCACATGCTGTGGAGCAACTAAGCCCGTGAGCCCCAACTACTGAGCCGGCACGTCTGGAGCCTGTGCTCCACAACAAGAGAGGCCGCGACAGTGAGAGGCCCGCGCACCGCGAGGAAGAGTGGCCCCCGCTTGCCACAACTAGAGAAAGCCCTCGCACAGAAACGAAGACCCAATACAGCCAAAAATAAATAAATAAATAAATTTATAAAATAAGGCACAGGCCAAGAAGAAATCAAAAGAGAAAGTAAAAAGGATTTTGAACTGAAGGAAAATAAAAACACAACATATCAAAATGCATGGGGTGCAGCTAAAGCAGTGCTTAGAGGGAAATTTATAACTTAAAATTTATAGTACTAGAAAGGAATAAAGGTTTGAAATCAATGACCTAAGCTTCCATCTTAAAAACTAGGAATAGAAGGGCATATTAAAGCTAACACAAGAAACTAAAAAGTAGAACAGAAATTAGTGCAATTGAAAACAGAAAAACAATAGAGAAAATCAACGAAACCAAAAGCTGGTTCTTTGAAATGATGAAAACATTTGATAAACTTCTAGCACTATTTATCTGAGGAATACAAGGCTGGTTGAACATTTGAAAATCAATCAATGTGGGGACTTCTCTGGTGGTCCAGGGGTTAAGACTCCATGCTTCCACTGCAGGGGGCACAGGTTCAACTCCTGATCAGGGAACTAAGATCCCACATGCCACGTGGCATGGCCAAAAAAAAAGAAAATCAATCAATGTAATTCACTGTATTGGCAGACTAAAGAAGAAAATAGTATAACCATCTCAATAGATGCAGAGAAAGTATTTGACAAAATTCAACATCCATTCACAATAAAAGCAGGCATTAAGAGAACTTCCTCAATCTGATAAAGGGTACTTACAAAAATCTTACAGCTAATATCATATTTAGTAGTGAAAGATACTGTTTTCCCCACATAATTGGGCATGAGGTGAGGATGTCTGCTCTCACTACTCCTATTTGACATTGTACTGAGGGCTTAGTCAATAGAAAATGGTAAGAAAAGAAATTAAAGGCATGCAGACTGGAAAGGAAGTATCCATATTTGTAGAGGACGGTATTATCTAAATAGAAAATTCCAAAGAATCTAAAAAAATACCCTACTAGAACTAAAAAGTGAATTCAGCAAATTTGCAAATATAAAGTCAACATACAAAAAAAATCAGTCATGTTTCTATATACCTAGCAGTCCTCTGCGGCTGACCCCCTCCTCGGGGTTCCAGGCAGAAGAGAGGAGAAAGTGGGGTACAGAGAGAGGCTGGGCCCCGAGGGGGATGAGCTCGAGGGACGAGCTCAGGGGATTTCGTGGGTCCTGGCCCCAGACCTTCCCCTTGGGCCTTCTGGGCTCTCGGAATGCACCTGGATTACGGTGAGGCAGGTTTTCTGCAACCTCATTTCCACAGGAGAACTTTCCAGCAAGCCCCGGCCGGGTAATGAATGAGCTGCCTTAGAGGGAGTACACTCCTATCCCTGCAGGGTTCCAGGGAGGCCGGATGTTGGGAGGTGGGAGGATTTGAGCATCACATGGGGGGTGCGGGTGGGAGTGGGAGTGGAAGTGGATGAGTCTCCTCTGTGGACAGACATCAGCCCCAGGGGACACGGGGAGGGACACCTGTTGAGACCTGGGATCTGACCCGTGTCCATCTCCCACTACCCCTCACCATGTTTGAAAATGGTAGATGTCAGGGTTGCAGGTCCCTGGCTGGGTCATGCTGCATGTCTGCTTCCCCCACGAACCTCTCAGGAATTGGGGAGCTCCTTCAGCACTGGGGGAGCCACCTCTGCTGGATGTGGGCTCCCAGCCTGTTGACCACTTTTCACAGCAACCTGGGAGCCAGATTGCTCACCACCCTGGGATTGGGATGATGCTCAGAGAGGGTCGGGAACTGACTGGAGGTCACACAGCAGTCGGTGGTAGAGCCAGGTTCAAATTCAGGCCCTCAAACCTCAGTTCAGGGTGAGCATGGTGCCCATGGACCATCTCACACCCGCCTCCCCAGGGTACCAGGCCCTCCCCAGAGCAGAGCTCACAGGGGCCTCGAGACTGCTCCCGCCCGCGCCTCCCTGTTCCGCCGGCAGATGGCGCTGCGGGCCCAGGCAGGACCCGAGGCGGAGGGACACGAGGGGAGGGCGGAAGAGACGTTCTGCAGTGATGGGCTCTCCCGCTCCCCGCAGCCCTCCCGAGCCCAGACAGCAGGTCGTGGGGAGGGGACCCTGGCATCCCACCGCCCAGACACCTGGCACACCTGGGGGTGTGACCCCGCTACCCCCTGGGAGGCGGCAGCTACGGGTAGAGCGTCGGCTCACTCCCACCTCCGAGCCTTTGCACAGGCCCCTCCCCCTCCTGGGCTCCCTCCAGCTCCGGCTCCTGCTGGGAACCTGACAGGAGGCTGCTGTTACTGCCCCAGAGAGGAGGGGGCCTGACCCAGGGCCCAGAAGACCAGCCTCTGCCCTGCTACCCGGACCCTGTCTCTCTGCCCCCCTCCCCTCCACCGCAACTCGGTTCCCGGCTGCAGCCAGGTCAGCCCTCTGAGGCTTGTGCAGTGCCTTCCTCCCGGAATGCCTTTGACAAAGATTCTTGGGTTCCAGAACCTTCTCCTGGGCCCATCTGTGCACTTCCTCATAAAATACTGTTCCAGCAAGAAACCCCCCTCCGCTGTCCCCTGCCCTCCCCCCTGCATCTGATCAGGTTCCTCATCCTCCACCCTCCCCCAGGTGAGGTGTGAGCACCTGGCCTGCCTTCAGTGAGAATCCTGGTACATCGATTTAGCTAGAATCCCCCTACTCCCGATATTTCCTCTTAGTAATTTTCCATCTATTGACCGCCCCCCCCGGCCCCGCCCACACCCCATCCTGCTCCTTGACCGTAAATCCCCATATGCCCTTGTCGTATTCAGAGCTGAGCCTGGTCTCTCCCCCATACACCCCCATCACTGTGGTCCCTGCACCTGTAGTGATAACCACCCTTGAATAAGTCTGCCATACCATCTTCAACCAGTGTCAGCCCCGCCCCCCATACCCCTGCTTTCCTAAAGAAACTCCTCGCCCTTTCCTATTCACCCTTGGAGACCCCCAGCTCAGGTCACCTCCTCTGTGACGCCACCCCTGATTTCTCTGGGCTCCCATAGCATTTACTGTCGCTGCTGAGGTTGGTTCAACATGAACTCTGAGCTCTGGGACACAGGGTGGTGGAGGCTGGGGTACCTACAGGAGGGGCCAGGCAGACAGACTCTCCCTCCTGGATGGTTCCCGGGAGCACAATGGCTCCATCAGACCACCTGGCATCCTCCCGTGATGTTTAATGCCACTGAGCACACTCAGCCCAGCCTCGAGCAGAGCTGGGATTCCAATCCTGGGCTCTAGGACTTCCTGGCTCAGGGAGCTCCTGCCCCGCTGCGTCTCCTGTGGGGTGACAGTCAGACCCCCTGCCTCACAGGCCGACGTGGTCCCTGGGGTGTGGGGTCAGGCCGTGTCCTGCCAGTCCACCCAGGCCCACTTGGATGCCGTCCCCACCTGCCAGAACCCTCCCTGCCTGGCCCTGCTCCAGGCAGCCTTTGTCCCTCCCCCAGTCTCCCAGCCTTGGGGATCCCCCGTTGTCCCTTTCTCCCCACTAGACCCTGTGCCCCACGAAGGTGAAGACCCGGAGTCCCCTCCCTGCCGTGCTCTAGCATGTAGTAGGCACGCACAGAATGCCAGCTGGGTGAAAGCAGCAGATGCGCCCCTTTGAAGAGGCTGCCCAGGGAGGGGTCCTGCCTCGTGTCTCTGGGGCCCGTGAAATGGGGGAACAGAGTCGGCAGAGCCCCTGGGCCCCCATGCAGGTGCACTGCGGGGGGCGCCTCCTCATCTTCCAGGCTCCCTCCTCCCTCCACACCAAAGTAAGAGGGGGAAAAAGGCCACAGTAAGAGGTTTTCTCCTCCACTTTCTGAAAATGAGATTTTAAAAATAACCAGGAGGCGGTGGCATCGCCAGGAGGGGATTATGTGGGGCGCGGGGACTGCGCGGGCCTGCATGCCCCTTCTCGGTGCGCCTCAGCCTGGACCTCCCACTCTGCCCCTCCCTCTCCTGATGGCGGAGGTGGGCGGGAAGCCCGCAGCGGGGGAGCTGCTGAGAAGGGAGGTGACCGTGGTGGAGGAGGAAGGAATGCTTGGGTTGGGACCCCAGGCCCCACTGGCCTCCCCACTCTCCCTCGGTGCCCCCTCTCTCGGCTCACTGCTCAGCAGCCACCTGGCCTCCTGGGCTGTTTCTTCTTCCTTGGGGTACTGTGCTCCTTGCTGCCACAGGGCTATTGCACGTGCACGTCCTCAAACTCTCTTTCCCTCCCTTCATGCGACATCCCATCTTTACCCTCAGCTTCAATGTCATTTTCCCAAGAGGCTGACCTTGACTACAGGATGGTCTATGGGTGTTCCCCCTGTCACTGCCAACCTCATGGTTCCCTGACAGTCTCCTCCCACATCCTCATTATGATTGGTGTTTATTTATTGACTTGACTTTTACTTCTCTCTCCCGCTGTGAGCCCCTTGGGGTGGGGGCTGAGGAGCAAATGATATAGGTCTCTCCCACCCCCATCACCTGGGCTCTTCCTATTTCTGTAGTCCAGGGCCAGCCCCTGTGTTTCTTTGTCTGAAGTGCTCTCTGGCTGCTGGTGGAAGATGCCAGGGAATCAACTCTCCTGGGAGCAGCACTTAACCATGACTGACGGGGTGGGTGGGTGACAAGCCCCTCACCCCTCAGACAGGATGGCCCAATGAGACTGAGCCCCAGTGGCTCCCAGAGGTAACCACTGAGCTGATAACACCCTTGATCACCAGCCTCCTTTTGTCCCTACCACGGGCGCTGGGATCACTTCCCACGTGACCTCCTGTCCTCGAATCATTCCTTAGGGCCTGGAGCTGGGCTGAATAATGACCTCCCAAGGAGATCCATGTTCCAATCCCTGGAACCTGTAATTGTTACCTTATATGGCAAAAAGGGGCTTTGTGGCTGTGATTAAGTTAAGAATCTTCAGATGGGGAGATTATCTGGATTATCTGGGTGGCCCCTTAAAGCAATCACATGCATCCTTATGGAGGGAGGAAGGGGGAGTTTTGACACAGATGGAGGAGGAGGGGGCCATGTGACCACAGAGGCGGGGATGCCAAGGGATGCTGGCAGCCACCAGAAGCCAGGAGAGGGAAGAGCAGGTTCTCCTGGGAGCCTTGCGGGGAGCACGGCCCTTGACTGCATCCCAGTGATACTGTTCTAAACCACCAAGGGCGTGGTGATTGTTACAGCAGCCCTGGGAAACGATGCCATGTGCTTCAGGGGGAGCCCAAACTAACGCATACTGGGTCTGTCTTAATTATGGCGCCAGGCTGGCAGTTGTTCCTCCATATGCTGAGCACCTGGCCGCCCAGGTGTGGACTACCTCCCCCAGCCTCCCTTACAGCCAAGAGCGACCACGTGACTTAATGCTCACCCTGGCATTTGATTTGAGAAGTGAAAGGCACAGTTTCCCCTCACATTCTTGAAGGAAACTGCTGGCCTGTGACTGCCCCCCGCCCCCCCACCCCGGTGAGAATGCGATGGGGGCATCAGTGGATAAGACCACACCCTTGAGGGGCGGAGCCACAGCTGGAAGGAGCCTGGGCCCTGGATGCCCTGGGGAGCAGGGCCGCCTCAGCCTGGATGCTTGGACACCTGGACGGCTGGACAGCTGCAGGAGGGAGACCAAGGCTCCACCTTATTGACGCTGCTGTACTGGGGGCTGTTTGTTAGCACAGCTGAGCGATCACCCTACTACACTGGGGTTGAGCAGCCACTAACAGGCCTGTCCTGTCCACAGTGCTCAGTGACCATCTGTAGGATGAGAATGTCAGTACCGGGTTTCTCTCCTGCATCGGCCCCACCATATGGATAGCGAGCCACCAGCCGGGGCTCACCAGGCTGAACTGGGCTGGTACGACGCTTGCCCCCAGGGCCGGTGCTTGGTGGCCCACGTCACTGGAGCACGGGACCGTTGAAAGCACGGCCGGTCCTGTGAAACACAGGCATCACTCGCCCACGGCTGCCTTGGAGGCCCGAGGGCTGGCTGTGCTCCTGCCCACCAGCACCCTGAGGACTGGGTCCTCAGCCTCCTGGGCCTCCTCTGAGTCCCAGCCTAGGGTCTGGCTGGGCACGGGCTCCAGAAGTGCTGGTGGGGTGGGTGGGCGGCAGCGAGTGCCGGGCAGGGTATCAGCCCTGTATGGGGGCTGATGGGGCTCCGGGCCGTTGCTTCTCAGGATCCCCAACGGCACTCAGGACCCGGGCCTCCCTGGTGGACGTGGGACCCAGAACCGGTCCTCGGGGCTCGTGCTCATGCCGGGGAGCACCCTGGCCATCGTGCCGCGGGCCCACACAGGAGGGTGAACAGGAGGGCACTGTGCCGTCCTCTCTTGCCAGCTTGGGGCATACAGGGGGATTCTCTTCATTCCCTGTGCTGCCTCTGTCGTTTTGTTAATGAACGTAGAACGTACTTACAAGGGCTTTCAGAGGAGAGCTGGAGATCGTCTGGCCCCTCGTGAGGGAGGGACTCCTCTGGCCCCTCGTGAGGGAGGGACTCCTGGGGCCGATTAACCTTGGCGGGTCGGTGGGGTGGGGACGGAGGTCTCTGAGTGCCGGGGTGGGGTCCCGACTCCTGAGCAGGGTCAGCTAAGCTGTGGGAGTGTGGGACAGGGGGCCATGTGCCTGCTGACTCTCCGGCTCCCAGACCCAGCCCACTTCCAGGTGGGGCTCCTTTAAATGCAGGGTTCTCGCCTCCCCCCACCCCCACCCCGCCACGACGGCCCCGCCCCCAGTCTCCCGGGCAGCCAGGTAAACAAACCTGACCCCAGGCTGCTGACATGGCTTCCCCCGGTTCCGGGGACCCCAGCCTGGCAGGTCTGCCCCCTCGTCCTGTAGACACTCCAGGTGAGACGCGTGGTGGGGGGAGGGATGGAGGAGAAGGGGGTGCCCACCGCAGCCGGGGCTCTGAGAAGGTGGGAAAGGCGGCAGTGGCTCCCTCCCCTCTTCCTGGGGAGCGGCTCCTCCAGGGTCGCAGACTGGGGCAGGGCCAGGGTGGGGGCAGAGACCTCATCCCCAGATGGTTCTTCCTGCCGTCCTGCAGCCCTTGGACCCTGAGCCTGGAGGTGGGCCAGGGTCCTCCTCACTCCTCAGGGTCCCTTCCTGTTCATTCTCTGGCCCCCGTCCTCCACCCCCTCCCTAAAATCCCAGTGCTGGTCCTGGGTCCTCAGAGGTGCACACCCACTACGTGCTGGGGAGGGCAGTCATCCACGCCCACCCAGGGTCATCTTCCTCCACCCCTTGAATTTTGGACTCTGGCCACCGACCCTCTCTCCATCTCTGCTGTCATCACATTGGTGATCTCTTCCTTCTCCTGGCCCGTCAGCCCCCCCACCCAGCCACCTACACCCTGGTCATGTCCTTGGCCTTGTCAGCATCCAGACTGCAGCCGGGGCCTGACCCCGATCGCAGGACCAGGACCCCAGCACTCTGTGGGCGGAACCGCAGTCCACTGTTTCTAGCCTGTTTCCCGCCTCCTCCCGCCTGTCCTGCTCCCCCCACCCTGCTCGTCCAGCTCTGCCATGATCATCACACCCTCACACACACCCTCCTTCCCTGGCCCTCTCTCGTTTGATGGTACCAGCACCCCCCCCCCGCCCCGCCCCCCAGCTCTCCGCCCACTCCTCGCCTGCCCCCATACAGCTGAGCCGAGCTGGGGATAAACCCAACCACGCTACCGCTCTCTTTAAATTCCTGACTGCAAGCTGCAGGGGGACCTCCGTGAAGAGCTGCGGGTCCCACTGCGTCCCTCCTCCCGACCAGTCCCTCCTCTCTCCTAGCAACCACCTTGCACCTCCCTCCACAGCCCCCATCCCTCTCTCCCTCCTCACATTCCGTTGCTGGCCTTGCTCACTCTTTCACAGAGAAAGAAGATTCCCACAGGTTCCCGGCACCTCGGGCGCGCCCAACGCCCCTGCGCCCTGGGCCCGCTTCCTGCACCACCCACCCCTCTCCCAGCCAAGGCCAGCTTTCCGCTTGTCCCAGCCTTGCCTCCTGCCCAAGGCCATGACCCCAGCACCTCTCCACCCTCCTCTCCTGCATCCCGACATTTTCTCTCGTCATGAGATCTTTCCCATCGACATAAAAGCATGCGGTTATATATCCTGTCTCCTGACCCCACTTCCCTTTTAGCTACCGCCCTATTTCCCTGCTCCCCATTTTTAGCAAAACGCCTGGAAAAGGTTATTTATACTTGCTGTCTCCCAGTCTTTCCCTCCCATGTGCTCTGGAACCCACTGGACCCAGTCCCTCAGCTCTGGTCGGGGTCAGGGATGACCTCCACGCTGCTGAACCCGCCGCGGTCCGTTCTCTGGTCCCGCTGGACGTGACGCGTGGGCGGAGCCCGGCTTAGGACCTCCCCTCCTCCTCGCTTGGCTCCCAGAACCCCTCGCGCTCCCAGCATCACTGCCGGCCCTACCTCCTCTCCCTGACCTGGTGAGGGTAGGGCCCAGGCTGACTTCTCAGGCCTCTTCTCTTTCTTCTCACGATCTCATCCAGTTCTGTGGCTTTTTTTTTTTTTTTTTTGCGCGGCTTGTGGGATCTTAGTTCCCTGACCAGGGACTGAACCCGGGCCCTCGGCAGTGAGAGTGCAGAGTCCTAACCACTGGACCGCCAGGGAATTCCCTGTGCCTTTCAATACCATCTCCCCGGGGTCTGTCTATCTCCAGCCTGGAGCCCCACCCCGCCTCAACTCCAGACTCTAGCTAACTGTCCTCTGCACCTCTTCCTCAGCCTGTCTGAAGGTATCACCTGTTCAAAATTAGACTCTTGACTCCCCATCCCCAAGCTGCTCCTCTCTCAGTAAATGGGGCTTCCTTCCTCCAGTTTTCAGGCCAGAAACCTCGATGTCTTCCCTTTTCTCCACTCCCCCCCAGCACCAGCCCCTCCATCAGCAGACCCTGTGGGTTCCACCTTCAAGACACAGGCAGAGTCTGAGCACTTCTCTCCGCCACCCTGGCTGGGCCCCCAGCCGCTCTGCCCTGGATCACTGTCCTGGCTGCCTCACGGTCTCTGTGCTGCTGCCCTTACCCCTCACCTGTCTGCACCACAGCCACCAGACTCACCTGGCTAAGCGCAAGTCAGAGGGTGTCACTCCTCTCCTGTGCCCCGGGGCCCACTCCTCTCCTCTCCTCTCCTGGAGGCCCATCCACAGTTCCCTCTTCTCCGCAGCTTTTCTCACCTCCAGCCCACAGCAACACCCCATAGCCCCTCCCGACAGCCCACCCACCTGCTGGTACTGAGTGTGAGGCCAGGCCAGTGCTTTGGACACCAGGGCAGTGCTGTGCCTCCAGTTGCTCACCCTGGAGGTCTTCAGGGAGGAGGTGTCCTGGTGGGCAGGGCAGGCTGCCTGGGATGGGGGCACCGCCATTCTGCCCATCAGAATCTGAGGCTCCTGCAAGGCTGCCTTGGATCTGTCCAAGGTGCTGAGTGCTACGGGCCCCAAGCTGGCCCCTCTGGCCTCACACCCTGCTCAGAGCCAGTCCACCACCTCTCTCACCTGTGTCTGCAGCTCTGGGAGCAGCTGCTTTGGTGTTGCCTGCGGGACTGAGCCACGAAAGCACTTTCCAGCGACAAAGAGGTTTGTCATAGCCTCATCTGTGAGGGCGGCAGATCAGGCTTGATTATTTCCATTTTTCAGAAGGGGAAATTGAGGCTCAAGGAAGTTAAAAGACTAGTCCAGGCTCTCCCAGGTGGAAGGTAGGACCTCTGACCCAGGTCTGCCGGCTCCTGGCCCTGGTGTGGGAGAAGCTGAGTGTGTGTTGTTCGCAGCTATGGTGGAGCCTGGCACACAGTAGGTGCCCCAGGGTACTTGTGTGAATGGAGGAGAATCACTGTCCAGAGGCCTCCTGAGCCAGGTGGGTGTGGCACAGGGGAGCGTGATCACATCACGCTCTGGGGTTGCGAGTCAGTTCAGTGTGTGTCTTCTCTGGGTCTGCATCCTCACCAGTAAAACGGCCTGAGTACTGTCACCCCCTCGCTGGGGTGCTGGGAGAAGGACCTGAGAATTCGTGGTCAGAGGTTCATTCATCACCTCCTCCAAGGCCCCCCAGTCCCGCCTGTCCCCGGGGAGCTGCCCGGTCTGTCCTGTGTCCCCTGAGGCTTGTTTATACCCAGAGAGGGCCCATGGCTGCTTCGTTCAGTTCAGTACACCCAGAGCTAAGGCTTTGCTGAAGGGAGGACGGAAGGAAGGAAGGGTCTCCTGAACGAGGGGCCCAGAGCTGGCTCAGCAGCCCAGACAAGGTGTGGGCGTGGAACAGCGGCTTGGGCTGCTGCCTGGGGCCATGGATGGGCTTCAGGGGTGCAGGGACCCCAAACCAGGGCACACTGAGAGTGGACCCCGAGATTTCACCAGACTCCCTCAGCCTGGGAATCCTCATGTGAGTCACAGAGATCAGAGATGTCCTCATTTCTCTTGGGACGTGCTCCTGGGGTGGGGCTGGGTGCTGTCCAACAGGCACAGACCAGCCCAGCTTCCAACCTGACCCCTCTCCCGGGTGAAGCTGCTCTGCCCCCTGCGCCCCAGGGTCGCTGCACCCAGGCAGGGCTCCTCCCCGCCTCCATCCACAAGGCCCTGCATTGGCCCCTCAATGTCCGCCCTACTGAGCGCTCATCCTCTCCTTGTCCGACTTCATCCTGGATCTGCCCCGACCTCCAGCTGGGCCGCCACGGTCCATCCTCTGCAGGGGCCCAGGATCACCTTTCAACCAAGAGCCACCAGGTCACCCCTGCCCCAGTCCACTGTCTGGGGATGAACCCATGTCCACAGCAGGCCCTGTGTGGTCCTGCCAAAGTATCCGGACTCCTCTCCTTCTGGAACTTTCCGCCCAAATAGTATTTAGTAGCCATAGTCTACACCCTTAGGGCCTTTCTGCCCCTCCTAGCTCCTTGGTGCTGCCCCTGGGGATGCGCCTCCCCGGACCCTCTCAGCCTCCACGTGGCCTCTCTTGGTCTTCACGGTTCAGCCAGGTGGCGGGTTCTCCCTTCTCTTTCCTCGCCACCCCGACAGTTTCAGGTGGTCGCGTATCCCGGCCGCTCTGTGACCCCCTTCCCGCAGGTCCTGCCGCGACCCCGGAGACCCCGTTCCCGGACATCTACTGCGGGGATGCACAGCTCTGGGAGGCGCACTTTCGCGGCATCGGGCGCGCCTACTGCGCGCTGGGCAAGGAGCGCGACTTCGCCATCCGCGTGCTCACGGAGGACTTCACGCTGCCTTTTCCTTTCGCCTGGCCACCAGGGCCCGACCCGGCCCGCGGGCCGCTCTTCTACGACCCGCACGACCGCACGGGCTTCGACTTCCTGCTGCAGGGCCCGGACGCGCCGCCCCCCGCGCTGCTGCGGCCCCTGCACAACACGGCGCAGGCGGCGGTGCGCAAGCAGCGCCTGGAGCAGCTGGCGCTGAGCTATGAGCGCGCGGGTGGCGGCCCCTGGCCTGGCCTCGCGCGGCTCCTGCCCGCGCCCACCGCCGGCAGCACCCTCCCTGGGCCCGTGGGGCCTGAGGCTGCCTCCCCGGGCGGGGGCAACCAGGCTGGGTTAGGTCCCCGAGAAAATGAATAAAGAGTGCCTCTGCTTCTCCCGCCCCGAGGCTCTTTGCCGGACACACCCGGACGGGCATCTGGTGCCAGCTAGAACCCCGGGGCCGCCCGGGGGGGCCAGACAGCGTCAGCGGTGGTGCGAGAGGTCCACTTTGTCCCAAGGGGATAATGAGTGAAGGAGGGTAAGTGGGAAGGGCCGCGGGGGCGGGCTGGCCAGGCCAGGAGTGGATGTGGGAAGGAAAGGACCCGGGATAGCGGGGGTGGTGGCCCTCTGGGGCCCGGCCACTACCCTGTGGTGGGCATTAGCGCTCCCATCCTGCAGGTCAGGACCCCAGGTCCCAGCTCCTCCGGGATCAGCTGGGATTTGGTTCCCGTGTGTCTGATTCCAAGTTCAGCAGGCTTCCTGTTTTCCATGACAGAGACGCATCAGGGTCTGGGGTGGGGGGTAGGTGGAGAGGCAGAGGGAAGGGCGACGGGTAGCAGAGCAGAGGCGAAGGGACACCAGGAGTTGGCGCACAGGGTGGGTGGGGGAGGGGATGTGACAGGGAAAGGGATGCCTGGGTGGGAACACCACAGGCACAGTCCCCAGACTGCTGCTTTCCTGCTGGCCGTCCATGCTGGCTCTGTGGAGAAGGGCATGCCTCCTGCTCCCCCACACCCCCCCCCCGCCTTGTGGGGCTGAGAGAATTGGCTGGGCCGGAACGGCCGTCAGTGACCTGGCTTCCATCCTGGGTGCATCTCCCTCTGTAGGTGACAAGCCCTGGCAGAGGCCTGTCTACTGCGGGAGGCCAACAGCCAGGCAGAGCCGCTGCATGCAAGACCTCAGTGGTTTCCTCCTCTGACCAAAGGCCCAGGTTTCCTCTTGTTGGGGGTTTGGATTCCAGGTGTGCAGGCGAGGTGGGGTGGGCTGGGAGGACACATTCTCACTCGAGTGCAGATGGAATCAGAGCTTTTCTTCCTTTCTTCTAATCCAGGAGTTATTTATAGCTTTCTGGTGGTGGGCAGAAATGGTTTCTCCAAAGTCTTGCTTGGTTTGCAGGAGAACTGGTGACAGGAAATGCGTAGCTCTGGAGGAGAGGGGCTCAGGCTCTCCAAGAGGGGTCCTCAGCTTCCCTCTCCTCTGCTGGTGGCCCCATAAGAACCCCAGCCCTGCTGCAGATTCCTTTCCTCTTGTGGGCTCCTCTCTCCAGTTTTATAGAGACGCGCATGGTTACACTGTAATCCTTACGCATGTGAATCCTGATGGGGTAACCGCAGTAACAGCAGTAGGGGTCATCTATCCTATGTTGTGTGTTAGTTGTTTGGGTTTTGCCCCAGAAGCAGTCCCTAAACGTAGATTTGAGTGCAGTGGTTTATTTGGGAGGTGACACTTGGAAACACAGGTAGGGGACGGAGGAAGTGAGACAGAGAAGGGAAAGAAACCAATAAAGGGCGTGACGTACAGCTAGTTAGGCCTGTGGGCGACTGGAGGTCCCTCTGGAGACCCCGGGAGATGGCGTGGGGCACACCTCACTGCCATCCCACCCCGGGGACAGGGAAGCCAGTATTTTTTTGTTTGTTTAAATTTATCTTTGGCTGCGTTGGGTCTTCGTTGCTGTGCGTGGGCTTTTTCTAATTGTGATGAGTGGGGGCTACTCTTCGCTGTGGTGTGTGGGCTTCTCATTGTGGTGGCTTCTCGTTGTAGAGCATAGGCTCTAGGCGCGGGCTTCAGTAGTTATGGTGCCCGGGCTCAGTAGTTGTGGCGCACGGGCTTAGTTGCTCCGCGGCATGTGGGATCTTCCTGGACCAGGGCTCGAACCTGTGTCCCCTGCATTGGCAGGCGGATTTGTAACCACGGTGCCACGAGGGAAGCCCTGGGGAGCCAGTGTTTAATCACTACCTCCCTTGTCCTGTGGGGACCAAGCACGCACCTTGCCCGAAAGCAGCAGAAATGGAGAGTAACCATTTAGAAACTTTTACAACAAGTTGTCAGAGTAGTTTTATGACTGTAAAGTGTAATAATAAGAATTTGGGGTTTATATTTAGTACATTCTTTAAGTAGAAATTTTTCTAGAAATGTAGTTTATGAAAGTATTGGTCTGTGACAGATTGGAAATAAAAAAAGACGGTCCTTTATCACCACGAGTTTGAGAAGCACTGACCTAGGGGAGAAAGACCCCAAGTAAGTAACCTAGTAAAGAAACAAATGTGATTTTAAAACAAAAACAAAACAGCAGTAAGTACTATGAAGAAAATGAATAAGGACAACCCCATTTCAAACAGGGTGGTCATGAGGGCCTCTCGGAAGAGGTGGTGCTTGAGGTTGAAAGAGTTAGGAGCCAGTCATGTGAACGTTGGGAGGGGAAAGACTGGGCAATAACAAAAGCTTCAGGGCTTCCCTGGTGGCGCAGTGGTTGAGAGTCTGCCTGCCGATGCAGGGGACACGGGTTCGTGCCCTGGTCCGGGAAGATCCCACATGCCGCAGAGCGGCTGGGCCTGTGAGCCATGGCCGCTGAGCCTGTGTGTCCGGAGCCTGTGCTCCGCAACGGGGAGAGGCCGCAACAGTGAGAGGCCCGCGTATCACACACACACAAAAAAATAAATAAAATAAAAAAAGCTTCAAGGGTCACAGGACTGGACAGGGGCTGTGAGGCCAGAGCACGGTGAGCAAGAAGGGAGGCTCACTATTCGTTGAACGGCCTCCCCCTTATGGGGGCACAAGGCTCTCGAACCCCAAAGCCCTTTTCATTCACTGCATCATTTCATCCTCCCTGTAGTTCCGTGAGGTCAGTGGATGAAAAAGGACCCTGGGGCCTAGAGAGGGGAGAGGACGTGCCCAAGACTATAAGCCAGCATGTTATTAGAACTCCACATTATAGCCACAGAAGGCCTGGCTTCAACAGGCTTCGACCACAAAAATTTCAAAAATGGTTCATGTAACTGGAAGGTCCAGAAATCAATTGAGCTTCAGGTAAAGTTTGATCCAGGGGCTCAAGGTTTGATCTAGCCCTCAGACTAGCTACCTCAATGGTGACAGCATGGCTGATGCACCTCCTGCCTTTTTAGCCTCCCTGGCCGCTGAGAAGGAGAGAGGCCACTGGTTTCCCAGAGCTCTCATGGAAGAATGAACCTGCCTCAAGCCCCAGGAAGCCTCCCTGAATGGCCTTGTTGGTCCAGTAAGGTCATGTGCCCACTTCTGAACCAGAGAGTACCCTGTATTGATTGGCCTAGGCATGTGTTTCCTGAACGAATCCCTGTGACCAGAAGGTGGGATTACCTTGACTGGATTCTAAGAACAAGGCCAGGAACACTATGGTGGACCAGCTTGAGGCGGACAGAAGGGATGGTGGGGAGATGACCGCTGTGTCCATCATAGCCAGAAGATGTGAGCACTGGGATTTGGCCCCAGGCCTGACTTTTTCTGCCAAATCACGCATTTTCTCTTCCAATTAAATATGCTGTTCCCAGGGAGAAGCTTGGTCAGAAATGGCCACAGCAGGTCCTCTGCTGTTTCACGTGAACCTGTGTTGATCATATAATTTGTCTGCTGACCACCCACTCAGTGCCGGGTCCAGTGCTAGGGCAGAGCATTTGGAGAGGGAAGACTTCCTGTATCAAGAAGCCCCTGGGTTGGGGGTTGGGAGACATCAGGACATCTGCTCGTTGCCCCTTAGACGCGTGTCTGGGCAGTCCCTTCTGGGACACAGGGTCTCTTGCTGCCCTCCACCACAGGGAGAGCCATGGAGCCCTCACCTTGCCCTTTTTGCTCTGGCTGCTGGGATGCTCAAAGCACATCTGTGCCCCGCTGCTCTGACCTTCCTCAGGCATGATCTCCCAGGCAGCATGCCTCTCCCTCTGGCTTCACTGTCATACTGGGCTCGTTTTCAAGTCTTAGGCTGAGGGGTTAGAATTTTAAGAATGATGTTTCCAATTATTTTTGGAAATTGGAGGGAAACACTTTCTTTTGAAAGTTGCAGACCCTGGATCTGGGTGGCAACCTTTCACCCACACTGTCCTCCCACTGACTTGCCAGAAGGTTCTGTTGTCTTCTCAGAACCATGCCTGGTGGTCTGCACTGAATATTGTGGCTGTTGTGTCAGGGGCCGACTGCTGTGATGTTGGGCCCTGGTACTCCCTGGGGTGGGTAGGGGCTGCAGTCCAGGCTTCGGGGGATGACGGACCTCTGCTAGGATACTGGGTCCTCCACCCACCGGCCTGGCAGCCTTTGGTCATCACTAATCTGGGGCTTCAGCAGTAGGTAGGAGCACACTCACGGTGCCTCCAGGCGGGTTGCTGGGGGGTGGAGGTGGGCGATCTTGTTGGTCTGGCCCCTGGGTCGGCCTGGCACACGGTGAGAGCCCCCAGAGAGGCAGCTGATTCCACCGGGATCGTCCACTCTGCCAGCGGCTAGCACTTGTTCCCTTGTCTTCACCCAGGGTGGCCGCTCCTCCTCTGTCCAGGGTCCTGTTTCTCCACCCTGGAGCCCAGAACACACCTCCTCTCCACGCCCCCTGCTCAGGGCACCAGCAGCCTCACCAGGTCGTTCACATCAGCATCACCGCTGGCGCAGCAACACGTGGGGCAGGGATGTGACCTGTCAGCTTCACTCGGGACCTCTGCTTGTAGAACCTGCTTGGCAGCAATGGGAGCTCTGAATGTGCTAATGTGACCCGGGGCTGTAACCTTGCTGAGCAGAGGGGCTGGGCATCCTGGGGGGCCCCAGGAGGAGGGCAGGAGTCAGGGTAGAGGGTAGGTTCCCTCTACCTGCCAGCCACTGTGGTGTTCCCAGGGAGACAGGTGGCTTCACGGCCTTTCGTATCCAAAGGAGGCAGCTCCCTTTAATCCCTGGGCTGCTGGGAACAGGGGTCAGGCCACACCCCCCGCCCCGCCTCTGCTCCAGTTTCCTGGGAACAGACTCTGAGAAGCAGTGAGGATGTTTAATTAATTGCAATTACAATCTTCAAAGGAAGCCGGGAGTTGAAAGTTGTTCCTAATTACTGTGTTATGATGTCGGCCGGCTCCCCAGATTGATTGTGTTAGAATTTCCGATGGAGGATTAATTGAGTTGCTGCGAGGACCACTTTGTGTCCCTCCGCCTTACATGCAGTCCGTGTTCAGCCTGGAATGACAGTGAGGGTGGAGGCCGGTGGCAGCTGCGCCTATGAAGAGCTCAAGGCCAAGGTCAGGGCCTCCCCCTCGGCTCTGGCTCAGCAGGAGGGCTGTGGGACCAGGGCCAGAGTGGCTCCCTGCGGCCACTAGTATACTCCACCAAGTGTCTCCTGTCCTGCCTCTGGCACTTCCCCGGGTGGCGGCTGCTCTGCCAGGCCCCTGCGGTTGGGTGGGGTCGCTGACCAGGTCTGGCCAGCGAGTCGCGGTAACCATGCCACCTGTCCCTTCTGGGCCAGAGCGCTTCCTGCCAGGGCGAGACCCCCTGGAGTCCTTTTTCCCTCCGCCACGTGACCGGTGGCACTGGGGACAGTGCCTCTCCACCACCCTGAGTCCAGGAAGCACCTGCAGCGTGAGTGAGAAATAGCCCATTGTTACCCCAGCCCCTGAGATTTGGGGGGCTGTTTCCTCCTGCAGCGTAAGCTAGCCTCTCCCGACTGACCCAGGCAGGAGCAGCTGCCGAGTGCGCAGGCTCAGTGCAAAACGAGACGGGGGTCGGGGGGGACCCTTGTTCAAAATTGGTAAAATTGCAGGAGGGTGACAGCAGAGCGTTAAACCAGGCTCATCCTGCCCCGAGGCACCTTCTACTTCTTTCCACGGCGTCACCGAGCACTTGACGGGCTCTCTGCTCTGGGACCTGGCAGGGAGTGAGGCCAGGAGCCCCTGCCCTGCGGGGTGGAAGGTGCAGGCCCACAGGAATGCTGCCGTCCAGGGGTGCTGAGAGGCTCGAGGGGCATCGGCGGGCAGGCGGGGGATGGAGGCCATCGGAGAAGGGAGATTTGATCAGAGCCCCCAGGGAAGGCGAAGGGGGAGGCAGACTGGGGGAGGGGAGCCCAGGTGGGCAGAAGTGGAGGGTGCCGGCTTCTCCTGTGGGGTCAGGACCTGATTAACGGGACTGTGGCTTGTCCCATGGGTGGGTTTGGAGCAGAGAAATGACACATCTCATTAATGCTTTAAAACATGCACTCATAAGGGGGGTTGGTGATTTTGCCCCCAAGGGGAAAACCTGGTTCTTTTTTTGATTTTAATACTTGGCTTATTTATTTATTTATTTATTTATTTATTTATTTATTGGCTGTGTTGGGTCTTCGTTTCTGTGCGAGGGCTTTCTCTAGTTGTGGCAAGCGGGGGCCACTCTTCATCGCGGTGCGCGGGCCTCACACTATCGCGGCCTCTCTTGTTGCGGAGCACAGGCTCCAGAAGCGCAGGCTCAGTAGTTGTGGCTCACGGGCCTAGTTGCTCCGCGGCATGTGGGATCTTCCCAGACCAGGGCTCGAACCCGTGTCCCCTGCATTGGCAGGGAGATTCTCAACCACTGCGTCACCAGGGAAGCCCAAAAACCTGGTTCTTGATGGGGGGTGAAGAAACTTTATTCTTTATGCTTGAAGCACAAATATGCATACAGTACATGCAGAGGTGCACAGTTCATCTGTGGTATGAAAATTTCATGGGGGGCAAATCAGGAAAACATGTCTAAAAAGACTCCTTAGGTGTTGGAGGGAGATAACGAAAGAAAGGCTGAGAAACACCAGTCTAGAAGGATCACTTTGCTGCCATGGGTTGAAATAGGTTCGGGGTGGGCTCCATGCAGGAGGGGAGAGCTAGAGTCTGTTGCAATAATGCAGCTGAGCCACGCATCTCCCGAGCGGAATGGGGGTGGCGTCCGTGGGGTTTCCTGAAGGTTAATGTGAACAGAGAGAGGGAGAGAAGTCAGGTAGCCCCAAGGTTTGGGCTGGAGCAGCAGGAAGGATGGAGTTTCAGTCCCCTGGGATGGGGAGGCTGCGGAGGAGGCCGTCTGGGGAGCCTGGGGGACCCCGAGGAGGCGGCAGGCTCAGCACGGTGGAGGCCTGCAGGCAGATGGGCATGCGGGACACAGGCTCAGCACGGAAGGAGGACCTGTCCGGCGCTGGCAGAGATGCTCGAATGGCCCAGGAGCGGTGCGCTTGGAGCCCCTCGGCTTGGCAGGCCCTCAGGCTTCTCATCTGTGTAATGGGAGCGCTGACACTCGCCCCTGAGGCTGGTTGTTTTCTGTGGGGTGGGGACTGTCACCAGCAGGAGCTGTTGAGGCCCATTTGAGGCCCCAGTTCTGGGCTGTTGCCGGGGCGATGAGTGTTCCCATGGCCTTTAATCACTGAATGCTAACGAGCCCTGAAATTAAATTAAGAAGAGGAGCTGACGGCCCAGGCATCCCTTCTCTCCCACCACCACAGAGTTAATGGGAATCCTGGGGACAGGGGTGGGGGGGTCGGGGGGGCAGAGAGGGGCTGTGATACGGTAGGTTTCACCCAGGAGGGTGCAGGCTGGAGGTTTACAGGGTATCCTGACATTCAGGGATCTGCTGGGCTCCTGTGGGCCCCAGAGCATCCCAGCCCCAGACCAGGCTGGTCCCATCGTTCCCCGCTTTCCCAGTGGGGGAGATTAAGGTATGCCACCATGGCCGGGCAGAGTGACCAGCAGGTTTCTGGTTCCAAAGTCCATGCTTCCTGTGATGGCCCTGAGCCCTGGCCGAGCTCCCTGACCTCTCCGATCCCTGGTCTCCTCATCTGTGGGACAGAGTGGGGGTGCACGGTGCGGGGTTAACTGTCGTGCTAACTGGAGGAGAGGAGGGAGGTGTCCGTGCTCAGCCTGGCCCCAGCCGCAGGACTGCCGGCATCTCCCCTAGCCATCGAGGTCTTGGGCCTGGAGCCTCAGGCTCCTGTGTCTGTGACGGGCGAGTGTCCCTGGGGTGGGCCTCAGTCCTCTGACCCCCACCCTGCCATCAGTCACCGGCCACACTGGCCTCAGCCGGTTCCCAGGCCGAGAGTGCTGGAAAGATTCCCCAGGAGCTCCCTCCCTCTTGTTCAACTGGTGTTTGTTCCAAATGAGTGAATATGCGCCCACCCCCTCCAGGCAAACTTCCTGCACTTCTGCAGCCCAGTTCTACATTAATCACAGCTAATTGTTAGCGGGAGTCGTTTATGTCAAGAGCCATTATTCCTGGGAGTAAAGAGAAAAGAGCTGCCTTTCAGGAAGCCTGGTGTTGCCCGTCGCCAGGGGAGGAACCATGCCAGACCCTGAAGGGGTCCCCGGCCTGGCCTGCCCGGCCCACTCCCCGTGGCTCCAAACTGTGTGTGACAAACGTAGGGGCCTCTGGCCTCTGCTGAATATTCAGGGAAACGACACCTCCATCACGCTCACACCGTTTTCTGAAGTTGTTGTGGGTTTCCTTGAAACTGAGGAGAGTTTTTTCTTTTTTTCCTTTTTTGGCAACAACAGCTGGGAATAAGTTGACACTTTCTAAAAACTGCCACTTCTTGCTTGGGAAGGTAGCAGGAGGGGCCCCCCCGCTTGCGAGCCCCCAGGCCGGCCCCAACCTTGCACAGCAGGCTGGGTCTGTCCCAGGTTCGCTGCTGGGAGGTCAGGCTGGGCGGGGTGTCGGGGAGGGAAGCGGTGGGCTCACCCCCCAGGACCCAGAGGACTCTCGGAGGCCTTTCTGCACGTTTCACGTGTTGAACGTTGTTTCTGTGTTTTCCTTTTTATCGGGTCTGAAATCAGTCTATTAACTGGAATGTTTGGTCGGTGTTTTCTTATAATCGGGGTATCATCGGGGTAACAGTCTGATGCCTGTTAATCCTGCCTGAGGCCACACCTGTGAAGACCGGGGCGTGAGAACAGGTGTGCGGAGCCCCCAGCGCGAGTGTGCGTGAGGGTCTGTGCACGTGGGTGGGTGTGCAGATGTGAGCCCGTGCGCGTGCTCGTGTGTGTGCGTGTGCGCATGCATCTGTGTCTGTGTGCAGGCACGTGCGTGTGCGTGTGTGTCTGTGGTCACAAATAACACAACCCTGCTGCCCTTTCCCCTCTCTGTCCCCCCAGCTCTCTGAGCTCTGTGATTTTAGGCCCATTTTACTGATGAGGACACTGAGTCTGAGAGGGCTTAGGGACTCTTCTGAGGCCCCCAAGCTGAGAACCAGCCCAGCTGGGACATGTGTCCACAAGGCCCCCTCGAAGGCACAGAAGTCGCTGCTCGGAGGGACTGGGGTGGGGGTGGGGCAGGACACAGCGTCCTGCCTCCTTCCGCCTCTCCCGTCCCTCCTGGCTGGTCTCTGCCCTCTCTCCAGCCCCACCCTGCCCAGTGGGGCCCGGCCCTGTCCTCCCTTTAAGCCTTCTAGTGGCTACCGCACCACTCCCGCACCTCCGCCCCCTGTGGCAGCACCGTGTCTGTCTTCCCACCTCCGGGTCTGTGCTCCCGGGAGAGCACCTCTAAGCCCACAAAAGCTCAAAGGTGAGGTGCAGGTGCTGTCCCCCTGGGCCCCGTGTGCCCATGGCCCCGGGGAGTCAGTGACTCTTCCCTCACCCCCACGCCACCACCGGGCGCCCGGGTACCTTCCTGCTCTCCGCTGTCCACCTCTCTGGCACAGGTAGTCTCCTGGTCACGCCCACCTACTTTGCACACCTCCTCCAGGAAGCCTTCGTGGATGCTCCCACACCCCGAGCTGGGATCCCCTGGGGTTCTCCCCTGGGACTGTTGTCACGCTGAGTGATCCTCTCTGCTGTGTGCCTTCTGCTCCTGGTAAGGCTGAGTCTTGCGTGTCTGCGTGCATGGGGCCAATGCAAATGCTCTGTGGTCTCCTACGTTGGTGAGGTGACCCGTGGACTAGAACCTTGGCTAGAGTTGGAGCCCCACCTCCAGCCCTCAGTGCTGATTCCTGCCCCGTGTTACTGGGGGGATGGCAGGTAGGTCCTGCGCTGTGGCTGATGCTGCACCGTGGGTCCGGGCTTCCTCTGCTTCGGTGTTGAGAAGATCCTGAAGCGAGTTCTCAGCCCAGCCAGACATGCGCCCTGATTGATTGGTGATGTCTGCCGCGGACGTGGGCGGGGAGGTGGCCGCCTGCATCCTGCTGAGGCCAGCCAGCTCTTGACCTTCCCAACTACTGCAAACCACCTGAGGGCAGGGTCCTGAGGCCAGGGTTCGGGCTGTCTCGTGTCTGTAAGTCTGTCCTGGCACAGGGATCTTGCCCAGTGGCTGAAGGAGGCCAGAGGAGTGGGGCGGGAGCGGCCAGAGGAGGAACAGCTGAGGCTGAGCCCCAAGGGTGAGGAGGGCGGGAAAATCGCACCTGCTCCTGCCTGGGGCTGGGTTTAGCCTGGGTCCCCGCTCCTCACGCTGAGGCACTGCGTCAGGGGCAGCACGGCGTGGGCCCTGCACTCTCAGCTCTCCTGGCAACGGTGCCCCAGCCCCAGCCATTCTGGAGCCGGAGAGTCAGCAGACAGGGCGGCAGCACAAAACCGTCTGTCCCACGCGCCCAGCAGAGCCCCGCCAGGCACAGCCCAGACCCCAGAGCCCAGACCCTGAGGGCCATTCAGGAGGCCCGACAGCCCCTCCCCATCCTGGGGCCACCGGTGTGGGACAGCCCATGAGGGAGTGGACTCAGGCCCCAGGCAATGGTGCCCCTTTCTGAAGGCCCCGCAGCCCGACGATGACAGCCCAGCTCCTCCCACCTCTGTCCTCCCCACGCCCCCTTGTCCGTGGACTGGTGAGGCGGCCCAGCTCTGTCGTCACCACCTGCCTCCTGGAGAGAGCCCGGGCCTCCGAGTCAGAAAGCCTCAGGCTCACACTCAGGCGTGTCCCTTATTAGCTGCGCCATCTGGGTGACGGTCTCCCGGCCTCTGAGTCCCTGTAAGATGGCCGTGCTCTGGGACCGAGCGAGGCGAGGACTGTGAGATTGCAGGCTGGGACCCCAGAGGAGTCGGGGAGCCGGGTGGGAAAACCGATCCTGCCGCCCTGCTGGGAGTCTCCAGGTCTCCAGGCAAGCGGGGCCACCTTCTTAGCACGTCAGAGTCTCAGTGAAGGACCAGATGGTGTTTTGAGCATTTTAATAAGAGCTATTTGCAGTGTTGTCGCCATAAAAAAATTCCTGCTTAATGAGCAAATGCATGTCAGTAGCGAGTTAAAGGCGCTTGGATGTTTTAAATATTATGTACGTCGTGTTCGTGTTAACAAACCTGATTTTTAATTACACCTTCCCCTGCTGCCTGGCTGGGCTGAGTGTAAGGGAAGGGAGGAAAAAAATCAGGCAAAACAAGCGTGGTTTGCCGTCAGAAGCGACAGCCAGGCTCTCTGGCTCTCCCCTTCGCAGACACGACACTGACGGTACACAGACACCGGAGCCTGCCAGGGGTTCCGGCACGGCTCTGCCCTTGCTGACTTTCACTTCTCAGTCTCAGGCTGAGCCCTGATCCTGGTCAGAGAATGAGTGCTGATCCCTGGCTAAACACTGAAGCTGAATCCTGGCCATATACCGAGCCCTGACCCCTGACCACAGGCTGAGCCCTGATCGCAGTCACACATTGAACTCTGACCATGACCTGAGCCCTGATCCTGGGCACTAACTGAGCCTTGATCCCAGCCATGGACGGAACACTGAGCCTGTTCACAGACTGAGCCCTTAGACACGTACCAACGACCTCACTCGCTTTGCTGGTGGAAACAGGAAGTCCCTGAAGGCTTCAGGAAGTCCCCTCCTTCTCCTTCTCCCTCCCCCACCATGTCCTCAGTGCTGCAAAACGGGGGTCCTTGTTCCCTTTTCAAAGATCTCGCCTCCTGGGGTCCACGAACCCTAACCTGAGCCCATCACCTCCTCACCTACGCCTGCCCCAAACCTCTCTCCTCCTGGGCCACCCCTCTGGCCGGGTTGGGAATCCAGACCCTGGCTGCGTGCCGCCTTCTGTCCTCACGGGTCCCCGAGCCCCTGAAGGAGGGACAGCAGCTTACGTCTAGTTGTATCCCTGGCGCTGGCACTGAGCCTGGGAGGCAGGAGACTTTTATCACAGGTTTGCTGAATGCACGAGCGAGCTGGCCTGGGATCTCAAGGGCTGCAAAGGAGCATGGCTGGGTCCACGCCCAGGTCAGCCAGGCCCGTGAAGAACTGTGCCTGAGAGCACTGGGGAGGCTGGCCCAGGGTCAAGCTGAGGTTCACGTCCAGGCGTGCCAGAGTCTAATCTAGTGCACGGTGGTGGACTCAGGCCTTCTGTGGGCATTCACTGAGCACCTGCTATGAGCCGGCCCGTTCTAGATCCTGGCGACATGCCGCGGGTGAGATGCCGTCCCTGCCCTCCGGGGGCTTGGGTCCCAGTGTGGGGAGACACGTGGGCAGATGGTCCTGGGTAGTGAGCAGTGGCGGCTGGGAGGCGGGATGGTGGCTGTTAGGGTCGGCGGGGCAGCTCACACTCTTTGAAGACCCAGTGATGTGACATTGCAGCTGAGCCTGAATGGGGAGGAGAGGCGCTGGGGACGTGGCATTTGGGCACAGGGACAAGCAGCCTGAGTGCCCAAAGGACCCAGGAGACCTGCATCCAGGCCAGTGGGTAGTGTTAGGCCCAGCACCATTGGTCTCCAGGCTTCACTTCCACATGCGTGCGGTGGGATGATAATTCACTCAGCAAACCCCATCTGTGTGCTAGGCACTGTTCCAGGAGGAGACCAAGCAAACGAGGCGGCCTGCCCGCCTGGAGCTTACACCTTAGTTCATCAGTTCTCAAAGGGGGGGCCCGTGGAACCCCAAGCGGGGTCCCCACGACGCTCTCAGGGGACCCACAAGGTCAAAGCCACTTTCACAAAAACACTCAGATGTTGTTTGCCTCTTTTGTGTTGGCATTTGCACAGATGGCACAAAAGCAGTGACAGGTGAAGTGGCTGATGCTTGGGCACAGATCAGAGTGGTGGCACCCAACCCTGTTCCCAGTCATGGGAGTCTTCAAGGCCACACACGTGCAAAACGGGCCCCCAAAATTCAGCTTCACTTAAGACTGCAGGGCAATCCTTTCACAGTTGTGAGTACCTGTCTGTGCAAACGCTCTGAGGGGTGGGAGGTGCCCGCCGAGCACCTCTGCTGTGTCCACCACCGTTGTGTTGGAAAAGAGCCCTGGGGCCTCTGTTTTGAGTTACAAGCTCAACTAGCCACATTTTCCTGGGAGAATGCGGTCCTGGTGGTCGTCCCCAAGTGCGGCCTCAGCACCAGGATGTCAGCACTGGCTCTGTGACCCTCCAAGGGCCCTCCTGGGCCTGGGTCCTGGGGGCCACAGAGGACAGGCCAGCGGAGAATGAGAGAGAGCCGCCCACACAGCCCAGTGTCCCTGGGGGGGTCGTTACCTCCTGGGACCTGTGCTCTCATTGGGAACACGGGGTTGTTACACCCTCCTTGAGGTCTTCTCTGACGTCCAGAGTGTTTGTAAAGTGCTGGCATTTGTAGAGGTTCTAAAAGTGGCCCAGTCATCGCTGGGAATAAGAACCTTCTCACAAACCTTATGAAATGGGCCCCAATAGTCTGTTTTCAAGAAGAGGGAACCAAGGCTCAGAGTGGGGAGCTGACCTGTTTGGGGTTCCAGAGCGAGCGGGCGGGGGTTGCTGCCCAGGCTGGCCACCCCCCTCCTTGGGGCCGCATGGTGCCCCTTCCCTGCCTGCTCTCTGAGACCCATGGGGTCCTCCCAGGCTGGTACCCCAGCCTGGTTTGTAGCTCAGGCCTTGCAGACCCGTTTCTCAGGGTGGCTCTCCCATCCAGGGCTGGCTCCGCGGCCACTGTCGTGGGAACTGCCCTCTCATCACCGCGTGCTGCTGACTGCGGAGGCCAGGTCAGGTGGACACAGGAAAGGCTGGCGCTGAATGAGCAGGGGTGAGGGGCCGGTGGGGTGATGGCTTCCGGGTGGGCCTGGATGGCTGAGCACCTCTGTCCCATAGGTGGCTGTGCGTCTTTCCTGTGCCAGGCTAGAGTGGGGGAGCACGATGAGGGGCTGCAGGGCTGGCCTCGGGTGACTGGTGGGCACGAGGAACCAGCGTGGGACTTAGGGGTTCTCGTGGCGCTCTTTGATTTCAGCCAGGGGCCCAGGAATGCCCAAGCTCCTGACGATTACCAGCCCCCTCCCCACTCCCCGCACCTGGCATGGCACCAGGTAAGCTGGACACGAGGAGGGAAGCCGGGTGAGGAATGAAGGGCCACTTGTTGGCAGCTGCCCGAGTACCCTGTGGCCTGGGCAGGGTTCTAGTCAAGGCCAAGTGGGGGCAAGGCTGAGACGTGAGCCCATGTGGTAAAGAGGCTGACCTGCGTGGGTCAGGGAGCCTGGGAGAACTGGGATGGAAGCTGTGGGATGGAGGGAGTGTGTGGGACAGTATTCCATCAGGGAACAGCCTGTGCAAAGGTCCTGAGGTGGGAATGAGTTGGTATGTTCAGGGGAGAGCAAGGAGTCTTAGGGCTGGAGCTGAGAAGCTAAGGATCTGGGGGAAGATCACCAGGGGTCTTGGCCACGGCTGGGGATGTGCGTTTTCCCGTGAGTGAGATGGGACCATGGAGGCTTTGGATGGATATTCTTAGAGGGTCTGGCTTCTCATGGGTCACAGACCAGGGTGAGGGTAGGAGTGGGGACAAGGGGGCCCAAGCCTGGGACAGGACTCCACTGAGTGGGGGAGGCGGCCGGGCCTCTGCAGAGGGGCACGGGGGTTGCAGGGACAGATAGCAGCTGTTGGGGGCTCTTGAGGCAGGCATGGCACAGTGCCATGCAAAGAGTTCTAGGCTCAAGCTGGGGCTCTCCAGGTATCTTTTTTCACGGAGGCCTCACCCCTCTCCCAGTAGCCCTGCTGGTGGCCTGGGACTAGGTGAGGGTCATTGGGATGGACGGACAAGAGGCAGGATGGATTCAGGACAGGGATCCAAGGTGTCAGGATGTGCGGACAGGCAGACAGTTGAATGGGGGGCCGTGCTGGGAGAAGAGGGGTAGGCCTCAGGGTGGACACCGCAGCTGGCTCGGTGGGGCAGCAGGTGGGAGACACACCCGCACCCCTAGGGGAAACCGTGGATCCCACATTCCTCACATGCTGTCCCGTGGGCGGTCCCTTCCCAACCCCTCAGGAGCCACCTGATTCCCAGGCACCTTTGGCCAAACCAGGGGGCCGGGCTGCTCTCTAAGCTTGGTGAGCCCACCTAACCCCAGGCTCATTGGAAGGTGGGGCCCCTCTTCCTCCCTCTCCTGGGCCCAGCGCGCCTGGGGTTCTGCATTCATGTCCTCCCTCCCCTGGGCCCAGCGCGCCTGGGGTTCTGCATTCATGTCCTCCCTCCCCTGGGCCCAGCGCGCCTGGGGTTCTACATGCCTGTGGAGTTGAGGCCGCTGGCAGGACATGGGCTCGAAGGCAGCCTGCATGTCGTGAGGTCACTGGGTTCCCAGCCCGGCCCTGTCCTTGACCTTTGAGTGAACGTGGACCCTCACTGCCCTCTCCGAGTGGCCACCTGCTAGAGAAGGGCCAGAGGGCCCTCCAGGCCCTCCAGCCACGGTCTCCTGGGATTCCAGGACTTTCATGGGGCCTGACATGCAACGGCCCCTCCTTCCGGTGGTGATGGGACAGGGCTGGCTCATCAGAGCGGCTGGAATATCCGCTCTCGGAAGGAACGTGCTGCACAAAAATAGCAGCCTGGTGCCGATGAACATACGCTGCCTCCGGGGGGGCGGTGGGGAAGGGTGGAGGCCCCTGACGGGCTCAGGTCTGGAGGCCTCGCAGCTCCCGGGTGAGGGTGTCTGTGTCGCCGGCACCGATGTGGAGATGGCAGACGGGAGCTGCTGCTTACGAAGCACCTACTGTGTGCCAGACGCTTCTGCGTGTCGTCTGCTGCTTCTCAAGGACCTGCCAGGTGGGTGCTACTATCCCTTCTCCCAGGTAAGGAAACCGAAGGGAGGGGGCCCAAGTGATGGCCGGGTCACACAGAGGAACGGGCAGAGCTGAGCTGGTTGGCCTGACCACAAGGGAGGTGGTGCTGCTGTTGGCGTGGGTGGGACAGGCCCACTCATCTATCCACCCGTCCACCCATCCGTTCATTCATCTCCCTCCCTCCCTCCTTTCCTTCCTTCCTTCCTTCCTCTCTCCCTCCCTCCCCCTCCCTCCTTTCTTCCTCTCTCTCTCTTTCTTTCTTTAATTGAAGTCTAGTTGATTTACAATGTTGTGTTAGTTTCTGTTATATAGCAAAGTGATTCAGTTACATACATATTCTTTTTCATATACTTTTCCATTATGGTTTATTGGATATTAAATACAGTTCCCTGTGCTATATAGTAGGACCTTGTTGTTTATCTATTTTATTTATTTTTGTGAGATCATAGTTCCCTGACCAGGGATTGAACTTGGGGCCACGGCAGTGAAAGTGCCAAGTCCTAACCACTGGATAGCCTGGGAATTCTCTATCTATTTTATATATAGTAGTTTGTATCTGCTAATCCCAAACTCCTAATTTATGCCTCCCCCACCCCCATTCCCCTTCGGTAAACATAAGTTTGTTTTCTATGTCTGTTAGTCTGTTTCTGGTTCGTAAATAAGTTCATTTGTGTCATATTTTAGATTCCACATATAAGTGATACTTGTCTTTCTGACTTACTTCACTTAGTATGATCATCTTTAGGTCCATCCATGTTGCTGCAAATGGCATTAGTTCATTCTTTTTCATGGCTGAGTAGTATTCCATTGTGTATATATACCCCATCTTCTTTATCCATTCATCTGTCCATCCGTCCATCTTCCCATCCCTCAGTTACTGGCCTCAAATTGGCCTGGCTCATTTTTACCCTAGGCCACACCAGGGAACTCTCTGGGCCTCCGTTTCCCCTTCTGTTAAACAGAAGGGCCCCATCTGGGGCCCACAACATGCAGGCTGAGAGTGAAAGTCACCTCCTGAGCTCTGCCCCCGTTAGGAGACCCCCAACTCCTTAGTGTAAATCCAGACCCTGCAGCCCAGCCCGCCTGCTTCTCCCCTCCTGTCTTGCCTGCATCTCCCTCCGTCACTGCCCATTCAGACTCGTCCTCTGTGCTCCCACCCCTGGGGGCTGCCTGGAGGACTGACTGATGAGGTCTGTCTCCCTCCATCCCTCTCTCTGCTTCCCTAGTACAGGAGTGGATGGCATGGACTCCATGCCAGGCTCTTGACCTGCCTCTGGCTCACTGATCACCCTGTGCCTCAGTTTCCCCATCTGTGAAATGGGGAGTCCCTACCTTAGCAGGTGGTTGGGAGGATTCAGTGAGACCATGAACCCAAAGCCCTAGAACAGGGCCTGGCCCTATTGACTGTTCCTATGATCCAACATCTCCTGGGCGCCTACAGAGGGCTGGGACCAGTTCTGGGGTACAGGGGCCCAGAGGTGAGTGCTCCTCATCAGGCCCCACTTTCAGGGTCTCAGGTCCAGCTGACCGTCTGACAAGCTGGGGGACACCAGCCATGCAGTGTCATCAATGACTGTACTTGAGGTGGGCAGCTCCCGGTGGCACGTCCAGCTCGGGCGGCCCTGCTCCCGCCTGTGCCAGGCCCTGGCGTCGGGCTGCTCCTCCTGCCATCCCAGGGGTGGCTCTGAGGGAAGGGGCCCACAGCTGGAGTAGAAGCAGGGACCATCCGTCCTCCCTTCCTAGCCCCCTCATGTGTGATGTGGGCCCTGAGGGGGTAGGACCCTGTCCATCTGGCCGGGCCTGGGCCACAGTGCTCAGTGGTCAGAGATGCGAATTTACATTGGTGAGGCCTGAGCAGGGCTGGAGACTCCTCTGGGCTAGGGGCTCTCCTGGAATCATCCTCCTGGGGTTCGGGAGTCCTTCCTTCCCTATGTCCCAGCTTCTATCTGCTGCAGCTCCAATCAGCCTAACGACAGCACTCAGGAGGGTCAGGGGAGTGCAGGGAAGGCTCCAAGCCCAGCTCAGGGGGGGTCCTGCAAAGCTTCTTGCAGGTGCTCCCGGTGGCCGGTGGCCGAGCTGTTGATGGAGAAGCTGGAAGTGGCCTGGCAGGGAGCGGAGGTGAGAGCAGCTTCTCATGAGAGAAAGGAGCTGTTATCTGAGCGCTGCGGCCGGCTCTGCTGCTCCCTCATCCAGAGTGGGATTAAGAGGGAGGAAGGGGGGAGAATTTCCTCTTTACTTTCCATCACAGAAGGCTCTCTGTCAGACAGGGAGCTCAGAAAGGGCCACCTGAGCCACTGCCTTCCCCCAGAACCTCCTGGCTTCACCCGGGTGAGACGGGCGGTCCACGGTCCCGATCTGTGGGGTGAGGTGACTTCAGAAGCCCCAGAACGTCTCCTGCACTCAAGCATCCCCCAGACTGGCCTTCTAGGGCCTCGGAGGCTGCCTGAAAACACCACTTCCCCCTGGGAGATCAAGCAGCGTGTCAGGGCAGAAGCGGTTTCGGAGTCGCTGGGAATAAGCCCCGACACCTGGGTCCCACCCCTTGTGCACCAGGGACTCTCACACTGCAGAGGACTGGAGGGTCCCTGGGGCCCACTCGCTATGTCCGGGTGGGGCTGGCAAGGTGCCTCTTAGTGAGCAGAGGTCTGAGGATGTCCCCACTCCCCATGAAGGTGCTGTCAGGCCGGCCCACCCTGCACGCCTTCTTCCCCACCAAGTTCATCACGGACAAATGCCCGGAGGGGCAGCGGCACTGTGGGTGGGGGCAGCACCACGTGACTCCCCACCTTGGGGTCTTCCCTCATTGCTTCACCTTTGCCCTCCCAGCCCACCCAATGGCAGCTCCGGGGACCTGTCTGCTGGAGGTGGGAGGGGGGTGCCGCCCCACGGAGGAGCCGGCCCCGCACAGGACATTTCTCATCTGTCCCTTTGTTTTTTTTTTTTTAATAATAAATTTATTTATTTTATTTATTTATATTTGGCTGCGTTGGGTCTTCGTTGCTGCACGCAGGCTTTCCCTGGTTGTAGTGAGCGGGGGCGACTCCTTGTTGCCGTGAACGGATTTCTCATTGTGGTGGCTTCTCTTGTTGCAGAGCACGGGCTCCAGGCATGCAGGCTTCAGTAGTTGTGGCTCGCAGGCTCAGTAGTTGTGGCGCACGGGCTTAGTTGCTCCGCAGCATGTGGGATCTTCCCGGACCGGGGATGGAACCCGTGTCCCCTGCATTGGCAGGTGGATTCCCAACCACTGTGCCACCAGGGAAGTCTCCTGTCCCTTCGTTTTGATCAGCCGGCTCCACGCCGGATGGGGGGCTGAAGGGGGAGCCCGTTTGGAGGGCAGATATGCCCCATGCCCTTTCGGAAGCCAATACTTTTGAAGGAACCTGGAATCTGACACTGGCACCGACACTGTTCACTGCTGGAGGCCAAGCTGCCACAAATGTAAATTTCTAATTAAAACAGAAATTAATCCTCTCCCCCAGCTATACCTGTATCTCCAGCTGGATGAGCCAAAGCTTTATGCTACTAATTAATGTTATCACCCGTTAGCTTTATTTACATAAGCAGATATAATTCACAGGGCTTTGCAGGAGCTGATGGGGAAACTTAAAAAAATTTTTTTTGAGTTAAAAAAATTAATTACCTTGATCCTCCCTCTTGTATTCTAATCACAGACTTGCAGGGTCCCTCTTTGGCGCTCCCCGAAACCCTGGGTTGGTGTCTTCTTTGATGAGTGGGAGCTTGTTCCAAATGGAAGGACGAAAAGTTGAAAATCGACGTGGAGCTGCTTGGAGGGAAAGACAGTACCGGTCTTCACATGAAAGGCCCAATGGATGTGATAATTATTTATGGTTTCTGGCGTTGGGTGTTTTTGCTACCCAGTTAAATAAACTCTAAATACCACATTAAAATCTTGCAAAGATCCTGGCAGATTAATAAATCATACCAACTTCTCTGGCATTTGGCATGGTTTTTGCAGAGGTCTGAGTCTGTTTGGTGACTGCACTTTCAGTTGCCTCCCTGGAGGGTCCACACCTGGGGGTCCCCCCAGGGGAGAAGCAGATGAAATGATTGGGACAGGAAGCCCTGCCCCCTGGGCCAGAGGTCCCGTCCCTCCAGCGTTGTGGCAAGGACCCCACTCAGCTGTCCCTTTACTCTGAGGAAATGGAAACGCAGATGTTCTAACGGGCTGCCCGTTGCCTGGAGACTTGCATAAAACATTACGAGCTGTCCTGGTGGGAGCAGTGAAGTTGGTCTAACAGTCAACCATAAGATACTTGGTGGACGGTGCTCTCCATGGCCGGCCCTGTGGGTGTGAATGTGACCTTTTTTGGAAATCTGGTCTTTGGGGATGGAATCAAGTTAAGATGAGGTCGTAGTGGAGTGGGGTGGGCCACCCATTGATGTGACTGTGTCCTCATAAGAAGAGGGAAGTTTGGACGCAGACGCAGAGGGAGGATGGTGCCACGTGAAGACACAGCGGCGGGAGAAGCCACGACGATGGAGGCAGAGCCTCGAGCTCCGGAAAGTCAAGGGGGGCTGGAAAATCCAGACCTCGGAAGAGGCAAGGAATGGACTCTCCCTCAGAGCCTCCGGAAGGACCCACCTTTCGACACCTTGATTCCAGACGTGTGCCTCCAACCTGGGAGAGGATGAATTTCTGTTGCATAAACCCACCCAGTCTGTGGCACTTTTCCCCGCAGCCCCAGGCAAGCAATACAGCCCCATGGAGCTTCCTGTCTGGAGGGGGAGACAGACAGACAGTCAATACTCACGGAAGCATAACCAGCCTCCTGGGCGGAGCTCAGGGTGTCCTCAGGCGTGTGGAGGAGTGCAGGCCACCTGCTCCAGCTGGGGGTCAGGAAAGGCTTCCTGGAAGAGGGGAGGCGGGGCTGAGGCTGAATGCCGGCAGTCGGGTGCTCGGGCCCCGTGAGGGTGGCCCGTGCCCAGGGCTCCGGCCCTCGAGGCCTGAGGCCCCGTGCCTTCCCTAAACCTCACCCTGGACCTCCCCACCTCCTCACCTCTGCCACTGCCATCCCGTCCACCTGGTCGCCCTTCCACAGACTCCTGCCTTTGAGGTCCTAGCCCACCTGGTGGCCTCACCCAAATGCTGCCTCATCCACGAAGCATCCCCAGGTGTGGTTCTGGAGGGGCCTCTCCTTCTGCACCCCCAGCTCTCCCTCCCTCCTTCAATGACTGCCCACTCTAGCCACATAGCTGTTACTCCTGTTTTCTTCCGCTCCCAGACTTTAAGCTCCTCGGGGCCTCATTCCACACTGTGTCCCCAGTCTGTTCCCCCTCAGGGCACACCCAGGTGGTGGCACAGCTTGGCCAGACTCTCTGGTGTGGCCCCCTCCCCCTCCAGTGAGTGCAGGAGCACAGGGCACACTTGGGTGCCAGGCCGGCTCTGCCCAGCACTGAGCATCAGACTTCGGGGACGCCACTTAACCCTCCGGGGCCTCAGCTTCCACACCTGTGACACGAAGGCGGTCCCATCGTCCTGTCTGCCTCAGGGCTGGCGTGGCGGCACTCACCGTGGGAAGGTGTTGACCATGCACCCCTCACTCGCCCCAGACTCGTCATCTCCTGCCTGGGGAGGAGACCTGATCGCGACCGTCCCCTCCCACCGGCTGGCCTGCGAGCCCCGGGTGGGTGAGAAAGGATGGGGTTTCTTTCAGGGGACGAAAGGCAGCGTAACTTTGAAGACCCGTCCTCCCCCCACCTGTGCAGAGAGCAGCTGTGCAGAGTCTGAAAGAATTTCCTACCCCTAGAGAGGTTCTGGTGTGTTTCTTCCCCTCCTTGAATGAAGGCAAGAAATGCTGCTGAGTGGAGAGTAATTACCCAAATCGAGGCGGAAATCAGTCCTGAACGGGAGCGGGATGAAGGCGATCAGCCAGGAAGCCGCGCCCGCCTTCCTGCCCCACCTGCTGCTCTGCTTCCGCGTCCTCCCGTCCCGGCCACGGGATGCTGTCGTCAGAGTGCTTCTGGCTCTAGTGGCCTGGCCCCTCCCCGCCCCCCGCGAGGGTCCCGGCGTTCTGAACACCCCACCCAGGGTCCGTCGAAAACAAAACTCTAAAATTTTGCATCCTAGCATCACAAAATGGTAAAGAATCGTACAGGGATGGAGCCATGTAATTCTTTTCCTTTCCTCTTTTTAAAATTATACTAGTTTTTTTTTTTTTTACCTGTTTAACTGGGAAAGATTACATGACACCTGGGAGCAAAAGAAAGCAAAATGCAGATCGTGCACGTCAGGGCTGTCGGGAAAGTCTCCCTTTTCAGCGGAAGCTGCTGGCCGTGATGTGGGGTTCACACGGCGGCCGTACAGCCCCACAGGCTCCGTGCTGCCTCCCCGCGGGGGCTGTTCTCAGGGGCAGATCCACCTGAGCTGTTCCAGGGGCCAAGAGCCCATTTCAGAGCCCGATTCTGAGCTTCGGGAAGCAGTTCTGTAGATGCCTGGGGTCAAAGGTGAGGGGCCCCTCAGCCACCCCCGCAGAATCACAGCAGGTCACGTAGGCTCCCCTAGGTGAGGGGAGAGACCCCTGCTAGGAAACCAGGTAACTCTGAAGAAAACGAGTAACTCTGTTTGCAGAGCGCTAACACAAAAACCACGTGATTGAGGTATAATTCACATATCATACATAGTCCGTGGACTTACAACGTGCCATTCATAGCTTTTAGTATATTCACAGTTGTGCTGTCGATTTTAGAGCATTTTCGTCACCTGATGAAGAAACCCCAACACCCTCCACCCCCGATCCCCGCCCCATCCCCTTTGCAACCACGAATCTGCCCTCTGTCTCCAGGCATCTGCCTGCTTTGAACGTTTCCTACAAGTGGAATCACACGTGTGTTTTCTCCTGTGTCCGGCTGCTCTCACCAAGCCTCTTGTTGCCAAGGTCGTGCACGTGGTAGCCTGTGTCAGGTCTTCATTCCTTTTTTAGGGCCGAATCACATCCTGCTGTGTGGATGGACTGCACTCTACCTACATCAGGTGATGGGCATGCGGGCTGTTTCCACCTTTGTCTGTTACGGATATGGCTGCCACGAACATCCGCGTACACGTATTTGCGTGGACATACGTTTTCGTTTCTCTTGGGTGCGTACCTAGGAGCGGCATCTCTGGGTCATGAGGTAACTGCATGTTTACGTTTTGAGGAACCGCCAGGCTTTCCCAGAGCAGCTGCATCATTTCACACCCCACCGGCCGTGTGTGAGTGTCCACGTTTCACCTCCTGGCCAACACTTACCACCTATCTGCTTGATTCTGGCCACCTTAGTGGGTGTCACATGACATCTCACTGCACATTTAACAATTAAGCCAAATCTTACAAACTTGCTTGACCCCCGAGCCCCCCTCTGAGGAGCAGAACAGGGTGTGGCCCCCGCCCCCAGCTCCCCGGGACACGCTGGCCTGGCACAGCACTGCCGGGGATGCCTGTGGCTCTGTGGTGGCTACGTACTGTGACTGGGTGCCCAGGGCCCGCACGGGGCGGCGCTTAGTGTCAAGTAAACGCAGGAGTGAACGAGCGAGGGGGGAAGCAGTGGACGGTTGGATTTCCCCACGCCTGCGGAGGCTGGACAGAAGGAAGGGTGCTGGAGAGGGACCGGGAGACCGTGGACAGCGGCCGAGAGCAGTGGCGCCCTCGTGGGTTCCCGGCTGAGCGGTCCTGACAGCTCTGCCTCGGGTTCCTCATCTGTGAAACAGACGCCGCAGAGGGTTGTTCTCTTAGGTTGGCTTCCCTTAGAAGCAGGCTCTGTAAGTTGGTGATGAATGGTCCCCTCATTCTTTCGGGGACCTGAGGAGGGAGGTGAGTGTTGGTGTAGCTGCAATGGGAGTGTCCAGTCCTAGCGAGGCGGCAATAGTGGAATTTTAGGTGCCAAAGTGGACCATCAGAGAGGTGTTTTAGTTTCAGGATAGGCCTTCATGTTCCTTTTTGTGCAATGCCTCTGAAGCAGGGGAGGGCAGAAGCTACTGTTGCACCCATTTGCTGGATGTGGAGACTGAGGTCAAGTGAGCCCAAGGGGAGCCGCCTTGGGTCCTTCCTTTGGACCACTTGGAAGAGGCACAGGCTTTCAAGCCAGTTCTCACCTCCTGGATTGATGATTTGCCAACAGAGGCTGGGTTTGCTGCTGTACAAACAGTCCAGTCTCAGTGAGGTAACAATGAAAGGGTCTGTTTCTTTTCATGAAAAGTCAGCTGCAGGTTGGCGGAGGGGTGAAGCTGGGGCGGGGGCGGGGTGCTCCACGGAGTCATCCAGAGCCTCTGGATGACAGAGCCCCCTTCGGGGGCGCTGAGGAGACCGCAGGAGGGGAAGACAGAACTCCCAGCTGGTCTGTGCTTCGGCCTAGAAGAGACACGGCGTCTCCCCTCGCAGCCCACTGGGAGATGGCGGGCAGACAGAATGTCTGGGGACTCCACTGTCCTCTCACAGACCCCACAAGGGACTCAGGGAGCCTGTTTCCTTAGCTGCACCGTGGTGGGGGGGACCCCATCTCCCGCTGAGGTTTGTGGGAATGAAACATGATCGTGGTGTAATCAGGTGGTGCTTGATAAATGCTTAGAGCCCAGCCCTGGGGCTGGATTTGGGGGTGGGGGACCCCCATGCCTTGGAGCCCTGCATTGCCCGAGTGAGTGGTGGAATTCGGGGCTGGGAAGGGGAACTTGGGGGTGGGTTCTGGGGCGGCCTGCATCACTGCGGTGGGGGGCAGCGGTGGCTCAGTGCTCCATCCAGAAAGTGACATTTGGAAGGAGGCGGGCCTGGGGCCCACTTTACATTTGACTGTCACTGCTGAGTGCTCCCCGGGGCCAGCCAGGCGCGCTGGCAGGAACATTAGCCAGGCTGCAGGAGTTGGCACAGACTTGCAGGCAGGATTTAGGGGCTCCAGAGGGCTGCTTAACGGGCCGGGCTTCTTTTTCCTCCTGCCCCAGCGGGGAGGGAGGGAAAATGCTCTCGGGATCTGGCTCTCTGTCCTACCAGCAGCCCTGGCCCTCAGTCCACGGACCACGTGCTGGATCAGGGCTGATCCCACCCCTCACCCCACCAGCTGTCACCCAGACTCCCATGTGACACCCCAACCCGGCCTCTCCCTTGGGCCTCCCCTCCCTCCTCCACCCTTTGGGTTATCTGCCCCCTTCCCCACCCCAGGCCTAAGCTTTGGGGGCCCCAGGGATGGTCTGCACTGCACTGCTACAGGCTTCAAGGAAGAGGGTTGGGTTGGGGAGTCGGGGCCCGGTTTCCCCTCACGCCCTGATTCTGAGGGGCATGGCGGTCCCTCCCCAGCTTCCTCCCCAGTCAGCCTGGAGTCCAGCATCGGGGGACCCCCAGCTGTGCAGTGTGCCAGCAGACACCTCATGGAGCAGCACCTCGTAGATGCTGGCGGAGAGGCAGGGCCCCGGTGGGGAGGCTGGTGGGCGGTGCCCCCCGCCCCGGGCCAGGTGCAGATGCTGGGCTGGGCTCTGGCCCCAGGAGGTGGTCTCGGCAGCCCCTGCCTTACAGCCTGGGGCTCAGATCTGTGCTGGCGTTGGTCCGAGAGGAAAGGGCTTGGCTCTGGGCTCTCCGGCAGAAAGGGGCCTCAGGGAAGGGGGTGCTGAGATGACGGCCCAGGCCTCACCTGCCTCCCGGCCGCTTCCTGGTCAGCCACACCTGCTGCTCGGGCTGCGGGTGAGGCAGGGGGTTGATGCATCCTCCGCGGGACACTTCTGCCGGGGCATGTGGCCCTCTTCACTGGCCCTGGAGGCTGGGGACAGGTCCTAGCTTCTCGGTGAGTCCCCAGCCTGTGGGGATGCCTCCCAGGGGTCTGCTGGGTGTGCCTTGCCCTGGAAAGCCTCCTCCTCTGTGTGGCCCTGGCCGAGCGCTGGTCACCGCTGGTCACTGCGGCCTCAGCTGCATCTCAGGGACCAGGACCTCTAGGGAGAAGGCCGTGTCCCCTCTGGAGGCCCGGGCCTCTCCTCTGCAGCCCAGGAGATGCGCCAGGCTGCCCAGGCCCCCAGGCCCTCACCCACGCTGACCCCTCTGCCACACCACTGCCTCTCGTCCCCTGCCGACACTGGCCGGCCTGTGAGACCTGGCGCCAGGGTCACTTCCTCGGGGCGCTCTGTCCTGGTTCCTCGCGGGTGAACAGCCCCGCCTCCATGTCCCGCACCTTCAGGGCTCCCAGCAGGGAGCCTGGAGCAGCGAGGGGCCCCTCCCACTGATGTCCTGGCCTCACCCGCCAGCTGCCTGAGGGCCCAGAGCCGTCTTTATCCATCAAATCCCGTGGGTTGGGACTGACCTGGGAACTGGGGAGGGCACCGTGTGGCGAGCAGGATAAACAGGCGAGTGGGGTGGAGGACGACACAGCAAACAAAGAACAAGGATCTCAGACAGGCGAGCGCAGAGAGCCAGGAGGGAGGAGGGCCGGGGCCCTTCACACGGGCGGGGCGTCAGGAGCCGTGTGGACCCAGCTGTGTTTTATCACACCTGCTCCCAGCTCTGTCCTCCAGGTGTAGAGGGGCCTGGCTTAACCTTCCAGAACCATCATCTGTATTGTCCTCACCATCACTGTACCAGTCCCCGGGAGCCGCCCTTTCCACTTCACACAGGGCTTTTGCCTCTGTCACCTCATTCACGGGGTTCTCACATCAACCAATGGGGCCAGCAGGGGCGGTGTTGTACCCGTTTTACAGATAAGGACGCTGATGCCAGAGAGGGGAGATGGGCCTGCCTGCCGGCTGAGGGTGGACAGCTCCACAGATGGGCGCTGAGAATGGATGGAGAGATCAGGGAGGGCTGCCTGGAGCAGGCATGCTGAGGAAGTGGCTTAGAATTGGCCAGCTTAACGCAGAGGCTCTGGAGCCCCAGCTCTGCCCCACTTCTCTGAGGCTTCGAGAAATCCCCTCGGCTCTCTGGCCTCAGTTTCGTCATCTGCAGCATGGGTACAACCTGGACTTTGTCCAAGGCCCTTTCTTCTCTGAGGTTTTGTGACCTTGACTTGAGGCCCAGCTTCTTCCCTGACCCTGACTCTTTTCGGATGAGATGGCAGGGCCAACTGAGGGGCTGTGTTCCAGCTGTGGGCGGTGGGGCCGTGGCCTCGTGGGAAGGGCCAGTGGAGGTGTTGGTCTAGGAAACTGTCGTCCTGAGCAAGCTGGACTGGAGTGAGGGGAGGAGCCGGGAACCTGCTGGTTGCTCAGCCCGGTGCCTGCAGCTGCCGTGATGATGGGAGGGGAGAGGGATGCCCTCGAGAGACGCCAGGGGGAAATCTGCCTGCCCTTTGCAGTTGGCAGCCGGTTGCCTGGGGACACAGGTGGCCAGGTGGCTGACCCATCCAGCACCCCAAGGGGATCTCTCTAAAACCATAGATAAGATTAAGTGCTGGAGCTGGGGCCGCCTGTGTGGATCTTAATGGCTAACTCCAATTTGTGGAGTGTGAGCAAACCTGGCGGGAAACGTGAACCATCCATCGGAGGGGAAAACGGTCTGACAGCCACATGGCCAGAAAGGCTTCTGTTTGGTTTCGGGGCTGGGTGAAAGTGGGGGAGACACCCTATTTCTCTTTCAGGACTAGATGCTGGATTAGCACCCTGGCAGATGTTTGTGCCATCAACAGAGTCTTGGTGACCTTGTGCAGGACTGTCACATACAGTCGCTCAGGTTGTGCATCTCACAATTCTATTGTGAATAGCGACCCATGCCATGTGACCTTATTTTGTGTGAGGTTTGAAACCAGAGCTGGCCAGGGTTCCTGCCCTCCCCCGCTCTGCCAGTAAACACTAATGCTACTCTTCCTTTAGGTCTGTCCAGTTCAAATGTCCCCACCTTTGGGAAACCTTCCCAGAGTCTCCTGGGTAAAGCTAATTGCTGCCTTCTCTATTGTGACAGGCCACAAATGGCCCTAGAGTTCCTCCCCTCCTGTGTCCCTGTCCCTTTGCAAAGTGACCTTGCGACTCTTCCTATCAAGAGGTAGAGCCGGCTTCCCACCCCTTGATGGTTTTGGCCCTTTGGCCTGCTTTAGCCGATGGTACGGTAGCACATGTGAAAAAAAGACGCTTGAAAAGTGTTTAAGCTTTGGGACGTGCCCTACCTTGCAGCTCTTGGGCACCCAGGGATGACCACATGAATGAGCTGGGCTAGCCTACTGTCTGATTAAGGACACACGGATCAGTTACCTCTAATATCCCTTTGGACAGCCAGCCAGATGCCGGACATGGGAGTGAGGCCATCTGATGGTAAATGCACACCTGAAGCCAGACAGCATCAGTGGTGCAGAGAAGAACCATCTGGCTGAGTCCTGTTCAGATGACCAACTCACAGGATTGTGAAAAAAGAAATGATTATTGTTTTAAACTACTAAATTTTGGGATCATTGTTACATAGCAGTAGCTAACTGATACACCTGTGCTCCCACAGCACTTTATTCCCACATCACGATTACTGCTTGGATAATCCTTGTGGTAGTGACATTACTATGGTTAAAAGAACAAACTTCAGAGTCAGAAAGATTTGGATTCAAACCCAGTTCTGTTGAAGCCTGGTCTGTGGCCTGGACATGTCACTTAATGTCTCTGAGGCTCAGATTCCTCATCTGAAAATGAGGACTAAAAATCCGAGGTTCCAAGCTCACTGGTTATTGTAATGATTAGACATACACGAAGAATTTAGTCTTAGTACACAGGCGGCACTCAGTACACCATAGCTGGTATCTTTCCCTGCTGGTCTACACACAACTCCTCATGGCTCTTCCCAGGATCCCCATGACCTGGATGGGGGAGGGGCTTGTCTTGCCCTAGGGGTGCTTGGGCTGAGAACTCCCACGGCCAAAATACCCCTGCTCCTCCGAGGCCCTTTCCTCCACACCCCAGGAGACTCACCCTTCCAGGGAGAGCTGCTCTCCCGTTATTTCTGGGAAGATTTTTATTCATCCTTCATCTTGGCATTTATTGTTGACATTCCAAGAACAGTCAAACAAGATGAATGGCCCGTCTCCAGGACCCAGAGGCGGCTAGCCTCCCTCACTGTAATTCAATTCTACCTATTGACGGCATCAGAGGTGCCAGAGCCGGGGGTGGGGGGGTGGGGGGGTGGGAGGGTGGGGGGGTTGGGGGTCGTCCGGGAGAAGGGGCGGCAGGCTCTGGCCCTGCCTGGGACCGGCCGCTGGAGGGAGTTAATGCCCTTTGAACACCTGGCCTGGGGAGGCTGGGGCACTGGCCAGCCTGTGCGATGCTGAACCTCGGGCCCGAGTTAGTCTGTGCAGCCTGGCTGGAGGTTGAATGCCCTGCCCTGTCGCTGTTATCATTGCTCTTGTGCCGTCATCTCTGACCTCGGTTTCCCTTCCCGTCGGACAGGGTGATACTCTGCTGCTTGCACTTAGCCGGTGCTCCTTAAATGTGGCCTCTCGTCCCCTTCTCTGCTTTGCCCCGACACAGTACCTTGGGCTGGACGATGCGCCCTCTTCCCTGCTCACCTGTGGTGGGCGATGCTTGCTCAATGGTGTCATGGTCGCCCCTGGTCCCTGCACTGGGACCGGGGGTGGGACTGGGCCACAGATGGGGAGACCCTGCCTCCCTCTTCAAGTGGCCACAGTCCGCTTTGGGGCCAGAGAGAGGCAACGCAGCTGACATTGGACCAGGTTTAGGTCTTCAAAGGGCGCTGTGTCCATCGTCTCACCTGACCCTCCCCACAGCAAAGGATTAAACAGTGGCTGTGGCTCAAGCAGACTTGAGTCGTGGAGCCCTGGCTCCTCTGCTGATGGGCTGTGTGGCTTTAAGTGGTTGCTTGACCTCTCTGGGCTTTAGTTTCCCATCTGTCAAACGTGGTGATAACAGTGTTGGTGTGAGGCTGGAAAGAAGAGGCACAGGCCCCAGGCTTGCATGGCACCTGCTGTGCTCAGTAAGTATAAGTTCTCCATATCTCTGTCCCCACCTGCAAAGGGGTGAGTCCCCTGTCCCTGCAGGACCCCAGATCGGCTCTGAGCAGGTACCAATATCTGAGGATAATGAAGTAGCTGGGGTTGTAGCTGGGACCTTGAAGGGTGGGAAAGACATGTGCATGTGTGTGTGTGTTCCTGTGTGTGTGTGTGTGTGTGTGTGTGTGCCTGGGCTCCCACCCCTCTGTGCTCCTCTCCTCACACAGCTTCCTCTGTCGCTCTGGTCCATGCTGCCAGGGAAGAACCCTTCTGTGGCCTAAGTGACAGGCTCCCCAAGAGGATCCTAAAAGTGTAAGAAGGCAGCTTGCTTGCATACCCCCAGGGCCGGTAGGCTCACCACCTCACAGACAATCCACTGTCTTTGCACAATGCTGGATTGTGCGCAGGTCCCTCCTTGGACTAAGCCAAGCCACACTCTTCTCCCTGCCCCTGGCTCTGCCCACAGGAGCCCCCTAGACAGCGCCCCTGCCCCAGGCCCCCCTCCAGGTGAGCTCCCCAGTCTCCTAGTCTGGCCCTGGTCGCCTTCCTCCAGGCACAATCAGTTGAAGGCCCAGCCTGCCCTGAAGGAAGCCCCAAATTTCACAAGCATCTTCCTTCTCCTTCCCCCGCACCACGTATTTGGGTCTGGACTAGTGTGGCAGAAAATGCACTTGTACACACATATGCACTCATAGGACACACACATGCACACATAGATCCAGACACACACAGCCACGATTGCACACATAGGCGCAAATGCCGCTTTGTGAACACAACTGGTGGCCGTGGAGAGCCAAGAGAGCCAGGAGGCAGCCCCGAGTGGCTGAAGGGTAGGTCACGTGTGCCCAGCCTGGTGTACCCTCCTCCTAGCCTCGGGGGGCAGCCTTTCCAATGAGTTTTGTGGGGTGAGGGGTCCTGAAGTTGCCTCTGGCCTCTCCCCTGTACCCCTGGTTAAACATTTCCTGGGCCAAGATGCCACCTCCTGTACCAGCTGACTGTCCCACCTGTCGCTGAGGGCTCATGGAGACAGGAAGGGCCTCCTGCATCCTCAGAGCTGGCTTCTCCAGCCCCCTCCCACCTGGGCTGCCAGCCCCCGGGGCCTTGCCAAGCCCGGGCTGGCACAGGCTGGCAGCTGATGTGTTTATTTGCCCGGTGGCGGGGATGGGTGAGAAGGCGTGGCGGTAATTGGTACATTTTGTAAGCAATCATCTCCTGGCACCTTCTGCCGCAGTGTGTGGGCCGGCCGATCCTGTTAATCATGGCCCGCGGCCTGGGGCCCACTCGCCTGACAGCCTCATTTCTCTCCCCTGGAAGGATGGAGCTGTTCTGACCCCTAACAGTGTTATCTGTTATTCCTGGGCACATGGCTCTCTCCTGGCACGTGGATGGAGCCAGGGCCTAAGCATAGGACCCGGCAGGTGGGCTTGTGGGGGGGCAAGGGTGGCAGGCAGGGGATGGCTCTGAATCGGGGCCTGCAGCCGGCCAGGCCCAGGTAGGATGTCAGAGACATCGTCTTGGTTGATTCTCTGCACAGCACTGCATCTATTTCACCAGCAAGGAGACAGGCGGGAGAGGCTGAGGCCCCACGCAAAGTCATGCAGCTGGGGCAGGTGGCACGGATCCCAGGTCCCCCTGGTTATAGCCAGCTGTGGTCAGACCTGGAGTTTGAGCCCACCACAAAGGGAAAATCGGAACCCATTGTTCAACAATTATTACCATTATTAATTATTAATAATTTCAAGATGGTGAAGCTTTCCCTGCCCTCAGTTTCCTCACCTCTAAGAGGGACACAGGATGCAGCCCAACGCCAGGCCTGGGGTCCAGCGGGGGCAGTGAGCGGGTGGTATTAAGCAGGGCTCCCGCAGGGAAGCATGTCTGGCACCGTTATTAATGTTCTTTGTGGAGAAATGATGGCACGCGTGGGAAAGACAGCGACAAATTAACCCTACACTGTGAACAGGCAGCCCAAAGTGTGCCCATGTGATTAATTCCTGCACGCATGCACACGCACACCCGGCACTGCTGGTGCTGGGTCTTTGCAGGGTGTAGACCTTACCCGCCCTGGGCTCCACCTGGGCTCACTCCGACTTCTGCGCTCTCTTCCTGGGCCACACAGGCTGCGGGGGTGGGGGGTTAATAGGAACAGCGGGAAGGAAATGGGATTTGTGTTTCTGGGTAGAAGGTTCGCTCTTATCTCTCCATGGAGAGGCCAGACGCAGCCTGCTGTGTGGGTGGCGGCTGGACCCTCAGCTGACCCCCTTGGGAGCTGGGTGGCCAGGTTGCTGGCCCCCAGGAGCCACGGCCGAGGGGCTGGCAGACGCAGAGTTGGGGCTCCCCTGGCTTTGCTGGGCAGGCAGCCCTGGCTTCTCCCGATGGCCTGCCTAGTGTACCCCCCACCCCAGGCAATGCCTCCTGGGGTCCACGCAGCCAGCCTCACGCGGCAGCTTTGCTCCACAGGGCCTATGGGTGCTCTGATGCGTGCAGTCCCTCCCCTCCACCTCCATGGCGCTGCCTCAGTTTCCTTTGGGAGGACAGTCCCTGTGGCCTCCTCACTGGGGCCCAGCCTCCAGCCTCATCTGCCCCCTCCACCGACAGCCACAGTCAGCGCTCCGCTGTGCTGCCACCTCTCCCTGCTCTAAAACCATCAACGACTCCCCGCCCCCTACCTGGCAGCGTCCCAAGTTGTGCATTTCTGGAGCTGCTGTCCTCTTCCAGACGATTTCCTCCCTCTTGGCCGTCCCTAGCGCCCTGTTCTGATGCCCGGAGCCCAGCTCCCTCATTTATCCCTTCAACTCCTTTCTCTGTCCTTTGGAAAGCAGATCAGAGTTATCTATAGTTCCTCGGTGCCTTGATCCTCAGCCTGGACTTGGAGGGGCTTGGGTGACAGGCCCCCAGGGCTTCAGCCTCATCCTCCATCGGCCTCCCCCACCCCCAAAATCTTCAAACTGTGCTCTGGGTCGGGGGAGCGGGGGAGGGAAGGAGGGCCAGATATGCTGGGAATCACCGCCTACCCCTCGTGACTCTTGACGATTCAAGTGCTATCAGCCTGGTGCAGGCTCCGCCAGCCCTTCATTAAGAATCCCACTGGACTCGGTACAGCCCAGACCTCAAAACCCTGAGCTTGGGGCTGCTCTCTCCCTGCACATGGGGTGACTTGTGTTTCCCAGGCCCCTACACGTTCCCGCGTCTATGTTTCTGGGTTCCCCCTCCCCCAAACTGGCTGCCAGGGAACCCCCTGTGGTCACCTCTTGGAGGCCCCCAGAGATCTTGTCTGAAGCTGAATCAGCTCAGGAATCGAGTCCTGGGACTTCCCTGCTGGTCCAGTGGTTAAGAATCCGCCTTCCAATGCTGGAGATGCGGGTTCGAGCCCTGGTCAGGGAAATAAGATTCCCACAGGTCGCGGGGCAACTAAGCCCGCACACCACAACTACTGAGCCCATGTGCCTCAACTAGAGAGCCCACGTGCTGCAAACTACAGGGCCCACGCACTCTGGAGCCGGTGCGCCACAACTATAGAGAAGCCTGTGCACTGCAACGAAGGTCCCACGTGCCGCAACTAAGACCCTACGCAGCCAAAAATAAATAAATATTAAAAAAAAAAGAAGCGAGTCCTGCACATTCCTGCTGGAGACATGAGGGTCCCCACTCGCCACAGGGACCAATGCCCTGGCCCTCGAAGGCGGGTGAGGGTGCCTCTTAGTTTGGGGATGGCCCTCTGTGCACTAAGACACCTCATGCCCTAAGCTAGGAAGCCCATCTTTGAGGGAGACAAGGGTTCTTTCAGCTCTGGCTCTGCCAGGGGAGCCCTGAGGTGCTTCTGGGTGACCAGGTCCCAGATCTGGTCTGTCACTGATGTGACATGAACACAGATCCAGGAGCCTGGCTTCCTTGGTTCAAGCTCCAATCACCACTGTGACTTCAGGTAAGTTACTTAACCTCTCTGAACCTGTTTCCTCACCTGTAAATTTGGGAATCTCTACATTTGTTGTGACTTTATAATAAGTTCAGGGTGCTTAATGTATAAAAGTCTCCTGGACTTAATTGGTTCTGTTGGTGGGGTTTCTGGGGCTCTCTCCCAAGCCTGCTGTGGTCCCGGCCACCGAGGCCAGGCCTGGTGTTTGCGCTAACCCTTTTCCTAAGAGCTGAGATCATGGCCTCTCTTTGGGGTTTTGAAAAGCAATGGGACCTCTCCATCCTTTTGCAGAAGAGCAAGGCTTTCTAAGATCAAACCACGAGGCTCTGATACAATCTGAAAGGGATATCAATCTGTCACAGATGTGCAGGTCTGCAGCGCGAGCCCCTGGAGAGGGAGATGAAAGCTCTGCCTAGTCAGTTGTCTTGTGTTCTGAGTCGTCTCTTTGACCCCATAAAGAGGGTCAGTTTCCAGTGACTTTGAGGATGGCTGCTGCCAAGCCCTCTTCTAGAACACCTGGGGGCAATTGTGGAGGCCGCCACCTCTCACTCCTGGGGCCAGGTGGGGTGGACACTTGTCACCCGATGGCCTACAGGAAAGAAGAGGGGTTAGACCAGTCAGCACCACGGACAGCGCCACCAGAAGCCTTAACTTGCTGTTGGCCATGAGCCGGCAGCCTCAGAGCGGACAAGGTTTCCAAGGCAGCAAGGGGCAGGGTCGGGTGTGCAGGCAGCCTGTGGGGCTGTCGCAGGAGTAGAGATGCTGGCAGCCAGCCTCCTGTCAGATGACCACTGGGGAGGGGACGGAACATCCTGCACCCCATTGAGGACTCCCTGAGCACAGTTACGCTGGGGCTGGAAGGCCAGGGTGCAGGGCTGATGGGGGAAGCTGGGAGGACGCCCTGGCTCAGTGTCCTGCATGGACAGTGTCTGTGTGTGGACAAGTACCCACTTGGCCAGGACATGTGCTGTCGGTCAGGGAGCAGCCTCAGTGGGACCCCTTGGAGGGGACTTTCTTGACACTGCACTGTACCCCTTTGGCCATGCATGTCCATGGCTCCTCTGCTTGGCCATCCTGGAAGCCCCAGGACACTCAGTCTGCACAGTGGCAGCTGGGAGGATGGGGGTGTCCACTCCCCTGAGCAGGGCCCCACCGGTGGGCCAGGAGAGGGCAGACAAATGCCCAGCCTCCCATCTCCAGGGGACACTTCTGATGGGTCCTCAGCTCCCAAGTTACGGCCTCTGAGACCCCGAGTCTTGTGCATCTGAGGTGACCCCTCTCCTGAGCTCGGCCAGCTCCTTACTCATGGCAGGGGCGTAAGTCAGACCACCGACAGTCTAGGTGTGAATGCACCCGCTGGGCAATCCAGACCTGCCCTTGGCCTGTGTGAGCCTCACTTGCCACGTCAGTAAAGTGGGGGCAATGATACCTTACTCCCCGGGCTTTGCTGAAGAATGAACAACGTAAAAGTGGATAAAAACGAGATTTTGCCTAAGTGCTGCATGTGGGGCTGGGCGGGGTGCTGACCACACAGCGCTTATGCAGCCCTGGCCTTTGCTCCACTCGGGGGGCCTGAGGCCCTTATGCTCAGGCTCTCTTCAGTGCCTCCCAGAAACGCCACCATGTAGGTTACAGCCCCCACCCCGCCATTTCCTCCTCCTCCCGGCCGCCGCCAGCTGCCCTTGTGGCCTGGTCAGTCCAGGAGGTGGGCCCTGCTCCAGGCAGAGCTGCTCTGGAGGTACCGTCCAGGAGGGCGGGCCTGCTTGGATGGATGACTTGGCCATGCTAAGTGGGGAGTGGGGCCCGTGGGAAGGTGGAGAGAAATAATGGCCTTCCTCCTAACGACTGCGCGGCTGCAGCAGGGAGCGCTAACACGTGGGCCGTTGATGTGCCCTCATAAAACAGGGGCTGGAATTCTCTCCCGTCTCTGCCCAGCACAGCCTTGGGGATCGAGTGTGCTCTCAGTCACCTCTGGAGGGACGATTCCTCCTTGGAACAGTGTGGCCTGAAGGGCTGGGGATTCCAGCTGAGGCGGGGGGCGGGTTAACATCCCAGGGGGTGGCAGGGTCAGTGAGGGGACAAGAGGCCGCGAGGGGGACAGCTTGGTGAGGCCACAGGAATTGTCCGGAATGCTGATTTGAGGAGGCGCCGGTGGGGATGGACGAGGGGGGTGCCGAGGCCCTGGGAGATCGTGGCCGGCTTGGTCAGCGGGGTCTGGGACAAGCCACAGGGGGGACAGCAAACTCCGCTCCAGCTGCCTGGCCTCTGGCCAGTCCCCTCCCAGAAGAAGCTGCTCCCTGCCCAAGCTGAGTTCTCGGGGTATTGGCTTTCCAGGGCTCTCATCTGAGTGGTCCATGGATGGTTCAGAGGGTCCAGGACCGCCTGCCAGTTTCCTGTGTACATCTCTCTCTCTGGGGAGAGATTCCCAGCTTTCCTCAGGAACTGAAAAGGGCCCACGGCCGAGAGCGGACCAAGCATCCTTGTTCCGTCAGCTGCCCCAGGTGGGCACATCCACATCTGTGTCTTCATTGGCCACTGTCCTGCCCAAGCCCCTGATGCCACTGAGGCGCCCCAGCCCCACTGGACATCCTGAGTGCCCGAGCTCCAGAGAGCTGCCCCCGGTACTCCACCTGGAAGCCCCCCGGCTTCTCACATCCCATCTCTCATCTCCCTGCCTTCTCCGCTCCCACTTTGCTGGTGGCATCACCACCACTCCCGTCTCCTGCCCTGGAGTCCTCAGGGGAGTCTGCTGCTTCCTCTGCTTAGGACCTCTCAGCCGGCTCCGCCCCTCCTCACACCACACACAGAGGCTCCCATCCAGTCTCCAGGCGTCTCCCTTCACCCCCTGCCTGCCTCCCATCAGCTGCCATGGTGGCCTTCTTGGAAGACATACTGGATCTTCTTTCCCTCCCCCCTGCTAGAAGCACATCCTCTGCCCTGCCCCACTTCCCCATGGGCTGCAGAGTGAAGTGGGGCTCCTAAGTCCTGTACACGGTCCCTATCATGGGCCCCACCCCTTTCCAGCCCTGTCCTCCCACGTCTCTCGCCCCCTCTCAGCCCAGCCATCCTGGCGTCAGAAGCTCCCAGGACCCTCCAGAAGGTCCCAGCCCACCTCCATAGAAGCCTCAGGGCACCTGGCTGGGCTTCCCCACACCCTTCCAGGCAGACAGATATGGTCTCATGGCCGGATCCAGGTCTGAGTCCACAGCTGGGGTCTATTTGTCAGAGATGCTTCAGAGGAGGGCTCCAGGGCTGCTCAGCCTCTGCCACCTGGAAGTGTCCAGCCTGTCCTCAAACAGATTCTAGACAGAGCGTCACGCCTTTTCCAGGGGGCGGGTCAGTGGAATATAGTGAGCCCCACTGGGAGGCGCTGCCTTGCTCCGTTTGTGGGTGCACTGGCCTCTTGGCCTTCTTTTCATGGACTTCGGGGCCACTTTGGTGATGGGTGAAGTGCTGAGGCCTGAGAAAAATGCAAGAGTGTGTAGGGTGTGGGCAGGGCAGGGAGGGAGAGAGGGAAGCAGTGGAGCGATTATTATGGAGCTGGCGCTGGTCATAAAGTTCAATCAATTTAAAGCCTGTTTTCTGGATATTAAACTTCACTGCCTGTTTCATACCCCTGGTCCTGAGCGTGGGAGCGGATGTCTGAGCCTGAGCCATCCCCTCAGATGTGCCTGGCCTGAGACTGGTCAGGGCGCCTGAGGATGCCAGGGTCTCCCACGGGGATGCTGGGACAGGGTGGGTTGAGCTCTGGCCTCAAACCGTGGATGGGGGAGCTGGTTCTGGGGCCCCCACTGGCCTGAGCCGCCTCGAGCAGGGCTGGTGAGATGATTCAGTCCTCAGGGCCTGGAGAGGCCCGTCAGGAGGCGAGTGGGCAGAGCCGGTGGCCCCCGGGTGGTGGTGGCAGTGCCTGCCCGAGCTTGCTGTGCCCCAGCGGCGCCTCCCAGCCTGCACAGGAGCCGGAGTGGGTCTCCTCCCGTCTACAGGTGGGAAAACCCGGGGTCCGAGAGGATGTGAAATGGACACAGGTCACACAGTTGTGATAGCAGATTTGGGGTGCCCAGCGGGCCCACAGATCACACACACAGTGGGTCATCCACACCGGGGTCCTCTCCCGCCCCACAGCCCACAGAGTGAGGTAGCCCCGTGTGGGGGGAGAGCTGAGTGCTCCTTTCACAACGACAGGAAGTGGCATAGCTGTTTGCTAGTTCTGTTCCGCCCTACGAACACCGGGGGACCCCTCTGAGCCAGGGGGCCTCTGGAGAGAACTCCTGACACTCAGGGTGTGTTTCATAAATGGGGGAGGGGTAGCCGTGGGGCCCTGGGGTCACCTGCTCCTTCCAGAGCCTGGTAGTGTCCATCCACCTCCCCCTACCAGCCCCCAGCTCTGTTTATGGCGACCTGGACCTTGCTAGTTCATGGAGCCTGGGCTTCTCACACTGTAAACTGCCTGGAGTGGGCCCGACTCAGCCTGGGGCTGGGCTAACACTGCTTTCTGAGGTGTGGACGGGCCCTTACCCGCCTCTGGGAGGTCTGGGCACCGATCAGGCTCAGGGAGGCAGCGGCAAGGTGCCCATGAGCCCCACCCTTCATCCCTTCATGTAGCAAGCATTCATCAGGCACTGCCTGTGTGCTAGGGGCACACAGTAGGGGACCTGCCTGCTCTGGAGGGAGAGAGGAGCCTCAGTGGGCAGTTCCAGCCCAGAGTGGGATGTCCTATGAGAGGGGAAGCCCAGGGGCCCATGGAAACCCAGAGAGGACCTCGAAATGGGTGATGAGGGATGAGTAGGAGTCTGTCAGGAAGAGTAAGGGAGGGGCATTCAGTGCTCATTGATAAGTCTGTGCGACGGCACAGATGCACAAACCGGCTATGTGAAGCTTCAAATAACCCCAGAGGAGGAACTGAAAGAGGGGCAGGTACACTGAGGGAGTCCAGAGGGGGAAGAGATGTCATCCACTGGAAGAGGATGTGTATCTGGGAAGGCTTCCTGGGGGAGGTGGCTCTGATTCAAGGCCCTGAAGGGTTGGGAGGGTCAGAGGTGGTGCGTATTCCAGTTGAGGGACTGCATGGCCTTTCCCAGGTCCCTCCAGCCTTTGTCTTCCTGAGGGATCACCATAGACTCTCATCTCCTTTGTCTTTGCAACACAGCATAAACCCACCCTGGTGGGTCCCAGAGGCACCTGGGACCTCCTGGACTCATAGATGTCCAGCCCCGGACACAGGAGGGGTTTCCCTCCCCAGCTTGGCTGCTAACACCCTATGGCTCAGCCTGTGGGGGTCCAGGCCTGGAGAGAGATCATGGGAAGCCATTGTCCCTTAGAGGGGTGCAGGGCTTAGCAATCACACCCGGCTATGTCTACAGATATTTGATTGGATAACAGTTGTTACCAATGAAGCTACGTGTCTCTAAGGCATGCACTGTGCCCTGGGCCCAGGCTATCCGCTTTCCCGTTACCTCTGATTCTTGCTAGTTTGGGGCATCCTCAGACACATTTCGCAAATGAAGAGGAGGCTGGACAAGATGGAGTGAACAGCTGAGGTGCCAGTCCCACTGAGTGGGGATGTCAGGACTTGAACCCAGGTCTCTGGGGGCAAATGCCACGTTGCTTCCGGAGCAGGTGCTGAAGCCCCTTGCTCCCGGGTGGAGCCAGGTCATGCGCTACGAGCTCTCGCCCCCGGGCCTCAGTTTTCTCATCTGTCAAGGGGGTGCTGACCTGGCTGCTCTCTGGGCTCCCTGCCAGCGCCCAACTGCCTCTCACGCTCCAGGCGGGCCCTGCCCTGCTGGCTGTGTCCCTTTGCTTCCAGCACCTATGCTGGCTGCCTGCCCAGGGCCGTGTGTCCCCTGGAGGAGAATGATCATTCCGGGCTCCCTCCAGGAACCAACCCTGGGGCATGGAGAAGGCTCCACTCTTGCTTCCAAAAACCCTGGCACGCTTGCCAGGAGCTGTGGGTGGCAGAGGGAAGCTGACAAGTGGAATAAACTGGGGCCCCATCACTTTTTAGCAGATGTCCCCCTAAGCAGCCGGCGGCCCCGTGAGGAAGGCATGCCAGGATGCACGTCGGGAGGAGGGGGTCTCTGCAGGGTCCAGGGATGGTTCTAGGAGGCCAGGCCTGTCCCAACCTTTCCTGAGGCTGCTTGGATGGTGCTGTGGGACTCTCAACTGCCACCCACCCTCCCCCCGCAGGCCCCGGTGCCACCACCGATGGGGGTGCAGCCCAGAAGGCCCCAGCTCACTGCCCCCGCTTGCTGGGGGGCAACATCCTGGGGCACGTCAGCTGGGGCCTAGCTGGCCGAGGCTTCCCGTCCCTCCTGCCCTGTGGCCGGCTGGAGCCTTCCCTCGTGAGCTGGTGGCTTGTGGTCTCAGGATTCTGAGAGTCTGGGTATGTCCGCTCATTCGAGAGAGAGTTCCTGGGGACTTCTGGGAGCCAGCCACTGCTGGAGCTGCTGGAATTCAGCAGTGGACGGAAGAAAGCCCTGGCCCCCAACGGCTGTCCCTGCAGCGGAGAGAGGGCTGTCCTTTTCAGGTCACATGGCCCTTCCCCTGTGCCCAGCCTGGAGTAAGTGCTTTGTGGAACACAATGGCCTTCAGTCCCAGTGACGACCCTCTAGACAACAATGCAGCCTAACACTTCGCAGGTGAAGGAGCCGGGAAATGATGGAGCTGGCCCGTGAACCCAGGCCGGCTGGCTCTGTCACCCCGGCTCCCAAACCCCGGTGATGTAGGCAGAAGGCAAACAGGAACATAGTACCCAGAATCCAGAAAGCTCTGTGACACACAGGGGCAGGGGGTCCGAGCTGCTCTGCTGGCCTGCTGGGGGGACTCTCGGAGGGAGACTTTGAGCAGAGATCTTGATGAGGAGAGAGGGTGAGCCCCTCTGACATGGGGGCAGACAGAGAGTTCCAGGCAGCGGGAGGCCAAAGCAGAAAGGCCCGGCCGGGAGAGCGTGCTGGAGTCGGGGACAGGGGATGAGGGCAAGGAGGGTGGCCGGGGGAGGGCTGGCTCCGGGGGCAGCCAGGAGCCTGTCCACCTTGGCACAGCTGCTGGAGTGGCTCCCAGTCCTAGATCTGGTGACACATCCCACTGTGGCCCTGCATCTCCTATCAGGCGAGGCCTGACTTCTCAGTGACACATCCTGGGATCTGTCCTCTGCAAACTCCCAGCCTCATGACCCCCACCCCCCATTATGATCCCGTCACTCAACCTTGTAGTTCCACCAGCACAGGCCTAGCACTCCCATTCTCTCCAGCGTCCTCCACACTAAGAGAAGAGTCACACTCACCCGGGGCCCGGCCGGGGTCCCCTCTGATTTCATCTCCCACCCCCTCCCTCATCCCTCCTCACCTGTCCCAAGGCCACCTCCTCCAGGGAGTCCACCAGGATCCCCAGGGGATGGTGACTGCTGCTTTCTTTGAGCTTCTGCAGTGTTTTCACTGGGATTATTGCACTCCACTGCCCAGTGTCCCTTTTTGGGAGCTCAGTCCACCTTTGGCCCTGGAATGAGTGCTTCTTTGGGGTTGCCGAGGAGCAGTGGCTGGAACTGGCCCTCTCTTATGCCCCGCGATTGCCCAAATACCCCTCAGTAGGCTGCTGGGCCCAGGGTCGGTGCCCAGAGACCCCAACTCCGAACTCAGGACATTGGCTTTCTAATGGAAGCTGGGGTTTTATCCTCCTGATGGCCCCCACTGACCCACACAGACACAGCAAAGCAGAAATCCTGACTTGAGGCCTGGGCTGGAGGAGGTCATCATGGGGGGGGTCCTCTCTGGGTCCCGTGTCTCCTCACGGGTGCTCTTTAGAGAGCCATGAGGCCACCCCTGGGTCCCAAGACAGGGGGCCTGGTCTGCAGGGGTCCACACCCAGGCACGCATTGAGTGCAGCTGGCAAGGTGACCAGATTACCCAGGGAAGCTCGGAACGTGGCTCCAGGGCAGGCAGGGGCTGGATGGACCTCGGAGGCTGTGCTGTGACTGGGCAGGAGCCCACAGGAAGCAGGGCTGTGGGCCAAGACCCACACTGGGAATCAGAGAGATGTGTTGGGGGTAGACTGGCCAAAGGCCAGGAAGAGGCTGTGCTTCCGGTCTGGAGGCCGAGTCAGGTGTCTGGGGTGGACTGGGCTGGCGTGGGAAGCAGCACCAGGAGCCGTCAAAGGCGCCACGGTTTCTCAAGAGCCTACTGTGTGTCCAGTGTCCCCCCCAGACACTTGTCACTCTTTTCTTGAATGCTCCCATACCCCCAAAGCAGTTCTTCTTCGGGTCAACCTGAGGGAATGGGGAATAGCTGTGGGAATGGACAGGCTGAGTTTGAGGCGCCCAAGAGACCCCCGGGAGTGGGGCCGTCTGGGTCTGGAAGCCGGTGGAGCGGGCTGGGCTGGAGGTGAGAGCCCCAGGGATGGAAGAAGGGGAGCCACACCTCACACCCCATCAGGACCCGTCGGTCAGCCCCGTTCTGACCATGGGCGAACGGAGGAACCGATCTCTCGCCTGGGCCTCAGTGGCTGCCACGCATGGGACACTCGGCTCTTCCCTTGGGTCGAGCGGCTCCGGAGTTGGCTGAGGGTTTTGTGAGAATCCTGATGGATTGGTTGAGAGTCTCACAAATTATTTGAACTCAATTACCAGGAAGGAGGAAAAATGAGTCAGAGCTCGTAGTGCGGCACGGGGCAGGGATGGTGTGTTGGGGGGCGGAGGGGGTGGGTGGGTGGCAGTTCCTTTGTCCTCCCCTCGTGGGGCCCTAAGAGGCCACTCCAACTGGGAGGGTGGGAGGGACCAGGGGCTGAGAGCCAGGAGGGCCTGCAGGAAGGGCCCCTCAAGTGGACACAGAACAAGCAGGGGGCGTGGAGAGGCCCTGCACCAAATTTTCTTCCAGTTTTGTGGAGATTTCCCCCATAGGAGGTGCTGAGGTAACTGACTCCTGACCCTGGTCCCACACTGAGCCCTGACCCTGGTCACACTCTGAGCCCTGAGCCCAGCCACATGCTGAGCTCTGTCCCTGGTCATAGGCTGTGTCTTGATCCCTTCTCTCCAAACCCCCCCGAAAGAAATCATAGTCTGGCCACAGGGATGAGGTGGACATTCCAGACATAGTTAATTATAACACTAGTCTGGATTAATCTGTGCTCAGCAAGTCCAGGAAGCCATCGGCTCAGGACAATCCAGGAGGGCTTCCTGGAGGAGGAGGATCAGTGGTGTGGAAGCTGGGCCTTGAGGGTCACAAAGAACACCCAGCTTGGTGATGAGAAGCATGTGTGAATATGGGGTGGGGAGGCAGGTGGGGTCCGGGGCAGACTTGGGGAGACCCTTTGCACTGAACCTCTCTTCCCTCTCTTGTGCTTCCTCTCCCCTCTGAGGGCCTGTCTGCATCTTGGGGTTTCTGCCATGGCTGCTCTGGGCTCTGGGGCAGCTCTGGCTCCTGCTCTGCTGCCCCAGCCACCTAGGGCACCCTGTACACAAACTCTTAGAGTGAGCCCAGGCCATGCTGGCATCAGAGGGGCCTCTGGACACGGGACAAGATAGCCCAGTGCACTGTGGCCGTGGGGTCCTGGTGCCTGGAGGAAGAAGGGGGAGGGCTTTCAGTCCCAGCTTGGTCCGCAGCGACCCAGAAACCCTGTGAACTCTGGTTAGCTCCTGGCGTTTCCCTTCACACTCGGGGAGGGGCCGAGTCACGAGCCAGGGGCTACCCGAGGCTGCCAGAGGGTCCACGAGGACCCTGTCTCTCAAGGCCGCCTCTGCTGGAAACCCTGGGTCAAGCCCTGGCTCATCACCGATCCCCACGGCCGTTGTGGACCTGGAGATGGGGAGCTCGGGGCAGAAACTTAGAGGCCTGTCCTTACCAGGAACATGGAACCACGGAGGCTATTTACGGGGAGAAAGGTGGAGAGCAGGGCTCTGAGTCCCCCCACCCCCATGTGGAAATGGGCTGGGTGTCATCTCCGGGGAGCACAGTGGGGGGCCTGGGCCGTCCGTCCCCCGAGAAGGTGGGAGAGAGGGCGAGGGACTGAGACAGAGAGACAGACGCAGACAGGTGGAGGACCGAGGACAGCACCAGGAGAGGCGGAGGAGAACACGGTCGAGGGAGGGGCAGGTGGGGAGCAGAGCGCGCTACCGCTTCCCGTTGGGCCCTTTGCGACCTCCGGGTCTCATTTCCATTTTGAAGCTGAGACACCAAGCCTCAGGGGTTTGGAAGAACTCGCATCCAAGCAGAGCGGGCAGCTGGAAAGTCTCTGCCCTGGGGGTCAAAGGGCAAGAGAGGGGGGCTCCACTTTTCCCCAGGGTTCTGTCGGGGGTCCCCCAGGAGCGCCGCCCTCCCAGCCGGAGCCCCTCCTTCTCTCTGTCCCCGCCCCAGGTCCCACTGCTTCCCACTGAGCACAGATCCGCCATCAGACTCTCTGGGTGCAGATCTGGCTCCTCGACTTTCCAGCTGGGTGACTTCAGGCAGCTTAATGAACCTCTCTGTGCCTGGGTTTCCAAATCATAGCTACTTCGTAAGGTGGTGGTTAGAATGACAAGAGTTAATCCACAGAAAGCATTCGGTCACTGCCTGATAGGCTGGCCATGTTATTCACCCTGGGCCCCACGAGGTGGGCAGGGAGAGGGCAGAGGGCACCTGTCCTCGGTCACTGGTGCCCTCAGCCTCCATCTGCCGGCTACACCTGATCTCCTGCCAGAGCGGGGTACCTGTCCGAGGTACTAACCCCGCTGTGTTTGGCTCTCCCTCCCTCTGCCTGACATCTGGGGACCAGAGGCTCCTGTCTGCTCAGCCCCCTCCACCAGCTGCCTTGAACCTCAGAGCCTGGACTCCTGGTCTGGAAGTGCCCCCAGCCCCACCCAGTCCATCCGCAGTCCTGCAGCCCAGGCTGGGGGGAGGCCTACAGCCCTATCCTGCGGCCCCCTTCTCTGTGAGCTTGCGTGGTGGGGCTGAGGGGCACATGCCTGGGATGGAATCCTGGCTCCCTTCTCGGCTCTGGGAGGAATGAGAGAACTCCTCCCCCTCTCTGGGTTCCAGTTTCCCCATCTGTAACTGGGCGGTTGGACTCAGCAATGTCCAGCCCTAGTGCTTAGCTAATCCCATCATATCCTGCATGGGTGTGTGGGGGGTGGCCATCTTGTGTCCCAGGCCCCACCATGGATGTGGATCCTCAGGTGCTGTCCTGGTGCCTGGGACTCACCCCAGAGCTGGCTCCATTCCAGGGTTACTGCCTCTGATCCAAGCGGCCAGGAATGCTAGGCCTGGAGGTGCAGGAGGTGTGGTCTGGGGGGTGGCGACAGAAGGCAGGGAGCCTGGCTCTTTCCTGGAACCAGGGAGAGGCCACTGGGCTGCCTGTCCATTGCTGCTTCACGTAGCACTAAGTACAGGCACGTCCCAGGGTGGGGTTCATTGCTGAGCCCATCAACATAGCATCTGTCATGGAAGAAAAATGTTTTGTTTCTAAGACCTTTCCTTGATCTTATCTTGCAAGGTAGAAAAAAACAAAAAACCAAAAAACCACAAAACGGAACAAACTAAAACCAAAGGCGGCCAGAGAATGAGATTTCAGGAGGGAGCCTCTGAGGGAACGACAAGCAGCGGGGGTGCTGGGCCTTGGCTGGATGCCCTTCCTGGATGCCACCGCTAAGCACGACCTTGTGCAAATATACCAGCCAGCTTCGGCCACAGCAATGGTGCATAACAAAGTGCCCCCAACTTAGTGGCTTAAAACTACAAGCATTTATTATTTCTCATGAGTCTGCTGGACTGTGTGTCTGACCCGATGTGTCTGAAAGGCTTCCTTCTGCCCATAATTACATGAGCGCGAGGGGACACGGGTGGGCACACTAACGGGACCAGCCTGCTGCACACTTACCTGAGCAGAGCCAACACGTAGGAGGTGCTCAACACACGTTTGTTGAAGGGAGAAGTTACTCTTTCCAGACTCAGCCCAAGGGAAGCCCTCCCTGATTATTCTCTCTGGCATGAAGCATGACTGCTTCCCGAGAGGCAGGGAAGCATGGCGGTTCAGAGCACAGACCCCAGAGCAAGTAGCCTGGGTTCGAATTCCGCCTTGCTCCTTCCTAGTTTCTCTGTGCCTTAGTTTCCTTATCTGTAAAATGGACAATTATAAAATGGGCAAAAGCAGCAGTCCCCTAAGGGTGTAGCACTGGTAAATGCTTAGGAAGTGTTAGCTAAAGTGAAAGAAGCCAGACACAAAGGGTCATGTATTCCACTTCTACAGAATATCCAGAATAGGTAAATCCACAGGGACAGATCGCAGACCTGTGGTCGCCAGGGGCTGGAAGGAATGGGGAATGGGGATCGACTGGGTATGGGGTTTCCTTTTGGGGCCACGAAAATGTTTTGGAACTGGATAGAGGAGGCATTTGCACAATATTGTGAATCTACTAAAAGCCACTGAAATTCTCACTGCAGAATGGTTCATTTTATGTTATGTGGATTTTGCCTCAATAAAAAATTCTGGCTATTATGCTTCTTCACCAGACCTCCCCCCAATACTGATTGAGTACCAGACTGTGCTGGGGACACAGAGGTGGACAAGACAGATGCACATCCAGCTCTCAGGGAGCCTACATTCTGTTTGTTCATTTATTCATTCAACAAACTCCTGCACACGATTATGAAGGCCCCAGGACGTGCCAGCCCCTGGAGTGACACTCTAGCGTGGGCCCCTGGTTGCCCTGCCTGCCTCGAAGCCGCCCCTGCCCGGTGTTTGTGCCGCTGGGCTGTGGCCCCTGCTGGACCCCAGGCTGTCCCAGGATGCAGTCCGCACCTGCCCCTCACCTTTCCTGCTCGGGCCCCCAGGGGCTGGGTCCTTAGGGAGGCTCAGAGGTCACTTGCTGGATTGAACTGAAGACAGCTCATCGCAGGCCAGCCATTCCTCCAAGATTCCCGAACCCCAGCCCTGTGGCTACCTTCACGTGTCCTCCCCAGAAATCAAGGGGTTCGGATGGGTGATACCCGGGGTCCCCTCTAGCTGCACCTCCTCTGGGCCTGTTCTGCAGTTCTGTGACTTAGTTCCATGCTTATACGTAAGTGTGCAGCGATTCTATTCTGGGCGTCTAGGATTCTGTTTTGATTACACGACTGGTTCCTGTGATCCCATTATTTTATTCTATGATCCAGGTGCATATTCCATTATCGTCGTCCATGAGTCGATGACTCCGCAGGTCCTGTGGAGAAGCGTTCGGAAGCTGGGCTGTAGGGAGAGGAAGGGAAGGATGGCGGGGCCAGACCAGCAGCCCCATCGACAAATCCCGGGCTGTGTGCGTCAGGTGAGCTGTGCTCCACCTCGGGGCGGTTTCTGGGGCAGCTGGTCGTCCTGCCACTGTTCCGCCCCAGGAGGGCAGTAGCCAGGGGCAGGGGGGCCGATGAAACCTCTCTGGTGGGAGTGGCTAGTCTGCACCCCGATGCGGTGCACGTCTGTGGGGTCCACGGAGTGGCCTTCCATGCCACCTCTTCTGTCGCCTCCCAACGTGACCACCCTGCCCTCTGGGCCCTGGGCCCTGCAGGCTCGTTCCACTCAGAAGGGATAAAAACCTCCAGGTCATTTTTCTGACAAGGTGAGGGAGGGGCTTGGCGGCCTCCCGCCTCGTTCTCACAGAGGAGTTACGACGGTGGTGGAATCCGGGGCGTGGGGCAGGCTGGTCCAGGTGATGAGGGTGGAGACCCCCGGCGGGAGCTTCCCAGGCGGCTCGGGAGGGCGGGGTCCAGCTTCCAGGCACAGTGGGCGTCTCATTCCCCTTGGCCACCAGCGGGGACATCAGGGAATGGTCCCACCCTGCAGTCCGGCCAGGGCCCCCTTTTGTTCCATCTGCCAGTCCGGGGGGAACCACAGGCTGTGTCTCCTGCAGGGTCTGTGGGGCCTGCGGGAACCTTCCGTCAGTGGCCCCAGAGCTTTTCTCCGCGGGATCTTGGGCGTGGCTCCTTAGACCTTTGCCCGACCTCCGTTTGGGCTCCCTTTCCGTTCCCACGTGGGCAGCATCAAGGGAGGTACTGGCCATAGGAGCTTCAGGAAACCGTTCTGACCTGGCTCCCCCGGGGCCGCAGTAATGCGACTTCCCCCTCGCGCCTCCATCCCCCCTCGCAGAGCCGGCGCCCCGCCCAGCAGAGAGCACCACTGCCCACGCCTCCCTCCTCTCCCCCTACGGGGCCTCCTCCTCATCTGGGAGGCTGTGCTCCCCTTGCGTGGAGACCGTCCCCGCCGCGACCAACCGACGCAGGCGGACAGAAGGCAGGCCCTCCGCGTCCAGACGGAACCCACACGGGAGCCACGCACAGCCCCGAGCTCCGAGGGCTCAGGCCGCTGCGGGTCTCGCCCTCCCTCCTGCCCCGTCCTGCCCCCTTCACGTGCCTGTCCTGAGAGCTCTCCTGCAGGAATGCCTGTGCCGGGGAACCAGCCCCACGCCAGGGGGACCGGGAGTGGCCCGAGGAAGTGGCCTGGCAGGGTGGGAGGGAGGGGTCTGGACGTGGCTGCATAGCCTGCCGGTGGCGGTGCAGGTCCCTACGCTGAGGCAGGGGGTCGGCCACCAGGGGCTACAGCAGCGGGAGTGCTGGGCTGGGGGAGGCCCAGTGCGGGGGAAGCTGGAGGAGGCAGCATCCCCGTGCGAGAGCCCAGGAGTGTCATAGCTACGAGGACCGAGCAGTTGGGCAGCTGTTGCTAAGAGCCACTGACGCACTGAAGAGAGAAAATGACAGGCTGGGGTCTGTTAATCACCAATTTAAAGTGAGCTGTGAGGGTCAGAGGCCTCCTTGGAAGCATTGGAAGTGAAACTCATTTCCTGCGTTGGGGGCAGAGCGGGTTTGGAGACTTAACACCTTGAAGGCCGAATTCTCAGGCCGTTGGTCCCCGCGTCCCAGTTGGGGCCTGACAGGGAGGGAGCGGGCCTGTGATGGGGGGTTTCTGGATGATGCACTGAGGACCCTGAGGACCCTGAGGCCCCGCCCTCCCCCTGCTAGGAGGTTACTCAGGGGCACCAGGTAGGGCTGGTGCTTGGGAGACGGCCTCCTCGAATCTGCCCACCAGACCCATAGTCGGGTCGAATCTCAGAGGAGGCCACCTGGGGGTGCCGGGCCTGCTGGGGGTAGGAAGTGACGACACACCCAGGAGCCCCAGGGACCGGCCGGGGCAGCTGCAGGGCTGGGGAGGGATGCCGGGTGAAGTGGGGAGGCAGCACGGAACTGGATGAAGGGGGCTTGCTGATCAGGGACACGCTCCCAGGACGCCGGATTGAACCCCCTGGGCCGACCAGACTCCTGTGTTCCTGGATGGCCCTTGGAAACTTCCAGTTAAACGAGGTGGAGGCGCCAGAACTGCCCTGGTGAACCTCGAGGGAGGGATCACGAGGTTCGAGGAGGTGGGCACGCTGGGTGGGGCCGAGGCACAGGACTGAAGCCTGCTCTCCACGCTGACCAGGACCGCCCTGGCGCCGGCGTGGCATCGCGGAGAAGATGGCAGGAGCTAATGGCGGGGGATGCTGATGCAGCTCTGGGCGATAAGGTCCCAGACGTCAGAGGCCAAGGCGGAACCTCCCTGCAGGAGCAGGTGGCGTGGCCCCCAAGACACGGTGCTCCTGGGACAGGGTAATTGGGCTGTCAACAAGAAACTTGCTAATAAATGAAATCTAAAGGGATGCAGGATGGTTAAGCAGAGGCAGATGTCAGTGGCCCGGCTGCTCGACCCCCAAAAGTTCTCAGACCCCGAGCCATTCACGTAAGAGTGCCCCAGCGGTGGGCACTGTTGCACACACCAGCGTCTACGGCAGGGGTGCCCACCCTTCCCAGAGGGCCTGTGGCCACTCTCTCGGGAACCCACTCACTAAGTGGCGGGGGGGACAGGAGTTTGGAGGGTGTGAGTGTACAGTCAAATGGTGCTGATACCTGGGTCTCCGAGCCCCATCCCAGCCCCTGTAGAGAAGGAGCACATGGGGTCAGGTACTAAATGCGCCCTCACCTGTGTCCAGTCTGCCGTGGGTCCCCGCACCTGCCTGCCCAGTGGTCATTGCCTTGCTTTCTGAGTGTGGATGGCAAGGGGCCCGCTTGGTGGTCGGTGGAGCCTGACGCTGGTTGCTCGCCCTCCCTCCATCCCCACCCTCGGAGACCCTGGCTGGACGGCCCCTCCTGAGCCCACTCTGGACCTCTGCATCCTGCGCCGACGGTGGCTGGACCCGCCTCCCTCTGTCACCACGTGCTTCAGCACCTGCCTCGCACGGTTGGCAGGACAGGCCCGGCTTCTTCACCCTGTCACCCACAGCAGATGCCATGGGAGTCACCAGGTGTTCACTGGTCCCCGCACTGCGCTTCGCCCTGACGCTTCCCCCGCCACGTCCTCATGCCCCTGGACGGACCTCTTCCTCTTGGACGGTGGCTTCCAGGGCTGGACCCGGCCCTCAGGACCTACTGATCGGGACAGAGCCATGTCACCCTCAGGCGTGTCCTGGCACCCCCGCTGGTCATCTTGCCCACTGTCTGGCTTACTGACTCCTCAGCTGCTGGCAAACTGAAGTCCTGAACATTTCAACCTCCTAAAAAATCGGGGTTGATTCAGGGCCCCACTGTAATTTGGTGTTGGAGACCTAGTTTAGGGGTTTGTGTTTGGGGGCACACGTGTGGGTGTGTGGATGGGCATCTCGGTCCCTGGGCACTTGACCGCCTGAGCTGGAGGCGTCTCCACCAGCAGAAGCAGAGTCCTGAGAGCCGGGCGTGCCTTAGTTCTTGTCCAGTCCTAGCTCGGCCCGCAGCCTGGCCCGTGGGAGGCCCCCGGGCACTCTTGTGGGAACGTGGATGTGGCAGGTGCTCAGTAAGCGTGCGCATTGCCGCAGGGCTCTGCTTCCTCAGTTTCCTCATCTGCAAAGTAGGCGTGCAAGTCCATAGCCCCTTATCTGCAGCGTGAATTCAAAGTGTGCAGAAAACAAGCCTCTGTGTGCTTGGTTTGGTGGCCACACGACCTGAGCCATGTGCTGGGGGCTCTGTCTCAGCCCAGGGTGTGAATACTCCTGGGTTTTGCTGCAGAGCCGTCAGTGTGTGTGACCACTGGGCTGCTATGATATAAGGGCCAGCCCGCGTTTCTTTTCTAAAATCGAAAACATGCCGTATTCACGTTCCTTCTGGCCCCAGAGTTCGGACTAGGGATCACAGACGTGAAATAACAGTCGTCTTCCACGGGCAGCGGGCTGAGCTGGTGCCGGCGGGGCACTGACTGGCGCCATCCCTGTGGCCACCCTTTTTCCTGTGTCCCCGCTGTCAGCGCTGGCGGGCCCCTCCCTCAGCCACCTCTTGTCCTTGAGGCTGCCTCTCTCAGGGACCTGGGCTGCAGAGGTCCAGCGGGTGCCCACAGCCTTGTCTCTGCAGGAACAACAGTGGACTGCCAGAGACTCAGTGCTGTTCTCCATGCTGGCGGTCCAAGCCCCCTCCTCCGGGGGCACCCCAGCCCCTCTCCTCTGGAGACACCCCAGCCCCCGTCCCAGCCCGATGAAGGTGTGGCTGCTCTCATCCCCTCCTCCCAGGGGTTCACCCCACTTTCCCATCTCCCTGTCTTAGCAAGACTGGAATCTTCACAGGATCCCGTGAAGGGGATGCTTCAGCCCTGGCTGACCCGGGCTGAGTTTTGGCCTTTTGCGGGGGGTGGGGGGGTGAGTCCCGCCCCCCACCTGTTCTGCATCCTCCTTCCCCCGCCTCCCACTCAGGGCCTGAGTTCCTCACCCCAGGCACGTGTTTGTGTGTGTTGATCGGCTCAGCTGACGTGTGTTTCTGAGGCCAGTGCCTGCCTCCCAGTGTGTGTGTGAGTCCCAGGGATCCACTGTCCTCCTGTTCCCACACCTCCACCTGCAGCTCTGTTTTCTCACAGCCCCAAGAGGCTCTGGGATTGGCCGCTGCCACCTCCCTGCGGAGACGGCTTGTCTGTCCTTTCACACCAGCCCCGGTGGGGTGGTGAGACCCACAGGGCTCACACCTTCCGGGAGTCTGCTGTTCTGCTGTCTTCTCACCGTTTCGTAAATCTGATCCTCTCCCTCTACCCAGGAAACCTTGCCGCCTCCATGGCGACCTCCTCTCGGAACCCTGGGGACCCAGCACATCATTAATCATTGGGGCTGGGGAGGTGCCATGTCATCTCCCACTGGGAGCGGGCAGGTCTCGCAGTGGCCACACTGCATGGCTACACCCGTGGGTGGATGGAGGAGGGGCTGTGAAGATTGAAGCCTGTGCCCGTGGCCACGTGGGCATTGCTGGTCCCGGGTGCCAGGCCTGCTCCTCCAGGAGACCCCAGCTGTCCCCAGAGGGCTCCATGCAGGGAGGTGCAGGCTGGGGAGGGGACCCCAGGTCGTGGGAGCACGCTGGAGACAGCACCCCGTCCCAGGCACCCGGCAGGGTCTCAGCGCTGTGGGAGTTTGCTCTGTAAGGTGGGAGAGGTCACTGCAGGCTGAGGGACCAGCTTGAGCAAAGGCAAGGGGGTGGGGCACGTGTGTGTCCATCCACAGACACCGCGGGACGGCCCTGGAGGCATCAGTGACTGACATCAAGAAGGCTTGTCCATGTGGGAGGACCTCAGTGAGGGGAGGAGGCCCCGGGCAGGGCAGGATGTGACTGTGGTTTTAGCAGGGTCTGCCTGGCTGCGGTCGGGGTGGGGGTGAGCGGAGGACACGGGGGAGGGGCCTGCAAGAGCCCCGCTTGCCGAAGGGGCTCAGCTTGGCCTGGCCTGGGCCACCATCCTCAGTCTCTCTTTGTCCCCATTCGTGCCCTGAGGCCGGTTGGAAAGCAGCGTGTTGGGAGGGGGATGTGGGCAGGCTTCCGAAAGCGGCCTGGAGAGCGTGGAACGGGAGAGCCTCGGAGGCCAGTGCTGGTGGCTTGGCTGGCCTGTTCTCTCACCCACAGGAGTGCTGGTGGCCGCCACAGCCTGCGTTTTCGGAGCTCTTCTGCCTGAGCGGCTCTTTCTAGCACTAATGTGCCAGGTCCCAGCTCGCCAACTGGTCACGACCGCCTAGTGCACATAGCCCTGCTTCCACCCCCTTTTACAGACGGGAGCCCGAGGCCTCACAGTGGAAGAGCCAGCATGTGGCCCCCTGTTGTCTGGCTGCGGGTCCTGCGCTTGGAGCCCTGCCCTAGAGAGGGGACTTAGGCCTCACACAAGGCCAGCACACGGGGAGAGCTCGCGTGCCACCTACAGGCCTGTGTCTTCAGGTAGTGGGGGACCGGCCCGCAGAACACTCGCTCCCTGGAACTCAGAGGGACAGACCCGAGGCTGCGCACACCCTCCGTGGGACCTGGGTTCCGGCCTCGCCCTGCATGTGTTCCCTGTGAACCCTTAACGTCCCCGAGCCTCAGTTTCGTCATCTGAGCAGCGGGTCTGCTGGGATCTGCTGGCTCGCTTGTGGGGAAGAGACTCAAGGCAACTAAACACCTGCACAGACCCCGTCCAGAGCGTGCGCGGGGCAGGGGGAGTCTCCGGCGGTCACCTACAGCAGGGGTGCGCGCCCTGTCAGCGCCCTAAAGGAAGATTCTCCATTCCTCTGCTGCCTGGCGGTGACATTTAATCTATGCAGGGGCTGGGGGATGCTTTATTTTTAGAGCTGGCTTTTATTTGGGGAGGGTATTGTTGGCTGTGGCCCCAGGGAGTTGATTTAAGAGCAAATATTATTACTGTTTCTTCTCAGAGGCATCTCGCAGCCTCTGCCAGAAGCTCCTCCTTCCTGCGAGAATTCTAGACCTTCCTGCTTGGAGGCCTGACAGAGGGGGCCTTGTCCACTCTCTCATGGGAAGGAGGAAGCCTTGGCCTGGCAGTTTCCATCCAGCTCTGCCTGGACACGCGGGTCCACCGCTCCCTCTGGCCTCAGTTTCCCCATCTGCTGGGTGTGAGGGTGGATGAGGTCTTTCCTGGTCCTACATCTTCACGGCTGCTCCGGTGGAGCTGACCCTCCTCCCGCCCTCAAGGGAAGAAGGATGAGGCAGCGACACTTTCCTCCAGCTGATCTGGGGGTGGTGCGATTTGCATGAATATGCATGCAGATTTCATAAAGGCCCTAGCTCCAGACGTTTAAGACGATTCCAGCAAACAGATTTTGCTGGACAAAATGCCTGGGATTGCCCTGGACCCCAAAGGCAGCTTCACTGAGGACTGTCCCTCCCGGGTGTCCTGCAAGCCGAGTCCCCTGCATTTTGTCACCTGGGCCCCTAGTCCGTGAGTTGGGAGCTGTCAGGATGGAGTACTAGGGTCCCCTGGCTTGGCCCAGGCCACCGGGCTCCAGGGAGACCTCAGGACTTGAGGAGGCCTCCCAGCAGTCAGGGTGGCGGTGGATTCTTGGGTCCCGAGACACTCTTGTCCCTGCGGAATTCCTCACTCAGGAGCTCCCAGAGGGGAGAGAGATGGGCCCTTTCATTCAAGTCACAACTGCCCTCCCGCCCCCTTTCCTTGCTCTCCTCTCCCTGCTCCCACCTCGGAAAGGCCCCCCTTCCTGTGAGCCTGGAGTCTGGAAGGCCCCTGACCCACCACCTCGCCTTGTCAATTTTACCCCTAAACGGCTCTCACAGTTCACACTGTGAAGCTGACCACACCTCCTTCCTAAAAAAACCCCAAAACAGAGCAATAAAAACCAGATACCCTAGCAACTTCTCCCTGCTCTTGGAATAGAGACAAACTGCTTTCACACTGGTCTGCCAGGCTCCTTCCCGCTTCTGCCACCTTCACAGGCAGCCTGAGCTCCAAGCCTTTGTTCTCCTCACCCCCGAGTCCAGCCTGCTTCCCTGCTTCATGGGGCATTTGCCTGTGCTCTTCCCACTGGCTGCTGTGCTGTTCCGCCTGCCTCTTGCCCTGCAGGCTCGGCTGGGCCCCCATCAGAGCCCCTCCTGGACCCTGCTCCCTCTCCTAGGTTCTCACACTGTGGCTGTGCTTCGACATTGGAAGGTGTGCAGTGAGCTCCACGGGGCAGGGACCAGCCCTGCCCTTTGCTCCCTGCTGTGTCGGCACATAGTAGGTGCTCACTGGATAAATGAATAAGTGACTGTATGTGCGATTCCTACCTTTGTGCCAGACAACCATACAGATGTGGACTCCCTGATGCCAGGGCTGCGTCTTCCCTCCCAGGATGGCCCCGCAGGGCAGAGCCCAGCACACAGTAGGGCCTGTCCCAATGCGAAGGGAGCCTCTCCAGACACTATCGGCACTGTTATTGCACTGCAACCTGGCCGACAGGTAGAACCGGGGTGGCCAGGGCCAGGTGGGAGCAGGGTTTGGCCCGAGGGAAGCCCTGATGAGAGATGGAGATTGGGCTTTCTGGAGGAGGTGATGTCTGAACTACTTGAAATATGAGAAGGCACGCTACAGGCTGGGGAGAAGGGGACTCCAACTGAAGAGATTTTCTGTGCTAAAGGAAGGGTGGTGGCAGAGGGGAAAGGGCTCCAATTTGCAAATTCAAATGCGAGCTGGCTGTCACAGTCCCTGAAACCATGATGAATGCGCCTGAGCTTGCAGGTCCAGCTCACGTGCTCCCCAGCGATGGTGATTTATGATGGCTGAGATTTTTCTTAAGCAAGTGGTTTTTGGAGAAAAAAGAAAGGTCACAGCCAGTTAGGACTTACATATCTTATCTTGCTCTCCACCCGCTGGCAGTTCTCTCCGAACCTGGCAGAGCCTATGAGAGTATCTGGGGTTGGCTACTGGAATGGGCGTTAATATCACATAAACAGAGGCAGAACAGCCCAACGGCACACCTGGCTGGTCTTTTGCTTGAGGTTGGTGGCAGGAGGGGTATGGCTCCCAGCAAAACCCTACGGCTCAGATGAGAAAACACAGGCTGAGCTGCAGGCAGTGTTGCTGTGCTGGGGGGCCCGGCTGGAGGTAGGGGAGAGGCAGGTGGGCAGCCTTGACAGCCCGGCCTGGCAGACGCTGTTGGTGGGGACTTGGTCCCGGTCCCGGCTGCAGCCAGGTAAGCCCTACGCACGTGGCAGGAGTGCTTTGAGTTCTGGCTCCACTCCCTTCAGGCTGTGTGGCTCTGGGCAGCTTGTTCACCTTCTCTGGCCTTGGATTCCTTGACCATCAGAATACATATAACATAAAATTTACCTTTTTTTAAAAAACTTTTTATTTTATATTGGAGTATAGATGATTAACAATGCTGTGTTAGTTTAAGGTGTACAGCAAAGTGAATCAGTTATACATATACATGTATCTATTCTTTTTCAAAATTTTTTCCCATTTAGGTTGTTACATAATATTGAGCAGAGTTCCCTGTGTTGTACAGTAGGTCCTGGTGGGTTATCCATAAAATCTACCATTTCTAATACAGTTCAGTAGCATTATATGCTCCTCATTCCACCTGTGTTGTCTGTCTGGTTATAGTATATCTCTCTCACCTGTTCTCGGCTGGATCCAGTGCCCAGAACGTGCAGGACATGTGGTGGGTTCTGGACTCCCGTCTGTCGTTAGATGAAAAGGGATGACGTGGAGGTGTGAGGGTGAAATGAGGCACACCTGGAGTTTGGGGTACAGTCAGGGAGGCTTCCTGGAGGAGGTGGTTCCCTTCAGTATGTAATCTCCTTACAACGTAGGCTGTGTCCCCAGAATTGGGTCCCAGGAAGACATGTGACAGGTGTAAAAAGAGCAGTCTGCTTGGGCTTCCCTGGTGGCGCAGTGGTTGAGAGTCCGCCTGCCGATGCAGGGGACACGGGTTCATGCCCCGGTCTGGCAAGATCCCACATGCCGCGGAGCGGCTGGGCCCGTGAGCCATGGCCGCTGAGCCTGCGCGTCCAGAGCCTGTGCTCCGCAACGGGAGAGGCCACGACAGTGAGAAGCCCGCGTACCGCAAAAAATAAAATAAAATAAATAAAATAAAAAAAGGGAGTCTGCTTAATGGATGGGTCACGTGCCAGGTTTAACCAGGCTGAGGCAGCTGTAAGAGAGGATGGCCATCCATCTCCAGAACTCTTTTCATCTTGCAAAAATGAACCTCTGCCCCCATTAAGCAATAACTCCCCACTTCCCCCTCCCCCAGCCCTGGCCCCCCCATTCTACTTTCTGCCTCTATGGAGTTGCTACTCCAGGTCCCTCATATACGTGGGGTCATACAGTATTTGTCCTGTTGTGACTGGCCTATCTCACTGGTCCTCAAGGTTCATCTAGGTTGTACCTGTGTTAGAACTTCCTTCCTTTCTAAGGCTGAATAATATTCCATTGTATGGATGGACAACATTTTTTTTATCCGTTTATCCATTGATGGGCACTTTAGCTTCCACCCTTTGGCTACTGCGGCTCACGCTGCTATGAGCGTGGTTGTGCAAATACAGATTTCTGTCCTTCTCTGTCACCCACTGCGTGGCTATCTGCTACGGCAGCCCTGGGAAGTGGACGCAATGGCCCAACCCAGACTGCAGGCGTGACGCGGCGGAAAGGGCAGGGGCTTCGGAGGTGCCCGTCAGGGTCAGGGTCTAGGCCGAACACCTCAGGGAATGGGAACCGAGCCTCACAAGCCCCAGTCACTGGGAAGTGGGCGGAGAGAAGCCAGCGTGATGAGGGGATGGAGCCGCTGGCCCAGGGCAGGTGCTGGGAAGCGCGGGTCCCCCGAGCTCCCTTGGGCCCTCCCTCCTCTGTAAACACACACGTGTGGTCCGAGTGCCAGGCCCCAGGCATATGATGGCCAAGGACAAGGCCCGGTCCCTCCTGTTCTCGGGCTGCCCCTCACTGGGGAGGCAGAAAAGCAGTGAGACAAGGAATCCCCAAAGGTGATGGAGACAGACAGGGAGTCAGCGGCCCATGCAGAGGGCGTCTTTAAAGAGGTAACTGAGTTAAAGTGGGGTCGATAGGGTGGGTCCTGATCCAGTGTGATTGGTGTCTTTATAAGAAAAGGAGATCAGGACACAGACACACACAGAGGGATGTGAGGACACAGGGAGAAGACAGCCGTCTGCACACAAGGAGAGAGGCCTCGGGAGGAACAGCCCTGCCGACACCTTCATCTTGAACTTCCAGCCGCCAGGACTGGGAGACAATAAACATCTGTAAGACTCCTGGTCTGTTGTATTTGTTACGATGGTCCGGGCTGACCAGTACAGCCGGGGGTGATTATACAAGATCGTCCTAACCTTGGGCAGGGCCTCTTATCTGTCCAGTGATGTGGAGGTTTTCCAAGGTGCTCAGCTGGGGAAGCCCATGTCCAGAGGAGCCTCTGAGGCCCAGAGGAGCCGGTCACCAGCCGAGGGCCACCAGCACGTGTGCTGTGACCTGAGCTGAATGAGACCCCGGCTGAGCACCCAGACATGGCCTACGTGCACGGCGGGTGCACGGGGATTGCCCCTGGCCAGGTCTGCAGAAGAAGCAGATGCTGCAGATGGCGGGCTGGGGGCTCTGGATGGGGGTGGGGGAGAAGAGCTGATGCAGGGTGTTGCAGGAGGGCTTGAAGGCTGGGTTGGGTTGGGTTGGGGTGGCCTCAAAATTCTAGGGCAAGGCGGGGTTTGGGGTTAGAATTGGGATTGAAGGGACGTGTAGTTGGGGTTGAGGAGAATCAGGGAGGCCAGGCAGGCTGTCAGGAGTTGGGGACAGTCCTGGCTGGGCTGAAGCCACAGGTTGGGGAGCTGAAGCCACAGATTGGGGTTGGCTAATGTTTAGAGATAGGGTGAAGACACGTTTAGGTTTACGGGAGGACAAAGGAGGGGAATTAGGCACAGGTGGGCCAAGGTGGAGCCCTCTGCCATGGAGGGCCGACCTAGGTATGGATGAGAGATGGGCCAGAGCCCCATGGATTCTGGTTGTCTGAGCTGGGCTGGCCCTGGTGTGATAATCAGTCACCGTGGGAAACCCTACTCTCTGCATGGCTAATGCTGGCTTGCAAGGGTCCTCGGACACTGAGCTTGCTTCTGCCCCAGGGCCTTTGCACCTGCTATTTCCTGCTTGAGCACCCTTCCCTAGCTCCTCACTGGGCTCACTCCTCCCCTGAGTTATGTCACAGCATCTCTGAGGACGTCCCGGCCCAGATGGCACCTGTGTCCTTGTGACCACGTTACTTCCCATCCCTGACCTCACTAGCTCCATTTGAGATGTCTCCCCCATCCAAATGTGAGCTGCTGGGGGACAGGGGCTCTGCTATGCTCGGACTCTCTATCCCCAGGTCTAGTGCAGTGTCGGGCACCCAGTAAGCACTCTATAGCCATTGCTGAATCAATCAACTAAATCCTGCATCATTCCACAAATGTTTATTGAACTTTTTCTATGTGCCAGGCACAGGTCTCTAGGTCCTCGGATGAAATGCAAAGATGAACTATGCCAACGTGGTTCCTGCCCTTGTAGAATTACATTCTAGTGAGGAAAGTCAGACAGTAAAGAAATGAGTAAGTCCTCATGGCAAGTCAGATGAAGGGGATTGGGGTGGAGAAGCGGTTTCTAGGAGGCGGTCAGGAAAGGCCTCCCTGTTTTGGGGACCTTGAACCAAGTGGGTATGAGGGTCCCGGGATGAGGGGTGACCTGGGGGGGTGGGCAGGGAGAAAGGGAGTGACAAGGGGCTGGTCCCAATGGGAGGCTGCACGTGTTGGGCGTGCCTCGGGTTCAAATACTGCTCATCCATGGCTTGTGCTGTTTCCTGCCTGGCCTTGGAGCTGTCATCTGTGAAATGGGTCCACAGAGGCATGGTTTCACTGGAGCTGATCCAGAAGCAGGGATCAGAGCATCTGCGCCTTGCGAGCCCCAGTGAAAACTTGCTCCCCTTTGCCCTTTTTTGGTGATAATTATAACCCTGGCAGCCTCTTTTGTTGTGTCCTCAAGGCAGACATCTGAGGGGTTCAGAAGCTCCAGGCTTCCAGAGTCTGTGTTTTTGATGCTCACGACCCTCTTTCCTGGCACCAGCCCAAGGCGGGAAGCTCATGCATTTCCCGCCTGGCTGAGCACCACCTCCTCCAGGACTCCTCCCATCCCCTCCTCGTCCCTGTGCTTCAGTTTCCTTCCCCACCTGCCCTCCAGGGTGATGGAGAGTCTGCCAGCAAAGGTGCACGTGATGGTTTCCGGATGCTTCAGAATTTCAACTTTCATTACTTCCTGCTTTGGGGGGTGGGTGGGCTGTCTTTGGCATCAGGGCAAGAACTGGGCAGGTGGTGCCCTCAGCTGAGGCTCTGGAGCTTCTGGAGGGGCACCTGGCTTGTCTTTACAGGGGCAGCAGGGCTGGCCGTCCCTCGTGTTCAAGCAAAGGTGAGCTCCAGCTTCAAGAGGCTCCTAGGTCTGGTCTTGGTCCTCTTCAGGTGATGGACTCCCAGGGGAGGTTAAGGCAGAGAGGCAGGGAGTCCTGTTGGGCTCTGGTCCAGCACCCACCCAGGTCTCCAGCCCCCCAGCACACAATGGGATCGCAGAAAACAGGAGGGGCTTTTGCTGGTCTGGCCCAACCTCCATTTCTGCCAAGGAGACTGTGGCTCGGAGTTGGGGGGAGGCCACTGCCAACCCCCCCGCCCCCGCCCAGACTCCCGTGGGTCTCAGCCTGCGGAGGCCCCGCTCCCTCCGGGGGCCCCCGTGGAATCCACGTGGCTGGGTCACCTCCCCCGCCGGTGGTTCCTTCACCTAAGACTGTCCAGGTATCCTGTCTGCCCTGCTGCTTCCCGCCCTCTCCTTGGGCCATCCCTACTGCAACTCAGGATAGACCCTGGGGGGTCAGGGAAACCTTTCGAAGCCCCCAGGCCCATGGGGAAGACAGAGGCAAGATTCCTAAACCGAGTGAGGAGCAGCGTCCAGAGGGGGGGCAGGAATCCCCCTGATGAGCCGGGAGCGCCTGGACGGCGGCGGTGGTCAGGGTGGGCCCTCCCTTCCCCTCCCTTCCCCTCCCTTCCCCTCCCTTCCCCTCCCAGCTCCCCGGAGCTCCCATGTCCTGCCTCAGAGGCACCAGAGCTGAGTGGTGCTTCTTCTCCCTGCAGTTTGGGTGTCACCCAGCTGGGGGAAGTGAAGTTTCGGTTGTTCATTTCCTCAAGCCGTGCATGGCTTCCCGGTGGTTTTAAACCACTGTGTGCCCAAATCCGAGGGCCCAGATCTGTGAGCTGCGGCCTTGGGGCGGCCTAGAGCCCCGTGGCTGGAAGGGACGTGGCCACGTGACCTGCCTGGCTGTGGATGGCCCACTTTGTCGTGTAGGTTGGGACAAGATGGTGGGCACTGCCTGGCCATAAAAACACCTAAATGGACTGACTGCAGACCCCAGAATTAAGCTAAAAGCTTCAGCTACTGATGTTTAAAAAAAATAGCATTTAGGAAGAGGCAGGGAGATGCTTTGCTCTGTAGGCTTCTTTTCTATTTTTTGGGTGCATTTTATTGATTTCTGCCCTGAAATAGTGCTTTCAACATTTTAAAATAGAATTCTAGATGAAGGGATCCCAGACTGGGGATTTAAGTGGAAATTGACATGGCTCTTCATAAAATCACCTTCAAAACAAGATGCTCAGCTCCCCAGGCCTTTCCTCACTCTCCACTTCCTTTGCAGACCCCCGTCTCCACTTTTGACCTAAAAAAGTCACTTGGATAATTGCTTATCCCAGTTTCATCATTCTGCTGACCCGTAGATTGTTTTCTCTTTTCTCTGTTGCCGGCTGTGGTCGGAGACGGAGCGACGCCTCGGGACAAGAACCCCGAGGTGCCTGTGGAATCGTAGTCTCAGCTGCTTTCCTCACCTGGAGGTCACCAGGTGTCCAGGTGCCAGGCAGCAGCCGCGGGCTTTCCCCCTCCCTCCTTCCCTCTGGGCAGTGCCTGCTTCCACGCAGAGGGCAGCCTTTGTGAAGCCCCTAAGGCCTTGGGGAAGACAACCTGGAAATGGGAAACTCCACTATGGAATTCAGGTCCCCAGGGCAGCTTCCTGTCCCAGGGGCCTTATCCTTGTCCTGCTGCTGTTGCTGCTGGAAGGTGTCAAGAGAGGAAGACGGAGGCCTGGGCAGGCGGTCACACCCCTCATTGCCCCGGTGGTGGCCAGGCCTTGGGCGAAGGCGGGAGGGCTGAGCTGTGCCTGCCTGATTCACTCACAGAGCCTGCCTTTTGCAAGATTCTGTGCAGAGCAGCCGAGGGCCTCCCGATGCAGCTGCCCCGTGGACCCTCCTCCCCTCCACCCTGGGCCGAGCCCCCTGGGCCTTACTTCTGCTGCTGGAGGCGGCTTCTGGCCCATCTCTGGGGGGTGAGCACAGGCCAGGATGGAGGCCGTGGCCTCCTTGGGGGACCCTCTCTGGCTCCTACAGGGCACATGCAGCCCCCACGGGGGAGCCGGCCCTAGGCCCCTCCCCACCGCCCCCCTCATCAGCAGCCTTGTTTCTCCAGTTCTCAGTGCGCTGAACGGGGTAATTAGCCCGTCAGCTGGGACCACATTTTCTGAGCAGATGCCAGTGAGAAGTTAGTTGTTCCGGAGCTGGCGTCGCAAGTGTGCAGACTCTTTCTAAAAAATGTGCACTGTCCCTGCTTCTTCGTCTCCTCCGGCTCCTTTCTGCCAGCTGGTGGTTAAGGGGAGGAGATTGCAAGGCCGGCCTGAGGTCGCTTCCCACTCCCCAGCCGAGGCTGCTGGGGCCAAGGGGCCAAGCAGGACCCCAGGGCCGCCCCGCGCGACCCCCCAGAAGCTTTGTGAGGCCTGCAGGGTGCCGGCTGGCCTGCGTTCAACTCCTTCAACCACCTCCCGAAGGACTAAGTCTCGACGACTGATTATCAAACGTGAGTTGTCCGGGTCAGGGTGGCCCTTGACCCCTCACTCCAGATTCTTCCCAGAGCCCAGCCCTCTCTGGGATTTTGATGAGTGAGACCCCAGGGCAAGCCCGGTCCCTCCCCACGGCTTGTGACCCTCAGAGGGAGCCAAGAACTAATCAGCGGGGTGACTTGACGGCAGCCATAGAACCAACACAGAACCCACGTGGGTGAGGACAGGGCTGCGGGTCTGCACGTGTGAGCTTGGGGACCTTGTCAGCCATCTGGGCCGGGACATCCAGTAGTTGGAGGCCCATCCATGGCAGCGGGAATGGACCGCAGAGTCTGAACTCAGAAGGGTCCTAGAGGGGCTGAGAGTATGATGTTGGAAAAACCGGCTTGCCATCAGAGTCCCCCACCTGCGTGAGGACCTGGTGTCAGATAATCTGCAGGAGGCCCTTCCCAGCCGAGCGCGTGGTGGGCGTGAACCCATGGTGGTTGCCGCCCACCCCTCTCTCGGCCAACAGTCAAGCTCTGGGGCGGGGGTCCCGGTGCTCCCTGTGGGGCCCATGGGGGTCCGGCAGCGACTTTCTCTTCCTCTGCGGCGGAGGCATGGGAGGTTCCATTCACAGCGGCTGCTCGGGCCTTTGCCCCGCCCGTCCTCGCCTGATGCCGGGGCAACAGAAAGTGACGCTGTCTCACTGGACCCTCAAGAGCAAAGTTTCCCGGTTGGTTGCTTTGAGCCTAAAGGCAATTTCTACTGCCGGCAGCCTGCATCTTGCTTGCACCTGGCCCAGCTCCCAGATCCCACTGGTTTCTCCTGTCTCTCCTCTCTCCTCTTCCCCACCGTTTCTGTCTCCTTTTCAGAGCTGCATTCAACTCTGCCACAAAATAGACCAGATCCCCGCTGCTCGGAACAGGAGATTTTTCTCCCTGGCAGTGGGAGGCCTGACATCTTATTAGAGACAGCAAATGACGTCGGTGGGACATCGGGTCAGGTGCCGGAGGGGTACCAGCGCCCCCCTCATGGGGGCCCTCAGCCTCACCGGAAGGGCCTCGGGCTCTGTGGGTACATGGGAAGCATCCCGTGGGCGTCGTGGAAGGCTGAGCAGGCGTGACGCGTCCGAGGGCACTTTAGGACGTCCCCCCTGCTGGAGGGTGGCGGGCAGGGAGTGTTAGGGGGAGGCCACCGTCCTGTGCTCCCTACCACCCCACTGGAGCCCGAGGCCCTGCTCAGCTACTGGGGCAGGAGAGGAGCTGGGTTCACCCAGATGGGGGAGTGGGTCTGACATCATCCCGGATGCTGCCCCAGGCTCCTCCAGGGTCCCGGCCTTCCGATCGCTCCACCAGCCAGAGCTGAGATGCCTGTGTCTCGTCCCCATACCCCAGCCAGGCGAGAGGCGGGGGCCCTGCGGTGCATCCACCTTTGCAGGCCTTGGAGTCAGAGGACAGTTGTGAGGCCGGGCGGAGAGGGTAAGGTTGGGAGCTGAGGAGGGGGGAGCAGAAACCGCGGGGAAGGGGGGCTGGTCTCGAGACGGTGCTGCCTGAGCCCTGCCTTCCCTGCTGTACTCCTCCCGGCTCGAGTCCACAGAGAACAGGAGCAGGGAGAGGTCAGGCCCTCTGTGACTGGCGGGGCCGACGCCTGAGCCTGGGGTGGGTGGGCAGCAGGCCGAGGGACTGAGCCCCAGGTCTGACCTTTCCCCAGCTCAGCTCACAGCCCTGCAGCCAGCTGGTCTCTGGCATCTGACTCTCATCCATCCAACTTGACAGATATTAATTGCACACCTACTATGTGCATTTGTGCGTGCTTGTGAGAAGAGAAGGTGGAGAGGCTGTGCCATGAGCCAGGAAACGTCCGCAGCTGGAGGAGGAGGTGGCCTTGCCTGTCGGTGTCAAGGAGCAGGGTGGGGAGGTCGTTCTCCCCATGGGTGGGGCCTTGGGGCACACAGCCACCCCGTGCCGGGCCCGGCCTTAGTCACAGCAGCCTAGGGTTCCCACTAGGGTCACCGTATAAAATATAGGGTTCTAAGTTAAATTTGAGTTTCAGATAGTCAGTAAGTCATTTTTAGTATAAGTATATCCCATCTAATATTTGCGATATAATTATACTGGAAAAATTAATTGATTATCTGAAACTCAAAATTTCAAATTCCTGTAATTTTATTGGATAAATCTGGCAAGCCTGGCTCCCTCTTTGGGAAAAGCAGGAGGAGGTTGGGGAGAGAGGAGTTGCCTCTGAGCTCCCTGTGCCCGACCGGGAGGGAGCGGGGCTGGGCAGGGGGTGTGGAGCCCGGCACGGCACGCCTGGAGTTTGGTGGGTGGCCCTAGCCAGTGTTGTCTTAAACTAGCCTGTGGTCCTGGGGGGAGGGTCTGGCCTGTAGTTAACGCTTATCCCCCCCCCCATAGGGATGGGCCTCAAATCTTGGTGGCCGAACAGATGAGTGAATCTTCCATCTGATTTAGCCAAGCTGCCTCTCGCATGTTCTTCTGGGAATCAAATGACTCCGGGTGTTTTTTTGCTGCTTTGGTCACCAGCTTAACCGAATGTTGACTACTTTTTGTCCATTGGATGGAGTAGACTTGCTGCCGTGGCGTTGGGGCCCAGGTGACCTCCACTCCCCTGTCTCTTGGTCGCCCCCTCCCTGCTCCCGGGCCAGCCTAGGTGGGAGGCCCGTGGCTATAGCGATGGAGCCGTGTCATCAGCTGTGTGACTGTGGGTGAGTGGCTGCCCCTCTCTGGGCCTGGTTTCTGGATCTGGGGGTTGGATTGGATGGTCATGGGGATTCTTCCCCTTCTCAGTGATACAGCAGTCACCAGCCAAGCTCTGCATTTGGATGTGGCTCAGACATGCAGCCAACAACAGTTTGCTTTATGGAGCCTTCCGCCTTGGAGGGGTGGTTATATTTTAACCAGACCAGTTAAAGGCCCACAGTCTGCATCAAGATCTAAAAAGCTGCTTTAGAGGCTGCCCTGCACCACGCAGCCTCCAGGCCCAGCACGTCTGCAGGCCAGCCAGGCCCGCAGGCCAGAGACAGGGCTCTGGGCAGGACAGAGTCAGGGGGCAAGGAAGAGGAGCTCCCGGGGTTCCAGACCCTCGTGGATTTCAGCAGTTCCATCATGATGAGGGGTAGATTCTCCACCTCTTTTTTTTGGAGTCGATCTTATGTATGAATGATTAATAGTTTTTTAAAATGACACTGCTCATTCATCCCTCAACGGATTAAATATTCCTTAATACTTACATTTTTCTGTTATTTCCATGACCTGAGTTACAAGAAAGTCTTCGGATGTTTGGAAATAAACATTTGATATAAGAGCCTCCAAAGGGGCTCCAGTGACAACAGACACCGGGCAGGCGAGATGGATGGCTCCCACAGGGTCGGGTCCTGGCCATCCTGGGAGTGATGCACAGCACAGGGGGCTTCAGGAAGACCCCTTGCTCTCTGAGGCAAGGGTTGCCGCTCTGCTCACAGGAGGCTGGTGCTGTCACAAGGCGTCCCCTCTGGGCTGCTCTGGATCTCCCAGCACCTCTGTGGCCCCATCCTCCTAGTCCCAGAGAAGGGAATCAAGCAGGCGGAGAGGGCTCTGAGCAGGCGGCCAGCAGGTTGGCCACAGGCTCGCTTCCTCCTGTGGTCCTTACTGCCAGGGCCTTTGTGACACCTGGAGCCTTTTTCTATGAAATCCTTCCTACCCCCAAACAGCGGGAAGAGGTGCGAGTCACATGCTCACAGCCTGGGTGTGATGTCCGCCCCACCCCCACCCCCCCGCCCCAACTCCCAGAAAGCAGTGGTCTCCAAATCAGGGCTCATGGCCCCGGGGCTGTGTAGGACCACTCATCAGGCAGCAGGTGTTAGAAGCTCTGTTTAGGAAACTGTGAACTAATAATACCGATGCAGTGATGCTCGTGTGCCGTGGACCCCAGTGGAGGTCCATGTGCAGACAGGCTGGCTGCATCATCCACTCCCTCCTTCCCTTTCAGTGTAGAGCGTGCCCTTTGTGGTTTACAAGTGCTTAGTTATGTGATTTTCTCATCGTGTCCTCTAGTTATAGTTCACTTAACCTTCACAAAATGGACACACCCTGAAAACCATCCTTCCCTGAAAGCCACGTACCTGTGACCCTCTCCCAGGTACATGGGTCCCTGAATCCCCCTCCCTCTTTCACAGCAGCCAATAGCACTGGAGGTGGGGCTGCCCCATCGACATGGGTCCTGGGTGACCACAGCGAAGAGATGCCCCGTCCTCCCCATCAACCTTTGCAGGGCACGTAGAGACAATAAGAAACAAACTCCTGAGATCCAGCCTTGCTTAAATCCCACACCCAGAATGGCAGCACTTGGGTATTTATTTAAAAAAAATAAACTTTAATTTTTAGAGCAGTTTTACATTCACAACAAAATTCAGGGGAAGGTAGAGAGATTCCCCATATGCCCCCTATTTCCATAACCTCCCCCCTTATCAGCATCCCCACCAGAGTGATGTGCTTGTTATAATCATGAACCTACGTTGACACGTCATTGTGCCCTGAGGTCCATAGTTTACCTTAGGGCTCGCTCTGGGTGTTGTGCATTCTGTGGGTTTGGACAAATGTATAATGACATGTATCCACCATTATAGTTTCATCCAGGACAGTTCCACTGCCCTAAAACCCTCTGCTCTCTGTCTGTTCATTTCTCACCTCTAACCCCTGGCAACCACTGATCCTTTTACTGTCTCCGTGGTTTTGACTTTTCCAGAATGTCATAGAATTGGAATCATACAGCACGTAGCCTTTTCAGATTGGATTCTTTCACTTCATAATATGAATTCAAATTTCCTCTATGTCTTCATAGCCTGATAGCTCATTTCTTTTTAATGCTGAATAATATTCTGTTGTCTGGAAAAATATTCATGGTTTCTTTATCTACTCACCTGTTAAAGAATGTGTTGGTTGCTTCCAATTTTTGGCCATTATGAGTAAAACTGCTATAAACATCTGTGTATAGGCTTTTGTGCAGACATAAGTTTTCAGCTCCTTTGGGTAAATACCAAGGTGCACAGTTGTTGGCGCGCATGGTAAGATTATGTCTAGTTTAGTAAGAAGCCACCAAACTATCTTCCAAAGTGGCTGCACCATCCTGCGTTCCCTCCAGCAATGAACGAGAGTTCCTGTTGCTCCACAGCCTCGCCAGCGTTCGGTGGTGTCAGTGCTCTGGATTTTGGCCATTCTAATAAGTGTGGAGTGGTATCTCATTGTTGTTTTAATTTGCACTTCCCTGATGTCAGATGATGTGGAGCATCTCTTCATGTGCTTACCTGCCATCTCTATGTCTTCTTCGGTGAGGTGTTTTTCCAGGTCTTTTGGCCCATTTTTTAACCAGGTTTGAGGGGTCCTTTGGAGTTGGGCTCTGTCTCTTGTAGCCAAATTAAGTACCCGGCAGCTGTGGGAGTGGTGTTGAGGCTTCAAGCCTGGTCCTGCCATGTGGCTGATGACTGTCAGCAAGACACTTGCCTCTGCTGAGCTGCACCTTCTGCTCCTGGACACTGAGGCTGCCAGCGCCTCCTCCCTCTGCAGGACAGATGCCGGGGGTTGGGTGGAGGATGGAGATGATTTCTATGAAAACGATTTGATACATTATGGATGGTTAAAGGTACAAACGACCCTGAGTTTGCTTTATTCATTCCTTCTGACCATCCACATAGAGGGATCCCTGCGTGTCCTCTTACGGTGACCCGTGCTAGGCAAGAGGCCCTGTTCTGGATGCCCTTCTACCTCCCCTGTCACCTCCCCCACCCCCCGGCCGCCCAGTTTGCTGGGATCTTTTCCCATTTTCTCCTACTTCAAAACCCAGCTCACATGTCGCCTCCTCCTCCGGGGTGTCTGCCAGGGCTCCTTGCAATTCCTCATGCTCCCTGCGCAGTGGTTTCTCCCGTGGACGCTGGCTCCTTCCCCCCACGCCCCCCGTCAGCTCACCGAGGGCAAGGAGGGGTCTTGCCAACTCCCTATCCCCAGGGTTGGGCTGGCATGTGATGTGCATTCGAGAAGCGATTTTAAGTGACTGAACACAAAAAAAGGAGTTGGGCACAGAAGACAGTGGGGCGTGCTCTCCTTCCTCCCCAGGGGAAGAGACTTGGCAGTTACCGAGGACCTTCTATGTTCAAAGTGCTTTCTCCACGTTGATGTGGGTCTTTGTAGCCAAGCCCAGAAGCCCATGTTGGTCCTCATTTGACTCGTGGGAGGCTGAGGCTGGCCATCGCCTTCCACCTGGACGAACCGGGGAAGGAACCTGGGGTCCCTCTAGCCCCGGCCTCTCCTGGGGGAGCTGCTTCTTGGAACGGGCTGGGGGGTGTACAGGGCAAGCTGGAGACCTCGGCTCAGACCCAGCCCTGCCTCTTTCTGTGTCACCTTGACTCATTGCTTTGAGCCCGAAATGTCCTCCTCTGCAAAGTGGGGGTGAAGATGGCACAGTGGGGGGATAGTGCAGAGACAGGCATTGGGAGACGCTGCACTTGCCAAGGGGAGCAGGCTAGCACTGGGCACCTGCCGGCCGGGACATAGAGGGGGGATGGTGACCGTAGGTGACACCCCAGCTGTTCTGGGGGAAGCACGGTGGCTCCTCGTACTGAGGGTCTGTGTGGATGTGGCTCCCTCCCCATGTCCCTCTGATAAAGGCTGGTCAGCGGGGACCAGAGGGGCAGGCAGCAGTCCGACTGTCCCCCTAGCGGTGGCTGGAATGGCCGGCCCCTGGCATGGGCAGCAGTAAGTGAGGTGATGCCTCTGGCACCCACCCGAGGGCAGAGAGCGGGGGCCCCTCCAGGTGGGGAGTTCAGCTGGAGTGACCGAGACCTCCTCGCTCAGCGACCCCGCTCGAGCGTCTCCAGGCTCTCTTCTCCTCGGCAGCCCTCATTCATCCCTCGAAATCCTGCACCTCGTGGGTGTTCAGTAAGCATCCCTTGATTGAACTGAACCAGAAGTCGGGGGCTCCAGGCCCAGCTCTGCCGCCGGGTGGCCCCGTGATCGTGGGCATGGCAGTCTTTCTGAGCCCCTGCAGTGGACCAGGCTGGGGCTCCTAGGGAGGACAGGAAGGGCTTTCAGGGGTCACCAGAGGCTGACTGGCTGGGGCTGGACATCCCGGGGGAGGGGCTTCCATTCTTCCATCTTGGACTTTAGAGCTTGTGTTACCCGCCCACCCAGCCCCTCCATCCAGCGCCTGAAGGGCACTGGGAACATTCCAGCAGGGACTGCGCGGGGCTCGTCCCCCAAAGGCCGAATGCTCCTCCTCCTCCTGGCTGAGCCCCTGGATGGGGCCCCTGCCTGCCACTTACCCCTCGGTGGCCTTGGGAGTGGCCCTCAGTTTTCTCCAGGTGTGAGACAGGCATGGCCACCTTCGATTGGGATGGTCAGGGAGACCGAATCAGAGGTGCATCTGAGTGTCTGGCTCGGGGCTGCTGCCTTTTGACCCCTCCCCAAGGCCACCTGAGGCACAGAGAAACCCGCTCTCAGTGTGCACAGCAGCCGCTCTCCCAGCCCACCTGGGGAGGGGATGAGGGCATGCAGAGGGGCCCCCATGGCCGCCCTGTTTGGTGTCCACATCACCTGGACACCATGGCCATCCGCTTAGCTGTCTTTCCCAGCCAGGGCTAAGCCACCCCGGTGCCTTGGTTTCCCCTCTGTCTCCTGGGCTCCAAGAGGCCGAGGGCAGGGCGGTACTGGGCGCCGCCCTCCCAAGTGGGTGTACCTCTGCCACACAACCCACCCAACACTGCCCATTTGAACCCCTCCCCCTCCCCCAGCGCCATCTGGAAATCAGGCTCTGAAGTGAGAAGAGGAAAGATTAGATATTAATTTAATTTACTTTGGGTTCTAATTGTCTGGAGAAACTTCTTATGTACTAACATTAATTTATTTCTGCTTAGGGCCAGTTACGCTAATTCAAATCCGCTTTAAGTATTAAAACGCTGATATTGTGAATCAGATAATATAACAATCGGGGGAACCAGGGGAGGCGAGAACAGTGGGAAGAGGCTCCGCCCTTGATGCCTCCAGCCAGGCGGCAAGGGAGAAGGCACCACCCCGTCCCTGTGACCTTGAGCTTGGCTGGAGGGGCCACAGTCGCACCTCTCCCTTCCCAGGGCCTGAGCGTGGCTATCGACCATGCTGTCACCACTGCCACCCACAGGTGGACAACGGGTGCCCGCCCAGCATGCCACACCGCTATGACCCACAGTCTGTGGTCCCACCCTGTCACCACCTTCCCTCCCTCAGTGTGACAGCCCTGGGCTCCAGGCTCCAAGCCGTCACTTGTGGGCTGTGATCTGCCCAGAGTCACCTGAGGGCTGGGCTGTGGTGTGGGATGATCCTGGGGTGTGGAGGAAAGCCCTTAATCAATGTCAGACTGTGCTCCAGGGGCCGGGGAGTGTGACAGCTGTCAGCTCTGTGTCTCTATTGCCATCACCTCATCTCCCCTTCATCTTCGCCATCCTCCGCTTGTCTCCCCTCTGCCCTTGGGTCCTGGCCCGGGTGGGCTTACAAGGGGTCCTGGGAAGGTCTGTCTGAAGGGTCAGTGGTGCAGGGGCTGATGTAGCCACGCTGATCCCAGGGCCTTGCTGGGTGGGCGGGGTCTAGAGGCCCAGGCTCCTCCAGGGGACGATGCTGCCCTGGGTCCAACCTCAGGCCTGCGGCCGCCACACACAGGAACTTCATGTGCAGCTTCGCCCTGGGCCTCTCTCTGGCCCGATGGCCACTTCTGCAGCCTGAACTGGGTCCAGTTCCTGTCTGGGGCTGCTACCCCACACCTGGTACCATCCGGCTTCCCAGGTAACCCGGGGCCTTTCTCCTCTTGTGGACCCGCTCTCCGCTGCCCATTAGCTGGTGATTCCAGCCCGGTCCTCCAGCAGCTTCTGCACCTGGGAGAGCCTCCCACTACCCATGGCAGCCCCCTCAGCGGAACCGGCCCAGGGTGGGGAGCGAGGGGAGGCCTCTCAGCAGGGGCTGGGCCCTGACCCAAGCTGACGCAGGTACCTGCTGAGCCCCTCAGTCCCAAGAGCAGGCCCCACATTCCTGGGGTCTCTGACCTGCCAGGCTCTTTTAGGTCCTCACACACCTGGCCTCCAGCTGCGTGGCCCCCAAGTCCTGTTCTCTGTGCAGTTGTGACCCCTCGGTGACGGCTCCCAAGCTATGGCCTGAATTTTCTGTCCCCAAGACCCAGAGTAAATCCTGGCGCGGACGAAGGGCTCTGTTCACGCTGTCGGGGTGAGGGAATCCCCTTCTACTAGCCAGAGGAGGGAGGTGGGCACCCCATCCCTGGAAAGGTCAGCAGGCCTGGTGCCACTCCTGGTCCTACGGGCACAGGTGCCTCCGCTGAGATCCGGGGTCTTGATCTCGGTGCCTGGACCTCACAGAGGGCTGGCTTGTGTCCTCCACCCCCACTAGGCTGTTCCAGGACAGGTCCTGCAGGCCCATGGCCCCGACCCTCCTCCCAGCACTTTTCAGAATCTCCTCCTCACCCCACCCATGTGTCTCTGCTGAGCACCCCAGGACAGGATCCCTCAGGGCTGGGGTAGGGAGCATCCATAGGCCTCCTGCATGGCAGAGGCCTGTTTCCAGCTTAGAGCACGGGCTCTGCAGGACGTGGGCCCCGGCGGGGTTCTCAAGGCTCCCTCCCTCCCTCCTTCCCTGCCTTCTTTCCTCCCTTCCTTCCCTGATCAAGCCTTGGCCAAGTGTCTGCTGTGAGCCTGGTCCTGTGTTAGGTCCCAGGGATCAGAAGTGGGGTCAAATGGCTGCGCTCAAGGAGGGGACGAGGAGCCCATCACGAGGGGTCACGAGGGCATGCGGGAAGGCATTACAGGTGCTGTAGACGGTTTATGAGGGGCTGGCAGTGGGAGGAGGGCCGGGTCGGGGCAGGGTTAGAAGCAAGGTCGGCGGGGGGCAGCTACTCCCATACCCGAGTCACCTTGCAGGACGGCTGGGGCCTCCCTCAGCAGCCCGTCAGGTCTGCGGGCGGTGGAAGCGGGCTTGGCTTTTCCTGTTCCCCGTGCCCAGTGCAGGCTCGGGACCCTGTTCGTACTTTTGCATGGATGACTGAATGAATGAATGAGAGAAAGAATAAATGAGTGAGTAGCTGCATGGAGCGACCGCGGCGAGGGCTCCGTCCCCTCCAGAGGGACGCCGAGATCAGGGGACAGGCGAGGGTTGGGGGGCCTTCAGAAGAGATCCTGGACCTGCAACCAGATAGACCCGGGTTCCACTTACGGCCAAGTCGCCCATGGACCGAAGGTAGTGGGCCAGTAACTGGTGCCGCTTGGGGCCCGTTTCCCCTGTCCAGAGCCAGGACACTGCCAGAGGGTGTATCTGGCCCTGAGCCTGCTGTGGGCAGAGTCTCTTCTGTCCAGACGAGGTTAATGAGGGGGATGAGTGTCAGAAGGTGAGGGCGTGGGCGTGGTGGGGTAAGCCCTTGCCCAGCCTGGGGGGCCCATCTGGAGTCACACCCCAGCGCTGGTGGAGACAGGAGAGCGGCTAGCGGACAAGCTCCCCTGGAGGTGCTGGCGGGGTCTTGCCCTTGACGGGCCCCTTGTGAAAGGCTGCACAGCTTTGGGATGGTCAGTCCACCTCCCTGGGCTTCAGTGGCCTCATTTGTCACAATGGCCTGGGGGATGGGCTTCTCGTGGGTCGGGCCTGGGCTCCAGAGCCCTTGACACTGAATCCCACCCACGGGCAGGCTGTGCCCTCCTCCGGGGCCTCACTCCCAGGCTGGGAGATGTTTGCCCAGGCTGTGCCCGGGGCGGGCTGAGTCCTTGGCCTGGGGGCGGCTGGAGCGGTGCCCAACTTGCCAGCGGCTGGGACTCAGGAGGCGTTGACAGGCTGAGTCATTAGCGGAGGGGAGGACCCGTCCCCAGGCTGCGGGATGTGCGCTTGGAGCAAAGCTGACTGACAGCCCATTCTGGGGGCCAGCCCCCAGCGCCTGGTGCCAGCTCATGTGCTCACTGCCCCCTGCCTGCAACCCCTGCCCCCGGGGCTGCTCTGGGCAATCCTGGGCAGGGGAGACTGCTGGTCTTAGTATCCCATTGCACAGATGGATGGACTGAGGTCGAGTGAGGGCTCATGGGGGTAGACAGGATGAGGACCCAGGACACACACGTGGGTCACCCACCTGCACAGCACCATGAAGGGGCGTGGTGGGGAAGATCACGGAACCTGGCCTGTCTGCTACTTACAGCCTGTTAGGTGTGCGGGCAGAGTCCGGGACAGAATCCAGGGCAGGTTGTAGAAGAAGAAAAAGTCTAGGGCTTGTGCCGCTGCCCCGGTAGGTGAAAGGGTGTTGTGGATTCAGAAAGTGCAGGCCGAGGGCCCTGGGCGCAGTGGCGTGGTGAGGACCTCCGAGGGGCAGGGATGGGGTGGTGAGAGCTTCACCACTTTTAAGAAGGATTCCATTCCTTCTTATCTCCTCCACCTGCCCAGCCTTGCCTTTCCATGTGCATAATGGGCAGAGTCGAGCAAGCTGTGTCTGGGGGTCTTTTCCAGTTCTAATTGTGTATGACTCTAGAGTGTGTATGTTGAATCAGAGCCTGGAACATACAGGTATATGCTCACCAATTACCTCGGATGGATGGATCTGAGAGAGGATGGGTGGATGAATGGATGGAGATGTGTGGATGGGTATGAGTGGATGGGAGATGGGCTGGAGGGTATATGGATGGATGAGAAGATATGTGGATGGATAGATGGGAAGATGGCTGGAAGGATGGATGGACAGATGGATGGATAATGGATGAGTGGATACATAGGTCAGATGATGAATGAATGAGTGGGAGAATAAATGGATGGAAGAGCTGGTGGGAGGATGGAGGGGTAGATGGGTGGGAGGTTGGATGAATAGAGGGAAGGATATGTGGCTGGATGGATAGATGGGTGGGTGGATAGATGATGACTGTGACCTTTCCAGTGCTGAAACTTTATGTTCCCTCTGCTATTAGCAATTCGATATTTGGTGGGTTAAGTGCACAGAAAAAGCTCTGGACTTGAGCTTTTTTTTTTTTTTTTTTCCATCTTACAATCTTCACATTTTTTTAAATTTATTTATTTAATTTTCGGTACGCGGGCCTCTCACTGTTGTGGCCTCTCCCGTTGCGGAGCACAGGCTCCGGACACGCAGGCTCAGCGGCCAAGGCTCACGGGCCCAGCCGCTCCGCGGCATGTGGGATCTTCCTGGACCGGGGCACGAACCCGTGTCCCCTGCATCGGCAGGCGGACTCTCAACCACTGCACCACCAGGGAAGCCCCAGTCTTCACATTTTTAATGATTAAAGCAATTTCATCTGAAAATTCTATTAATATTTCGGTTTGTTATTTCCAGACCAATGTTTGAACTTATTTAGGACAGCGAGCATTTCCTCCTGTCCTAATAAGACATAAGAATAAGTGATCTTATTCTTCAATCCCACTTACCAAACTGTGTCCCATCCTTTCTAGTCTAAAGTGTAACGTAGAGCCTGAGGGAGTGGTCACCTTGGATCTTTACTGCTGACATAACATGGACGAGACGCCGTCCCAGCCGTGCGTGGCTTCTACACCTGCTTTTGTTTCCAACGGCCCTCTTCATCATTGGGAATGTTAGCCTCCTTCTGGATTTAGCTTTTGAGCTCTGGCAGGTAGAAGCCCTGGGCTTAGTTTTCATCCTGTCACTGTCACCTTGGGCAAGTTGCTCACGCTCTCTGATATCCTGCTTCCAGTCTTCAAAATGAAGGGGCTGGCGTCACTGGCCCTTAAGTTGCCTTGCTTTGGTGAAGTTCTGGGAGGGAGTGCCCTGCGCCCTCTGCCCTCTGCCCCTCCTCCTGCCCTCCCCCCTGGGCAGAGGCCCTTTTCCTTCTCCCTCCTTCGAGCTCAGACTCAGGTCTTCCCAGGGGTGGCAGCTCAGGCGCCCATGGTGAATGCCCAGCAGGGGCCCTGCTGTGATGCCTTCTGGAGTGGGGCCCACTGATGCCAGCTCCCCGGCTGCGTTTGGACAGGTGCCCGGCCCGGTTCTGAGCTTGTCATTTAAGTGCTGCGGGAGGCCGTCTGTCTGCATAAGCTCCCTGGCTGAGGACACAGCCCCCTCCAGGGCCCCAGACATCCACCATCTGGCAATGGTGGTCAGTGTTGACTAACATAATATTGTAATTATTCTTATTTTGGGAAAATGAAGCGTCAACACTCAGCTGGGGGCACTGTGGGATGCTTTGTCCCCTCTGGCATTTGCCTGTCCTCGTACTGCCCTGCAATCATCCCATCAACTACCAGGATGCTGCCCAAACTGCAGGGTAGCAACAGGACAAGTTAGAAAAAGGAAGAAAAGTTGACATTTTCCTCTTGATGATTCTAGAGTAACAGTAATCATAACAACATGAGTGCCGCGGCTAAGAGCCAGCCTGGGGGCTGTGGCATGTGTACTGGGGTTACCCGGTGACCTTGGGCCTCAGTCTCCTCTCGTGTACATCAGGGAGAAGATGGCCCCTCCTAAAGCGGTGGTGAGGATAGAAAGAAGGGATGTCCACTAAGAGTCAATGTGGTGCCGGCCACGGTCTTGTCCACAGTGAGACCATTGCCCCTTCCTTCCTGTCTGTGTGGACGCTGCATCGTATGCCCCTGGCCCTCTTGCTGGGCCTTGAACCCAGTTCCTAGGCCTCCCTGGGGCCCAGGGCACAGCGTGGACCATCACAGGCCCAGAGACCAACGTGTTTGATGGGAAGGGTTGGGGACCAGAAAAACGGCCACATTCCCGCTCTGGGTATAATTTCCCACTTGATAAATGTGTGTGGGAGGGTTTGCATTAATGGTGTTTCTTAGGTCCCTCTCAGCCCCTGCATTCCTGATCTAAGAAGGGAGGGAGGGAGGGTGCATCAGGCCGGGCACCTCCTCGGTGCAGGGCCTCTGCTTCAGACACGTAAAGCGGGCGCAGTGGCAACCCAGAGCAGCCCTGGCGACTCCCCAGGAGTGGACACCTTCATTGTTATGCAGTCAGGGCAGGGCTCCAAGGGGCCAGGGGCACAGCCGAGGCCCATGGTGGGATGTGAGGATCCCTGGGGGCTGGTCCTGGCTGGCGAGCTGGGAAGCCGGGGTCAGCTGCTGCCGGAGGAGAGGGTGACTCTGGAGCCGTGAGGTTGGCCTAGAGGTGGCAGAGGCTGGGCGGTGCCCCAGCTGGGTGTGAGTTTCCTCTGAAGGGCAGTGGCTGCTGCCACCAAGCCCCATGGCCCTGTGGCTGAGCCTGGGGGGGGGCCCCAGGGAGCCCCCCACTCCCCTCCTTCCGTGCTGGCTGCTTCTCTGGGTGACTCTGGCCCAGTCACCGCAAAGTCACTTTTCTCCTTGGGCCTCCATGTCCTCATCTGTAAACTGGTGCCGGTCGGGGCTGGGAGGCCCCTGCTGGGCACTGGGGCTCGACCCCCGACTGCTGTCTGGGCGAGTCGGGGTCCTGAGCAGCAGCCACAGCCGGGATGTGCAGGTTTAGAGGTTCGTGGGAGCGGAGGCCCCGTGAGGCCACAGTGGGAGTTCTGGGGGGCGCCAAGCATGGCGGAAGGGCCTGGCTGCCGAGTGGGCCTCGTCCTCTCCTTCCTGCCCACCTGTCCCAGGAAAAGCAGCCCCACCAGCCCATGCTTTGAGGACGGGCTTATGCCTTTGTTTTTACGACTCTTTTTTCAGGGGAAATGGGACAAACAGGCAGGGCCTGGCCTCGCTCAGGCGGGGGAGGGAGATGTCGTGGCTCGAGCCGTTGTGGCCCCAGTGGTGAGCCTGCGTGTGTGCCGTCCATGGAGCCCAGGTCACCGGCAGGAGGAGGGAATGAAGGACGGGAGGCGGATGCCGTGAGGCTCCATGGGGGGAGGTCCGGGGCTTTGGGCTGGAGAATGTCTCAGGCTCAGGGCCCTGTCCAAGCGAGGCTGCCGAGGCCCAGGGAGGAGCACCCCCCCCCCCCCGACCAGCCCAGGCATCTCCCGGTGAGGCGGAGAAGCCTCCTGGTTGGTTGGGCTGCATGGGCAGAGGGTCCTGAGGCTATGGCCGCCCTTAGCTGGCTCTCGGGTCCTGGGGTGACTCCGTACCCTCTCCCGGCCGCAGAGTCTGACCTGAAGCCCCCCTGAGCCTGCGGAGGGAATTGCTGCTGCTTCCCACTCACCCTTCCCCCAGCTGTGGGCCCGGCTGGCCCCGCTGGACCGGATCATGGGCTGTCCCTGTGCTGGGCAGCTTGGCTCACGGCCAGCCTCTGGGTGGCAGTGGTGGCCCAGCTTCCTCCCTACGGCCCCGCACTGCCTCAGGCTTCTGCTCTTCAGGCCCTGCCGGCCAGCGGCCATGGGCCATTTCTGGGGCTGCCTTGCCTCCAGGACAAGGGGGAGGCTGGGGCGAGTGGACAGGGAGGTGCGGCCGCGGCAGCCTCGCCATCCGCTGGGGCCCATGGCAGCTCTGCGCCACACACCAGAGGGTCCACACGGTCCATGCCATGGCCCCTCTGTCCCCGAGGACTCTACCCTTGGCCCCAGTGGAGCTGATTGAGCACCTGCACCTTGTTCTCCATGTGCTCCCTCCTGTCCCTGGCGCCGAGCTGTGCCACTGGCGTATCAGAGGTCCTTCGAGAGTCAGAGAACCTTGGAGAATATTTCATGACATTCATGCCAGGTATGCCTGCAGCCTCAGCTTGGATGCCTCCCATGACGGAGGGCTCACTACTTCCTGCTCCAGGCAGCCCACTTCACATGGGGACAGTCCTAGCCTGTTCACTGAACAAAGGGCTACAGATAATCGTGCTTGCTGACCACCCGCCCCCCACCACGTGGGAGGATGGGCCGAGGCAGCCTGTGAAGGGTGCTGAGCACAGGCTCTTTCCCTTCCTCCCTGCTTTCTTTCCATTGTGAGAATTTTGCCCAAGACCAAACCAAAGGCTTCCCAGCAGGCCCTGCCTCTCTTCTGGTGCAGGGGTTGTGAACAGTGACCCTTCCGGCCAGTCAGGGCTGATGGCTGGCGAGGGGAGACGCTTGTCCACATACACACGCACAGCAAGACTGCGGCTGTGAGCTGGGCCACCCCAGGGAGCACGGGGTGCAGTCGGGAAGGGTGGCCTTTCCATATGGAGGTCAGGGACCACCTTAGGAAAGTGGCTTTGTTTTTTATATTTATTTTATTTATTTATTTGGTTGTGCCAGGTCTTAGTTGCAGCATGCGAACTCTTAGTTGCGGCATGCACGTGGGATCTAGTTCCCTGACTGGGGATCACACCCAGGCCTCCTGCCATTGGGAGCGCGGGGTCTTAACTGCTGCACCACCAGGGAAGTCCCAGGAAAGCGACTTTTAAGGGGAGGAGTCCTCAGGCAACATGGAAGGGGATGGCCCAGGATCCTGGAGCAGCGTGGGCAAAGGCCCTGGGGCAGGACGGAATTGAGAGGTTTATGAAGAAGCTGGAAACCGTCCATTGTGGCTGGAACTCTGAGCTCATGAGCTGAGAGCATGGGGTCCTGGGGGCACATTCTGGGGTTTGGGCTTTATCCTGAGGACACAGAAAACCGCTGTGGTGGTCAGGTGCTGTTGAGTCTGCCCACAGCCCCCCTTTTTCTTGGGAATCTGCTCTGTTCAGGACTCTGGTTCTTGTGGAAGTTTCCAGCCTCTTGATGGTGTTGAAGGTTTGGTGGCTGGGGACCAGCAGGGAGACTTGTCAGTGGAGGGAGGAGATGCCAGGGTACTTCTCTTCCTCACTGCCCATTTTCTGGCACCACTGAGGGCTCCTATGACTGCGGTGCCTGCCGGCTACTGCCACCGAGGCCGGGCTCTCACAGGCATCCCCGCCATGGGGCGTGGCCTGCACCCTCGCTCTGGAAGCTCCACCTCCTCTCACTCCCCCTGTTTAGCATGGTGGCCCTTTTCTGCAGTTCCTGATCTCTGGGTGGCCTCCGTGTCCCCCAGCTGGCTTCTTGGGCCTTTTATCCCTGTGTGAACATCCCGGCATCACGTCCCTTCTGAAAGCTCTGGAGTGTTTTCTGTGTCCAGACTGAAGCCCATGTGAAACCCACCCTTTTCCTAAACAGGTTTGAGTTGGGTTCATGCCACTTGTAGCCGACGGCATCTTCACTCTGTGCCTCTCAGGGAGTTTATGAAGAGGTGGATCGAGGTCAGCCACCTGAAGGGAGGATTTAGCAGGGAAAATGCTCTTGTTTAAAGAACGTGATATGATCAGGGCATCACATCTGGCGATTGGGTGGAGGGCTATGTGGGGGGATGGTAAATGTTCCCTGATGTATCTACTGCCGCGTAAGAAGCCTCCCCAGAAGTGGAGAGGCGGGGTGTCAGTGAGAAGACATCGGATGTGCTCCTGGCTGGTGGGTGTGGTTAGGGAGAGGGGATGGTGGCAGAGAGATTTCAGAGGGATTTTCACTCACTCACTCATTCATTCAGTATATGTTTATGAGACACCTTCCGTGGGCTAGACCCTACAGAACAGGAGACAACCCCTGCCCTCTTTCAGCTGGTGTTCTGGTTGATGGGAAGAGGCAGACAGACCCAAGGGTGCAATCTTGAGTGTTCAAGGGGTGAGGGAGAGCAGCAGGGTCTGAGACAGGAGGACTAGAAGGAGTGATCTGGGAGGGCTGCCTGGAGGAAGAGACAAGGACATGCAGGAACTTCAAAGTGGATAAGGGGCAGCCGCCCTATGAAGAGTGCAGGGAAAAGCATGCTGGGCTGGGGAGCAGTGTGTGGGGAGGCTCCGAGATGCCAGATACTGATGAGATTTGGGGGGACCACTGCTCAAAGGTCACTTGGCACATTTGAAAATGTTTCCAGAAGTGCTTTTGTGTACCCTGGAGTCTGCACATGGAATTGAGGTTGAAAGCAAGAGCCTATTTCTCTGGGAGACACGGCCTTGTCTGGGCCCCCACCTGAGGTTGGCAAAGCTTGTTCACTCCCCCGGTGTGCTCTGTGTGTACCTGTGGGCGAAGGCCAGGAGGGGCACGGAGGAGGGAGCCAGCTTGCCACTGAGGGACCTGCTCAGAGGGCTGGTGGGGCAGCAGCATGCATCTGGGGGAGCGAGGCCCTGGACACCCAGCCAGACTTTGCTTCCCTGGGTGGCATGTCCACACTGCCAGGAGTGCCCGAGGTCTGCAGTGGGGGCGGGGGTGTCGGATGGCACTGATGTCACCCCAGGGCCCTGCCATGATGCCTTCCTCAGACCGGAATCTCCCGAGTGTGGCTTTGTCTCTGCCATCACACTGGGGCTGTCTCGAAGGCGGGGCCCTGTCTTCCCCCTCATATTACAGGCATCCGAAGGCAGGGCCACGCCTCCACTCTAAATTTTTGGCTACATGGGGGCTGGGACTGCATCATCTCTATCCAACGCTGAGATGGGAGATGAGATGCTGCTTCTAGAATAAGAAGTCCCCCGTCCGCCCTCCCTGCCTTCCTTTTTTTTTTTTTTTTTTTGAAACTTTTCATTTTCCGTGAGCAAATCTGCCTCTTGCTGTCGGTCTCTTGGTTCGATTAGAGCAGTCACTTCTAAGCTTGAAAATACCCAAGCTGAGAGAAGAAGAAAAAGACAAAAAAAATGAAAAAAGGGATGAAAACTCCATCCCACAAGAAGATTCCCTTATCTCCTGGCCACAGTCTGTGGGTCTGTGTGTAGTTAATAACCCAGAAGATCTTGTCCTTTGCGGGAGAACATGACAGCCTTTCAGGCTGAAAGCTCTTTACGGCAGAACTTTTCTCCCGCGCAGCCTCCCCCTTCCTCTCAGGCTTCAGCCCCAGAGCCCAGTCTGCTGGCTCAGAGGAGACAAGCCGGTGAGGCTGGAGCTGGCAGGTGGGGGGAGGAGAGACCTTGTCTACCAATGGCCACTGGGTGCCCGGCTTCGCTCCAGACACCGAGCTCACACGGCCCACATTGGCGTCCCAGCTGCTCTGTAGGGCAGGCCTGACAGATCCATTTTACAGATGAGGAAACTGAGACCCAGGAAAGAGTGGGGATATCCAAAGTGAGGCTTGAGGTCCCTTGAGGACGGGAACCCAGAGCAGAGAGCCTGCACCAGGCCTTCACTTTTCTCTGGACTGTCTCCCTGTGTGTACGATGAACAGGTAGGATTCCGCGGTCTCCAAGATTCAGAGAGGTCCAGTCTGAGCGCACAGAGAAGAAAACCAGGGCGCCAGGCTGGGCGTTTCGAGGGTGTACCGTGGAGGGTGTGGCTTGGGACAGAGGGCTGGTGGGGTGCCTGTCGGGCCATCCTGCCGAGTGAGCGTCCCTGCACCTTTGATGAGCGCTCACTCACCTGGCAAGTTGCTGAGTCTCTCAGAGCCTTGCCTTCCTCATCTGTAAAGTGGGGACGGTGACCCTGCTTGGCGGGCCGTCGTGTGGCTTCACCAAGGTTAACAGAGGCTGGGTGCCCAGTGCACGGGAGCTGGAGGGCTGTCCCTCACTCTGCTCCAACGTATAGAGTCAATTAAACGTGAAATCCCCTGCGAGTCCAGCTTGCTTTCTCTCCGGGAGATTGCTTTCAGTGTTGAAATGCAGGAAGTGGTCCTCGGCGCTCCTCTCCACTTGCCGAGCCATTATCTGAGCTGGAGGGTCTGGACTTGAAGTGGAGTGCAGGGCACTCGAGAGGGGCTGGAGGGGCCTTGCAGGAGCGGACCCCGGACTGGAAGATTCCCGTGAGGATGGGCCGTAAGGTGCGAGATTTAGCTCAAAGGTGAGGGCGATGGAGGGAGACTTAGCTGGAGCCTGGGAGCTGTTGAGAGGGTGGAGGGCGCCGCTGTTCTTCCTCCGTGGCGGTGGGCCGGGCAGGCAGGGACTACGCAGCCTGACAGCACGGGCACCATGTAACACACGGGTTGGGAAGCCTGGGGAAGGAAGCCACGACTCTTCAGGGCCAGGGCATCTCGTTCTGGGGGCGAGAAGGGTCGGCACCCAGGACAGCGGCCAGGCCTCCACACCTGGAGGACCCTCTACCTGCAGCCAGGTAGCACCAGCCATCACCAGGACAAGTTGACTTCCCGATGGTGCACTAGGCACAGCCCAGCTCCCAGGCCCCTCTCGGGCTAGCACGGGGAGGACAGGTGGACAGCACGACATGGAGTGATGGGGTGGCGGGGAGAAGCAGGGTCCCACGGGAGACAGTCAGAGGGACTGTGACTGGAAGGTGGGAGCTCTCCCAGGGAGGTGAGCTCCCAGAAGCTGGAGTGTCTCCTCTGGGGCCTCGTCCTCCTCCACAGCAGCCGGGGGGCCTGCTCTGGGTGGACAGTGGGGCCAGAAGTCCAGCAGGGTCACCTTAACACTATCCGATCTGCAGGTGGGGCTGGTGAATCAGCGAGGCTGGTCCAGCCCAGCCACCACGCAGGAGCCTGTGTGAGCACGGGGGGTCAGAAGTGGAGGGACACCCTCAGCCCAGCAGGAGGAAGGAATGGGGGGCTTCCTGGAGGCGGTGGTGCCAGAACCAAGCCTGAAGGAGGAACGGGATGTGGCAGGTGAAGAAGGTGAAAGTAGTCCAAGTGTATTTGTAACATTTTTTTTATTGACTATAGTCACCTGCTTCCCAATCAGGAGAGAACCAGGGTGGGGAGGAAAGGATGGAGGTTGTTACGGGCTGAATACTCGTGTCCCCACCTCCCCCACCAAATCAAATGGGGTTTGACATTGAAATCATCACCTCCAATTTTGGTGGTGGCAGGAGGTGCGGTCTTTGGGAGGTGATAGGTCACGAGGGTGGGACCCTCATAAATGGGATCAGTGCTTATATAAGAGAGACCCCCAAGAACCCCTTCGCCACTTCCACCAGGGGAGGGCCCAGCGGGAAGGCGCTGTCCCTGGACCAGGGAGGGGGCTTCACCAGACACCGAATCTGCTGGCACCCGCCACCACCTGCCACCAGACACAGTCGGACTTCAGCCTCTGGACTGTGAGAGAGAAGCATTTGCTGTTTAAGCCGCCCGGTCTGTAGTATTTTCTGTTGTAGCAGCTCCAGCGGACTGAGGCCGTGGGAATCACACCTGAGTTTTTCCAGGAAGCTAATACTCTTCACCACTTCATGGCTGGAGGGGGACCCTGGGGCCCTGGGTCTCCTCTGAGCTAGGGGAAGGTGACATTATTTCTGTCTCCTGACCTACCCCCACACGGCTGGTAGTGGAGGGTGTTCAAGCTGGGCTGAGGCGCTTTGACCCCGAGAGCCAGACCCTCGTCGGGCTGGGAGGACTGTGCCTGTCCCGGGCTGGAGGGAACTGTGGGCCAGGGTGGATGTCAACTCCACACTCTGCTCTGTGACTTTGTCAAGTCCCACGCCTCTCTGAGCCTCAGATCCTGATGGCTTGACAAGGTCACAGCACACACATTCCAGGGGCCAGAGAGGTGGCGAGTTCGTGGCTCCCCATCCGAGCGTAAGGCTTCCCTCTCCTGGTTTTCAGCCACGAGACAGCTCTGGTGTTCCATGTCCCTGAGCGGGGGATGTCTGGCCGTGTGTGGGGTCTCCTGCCTCCTGCCTAGGGTGGTCTGAGCTCGTCCTGAGCGGGAGAGAGCGGGGCACGGGGGCTGGGGCCGCGGTTTCATGTGCATTGAACTTGGAGGTATTTTCCCACATCATTTCTTGCACATATAAAAATAATTCTTGTCTCCCGCTTCTCTTGTTTCCCCTCCTTTGTGCTCAAGATCACCGGTGCAGCAAATTGGGGCATCTTTGTCTGAGGGCAATAAAAGTGAGCTTATGTACTTGACATGATACAGAGCTGGAACTCAAGTGAACCAGCCACGGCAACAGCAGTTCTGAAAGCAACAGCCTCATTGCAGGGCGTGGGGAGCGTGTCTGATTTTTGGAGCAGGGTGCGGTGGGGAGAAGAGCGGGACCCCTGGCTCTGGATCCGGTAGCTTCCTTGCCTGGCTGGGCCACTCTGTCAGTTCCCCCTGCCGTCCTGCCCAGAATGCAGGGCGCTCAGGTCCCCTGAGACCCTGGGCCCCGCCGTATAGCCTTGGCTCTGGCTGCACTTTCTGCCTGGTGTGAGCAGTGAGTGGGCCCAGGGCTGTAGCCTGTGCTTGGGAAGGACAAGAAAACCTCGCCTGCGGTCTGCTCTTCATGGCCAAGGCATGGAAGGACCGTGAGCCCGGGAAGGTGCTCTGGCCACCTCCTCCCACAATGGAGGGCTCTCTTGGCGCACAAGGCCGGCTCCTTAGCCCTCTGGATTAGCCCAGTGCCTGAGGGGAGAGAGTCCTTCAGCGCCAGGAGCAGCAGGGACAAAGTTGGGTCCCACGGCTCTCCCAGTCTGATCCAACCTCCTTGATCCACTCGCCCTCTCCTGGTTCCCCCATAGTTGGCCTGAGGGTTCTGGAGTTTTCTTAAAGTTGCCATTTATGGAGGGCTGTCTCCGTCTCGGGACCTGAGCATTTCCCGTCCTGGGTCTCGCCCCATCTCATCCTCACAGATACCCTCTGAGGGCTGTTGTCACCTCCACTTTGGAAACGAGGGGCTGGAGGTTCAGGCAGTTGGGTGTCTGTCCCACACTCACCAGCTAATCCCACTGGCTGCTAAATTTCCCTCCACTCTCCCTTGAACGTGGAAATTATACCACGTCACTCTTTGCAGCCTCCCTACGATCCCTCTTCTTAAAAATAATTATGAATTGTTATAAATAATGTTATAATAACTATGGTCATTATGGAAAAGTCCCCGCCCAGACTAAGATAATGAACCAGGTAATGAACTCCACCCAACAGTCACCCCAGGGCCCCGTCCTGAGTTGCCTGGGTCAGCACCCTCCCCCCCGCCTCACTGCTCGACTGTTTAGAGGTAAATCCCAGGCTTCATCTCATTTTATTTCTACCTCTTTCAACATGTGCCTGTAAAACATGAGGTTCTTTTAAGAAACAACCATGACGTCACCAGCACCCCTAAAATAGCAGGGATTTCTTAGTATCAAATATCCAAATGTTCACATTTCCTTATTGTCTCACTTTTTTTTTTTAAGAAAGCTTACTGGATTCCAGATCCAAATAAGGCTCATGCCTAAAACCTTCTGTCATAAAGTCCTTTTTTAACCTATGGATTTCCTTTCTTCTCTCTTTGTCTCCCTCATAATGCAGCCGTTGAAGAAACTTGATCATCTGTTGGTGTGGCTGCATTCTGCATTTTGCCTGTTGGATTCCTTTCTTGTGGCTCTGGGAAGGGTGGTTCTTTCTAGAGCTGGCTGGATCTGGGTCTGGGTTTGTCAAGACCACGTTGCAGGCGGCGCACCAGGAGTGGTCTTTTTTGCACTGTTGGTGGCCAGATCAGCACCGACGCCCATTAACTCACTGAAGGCGGTCAGATGTGACTTCATTGCTCTGCACACACACAAAATGCTGCCAAAAGTCAAAGGCGAATGTCTCCCCTCCGCCTCCTCACTTACCTACTTCTCAGAGGTGCCCAGGGCCAGCATCCTTTGCGGTCCTTCCAGATCTTTCTCTAGCAATGAGCAAGCATGATAGCACGTGGACATCCAGCTCTGCTCACAAAAAAACTGGATCACATTTGACGCATTGATCTGTGTAGCAAGCCACACTCACTTAAAGTTATAAATTATGAACATTTCCATGTCACCACAGGGAAAGCTGCTCATTTTTATCTGTAAACATTTCTGAGTGTGTCTCTGAAAGATGAGGGCTCTTAAAAACGCCCAGCCACAGCGCCACTCTCCCACGCAAAGGAAAGACCAATAATTCCTCAATTTTATCCAATGTCCAGTCAGAGTTCAGGTTCCCCTGATTAAGTTACACCTGCTTTGTTACATGATTTTTATTAAAATTATTATTATTATTTTATTTTTTTTTTTTTTGCGGTACGCGGGCCTCTCACTGTTGTGGCCTCTCCCGTTGCGGAGCACAGGCTCCAGACGCGCAGGCTCAGCGGCCATGGCTCACGGGCCCAGCCGCTCTGAGGCATGTGGGATCTTCCCGGACCAGGGCACGAACCCGTGTCCCCTGCCTCAGCAGGCAGACTCTCAACCACTGTGCCACCGGGGAAGCCCAAAATTATTTTTAAAAGAAGGTCCACTTGTGCAGTTGAGAGATCTCTCAGATCACTTAGTTTATAGAGGCCCCTCCATGTCTCCTACTTTCTCTTTTTTCTTTTGTAATTTATCTGCTGAGGACACCAGGTCTTCTGCCCTGCAGAGCCTCCCAGCCTGGACTCACCTGACATCTGGTGTCGCTGTTCCTATTCCTCTGACCTGACCTGTGTTTCCCGTAAGGTGGCGATCAGCGAAGCGTGTCTGTCCATACAGAAGTGCACAGCGCTTGCCGGTCTCTGTGATGTTCCTGGCCATTGACAACCACTGCCTATACCCATCAGTTCATGAGGGAATAGCAGAATGGTGGTGACACAATCCTATCATTCCTCTGCATTTCTTGGCTGGAACACATCCCCCCAGGGAAGTGCATCTACTCGCCAGCTGTTGGCTCCTGGGATGTGCAGTTTGAGAGGATGCACAGTCAAGGGACAAGCTTGATTCTCTCCCTTTGTTTACTAGTTTTCAAAACAATGGGTTGTGTTTCTTGCATCCTCAACAATTGCGAGGGTCCCCCCAGTCATTTTGAACCCACGATTTGGACATAGGTTTCAACTCGTTGCAGTTATAATCTGTGTTGATCCTTAAACTGCCTGGTTTTTTGGCTTGTGGAAGCCTCTTCATCCTGACCCCCGAGTCCTTCTGCATGACCCTGGGCGTCTCTGACTGCTTCTCACTCCCTGTCTACGGTCTACCATGTTCCAGGTTCCCAGCCCCTGAAATCAACCATTTTTCCAAGGAGCTCCGGGTCATTTTAATGAGAAATGACATCAAGAGACTGTTTTCTGGCAGTGGGGGGTCGAAACGTCTTTGCTCCTGGATTGGTCTTTGTTTCTGAGCCTTTCATTCGGCTACGAAGTTTGCTTCTTTAAGATTAAAAAAAAAGTCAAATTTAGGCTTACAGAATTTTATTTAATTTCCTGCCTTTGTCTCTCCTTTTTCTCACACTGACAGACTTGGTTCCTAACAACATTAAAATAATTACGTATTTATTTTATCTTTATACAAATATAGTTTCATAATATCAATACCAATATTATTACTAAAAATATGATGACTGAGAATCGTTACAGGTTTTTCTTTTTGAAATTCTTTCCGTCCTCAGGGTATAACCCTTGGGAATAGACAGTAAAATCACTGTGTTTTAAACTCACTTCAGATGATTCCTTTCGGTACCAATTCGATACACTGGTAGGTCCATTGGTTTTGTTTTGCTTTTAATTTTTAGAGATAGTCTTTTGAAAATTTAGTCTTGTTGTGTAATTACACAGAACGCGGGCACATTCAGGAAGTTCTCGCTTCCTCCCCCGTCCCCTCCATCCTGTTTCCTTCTTGAGGTTCAGACGTTTTTCTCCTCAAGTGTTTGCTCTGAACTTCCATTGTTTCTTAAATATATGCAAATCATGTACAGATTCCTGTCCCCCAGAGGCTCTGTACCCCGTTTTTCTCTCTAACAACGTATCCTGGTGGTCACCCCACATCCCTGAGGGCGGGTGTCGCCCCACCCCTCCAGCCACAGTGACTGGTGGGGCTTGAGGCATTCTGGGTGGGGCTACATATTGGTCAGAGGATGGATGGATGTTACGTGGGAGTGCAGCGCAGCCCTGGGAAGGGAGACCTGGAGCCTCCCTGAGAAGGCAAGGGGAGTGCCAGGCACTAGAGGGCTGGGGCAGAGGTGAAGGCTGAGCCCTGGTGGTGCAGTGGTCAGGGCTCCGCACTTCCACTGAAGGGGAACTAAGATCCCACAGGCCGGCAGCACGGCTGAGCAGGGTCCCCGTGCAGGTGGCAGGCTGGGCTCCACGCACAGCAGGAGAGCTTGGGGATCTGTGCAGAGTGTGGCCCCTCAGCTGGTTCCTGGCAAGGGCAGAGCACCGCAGCTGGGCTGCAGGACTTGTATGCCACCCAGAACCCAGCCTCCGTGGTGACTTGGTCACCTGCATGGGCGGAGGTGGCAGAGTGACCCCCTCCTCTGTGCTTCAACAGCCTGCTGCCTTATCCCTAAAATACACCTTGGAATGTAGTCAGTAGGGGAGGCATCTGCTCTCTGCTCAGATGGTACACCCCAAATGTCCAGCCACCCCCTCCAGCACCTGGCATCGCTGAGCAGAGAAAGGCATGCTTCTCAGAATCCCAGACCTGGGTTCAAATTTGGACTCTGCCACTTTCCATCTGTCTAATGGACTCGGGAGGTATCGAGCTCCTTGGAGAGTTGGTGTGGGGACCTGGGAGCCATGAGGGGGGAGCTGTTCCCCTTCACGTGGGCAGAGGCGGGACCAGCACCACCGCCCCCAGGCTGTCTGCATAAAGTCCCGAAAGGCAGGGTCAGACGTGGTCACGCCCACTTCTCTCTGGCCATCTCACGGTTGCGTTTGGCTGAAGGGTGTGTGGCGCCAGGGAGTGAGATGGGACTGCTGGAGGTGGCGTGGCCCCAGGGAGGGGAGGAGTGTGGGGTTGGGAGATGGTGAGCATCTCCATGTGGGAGTTTGTTGTATTCCGTTCCCAGGGCTGCCATAACGAAGCACCACACACCGGGTGTTTTAAACCACAGATATTCATTCTCTCTCAGTTCTGGGGGCTGCGAGTCTGAAATCAAGGTGTGGAAAGGGCCATGCTCCCTCCTGATGCCCCAGAAGAGGCTCCTTCCTGCTTCCTCCAGCCTCTGGCGTCCCGGGCAGTCCTTGGTATCCTTGGCTTGTGGAGCATCACTCCAGCCTCTGCTCTGTCATCCTATGGTCACATGCCCTCTTGTCCCTGTGTGTCTGTCTCTGCGTTTGCCCTCCTCTCTATATAAGGGCGCCAGTCCCGTTGGATTAGGAACCATCCTAAACCAGAGTGTGACCTCACTTATTACACTGGCAATGACCCTCTTTCCAAATAGGGTCACGTTCAGAAGTACCAGGTGTTAGGGCTTCAGCACATCTTCTGGGGACACACTTCAAAGCACAACAGAGTTGACAAGGGAGAGGGATGAGGTAAGCCATGCCCAGCTTCTGGCTGGGTGACGGGTGGGTGGCGTGGACAGGGAGGACGAGGGGTGGGTGGGCAGAGGGCTTGGCACACATTCCTCCTTCCTGTCCTTGCAAGGACCCGTGAGCTGGGCTTGTCCTCCCGAGCTCTGGTTAGTGCAATGAAGTCTGGGAGGCGCAGGATCCGGCAGCTAGAGCCCATCAGTTGCCTGGAGCCTCCGGGGGGAAACTCCTCCCCCTGGTGTCGGGGAGTTTGGCCTTGGGGATGCAGTGGAGTCCAGACGTTTTGGTTGAAACTTCGAAGCCTTTCCCTCCCTGCACCCCAAGAGGTGGACCCTGAAAACCAGGATGGAACCCTGAGGCTTAATGCCAGCAAGCCCAGGTGCCCTCTGCCCTCCCCTCTAGCTACTCTCCGAGGCTTGTGGAAACCACTGGGATGACGTGTGTTGGGCTCTTCCGTGCACCAGGCACGGCTCCAGCTGCCCCAAGGGTCTTACCCCGTTAAACCTCAAAACGGCCCTGTGAGCAGGCTGCGGGCCAGAGAGGGTAAGGAAGCTGCCCAAGGTCACATAGCAGGTTAGTGGCAGAGCAAAGCTTTGAACCTGGAGCCTGTGCCCAACCGCACTTCCTGTCTCTTTTCTCCATTCCCCTACGCTCAGACACGCATGGCCTCCTGCATCCAGCCCTCCTGGCCCACAGACTTTCTCTCCCAAGCCACAAGTTCCCATCACAGTAACTCGATCCCAGCTGTCTATCCCCAGCCTGGCCCCCGACCTGCCTTTCCAGACTCATCTGCTGTCACCCCTCCCTCTCTTGTTATCTAGAACCCGGTGTTTATCAATGGTCCCAGGCCCATCCTGTTCCTTTGTAAGGGCAACACCCTCCCCATCCTCACCTGGCAACTCCTACATATCCTGCAAAGCCCTGCTTAATCAACACCTCCTCTTCAGGCTTCCCTTGGCCTTAGCAAACTTAATCATGCTCCCCAGAGCACAGACACTGACTCAGACTGCAGCCTGCTCCTCTTAGGAGCTGTGTGGTCATGGGAAACTTCTTGAGCCTCAGTGTCCTCATCTGTAAAATGGGGGTGATAGTATAACACTGCGCACATGGGTTGTTGCACATATTACGGGATTACGTGGTGTTTGGAGTGGTGAGCACTCAAGAAGCATTGGTTATAGTAACAACAACGTGTCTCAGAACTCAGAGCCACCCACGGGCATCTTGGGGACAGTGCTCCTCCCTCTTTCTTGCCGTGTCCTCAGGAGCTGGTGACTTCAGGGTAGCCGAGCCCAGGTCTGCAGGCTCTAGCATGCTTTGCTTTCTGTAAGTCACCAACCTGAGGGCCGGGAAGTCACTGGCAGACAGGGCTGGGGGATACCAAGAAATCTGGAAGCCTGCTGCGTGGTCTGCAGACATCTGGCCTCTCCGGCCAGCGTGGAGGCCCAAGGGAGCTTTAAGCCACTTAGCGGGATAGAGGCGCTTCGGAGCTGCCCTGGCTTCTCAGCTGGCAGGCGAGATGAGCCTTTGGGAGCCCCAGGGGACTTGCCTTCCACACCTGCAGCTCTGTGCTCTCGTGTGTACAAACACCCCATTACGTCTGATTACAAACCATTAGTGCAATTAGGTTAGCCCCTCTCCACGTGCCGGGGCCTGGAGCCAGCTGTGTTGGGGGCCGGGATAGAATAGCAAACAGCTTTCTGCAGAGGCGACGCTGGCTTGGCCGGCTCTCGGGACTCCAGGAAGCTTGTCCTCTTGGGCCAGGGAACCTGGGCTGCAGACGGTCCCCAGGGTGTTGGCTGCTCTGTACGTCCTGGAGCTGGGGTTGGAGGCGGGATGGGCCAGGCTCAGGCCAGGTCACCTGATGAGCATGACCCTCCCATGGCAATGCCTTCCGCCAGGAATGCTGTCCCCTCAGGGTCTTCACCTTCCGCACTGCTGATGTTTGGGCCAGGTAATCCTTTGCTGCGGGGGCCGTCTCGTGCACAGCAGTGTTTAGCAGCATCCTTGGCCTCCACCCACTAGATGCCAATAGCACCCTCTTCCCCCAGTTCTAAGTACCAAATGTCCCTTGCATTTGCCAAGCGTCCCCCCGGGGGGCGGAGCCGCGGCCTGGACCTTGATTTGGCATTCAGCTGGATCTCCATGCCACTACCTTGCTTTGTTTGCTGTGTTGCCTCGTCAGCGTCAGCACTGTGGCCGCCCCTTCCACCTGCTCCCACCCCGTCTCTCTTTTATCCCGGCCTGCAGCAGCCTTTGAAGCCCAAACGCTTAGTCACCTCTGGCCCTGTAACCCCCAGGGGTGCCCGAGTCAGAGAGACCCCACGTACCGCTCCCCTGACCCTCCACGCTGAGCACAGCCCCAGTCTGCTGGACTTAAAAGGGCCATCTGAGCTGTGTACTTGACCAGGAGAAAGAAAAGAGGCTGCTGGCTGTTTGCTCTGGGAGTCGGGAGTGAGCGTGCGGCTCTTTAGAGCCCGGCTGGAGGAGTCCTCCGTCCTCTGCCAGCTGCTGCCTGCCCACCGGGCTTGTGGCTTCATCTGCCCGGTGCGCGCACCCTGAGCTTCCTGCTCAGGACTCCAGTGAGCACGTTTCCAAAACCTCAACTCGCCTGAAGTTGGGACGCGTCTTTTGGGCGTGGGTTTCTTACAGCTGCTCTCCTCCAGGCCGTATCTAGGACACGGCCGCCGTGGCCTGCTCATGTGTGGACCTGAACTTGGTCATGGCTCAGGGGATTGCTTGAGACCACGCACACACTTCCTCCCCAGCTCCTCTCCCTGCACTTTGCAATGTGACTTTGCTGCTTCTCCCATCAAGAGATGGGTCTGTTCCCAGGGCGACCAGCCCTTGTGTTTTGCCTGGGACGGGGGGCTCTGGGGACATGGGATGTTCAGTGCTAAAGCTGGGAAAATTCCAGGCAAACTGAGGAGAGCTGGTCATCGCATTTGTTTCTCATCCCTTGAATGGGACTTGACCTTGTGACGTGTTTTAGCCAATAGAATGTGGCCGGGGTGTGCTGGTGTACCAGATTTCCCCCCGGATATCCCCAACCCCTGGATGTGTGGCATTTGCCAATTTCCTTGGTGTGAATCCTCCTACCGTGGCTGATTTCAAGCTACCATCGGGACGTCACTGAACGTGGAGTTAGGAGGAGAGGCGCACAGCTGCTCTCCGGATTGTCACCAAGTGCATGGGGGTGCCCCGCGTGTGCTACAGAGCCTTGAGGATCTGTGAGCCTCTGCTCGCTCCCTGGGACTGCCCTGTGCACAGTCCTGGCTGGCCTGCTGTCGGAGGAGACCACGTAGGTGAGGGGGACGGGATGTCCCAGCCGGGACCATTGCAGACCAGCCCACAGCCAGCTCACTCCCCACCACATGAGAGGACTCAGCCAAGACCCCAGCCAAGACCTGCAGAGCTGCCCGCCTGACTCAGGGCTGACCTCAAATGTATGCGTGAACCCGCTGGGACCAGAAGAACCACGTGTCACTCTGCAGACTCACAAACTCATTGTTAAATTCTGTCGTTTTAAGCAACTGCATTGCTTTAATGGTATTGTTTAAGCAATTCTTTGTTTTTGGAGAGATTTGTTACAGAGGAGCAGCTGACTGATACACAGCTGTCCGTATTGTTTTCCCTTTAGTTGGGTGGTGTGTATTGTTGCTATATTGCGTGTGTTGAGTCTAAACGTCATTCAAAATCACGTCAAGGGACTTCCCTGGTGGCGCGGTGGTTGGGAGTCTGCCTGCCGATGCAGGGGACATGGGTTCGTGCCCCGGTCCGGGAGGATCCCGCATGCCGCGGAGCGGCTGGGCCCGTGGGCCATGGCCGCTGGGCCTGCGCATCCGGAGCCTGTGCTCCGCAACGGGAGAGGCCACAGCAGTGAGAGGCCCGCGTACAGCAAAAAAAAAAAAAAAAAAAAAAAAATCACGTCAAAAAATTTACACTCTGATTCTTCAAGGAACGGGAGTCATCACTTACGCAGAAAACAAAGACAGAGAGGCAGGGTTCCCTTTTATGTTAGTAAAGCAAATGTTCATCTTTTTTTTTTTTTTAAAGAAGATGTTGGGGGTAGGAGTTTATTAATTAATTAATTAATTTTTGCTGTGTTGGGTCTTCGTTTCTGTGTGAGAGCTTTCTCTAGCTGTGGCAAGCAGGGGCCACTCTTCATCGCGGTGTGCGGGCCTCTCACCATCGCGGCCTCTCTTGTTGCGGAGCACAGGCTCCAGACGTGCAGGCTCAGCAGCTGTGGCTCACGGGCCTAGATGCTCTGTGGCATGTGGGATCTTCCCGGACCGGGGCACGAACCCGTGTCCCCTGCATTAGCAGGCAGACTCTCAACCACTGCGCCACCAGGGAAGCCCAAGCAAATGTTCATCTTTGAAGAAATGACCTCAGTTCCATGTTTTCTTATAGAGCAACACATGGGTGCTCTCTGTGCCCAGAGAGAGGAAACTGCTCTGTTTTGTACTAAGATGCGCACCTAGCACAGGCCGATCAGTGTGGGTGAAGGCAAGAGAAATCACCAAATGCCTCAGAAGAGATGAAGGTAATTATCCCCTCCTCTAGACCCCCAGCCCCGTGTAGGCACTTGGTTTAATGCTCTGCTCTGGCTGTGTTGATATTTTAATTTTTAAGCATATTTTCATTTTTAAGCATATTTTCATTTTCCACTGGGTTCTTCAAGTTATAAAGCTGGCCCCATTAATCAGGTTTCCCAGGAGGCTTATAGCAGGACCAGAGTTAGACCCAGGCTCCAGGCCCAGACCTGCCACCAGCTGTGTGAACCCGAGCTTGTTGCTCAGGACTAATTACATGGCAGTCTCTAGGGCCAACTGACCTCAGGGGCCTGCAGACTGTGTGTGCTTGGTTTTTGTTTGGCCATTTCCCTTTGGCCCATGGCCTCCCTGCCAGCAGAACCGAATGAGCCCGTTGGTGACAGTGCTTTGTAAATGGCTCAGCCCCAGACTGACGCTTGTGCGATTATTATCACTATTGATGTGATCCTGCGCTGCAGCTGTGGATGCGTGTATCCTGAACCCAGAGAAGGGGGTGAACTTGACCACAGGTCTGGCCACCAGTCGCTTGTTCCCCTCTCGGTCCTCGAGAGGCACCAGTGCCTGTTGACCTGAGTGGGACCCCTGGGGCTTTTCTGTCCCCGGCCCCAATGTCCAGATGCCACCTATTCTGGGAAACAGAGGCGAAGGGCTGACCTTGAGTCGGGCTGCAAGGTGAAGGGTGCTAATAGATGTTTATTTCTAAAATAGAACCGACTAGCTAGACAACTGCTTATTAACTTGGGGGAAGGGAGTGCTATTTCAGGCCCACCATCAGAAAAGCATTTTCCTTTAAGAACTTTTCCGGAACTTTTCACACCGGCTTGGCTGTAAGGGGCAGGGCAGGGAGGGCCACGGCCAGATGAGCCACGAGCCACCTCGTGTGATGTGGCGTCCTGCGGAGGGCTCCGAGGCCCTGTCACATGGATGCAGCACCCCACGCTGGGGCCAACGGGGGAGGACTGTGCCTGGCCGTCCATGCCCCCCTTCCCTGCCCTGGGCACAGATTGTGCAGATGGCCAGGGGTTAGAATTTATGTTTATGGCTGGGGTCAGAGCTTAGCCTACGATCATTGTCAGGGCTTAGCCTATGACCAAGATGAGGGCTCAGCCTGTGACCTCGATCAAGGCTCAGTGTGACTTTCTCGGGGTGAGAGGGCTGGACCAGGCATCCACCTGAGGCTGGGAACCAGAGCGTGCATCCACCCGGGGGTCCCTCTGGCCTCTCTGCCGAGTCTGTCCCTGAAGCGCTGTGTCGTCCTCAGCTCCCCCCAGCCCAGGCCGCTCTGAGAGACTAGGGGCCTGTGAGGTTACCTCAGTAACATCAGCTGAGCGAGTGAGTGTGTCGGCAGAGGGACCGCCTCTCGGCCCCTTCCCTCCCGTCCTGCTCCTCAGCTAGCAGTCTTGGGATGGAGATGGGCTGGGGGGACAAGGGCTGCCCTTTTAGTGGGATCCAGAGCAACGACGCCCTCCCAGACTCGGGGAAGCACACGGGTTTCACCTTCTGTACTCGGGCCTTGACTGTGGGAGTGGACCCTCTTCCTGGGACATCTAGGAGCTTAGGGGCAGCAGACACCATTGCCTTAGCAAGTTCCTTCAGGGTTTTTTTTTTTCGCATGTTCTCCCCTCCTTCTTGAGATATTTGCTGTGAAGCTCACATTATGCCTCTTTATTAAAACTGTTAATCAGGGCTTCCCTGGTGGCGCAGTGGTTGAGAGTCCGCCTGCCGATGCAGGGGACACGGGTTCGTGCCCCGGTCTGGGAAGACCCCACATGCCGCGGAGCGGCTGAGCCCGTGAGCCATGGCCGCTGAGCCTGCGTGTCCGGAGCCTGTGCTCCACAACGGGAGAGGCCACAACAGTGAGAGGCCTGCGTACCAGAAAAAAAAAAAAACACAAAAAAACTGTTAACCAAAGGAAGATGCAAAACTAGAAGGAACTGAAGAGAAGCTTGTGGAGGATGGAGCTGTCCTGGAGCTGGGTCAGAACGTTCCATTCTGACTAAACCTGGGCAGAATGGGAAGGGCCTCCTTTTGTACAGGTAGCTTTCTGCCTCAGTTTCCCCATGGTGCTCAGTCTGCAGAAGGCCCAGGACCGGATGTTTCTCAGTATAATATTTCCCCTTTATCCACGGATTCATTTTCTGATATTTCAGTCACCCATGGTCAACTGCAGTCCAAAAATATTACAGGGAAAATTCCAGAAATAAACAGTTCATAAATTTAAAATTGTGTGCCATTCTGAGTAGCGTAATGAAGTCTCACACTCTCTTCATGTCGTCCGGGACATGAATCATCCCTTTTCTAGCGTATCCACACTGTATACACTACCTGCCCGTTAGTATAGGGAAAAAAAAAGTACACGTGTATAGGGTTCCGTACTATTGTGGTTTCAGGCACCCACTGAGGGTCTTGGATGTATCCCCCTTGGATAAGGAGGAGACGACCGTAATGGTAACAGAACATGTTTGCAGAACTTACCATAACTCAGGCATACTTCAGGGCTTTATGCATATTAAACCAACTAACTCTCACAACATCCAGGGACCATTTTTTTTTTTTGTTTTATGGATGAGGAAACTAAAGCACTCAACTATTCCTGCTGTAGCCTGAGCAGAGGAAAGGGCCCCTCTATGGGGGGAACATAAGCCCTTGGTGCCTCACGCCAGGCGTAACCGTGTCTACTGAGTGAGGGTGGGGAAAGGACCAGCCAGCCCTGCTTCTTACCGCTGGGAGACCTTGAGCAAAGCACACTCCTCTCTCTGCCCCTCAATTTCCTCAATGCTAAGATGGCATCCGTACTTTGTCTATGGTCAAGAGTTGTCCTGGGCTTCCCTGGTGGCGCAGTGGTTGAGAATCTGCCTGCTAATGCAGGGGACACGGGTTCGAGCCCTGGTCTGGGAGGATCCCACATGCCACGGAGCAACCGGGCCCGTGAGCCATAGCTACTGAGCCTGCGCGTCTGGAGCCTGTGCTCCGCAACAAGAGAGGTCGCGATAGTGAAAGGCCCGCGCACCGCGATGAAGAGTGGCCCCCGCTTGCCACAACTAGAGAAAGCCCTCGCACAGAAACGAAGACCCAACACAGCAAAAATAAATAAATAAATGACTAAACTCCTACACCCAACATCTAAAAAAAAAAAAAAGAGTTGTCCTGATGTTCCAGTGAGACGATGCGCTCAGAGGTGTCCTGAAGGCTGTGAAGAGCTGCCCAGGGGCCACCTTATCTCTGAGAGGGTGAGAGGAGAGAGGAGGAGGTGAATCTTCATTGAGCACTTTAGAGGTTTGTCAATTTTATTGATCATTTCAAAGAACTAGCTTTTTGTTTCATTGATTTCCTCTGTTGCTTTTCTGTGTCCAGTTTCACTGACTCCGCTTTTATTTTTATTTCATCCTTCCTTCTGCTTGCTTTCTTTCACTTCATTCACTCTCCTTCTTCTAGATTCTCGAGGTAGGAGCTTGATTATTGATTTGAAAGTTTTCATCTTTTCTAATGTAAGCACTTAGTGCTATAAAATTCCCTCTCAGCATTGCTTTAGCTGTGTCCCGCGGATTTTGGTAGGTTGTATTTTCATTTTTACTTGGTTCAGTGTCTTTTTATTTCCCTTGAAACTTCCTCTTTGATGCATGGATTAATTGTTTGGAGATTTTCCTGTTGTCTGTCTGTTATTTATTTCTAGTTGGATTCCACTGTGCTGGAGAATACACTGCACTTTCTATTATTTTTAATTTGTTGAGGTTTGTTTCATGACCCAGGAGATGGTCTATCTTGTCTGTGCTCTGTGGGCACTTGAAAAGAAAACGTGTCTGTTGTGGTTGGGTGGGGTGTTCAGTCAACGTTGGTTTGTTCCTGTTGGCTGAGGGTGTTGTTGAGTTCTTCTCTGCCCTCACTTGTTTTTCTGTTGAGTTGTCATATTGTCGGACGAGCAGTGTTGGCGTCTCCAACTATACTTGTGGATTTGTCTGTTTCTCCCTTAGTTGCTCACAGTCTTTTTGTTCATATGTTTTGCAGCTCTGATGTCATTCCTGTTCATTTAGGATTGTTATGTATTGTTGATAGATTGACACTAACACAGGCACTCTTGCTTTCTTTTGATTAATGTTTGCATGATATAACCTTTCCCACCTTTTCCTTTCAATCCACCTATATCTTTATAGCTGAAGTGAGTCTCTCGTAGGCCTCATATAGTTCATTTATGTTCAATCCACTCTGTCAGTCTCTGTCTTTTAATTGGCATGTTTATGCCATTTATATATAATGTGATTATTGATATGTTAGGGCTTAAAAAAGGGATGCCATTTTATTTTTTTGTTTTCGGTTTGTCCTTTCTGATTTTTGTTGATCTCTGTTCTTTATCCTGCCTTCCTGTGGGTTACTTGAAATAATTTTTGTAGACTTTCATTTTGCTCTATCTGCAGTTTTTCTGAGTGCATCTCTTTGTACTACAGCTATTTTAGTGGCTGCTGTAGGTATTACACTACACATATGTAACTCATCAGAGTCTATTGGTGTCATCACTTTACCAGCTCAAGTAAAGTATAGAAAACTTACTTCCCTTAATGTCCCATTACTTTCCTTTATTTATAATATAATAAAGTATTTTCTGTACATAAATTTAGAACCTCAGTGTTACAATACTTGCCTCAACTGTCAAACATAATTTAGGAAACTTAGGTGGAGAAGGAAAAAGTATTTAGCTGTATCTTTATTCTTTCTGTTGTTCCTCCTTCTTTTCTGATGGTCCACAAATTCCTTGTCTTATTGTTTCCTTTCTGTCTAGAAAACTCCCTTTAGCCATCTCTAAGGGTAGGTCTGCTCACAAGACAAATTCTCTTAGTTTTCCTTCACCTGAGAATGTCTCGATTTCCCTTTCACTCCTGAAGGATGTTTCCACTGGATCCATGATTCTGGGTTGACAGTTCTTTTATTTCAGTCCTTGAAATATGTTTTGTCACCTCCTTCCAGCCTCCATGATTCCCAATAAGAAATTCATTGACATTCCATTCCAATGGGTAAGGTGTTGTTTTTCTTCTCTGGTTGCTTTCCAGATTTTCTGTTTTTGTGTTTTTCAGAAGTCTGACGATGACATGTCTTTGTGTGGATTTCCTTGGTTTTCCTGTTTGGGGCTCACTCACCTTCTTGAATCTGTAGGTTTATGTCTCATTTAATTTGGGAAGTTTTCAGCTATTCTTTCTTTAGAAACATTATCCACCTCCTCCCTCTTTCTCTCTTTTTCTGGAGCTCTGATGACAGGAATCTTTGTTATAGTCCCACGGGTACCTGAGGCTCTGTTAGTGGGTTTTTTTGGTTTGTTTTTTAGTATATTTTCTCTATGTAGTTCAGATTTGGTAATTTGTATTATTTTATCTTTAAGTTCATGTATTCTTTCTCCTGTCCCCTCCATTCTGTTGTTGAACTCATCTACTGAGTTTTTAAATTTCAGCTATTTATTTTCCAGTTCTAAAATTTCATTTAGTTTCTTTATATCTTCTATTTCTTCACCAATATTTCTTATTTGTTATAAGTTGTTTGTAATCATTATTGGAGTATTTTATGATGGCTGCTTTAAACTCTGTGTCAGACAATTCTAACTTCTGTCATCTCAGTGTTGGCATCTGTTGATCAACTTTTATCATTCAGTTTGAGATCTTTCTGCCCTTGGTATGGTGACTACTTTTCAACTGAAACTTGGACATTTTGGGTATTATGTTATAGACTCTGGATCTTATTTAAGCCTGTCATAGCTGACTTCTGACCTTATGATAGGAGAAGGGAGTACTGCTTCCTTATTACCAGGGAGACCTGGCTGGTGAAGGTAACCCAGAGTTACCAGAGGTAACCCAGAGTCCTTCTTCGAGTCCTTCTCCAAGTCCTTCCTGCTTCATCACCCCTCCCCAAACCACTCATCAGTTTGTTCATCTATGACCTTAGCTGGGCCTCTCTTCTGTGCCTGCCTCTGGGGGTCAGGGTGACAGCAGCAGGCTCAGTCTCCTCAGGGGAGTAGATTAGCCCAGGATGGGGGATTATGGAGCCATGTGGCTCCAGCAGTGGCCCCCTGGCCAGATCCTCCCCTACTCTAGGCCCTAGAGGCCTTTAATGGGAACACAGACCCTGGCTACCATTTTCCTGGTGCACCCTAAGCTTACTACAGTGATAAGGAATTTGACTGAACTCATCCCAATCCAGCCCAGCTCAAATCACTCATCTTCAGGAGCCTCCCAGACAACTCTCCCTCTCATACATATGAGCTGTAGAGTCACGAGAAGAGGGGTGTTACCCAAGAATAAAATGTTGAGAGAAACTCACTGCTTGCTTCTTCCTAACCTCAAAACTGGGCCCCATACCTTAGGGATCATAGAGGCTTTTCATCATTATCATCAGCATCATCACCATCGATACTATCAATATCAACATCACCACAATCATTATCACCAACATCATCACCATCACCATCACCATAGTTATTACTGTCGTCACCATCGCCATCACAACAGCAAAACAACAAGGATAACAGCAAGCGTTCTTTGAGCACTTACATTATTTCATTTCTTTCTCACCACAACCCTATGAGGGAGGAGATACTGTCTTAAATTTTTCAGATGAGAAAACACAAGCTCAGAGAGGTTAAGTAAATTTCCTGACCTCACACAGCTAGCTAGCTACTGGTAGAGTCAGGATACAAATTTTGATCTATCTGATGCCAAAGACTTGGCCCAACAGGAGATGGTAATTGAGGTCCTGAGTGAGCTGGAGAGTGATGGCTTTATCCCCTTTGTTTACTCCCCACAGTGTGGCCACACTCACCCTTGGCCTGTGTTTGGTCCTGGCTCCCCAACCTACATACACATGTACTGGCAGAGAGGGAGAGGAGCCAGCTCCTCCAGTTCCAAGTAGGACTGGCCAGAGCTCATCTGCCCTACTGGCTGCATTCTTGCCCCCACCGCTGCCTGTGCACGCGAATGCTCCTTCACTTCCCTGGGCACCGTGCAGCCACATGCGCTTGGAATTAGTTCCCCCTCCCCCCAGCCCCTTCTGTTTTCTTCCATTTATTTCACCGCGTTAAATGCTCCACATTTTCAGGACATCATGAGCATCAGAATCCCCTCTCCTCATACACGGCATAGAATGCAGCTGCTCCGAGGAGCATTAGAGCTGCCTGGTCAGGAGATGGGTCCTCAGACCGTGTCCACGTTGCGAAGAAGTGAGCCCCTTCTCCTCCGTGTCCACGTGCGACATCTCAGTGCAGACGTCTCACAGCCTCTGCTTGGGCCACGTGACTTGCCCGCCGTGCCAGGGGCGGGATTGCTAGCTGTCCGTCCTGGGTCTCATGTAATGACGAGAGGGGACACATGACCAGCACCTCCACCTGGACCAGATGGAGAAGGAATGTGCGTCCTCACGAGGTGGACAGGCCTGGACTCAAGCTCTGGCCTGATGGGTTATGACAACTGTGTGATTGATACTACAGCCTCACTTTTTCCACTTCCAAAGTAAGAATAAAAGTGATCATGTCAGGGGCCATCACGAGGACAAGATGACCAGCAGGCGTGAAGTGCTCTGAGCAGCACCTGGCCCACAGTGGACGCTGCCACCTGCAATCCTCGCCCTCTGAGTCCTGCTGCATCTTCGCTGACGCCTGGGCTGTGCAAGGCTGTCCGTCTCGGGGCCACTTAAGAAGGGCAGGTGTGAATTCCTCTCATCCATGTTTGTAACATCAGACTCTAGTGCCCACGGTTGAAGGTCACTGCTGTACATCCTCGCCACGCCTGAGGCTCCCGGGAGCCAGAACGTTCCAGAGAAGCCGGGCGGAGGGGCCCATGAATATTTCATCGTGAAATTCTCAAGGTGAGCTGCTGCTCCACAGGCAGCTTTGGGCCGAATCCTTCCATCTCCGTGACTTACGTCCTTACCCTCTCTCTCCCCGCTTGTCAACAGCGGACGTTCTAAGGAGGCCTTCACTGCTAAGTAGCTCACGGTGGCAGAAAGAGAAAATAACAGCAGCTGACATGTGTCCCACGCGTCCCTTCGCAGAATCCTTTCTCAGCCATTAACCCCACTGAGCCTCCCACAAGACAGAGATGCAGGGACGACAGTGACCATGGTTTACAGGTGGGGAAACGGGGCCTCCGACGGCCCCCATTGCTCTCAGTAGATTAGGTTCCTGCCTTCACATCAGCCCAAGTCCCTTCTCTACACACGGAGAGAGGAAGCTATAGAGAGCCCTGTACTCCCTGTGCTACTTTTCTGCCTAAAACCTCTGGGCCCCCGCCCGATCCTCCCGGGAGACCTCTCCGGGCGACGACTGCAGCGGGTGCAGTTCTGCCATCTGTCTTGCTCTGGCTGCAGCCACTGTCACTTTGCTCTCTGTGACTTGTTTCCTCACGTAGGTGTTGGGGTGACAGGCTCCTCCTGTGAGCTGCACACGGGGTGAGAAATGCACACGGGCTCCATCTGCGGAATCCAAACTGTTTTCCCTGCTCAGTGGCTGTATGCTGTTGGCTCATCAGATTGTCCCCCCAACCCTAGGATGAAGGGATGTGGCCCCGTTTTCAGAGGGAAGGCTGACCCTCTGGAGGTTTGAGTGTCCCCTGGGGTCCTGGAGGTGAGCTCCGGAGCCTGGTGCCTGTGATGTGCCAAGACCGAGGCTGTGTCTTCCTGGGTCGGTGCCAGGTCAGGCGCCGGGAGGAAGTGGTACTCTGGTGGGCTCTAGGGAGAATGTGAGGGGGACAGGGCTGCCCTCTGGACCTCTTGCTCCTGTTAATGCCTCCTGAGCTCTTGGTGAGTTTGTTGGTGGCTTCATGCATGGAGTTATCTAACCTGTCCCTGCTTCTGGGCCCCAGGCTCCAGGATAACGGGTCAAGGGACCCCATGTGGTCACCTTGCCATGAGAAAGGAGAGGCGGGGCTTGCCTGGTGTGGGGACAGCGGGGCCGTGTAGGGGTGCACAGCTGAGTCAGCAGCGGCTCCAAGTTCTCAAGGAGCGAGGGGCCCCTGCAAACCACCCATTGAAGCCAAGCCAGCCCCAATCCAGTTCTGTGTCACCACATCCCGGCTCTGTGTCCCTTACACAGCTTTTATTCATGGAATAGTGACAGACTGAGCTGAGGCTATGGAGGGCAAGACAGGCGTGTAGGGGAGAGAAGCGTGTGGATTGCCTTCTTAGAGCCTCAGCCTGCAAAGGAGGGTGGTGCCTATGGTCACGTTCTGAGTCTGGTTATTACTTCACAGAGCTCAGTTACCTATTCGTGGGTGCACCTATGCCTGTATGTGCACATGTGTGCACATGTGTTCGTGTGCCTATGTATATGCATGCATGCACGTGTGTGCATGCAATTGTGTATGAGTGTGTGCACACGCATGTGTATGCATTGTCTGCTTTCCCTTCAAGAGTGTGAACTCCAGGACAGTTCCAACTCAGCATTGCTTTTCTTTGTCTCCATCCCTTTGTCACTCAAAAAAATGTGCTCCAAATATCTATTAAATAAACTCCAAAGAAAAATGGACAAAGACACGAGCAAGTTAATTCCCCGAGAAGAAACTAAAAACAGCCAAGAGACACTTGGATCCTGCCTCAGATTCGACGTTTAATCCACCACGAGGTGTCTTTGCTTTATTTCCTCTCCTACTAGAAGGGGGTGCAGGGGCTGGCGAGGTGCGGGGAGCAGGCACCCCGCACTCTGAGGGCAGGGGTGCGATCGGACGCGAGGTTCTTGGAAGGCCATTTGGGGCTGTGCTGTAGAAGATTTGAAATGCTCACACCCTGTGACCCAGCGATTCCCTCCCAGGGATGGATCATAATAAAATAATCGTGTGTGAGCCTGTGGATGTGAGTGCAGTAGGCTCTGAAAATCATTAGCCACCGTACAGTGCAGGACTGGAGATGAAATAAACGTCCAGCGGCCGAGAGGAGGTGAAATAGATGATGGCCCATCCATATCGTGGACTCCCGGGTGGCTATGAGACGATGCGGATTTGAGCTTATTGATGTGGAAAGATGTCCGTGGCGGGGGGGTATTGCATGTAAAGGCAGAGCACGGGCAGTGTGTCCCAAATGGGGCCACTTCGTAAAATTCTCTCTCTCTCTATCGATCCAGCTTTGAATAAGAATAATGTAGAATATGAAGCTTAAAAACCTATTTATCAACACTTTAATGGCTCTGCGAGATGAGATTGCCAGTAATTTTCTTTCACTTCATCATTCCTTTACGTATTGTCTTAGTTTTTTGACTCACCATAAAGGAGGGAAACATCTATTTATAATACTTATTGAGCACCTCTTAGGCTAGGTACTGAGTTGGAGGTATTCCCGTGGACAATCTCATGGACCCCAGGCAGCAGTTCTGTGATGTCATGGTTATCACCCACATTTCATAGAAAAGAAAACTATGGATCAGAGATGGTAAGTAGCCTGCCCAAGGTCCCACAGCTGGGACTCTAGCCACTTGGGAAGGAGGTGTGTGGAGGAGGGGTATTGCCTTTCCCAGGGGCCTGGATGGCTAGTGCATGAGTTAGTAGTGATGTGTCACTACTAAGCCAAAGCTTCTGGATTGGCCCAAGGGATATGGCCAAGGAGGAGTCCTGGCTGGGTGTGAGGGGTGTCAGCAGGAAGAAGGGGGTGAGTGTCGGGCCAGGGCCAGGGAGCGATGGAGGTAGACACCTGGCCCTGGCAGTGTGGGACATGGGAGCAAGCTGTGTCCTGAAGACGAACCACCCGCATTCTTGGGGGACTGTTTCTTCAGCAGGGAGATGGGGCAAGAGCCCTGCAAGACCTACCCCTGGGCTGCAGTGAGTAAGAAGGGGACAGTGGTGGGAGAGGCTGTGAGATGGCTTAAGGGGTGTCCTGCTGGCGTGGGGTTTGTGGCACGGAACCCAGGGCTGTGGTCAGTGGCGCCCAGTGGAAAGTGAGCACATACCTTCAAGGTGCTCTGCCAAGTGGATCAACACTGGCCATTCAATCTCTAACGTCTCTACGAAGTGACTGCCATAACCGTCTTACAAATGGGGAGACCAGAGGCCCAGAGAGCCTGAGAGACTGGCCTGAAGCCACACAGCCCATAGGAAGCTGCTGTGGACTGAATGTTTGTGTTCCCCCGTCAGGAAACCCTCCTCCCCAGTGTGATGGTGTTTGGAGAGGAGGCCTCTGGGAAGCATTTAGGGTTAGATGGGGCCATGGAGGGGGGCCCCCAGGATGGGATTAGTGCCCTTGAGATCTGAGGTTACAGCAAGAAGTCTGCAAACCAGTAAGTGGGTCCTCACCAGACCGACCCCACTGACACCTCCATCTCAGACTCCCAGCCTGCAGAACCGTGTGGAATAAACTCCTGTTGCTTGAGCCCCGCAGTCTACGGTATTTTGTTGCAGCAGCCCGAGCTGGCTGAGACGCTGGCTGAGCTGGGTTTGCACGCAGCACACTGGCTCTTAGCCCTGACTTGTCCGGCCACAGCAGTATGACTCCCGTGATACAGTGAGCTTAGACTAGTTGCCCCTGTCCTGGGCAGGCTGGACAAGGAAGTGAGCTGAGCACTGCTGGGCCCGTGTCTTAACCACTCTGAGCTGCAGGTGCTTCAGCTGTGAATGAGGAAAATAGCCATGTCCCCTTCTGAGCGTGAAATGAGGAATGAAATGGTAGACCATTGCATGAGTCTCTGAGGGCTGCAATAACAAACCACCCCAGACTGGGCGGCTTAAAGCAATAGGAACGCATTCTCTGCTAGTTCTGGAGGATAGACGTCCAAGAGGTGTGCGCAGGGCTGCGCTGCCTCTGAAGGCTCCAGGGAAGGATCCTCCCAACGTCTTCCAGCTTCTGGGGCCCCAGCAGTGTGTGCAGCTGCATCACGAACCTCTGCCTCTACTGTCACGTGGCCCCTCCTCTGTGTGTCTGTGTCTGCCTCCTCTTTCTCTTATAACGATGCCAGTTCTTTTCTGATTTGTTTTTGTTGATGTAACCGTGCTTTTAAAAATAAACTTTACATTGTGGAACAGTTTTAGATTTACAGAAAATATTCAAAGATGGTACAGAGAGTTCCCATATACCCCACACCCAATGTCCGCTATTAATAACATCTTATATTACTGTGGTACATTTGTTACAATTAACAAATCAGTACCGATAGATTATTATTAACTGAGCTCTATATTTATTCAAATCTCTGTCTTCTGTTCCCCGAAGAGGCCCCTCTCGGCTGTGGCACTTTCTCAGATTTTCTTTGTTTTGATGACCTTGACCTTTTTTGTCCTCAACATTTGCCTGATGTTTTTCTCACGATTAGAATGGGGTGATATGTTTTGAGAAGGAAGAACACAGAAGCAGTGCCATTCTCATTATATTATATCAAGAGCACACGCTGTCAATGCAGTTTTTGACCTTGGGTGTTGAGCTCGGTCACAGGTGGAGGCAACATTTGTCAGGTTCTCCAGTGAAAGTCACCCCCGCCCTCCTTCCCATCCTGTACCCTTTGGAAGGAAGTCACTTTGCAGAGCCCACGCCTAAAGGGTGGGGGGTTATTCTCCTCCTCCTTGGGGGCGGAGTATCCACAAACATTATTTGGGATTTTTTTGGGGCGTGGGAGCTTTGTCCATTCTTATTTATTTATTTATCCAATCATGTATTTATGTCAGTATGGACTCAAGGGTAATTCGTTTATACTTTGGGGTATCATCCATTACTACTTTATTTTTGTTGCTGAAATTGTTCCAGACCCGGCCACCGGGAGCTCTTCCAGTCGGCCTTGACACGCCCCGACGTGATGCTCTTGGCTGGACATTTCCTTACTTCCTGACACAGCAGGTGCTCCAGGCTCATCGTGTGTATGTCCTGCTCCCGTCCTAGAATCAGCCTTTCCTCCTCGGAGTCCCGTTCTAACAGGAGAAGCGGTGTTAGAAGCCAAGATCTGGGGGCCGGGGGTGCCTGCTGCTCTGGGGTGTCACTGTTCCAGACTCTCAGCTGACAGAACAGGGACACGTGTGTGTGTTCACCAAGCCGTGTGCACACAGATCTATAAATATCCTATCTGTGTCCGTCTGTATCTCTATTAAACGAGACGGGAGCTCATCCTGGTGTCTCCAGCTCGTACCCATCACCGCAGGGGTCATCCCAGCCTCCTCCCATTGCTCATCCAGAACCTCCCCTCCAACAGAGAGAAACCCGCGCCCACCACCTGCCACCCACTCACATAATTGTTCAGCCGGGTCTGCCTGTGTAGCGGAATCAGAGTTGCAGGCCTGCACCCCGTGGGGCACAGCTTTACCCGCTAGAGCACAGGGCTCGGGCCCCTTTGCCTTTAGTCTCGCAGATGCCCCTTGTCCCAGCGTTACTCAGGGCAGCTCCTTTCTCCTCACTCCTCACTGTGGGTTTCTGATCATAGGTCTTTTCTGTTCAGACGTTAGGAAAACAGGAAAAAGCACCAGAAGAGACTGGAAATTTCCCAGCCTCTCCCCTCCAGGTGAGCCTCTGTGCACGTCTGCATGTTCATCCGTCCATCATTTTCTACCCCAAATCACACCCGAATCAGTCTTCCCTCTCTTGCAATAGAGCATCATTCATTCACTCAGAACATATTTTCCCATTTGTCAACGGGGGCCGTGCTTACGACACACCCAGTAGTGCTGTGCAAGGCTCTAGAAGTTCCACGGACAACAAGAGGAGAGGCGACACTCCTCGAGAAGCCCCCAGCACCAGGGGTGGGGAGGCAGACGTGCATCAGTCACAGGAACACATGCAGAACTGTGACTCTGACACGTCCCGGGAAGAACGGACACGTGGTGCTCTGAGCCCTCTGACCTGAAGCGGAACGTCGGAGGTGCTGCCCTGAGGAAGGTCCTCGGGTGATGGCCTGAAGGATGAGAGGGATTGACAAAGGGGAGGGAGAGGTTGCATCCTGGGCAAAGGTCCCGAGGCTTGGGGGGCGGGGCATGGCACGTTTGTGGGTGTCCACATGGCCACAGGGGGTTGGGGGAGGAATCTGGGGAGACTGGTTGTGGCCACAGGCCTGAAGCCTGCTGGGCAGCCCACTCTAAGTACACGGGAGCCCTGGAAGGGTTTTGAGCAGAGGTGGGTCATGATCTGATGGAGGCTTTGGAGAGAAAGCCCTGGCTGTCCCGCAAGGCGTGTTGGGGAGGCCGGGTGGACGAGATGGGCTTCCAGAGGCTGCAGCAGCCAGCAGGGGAGAACTGGTTGCTTGGGTTGATGCTGTCCTAGTGATGGTGTCCCCCTTTGGGACTTCATGCCACCCAGAGCCAATCAGAAAGTCTCCCCCAGGCTCAGAAAGGCTCTTCTCTGCCTCAGGGCTTTTGCACGTGCTGACTTCTCCCCCACTCTGCTGCCTTTCCCTTCGGGCTCAAGTGCCCGAGTGCCCTCCTCAAGCCAGCCTCCTGCTTTCTTGACCTCAGCACTTGTCCCAGTCCCAGAAGCAGTGTTGTGCCCACTGCCCCTGCTGCTGTCCCCGCATGGGACTATGTCTGGTTACTGGGGACAGGACAACCCTGAGGATGGTGAGGACCATCCAGGGCTGCTGGTCACACCAAACGACCCACGTGCTAAGACAAAAGGCACACGTGTTCACTCACCAGGGTGAAGACTCTTGGTTTTGATGCCAGGTTCAGCGGCTTTGGTAGGATCACAGTTGGTGGAAGCAGCTTTATTATTCAAAGGGAAACCTTGCAGAAGTTGCGTTTGGAACTTGGGAGGAAAAGGTGAGGTCTTGTTTGGTCACATCTCAAGGGCTCCACATAAATGTTTTAAACAGCTGCTCTCAGCTCCTTGTCCTCCAAATTCCCTCTCTAACCCCCTTAACGGGAATATCTGGCGTCCCACTCAGACTGAGGCCCTTAGAACTTAGACTCTGGGAGGGTCACATGCACTGTCATGTAAGCCACCCCCTCCCATTTTACAGGTGGGAAACTGAGGCCCGAGGGCTTACAGATCACCAGCATCTGACCTGGGCCCGGAGTCTGCCCCTCGGGCCCCAGATGGCTGAGGGGAGGATGGCCATGGTGCCCCATGCCTCCCTGCACGTCTCGCTCGGGTCTCCCTCGAGGGCTTTGATTTCTCCTGCACAGAGGCACCCGAGAAGCTGGGAGGGGGACGTGGGGACATGGGGAGGAGGTGGAGGACGGGGTGTTTTAGCACCCCAGGAATTTTGCGGAACTCTTCCCCAAGTAGTACTCCATTTAAACCCTCAACAACCCTGTGCAGCAACCGTCCACTCACTCTTCTGTCAGTAGCATTCACTGTGCACCTACTGTGTGCCAGGGGCTGGTCTAGGTGCTGGGAACACAGCGCAAGTAAAACTCTCTGCCCTCAGACCCCACAGTCTGCCAAAGAGAGATGGACACCAAACCAGCCAAGATAAAACAGTGTGATGGAGAGAAGCCAGGGAAGGTGCCAGATGGCCTTTCTGGGAGAGGACGGGAAGGGGAGGAGGAGAGCTCTGGGGGCCCCGGGGTGCACCTCCTGTGAGCTGTGTGCCAGCAGATCTCTCAGCCCAGAGGTGTCCCTTCCTCAAATGCAGAGGTGATGGGCGACACCCCTGGCACAGGCCCAAGGGGTCTCAGACGGGTGCTCCGTGGGAAAGCAGGGCCTCACTGGACGGGGACACCAGCATGCCAGCCGCTGCCCCTTGACCTTGGCAAGCACGTGCTCACGGGCCCAATGCCAATCAGCGCAGCTGGAATGATCGCGGGCATCAGTTCCCCCATTATTCCTCACCAGGACCCACGAGGCTCACCCAGCGGGGTGCAGAGAGGTGGCTGCTTGTCCTGCAGACAGTGGGACCAGATCTCCGGCCACCAGAACCGTGGACGCCCTGGGATGACTTGATGCCCAGCCCGGTCAGGCTCTGGGGGCCTTTGGGTCCCACAGTGTGCCTGAGGCTCGAGAGGCTGGATACGGGAGATGACCCCGCAGCGGCGCTTCCTGCAGCCAGCCCGGGGCTGCGGCTACACCATCAGGAGTGAGTTACGGGGCAGCCCAGCGCGTGCTCTAATTACCAAATGTCCTGCATGATTAACTAGGAAATTAATAGGCCGAGCACCCCTTCTCCACCTGCGAGCATCTCAGAGGCCCATAAACATGCCGGAAGCTAAATGCCGCTGCGAAGTGTCTCTCCCTCCCGCCTCCATCCATCAGCTCCTGGCGATTTACGGTCCTTTCCAGAGCCTCTTCTCCGTGCCAGGGCCTCATTCCGGAAGCTGGAGCTGGGTCTCAGTGCCCACCCTGCTGTCACCGTCACTGCCCACCCTCAGGCCGGACAGGATCAGGCTCAGCACCTCCCCCCACCACCCCTCCACTGGGCGCGTCAGTCACCTCCTTGCCTCTGCTTCCCCTCTTGCCCGATGGAGGTGATGATACCTGGCGTGAGCCTGTCCTCACGGTCAGACTGGACGACGCCCCGATGGATGCTGTCCCTTCCTCCCTCCCCACCTCCGCCCTGCCCACTGGAGGAGTTGCTGACCTGGCGACTTGTGTCTGAGGTTTTGCCCCGTGTCCCGCGGGGGGATCAGGGGGCTTGCAGCCACGTCTCCTTGTCCTGCGCGCCCCGGTGGCGGGTCCAGGCAGCAGCGGCTCTCCACCTTCTCTCCCCTTCTGCTCCCCTGCAGGAGTGAGCGGGCAGCACATCGTTGGCTTTGTCCGGGGCTCAGCTGCCTCACACTCGGGGTGGGGGACCCTCTGGGCTGACCCGAGTCCCTTTTTCTGTCCAGCTCTCATCCTAGCCCGGGCAGGTCTTTCTCGCTCTCATCAATGTGCAGTTTCTGTTCCCTTTGGCTTCGGTTCCTGCGTGGGCTTCTCTGGGAGGAACAGAGATGAGGAAGGTGAGGGCAGGATTCGGGCAGCCACTGCGCTCTGAGCAGAAGCCCGGCAGGGCTGGGCGGCGGAACATGCGGGATCAGCCACTAGCCCTGGGCTTGCGCTCTAAAGGGGGTAAGCCGAGGCAGACGGGGACACCGTTCAGGCCTCTGGGTTCCGTGTACCCCCGAGATGGGTGACGGCTGTGATGCAGACCTCTCCGACCCAGGGCCCACCCAGCATGTCTGTTTCCTCCTCGCTCGCTCCTTCTTGGGCCCACAAAGGGCAGGACAGTGCCGTGGGCAGAGCCGGTTCCCGACCCCCACCAACCTGGGCTGCAGTCCGGCGCCACCACTCACTCCCTGGGTGACCCTGGGGGCTGTTGGATCCCAGGGCCTCGGTTCATTCATGGCAGTGTGGGCAATGGTGCCACCTCTCCCAGGAGGGTTGGTTGGGAGCGTTTAAGGGGAAGCCAGTTCTGAAGGTCCTGGGGGTGCAGCCCTGGGGAAGCTGGCGGGTGATGGAAGCCTCTGGGGGCAGGGAGAAACTTGGGTGGTCAGCAGCTGGCCCAGAGGCAAGAGCACAGGATGGAGTCGCTGGAAGGTGGTTATTCACCCAACATGTCGCATTAGCAGCAATTTGGCCCATTTTTGAAGTCATTTTCTCTTGGGCCCACTTTTGAGCATTTCAAGGATTTTTAGCTCATTTGTCCTCTGGAATTAAATCTCCAGCTCATGGGCTCGTTCCAGCCATTGGTCAGGGACACATGGGCAGGGAGGGGGCGGCATTGGCAGAGGCCAGGTTCAGGGGGACCTGGCAAGGCAGGGGACCCTGAGAGGGGGCTGGGAGGGTGACGGGAGTGCAAAGGAGACCCCTCCTACATGAAGGCCAGTGGCAGGCGGACTCAGCCTCACCTCAACCTGCTCAGGAGCTGAATTCCCTTGGGATTAACGTTAAGTATACTAAAAAAAAATCAGGGCCCAGAATAGTGAGAATTAAGTAGAACTTAATATTCATCATGCCTCGGGAGAGGGAAGATTTCCTAAGTTTAGAACTAATACAAGGAATCAGGAGAGAAAATATGGACAGATTTGGCTGCATAAAAATGAAAATCTTCTGCATGTCAAAATTAGACCACCAAATAAAAAGACAAAAAAAAAAAATGGCCTGGGAAATATATTTGCAGCAAAAATGACAGAGGCTTAATTTCTTTATTAAATAAAGAGCTTATAAGAATATCTGCAAAAACATAGAAATTCACATGATGTGAAGTTCAGATTTTTTTTTCTTTTAAGAAAGAAGGGGCCATTTAATTAATAGGGAACAACATACGAAAAGCTAACGCATGGAGGAAAAACTGTGTGCAAGCACCATGATGTTGGGAGTGATTTTTAGGGAGTGGTATGATTTTTATATTTATTTTTTCTTTCTGTTTTCCTAGAGTTTTCAAAAAAGTTTTTTAAGGAGTATGTTTTACCTTAAAAAGTGTTTTGAATCCATGCATATATTTGCTCTATTATTACTATTTATTTATTTTTAAACATTTTTATTGAAGTATAGTTGATTTACAATGTTGTGTTAATTTCTGCTGTATAGCAAAGCGATTGTTATACATATATATATATATATGTATATTCCTTTCCATTATGGTTTATCATAGGATATTGAATACAGTTTCCTGTGCTATACAGTAGGACTTTGTTTATCCATCCTATATATAATAGTTTGCATCTGCTAATCCCAAACTCCCAATATTATTATTATTATTATTATTAATTTTTTTTTTTGCGGTACGTGGGCCTCTCACTGTTGTGGCCTCTCCCGTTGTGGAGCACAGGCTCCGGACGCGCAGGCTCAGAGGCCATGGCTCATGGGCCCAGCTGCTCTGCGGCATGTGGGATCTTCCCAGACTGGGGCACGAACCCGTGTCCCCCGCATCAGCAGGCGGACTCTTGACCACTGCGCCACCAGGGAAGCCCCTTATTATTATTTTTGTTATTGGAAGTAGCAGCAGTACTCGCTGTTTATTAAGCAGCTGCTAGTATGAGATGTGTAATTGCTATGTGAAGCATTTTTCACCCATAATCTCATTTAATCCACACAACACCCTTGGGAAGCAGTTATTATTATCCCCACTTTAAAGATATGAAAACTGAGGCTCAGAGGGGTTAAGGCCTCCAACCAGGGTAGGACAGCTAAGTGGGAGATCTGGGTCTGAACAGGAAGCTCGTACCCCAGTCGCCCCGGGTCGGCTAAGTGATGGCCGGGATAGGAGCAGAGAGGGCCCCTCTGAGGCACTGCTGGCCCCTCAGCGCTGTGCTAAGAGTGAAACCCACAGCGTGTGCAGATGGACCGAAGGAGCCGTTGTCACCCAGGAAGGGCAGTGCCTCCCAGCCTCGCCTGTCTCACTCCCTTCCCAGCAAAATAGAAACCAATCCAGGCAACGCCAAGAGCTGAGACAACTCGGGAGGACTAGGCAGGAGGCGTGTGTTGCAGTTTCACATGTGCCCAAAGTGCTTATTAGAAATATGAAAACAAGGCCGACATATTCTTAGACTAATTGACTAAGAATCCTTGAACTTGACACAACTTGGGGAAAAATAACAGAGAAACGATGCAAAAATGCTCAGAAGCAGCTCAACTCCTCTTACTGGGATGGCGCTTGCTCCGTTTGGTGATTCCCATTACATCTGTGCTGAGAAGGAGGAGGTGCCCTGAGACGCATTGTCTGAGACAGTCCTTGAAAGCCTCCAAAATGAGAACAAACCAGGGGATAAAAGCCCCACACAGAAAGGCCATTGTGGACACAGATGGGCTGTGCCACCCACCCTACGTGCCACCCTGGGCTCAGAGATGAAGACAGCTTGGCCCTGGGGTGGTGTGAGCCCCTGGTCGGCACAATGGAGGCCTTCCTGGAGGAGGTGCTTGTGTTGCTGAGCCCGCAGGAGGGCTGCAGGTCCTGAGAGGCTGAGACACAGGGAGGGTTGAGAAGACTTGGCCAGTGGCTTATTGGGCGGTGTTCAGGATCTCTGTGGGGAAGCCGTGGGAGGCAAGCAGACCCCGAGGGCTGGGAGCGGTCGCTCTGCCTGGGCCTACGGCCTCTAGGAGATGGGAAGGTGGTCAAAGGTCTCTGAATGGTGCTTTGGAAATCCCAGCATCTTTGGGGAACTAAAAGGAAAGATACGGTGATCAAGGGGGGTAGTGAGGTGGCCACTAGTGGAGAAAAGAAACTCTGACTTCCCCATCTTCTAGAACACTCCTCCAAGGAAGCTACTGTCTGCATTTTACAAATGAAAAAGCTGAGGGTCAAAGAGACTACAGAGCCAAAGCCCCACAGCCTTCCTGGCTCTCGGCCCTGTGGCCTGAGGTGTGGCTCTTTGCCTGCCCCAAAGCCACGTTCCACCACACCCTCCAGGTCAGATGCCAAAGGAGGGGCACCCTCGTGGGGCTCAGCCCTCTTCGGGGCTCCTCCTGGCTGGTCCTGGTTGCTCAGGCAATTGTGCCTGAGCCCCTTGGCCACAGGGCCATGTCTGACTCAGCCTGGTGTCCGAGGTCCCAGCCCAGCATCTGTGTGCAGTAGGTACTCCATAAATGCTCTCTGAGTGAACAACGAAATCCAGAGAACAAGTACATTTCAGCTGGGGGAACTCTGGTGTGGTCTCCCCTGACTCCAGACAAAGTGAATGCAGGCTGTAGTCACATGTTCCAAAATTGTCAGTTCAACTCAATTCCCCTCATTTGCCTGCAAGTCTTTCCCACCCCTCCCCTCAGTTTAACCCCAGATCTCCGATCCAACTGCTTCCAATTTTCACCTTGACTCAATTCAATTCAAATTGGGTCAATTTCCTTTCAGTTCCATTCTATTGGGTTCCTTCTCTTTAATTCCATTTCCTTTCTTCGAATCAGTGAAATTCAATTCCCTCAATTCATTTCGGTTGGCATCAGTCCAGTCTGGGGACTTTAACCCAATCCTGGCCAATAATTCAACTGCAGGCAATTTTCCAGTTGGACCCAAGATGACTCAGCTCTCAGGCCCCCCACCTGGTCCCTAGGCATCCTCCCCCATGTGAATCATCTCAACTCCATCCCCCATGTGTCTTTGAGCACCTGAGCCCTGCAGGGCTCTGTCCTCTCTGATGTGGGATGACAAAGAGCTTCCCTTCTGGAGAATGATCTGGAAAGAAGTAACGTGTGCACAACCGCTTGCTTTGGGGGAAGCTGCCTCCAGTCTGTCACTTCCTGTTCTCCTCAGGACACCCCGGAGAGAAGGTGTCAGTGATATCATGGTCATGGTCCCCGTTGGAAGGCTGAGGAGATGAAGGCACACAGAGCTGAAGTCCTAACTCCGTGTCCACAGCCTTACAGCGTAAGGGCTCAGGCCTTGAACCTGGGCCATTTGACAGCAAAGCTCTCACTTGACATTTACTTGAGAAAATAATACCAATTTAGTCAATGAATTTGTTCAACAATGCTAAGTGATTACCATGTGCTAATTATTGTTTCAGGCAGTGGGGATGTGGTGGTGAGGGCGGCAGACATGTCCTAGCCCCATGCCCCTGTAGCCCAGGGTGGGAGGTGGAAGGTCACGTGAGCAATGTGTGGGTGTGCCTGGCTTGGGTGGGGGTGGGGAAGGTCAGGAGAAGATGCCAGGGATTGGTGGCTTCATGTCTGTACATAGTAAGCACTGGATAGGTACTGCTGAATGAGGGGGTAACTGAGTCATGACCTTCCTTGGCTATCAAGGGATGACCCTTACCTGGTACCAGTCCTTGCTTCAGCCTGGAGCACCACACTCCTGCCCACAGGTCACCAGAGTGGCCAGGGCCCTCACCATTCAGTCACGAACTTTGTACCAAGTAGCTTCCTTTCTTCAGTTCACACCACAATTTCTTCACCTGCTTCTTGTTGTACCTGCATCTCAACCATTCTTGGTACTTAATGCCAGCCCAGCCACAGCAGCTTCAGCCACCATAGGCTGACTCTTTAGGCCTTCTGGATTCACTGACTTCAGCTGCTCTGGGTAACCCCCTAGCCAGTCTCATAGTCTCTCATGTTTTTGTCTTCCTGAATGACTTTTGGTCCTCCAAAGGCCATACGACTTTGATTATTAGGCATATGTGCAAAGAGGTTATTCTAAGAGGTGAAAACAAAGGCTTGGAGGTCAAGAAGTATAAACAGAAATGAAGTTAGTGCAATAGAAAACAGGGGATTGAAGGAGTTGGAGAAAGCTGGGAGTCATCTAAGTTTCCTGTGGGAGGTGCACATTCAGGGCAGAATTAACAGGATTTTCTGTGACCTTCACATTAATTTTTCCACGCATGCAGTGTTTGTTTAGTTTTCTCTCTGTTCTGGGGACTGTTTCTGCACCCCTCCCAGCCACGTGGAGGAACGGGCACTTCAGCACCTGGGCTCTGTGGACAGCACCCCAGCCACCGAGGTATCCTTTCTACCCCCTCCCTCCACACGACCCGCCCTTACCTCATCCTCCACCGGACCCATTTATCCGACGGTGAATCTGGTCAAAGGCGCTGCTGAAGGACCAACAAATTGTCCCCCCCCAGGAAGGGTGTGATTCTTCAGAGACAGGCAGAACCGGATTCAAATCCACGTCTTAGCGTCGTCACGACTTTGACCCCCAGCTCCCTACCTGTCACCCAGGGTGGCTATGAGGGGTCAATGGGGTCGCGTTTGTCAGGTGCTTGACGAAGAGCAGGGCTTCTTCAGCTGTTCGCTTCTTCCCCCGAAGTAGCATGTTTCAACTTTCCAGGGGATTCCTAATGCCTGAGCCAGATGGTTGAGGGGCAGACATCTTGGCAAGCTGGCGGGGAAGGCTGTCTTTAGCAAGCTCCATGCCGAGCCTCACCTGGGCGTGGAGAGGAGAAGTCGCTCTGTTTTGACAGCTCCCAGGTCTTTTCTGGGAATGAAGGGATATGACAGCTCCTCAGTCGCTAAGGGTTTTGTGTGTTTAATGGTGAGTTCTACAAGGGCAATGCTTGACTCAAGGAATGGAGAATTAAAGGTGAGATTCCAGCCGTGTGCAAGACACCGGGGGAGACTGGGTGGAAGTCACCTTGTTCAGTGGCTGCCTGCCCATCCCCGATCAGGCGGGGCTCTTGTGAGAGCCATCCCCACGCCTCGTGAGCGGCTAAGACAGCACCACAGGTGGAGAGGAACAAGTGTCTGCCTGGAACTCAGGAAGCCCTTGCACTGAGGCTGCTGTTGGACTATGGCACTGGTGGTGCCTGGTGAAGTCATGTTAGACTCAACATTCTCTCTCATCCTTGCCCCAGCCCCTGGATGGGGGCATTCTCTCTTGTTCACTGCTTATTCCTTTTGGGCCAAAGGTCTGCCGTGTGGGGCTGCCACCTGTGCTTTCACTGTAATGAGTGGCCCGATGGCACACCGGGCTGTAATTGCCACAGCCTGCATGATGCGTGACTCACCAGAAAACTGCATGAGGTGAGCTCTTCCCGGGAAGCCCCATCCCCAGAGAGCTGGTCCCCAGACCATGACGGGGGATGGCTTTTCCTCTAGGGAAGGTCAGGCCAGCAGGTAATTGCAGAACAAACCATTCCAAAGAGAGGTCACACTCCAGGCTTCCCTGTTCTCCTGGGTCGGCACATCGGTTGGCGCTTTGGTGACGTTACCCAGCCTCGTGGCTTGGCCTTTGCTCACAGTGTACCAGTTTGCGGTGCCTGCGTGCCTGCAGCCTCTGGGCCCTCCCACCTGTGGTTCTGTCCCGCCTCTCTGGGCCTCAGGTTTTCCACCTGCAAAATGGAGAAGAGAGGATGACACCTCAAAAGTAACAGTGAGGAAGACTTGAGCCAGCCCCTTATGATGCTGTAGGAAGCACCACTCAGGTGCCAGCTCCCTCATGGGGCATGGGGGGCAGGCACAGGCCTGGGATCTGGGGCCACATCCCCCAAAGCACACCCAGGGATGGCCCGTTAGGAGGTGCGTGAACCTCCCTTAGCTCCTACCTCTCCGCCTGGCAAATGCAGGATGCGATGAGGTAGGCCTCTGGCTGTCTCAGTGGAGTTTCTCTAGTTATGTAAACTGATAAGTACCTTGCTCGAAGTACACAATGGATGCAGCACTTGAATCCCCCTGAGAACCAGCCCAAAGTGAGCTGGGCCGGGCAACGCACACACCATTCACATACCTGGAATAACTCTGGGAGGCCAAGCCCTTCCCCAGAAGAGGAGACTGAAGGTCAGGGAGGTCCCTTGGTGGCCCCCACATGGCACAGCATGTCTGTGGTTTATCTGGGGTAAAGCTTTGGTTGGTCTAATTCTTTAGCTTGTGCTTGGGCCCTTCTCTGGCCTCCCCCACTCCTTTCATGAACCCCTAGATGTCACAGCATGTCTCCTGTGAGGCCCTCTGGATCTCAGAGAGGAGCCAGATCTGGGCCAGAGAGGTGAAACCACAAGATGGCTGTCACACAGCAAGCTGGGCAGAGGAAGGTGAGGCGCTGGTTCCAGTCCCGCTCCCACTGCCGGCTCTTCAGTCTGCCTTCACTCTGCTCTCTGGGGTCATCAGACCCTGCCTGCAGCTCACAGGCCCCTAGCCCACAGGGAAGCTCAGTGCCACCTCACGTGGCAAGTGGGGGGGGCGTGGAGTGTCCGCGGTGGGAGAGCCTGTCCCCATTGCTGGGCCACGTGCCGGTGTGTGTGAGAGTGACAGAGCTAATTTCCCAAACACCATCTGAGCTGAGCGCATTTTGATGAGGGTGACGGTTTTTTAAATTTTAAATTAGAAACTGCATTTTTACCTCTGCCAAAATAAAGATGAGAAATCAGATAAATCTGGTTCAAAAAGGGCTGGAACCGGGGAAAATGTGTCTGACAGGCTCTCTGTTGAGCAAACAGACCTGGACGCCAATGTGCGTCTGGAGCTTGGTGCCCGGGACTCTGGGCTCCTGGGTCCTCTGCAGCCCCGGCCAGGCCGTCTGCAGAGCCGGGGCTGGTGGGGTGACACACACACGGGCTGGGCTCCCAGGCAGAGGCCCCATGAGGCAGAGGGAGGGGCGGTGGCCTGCACACCCCAGGAACCTGCTCTGTCCTTTCTGGAACCTCTGTGTCGCACTCTGGCTGCGGTGCTGAGTGTCTCCGGGGGTTGGGGGGAGCGATGGGCTCAGCCCTGTCTGTGTCCCACAGCATCTTCCAGAGACCCTTTTCGTGCTGTCGTCTCCATTCTACTGTTGGGGAACCTGAGGCCCAGGGGCCTGGCTGGGAGCTGGAGCTGGAGCAGAGAACCGGCAGGCAAAGGCTCCCTTCCTGTGCACGGTCAGTAAGGCGGGGCACGCTGGCTGCGGGGCAGGCAGGAGGTGGTGGCCAGGCCCTGGGGGCAGTGGCTCTGACTTTCTGAGAAAGTTCTCGAGCTCCTTTCCCCACCAGCCCCGCCAGCCTGGCTGTGCCTCTTCGACCTCGCAGTACTTACCCCGCCCTCCGCAGCATCCCGCTTGTCCTGGTGGCCGTTCCCCCTTCATCAGAGCCTGGCTCTGGCGGGACCCTCCTGGGAAAGGCTCACCCGCTGTTGCCCATCACCCCCTGAACACACTTTAATTTGCATTATCTGCTCCCCCTGCCAGCCACTTTGTAGCGTCAGTTCCATAACGGCAACACGACAGAAGACCCAAGAACTGTGGTTCCCCGCTCCCCCAAAGGCCTGTCGGTGGAACCTGGGACCCTCAGCAACTCTTCTCCCTCCTCTGTGTGTGTTTATTCTCCGGGCTCTCCCCCAGCACCCCTCAGCCCCGTGGAGCCCCGCCCTGCCCTGCCCTGCCCTCCATCCCTTACCCGTGAGCCCTGCCTCCAAGTCTCTGTCCCCACCTCCCCTGCGAGGCCCCCAGGCACCCAACAGCAGGACCCTCTCCTGGCTCATGTGAGCCTTCGGTGAACTGTCAGAATCCAGGGAGCAAGTGTGGATCGTGTCAGTGAAGGCCCTCGGTCCTCTGGAGAGAGATGATGCCGGGTTCGACACCCTGTTTCCCTGTGCCCTCCATTCCCCGGGCATCCATAAACCAGAGCTCGTGAGGCCACACTGTCCTTGCTGGGGTCGAGCCCTGCGGCCCTGCTGTGCATGGGCCACCTAGCCTCCCTCCATCCACCCACCAAGTGGCCCTTCCCAGAGTGTCCATGACCTTCCTCCAGAACCCTGGAATCTTGGTCTGCCTTCAAGGCCATTGCCACGAGATTTATTTTTTAAAGTGAGATTTCAAAAAACCCCTGCTCTAGGCAGACCATGGAATACTACTACTCAGAATAAAAGGGAAGGAACTATTGGTTCACACAGAACCTTGGATGGATCTCAAGGGCATTATGCTGAGTGAAAAAAAGAGCTGATCTCAAAGGTTACAAACTGTGATTCCATTTATATATGTCACTTTCTCCAAGTGACACGATGATAGAAATGGAGAACAGATAAGCGACGGCCAGGGGTCGGGATGGGGTGGGGGAGGGGCAATGCTGAAGAGAAAGTGGGGAGCTTCGTGGGGACACGGCAGCTCTGCACCTGGACAGTGGCGGCTACACAGAGGTGTACGTGTGATACGGTCCATAGAGCCATGCATGGATGTGCACACACATACACACGTACATGCATATACACATACACACATACTCATATACATTGCTCATATACACACACACACATACAGCACACACACATAGACATACATATATACATACAGGCATGCATGTATACACACACATATGCAGCTATACACATACACTCACATATACGTGCACACATGTAAAGTACACACATATACACATACACATACATGCAGGCACATGTGCAGACACACATGCACATAGACACACATTCCTGCCCGCTCACACATGCTCACACACACAAATACACGGGTGTAAAGGCTGGTGAAACAGAACAAGTGCAGGTTGCTGTTGCAGCGTCAAGAACCCGATGGGATGGTGCTGCAGTGGGGGGTGTGAGGGGTGTGAGGGGAGGGGACATGGGACCTTTCTAGATCATTTTTGCAACTTCCTGCTTCTACTTAAACCTAAATATTTGCCTGGTTTTTTTTTTTTTTTTTTTTTTTTTTGCGGTACATGGACCTCTCACTGTCGTGGCCTCTCCCGTTGCGGAGCACAGGCTCCGGACGCACAGGCTCAGCGGCCATGGCTCACGGGCCCAGCCGCTCCACACCACGTGGGATCTTCCCGGACCGGGGCACGAACCCGTGTCCCCTGCATCGGCAGGCGGACTCTCAACCACTGCGCCACCAGGGAAGCCCTATTTGCCTGTTTTTAAGTGAGATTAAGAGAGGGCTAGGAGAGCCGGAAGGGGCGGGCGGGGTTGGGAGGGGGGCAGCTTGATGGGGAAGGAGGAGAGGAGAGCAGGGCTCGTGGGGAGCACCGAGGTGCCAGTGCCTCGCCCTCGTTTACGGTGGGAGTGTATTCGTTTCCTAGGGCTGCCGTAATACATGACCACAGACTGGGGGGCTTAAAACAGCAAGAATTTACTCTCTCAAGCTCTGGAGGCCAGAATCTGAAATCAAGGCGTCCCGGGGCCGTGCGCCCTCCAGAGGCTCTGGGGGAGCAGCCTTCCTGCTTCTTCGCTCCGGGTGTGGCCAGCGTTCACTGACGCTCCACGGCTACAGCTGCACCACGCCCGTCTCTGTGCCACACAGCCACCTTCCCTCTGTGTCTCTTCACATGGCCTTATTCTTGTGTCTCTCTGTCCCCGCTCTTCTTATAAGGAGATCAGACGTTGGATTTAGGGACCCCCTTAATCCTGCATGACTCCATCTTAACGGCAATGACCCTGTTCCCAAGGAAGCTCACATTCTGAGGTACTGGGGGTTAGGATTGCAGCATATCCTTTAGGGGGACACAGTGCAACTCACAGCAAGGGTCCTTCCCCAGGCCCCAAGGCTGGAGTGCGGTGGTCCAGGGCCGGAATCTACCTTCTCCTCCTGCACTCGAGTCCTGACACGGTGGGAAGCCACTTGCCAACAGCAGGCGCAGCGCTGTTCTGGGCCCCGAATTCTCTGCCCCCAGTGTTGACCCCCAGGCTCACAACACAGGTGTCTGCTCCTCTCCGCCCCGGTCCTACAGGCCTCTCCTTGAGGGGCTCAGCCTGGGGCTCCTGCAGGGTCCCTTCTGCCTGCTCAGCCCTGGGTCTGGGGTCTCCCCTCCCACCGCCTCCTGCCCCTCCCCCCGTGCAGGCTCAGAGGAAGCCCCCTTCTCTGTTTCCTGCCCAACCCAGGGGCCGCCCCTCTCCCCACCTGCCGGGGGACTCTGGCTGAGACAGTCTGGAAACTTCCCCTGCCCTGACAGCACCTTGTCCTGAGTGTGGCCTGACTAGGTGGACTCGATTTCTTTCTGGGGGGATAAAGGAAAAGCATCTTTTGTTTTTAGATATTCAAACCCCAGAGGTCAGGTGATGATGGCTTCTGGCTGTGGACAAATCGCTGGCTCCCCGTTGGTCACGGGCTGCCTGCCACGCCGAGGGGGGGCCCCTGTCCCAACTCGGCTCCGTTCCCCGAGGTGAAGCTCAGTCCCATTCGATCCAACATCGTGGGCCAAGCTTTGCGCCCACAACCTCCCTCCGGAAGCTCCTCTGCCCTTTCCCTCCGAGCCCTCTCAGTCCGGGCATCTCTGTCTCCAAGGGGTCTTCCCGACTCCGACCTGGGTCTGGGGTCTCTTCTGTGCTGCCCCTGCCCCTGCCCTGCCCTAACACACTCTGGTCTTCCCGACCAGACTCAGAGCTCCTTGGGGCCAGGCTGGCTTAGTTGTCGCCGTCCCCTAGCCCAGAGCCCACCCTCAGGCAATGTCTGTTGAGGGTCATCACCCATGGGAACCCAAGGGCAGATGAGGAGGTGACAAGCCCGGGCTTGGAGCAGCGCTGGGCAGGAGGCACACTCTGGGGACAACTGGGCCTCAGGCGCTGCCCAAGTTCCAGAGGTCCAGGAGGGCTCAGGGCGCTTCAGATGGAGGGACAGCCTCACCCTAGACCAGAAGCAAGGAGCGTGGCTGTGGGCCTGCAGAGAGCTTGTTGGCAAGCCGCTGGGTTTCAGGTGGCATGAAGCCTGGGAAGGCGGGGATGAGGGGATGAAGGGAGGGCGGGAGCTGGCACGTCACATTGTAGCTGACCGCCCGCCCGGGAGGAAGATGAAGAGAACAACCACTCCAGCGCCAGTGCACAGCCAGCCGCTGATGTGGGAGGGGCCGCTGGGCTTGCAGGAGACAGAGCTGTGATTATGCGGGGGGCGGGGCTAGAGGGGGGCGGGGCTAGAGGGGGGCGAGGGAGGACTGCCGGCCCCTCCTCCCCTCCCACCCCTCAGCAATTTCCCTCAAGTGCAGGTCAGTCACACGGAAGGAGGGGCCCTGCCCCCTCCCCAGCCCAGGAGGCAGAGGGATTCCGTAAAAAGGTCCGCTCATCTGTGACTTTAATCCCCTGCTGTGATCTTATCTCGCTCCAGAAAGCTCTCATGTCCATCGATCCTGCGCTGGCACGAGCACCGGAGCCTCGGCTATTAGCTCTCGGCAGCTACTAAAGCTGCCCATCGACTGACATCCTGCAGCAGCACACGGCGGGGGGATCGTTACCTGCTCCAAGGCACCCGGCAGAGCCCCAGCTGGCCCTGCAACTTCCTCCTGGGGCTGGACGCTCCACCCCAGCCCGGCTGGCACAGGAGGTCCCTGTGTGCCCGCCCCCCAGAGCCAGCCTGGCCCTGTCCCCTGAAAGCCTCAACTTCTCTGGCAGTTAGTGGGAAATGAGCCTGGGTGGGCAGCCGCCAGCTCCTGCTTGAACCCTCAGGAATCTCCAAGGTGGCTGTTAGACGGTGGATGTTTTGAAGTCAGCAGAAGCAGTAGTGTTTACACCACAGAAACTGGCAAACTGCAAGCCCCCCTCAGCACGGCTCTGTGTTTGCCCCTCTCAGTCACGGGGACTCCGGGCACACAGGGCCCTGCCTCTCCATTCGGTGTAAAAGCCCCGACTGCTTCTCTCCTCCAGACCCTGCACCTGCTCTCACCCCCCTCTGGACCCTGGGGCTTCTCTCTTACAGCTCTGAAGTATCAGCTCTCTGACCATGCCACTGCCACTTGGAACTTTTTCTGCAGCCTCAGAGTCAAGTGCAGACCAGGTGGCCTGACCCTGAGACCTTACCTGGCAGGCACCGTGTGCCTCTCTCTAGACTGCCTGCCCCTAAGGCCTAGCAGGAAGCCCTCCTCCTCCGGGAAGTCTTCCTGGTGCCCTGGCAGGAGGGCTTCCTTCTCCCCAGGTCTCCACACGCTCTGTTGCCCTGGGGCACATGCTGGCTGCTTTCTCCAGACCCAGGGCCTTGAGAAGAGGTGGGGATTTGGGGAAAGAGATGCCCGGCCCCCAGCTGGCAGGGCGTGGGCCCCCGAGTATGAATGGTGAGGTGGCCCCGCCAGCACAGTGGACCCCAGGAAGGGATGTCAGCAGGAGCCACTCCAGGACTGGACTGGCCATGGCCTGGCCTGCCACATCCCCAGGCCGATGTTGTCCTCGGGGACCTCGGGGCAGGTGGAGAGCCACAGTCCACTGCTGCCAGGTTTCTGCCCGACCCCAAGAACAGAACATAACCAAGACGGAAGTCTCCACCTTGGACGATGCGTGGGGCGTTGGTCAGGAGCCCGCCCCCTCCCTCCCACACGGGAACCTGTTGGGGGGGTCTGGGGTAAATAAGACGAGGCTTCTGGGGCCGGGGACACAGCTGCTCAGCAGTGAAGGCTAGTGGCCCCAGCCCTGGTCTCCCTGACCACTTGCTGGCTGCGCAGATGACAACTACCACCCCTGCTGTCCACTCCCTGCTTTCAGCCAAGGCTGGGGGCTCCTCCTGGAGCTCTGGGCGGCTGGTGGCTGTCACTCTGAGAGCAGTCCCCGCCCGCCCGCCCGCCTGCCAGCCTCCGCCCGCCTGCATGGATGAGGGGAAGGAGGACGAGTCTATATTTATCTTAAGTGCGAGGAGGCTTGTCTGGCTGTGAGCTGCAAATGCCTTCATCCCATCTGGGCCCAGAGCTGCTGTCAGCGGACAAGTCATTCTGGCTTGCTCTGCATCAGCCCAGTGCCAGTTATAGGGGAGGTGGGGCTTTGCAGTGCCTGGAGGCTCCTTCCTGGCTGGCAAAAGCTCCCATGAGCAACAGAGGCTCAGGTCAGGCTTAGGGAGTTTACTGAGGCTTAGAGGGATCTTGGCTCCAGAGCAGGGGACCGTCCATACAGCCCTGCCCCAGCATCAGCCTGGGGGCAGGGGGGCTGGCCCAGGCTCAGCTGCACAGGAGTCAGAGTGGCCCTGCCTCTGACAACCCTTGACTTTCAAAGGCTCCATGAGAAACTAAGCAATGGGTGTAAAGAAATTAGCCCTGACCTGATTCTAGGCTAAGCCCAGAGCCTGGCCACACACCGAGCCCTGATGCTGGTCACAACCTGAGCCCTGAACCTGACCCCTGATCCTCTATGACCTGCCCCAGCATGGAACCTAGAAGCCCGTGCAGGGCATGAGGCTAAGGTGTCCCTTTGCTCTGCTGGGACTGAGGTCAGAACATGTCTTCTCCCCACATGGGGGAACGTGTTCCTCACCCATGGGGCCTGGGGGTATTTTTTAAGTTGTAACAGCAGATTTTAAAGGAGAAGACAGTGTTGAGAAGACCTCTTGGAATGGAGAGTTGATGATGTTTGCCCCAGAACCTTTACCCGACACACCCTGTGTGGTGGGCTGAGTGAGAGTCATTGACCCACTTTACAGATGAGGAAACCGAGGTCCAAGAAGTTGCCTTTTCGAGGTCTCATCGGCAGGACACACCTGGGGTCTCTGCACCTCTAGGCTGCTCCCTGCCCGGCAGCACATGTCTGGGCTCAGGACTGATGGTCCCTCGTGAGCATCCCCTGGCCATGCCTCCAGAGGAAAAGGGGGGCTCGGCCATCTCAGGAGGTCCCGGCACTTGGCCTCCCTGATGTCCTTGTGGCTTCACTCTGCACCTGCCCTGGGCCCGCACTGCAGGGGCAGAGATGGAGCCGGGCCCTGGCTCTGTGCTTTGGAGACTGACCCCGTGTCCAGCAGGGAAGCAGAAACCAGACCCCTCCCTTCAACCCTGCCTTCGTTTGCTTCTCTTTCTCTAAACCCCACAGACTTCAAGCCTGAGGTGGGCGGGTGAGAGCCACTCCCATACCTGGGATAATGGAGCTGATCAAAGAATCAAATCCCCTGCCCCTTGTCCTCCCGGGGGTGGGGGGTTCCTCCAGGGTCCTGGGGGGCCTGACCATCAGAAACACAATTTATGGTCGTGGGGCTCTGCCAGTGGGGAGGACAGGCGAGGCGCATCCCGGTACAGGCACGCCCGTCTCAGTGTGCTCACCATTCCCATTCACATAAATACGCAGCCTTTAAAAGTTAATAAGAAGCATACCAATTATAAAGGCTAGTTACCCAGTCATACCAATTATGGGCCTTGGTGTGTTTATGCCCGAACACCTGATTTCGGCTCATAAGTCACTTTTACACCCTCTTTAGCTCCTAACTGCCCAAATGAGCAGGCAGCACACTCAAGCGTGATGGAGCCCCCCTTCCCCTGAGCCCAGGAAGTCGGATTGCCTCCAGAGAAGCCAGGGTCCGGGAATCAGGACTTAGAGCCTCCTGGCCTCCTGCCCGGAACTTGCGTCCCCGCTCTGCAGGTTGGAAAGACAAAGCTCACCTCCTTCAGGAAGACTTCCTTCCCTCGCCTAATTCTCAGTGTTCTCCCCTCTTCCCCAACACCAGACGTGTTGGCTATCTCCACGTTAGCGAGAAACATGTTCACTTGCTTGTTATCCACAGCAGTGACTGCTGGTTGCACAGGGATTCCAAGGAGGATCAGTGTACCATCCCCGTCAAGGCACTTGGGCCCCCGTGCCTGCTTCAGGGATGAAAGCAGAAGACCTTCCCGGGAAAGAGGCCTGCAGGTGAGGGGAAAGACACTAGTCCCACGTGAGGCCCATCAGCCAGATGCTGGAGCACCTTGTTTATCAGAGGGGGGATCCAGACCAAGCTGCAAAGCACAGGAAGAGGCAGGAAAAGCAGGAGAACAGCATCCAGGGTCACAGATGTGCTCCTCCATCTGGCTCGACATACCTCGCCAAGTGGTCTTCAGTAGGCCTCCCGGCCTCTCTGAGCCTCGGTTTCCTTATCTATGGGATGGGGTGGCTGTGAGCTGAGAGCACGACTGAGTGAGTGCGTGTCAGGCTCTTCAGCCTGCTGCTCAGTGACGTAGTGACCAGAGCTTGTGTTCCCTCTGCTTCCTGCCCTCATCTGTGGTGTTTTTCAGGAGGAAGTTTGGCCTGGTGGCTAAGTGCACAGACTCTGATATTAAACCCACTTGGATTTGAGTCCCAGCTCTGCCACTTACTGTGTGATGCTGTGCAGGTCACTCAGCCACTCTGTGCCACAGGTTTCTTATGGCAACCTGAACACCATAAAAAAATACCTCACAGGGTTGGAGATGCATCCTGGAATCCACAAGTGATGGTTGGAGCTGAAGCAGCCTCTCTGGGCTACAAGAAAAAGCTCACAGAATTGGGATAAAACAAGATCACCAAGTAAAGGGAATGTCTGTAGTTGCTGGATCTTAAATATTTCCTAATTGGAGTCTCCCATGTCTACTGAGGTGGAGTGGACACAATGCAGGGATGGAGCCCTGTTTTGCTCTGACCCTGTGACCTTAGCATGTTGTGGATAGTCTGCATTTCTGCTGCCTCATCCATAATGGCAGCCATACTACACCTCCCTAGTGGGTTGCTGGGAGGATTAAGACACTGGGTACAAGTTATGCAGCACGGTGCCTGCCACGTGGTAAGGCTCACGATAGCTCAGCTAGTTAACTATTAAGTGTCTGCTGTGTACCAAGTGATCAGCTAAGCAATCTCCACATTGCATTCTATTTAATACATCCAACTTCATATTGGAATTTCATAGGAAAGCTTCACAAACATTTCCTATTTCACCATTTGCAAAAATTAGATTTAGTGGTAAGTCACAGGCACTCAAAATAGCAGTGGCCTAAATAAGGAAGAAGTGTATTTCTCCTTTTTTCATAAAGCCTGGAGGCAGACATGCCAGGACTGGCATGACAGCTCTACTCTGCACAGATCTCAGGGACCTTGTGTCCCCCTTTCTGTCTTGGTGGGTTCACCAAGCATGGCCTCCATTCCAAAAGCTACTCCATGGTGCAAAACGGATACTGCAGCTCCAACCATCACATCTGCATTCCAGTATACCAGGAGGGAGAGGCACAATGTGAGTGGCAGCTGACTTTATAGGGGGTCCCTGAAGTGTCCTTTGACACTTCTCTTTGCATCTCATGGTGGCATCCAGCTGTGAGGAGAGTTGGGATGTGTCATCTCTGTCTTCTGACCATGTGCCAGCCAAACATTCTGTTCAAGAAAGGAGAGAACGGACATTGTAGGACAACTAGCCATCTCTGACACACCAACATTCAATCATTTTTTAGCATAATTTTAGCCTATTTACCTAGGGAAGACAGCTCTCAGTTTAAAGCAGGATTTCTTAATTGATAATGATATTTTGGGCTGGATAATCCTTTGCTGGGGGATGAGAGAGGGCTGTGCTGTGCATTGTGGAATGTTTAGCAGCCTCCCTGGGCTCTATCCACTAGATGCCAGTAGCACCTCTCCCTCAGTTGTGACAACCGAAAAATTGCCAAATGTCCCCTGGGGAGCAAAATTGAAAACTTCTGATTTAAAACAGAAACAAATGATGACTTGAGAAGAAAGGTCGTTTGGGAAAAACTAATAAAAAATGCAAAGAGATCAGGGAAACAATCCAAGTGTCATCACAGATAAAGGGATAAGAAAATGTGGTCCATCCACACAATGGAATATTATTCAGCCTTAAAGAGGAAGGAAGGTCTTCCCTGGTGGCGGAGTGGTGGAGAGCCCGCCTGCCGATGCAGGGGACGCGGGCTCGTGCCCCAGTCCGGGAGGATCCCACATGCTGCGGAGCGGCTGGGCCCGTGAGCCATGGCCGTTGAGCCTGTGCGTCCGGAGCCTGTGCTCCTCAACGGGAGAGGCCACAACAGTGAGAGGCCCGCGTACTGCAAAAAAAAAAAAAGGAAGGAAATCCTGATACCTGCTACAGTATGCATGGGCCTTGAGGACATTATGCTCAGTGAAATAAACCAGTCACAAAAACACAAAGACTATATGATTCCACTTACATGAGGTCCCTAGGGGAGTAAAATTCATAGAGACAGAAAGAAAGACGGGGACCAGTGTCGGGGGGGGATGGGGAGTTAGTGTTTAATGGTGTTGATCTATATGGGTTTAATGGGTACAGGGTTTCAGTTTTATAAGATAAAAAGAGCTATGGAGATGGATGGTGGTGATGGTTGCCCGTGATGGATGTATTTAATACCACTGAACTAAACTCTTAAAAACGGTTAAGATGGTTAAGTTTTATGTTACGTGTATGTCATCACAACAAGAAAAATTGGGAAAAAATGCGGTGGGGACGTTCCCACTTCCTTCCAGTCCCAGCATCTCACTTGTTCTCCACCCACCTCCCCTCTCATCACGGTCTTTGGAGCCTGAGGTGGGGAGGAAAGCCTGGGCTTCATCCGTGAGCTCTCCTGGGAGGTGTAAGCAGACAGTCAGCTCATCATCTTGGTCTATGAACCCAGATAAACCCCAGATTTGAGGTCACAATATTAAAACACACACTCAAAATCAGCACATCTAGAGTCAGATAGACCTGACTGTTTATCAAAACGTAAATAAATGGGGAGGACATTGTAAGCACAGGAGCTGTCGACGAATTCACAGACGGAAAGAAGCACACACTGAATTACATGAAAATGAAAGTTCTGCATCCGGTGAACACAAAAAACGCAACGACGGCAAAGAAACTTCAGCAGGAAAAATAAATTCTCGGGAACGCAGCATCCTAACGGTTAATATCGTTTGTGAGTGAAGAGCCTATAAAACGTGATCAGGAACACACACCACCTCATACAGATGATTGGTCAAGGACACAGTTACCCGATTCACAGGAAGCCTAAGTATAAGGAGGAAAACAAACACGGGAAACGAGTCCTCCCTCACCAGTAATGAAGGAAACATATATGAAAACAAAGTGCCCATTCTTGCTGATAAGGGGAACAGACATTAAAACAAGGTGACGTCCGATGTGAGTTGCAGACGTGGAGCTGAGCATTCATAGCTGTCCTGGTCCAGCCCCCAGAGCAGGCACTAGGCCATAAGCATCACACGCTTAAAAATGCTCCTTTCAGCCCGCAGTTTAATTTCTCAGATGCTATCCCAAGGAAGTAATCCTAAATACAAAAATATATTTTTTTAGCAAAATAATTAGAAACAACCTAAGCATTTGAGCATGGGGAATGTTTAAGTAAACAGTGGTTTATCCAGTTGAAAGAATATCACAGCCGTTAAAAATAATGTTTGCTAAGAGTACGTACAGAGAACGCTTGCAGGGAACAAAAACCTAATGGGTAATAGAGTATAATATGTTTCCAGCAACGTGAAGAAATATTCACCACCCCGTTAAAAATGGCTATGAAAAAAAGGTGCATTAAAAACAAGGGAAGAACATGCTCTCACGTATCAGCCACGGTTATCTTTGCCTGGTGAGTGACAGGCAAAACTTGCTTTATTTTACTGTGCTACTTTCCAAATTTTTCCTTACTTGGTTGTATTCCCTTTTATAAGACAAATGTGTTTTGCAAAAAGCCTGGCTAACCCCAAAGGAAATGGTGTTGTGGTTGATTATTACTGCATGGCCCAGGATTACTCCAGGACCCAAAGTTGTGAAAAATAAATTACAACGGAGGGAAAGTCACAGTTGCCGACAGCTTCACATCTTTTTACTCTCCCAGCCCAGGGATGCCCTCCTCAGTGGGCAGGGCAGGTCGGTAGGTGTGAACATGACGAATAAATCCCAGTGGGCACGAAGGTGTTGGCCCCTGGGGACAAGGAGTGTGCTCACGAGGCAAACGCAAAGGGCATGTGCTGAATGGTATACGCCTCTCGTGAACTTGATAAATATTTGTGTAAAAGGCATCTCCCCTGGCACCAGTCCGGGAGCAGAGGCAGACGTCACATTAATGACATAGCAGCTGTTCTGTCTCCAGTTTTCTCCGTCTGGAGGGTCACCAGAAGTCCCCTTTGTGTCTCTGGTCCCAGCTTAATTATTCATCGTGTCCAGGTTTGGGTGAGAAGTTACAGGGTGACCCTACCCTTTGTGCCCTCTGAGGGGGTGCTGGGATGCTGCACAGCCGTCACCCTCAGATCTGCCTGTATCTTCACTTGCTGCTCAGAATCCAGAGACCACGCAGAGGGTCTGCAGGCAGTCTGACAAGTCCAAGGGCCGCTGAGGGCACTCTACTCGTCAACAAAAGGAGCTGGGGTCCCCCAAGAGTCCTGGGGCTGCCTGAGTACATACTGGCTTCCTGAGGAGTCCACGGGTCGCCCGGAGGCCACGGTTCATTGGTGTGCCCACGTCTCGGGCCTCACCCCACGTATGTGGCCTGTGGCCTGCAGGAAGCTGGGCTCCTGGCAACAGCCATGGGGTCCTCGTTCAGCAGCAGCAGGCCCGAGATGCCCCCTCCTTCCCAAGCTGTCCACACAGGGCCACACTTCCATTTCCCACCACCACCAAGCCGCCCACCTCTAGGGCATGCGGCGCCCCCGGGCAGGGGTCTGGCGGGGGTGAGGATGGTGTCCTGGCTCCCACGCCTCTGTCCTCACCCCTGCTCTGTGCTGATCCTGCCTCCACTGGGGGGTAACTTTCAGCCTCTAATCAAACCTTCTCCAATGAGCAGATCTATTTTTAGGGGTGGAGTTAGCTCGCATGGGATTTTTGGAGAACCGAGATGGTAAGGCAGCGCTCGGAGCTGGGGCGTGTACTTCTGCTGTTCACGACGCGGGCGACAGTAAACAGCGAGGGCGTCGTGTTCATGCAGGGCCTCCCTGTGCTCCTGCCCGCGTGTGGGCACTGGAGAGAGGCCTCTCTGGGCACCAGGATTGCCTCGGGGAGTGGACTTGCCATGGCCCGTCCAGACAGGGACACGATCGTCCATCCTTCCAGTCCTCAGGGCCACCCTGCCAGAGATGGCCTCTCATCCCTGCTTTGCAGAGGGGATGTTCCAGCAGGTGAGTTCAGAGCAGGATTTGAATCCAGGGCAGGAGAGCTTTTTATTTCCGGACTCCTGCACCGCACCAGGGTGCGACTTCTCTGCATATGATGGTGACAAGTAGCCAGGACACATTTTAGGGAAACGAGTCACACCTTATCAGACCGTCCGTGCTGGGCCGGGGACCAAATCTCATCTGACTGCTTCCTGTGGCAGGAACAAGGGGCGCATGGAGGCCGAGGGGCTGCTTGGGGGCCTGGCGCCCCTCCTGTGCTGCGGCTCTGTGGTTTCTCTCCCTGCGGGGTCCCCAGGCCCCTGTCGCAACCTGATCTCAGCTTCAGGAATCACTGGTGGTGAGAAGCCAGTCCTCGGGCAGCCCTCTGTGCTCACTCAGAGGGCTCATCTTGTTGTTTGCAGCTTATTAAGATAAACATTTGTTTGGGCTTCAGGATTTCCAGGTGCCCTTGTGCTTCTCCAGGTAAGAGGCTGGGTGCGTGGGAGCTTAGGGAGGGGCAGTACGGGGCCTCCCGCCGGGGATTTGATGGGTCCGATTCGGTTCCATGCGCTCCGCACCTTCCTCTGCTGAGTATTGCGGTTCCTGAGGCTAATTTGTTTCTACTCCGTCAGCCCCTCCCCGGGCACCGGACGAAGAGGATGAAGGGTCCCAGGCTGCCGAGGAGGAGTATGGGGGCGCGGTGAGGCGAGAGGGACACTGCAGCTGGGCCCCCAAACCTTGCCCACGACAGACGTCCAGGAGCCCCAGTTTCCTCAGCTGTAAGAGGTGGTAACGGCCGACCCTCCCTCCAGGCTGTGATGATTAAATGAGTTGAGGTGTGAGAGCCGAGGTACGGGCTGGGCACAGAGTCCAGGTGTGCTAAGGACCTGCTATCACCACTTAGAGGGGTGAGGGTGGAGGTTATAGTCACCTCCGGGGCCAGTAGCTAACCCTAGGGGGTTCTAGAAGGTTCTGGAAGGAATCCGGAGGGACAGGTAGGAAACAGGACATCAGACTGAAGTGGTCAGGGTGTAGCGGGAAGCTTGGGCAGAGGACACAGCTAAGACAAACGGGGCCTGAGGTCCTGGAATGATCGGGAAAGTTCCAACGGTGTGCCGTGAGCAGGGTAGCTGTTCAGAGGGGATGAGGGGCGGGGCCAGGCATGGATCTTGTCGGCCACGGGAAGGGGCGTGTCCCGCAGCTTCATTTGCTGGCGGTGCATTCAAAGTTGCATTTAGAGAGGTGGAGACAGGGGCTGAGGGAGAGGGAGGGGCCAGGAGGTGCTGGACTGTGGGTGGAACCAGCCCCTCCTCCTTGAAACCCTTCTTGGGCTTCATGGCTTGGCGGACTGTGGTGGGCTGAATAATGGCCCCCAAAGATGTCCACATCCTAGTCCCCAGAACCTGGGAATATGTTACATTACACAAAAAAAGGGGCTTTACAGATGTAATCAAGTCGGGTGCCTTGAGATGGGAGATGACCCTGGATTATCCAGGTGGGCCCAGTGTCATCGCAAGGGTCCTCGTAAGAGGGAGGCAGAGTGGTGTCTGACGACAGAAGTTGGTGATGGAGGCAGAGGCTGGGCTGATGCGCTTTGAAGATGGAGAAGGGCCATGAGGCACGGACGGCAGGGAGTGCGGCCTCTACAAACTGAAAAGGCAAGGACATGATTCTCCCCCGGAGCCTCTAGAAGGAGCCAGCTCTGCCAACACTTCCATGTCAGCCTAGTGAGACCCCTTTCGACCTCTGACCTCTCGAAGAGCATACATTCATGTTGTTTCAAGCCTCGGCACAGCATACATTCATGATTTTCTGCATAGACGGATAGACTGATTGATTGAAACTCTTGGGATAGACTGTACTTTCAAGGGGGCCACACCAACATACCTTATGTTCCTCCTACACTGAGGCCTTGACATGGCTTTAGAGAGAGTTGGGGGTCAGTGTTCCCTCTCGTTGAATCTGGGCAGGCCTGGGACCACAGTGTAACTGACGCCAGGTGACTTCTGAGGCCAAGCCAAAAGGTGATCTGCCTGATCGTCCAGGAACTGAGCCACCAGTCCGTGAGGAAGCCCCAGCAGCTTCATGGAGAGCCCAGGTGCAGGAGTTCCCGCCACAGCCCAGGTGGGGTCCTGGTCAGCAGCCGCCAACATCCAGGCATATGAGTGAGCCAGTCTTCCGAAGAATCCAGCCCTTGAAGCTGCCCCAGCTGACGCCCAGTAGAACAGACATGAGCTGTCACCACCGAGCCCTGCCCAGATCGCAGTTTTTTGAGCAAAGTAAATGTCTTGTTTTAAACCCTGTTTGGGGGTGTTTCTTTTCCCTCTGCAGCAACTGACAACTTAATTCTCTAGCTCTGTCCACTGAGAGGGCCTGGAGGCAATGGCACCCAATAGCAGTGAGCACACCCAGTGCCTGGACTTTGGCATTTAAACTTTGGTGGACTTTCTCCATCAAAAGGTACAGGGGTCCTTGGAGAAATGGCTGACCAGGGTGAGGTGGATCGTGCCGGGTGAGCCTGGAGCATCTTGTAGGAAGTGCTCAGGGGGTGATGGGAACGTGTCAAAGGACACAGAGCCGGCTGAATGGCTCCCACTGACCAAATCAGGGGCAATTTGAGCATTAGAACCCATGGGGGGAGCAAAGCAAACACGAGTCCATACAGTTATAAGCAGATGAATAAATAAGAGTTTGATAAGGAATGTGAGATAAGCATAGTTTCAAATACTCAACCCCAGACCCATATTCAGTCTCAGGACTTGATGACATCAGTGCATCAGTGGGTATGTCTTGTGACTGTGATATGTGTACTATGGGTATGTTGGAGAATGTCCTATTTTGTAAGAAACACACACAGAAGTGTTTAAAGGTGAAGCGGCAACAGTTTGGCAACTTACTGTCATATGGTTCAGGGGAAAACGTTACAAGTGCTGTACTTGCATATAGGAACCGGGTCACCCCACAACTGTTCACGCAGAGAGAGTGTTGAGACGGGGGAGGGCTTGCAACTTGGAGAGACGTGAAGAGCCAGGTGAGGCTGTGGCTTCATTCTCAGGCGGGAGGCAAGGTGAATCCATCTGCCCGATAGGAAGTGAGATTGCCGGGAGGAAAAGTGCATTCTGCCCTGTCCTTGCCTCCCCTCCTGTCCCCACCTTCTCTACCCTCTTTCCAGGCTGCGATGAGCCTTGCATTGCACAGGCTGTCCTACCAGACTCTGGGAAGCTGATGCCACGAGCACTGTGGGGAGTCTGGGTGCAGGGGGCGGGGTGTCCGGGTTTAGACCTCGACTCCGCCTCTTGGAGGATGTACAAGGCAAGGCTGGAGACTCAGTTTCCCCCGAGGATCTGTTAGGAGCCTGTGCGGTCAGTGCTAACCTGGTTTCTTTGCCGGAGCTGCTTCCAGCACAGACGCGCTGAACCTCGTTCCTTGGGTTTAATTTTTTGTGGGTGAGATGTTTTTGGGTGGCTATGCAGGGTCAGGCAGGTGCCCTCAGCTAGGGCGGGGGATGCTCATCAGCTCCCAGTGCCAGCTGGGCGTTTGATGGCTTCTCCCTTCCTGCAGTGAACTGGGAGGACCGTCCCCACTCCAGAGCAGAGGCTCACAGAGGCGCTGGGGACTCCTCAGCCCCAGGGCCAGTGGGATTTTCCCTTGAGTCACTCGCCCGAATCCCACGGGGGCGGGAACGCCGAGCCCCACCTGTCTCTGGGTCTCCCTCTGGGACAGGAGGGCCGTCCCCTCTGCAGGATTGCAGGGTGGCCAGTCCAGAGGCAGGCAGGACTGTTCTCAAGCTCATCCTTTGCCGGTCCGTGGGGAGGCTGTAGAGGGGATGGAGGCCTGGTGTCATCCCAGAGCTCACGGTCACGTGGGGAACAAGCTTGGGTGGAAAAGTCCCCGACATTTGGAATCCGATCTGAGTCCAGGATCCCATTCAGCATGTCCTGCTCGCTGGGGAGCCTTCTGCGGGCGGGGGGGGATTACCTCTCAGAACCTCACCTCCCGCCCCGTGCAGTGAGGGTGCCTGGGCCTGCAGTCTCAGACCGCCAAGGGAAATAAGAGCGGCAGGCGCAGTACAGTGTGATACACCGTGACACAACGTGATACAGTGTGACGTAACGTGATGCGGCATTGCTTCCTGCTCTCCTTGCGGGCGCTGGGAGCTGAGGGCTGGGCCTGATGGGACACAGTCAGGCATGAGAACCAGAGGGAGGAAGAGAGTGAGAGAGAGGGAGATACAGAGAGACAGGGGGAGAGAGAACGGGTGCAGGAGAGATCAGGAGACGGGGGCAGAGGGAGCCGGTGTCCTGCAGGCCCTTTCCTCCGCGCTCACCGGTCGCTCCAGGCTCAGCTTGAGGGGAGACACGTTGGTCAGTTTGCTGCAACCCTGGCTCAGGGGACCAAGTGCCCCGACACTGGCATCTCCAGATTTGGGTGTTGACAGCAGCCCTGGATGAGCAGGGCATTTCCTCTCCTCCCCGCCCTCTCCCTGCAGATCTAGGCAGCAGGGGTACCTGGGCAGCAGCCTGGACACCCACCGGCACGCGACCACAGCTGATGCCCGCCAGCCCCAGCCCTGCAGGCACCCGGTGAGCTCACGGCCTCACTTCTTGGGCGCCCTGGGCCCAGGCACGCCTCCATCACCCTCTCTCTCTCCGGAGCAGGTTGAGGGGTCCTGGGTGCAAGACACACCCCCGCCACGTGGGCACTGTGGGGCCTCAGACTCACTTTCTGGAGCCTCAGTTAACCCACCCTTCAAATGGGACCACAGTCCTGACCCCTGGGCAGGCGAGGGGCCTCTGAGGTCGTGGGTGGGTGCCCGTGGCCAGGGTCCTGGCGTAGGTGGCAGTCAGTGAGCAGGGGATGTGCTGTGTCTGGGGCCCTGAGACCACGGGAGCATGGTCTGGCCACGGGCGTCTTGCTTCTGTCTTTGCTGTCCTCTCTCTGCCTAGGGACTTCCTGCTCAGTGTGGGGAATGCTCAGAGCCTGTTGCTCTCAGCAGGCCTTTGGGGTTTTCCGCATTTGTTCTGGGCAACGTATTCAAGAAGCGCAGAGCCCTGGGGCAGGGTGCTCGTCGAGGGCTCTTGTGTGGGTGGTGACAGGGCTGGTCGCGTTGGTTCTGCACAATAGAGATGTTCCGTATCAGGTCACATCCAGAATGGGGGCCCTCATTGGCTCCCCCTCCACGTGGGCGTGCAGGGGCCCAGAGCTCCCGCCTCTTCCATCCTCAGCATTTGGCCTGGGATGGTTAGTTTCTTGTGCCAGCATGGCCAGGCTACTGGGCCAGCTATTCAATGAAACACTGATCTAGGTGTGGCCGTGAAGACGTTTTATAGCTGTGATTAATATCTGCAGTCGCTGGATGTTAAGTTCGGAGGATATCCTTGATAATCTGGGTGGGCCGCATCCAATCAGCGGAAGGCCTCAAGGGCAGAACTGAGTTTTCCCGAGGAAGATGCCATCCTGCCTGAGTTTTCCACCTTCCTGCCTGCCCTGCAGACTTCAGATCTGCCAGTCCCTATAGTCACATAAGCCAATTTGGGGGAATAAACCTCTTAGATACACACATCTATCTCCCTGCTGCGTGTCCCTGCAGAACCCTGACTGTTGCAGCCTCCAGACTCACCCGGCTCAAGTTTCTCAGGCCAGCGCATCGGCTTGGAGGCTCCTGATGGGCCAGGCCTGGCATCGGCCACACGCCCTCCTTCCACATTCCACTGGGTGAACTCGGCCCCCTGGCCACACCTTACTGCGAGGAGGCTGGGGAGTGTGTCTAGCCCGGCTCGCAGGGAGGCGAGAGCACCAGTTTGTTACACTGCACAAAAGTTACCACCGCAGCCCTAGAAGCTCAACACGACACACGTTTATTCTCACCGTTTGCATGGGTCGGGAGTCTGGGCATGGCTTCCCTGGGTCCTCTGCTCAGGGTCTCACCAGGCTGCATCCTGGTGTGGCCGAGCTGTGTCTCCTCTGGGGTTCAGGGTCCTTTCCCAAGATCCCGTGCTGCTGGAGAATTCACTTCCTGGAAGCTGTGGGACTCTGGGTGCCTTGCTTCTTCAGGGTTAGCAGGAGAGACGGTCTTTGTTGCTTGAAGCCTCTGAGCTTGGGGAACGCCTACGTCCTCTAAGGTTTTCTTCTGATTAGGTCAGGCTCACCTGGAACATCTGTTCCTTTGGCTCAGAGTCAAACTTATTAGGGGCCTTAATCACATCTGCCAAATCCCTTCACCTCTGCCATATGGTGTGGCCCGATAAGGGGCGTGACATCTATCTGTTTCTAGGATGCAATACAAAGCGGGGGGAGGGGGGTAGGAGGGGCCTGTACGCTGGGGCAGGGACCCAGGAGACGGTGTCAAGTCCTGCAAGCCACAGGAGAGAACAGGTTTGGCGTCCAGATTCCAAACCTGGTCTGCTTCCTCCCCTGACCCCCAGGAGGAGGGGGCTCGGGACATGGGACAGCCCCCTTCTCACCAGGCTTTCCCCTGCCTGGGAAAACACTGAAGGCATTTATTTAACATTTTAAATAAGCGAGCATGCTCTTCTCCCCCATTTCAGGGCGGGTGCTCCTCGCACGGAGAGGAGGGATGAAGGGAGGGAGGCGGTGCACCTCGGGATGATGGAGCAGCCTTCTTTCCCGCACTGACAGCAAAGTCACACGCTGTAAACCAGCATAATGACCCTGTCTTCCGAGGCACAAGCCACACTTCCCCTCAAGCGCAGCCTCTGTGCCAGCCTCCGATTTATGTACCTCCAACATGCCTGGGGAGGGGGGCTGGCTAAGGGAACCCTGGCTAATCTGGAACACCCGCTCCACGGGGCTTCCCCTCCTGGATCCGTCACGTCCTTCCCACCTTCTTGCTCCCAAAACTGCCTGAGTTACTGATGGTGCTGAGACGCCAGTGCCAGCCCCAGCCCCATCTGTCTCCTGACGGAGCCCTGAGTGGAGAGACAGTGACAGATCGGCCTCCCTTCCCGAAATAAGAGGCTCCCGCTGGGTCTGCCTCTCTCCCCCTTGCCTCCCAGCCCTCGTGGGTGAAATGAGCCTGCTACAAGCCTAGCCATCAATTCTCCCAGCCTTTCCTGGGGAGCAGTAGGTAATTCCCACCTGGCCTCAGCGACACCTCATCTTAAACCCCCTCTGCCGCCTGGATCCCATTTCCTGGCTGCAGGGGAGGGAGGAGTGGTGGGCACTGCTGTGGCTACTGCTGGGGGCTCACTACTTGACCGTACCTCCTTCCCAGGGCAGAGGAGGGAAGGGGCTGCCCTCAGCCACCAGCGCTGATGCAGGTCCTGGGGGCAGTTCTGCTGCTGGTGAGGCTGGGCTGCTGTCGGCAGAAGAATAGTTCTTGGGGAAAGTGCAGCCTCACTGGAGAAACAAGAGCCGGATGCTCATGGAAAGAGAGACCAGCCTAGGACAGGACACACTAACGCTGAATCATGCGGCTTGGGTCAGACCCACTCTGGGAGTTGAGAGAGGGCTCATAGAGGCTGTGGTTGATGGAGAGGGTTCCTGAACTCAAGGCCGTGACTTGCCCAAGGTCATGAGCAGAGCCAGATCCCGATGTGGGCTTCCCAGACCCCAGCCCATTGCTGGCTGCCCACTCCTAAGGCTGCTGGTCACCTCGGGGTCTTGCATCCTGCCCTTGGTGCTTGGAAACCAAAGAAATATTACCAAGAAGAGCCCGACCCCCAAAAGCAACATGCTAGCCCCTGCTCTGGCCCTGGCCCCAGACCCCCACCCCAGCACCTCCAAGGTGTGTTGACCTCTGCAAAGCGGGGCTGGAATCACTGCCTCACAAGCCTGATGTAAGACATTTGCACAGATTAGGAAAAAACAACAACGGCAACCTCAAAAGTGTTTTGCAGAAAGTAGATTTCCAAACAAAACATGAGCTGTTTCTGATTTTATTGCTCTAACAGCTGGACTTTGAGGCTATTTCTGAATTACTCTGATTTCTCGGCTCATCCAATGGTCCACTTATTTAAAATGATGTATTTGCAACAGAAGAGCATGGTGTGTGTGGGGAGGTGGGGGGCGTGTGTGCGTATCTGAGCCCACTCAGTTGAACCTGGGTCAGGCTGAAAATTAGGGGAAACTGTGGAAGAGAGGAGTGCAGAGAGGAGATGGCTGAGAGCCCAGGATCAGGCAGGTCTGGAGCAGAGTTTCCAGGGGCCCGGGGCTGTCGTCTCTCTCACACCTGGAGGTGGCTCAGCTCCGGCCAGCTCCAGCCGCAGCCCCTCCCCTCGTCCTCCCCCAGCATCCTGCACAGTGTCTGAGCGCCCACCATGTCACTGTCACTCCTCTACTTGGCCCTGAACCCTTTCCAGCTTCCCCTGCCCGGTAATAAATTCCTCCGTCACCCTCCCCCAAGCCGCTCCTCCCCGGACAGGCTCTCTTGACAGAGGACCTGCTCAGTGTAGCCCCTGTTCTGCTTTTGCATGTGCCCCTCACTGCCTGGGACACCCTGCCCTGACCTGTCCACCATCTGATGTCCCTCTGATCCTTCAGGCCCAGCTCATATGGGAGAAGCCTTTCCTGGCACCTCCCGGAAGATCCGGAAGCTTCCATAGCTCTGTGCTGCTCAGACCCTCAGCTAGGGCTGGTTTGCTTCCTCTGCAAAGAACTCCTTAAGGCCAGGACAGGCGTGTGTGTGTGTGTGTGTGTGTGTGTGTGTGTGTGTGTGTCTCTCATTGCCTGGTAGGTCTTAGGAACCTGATCAATGTTTGTGGAAGGAGGAAAGGGGGGAGGGGCAGAGAGGGGACAGAGGGAGGGGCCCTTTGTGTGTGCCACGTGAGGGCTTCCTAGAGGGCTGGTGGCAGGCCCGCCCCAGCCCCGGGCATGGTGTGCTGGTCTCGAGGGCACGGCACCTCTGCCCCGCCTCCCTTTGAACCTGTTCTGAAGCCCCTCGGCGGCAAAGGAGGGAACGCTGGCATTTCCCACAAAATGAGGGGGTGGCGAGGCAGTCCCCGAGCCTCCCAGCCCTGAAAGCTCTTCTATTTATAACGTGAGCCCTGCATCGGCAATTGCTATTCAACTCAGAGGAGGCTGTGAAATAAAATTGTGTAATAGAATTTATTCTTCCCAGTCTGCTTATTAAATCTCACCTTAGAACATGCTCTCTCTGAGGCTGGGGACTTCTCGGTAGCTCCCTGGGGCAGGCTCACCAGGTGCCGGCCCCGGGGAGCTGCCGAGAACAACTCAGCAACCCCCAGCTGCCCAAAGTGGACCCTCGTCCGCATCTGAGAATCCTCGCGGGCAGCTGGGGATTGCTGGGCCCAAGCCCTGGGCCAGGGGCTCACAGGTCCCTGTGGCTTCGTGGGGAGGGAGGGAGGTAGGCTAGTGCTGGGCTCTGGCCTCAGACTGGCTTTCTGGGTGGTCAGAGCAGGAGCTGAGCCAGCTGGAGGAGCTGGCGGTTCCCCCAGTCAGCCCCCTGTCCTCACCCTCCACCCCGTGTGCGGGAGCTGCGCCCTCTCTCAGGAGCTCCCTTCCCCCTGGTCCTCAAGTGGTCAACTCCTGGCCTCTCGGAGGCTCAGGCCAAGCCTGGCTTGATCTAAGATGCCCTCCCTGGGCCCCCGTCCCTGCCCCACCCATACCCCAGGCTTGCCCCACACAAGCGCATGTGACGCTTTAGGGCTGCATGGGCTTGGCCTCCTGAGGCACCTAGTAGGTGCCGAGCAAATGTCTGTCAGGAGATTGGGTAGACGGAGCAGGCCCCAGAGGCTGCCCCTGAAGCCCAGGGCCTGGTGGAGGAGCCCCATCCCGGCCATCGCGGGTGCCGGGCCCTCTTGCCCTGGGAGAGCACACCCTCCTCCTTCCCCATCAGGGTGCGCTCCAGGTCTGTGGAGAAGGCGGGTGTGTGAGCGGACGAGGTCTCCGCAAGAACGCCACGGACCCCCTGGTTAGACGGATGAGCTCTTCTAGCTCTAATGAGCCCACAAGGCAGCCCCATCTCGCGACCCCTCTCCCCACCCCCAAAGTGCCGTCTTCTAGAGAATCTCTCTCTGGCGGGTGCTGGTAGCCCTGCCGAGGCATGAACTGGTGATTTCCCCATCAGCCCCCCACGTCAAATCAGTACAGGGCAAGGCTGTGCTTCACCAGGATGGGGGCTCTGGTTTGTGGCTTCGAGGTTCTTGGCGCCCCCAGCCGCTCCTGCTTGCTCCCAGCCACGCTCCAGCGGGGCCTGAGCTCAGGGCTGGGGTGGGGGCCATCGTGACGATCATACTTCTGAACTCCCCCTCCCAGACAGCCCTCCCGGGTCCTTGAGCCGTGCCAGCCTTAGATGCAGATGAAGGAGGCAGCCAGCCACCCACACAGCTTGCTAACTTGGTAAGTATTTTTAGAACGACTTCTCCAATATTTCCCTCGATAGGAGAGGGAGCAAGGGGGGCTTGAGAGAGGAATTGGGGTTTGCGGGGGGCCAGGCTTGGGTGAGCCTTCCCAAATGCAGAGCCCTCCTACCCGTTTGTCTGGGGATACCGTACACCCAGGGCACGGCTGCATCATCACCCCATTCTATATACGGGCACACTGAGGTTCAGGGAGTTTCCCTTCCTTTTAAGTGGTTGAGTCAGGATTTGAACCCAGGAGTTTCTGACTCTGAAGCCCCTGTCCTTGGGCCTGTGTGTCTTCAGGGGATTGGAATGCCCCACTCTCTGGTACTTCGGTTGGGGTTAGAACAAGCCATGCCATATCCAGTGTCCCTGTGGACACAGTGTCCCTTCCGTTGCCCTGGAAGGGGAGGCCAGCCTTCGGGGAGGGAGACAGAGCCAGACAGGTGTCCGGAAAGAGCCCCGGCCTTTCAGGACCCTGGACAGGGGTGTGCATGGCTGCGTCCTGCAGGGCCTCCCTGGCCCAGAGAGTCTCACCCCCGATTTACAATCACGAGGGAAGGGTTTAGGACAGGCCCATCCTCAGGGTCCACCACGGACAGAATCCCCGGAGAGGCGGCTAATGCAGGGGTCTTTTTAACTCTATTTTTAAAAATTTATTTATTTATTTATTTATGGCTGTGTTGGGTCTTCATTTCTGTGCGAGGGCTTTCTCCAGTTGTGGCGAGCGGACGCCACTCTTCATCGCGGTGCGTGGGCCTCTCACTATCGCGGCCTCTCTTGTTGCAGAGCACAGGCTTCAGATGCGCAGGCTCAGTAATTGTGGCCCACGGGCCCAGTTGCTCCGTGGCATGTGGGATCTTCCCGTACCAGGGCTCGAACCCATGTCCCCTGCATCGGCTGGTGGACTCTCAAACACTGCGCCACCAGGGAAGCCCTTAACTCTATTTTTATTTACACAAATGATTCACATGTACAGTCAGTCATTCTCCAAAGTACAGAATTTGATAAGAATAGCAATAACAGTAATAATACTGTACAGCACAAGGGTTGAGAACCACCACTGTGGTCTCTCTTGACCCTATCCCCTTCCCTGCCCCTGCATGTCCTAAAGCCCCTGAGAGCTCCACTCCCCATTATAAATGGGCTGGTATCACCTCCCCTTTCCTGAGAGAGAGAAGTGAGGGGCTTCAAGCTGCCCAGGCATGAGCACGAGACGGGTGTCTGAGATGGGATGGTCCTCACCCCATCCGGCTGTGATGTGGGCAGGTGGCTTCTCCTGGCAGACCACGAGTTCCCTGTCCATATTCAGGTTGGCTGACCCCATGGTTGCTGATGTGCCGTCCAGCTCTAACAGGGGGTGACTTGTAAGTGGGCTTTGTAATGTGCAGAGTGCCCACAGGGTTTGGCCTTCCTTCCCTCCCTCTGGTCGTAGGCCCTTCACCAACCCTGCAGGCATTTGCCAAACACTCCAGTCTGCCCAGAAGGGTGGGTCAGGGAGCCCTTGGAGTGCAGGACACCAGTGTTTCATGGGGAAATGGAATTGAAGGCCAAGGGGACAGGAGGGGGCGGTGAGGGAGACAAGGGGCGGGCAGGGCATGTCCCATGGTGCAGGGCGCTGGGGATCCTTCTGCAGTCAGGATCTCCAAACGGACACATTTGTCAAAATTATGACCCAATTAGGCACGATAGCCGGTGTGTACGGCTGCAACGCGTGTAATCGCTGGTAATATCACTTAGCAATGAGCGGCTGAGTGACGGGGCTCAGCTGTGCGGGGTGGCCGGGGGGAGGAGTAAGTACTTCTCCATCCAAGGGCTCCTCGGCTGGGGCGGGGGTGGGGAGTCCGGCGTTGGCTTCAAATGACACCCAAGGACCATTTCTTCCCCATTCATGGGTTTGTTTTTAGATTGGTTGGCTGGGCTGATGTCTGATTCCTCCATCACCCCAGACCCTGCAGGCTCCCCCTGGGGGCTCCCGGCTCCACTCTCCACACCCACGGGTCAGTTCAGTTCCTCCTGGGACCCCCAGACCCTATCTCCGTTCAGGTCCCGCCCCACAGCCCTCATGCCCTTGCCCAGCTCAGCACTCAGCATCCTCCCCTCCTCCCTGAAGCCTTCCCCGACTGCCCTCCTGCAGGTCAGGACCCCAGCCAGCCCTCCACTCTCACAGTCCACGCCATCACAGGATAACTTCCTACTCACTTCACTCGTGGGGCTGTGATTTGAGGCTGAGTCCTGGCTATGGCCCTGGGGAGGCAGGTGAGGGAGGATTGGCACCGGGAATAAGTCCAGGCCCACACGCACTGCTGGACAGGCTTGGACAAGGCAGCCGGGCTGGCTGGCTGCACACCTGGTGCAGGCAGGGCTGCCTACCTGGAGGGGGCCAGAGGGAGAGTGTAGAAGCATGGGCCAGTTCTCTGGGGGCTCCCAGGGAGGAGAGAGGAGCTAGCTGTCTGGGGGCCCAGAGGCTCCCAGCAAGTTCCCCTGCCTCAATCTGTGCCCTAGAGCAGGGGTCAGCCTGCAGACATTCTCTGTAACTGGCCAGCTAGTAGATACTTTTGGCTTTGTGGGCCAGTGGTGTCTGCACAGCTACCCCACTCTCCTATTGTCGCCTGAAAGCAACCGCAGACCATGTGTAAAAATGACTGTGTTCCAATAGGAGCTTATTTACAGAAGTGGACATCTGGCTAAATTTGGGCTCCAGGTTGTTTGGCAAAACCTGCTCTAAAGAAGAAAACCCTCTCAGGGTCAAGAACGCTCATCGGATTCTCTCCACTGCCGTTTCATCCGTGAACTTTTTTCCCAGGTAGAGGCTGGTGCATCTATTGGCCTCTCTCCTCCCAGATGAAGTGATTCTATTAGACACGCCAACACATTTCTGAGGTCTTCTTATCATTCTGAAGGATTTAAAACTCTAGCATCTCCTCGGACAACAAAGCAACCTTGGGGAGGTGTCTGACGAGGTCCTGTTTTCCAGATAAAGCAAAGTGGATGAGGCTTGCTGAGGGTGGAGTCCGAGCCAGCAGAGGGTCCGGTAGGGATGGGGTCTCCGGCCCTCAGCCCAGAGCCTGGGCCCTGCAGCCTACCCTGTAGGCTGGGTCCTTCCTGAGCCAGCTTTGTCTGCTCCCCAAAGACAGACTCAGTGAGGGATGCATCCATTTGCTGTTGTCCAGGTGGTGGAGGGAGGAGGCCAGCTGGATGAGTTCTCATAGCGTGGGGGTCAATCTGCAGGTGTTTGATAAGAGGAGGCCGTTGAGAACCTGGAGGAGATTTGAGCCACACACGCTGGTCTGGAGAGATGCGGCGAGGGATGGAGGGGCAAAGGGGGACCCATCAGCCTCATGGAACTCAAGGAGGTACCGACCCCGGGCAGGCATCGGCAGGCTTCAGCCCTTTCACCCTCAGCTTTCTGGGTGAGACTGTCATGGCCCCACTGTACAGATGAGCACAGTGAGGCTCGCAGGGTCACTGAACTTGACCAAGTGCAGGGGGACCTGACGACCCCCGATGCGCCCTGCCCGGGCCGCCCCTCAGGGCAGGGTCCCACCCATGAAGAGGCCTACAAAGACCACTGGCCTCAGCGGGACGTCCACCTCCAGGGCTGGGGTCTGCCACTGATGGCCCTGTGACCCTGACGAGCCCCTCTCGTGTGACCTGCGTTCAACAAATCCAAGGGCCCTGCTCTGCCTCAGTTTACCCCCTGTACGTGGGAAGAACAGCAACTGCACCCTCCTCGTGCAGCTCAGATGGGCCACAGGGTGCCAAACAGCCTTGCCCAGCCCTCCCAAAGGCTGGGGGGTGGGGGAAACCTGACGGGGTCCTGAGCTGGGTTTGAAGGGTGGACAGGCGTTTCCCAGGTGGAAAGGCAGTGGGGTGGAGGGAACAGCATGGGCGAGGGTTAGAGGGGAGCCGCGGTGAGGAGGTGGGCGGAGGTGTGGGGTGCTTGGGGGTGATGGGAGTGGGGGCATTCACGGACCCTGGGCTGGGCCGCAGGGGCCTCCCCTCCCACGGCGCCCAGACGGCAGGTGGGGGCCAGGGCCTCCCAGTGGCCTGCTGATTCCCTGGGGCCCGCAGGGCTGGCCCGACCCAGAAGAGCTGTCCAGCCTGGCGTGAAAATAAAGATTGATCATCTCAGGAAGGCAGCGGGCTCCCTGAGCCAGCCGGGAGTTGCTAGAATACAGAGCTTCATTATTATTTTAAGTGTTACTCAGCCGCTTTATTGAATTCTCCACGTCAGGAGAAATTCTGGCGAGATAAGAAGTTGACATTTTGAGAAGCAGCAGCGAGAACGGTGCGGGCGGCGAGGACAGGGCAGCGCCAGCTCCGCATGAGGGCGTCTCAGCCCACCGCCCCGACACCCACAGCTGCACCCGTTCGCGCTGATTCAGGGGCCAGGGAGCTTCAGCCAACCCGAGACGCAGGACAGGGTGGCCGGTGGTGTGCAGAGAGAGCCAGGCCGCTGCCTCTCCCACCTCCCCGACTCCTGCCTTCCTCCCGCCTCCCCCTTCCTCCCTCCCTACTCCCTTCCTTCCTTGAGCACCTACTATGTGCTGGGCTGGGGTACACACTGGCCGAGGACACATCCTTTCTCTGGGTTTGCCCCAGTGCAATGGTGGGGACCAGGACACGCATCGCTCACAGGGTCGTATGTGTGTCTGTGTGGGTGAGCGGAGGCCCAGGTGGGCGCACAGGGAGCCCCGAGGAGGGGCAGCTGTCGGCCCCTGGCTGCCTCGCTCACCTTCGAGGTCTCTGGCCTGGAGCAGAGCCTGGTGTGAAGCAGATGCTCAACGAACCCTCCTTAAATGCAGGCTGAGAAGGCGTGTGGGTGGAGGAATAAGTGAATCCCTCTGGGGACCTGCAACAGGAAGCCTCAGCTCTGGGTCCCCAGGGCAGTGTGGGTTTTCTTGGACCAGAACGTCCAGGAAGGCAATGGCTAGACAAAGTCTCTGGGGGATGGCCCAGCTGGTGACTGCCACTAACTGAACAGTGGGGTGTGGCTGGAGGGGAGAGGAGGGGGATGGAGGCTGGAAATAGAGGCTGGGTGGTGGAGGTCAGGAGGTAGAGGCTAGGAGGTGGAGGCTGGGAGGTGGAGGCGGAGGCTGGGAGGTAGAGCCTGGGAGGTGGAGGCTGGGAAGTGGATGCTGGGAGGTGGATGCTGGGAGGTGGAGGCTGGGAAGTGGAGGTTGGGAGGTGAAGGATGGAGGTAGAGGCCGGGAGGTGGAGGCTGGGAGGTGGAGACTGGGAAGTGGAGGTTGGGAGGTGAAGGATGGAGGTAGAGGCCAGGAGGTGGAGGCTGGGAGGTGGAGGCTGGGAGGTGGAGGCTGGGAAGTGGAGACTGGGAGGTGGAGGTTGGGAGGTGAAGGATGGAGGTAGAGGCCGGGAGGTGGAGGCTGGGAGGTGGAGGCTGGGAGGTGGAGGCTGGGAAGTGGAGACTGGGAAGTGGAGGTTGGGAGGTGAAGGATGGAGGTAGAGGCTGGCAGGTGGAGGTCGGGAGGTAGAGGTTGGGAGGTGAAGGATGGAGGTAGAGGCTGGGAGGTGGAAGCTGGGAGGTGGAGGTCGGGAGGTAGAGGCTAGGAGGTAGAGGCTAGGAGGTGGATGCTGGGAGGTAGAGGCTGTGAGGTGGAGGCTAGGAGGTGGATGCTGGGAGGTAGAGCCTGGGAGGTGGAGGCCGGGAAGTGGAGACCGGGAAGTGGAGGTTGGGAGGTGAAGGATGGAGGTAGAGGCTAGGAGGTGGAGGCTGGGAGGTGGAGGCTAGGAGGTGGATGCTGGGAGGTGGAGGCCGGGAAGCGGAGACCGGGAAGTGGAGGTTGGGAGGTGAAGGATGGAGGTAGAGGCTAGGAGGTGGATGCTGGGAGGTAGAGGCTGGGAGGTGGATGCTGGGAGGTGGAGGCCGGGAAGTGGAGACCGGGAAGTGGAGGTTGGGAGGTGAAGGATGGAGGTAGAGGCTGGGAGGTGGAGGCTGGAGGTGGAGGAGAGGGTTCAGCCACCTCATCAGACCACAGCTGGTGCCTGGCCAGGGTCTTGGACAGCGTGGGTCCTAACTACTTTTCTGAATGAAAGAATGGATGCATGAGTTCATGAATGGCATGATCCCAAGACTACTAGTTCAGCGGCAGAGGCAGGGACCCCAATCCTGGGTCGTGAGAAACGGACAGATCTCAGGTCTATCTCATGAGAAGCACAGCATTTTCAGGAGGCCCGGAATCGTCCTGAGCAAATTCAGACTCTGGACAGCTGTCCTTCACCTCGGGCCCTTCCCTTTGCCACAGGCGCACTGCAGAGGTGAGGAGACCTGCAGGCGCAGAGACACACTCTCCCTCCGAGTCTCCCAGTGCTTTGCTCACAGCGCTCCCAGAGCCAACCTGCACTCGGTTGCCCTCTCCCTGAATCCCAGGCCCAGCCCCTCCCTCAAGGGCCTCACAGTCTAACCATGAGAACAAACACCGTGGCCTGGCTACATCAACTGGCACCCCTTTGCACAGACATGGGTCCTGGGGGAGCCTGGGGGCCTGGCGGAGCCTGGGCTCCTAGAGGTGTGTAACTGTTTCTAGCTCTGCTGGCGCCAGGGGCACACCTGGGGGCCAGCAGACTCCCAGCTCTGCCGTCCTGTGCAGGGCGGTGGGGGGAGTGACAATGTGAATTTCTCCTCGTACAAGGTAGAATGATATGCACATCTGTTTAGTGGCAGTGACTGTTGTTGTTATTACACCTTTTTCTAGGGGGAACAAATTCATTCCCTTCATAAATATGTATGGAGCACCCCCTGTTCTGCATCTGAGCGACACAGACTGAGGTCTTTGCAGAGATGGTCCTGACACGCTGCCCGCAAGGCTTCAGGCTGTGCTCTCCCTCCCACCACCCTGCTCTAGTCTGGGCCGCCCCTGCTTCTCACCTGGAGGACCCCACGGCCTCTTTCCACCCGCTCCAGCCTGTTCACCCTGCAGCTTCAGGCTGTGATGACACTAAGTGCCCTGTTGCTCCAGCTGTAGAAGGACTGGCTCCTTCACTGAAGGCCAGTCTAGCTGCCTCCGCAGATCGTAAGCCTCTGTGTGATCTGCCCGCCTCCACCTCCCCCCAAGCCTCCACCCCCAGCCCCTGGGCCTCCCTGGGGTCCTCCTGAGCTGGGACCATCACAGGGGCTCCTCTGCCTGTCCTGAAGGCTGCGCCCTCCACCCTTCCCTCTGGTTATTGGTTTGATGTCTATCTCCCCCCCATTAGACCAACTCCATGAGGGCAGGTCCCTTGGCTACCTTGGCCACTGGCCCCAGGTAAGCAGTCAACGTGCCGAGTAACTGAATGGATTATTTTTAATGGTCACCACGGTCCCATTGGGGAGATGTCATTATCCCCATTTGACAGATGGAAACACTGAGGCCCTACAACCCAGGCCTGCGTGAGTCCAGAGCTGGGGTCTTGATCACTGGGTCCACTGCAAGAGGCTGGTGGGAGTAACACGGTCCTTCCCCTTGCTGATCCTGAGGTGACAGGGACAAGCACGGGGGTGGGGGAGGGTCGGGTGAGGTGGAGAGGGCTGGGGTCCTGGAGAGATGTGACACTGTAAGTGCGCTTTAGGATCTGGGAGGCATCCAGACAAGCGTGGGAGGCTGGAAGGAGGAGGCGCAGCCAATCCAGGAGGCCTGCATGGAGGAAGGGCAGGCTTCTTCAGGGAATGGGGGTTAGGCAGATCACAGGGGAGACGCCGTTACTGGGGCCACCATCATATCATTTTCTGAATCCTTCCTGTGGCCAGGTATGAGGCCGAGAAGGTATCTACACCTTATTTTAGTTAAACCTCACAAAGCCCGAGGGAAAACCTGAGGCTCGGCAGAGGTGAGGAGCTCAGAGGGACCCCGCAGGTGAGGGCTGCACCCTGGGTGGTCCGACCCCTCCTCCTGGGGGTTCAGGGTGGGCAGATTTCCTGGGGAGGCCGTATGCAGGGAAGGCACAAGACCAGATTTGCCTGCATCAGCGGTCCTCAGAGTGAGCTGGGAGCTCTGGGGATCCCCAAGATCTTTGCAGGGGGCTCCACAGTCTTGGGTTTTTCTTCAATAACTTCAACCAAAGTGACGCATAGCAACAGGCTGAAGGCAGGCATGGAAATGAGCCTCTGGTGGCTTCCATTCAGCCGGACACAGAAGAGATTTGCAACCATATAAGGCCATGCTTCTCTCACTATTTTTTTCTGGTTTGGGGAAATAAGGTACTTTTTCATCCAAACATGTTACTTGTGCTAATGTATAATGGGTTTATAGTTTCAAAAAATGAATTAATATTTTAAAATATGTCACATTTTATTTCTAATGTGGTCATCGTCGATAGACACGTACGTAAACATGTACGTAAACAAGTGATTTCTGGGGTCTCACTAAGTTTTAAGAGTGTAAAGTGGTCCCTCATCCACAAAAAGTGGGAGAAATGCTGAGGGGCTTGGGGGGTGGGGTGGACCCGTGAGGCCTGCGCCCCCTTCTTTGAGGAGGATGAGTCCCTGAGCCCAGTCTCTTCCCCAGAGATGCCTCTGCCAGGCGGGGGGAGAGGGACCAGGCGGGGCGGCAGTAGGCAGGCCCCTCCCTCCCCGTAGACTGCCCTGCACAGCCTGGGAGCCCAGGGGGATTGCCCATCATCACTGTGAGCAGGCCAGTCTCCCCACTGGGTCTCCGGACGTGATTGTCTCCTGGTGGAGCGTGAAGCCTGGGCCTGGGCGCTACAAGGTGAGACTCAAGCCCTGGACCTGCCCCACGTCCCCTCCCTGTGACCTTGACCGAACCACCCAGGCTTTCCCTGGAGCGAGCCCCATGACAGACAGCCCACTGTGTGCCAGGGGCTCAGCACACGGGATCAGGGGTGAGCCAGGCAGACCCCCCTGGAGTCTGGGAGGGGAGGGTGGAGAGGACAGTTGTACTGAAGTGTGATGAGGTAGGAAGGGCGGGGGTGGGGAGCTCTGGGTGCCCAAGCCAAGGGGTCATGGGTGGGGGGCCGGGAGGCAAGGGAAGGACTCCTGGTGCTCCCAGTCCCTGTCCTGGCCCCCCACACCCCTAGGCTCCCCCTGGGGTCTGAGGGGCGGAAAGATGCTGTCCAGCCCAGGGAATTAGAATCGGCAGGACACTGCACCTCTGAAGGCTTAGGAAGGGAGGTGTCGGCCCAGCAGGGCTGAGTGCCCAGGGGAGGGGGAGGCTCATTCCTGCTGCTGATGGCTGCAGAGATAATCTCCCCCGGATATTGACAACACAGCCTTCAGGGATTTTAATATCATGGCTCTGTGGGGACACTGTGATGCCTGTTGTCACTAAGCAGCTCGGCATCTGCAGAGGTTGGTGTGGGAGGGATCTCCTCAGCCCTCCATCTGCTCTTCCTTAGAGCAGCTCACTCACCCATTCACTGACTCGCCCATTCCAGCCCTCTGTATCCACACACCCGTTCATTCACTCATTTATTCATTCAACCACCTACCTGTCCCTTCATTTATTCAGTCACTCATTTGCCCACCTGTCAGTGCACCTTATCATCCAACAAGATTTAGTAAGCATCTCCTATGTGTCAGGGCAAGTGTCCAGGGAGACAATGATTTGTACTTGTTATCTGCCTGCAAGGAGATTGAAAGTCCAGTAGAGAAAACAATGATGATGATGATGATGATGGTGGTGGTGGTGACAACAATAGTGGTGATGGTGATGGTGGTGGTGATGGTGATGGTGATGGTGGTGATGATGGTGGTGGTGGTGGTGATGGTGGTGGTGGTGGTAATGATGATGGTGATGGTGATGGTGGTGGTGGTGATGGTGATGGTGGTGGTGGTGGTGGTGGTGATGGTGGTGTTGGTGGTAATGGTGATAGTGTTGGTGGTGATGGTGGTGGTGGTGATGGTGATGGTGGTGGTGGTGATGGTGGTGGTGATGGTGATGTTGGTGATGGTGGTGGTGATGATGGTGGTGGTGGTGACGGTGGTGATGGTGACGGTGGTGATGGTGATGGTGGTGGTGGTGGTGATGGTGGTGATGGTGGTGGTGGTGATGGTGGTTGTGGTGATGGTGATAATGGTGGTGATGGTGATGGTGGTGGTGGTGGTGATGGTGGTGGTGATGGTGATGGTGGTGGTGGTGATGGTGGTGGTGATGGTGGTGGTGATGATGGTGGTGGTGGTGATGGTGATGGTGGTGATGGTGATGGTGGTGGTGATGGTGGTGGTGGTGATGGTGGTGGTGGTGATGGTGATGGTGGTGACGGTGATGGTGGTGACGGTGGTGGTGGTGACGGTGGTGGTGGTGACGGTGGTGGTGGTGACGGTGGTGGTGGTGGTGGTGGTGGTGGTGACGGTGATGGTGGTGACGGTGGTGGTGGTGACGGTGGTGGTGGTGACGGTGGTGGTGGTGACGGTGATGGTGGTGGTGGTGGTGATGGTGATGGTTGTGATGGTGGTGATGGTGGTGGTGGTGATGGTGATGGTGGTGGTGGTGGTGATGGTGATAATGGTGGTGATGGTGATGGTGGTGGTGGTGGTGATGGTGGTGATGGTGGTGGTGATGGTGGTGATGGTGATGGTGGTGGTGGTGATGGTGGTGGTGATGGTGGTGGTGATGATGATGGTGGTGGTGGTGATGGTGATGGTGGTGATGGTGGTGGTGGTGATGGTGGTGATGGTGGTGGTGATGGTGGTGGTGGTGATGGTGGTGATGGTGGTGGTGATGGTGGTGATGGTGATGGTGGTGGTGGTGATGGTGGTGGTGAAGGTGGTGGTGATGATGATGGTGGTGGTGATGGTGATGGTGGTGGTGATGGTGGTGATGGTGATGGTGGTGGTGGTGATGGTGGTGGTGAAGGTGGTGGTGATGATGATGGTGGTGGTGCTGGTGATGGTGGTGGTGGTGCTGGTGCTGGTGGTGCTGGTGGTAATGGTGATGGTGGTGATGGTGATGATGATGGTGGTGATGGTGGTGATGGTGGTGGTGATGATGGTGATGATGCTGGTAGCAATAGTAATTAACATTTTTTAAGCATGTAGTATCTTCCAGGTAATATTCTAAGCCCTCTACATATATTAGCTCACTTAACTCTCAAAATAAGTCTATGAGGGAGATACTATTAAGGCCTCATTTTATAGTTAAGGAAACAGAGGCATGGAGAGGTTGAATAATATGCCAAGGTCACAGACACTGAGTGGTTGAGACAAGTCCCTGCCCCCGCCCCGGGCTGCTGGAAGAAGAACACCTGGCTGACAGTTACCAACCAGGGCAGCAGGGGTCTTGGTGGAGGTGTGGGCAACTGGCTGGCTCTTACAGAGGGGGAGAGGTCAGCTCTGCCTGGGGCGATCAGGGAAGGCCTCACAGAGGAGGTGGCATTTAGCTGGGTCTTGAAGATCGAATAAGAAATTGGTAGGAAGAGAAGGAGGACAGAAGGAAGATAATATGCAAAGGGTGTGAAGCAGGGGTATTGAGCTAGTGGTTTGGTGGGTGGTGAGTCCAGAGAAAGTTGGGGGAGACTTGAAAGTTCAGGAACTGCACGCTTGGTAGACCCTGAGTGTCCTGCTGGGGGTCTTACGAGCAGGGAGCAGGGAGTGAGCTGGCACTGGTTGGGGGGCATCAAGAGAAACCCAGCATCTCAAGCCCCAGAGCAGGGGCTGGGCAAACCCTCACTTGATCAGCGTGATTGGTGGGGAAAGGCTTACACAGAGGTCACTGGCAGAGTGTCCAGGAAGTGCTGGCATCCAATCAAGCATCAGGGAGGCTGGGGGAGCTCCCTGGAGAGTGGCCAGAGGTGGGACCAGCTTCACGGTTGAGACAATGAGGATGCCCGCAAGAGGCCTGGCTGTGGCTGGTGGCCAGCTCACCTCAGAGCAGGCAGAGCCATGCCCCAAGGTGAAGTGAGGGCCAGTCAGAAGCTGCAGAGGTTATGTATGGGCTGGGGTCAAAGTGCAGATCCTGTGGGGATGGTATGGAGAGAGGCGGGGTGGGGGAAGGGATGTTCACCTTCAGACCCTGGATGCAGGTGCACTAGGTCGGTGCTGCCACCTCAGTGGACTAACTGCACCGCCCATTCAGGAGAGATCTGGCATGAGTAGGGAACGCTGGGTCTTGGCACCTTGGGCCCGTCTGAAGCACACGCTGGCCTTGGCTTTCTCCTCCTAACACAGGGGTTGCCTGGACCCACATTCAGGCCATCTCGGGGCTACGGGAGGGTCAGGGCCATTGGTCACGTTGTGTGAGTAGCTTCGTCCTTTAGAAGGGGACGAGGCCGCCTCGATTTCTTGGGGTGCAGACACACCTGCTTCCTCCTGACCTCATGTGGTCCTCGATTCTCTCCAGGTCTCAGTTTGCCAGTTTGTTAAGTGAGAGGTTTACCCCGGGTCTGGATTCTCTGGGAGACAGACAGAGGAGGAGGTGTGGTCTCCACTGTACAGACAGGCAAAACCCTTGACTCCAGATCCACAAGTAGCCGGGAGAGCTCGGTCTGGAAGGCAGGAAGCCTGAATGCACTCCAGGCTCTCACCACCAGCCACAGAAAGGAACGCTGAGAAGGCGCATTAAAAAAAGATCTGTGGTTCCCCAGACAGAAGGGAATATTGACACGGTTATTTTTAGCATTATTAAAATAAGTCTGTTTTGCTCTTTTTCTGCGCTCCTCTCCTGGGCTCAATCTTCGTTTCCAGATTGAATGTGTGTACGTGTGTCCAGGCCAAGGCGCCAGGGGAGCCACCACTGCAATCAAAATGTTAATGAGACCCTGATTGTATCTCTGGATGGCTCCATTCCTCTGCCTTCCCCAAATGTTGCTGGGTCTTTGTGGAACCCTGGGGAGTGGCACCCGTGTTCCTTGGAAATGAGACCTCAGCTTAATGCTCCATGGAAACAGGCCTCGGGAAGCCTGGAAAACGTGGGGATATGGAGAGATGGGCTTTGCCCATGATCCTGGCTTACTCCTCTCCTGCTGGCCCTCTTCGAGGTCAGATTCAAGCCAGTCTATTGGTTGGAGCAGAACCACAAAACCACTGTCCATGGTGCTGGCCCCACCTGACCCGGGACGGGGCTTCCCCAGATACTGAGTGGTCAGAGCTGACCTGGAACGGACACAGCCTCTGGCTCAGACGGAGGGCGTGGGCCACACTGGGAGGGAAGCGTGGTTATGGGGAGGTGACCATGCCCTCAGGGAGACACTGGGTCTAACGGGCTCTGTCAGTTTGAGCTGCGTGATCCGGGGCAAGTTACATGGCCTGAATTTCCTTAACTTCCTCTGTGAAATTAGAATGATGGGATCCTCCCCGCTGCCACCCTCCCCCCCATCCCCTTGCCACCTCCCTGTGAGCAGTTTCATGCTCTCAAGCCCCTTGTTCTTGTGGATGGTCAACCATGATTGCTAGTGTTTTGTTAAAGCCAAATTGTTGCAGACCCCGGACTCTACCCCTGTTGCCTGGAGGGCTGGGAGACTCCCCTGACCTCCTTCCTCTCAGCCACCTTCCCCCAGGGTGCCTGGATCTCCCCACACCCCTCCCCCGGCTGAGCCAGCACTGTTATGATTGGCTGGTTCCTGTGCAGTGCTGACTGTCAACCCAGACCATGCCCTGGAATTGGCCCAGAGCCAGCCTAGGCTGTTGACAAGCTCTCAAAGTTTCTCCTCTGGTCCCAGGGAGAAATATCAGCCCTGCTCTGGATCCCAGAGCCACCCAGGACTAACCTGGAGTCAGGGCCACTGGCTGGCACGAGCAGGGTCTGGCTTCCCTGCTGGGTTCCGCAGGCTTGGGCTCACCCTCTGATTCACACCAAGAGAATGTAAGTCAGCCTCTCCACCAACCTGCCCTCCCGTCTCTGTCCCATCAAGTCCAAACCCAGATCTTTCCAAGTCCTGCCCCCTCTGACACCCTCCTGGGCACCCACTGGCTCCAGGCCGACAGGCCCATGCCACCCATCCCGGTTCACTTCAGAAGCACCAAGGCTCTCCTCTCCAGGCCATCCTGGCCCCTCACACCGCCCTGCCTCCCTCCAGGCCCTTCCTCCTCTCCCTCCGTGGTAACGGGCCCCTTTCTGTCTTCGAACTTCCATCTGGGCACCTCCGAGCTCTCTCAGCCCTGCACGCGGTCCTGCATGCATCCTTTCACCAGCCGCCCCTCCCCCGCCCCCGCTGGTCTGAGAGCTGCTGGAGCAGGCAGGTTGGCGGTGAGCGGGATGAATGCCTTGATCTCCCCACAGCCTCTTCACGGCTCCGAATTTTCTACATGACTGGCCGTCAGGTTTCCATCCTTGGCGTTCAGGACCCATCGTAGTTTCTCCCCTGCCTTACCTTTCCAGAGCTCCCCACCAGCGTCCTGTCTGTGCCCGGCCTTGCAGAGACTCACCCCTTACCCCTGCCGTCCCAGTGCCCACCCATCTCTCCTGTTCTGCCTCCTGCTCTGTGCTCCCCCGACCCCCAGACACAGCAAAGCTTCACCTTTCATCCTTTTAACCAGTTAACAAATTTCTCCAGCTGCTGTTGCTGGGGGGTTTGCCATGGTGGGTAAAAGTGGACACAGCCCCAGCCTTCGCGGGGCTCTGGGGAAAAGACACAGGCATCAAAACCCACAGACTCATGCGAAGTTGCCGTGGGACATGTGTGGCAAAGGAGAGATGTGCACTGGGAGAACGCAGATAGGGGGTCGACAGGCTCAGGGATGCAGCCTGAGCTGAGATCTGAAGGGTGAGCGGAGAGAACCCAAAGTGTTCCAGGCAGAGGGAGAGCCCGTGCAAAGGCCCTGGGGTTGGCAGGGAGGGTGGCAGGTAGGAAGCACTAACAGAAGCAAGTGGACTGGAACTCCGATGGTTGGGGGTGTCTGGGACAGGGGCTGAGGCTGACCTCGAAGGGCTGGGCAGGTGTGGAGAGTGAGTTGGGGAGACAGGAGGGGATGGGGGGAGACCAGGCAGGACACGTGTAGTCAGCGTGGAAGAGGCAGTGGTGGCGGCTCAATGCTGGGGTTGATTGTTGAGAGGGAAGGTGTGGCTGGGGGAGGGGCATACCCTGAACAAACACAGAGAGTCCACTTCTGTGCCAGGAGGGGATTGCCTCACACGGGGAGCTGCATTCCTGTCCCGCCTAGAAGTCCCTCTGCCTCTACGCTGGGGGGCCCCCCCTTTGAAGGTCCCCGAAGGCCAGCCCTAGATGCTCAAGAGCCTCGCTTGTAATGGATCCCGTTCACGTTTAATGGGTCTGGAAGCGGCCCCCGGACCTCTGCCGGCCCCCACCCTGCTCACACGTTTGTTCCAGGGTCCTTGGCTCTGGTGACATGTGACTCAGAAGATGGGGAGGTCAGAGACCTTACCCGTCTTCCCGCACCCCCTGTCCCTACTCTCAGCAGGCCTGAAGCGTCCCCTTTGTCCAGGTGCTCGGGCCAGAGACGCCATCAGCAAAGCCCACGGGCCCCGCTCCCCGCCCCTCGCCTCCAGACCGGACGCCTCCCGGCCTCTGAGCATGGCAGGCTGCCCCCCTCCGTCCTGGGTCACTTCGCAGCCCCTTCCCCCCACAGGGCCGCCCAGGATGTTCAGTCCAGCTGGTCCCCCAAACCCTCCAGTGGTCTGCAGCGTCCCTGCGGGTAACAACTAGACGCAGCGGTCTGAAGCCCGAGGGTCCTCGCGGCGCTGCTCCCCTCCCCTCCCCCCGTTCACCTGCTCCGGCCGTTCACTTCCTTGGCACCGCACCTGGCACATAGTAGGTGCTCACTAAATACCTGCCAAGGGTGGACGCTGGAACGAGGGGCAGAAGGTAGAGGCTGCTCTCCCTCCTCACCTCGGTGGAGTGCTGGGATCCGAGTCACGTGTCACCAGCTCGGGAGACTCTGGAACAGAGGAAGAAGGGGGGACCCTCAGGTCAGCTCTCGAGGGGACGGCGAGTAGTAAAGGGAAGCCGGACCCCCGCTAGAACAGAAACCAGCGTTTATGGAGTATGTGATGCAGGCCTGGCAGGGCACTGGAGACTCAGAGAGGGTGGGGGGCCGGCCTGAGGCTGCACAGCCCGGACGAGTCAGAGAACAGGTGAAGCCCGTGCCAGCGCCCACAGCCAGGCTCTGGGTCCCATGGTGTTTCAGACGCTGGCCCTACCCACTTCTCCCTCCACCTCTGGGCCTGGTCTGCCTCCTGTACAGTGAGAGGCTGGGTACCACCTCTGGGAGCTTCTCTCCAGGGCTGACACATCCCTATTCAAAAAGGAGCCTTTTCAGCGCCTCACAGGTGTATTTACCTGGGCCAGGTGTTATCATCAGGTCTGACCCTCGCCATGGGGGAACTTAGGGGTGAGAGGTGCTCTGTGGATGGGCATTAATAACGCTCACGTGCCCTTTACTTCAATTCAGCAAGCGTCCACTGAGCGCCTACTGCAGGCAGGGCTCTGTGGCCAAGCCTGCTGTGCATGATGCCGTGTGATGCTTTGCAGACGGAGAGCCTTTCGGGGTGGAGGACCGATTATTTCCCATCTCCCCAGCCCCAGCCCTGCCCTGAGCACTCTTAGCGCCTCGGTGCATAGTAGGGACCCTGTAAATTGCCCTTTAATTGGCTAGAATGGAAAAGAAGCAATCCCGGTTCTCCAAGGCGTTGCCATGGTGACTTCTCCCTCACTGCCCTTTCTCCCAGCCTCCAGGGAACAGGGTCCCCCTGAATGAGCTCTCCAGGTGGCGTGAGGGTCTCTGTTGTCAGTGAGAGGATGCCCCTCACCCTTTGGGGACCTCAACCCACCAAATGAGTGCCTGAATCCAGGTAAACTTGGAAGATTCCCCACAGCCTTGTCCCCAGTGGGACAGGGCCAGGGACCCTGGGGAGCTGCGTCTCTCTGCTCCCTCGGGCTCACGCCTCTTCACAAGGGGACCTGGAAGCTTGCAGGTGCCTGGGAGGTTGGGAGCAGCTGATAGGGTTCCCAGAGCCACAGACAAGAAAGACAGGGAAGCCAGCCTGGCCTGCAGCCTGGGGGCGACGGTGCATGTGGGCAGGTCCTCACCGCTGAAACAGCACCTTTCTGCACAAGGCTGGCCGGGGCATGGACCCAGGGCTCTGAGCACGCCTCCTGTAGATCCTTTGACATCTCGCCACAACCAGGAGGCCGGTCCAGGGTCCTCGGCATTACTTCACGACACCACAAGTGAGCGGGCAGGTGTATGTGTGCGTGCACGTGTGTGTCTGCATGTGCTTTGGGAGCGCGACTATGACCCTGTTGCTTGGAAACGCTGCTCTTTGGTGAGGTTTGCCAGGCGGGGGCCATGTCTCGTGGTCTTTAAGGGCTGGTGAACACACAGATGGACGGGGGGCAGGGTGCGGGCCTTCAGTGTCTTGGATATTCGTGGAGGCCAGGCTTGTGCTGGGCACGGGGGCTCCACTGGCGAGCAGGCGGACGGGGCTGCGTGCCGCAGAGCCCAGGTCTGGGGGGAATAGGTGTCGAACCAGGAACGTCACACAAGTTACAATCTAATTCCACGGTCACTGGGGGCCCCTGGGTGTGGGTGTCAGAATGGGGGGGCAGTAGGGGCGGGTGGATCCCTGGGCCTTGAGCCCTGGTACCCCGGGGACTGGGGCCCGGCTCTGACCTGATCTCTCTCCTGCCACCCGGAACCCCTCCCTGCGCCGCCTGCAGAGCTGTCAGCGAGAGCCCTTGGCCTCAGCGACCCTCGCCGTCTTAGCTCCACTAGGAGGTCGTGAAGGCTCTCAGCTCGTGGACCCGCCTGGGCCTGGGGCCTGGCCGTGTCCTCTGCTGATGGAGAAGCCCGTCTTCCGCCCGCTGCGGCTGTAATGTGTAAGTTTTACACGTTAACTTGTAAAAGCCCATCTGTTCTCCGACCGTCGCTCCCTAACTCACCCTGGGATGCAGACGGGTGATTTCTAATAAAGCAGCCCTTTTAGGCCTGAGTCACTTTAACTGCAGAGGTGAGGGCAGTCCTCACCGCCCTCCCCGCCAGCAGCCTTCTTGTTTAGAGGACAATTTGTTGCTTTGGTTGTTTGGGTTTTTTTTTTTTTTTTTTTTTTTGTGGTATGTGGGCCTCTCACTGTTGTGGCCTCTCCCGTTGCGGAGCACAGGCTCCGGACGCACAGGCCCAGCGGCCATGGCTCACGGGCCCAGCCGCTCCGCGGCATGTGGGATCTTCCCAGACCGGGGCACGAACCCGTTTCCCCTGTATCGGAAGGCGGACTCTCAACCACTGCGCCACCAGGGAAGCCCCTGGATTTTTTTTTTTAAAGAAGTATCTGAGCTCGGGTTTCCGTCCACCCAGGGGAGCAGGGGCAGGGGGTAGGGAGCTGGTGGCCCCCGTGCCCTGTCCTGTGGCGGGAGCGAAGGGCCCCTGACCGGGCGGCAGGGTCCCGGCTCCGCCCCTGTCCCCTGCACCCGTGGGCGGCTGGCCAGTCACTGACCCGTGCTGGCCACACTGGCCCACTCTGTGCTCAGACCACAGGGGTCTCTGTTCCCGGGGCAGAACGGGCTCAGGTTCTGAGCACACACAGTCGAAGCCTGGGCGTCACATGCCCACCAGAGCTTCTGAGGTGACCGGGCCTTGGCTTCAGCTTCCCAGCTGGTCCTTCAACTCTCCCTCTGGTTGAAGCCTTTTGTCTGGGGCCTGGGCCCCACTGTGAATCCACAGACATGTTAAGGCCTTGGGCAAGTCACCTCTTGTATCTGGGCCTCAGTTTCCTGATCTATAAAGTGGGTCCACCTTTGTTTTCCCAGCCCAAACTGCAGGAATGATATGGGGACCCAAGGGGATCATGTTCCGTGTTTCCAATTCACAGGTGAGGAGACCAAGGCCCAGGACGACATGTGCACTGACCGCAGAGGTGGACTGGAACCCAGGTGTGGAAGCCTTCACCACACCCCTGTTTTGTGGATCTACTAGTCATCAGTGGTACCACCGGGATCTCAGGGCGCCTGGCGTGCTAGGAGCTCCCCACTCCCGGAGGCGCCCTGGGGAATCCTGACGTGAACATCTTCCTCCCCAGATCAAGTGTAAAGCTGCCCACCTCGGCCTCCCCCCCGGCCCTCACCAATCAGGACGCTGCCTCTGAGGCCCTCAGGACACAGCTGTCCTTCCAGACATGCCAGGGCCAGCAGTCTGTCCATCTGCTCCGCTTCTGGGGCCCAGGCCTGGAGAGGAGAGGTAGGGTCAGCTCCCCAGCAGCAGCCCGGCCCAGCTCCTCCCCCGGGCCCAGCTGCCGGGACCCTCAGCTCTGCCGACGCCCGATTCCACCACCTGTTCCAGCCCTGCGCCCCTCACCCTCTCCACCCCGCCCAGCTTGGCCACCGTGTCCCTGCTCTGCTCACCTGGCGTGCAGACATCGTTGCCCGTTGGCTGTTTCTTCTACGGAGAGGCCATTTTAGGGGGACAGAAAGAACTCCTGCTGTTTGAACCCCTCAAGCTCCTCGCAAGACAAGTAGGAAGATAACAGCACCAGCCGTGGTAACAGCCAGCGTTTCCTGAGCTCTTGCTGAGCTGGGGACGTGGACGCAGGGCCTTGGTCCACCCGCGTCCGTCACCCTGTGGCTGGACTGCCCTGTGTCTCGTTCCTCGTGGGAACAGTGGGGAGGGTGCGGGAAGCAAGCTCGTGGACACCGTGGGGAGGACGGAGCGAGACAGGGCCACGCCTGGCACTTGTCCGAGCCCGGTAGACACTGGCTACCACCACTGTTATCAGAGCAAGCACGTCCCTGGCCCCACTCTCGAGTTTTCAAGGCTGAGACCTCAAAGGGAGCGGGCGGCTTGCCTAAGTCCACCAGGAGGTTTGGGGCCGGGGCAGCCAGGGGTGCTCTTTCTGCTGCACCCACTGCTGCCTCCTGGTTACTGACGGGGCCACGCGGATGGGACCGGCGGAAGGACCGGGAAGCTGGTGGGGAGGTGGTGGCATGGAACGTCAGAGATGGAGGGTGGCCCCAAGGTGGCCCCAGATGGAGGATCACACTCCCCTGCCCCCTCCCTCCCCCGCACACCTCTCTGCTAGGCACCATCTTGGAACGACCCTACACGCTCCCCTGTATTTTCTGACCCCTCTGTCTCCCAGGCCGGGCCCATTTGGGGACCCCTGTGCTCGTGATGCCGTGGCAGTGGGGGAAGAGCTGGGTCTTGGGCTGAGCTCCTGTGTTCTAGCCCCTCCTCTCCCAGCCGTGAGGACCCCTCCACCCAACTCAGAGGTGGGCTCGCAGCGGGGAGGAGGGCTTTGTGGTGGGCAGGGAGCAAGGTATCTGTGCACTGAGGCTTGTCCAGGGGAAGGTCAGGGACTCACACCCAAGACCAGGGTTCCCGCGGCTCAGGCCGGACGCCCCGAGGCAGTGGGCAGGGGCTTCTCCTGCCAGGACAGCCCTCGTGCCAGTGCCCTGCCGGATGCCCAGGCTCTAAACCACGCCCCTGGTCCTTGTTCTTGCGTCTTCTGCCAGCTCGTCAAACCCGAGGGCCCCAAGGCTGGCTGTGTCCATCATCAAACACGAGGAAGGACCGTGCAAGGCAGTCACGATCTGGTTGCTTCCTCCGAGCGACCGTGAGTCTCTCTACCCACCGAGGACACACAGAGATGGCTTCCTGAAGGTCAAACAGGTAATTTGAAAGCGCCTTGGGGTGCACCCTGGCTTAACCCCAATTTTACAGGTAGGGAAGCCGGAGACCAGGGAGGCGGAGTGATTTGCCACCGGGGCTGGTCGGGGGAGGGCTGGGCGCCCCTACGTGTCACCTCAGCGCCTCCTCCTCCTGCGGGCCTCCCCGGCCCCGCCGGCGCAGTACTGTCTCTGGTTCCCAGGGGGCGCTGAGGTCCCGCGGCTGGCTTCCTGCCGCGGGGAGCTGTGTGTGTGTGTGTGTGTTTCCCAATCAATAGAAGATGCTCAGTCCCCGAGATGTCACTATCAGAGCCTTCACACATCTGCATCGGAAGGAGTCCAAATGAAAAGTCTTTTCCTGTTGGGGGAAAAAATTGTAAAAGGAGAAAGGGAGACTTTGCCTGACAGATTAGAAAATTTTCCACTTCCCAGCGTTTGTTTGAACCAAGTATTTGTACTTCTCGTGCCCAATTACCCAGGCTGAAAAAGGAGTGCAGTGTGCGTTTCCCAAGCCCAGCAGAGGCACCCAGCGTATTGATCCGGCTGGGGAATCTGCAGGGATTTATGGGGGTGGGGGGCAGCAGGTTGGGCAGCCAACCCACGGGCCTGCCGCACAGGGGTCCATTCCACCCAGCCTTCCACTCAGGCTTGACCTTGGAAAAGCCACTGAGCCTTCAAGTCTACATCACAAGGGTGCTGAGAAGGCAAAGCATTTCATCCGAAACATGGAGCACCTACAAATAAAACTGATGAATATTTTTACACTAATTTGCAGTCGTCACAGTGCTTTTGAAGTCTGGTTTCCTAATTAGCCCTGGGAAGTGGGGGATGAGCCGTACCCTGGGGCAGAGGCAACGAGAAATCAGAGGGTGAGGGAGTGTGAAGGCCCACCCGGGTGCCAGCAGCAGGAAGGGGCCTGGGCAGGGCGGGTCCTTTTCCATCTGAGCTGGAAGTCTGGGAGCCAGCCAGAGGGTGCATAGGGGCAGAGGAGGCCGGACCTGCCTCCGGCCTGGGGTCCAGGTGAGGACATTCGTGTGGACAAGACTCACGTGGGGCCGAAGTCTGGTAGGAAAATCCTAGGGACACCGGTCTGTTGAGTCGTTGAAGTGAATCCGAGGAAACGCGAGGTGATCACCATGGGAGACACGGCTTCCAGGGCCTGGGGGATGGGGTCCCAAGATTTCCTCCAGCCCAGGAATTCGAGAGGGCTGGAGAGACTTTGGCTTCTGGAAAAGGCCTTTCTCAACTTCATGTGTTCACAATGGAGCCCTTGCTTCCACCTCAAGCCTGTTCCTCCCACGGGCCTCCCCATCAAGGTCTCAGCCCCCAGCCCCTCACTCAGCCAGCAGCTGGGTCATTCTCATCTCCCTGGCTCTCTGCATCCATCCAGCCGCCACCAGGTCCTGCCAGTGCTACTATAGATCTCTCACTGTGCCCACTTCTCTGTGTCCCAGCTGCTGCCACCCAGCCCCACTGGTGCCCCTGCCTCCACTCTTTGCTGTGCAATGGCTGGGGTCATCTTTTAAAAACACAAATCAGAGCGAGTCACTCCCTTATGAAACTGCAAAACCCACATCCTGCCTCTAAGCTGGGTGGGATGCAGCCCTGCCCACCTCCCAACCCATCACTGCTGCAGGTGGCCCCAGCCACACCGAGAGCAGCAGTGGGCGGCGCTCCCTGCTTCTCTGTGTATTTGTTCCTGTGCCCTGAGGTGTGCCGGGTCCTGGCGTGGACTAGGTGCTCGTTAATACTTGCTGACTGATGAACGAGCTGGTGTTTGGGGCTGGGGTGGGGTCTTCAGCCAGGAATTGCTGAATGGAGGAGAGCTTGCTGAGAGTGGAGGAGGAAAGGCTCCACATGCGTGGAGGACCACAGGGCAGGGGAGCGGGAGGGTGACACCAGGCCCCTGAGGGTCTTGCACACAGTTTGGGAGCGTGGCCCAGCAGCAGGGCCTGGGGATGATGGCGTGAGGGGTTTAACCCCAGAGGGCCCTCTTCCCAGATCAGACTGGACACAGGATGAGTCTCCTGGGGCCGAATCCCTGCCCTGGCTCTCTAGGCGGTGTGGCCGCGGGCAAGGCGCCCAGCCTTTGGAATCCTGAGCCTCATCCGTAAGTGTTTGTAATACCCCTGCCTGCAGCGGATGTGAGGGAATGGTGGCTGGCCGTGCTGGAGCACTGCCTGGCACACGGTGAGCTCCCCTGGTCTGTGTTTCAGAAAGCTGCCTCGGGAGCCCCAGGGAGGAGAGCGGCTGGAGGCAGGGAGGCCAGGGTGAGGCTGAGCCATCATCCAAGCAAAGGCTCCGCCAGGCAGTGACCGAGGCGACAGGAGGGAGGGGGGATCCCACAGGCGCTCTGCTCTCCCGGAGTGAGGGGGGTGGGCGCTGCCTCGGATGCCCGTCCCGCTTTCCAGGATGGTGAGCCACGTGGCCTCAGCCGCCGCCGCCCACCTACATTGGGTGGTACCTGTTCCCAGCAGGCCACGTGGGGAGGGTGGGGCTGACAGCAGGCCAGAGCCCTCCACCTGTCCCGCCTCAGGCCCCCAGCTCTGCCCCCAGGGTCCGGATTCTCCCAGCTGCAATCTCCCCCTACCCCACTCCCACCCCTGGCCCATCACCCCACCCTGCACCCTGCCAGTCCAGCAGGGCTCAGGCACTTTCAGGTGGCCAGCTTTGCTCGGCCCATGATTCCACCAAGCCTGGGTTTCAAGGGTGAGCCAGAGACCACCAGGCTCCTCTCTTCAGGACCCCAGCCTCCTCCACCCCAAGACACACACACACACACCCCCACCCACCCACCCACACACACACACACACACACACACACACACACATACTGTCTTCCCTGGGGAACTCCCAGCACAGAGCCACCTATTAAACCTACCAGGAAGAAGGAGGAGGAGTTTTAAAAGTGGCTCATTGTATGGAAGAACCAAGTGAATTTCTAGAGGCTTTCAAGGGAGATGAGAGAGACTAATCTCATTTGGGAGTATCTTCACAGCCCACAGCAACCAAGACTCAGGAAACCTCAGTTTCTCCATCAGAGGAAAAGCAAGGCTCTGGGTGTACCTTCCAGCCTCGTGGTCTGACACTGGCCGCAGTGCAGGAATGCAGGGCCTGGCTTCCTGCGGCGTCCTTGCCGGCTCTCGCCCTGCCCACTCCCCATTTTCCATCCCTCTGTGCAGGTCCCCCTCCCTGGTTCCCACGTGAGCAAAGGCAAGCCTAGCTCTCCTTTCCCTGCCCAAATCAGCCAGCCCAGGAGTCTGGGGCCCCAGAGTGACCTTGAAGCAGTCGGCTGTCCTCTCCAGCCTCTAGGCTGGGAGGCTGCGGCTCTGAGTCCAAATTCCCTCCCCACTCCACCTCCTCTTCCTTCCTCTCCTCTCCCTCTGCTTCCTCCTCCAGCTGAGAGCCTCAGCTCTCCGCCTTTCCTTGGGGGAATGACTCACATTTGCCTCCCACCTGCACTGCCAGCTTCCCAGATCTTCATTCAAAAGGGTCGCAGTGCAAGCAGCTTTCCGCATTCAGAGGCCCCCCGGGATGTGACAGGCAGCCACGCATGCTCCCTGTGGGCAGCAGTGATCTCCTGCAGCCTTCAGGGGAGGGAGCCTGGCTTGGCTTGGAGATTTCTGCCTCTCCAGGGCCAATGGACAGAATCCAATCCTGCCTTCCGACCTGGGGCTGGTTCCTTCGCCTTTCTGGGCTCCCTCTCCCCACACACCAGATGCACAAGGCTGAGCAGGGACATCCCTGGTCATTTTCTGTTGTACCCGGAGTATCCTGCTTTCCCTCCAGTCTCTTTTGAACTGGATGCCTCCTCTTAGCCTTATTCCTTAGCCTCCCAGGGAATGGGCTGGGCTGGGGAAGACAGCCTGGGGAGGGTGTCGCAGTGAAGCTGGGTTAGACGACTGGGGAGATGCTGGAGAGTCAAGTGAACAACAGAGGTGCAGTGCTCCTCAGGGGCTCTGGTCGGTGCAGGACGTCATGTTCGGGGGGCACACCGGCTCCTGTTTTCCCTCCCCCACTCTCGACCTGCGTGATTCAGGGGAAATTAACAGCCCCTCCTGGAACATGTGACCCAGGTCTCAGCCAATCATGGTAGTGCGTTCCCATGGCTGCGGGGATTGGTTGAGGGATAGGCATGTGACCCAGTGAGAGCCAATGAGAGGCAATGAGCTTTGGTTGAGGGCAGGGATGCTGAGTCCTCCCCCTCTAGAATTTGGGCCGGGAGCTCTGCCCACAGCACTTCCTTGGAGCAAGGACAGTCTCATCTGACCAACCAGGAAAGCCAGGAAACAGGGCTTTGTTTTTAGCTGCTGTTAGTTCAGCATCTACTGTTGCACAGCTGCAAAGCCTTTGCCTATATTATCTCATTTAAATCTCATAACGACATTGCAGGAAAGGTGTTATTACCTTGTTCTACAGGATGAGAAAACTTTCAGGAGGTGATGCTATTTGCCCCATCACATGCCAGGGTTGAAGGCAGTTCAGCCTGGCCCAAGCCTTGTGGCCTCAGCCCGACCCCAGTTGTATTGCCCGCCCACACAGAGCCAGAACTCAGAGCCCACATCTCATGTGAGGGACATGGGGCTGGCCGTGGGACCCCAAGCCCCCTCCCCTCTGCCCTCTACCCACTTGGACGCACAGCCTCAGAGGCCTGGGGACAAATGCAGGCACTTGGAAATGCCAATCGTCACTGCATGGCTGGGGAAGTGCCTTGGGCCAGATTCAGGACATACTTCTGGACTGGGATTAAATTCCATGGCAGCTCCTGGATGCCAACCAGTTTGAAGGAAAACACTCTCTGCTCTGAGATGAGATCTCTCCAGGTGGCTCTTGGCGGCCCCAGAGGCTGCCAGCAGGGCCAGGAGGCTAGTCTGGGGGTTCTAGAGAGCTTCCCTGCCTGGGCCGGGCACAGAGGGGAGCAAAAATTGTCCTCCAGGTGTGAGCAAGGCTCCTGCAGGAGAGGACATCTTCCCGTCCTCAGCCCAGCGCTTCCCATTTCCTGGAGGAGAAAAGTGAGGCTCAGAGAGGTGGAGTTTCTTTCCTCAGGTCAAATCGCTCCTAAGAACACTGTTGAACGCACTCCGGTGCCCAGGGGGCTACACTGGTCGCTCTCGCCCTTGGTGACACGCCCGTCTCCCATCTCTTTCAGGGCCCTGAAATCACCCCGTTTTCCCCACCTTTGGCTTTTCTCTCCTTTGCTCCTTCCGGGATGCTCCTCCTTACTACTTCCCAGGCTGACTCCTCCTCCCAGATGTCCCTGCAATGCCCCTTCCTCCAGGAAGCCTGCCCCGCCCCTCCTGCTGTGCAGCCGAGGTGGGTTTGTGCCTTTCTTCACCTGATCAGTGCCTCTGCCACTGACTGGAAGGAAGCTTCTCAGGGACAGAGATCGCACCTGTCTTGCTCACCTCCAACTTCCCAGCAGCCCACTTAGAGTAGGTGCTCAATAAGCACCGTTGAACAAATAAGAGTATGAATGAAAGGGTGTAGGGCTTAGACCTGGTGACCTCAAGCCTCGCGCAGTCCCGGTGCGTTGCCTCCCCCTGCTTGCTGCAGCGGTAACAGGGGATAGAAGGAGCAGATGACGGGGGTGGGAGCAGACCCAAGGGGCTGGGTGGAGGTTTGGGGAGGGCTTCAAGTGGAACGTGGGCCAGAGGGGGGGCCCGGCTCCCACCCAGAGCACACTGCCTCCGTTGTCTAGGCAATGCAGGATTTTGAGGGCCCCTCAGAGTGCAGCTCTGCATACTAAGCCAGCACTGGCTCAAGCACGATGCCCCAGTGGTCACACAGAGGTGACACTTTCTGTTTCACTATCCAGCACAGATGGTGCAAGGTGGCCAAGGTCACGGGTGTGGAGGCGTGGTTCAAGGGCCACAGGGTTTGCCATAGGTCTTTGGAGACAGCGCCTTTTGCTGAGTTAAGGCACCTTCATTCAATGCAGGACAAGGAGGACAGGGTCCCAAAGACATGGTTCCAGGTCTCTCTCTACCACCAAGTGGCTATCTGTCCTTGGAAAAGTTGCCCTGGCCTTGGTTTTCTCATCTGTCAGCTCAGGAGGCTGGGCTGGTGCTTTCGAAGCCCTCTGCCACCCTTCTGCACCCTGCTGGGGGCACAGAGCTGAGCATGTCCCCCTGGGGACTGTGGCAGACGCTGGGTGGCCCAGAGCTCCCGTACCACTGCTCAACCCTCCGGGGAAGGCTGGTGGGGGAGGGAGGGCAGCCACCCCATTCCGGTTGGATTATGTTCCTTGCTCAACTCAAACTTCATTACAAAGCCTATGGCTGATCCTCTTACAGCATCTGCGGAGGGAGTGGGGCTGTGAGGTGAGGGAGGAGAGGACGGTGCTGAGCTGCCCTCCTGGGGAAGCGGGACACGGAGATTTACATATTTATGAAATCTTTTCCATTTTGCCCAGGCCCCACGTGCACTAGGAAATGTCACATCTCATTTTAAGTTGGGAATCTGTGCCCCAGAAGTGACAGCCCAAGCCACCACCGAGGTCTCGCAGATATCTGGAGGTAACAAGCAGCCCTGGATGGGGTTCCTATCCCAGATCTGCGGTGATCAGTTGTGCAACCGTGGCAGGGCACTTGAACTCTCTGGGCCTCAGTTTCCCCATGTGTAAAATGAGGCTAGACAGTGTCTTTGGGAGGCTGCTTCTGGCACGGCCCTGATGACCCCCCCACCCCGGTTTTCATGTATTCGTGTCCTCTCTTCTTGAGTGTGGACTGGGCCCAGGGACTTGCTTCTAACCAATAGGAAACAGCAGAAGTGAAGGGTGGGCACGTCCAGGATCAGGTACAGAGATGGTGATGCCATCTGCTCATACCGTCTCTTGCCCTCTCTTGCTATCACCCCCTGGGATGAAGCCAGCTGCCACGTGGGGGGTCTCAGGTCCAAGTCCATGAGGAGCGGCACTGAGCCAACAACCAGGTGGGACACTGGAGGCGTGCTGAGCACAGCCTCAGCAGACGTCTTGACAGCAGCCTCGGGGAGACCTGGAAAGGATGACCCAGCAAAGGCACAGCCAGACCCCGATCACTGGATCTGTGGGATAATCAGAGGCCGTCATGCTGAATCACTGTGTTTTGGGCTAAGTTGTTATGCAGCACTAAGCGACTGATACAGTGTCCTTTTCAAAGGGTGTGTGATCATGCAGCTGTGGACAAAGAATGTCACCTGCTATATCAGCAAACAAAGGATGTTGCAGCCATCAAGCCAGCAGCCACTGCAGCTGCCCTCAACTGGGTGCCCTGAGGGGATCCAGGATGGAAAAAACATAGGATATCAACCCTAGAAGCTGAGGTGCAGATCAAAGAAATGATTTCAGTGAGCCCAGACTCTTGTATATTCCCATACATAGAAAAGTGCTAAATTCATTAACTTGAGATGTCTGTTTTTTTTTTTAATTAACAGTAATCGTTTGATGTTCCAACTACCTGGTTTTTCTTCCGAAACTCCTATATAGCCTGGCTCTTCCATTACCTCTTTGGAACAGTCCCTCAGAGAAATCTGATAGGCTGCCTCCCAGGATTGAGTCCTCAGAAAGTCCAAATAAAACATAATTCTCAACTTTTAGGTTGTGCATTTTTTTTCAGTCAAGGCAGAGCACAGCACTCACGCTCAGTAGGTGCTCAGAAGAGGTTCTGGGTGGGTCTGTGAGCTACGTGAGCACGCATCCGGGTCATCTTTTACCTCCAGACCTCTCCGGGGGTGGGGGGCAGCACACAGCAGGCGCCTGCTCAGTCCCAGGCGTAACGGGCGGCAGGCTGTTCACAGATTGTGTCAGCAAAGGCCTGAAGCACGCCGGACGCTCAGTCCCCACGGGTCACGTGAGACGGTGGCTTCCTGATGGAGTCCTGGGCCCCAGCCTAAGCCCTAGCCCTGTGGCTGCTTCAGTGTCAGCTGGCTCTGCTTCCCTTTGTCCTCCCCTCTTCTTAAGGGTCTTCCCTTTTCACTTGTAAAACAAACAAGGGAGGAGAGCCAACCGCCTCCCTCCCCCAACCAAGCCAGCTCCTGACTGCACTTGTGCTTCTGGAGGCCATGCCCAGTGTTCCTTTGTTGTATCCTGGCATCTGGTATGGAGCCTGGAACACAGTCTGTGCAGAAAGATATTTGGGGTAAGACTACATGAGCAGTTGGTCTAGAATCAGAGTCAAAACCCAGGCACTTAGATCTGAAGGTGGGGAAAGGGTTTCCCCCCAGTATTCCCTTTATCCTTTTGGTTCCTGAAATGACTTCCCCTACAGTCTCTTCTGGGTTTAAGACACCAGAATCCCTGTTAAAAGGGCAAATATGTTACCTGTGTTTGGCTGACATATCCCACCCTTCCTGCCCTTAATACCATGGTGAAAGCTGGCTTCTTGTAGGGTGACCTGCTGGAAAGGAAGGCCCTTGGCTGCTGAGGCATGGGCTTGGGGAGGTTTGCAGAGACCGGGAGATGCCCACGGGGGGCAGGCCAGACTCTGCTCTCCTCCTGCCTGCCCTAGAAGTCCCCAGACTGTGGACAAGCAGCTGGGGCTCGCCCTCAGCCTGGAGGAGGTCTGGGGTCCCGCTTCCACGACAGCTGTCCGACGGAACTTTCTGAGATGGGGAACGCCCTCTCTCTGCGCTGTCTGACATGGCAGGTACCGGCCATCTGAGGCTGTTACACACTTAGAACGTGGAGGGTGTGATGGGAGAATGGAATTTCAGTTTCATTCATTGTTACTTACTTTAAATTTGACATAAGGAGACGTGCGTGGCAGGTGCTCCCACGTTGGCCATCGTAGGTCTAGACACAGAGCAGCCAGCAAAGTGGGGGCCACTCACTGTTCAGGTCTGCAATCAGATCTTTCCAAGAACACTAAAAATAACCTTTAAAAAAAAGAAATAATGCCGAGAGAAGATAAATCTCGCTGGGCTGTGAGGAGTCGGGGAGGAGCTGCCAGAGCGTCTAATCCATCACAGAGATTTTGCCATCTGTCCAGGGGACTTCGCCTGAGGGGGAAGAAAATTCTTGACTCATCCCTATTTTTAACGATGTTTATCTTCAGATGTGGGAGACGGCAAGGGATAAATCAGCGATGAGCGTACCCCTCTGCCCCATGGTTCTGTTTTTGGCGATCTGGTGCGGCCCCAGATCTGCTGCAGAGGACCCTTCTGGATGCAAAGAAGATGGTGGGGGGGTGGACAATCACCTCCGTGCATTCAGCAGACATCGCGGGCCCTGACCCCCGAAACACTTGTCCCTGTCACCACGTCACCAGTTTCACCATTGCCAGCAGCTGCCCTGTCACCATGGCCCACGGCTATAGGCCACCACATCCCAAACAAAAATACCCCGCCACTCCATTCACACCAATGGTGCCACAGCCACCGGTGTCCTCGCCTTTATTAATATGGTGCCACCATCAGCTCTCAAGTCACTGCAGTCAGCTCGGCCACCTTGGTCAGGCACGGGGGGCACACAGAGAGGCCTAGGGGAGCTCCTGGGAGGAATCTGTACACCCGCCTTGGGAACCCTCTGGAATCAGAGCGCGCCCTTCGGCTTCCAGTTCTCATGGGTCAGCTAGGCACCCAGGAGGAAGATGCATCTCGGCGGGTTAGTAGATGGGAGGCAGGGGAGGATGGAAGGTGGTGAGACAGCCACTGGTCACTGTCCCCCTTTCTCTGCTCCCCTGCCACGAGCCCACTCCCGTGTCTGGCCTCAGAAGGGGCCCAGAAAACCTGCGGGATTCCAAATCATCTTAGCCATTGGAGGCCAGGGCAATGTTTACGAAGAACCGTGGAATAAGCCAAGCCCCAGCCCCGCTCTTTCTTGCTCTGTGAAGGGAGAGCCATCCGCCATGACCCTCCACTGCCCCTGCCCCCCGCGGCTGCCCCAGCTGACAGCAGCTCTCCCAGCCCTACCCCAGCCTCTCCCAGGGCAGGCAATGTTCCAGAAGAATCCCATTATTAATGGAATTTTAATCCAGGTGTTGCCCTTCCTAGGGCTGGGGTGGGGCATGTGGGGTGGGGTCTTGATAACCTGTGGGCTGTGTCTGCAGGGCTGTGGGCGGCCTCTGTGCTCAGATGTGCAGTCGTCAATAGCGTCCTAAGATGGAAGTCAGGGCATGGAGACCCCAGCACCTTCAGGACCCCTGGGGCACCCTTTTTGGGTGAAGAGTAAAGAGCATTGGTGCCCTGTGCTTCCGGTCCCTGAGCTCTCCCGGTCCAGCCTGAGGCCAGTCCAGAGGCCCAGCTGTGGGTGGAGCACTCCTGGGTGCTGGTGGCACACGGCAGGCAACGGGCAAGGCTGACGGTCATGTGCACTCAGGGGTACCTGCTGTTGGATGCAGGAACCAGCAGACAAATGACTGAATGAGTGAATATGAAATCTCAGGTTCTGGACTCACACATAATGGGTCTGGACCCTCAGCTCCGGCCCTTCTCGCTGTGTGATGCTGGGCCAGTTGCTTCACCACCCTGAGGCTCCGTCTCCACCTGTGTGGATGGAAGACAGTTACAGGTGCGCCTGCCAGGATTCTCAGGGGCTGGATGAGACACCTGTGTGCAGCATTTAACCCAGGGCCTGGGACTCAGTAAATGCTTGGCAATCTGTAGCAAAGCAGCGATGGAGGTAGTGGCAGTGGTTAGTATTATTATTAGGGGCTTTACACACATAGCACTTCCTTCAATTTTCAAAATAACCCCATGGAGGGGCTTCCCTGGTGGCGCAGGGATTGAGAGTCTGCCTGCCGATGCAGGGGACACGGGTTCGTGCCCCCGTCCGGGAAGATCCCACATACCACGGAGCGGCTGGGCCCGTGAGCCATGGCCGCTGAGCCTGAGCGTCCGGAGCCTGTGCTCCTCAACGGGAGAGGCCACAACAGTGAGAGGCCCGTGCACCGCAAAATAAACAAACAAACAAACAAAAAAACAAAATAACCCCATGGAGAGCTCTAATAATCCCCACTTTACACGGACAAAGCAGGCTCCCAGAGGCTGGAGTGCATCGCTCAGGGCCACCTGGCTCATGAAGGAGGCACTGGGCACATATCAGGGTGAAGGCGTGAAAGGCCGGCGTGGACTCCAAGTCCAGTGCTCGGCCGTTCAGCCTTGGGTTCTAGGGAGGTCTGATCCTGGGGGACCTACCCGCAGGTCTGGAGAGCACAGGGCTGATGGCTGGAGCCTGGCCTTGGAGTTCCAGGCTGAGCGGACCCTGAATCCACCACTGCCCTGTACGAGACCTTCATGCGCTCTCCTGAGCCTTCCAGCAGGAGACAGCAGGAGGGGCCTGTCATGTGCTCGGCAAGGGCAGTGACGGTCTTGAAGATAATCCATATAATGTGACCACAGGTGTGGAAACGGTTGGATGACTCCACCAAAGCTGGAGGGTACCTGGGGGTCTGACTCAGAGAAGCCAGGTTCCCCCCCTACCCCAGGCCACACAGCTAGCAGGCAGCAGAGGTCCCGGGGGTCTGGGAATTGATGAACAGCTCCCTTCCAGGGCAGGTGGCAGAGACGAGCCCCATGTGCAGACCAGGGATGGGAAGATGGCCAGCCTCCAATCCGAGGGCCCGGATCCCATGCCCGGGAGCGTGCAGGCTTGGCATCAGCCTTCACCGGGACAATGCATCACGCCCACGGTGCCCTGAGGGCCAGTAGTCATGAGTGACGGACCTCACACCCTCCCCTGGGTGGTGTGGGACAGGTGCTCCAGAACTGAAAGGGTCATCCTGTGGGTCTAAGGGGGCTGGGGTCTGCTGGGTCAGGAGGGGTCGCTTTTCCATCTGCTGAGGCTTTTCTGAGGAGCTCCCCCCAACCCCCATCCCCTGCTGTCTGTGATCTAGGGGATGTTTATCCCATGCAGGCGCTATGCTGGGCCCCGACCCTGTGAGCTGCTTCCTTCCTCCCCAACCCGCCACGAGACAGGTGCTTTCACAGCTGTCTCTGACAGATGGGTAAACTGAGGCACAGAGAGGCCGAATGGCTCCATCAGGTCCTATAACTGGTGTGTGGCGAGTCCTCCTGCCTCTTCTCCCGCTCCTGGTTACTGGTGGCCCGTGTGAGCCCCGTGCTTCCGTGGACTGGCTCATTTCGCCTGCACGTTGTCTCGCCAACGTCTCCCAGAGAGGAAGGTGAGCCCAGAGGACCCGGAGGGCATGGAGGCAAGGATCTCCATGCATGGAGGACTTGCAAGGCCTGGGGCACAGGTACCCAGCACCTGACCCTACCCTGGAGTTAGCGTTAGGGTTTGGGTTAGGGTCTGATGGGGAGGCAGACTTCTGCAAATAGCTTTTGCAAGAGCCAGGCTCCTGCCCTGAAGGGTGGAGAGAGCTGTGGGCCCGAGGACAGTGCTGCCCGGCTGCCAGGGGTCCTCGGCCCCGGCTCAGCCCCGACCCAGCGGCCCTGGTGGTGCACAGAGGCAGCCGCAAGCTGGTCCTGTGATGGAGGGAGGAGCAAGGGGGCAGGCTCCTCCGCCGGAGCTCCCGCTTCCCAGGTTGCTGTGCCTGGGGATGCTGGTCAGAAATGCGCTTCAGCCTCCTTCTCTGGGTTCCAGGAGCCCTGGGCTCTGCCACCTGGGTTTGGGAGAAGCTCCCCCAGTGGTTACCCCTCATTGCCCCTGGGCACTGTCTTTACTCCTCCCAGGGTCCTCATGAGCTCCCTCCTGTCTCCAAAGGGCTGCCCATCACAGCTGCGACCCAGGAATCATTTGCACAGCCACTGCATCCTTTGTCTCAGGTGCGGGTGGAATTCCTGGGGGGGCATTGGCAGCTGCAGCCACAGCCAGCTTCCTGGGCAAGCTGCTCAGCTGCCTCAGATGCAGGGGAGGGGGGCAGAACCTGCCGACCCCCGGCCCAGGAACAGTGATGTGGAGACCGTGTTCCTGAGTGAGTCTTCCGCCATAGTCCCAACCCCAGAAAGCTGGCGCTTTGATGCATAATTGCTGGTTTCCTGCCTGCCGAACAGTCAAAGAAGAAAAGGAAAAGCTCCTTCATTTTATCTTGGGAAGGCAACAGCCACGCTCAGCTCCCCCATGGGCAGCAGGCTTTTCTGAGATCATAGCAACGGGCAGCAATTAGACCCCAGCCTGGGGATCAATCGCAGGTACTAAAGAGCTTGGGGCAATCGGGCTGCTCAGTAGCTAGAGGAAAGCCTCTGACCTGGTCCTCGCCACAGGCGGCGTCTGCATCTCGGGAGGGCAGGCGCGAGGGCAAGCCTCTCTGCAGAGCAGACCTGGCCTCGGGGTGGGGGATGGGGGGGAGGGAGGGGGAGGGGGTCTCCAGGCCGGGGCTAGGCTCCACCCTCTCTCCCTCCCCAGGCCTCCAGGGGCTTTGAACGCCCCCACGTGTGGCCCCAAATTCACACCCGCAGCCCTCCGCGCCTGCTCCCGCCTCCACAGTCTGCTCCCAGTTTGGAGACTGTCCGTGCAGAGGTCCTGGCTCGTCACCCCTCCCAGCCCGGGCTCCTTCCCGCCTGGCCCATCTGCCCGTCTGGACGTGCAGCCAGGCGCTCAGGCTCAGGATCAGACCTGGGTGTCGTCCTTGGCACCATGCCTCCTCTCACTCCATTCCGGATCGTCTGCAGTCCCGGCCACCCCTTGGAGACCCACGCACCACCTGGGACTTAATGGCCTCATTGCAGGCCTCTGAACCCTCCAGGGGGCCAAATGCACCACGACCCCTCGCTCTGCAGTGCCCATTATGCCCAGCATGGACCCCAGACTCTTGCAGGCTCTGCTCACACCACACCCCATCTTGTGCCCTTGACCTTCCTCTGTGCTCCAGTTGCCTCAGCCTCTTCCCTTAGCCCACAGGGCTGTCGCCCGTCCGGGCTTTGGGATGCTCTTCCCCTGGATCTCAGCACAGTGCTTTTCATCCTACAGGGTCTTAGCACAAAGAACACCTTCTCGGGGGCCTTACTGATGCCCTCGTGCCCCAGCACTGGCCTATGCCAATGGTATCTCCCATCTTTCCTGAAATGTCTCCTTTTTACTTACCTCATACCACGAGGGTTTGGAGGATGGGGACCCTTACCTCGTTCCTCGCTGGAGAGAGGCCCCAGCGCATGGAGTGCTCATCCAAGAGTGTGTCTGACCGCGTCGAGCGAGCAGGGGCCACGGGTGTGCTGCGCTCACCTGGCCACCCTGGCGTCTGGAGGATCGTCCCCGTGAGGGAAACTGCCCCTTATCTGGGACCCACATTTTCCTTCTGCTCTCAGGGCGAGCCCTCCCGCTCTGGGGTGAGCTGAGGCCTGACCGCCCAGGATGCCTGCTGGGTGTCCAGGCAAGTGGGTGGAGGGAGGGTACTGTTTGAATGACCCGTCCCAGGGGAATGGCCAAACACAGAGAGCGACGTGCGAGGACGGCGCATTGAGGGGCGCGTGTGACCTGCCGTGCTGAGGACCAGGCTTGTGCGGGCCCCCAAGAGTCAGGCAGGGTCTTGTCCCGACAGCCCCTGCTGAGGACTGCCGTGCAGTGTTTCATTAACATCACTTACGAAGCGTCTGCTCTGTGCTGAGGCCGTGCTGGGGCCGGAGACCCGGCCATGAATAAGGCAGCCCCCTTCCCCACCCACCAAGGGAGACAGAAGACGAGCAGCGGTGGCCCCAGTGTGCACAGTGACCTGAGGGCCTGCAGACGACACACATTGGTCCGGGCTTCCTGGAGGAGGTGATACCACTCGAGCCTTAAAAGATGGGGTGGGGGTGTGGTTCTGACAGGAGCAAAAGCACAGGCAAGGTACGGGGATACGTTCAGCTGGTGAAAGGTCATGGGAAGCAGGGAAGGTGGGGTTGAAAGTGGGCAGGGACCAGTCCCTTGGGCCTCACATGCTGATTTCCAGGTGGCGGCTCAAGAAATAAGTTAAATCTCTTTCAGGAAAAGAGAGGCAAAACAGTGACCAGAGGTGAAACCACAGAGTACTGGGCTCGGTTTAAAATCAGGCAGCAGCGGCTGGACGCTCAGTTCCCACGGGTAGATGGCACTGAGTCTTCAAGGGACAGCAGGCCCGGACTTGCTTCTGGGCTTTGGAGCCAGGGCTGCCCGTCCCCGCTCCTCCCCACCTGGAAAAGGCAGCAGCAAACAAGTCCAGCGTGGCCACCTGGGCCACAAATGGCCCGGGGAGGCAAGTAAGTGGAAGTATGTACAGAGGGGTTTCCAGTGGAGCCCAGTCCCGGGGTCTGTGAGGGGCCCTGAGAGGCAGAAGCCCCTCTGCTGTCCTGGTTCTGGATGGGAGCACGGAGGGCTGGAAGGAGGTGAATTACCCTTGGAGAACCTGAGGCAAATAAATAAGATGCCTTATTTCTGGCACATCATCATGAAAATTAAAAATATAAGGGATTGGCAGGCAATCTTCAAAGATTCCAGAAGACTTCTGCTTCCAGCGAAGATGGAATAATGGGGACCAGATGTACACTCTCCCACAGGAAACAAACCCCAAGTTACGATTAATATGAAACAATGGTTTTCATTACATTGGGCATCAGGCAGTGAAGATCAGTGACCCCTGAGGTATGGGAAACAAATGAGGAGAGCTCTACAGCTCCTCCACTGACGGCCTTGAGAGAGTCTCCAAGCCACACGAGAGGAAGGGAGCTCTGCTAGACCTTGGTGGTCTCCCTGAGTTGAGTAAAGGGACAGAGAACCTGGGGAGAGGTCCCAGGGCAGTGTGCCAGGGAGGAGAAGCTACACAGACAGGGAAGTCTGGAGAGCTGTGGAGGGTCCCCTTGAGCATTCAGCCAAGTACTGATCAGCACATATGTGAGGAAACTAACTGAGGCTGGGAAAAAGCTAACTGAAAGGGTTACAAGAAACAGTGGCTGCTTTGCCACATGACCTCAGAATCCCTCCCTCCTTGAGGCTGCGGCTGGCCGTGACCTTGTGTGCTGGGGCTCCCTCACCCTGTCTACCTGGATGAAGAGGACAGGCCCAGGCAGTGGCCGATGCCAGCAGGAGAATGAGGGGCACTTGGGCCACTGGTCCCAGTGACCCAGCCCAGGCCAAGACGCAGCGGAGCTCAGACATGAGAGCGAGTCGGGCTGGGTCCGCCCGTCCCGCTGCTTCAGCTGGCCTCCCATGGCCCTGCATTCTGCTTGCTGTTAGGAGCTTTGAGGGCCACTGATTACTGGCCCTGCAGCATTGCCCTAGGGAAGCCGAGCAATACAAACTCCAGGCCACTGAAGGGCCTCCTCCAGGCCCTCCAGGCCTCTCAGACTCCTGTGAGATTCGTGTCCCAGGAGCTGGATTGGGAGCCCCGCTCCCACGGAGGTGCTGTACCAGCGCGGGAGTCCTGTCCCTCACACCGTGGCGGCCATTCCTCCCAAGGCTGCCATCCTGCTGGGTGCACGTGGCCCATCTAACCTGTGCTCCTCAGGTACTGATGACCTTGGTCCTGTCTTCACTGCTGTACATGCTGGCTTCAGCCTTTGCTCACTTCAGTTGCCTTAACCCCTGTGTTTTACAGAAAGGGCAGCTCGGGCTGCCTGAGTGGCAGGTATGCCCGGGATCCCGGCTGTCAAATGCAGAGCTGGACCAGCGCCCTGGGATCTGGATGCCTGGCCCCTGCTCGCCCACCCCGAGTTCCAGGTGTCCTCCTGGAACCGGTGCCACCGCCCAGGCCAGTAGTGCTGAGATGGACCCTCCTGGGCAGCCAAGGACCCCACAGGGCACGCTGACTCCCCTGGGATGTCTTTTCTGCTGAGCTGTCACTCAGGGTGTTATCTGCTGCTGCAATATATTATTGCCACCGACACCACATGTTACATCTCAGTGTCAGCAAAATGATCAAGGAAATTCATTTATTATTAACTTATGATACACGTGAGACTGATTGCCTTTTAGGCTCTGGGCTCAAGGAGAAGTGTGGCGGCGGCAGCCACCCTTCAAGGCCCCCCCTCCCTCCCTGGCTGCTCAAGGCCGACCTGGAAATGATGACCTGAGAACTAGCATCCCGTGTCTCCTCTGGTCAGCCCTGCACACGAATGCCCGTGACAGAATCTCACGTCCACGGCGAAGCCGTGAGATGGTAATGATAATCCCACCACCCTGCCAACGTTCTCGGACTACTGCTGTCATCGGGCACCTGCCACGTGCTGGGCATGCAGCTCACCACTTAGCACACATGGTTACTTAACCTTTCAGCAGCCCTCGGAAGCAAGTGCTGTCATTATCCCATTTTACAGGTGATGGAGATGGAGGCTGTCCCATGACCCAAACCCAGGGCCGCGGGCTCCGACCGTACAACCTCAGCGCCTGCGGAAGGGTGACCTTTTCCTCGTCACCCTTCTACCCATTTCCCAGGTCAGCAGGCTGACGGTCAGAGACTGGCACGTGAGGAGGCACCGAGAACACATCTCTCTGCTCCTTCTCTCTCCCGCCCTTATCAGTCACCCCAAGCCCCACACCCCTTCAGGTGCATGTAGGCCTTCTGCCTGGATCCCGAGCCAGCCTCGCATCCCATCCTGCCCCACTGGACTGGCAACACTCTGCTCTAAGGCCTGAGAAGTCAAGGAGGCCAGAGGTTGTCTCCATCCTGGCCATTGGGCTGCAAAGGACAGGACCCGCTGCACCTGCGTGCGTGGGGGGGTCTTGGCTGGTAAGATGCCAGAGGGAGAGTTGAGAGAACCTCTGTCTGCCCAAGGCCACTGCGGTCCCTCCAAGTCCCCACCGGGGTCTCCGGTCTCCTGGCAGTGCTTTGGAGAGGGAGAGACTGGGGCGGAGTGGATGCAGGGCTGGGGCTACGGTGAGGACCACAGCATGATCCATCAACATGACGACAGACGTGATCTCTTAATGCTAAGTTTAAAAACGTCAAAATCAAGGCAAAAATATCCACACGGGGCAAAATAAAAGTTTTAAATCCAGGCAGCATCCGACAAGGTGGGAGTGAGGCAGCCGGGGAGTGATGCTAGTGCAGGGTGGGGCCCATTTCCACGTAAAATGTTCATAGTTGGTTCCTTGTGGATATTTTTATTTTTAAAATGTTGTATTAAAAGGTCATTTATCTGGAATTCTGCGTGTTTCACAGTTGCCTCACTCTAATCCCAGCTCCGTGGGACCTGATCTTTAGTTAAACTTTTGGTATTTTCTTCACCTTGGATTTTTTGCATTAATATTTTTAATTGCATTAAAACAGTATTTTTATCTTGGTGACTGAGTTTCCTGCCTCACTGTCGCCCCCACTCCCAACCTCGGCCCAGCCCTGAGAGGACAGGTCACCTCAGCTCTCAGCTGCTGAGCTGGCTGCACCGAGCAGACCCGGCGTCACCCTCCAGCCTGCTGGCTGTGTGCCCTGCGCTCCGACCTGTTGCCCCCCAGGCCCACCCAACCCTGGTAGAGTGGGCTGTTCTCTGGTCTCCGTTTTCTCATCTGCACAAGGGGATTACTCCGCTTCCTTGCTAAGCCCACTAGTTCCTGGGGATGGTCAAAGGAAGTAAAAGCTATTTTAGAAACCATCAAGGGCTTTCTGCTCAAGGCAAGTTCCATGAGATTTGGGGCAAAAACACTCTTCAATGAGCCATTGTACAAAAACATGCATTCAAAGGGATGTGCATTTCTGGGAACAAAAAGGTGAGAAAGACATCGTTTGTCCCACCTTTGGCCATTCCACGGGCCATCGTAACAGGTAACCCCGAGGTTTGTAAAACTGCAGCTGCCTTCTCTGTACCCGGCATGGTTTACCCACGGCATCCCTGGTTACGGCATCCAGCGCTGTGGGCACCTGAAGGACCTGCGTGTCAGGGAGGTGCCTGGCGCAGAGAGGAAGCACTGAACACGTGCTGGGTGTCCTCATTATCATCAGCTGTTGTACTCCGTTCCCACAGGTCCCCTGAGTGCCCGCCCTTCTGCAACCCACTCATGTGGGGCCCCTGCCACTGGCCCCAGGACGCCCTGGCCAGGCCTGCACCCTGGGAGCCCCCCTCCCTCCCCTGTGCTGAGAAGCCAGACCTGCTGCTTTGTATTAAGAACATGTGGATTGTGACCTGTTGAATGAGGGGTCACCCTCTGCATCCCAGCTTCCAGTTCGGGGAAGTGAAACCCCAGGGCCGTTTTGATGGAAGGCATAGTTTCAATACACCCACACGAAGGAAGGAGAGACACAGGATCCCAGAAGGGGGTGGGGAGCAGTGAGGGGGGAGGGGAGGGCAGACCTCCACCCCAGGTTAGGAGCCAGCAGGAGAGAGAGCAGGGTGGCAAGCCCCTGTCACTTTTAATAAGGGCGGAGTTGGGGCGGAGTTCACTAACTTCTCACAGGCTTAACTCTAAGTGGTTATCTTACAAGGGAAAAGCAGAGGTGCCTCATAAACTCAGGTCCTCATCTCAGAGGTGACTCTGGTGTGATGTAAAACGCCTAGGCAGCAACTCAGGGAACCAGAAGTAGTTTTTCTATCACCCCTCCCCCCACCCCCTCCCACCCTTTGCACTTCCTTCCCGACACATTCATCTCCATAACAGGCCTTACTACAAGCTGACTAGCGTGGCCGATGCGCTTGAGTGTGTCTAATCCTTGTCAAGAGTTTGGAGTTGAATTAAACAGAGCAGGTGAATTAACCAGTAGGCAGGGCAGGGGCTCTATGTGCATCTGAGAAACAGGGAAACTGAGGCTCGCAGCTAGAGGCGGGGGCGGGGCCTTGAGCCCTCGGTCCTGACCCCGGTGTGGGTTCTGCAGAGCCGTCCAGGGTGGGCCCCACCAGCCTCCTGACTTTGAGATGAGACTCAGAAGGGAAGGCGTTAATCAGCCCAGCCGCCTTCCCCAAAGCCATTAATTACAGAAGTGGAGAGGTGGGCCCAGACAATTATGTCCCAGACAAAGGAGACGGAGGTGGGGGCGTAATGACTTCAGAGGTCCTCGGCTGCAAGATTAATAAGCGTGTGGCATTTGGGTGGCGCTCGGTGGCTCTGCTGTCACCCTGCTCCGTGCTGCCCCCTGGGGAATCCCAGGGCACAGGTCAGTGTTACCATGTCACCCAGCCGTGACCAGCACACTGGCTGCATCAGGATGGCCGGGCCCAGGGCACTCCCCCTCCTCCTAGCTGACTGGCTTCTCCGAGAGGGGTGGGTGGCAGGCTGGGCTGGGGGGCCGGGCTTGCAGAGATCCAGGTCAGACCCCGGCCCCATCCGTCCCGTCTTGTGGAGAAGAGGAAAGCCACTGGGCCGGGGCTGGAGTCTCAGCGTTGCCACTTACTGGGGTGACCCGGGACAGACAAGCCTCTTATCTCCTTCACGAAGTGAGGATAATAACGCAGGGCAGGCGGCCAGGCGGGGTCAAATGAGGGGTGCGGACAGGCCCACGGCAGGGCGTCTGGTGGGGGGCAAAGTCCCCCGCACCGTGTCCCTCCTCTTTTCTTGCGTCTGCGGCCACCGAAGCAGCCGTGCACCCCCCGTTCACCGCCCACCCCGAGGTCAGCGGAGCCCTGGCCCCTCCCACGCCGGCTGACCCTGTGCGGCCGCATCACAGGGCGCTGCTCCAGCCCCTCCTCTCCCGCTTCTCCTCTGGGAGGGTCTCGCCATCCTCGTCCTCGTCCTGGTCCTCGTCCTCGTCCTGGTCCTCGTCCTCGTCAGCTCAAACGTCCATCAAGGTTAGGGGAATTCTTAAGGAGAAGGCAGCCCGGCTTCGGGAGGAATGCGTCGGGTCAGTTAAGTTCGTTTATTCACGCACTCACTCGTTCATCCACCCATCCCTCAAATAGCCGCATGGCCTGGAGCCAGGCGTGTGTGCCCTGAGCTGCCTTGATGTCCCGCCTTCGAGCATACCCCGCCTTCGTGGAACTTACCCTGGAGATGGGGCAGACAACCTGGAGGTTGACAAAACCCAGCAGGGTCGGGGGGCGTGACAGCCGGGAGAGGGCAGGGAAGGTCCCTGCGCAGAGCCGTGTCCGGTGGAGGGAGGGTACGAGGCGAGGACGCGGGCAAGCAGCCTGGTGGGTGTGAGGCTGCGTGGGGGGAGGGATGGGAAGGAGGTGAGGCCAGAGCTGGGCGGGGCCTGGGCAGTCCCGGCCTCGCGGGCCACGTGAGTTCCCATTTACCTCTCGGTGCCACGGACGCCTCTGAGTGGCGTGGTCTCTGCTGTGTGAGAAGCGGGGGTGGAGGCAGAGGGACACCCCGTGGGGGGTCAAACTGCCGGCCAAACGGTCCACGGAGTGTTCCAGCCTCAGGCCCCGTCAGGAGCGGGCCCCGTGCAGCAGTGGTCAGGCCCGGTGGTCAGAGGGGGCCTGCTGTCCTGTCCTCCCAGGACGCCCGTGGACCCTTAGCTGCACGTGGGACACGGACGAAGGGGGTTTCGGCAGATTCCTACAACCGGCTCGGAAGGCGCATCTGTCTGTGGAATTACACGTTAGTGCTCGGCCCAGGCCCGAGTCCAGAGCTGCAATAAAATCCGATCAATACAAATAAGAGGAAAGCACAGGACGGGCGGGGCCGCCCTCTCGGGAGTGCCCAGCGGCGTGGGAAATGCTAAGACCTCGCAGGTGGGAGACTAGCCTCACTGGACCTGCTCAACCCCCAAGGTCATTCCCACGACCCCCACAAAGGCAGCTTGGCTTTAGGGGGAGAGAAAGCCCGGTCTGAGTTCCACCTGCTGGCTTCCTTTCCCTGGGCTCCCGTAGGCCGGGAATTCAAAGGCACAGGGGGCTCTGGGCTCTTCCCCGCGCAGCCCCTTCCCACGGGCACGTCTCAGCTTCCTAGGCAGGAGCTGTAGGGTCCCAGCGGTGCCTGCCGTTTCTAGGTCTGGCCTTGGGATCTGAAGACCCTGCTCAGCCCCAGGCCTGCAAGGGGAACAAGGGCAAGTCCTGTGGTCGGATCTCAGTTTCTCCAGCTGTGCAACGGTAACAACCTCACAGAGCTGCAGGAGACCCCAAACAAAGACCAGGTTGCAGTGCTCTGAAGAGCCCTCTCCAAGAGGTTCTCCAAACACAACCTGGTCCTGCAGTGGCATCCAGGCCTGGGCTGCTGAGCCGGAAGGGCCCAAGCTCTCCCCGAGGCCCGGGGGTCCTTCCCCAGTCCTCCAGCCTCACCACTGTCCCCAATTTGCACCTGTGGGAGGGGAAAGGCCAGGCACGGAGGAAGTGAAGAGCAGTCACGTTTGCCAAGAGCTTTCCTCTCGAGGTCTCCTGCCTCCGGGCCTCCCAGGCCTTTGAGGAGCATCCTTGCTTGTTTCCTGGAGCTGCCTCCCTCCCTCCCTCCCTCCCACGCATGTCGGGTCGGCAGGCTGGCCGACGGGGGCAAAATTGCCATTAACTTCGCCGCCCCTATCTCTGGGCAGCAGACGTGCAGGGAAGCTTTTAGACACTAAATGAAAAGCCTGGCGCGGCTGGATCTCTACAGGCAATGCCCTTAACTCTTCATTTTCTCCCTGCCCCAAGCCCTCGCTGGCCACGCTTTCTGTTTAATTAGGGGAAAGAGAAAATTGTGACATCAACTCAAGGGCATCACCTTCGACACGTGAAAGCAGGGAGTTAATCCCAGGCCCAGTCAGCACGTCCCCCAAGGCACATCTACTTGCAGATTTGCACCGCTGCAGATAAAAGAAGGGGGCGCCGCCTCCCAGAGCTAGACTGGAGGACCAGGGAGCAGGGGATGGTTACACCTGCACGGGAGGCTGGGGAGGGACAAGCAGAAGGTCCCATGGCACTGCCCCCGCCCCCCCCACTCCCCCCCCAAGGCTGCACTGCTCTGGGTCTGGGCAGGGCTGGGAGGAAGGAACAGGTTTGCGTTCATGGTTCTGGGAAACTATGAGCCGGACACAGGCAGAGGGGCCGGGGCAAATGGGCATCGAGGAGGTGGGCTGGGAAATCTGTTCACTCTTGTCCATCCATCCATCCATCCATCCATCCATCCATCCATCCATCCATCTGACACATGCTTACCCAAGGCAAGGCAGACTTCAGGACCTGTTCTGGGCACAGGGTTCAATGCCAAGCAAGATGGACAAGGTCCCTGCCGACGGCCACGCCAGGCTCCCAGAGACAGCGCTGCGCGTGGGGGAGGGCTGGTCTCCCCGTGGCCCCTCAGCCCTGCTCAGACTGCTTTGTGCTTTGGGCCAGTGACCTAACATCCTGGCACTTGCCTTTTCTCCTGGCTGCTGTGGGGACCCTGGTAGCACCTACCAGGGGTGGGGGTGGGGAGTAGACCGTTAGGGAAAGCTCTGAGGCATGGACAGTGCAGCCGCTGTCATTGTTGCAGGGGCTGTGAGGGAGCCGTCCTCTCCCTGCCCTCTTCCAGGGTCCCTGGAATTCTCTCCGGAAGCCACTGGAGCCACTGTGACCCCACGCCTTCTCCCCGCCCACTCATCCCACCTGGTGGGCGTCGAGGGGTGGGCCCTGGGAATGAACCTCCCCCGCAGGTGGGTGGACGGTACCCACAGAGGGGACATGCAGAGGGCCTGGCCCTTTACACGTATGTCCTCAGCACATGGAAAGTCCCCTTTTCTCCTGGCACCCCGGAGGTGGGCTGGGCTTCGGTGCTCTGGGGCGCTGTCCTGCCCACATTGGAACCTCTCCTTGGGAAGTCTCCTTCCTGCCTCTCTTCCCTGCCTTCCTGCGCCTGGATTTATTTGCTCCTGAAACCGTCTCTCCAGTTGTCAGGCTGTCGGCTTCCTAACCTGCGGCCCCTGACCCCTCACAGGTCCTCACCTCGGGGACTTAGAGACCAGCCTTTAGGAGGTCACCCTCAGACGCAGGGCTGCACGAGGGGCAGGAACACAGGGCGGTGGGGCTGGGGAGAAGACGTCCAGAAGAGATTGGTCTTTCAGCTGGTCTCAGAGCGCAAGCGCCGGGGACAGGAGCGTGGGGAGTGGGAAAGGCACGCGAGCACCTGCGCGGGTGCGAGGAGGGATGGAGCCTGTACGTCCGGGAGCCACCGTGGGCCGTCCCTACATGGAAGGCAGGAGCAGGGGGCCCGGCTCCCGGCGGCAAGGGCGGCAAGGGTCTGCCAGGCTTGGCCCTTCCCAGCTCGTGCAGTAGACTTGCAGTGAGGGGCCGTCAAGCTCATGGTCCTTCCCGCCCCAAGGCTGAGGCAGGTCTGAGGATGGAACAGGTGCGGGCTTCAGCCCTTCAATCTGACCCTACTCTGCTCGGCCGGTGCTGTGGAAAGAGAAAGAGAGTATAGAACTTGATCATGGTTTGGATGTGGGAGAGAGAGGGTTGAACGCTGGTTCCCCGGCATCTAAGCAACAGGGGGAAGAGCAGAGCCGGTAGTGGGAACGGGAAGGCTATGGGGCAGGGTGGAGGGCAGGGACTCAGGCGCTCAGGGTCAGACGTGTCAAGTGGGAGATGTGGGAGAGGCTGCAGTGGAGATGGAGTGGGCAGCTGGATGCAGGGGCCAGCCCCGGAACTGATAGGCTGAGGTCTCCCAGGGCAGGTGTAGCTCACCACGAAGACAGGCTTCCAATCAAGTCGTCTAATAATGCAACACAGTGGGTCTTCTGTCTCTGGAGGTATTCAAGCAGGAGGAAGGGCCACCTGGTAGGGATGCTGTGCAGGGGATATGAGTAACAGATCTTTATTTTTATCAAGGTTATTATAGTGGGTGGAATGGTGTCCCTGCAGATATGTCCATACCCTAAGCCCCAGAACCAGTGAATGTGAACTTATTTGGAGAACGGGCCGTTGCAGGTGTAGTTGAGTCACGGATCCTGTGATGAGAACACTCTGGAGAGGCCCTAAATCCAATGACAAGTGCTCTTAGAAGAAGCACACAGAGGAGAGACAGAGAAGGGAGAGGCTGTGCAGAGACTGAGCAGAGACTGGAGTGATGGCGCCACGACCCAAGGGACGCCTGGGGCCACCAGAAGCTGGAAGAGGCAGGAAGCATCCTCCCCTGGAGTCTTCAAAGGGGGCACGGCCCAGCCAGCTCCTTAATTTTGGATTTCTGGCCTCCAGAACTGGGAGAGAATAGATTTGTGTTGTTTTGAGCCCCCAGTTTGTGGTCATTTGTGACGGCCGCCCTGGGGCCATGACGCACATACACGAATAAGCATCGGAGGCTTGCAGCTTGCAGGTCTTGCCAGGCTGGCCATGACTCCTCCTCATCCCATGCTGTCCCTCCCGGCACTACCAGCTCCACAGAGGCAAATGTCTTCATCTCCTTCCCCTGATAAGCGTGATATTTTTCTTCCGTATCTCTGAGTACACACTGCTTCTTGGTTTTCCAGTTTGGGGCTTTATCAATGGGCTTCCATCTCAGAGCGGGAGGATCCAGCGTTTTCCTGCCTGGCCCCTCCACACGCCTGCCCCCTGCCTGCACCACCCCCCAGTACAATAATAACACCCTTTCTGCCAGATCGATATTGTAAACACCTCAAAGCTGAACCCAGAATACATGATTTCTTTCCTTCCCCTGCATCAACATTTTGTTTCCCTGAAGCTAATAATGGTCTTATATTTCCATTTGCTTAGTTTTCTACACACTTAACCCTAATTCCATCTCAAATCCTCCCCCCCGGCTGTGTAAACACAGCAGGCATTCTAGTTATTCTGTCTGCAGGAACGGCTCTCCCCTGGCCCGGCAGGACCCTGGGGCTCTCTGGCTCTCTGGCTCTTAGCCTCTCCCGTCAGCCTGGCCCTGGGCTTCTGCATGGCTCTCCTTCTTCTTTTGACTTAGGGGGAGTCCTTTTGGTGGAGCAAATTCTTCTGCCAAGGGTGTGTGGGAGGTGCCTCTGACCCTCATGGGACGAGCATGTTTATTCTCACCCCACACTAAGTCAATCACTCAGCTGGAGCGGGTTTGGACAGGAACTAGTTTGCTGAGTGTTTAGGCATCCTGCCCTTGTCTTCCGGCCCCAGTCTTGCTGTTGGGGCCACTGACGTTTGGCCTTTTGTTCCTTGTTGTGTGTTTGTTCCCTGTTTTGTTTTCACCCCCTCCAGAAGCTGGCTGGATTTCCTCTTTGTCCCCGTGTTCTGAGAGGTCCTAATTGTATGTCTTGCTGTGGGTCTATTTTCATGTAAGGGGCTGAGCTCACAGTGGCTCCAGTGAACCTGGAAATTGGTGTTCAGGGCCATCATGACAAAGAACTCCAGACTGGGGCCTTAAAAACAGAAATTTACTTTTTATAGCCCTGGAGGCTGGACGTCTGAGACCAAGGCTTCGGCAGCGCTGGCTCCACCTGAGGCCTCTCTCCTGGGCGGGTGGACGGCCGTCTTCTCACTGTGTCCTCACGTGGTCATCCCCCTGTGTGTGTCCGTGTTCTAATCTCCTCCTCTTATAAGGACACCAGTCATACTGGATCAGGGCCACCCTAGAGACCTCAGTTGACCTTCATACCTCTTTAAAGACCCCGTCTCCAAATACAGTCACCTTCTGAGGTCCTGGGGGTTAGGACTCCATCATCTGAATTTTGAGGTCACACCTCAACCTCCAACAGTGCCCTCCCATTTGGGGAGGATTTATGGAGTTATTTCTTGGGCAGTTCCTCCCCTCTGCTTTCTTGGTTCTCTCTTTTGTTAAAATATTAGCCCTCCTGGGCAGGTTCCTCATTTCTTTGTATGTTTTCTCTACCCTGGAGGTGTTCCCTCCAAGTGCGCCTTTGCTTTTTCATTTCCGCTGTCATGCTCTCTGTCTCCCTGGCTTCTCTCTCTCCTGATTGGTGTCTTTTGTAGCACCCTGTTTGTGCCTCTAAGGACACTAATCCTCGTTTCGAGATGTTTCCATTGCCTCTATGGTCTCTGTTTCTTCCTAGTTCCTTTTGTCTGTGGGCCGTGTTGCTCTGTTTTCCACGGCAGATGCTCTCATACGCGTCTGGGCACCCCGGGCTGGGAATTGTCTCAGGGGAGGGACACTCAGAGCCTGAATGGGGCTGGCCGGCCTGGGGCTTCACGTGGGTGATCCCGTCGGGCCACGTCCTCAGGGGGCCCTATCTCCAGGTGCCCCCTGTACAAGGATTGGACCTCAGGAGACTGTGTGCAAACTCCCACTCAAGCCCTCATTCTCAGAAAGACACCTGCCCAGTGGGCCTGGCATCGCCAGGACACACACGGCCTCTTTTGAACTCTCCAATCTTCCGTCAGAGTGCCAGGACCTCACCCAGCTTCTCAGAACTGGAAAGAGATCTGGGATCTAACTGTCCCAGAAGGTGTCTCATTTTCCACCATTGTTACCCTTGCAGGTAGACACCTGCGCCTTTGGGAGGCGGGCGGAGCCCCAGTGCGGATGCACGCCATTCCCGCTCCCGTTCCATCCTGTTAAATACCTTCTGAGATAGTGTGCTTTGCACAGTTGTCCTGTAAAGCTAAAACTGCTCTAAAAAATAAAGTCTATTGAAAGAAGATTTTCTTAGCAAAGGTATCCAGAAATTTGATATTTATGAAGTGCTTTCCCCAGTGTTTCATTCCTCTTTTTCCCACACCCCCGTAGGGTAGCAATTCCATTCTCTTACGACCAAAGTGAGGATGGAGAGAAGGGAGCAGAAGCCTGGGGACAAGCCTCAGCGCTGGCGAAGAGGCCCAGGACACCAGGGGCAGCTCCGGAAACACTAGCTCTTCGCGGTCCGGGCACGTCCAGGTTCTGATGGCATGAGGTCCAGACGGGGCCTGGGCTTGCCTGAGGGCACACAGGAAAGTAACCTGCTTTTCCCACCCCCAACGCCTTTGTAAGCCCTCTTCCCTGATACTCTTCTGTTGGTTGGAAGCTGAGGCCATTATAGCCATGAGCTTCTTATGTCTAATTTCTCCAGGAGCGAGAGAGAACTTTGCTGTCAGCCCAGGTCACAAAGGATCATGGCTCATCCCCTGAGTCTCTGAGCTTCTGAGCAGAAGGCTGGGGAGATGGCGCAGCGCAGAGCCCTAGTTGGCAGGTGAGGGCCCTGAGCAAGCCCCCCGCCTGCCCTGTGGCTGAGCCTCCACTCCAGGCCCAGGTGCCCAGGGTTCTGCAGGCCGCGCAGGCCCACTGCCCCCCCTGCCTTTCTTGCTAACTCCTCAGCAGGGGCCTCGGGCTCCCGTGGATTCTCTGCCCTGCAGCAAGATGTGAAAATCTCTTTGACTCCCCAGTGTGAGCACGCTACAGCCTGGGGGCAGGCATTCTTTCAAAAGCTCCCCGCTAGTGGCCACTGGGAGGCAGGGTCACAGGAGTCCCCTGTCCTCCAAAGGCCACGGGTTCCCTCCCCTGCCATGTGGCTTACAGGAGTCATCACTGTCGCTTGCCTACCTGCTAAGAAATCCAGAGCAGAGACGATGCCTAATTGTTCTTCAAATTCCTGAGGTCAGTGCACAGCACACAGCAGGTGGCAGCTACCTGTCACCGTGTAACATGTTAGCCCAAACTAGCGGCTTAAAAGATCTCACGATGTCTGTGGTCAGCAGCCAGCACAGCTCAGCCACGGCTTCTGCTCGGTCTCACAGGCTGTGGTCCAGGTGTCGGCCGGGGCGGGGGTCTTATCTGAGGCTTGTTTGGGGAGGGACCTGCTGCCGGGCTCACCTGGTGGCCGGCAGGATTCAGTTCCTCGTGGGAACCGAGGACCTCAGTTTCGTGCTGGCTGTTGGCCAGAGGGCACCCCTCATCCCCGGCCATGTGGGGCCCAGCGTGGCCGCTTGCTTTATCAGAGGCAGCGGGGGAGGGGCTGCTGGCAAGACCAACGTGACAGTCAAGTGTGATGCAGCCACAGCATGGCACCCGGCCATCTTTGTCCTCTCCTCTGGATAAAGCACGTCCCACCCCACTCACGGGCAGGGATTATGTGGAAACTGGGATTGTGGGGCCCCGTGGGGTCCGTCTGCCACTGCGCTCCAGGTGTTGGTAGTGAGATTCAATCAGCAAGGGAGGCTGAGGCAGGCTGGGCTCAGGCTGCAACTGGCCTTGAGAGTGTCAGGACAAGGAGGCCTGGCTGGAGCCCTGGGGAGGGACACTGTAGTCTCTGGGGTGAGTGATCTGTTCTCCCCTCCAGCCAGCCCTGAAGGAGAATGAGTGGGCACAGACTTGGTCAGGGAGAGGGCCCTCTGGACTGCACTCCCAGGATGTGTTGGGCGTGGATCCTTCTGGGAGCTGGAGGGACACCATTGCGGCTGTTGGAAGGTGAGACCCCCAGTGCCAAGGGGCAGGACTGTGCAGGGCCTCGCAGGCCGCTGAGGATCTGGCCCAGGAAGGGAAGGGACGGACTTGGAATTACATAAGTTAAAGCTGATTCTGGCTGTTTGTGAACAGATGGGAGAAGAAGCCAGAACGCACGCTGGGGGGCTGGCTGGAGGCGACTGCAGCGTCCAGGTGAGAGTCACGGCCGTCTAGCCAGTGGAGAAGGAGGAAGGATGGCGGGGCTTAGCTGGTGGCATGCCAGGGAGCCAGGGACACTGAGCCCTGAGATTAGGCTGGGCTGCAGAGGGGACCGCGGTGTCCTGGGGCATGATCTGCATCTCAGCCACCTGCTTTAGCTTCATCCAGATGGAAAGATCACTCGGACTTCTGCACGGTGCAGCCACCGGATTACAATGTCTGCATAGGGCTTCAAAGTCAGAAGCTTCTAGACACAAAACTGTCTTTTCGCTCACAAGATTCCTTCTGTGTCATCCTTAGGGACGGTGAGGACGGCCGTCTACGGAGGGGGCGGAGGAAGACTGGGGGTGAGGACCCAGGCCAAAGTCTCTACGTGACCAAGAGTAGGATCCCTGCGGGGGTGATGGAGGGACGAGGATCGGGAAGGAGCCGAGGTGGCGGCTGCTAGCCCTGAGTGCAGGTGGGTGCGCCGTCCTGGCCGCACGTCCCTGGGAAGGACAGGAGCCCTGAGGCCCGCGGTGGAGGGAATCCTCACAGAGGGAGGGAGTCGGCCTGTCAAGGAGATTTGCTGCCAAGAATCCACAGGGTGTGAGCAGGGACCGGTGGCATGTAGCTGCGCGTGGAGGTCGTACCTCTCTTGTTGGACCCCCCGACTCCTGGCGGGTGTGGGCACCCACTTTTCTCTATGCTTCCCTTAGAGGCTGCCCTGCCTGCTCCCAGGATTTCTCTCATTTCACTCTGTGAATGGCTGCCTTTTAGCTCCAGTAAATGATTGTGATGTGGGCATGATAACTTGGCCTTCAATGGCATTTATTTTTCCTCCTGGCCAAATGCTGACATATAAAATTCAATTGCATTTAGAAGAAAGTCAAGCGACTGTTTGTTCAGACCCCTTCCAAGGCGCTGGAAAGCACCTCCCACCCTGGCCGTCCTCCAGCTCAGCTGACGGAGTTCATGGGGGCCAGGCTGCCGGGAAGTGGGCCTGCTTGGGGGGGCACTGCGTGGAGCCTGAATTCACAGGAATGGAGGCATCTGAATTCTGCAGATGCTGTGCTGTCTGCCCCTTAGAGACATGGGTTAAGGCCCTGACAGCCTGCTGCAGGAGACCCAGTCCCTACTGCACTGAGCTTCAGGTTTCCCTCTGTATAGGGCCGTCTCACCCCGGGGGTGCATCCCCCAGGGTAAGGGCACCAGGTGCCCTTGGCCCGGTTGCAGCTCAGGCCCAGCGCCACTTTGCTCCTCTAGGTACCAGGTCTGTGACCGGCTAATGTCACCTCCTGGGGCCTCCGTTTCCCAACCTGCCAGAGAAAGGGGATGAGATGCCAGTTGTTCGGCTGGTGCCTTAGCGCAGCCCCAGCGCAGCAGGGTGCTCCATCATGGGTGCACTCCGCTCCCTTCCCCTCGGTCAGATTGACTGAGCGTCTACAGTGCCCAGGAGAAGATGCTGGTGCCGCAGGACACACGGGTCTGGGGGCCCAGCAGGTTCCAGGGAGGTGGTGGTGGGCGAGGATACATGCCCTCATTTTTCAGGTTGCCACCCCCCCACGCACCCCCCAGCCTCGCCTCCCTGTCTCAGCATCTCTACAGTCTGCGAGTTTCAGGCTTTCGTAGGGCTTCCCCTGGAGCCGAGGGGCTCACTGTCTCGGCGCCCTGCCTGTGCTGAGCTCTTGTGTCTGTGCCCTCTAATGAGGACTTGGGGTGTCCCACAGAGGAGGGAGTGCATGGCCCCCACCGGTGCCGGGCTTGCCTGCGGGCCGTGGCTGCAAGAGATGCCGGGCCTCCTCCGAGCAGGGTCTCTGGAGGCGCCAGGTGTCTCCTCCGCCTATTTGGTGCCTGTGCTCCACCAGAAGGGCAGCAGCCCCCTCAGGTGGGGCTCGCTGACCGCGTGCTCGGAGCACACGCCTGCCACTGAGAGCCAGGGAGGCCTTTGTTTGCAGGAAAAGCTGACTAACCGACCCTGCAGGCAGACATGCTCCGCCAACTGGGAGCTGTGTCGGCCTGGTTCCCGTGCAGCCCCGGGCCTGGAAGCGCACAGCCACACAAAGCGTGCATTTGATGGATGAGGGACCAAAGGAACAAAGAGGCCCAGGAAGGAGAAATTACTCTCTGAAGTTGCGCAGAGAGTGAGAGATGGATTCTGGTGGGATCTGGGTTCCGTCTTCCCAGGGTGCTTCTTCAGCATCCTGCGGAGGTTTTTAGGGAGAGAAGGAAGCATAATAATTGATCCAGTTCACAGAAGAGCAGTAAAATCAGAAACATTTGCCCCTTCCCTGCCTGCCAGCTATGCTGCTTGCTCTCAGCAGGCGGCCAGGCTTTTGGGGTTCAGGAGCCCCCCCAAATTCCCTAGGTGATGTCTGAAGAGGCCAAGTCCACCCATGGACTGTCTATTTCTTTCTTTCTTTCTTCTTTTTTTTGCAGTACGTGGGCCTCTCACTGTTGTGGCCTCTCCCGTTGTGGAGCACAGGCTCCGGACGCGCAGGCTCAGAGGCCATGGCTCACGGGCCCAGCCGCTCCACGGCACATGGGATCTTCCCGGACCGGGGCACGAACCCGTGTCCCCTGCATCGGCAGGCGGACTCTCAACCACTGCGCCACCAGGGAAGCCTGGACTGTCTATTTCTGTTGGAGACTTGGGCAAAATGAAACCTCTTCTAGATATTTTTTAAAAGATAATTTTATCTAATATTTTATAATACTGCTCTATCGTTCAAATTTTACTTAACGGTGGATTTTCAGACATTTCACTAAAGGAAGAATGAATTTTCATTGAAAAACGTGACACCCACACCCTATAACCGACGGCTCCTTTGGCCGCCTGAGGAGGTGGTGCTCGTGGTGGGGATGAGGGTAAGGAAAGAGGGAGGGGTAGAAGCCACTCCCAGACGAAGCTGGGCTCCTGGCCTTTGCTCTGGGTCACACCTCCCTGCCTCCCTTCAGGGCCGCAAACCCTCCTTCAGTCTCAGCCAACGGGTCACCTCCACCCAGCAGTCCGCCATGACTTCCTTAGGTTACCCTCTATCGCCATCTTGTTCTTCTGCCTTTAAAGGGCAGAGGTCACACTTTGTACATCTTGGGAAGCAGTAGGTTCTCCAGGCGGAGATCCGGCCCCAGACAGAGATGACCTGTCATGTGACTGGGCTCGCTGTGTGACCTTGGCCGTGTTACTTAACCTCTCTCTGCCTCAGGCTCCTTATGTGTCAAGTGGGATAATCAAAGACCCTACCACTTGGGATTATCACGAAGGCAAAGGGGATCGTGTATTTAACGCACTTGGTGCAGCACTTGTCACAAAACAAGCCCCACTAAGTAATGATTGGCGGGCTCGGCTGTCGCCAGGGTCACTGTCAGTGCTGCTGTTGAGTCTGCATCAGCGTGTTGAGTGTGTCATTGTTGGCGTGTCATTGTCAAGTGCTGTGACGGTGCCAGTGTCAGGGCTGGTGCAGGAGGCGCGTCCACAGAGTCCGGTAGACGCTCCCCTGGAGGGCCTGACTCTCACTGCGCCCTGTGTCCGCCTTCAACACCAGTTATCCTTCTCTTTATGGGTGAGGAAACCAAACCAGAGCAGGTTCCAGCGGCTGGTCCCAGGCGCCGCAGCAAGGGGGGCAGTGCAGGGGGCACAGCGACGCCCCCTCCCAGCCTGTTCCTCGGTCCGCTTGCAGCCGGAGTTGGTGACTCCCTGCCTGCCCAGCTGGTATCTTAATGAAACATGTTTCATGGAAAATTGTGGATGGATTTGGGCATCCTTTCCAGAGAAGCTGTCAGTTCACATTAGGTTCCAAGGGGTGACCGCACAGTCGGAGGATGTCACCTAAAGATGATGATGATGTGGGCATTTCCGAAGACAGCGTGATGTTGAGAGAAGCAGAGGAGGGCCGTTCACGGCTGGGGTGGTGGCGGTGGTGGCAGTGGTGACGGTGTCCGTCACACTCCTCCTCCTCCATTGAACCAGAAAGAGACTCCGGGACCCAGAGTTGCACAGCAGCACAGACACGGCTGCGACACGGGAGAGAAGGCTGTCCGGACCCTGTCGCTTGCCTCTCTCCTCCTCTCTAGGACAGCAGGGTTAGGATAAGCTGGAAGTGCCTCTTCCCAGGACCCCTCTCCATCGTGCAACCTGAGATGGCCAGGCTGGGCTTGGGGGAGAAATTGGACTTCCCTGGGGCCAAGGCCTCAGCTCCTTTACGTTAGGGAGGCCCGGTCCACTCGGCCCCTTTTGGCATCCCAAGCCGTTCTGATGTCTGGCTTGTTCCACCTGCATGAATTGACTCCCCCTTTCATTTGTCCAAAATGAAAGTGAAGCTCCAGCTCCCTTGTTTTTGCAGTGGAGATTACACAGTTGTGTAGGAGAAGATGTTGTACTCATTCAGTCATTCAACAAACATGAGTTGGCTCCTTGAAGGGTAAGTGTAACATGCTGGGAGAGCACAGAGCAGAGAGGCCTAGCCTTGTATGAAGTCAGTGGAGGCTGCCCAAAGAAGTGCCCTTGAGAGGGAATGGAGGTGAGGGAAGAGCATTCCAGGCAGAGGGAAAAGCACTGTGGGGGCCCTGAGGCTGGGAGGAGCATGGCTCTTGGCAGGAAATGAAAGGTCCGTGTGTGGTCAGGATGTAGCATCCTGGGGAGAAAGGTGGGGGTGAGGAGAGGTGGGGCGGAGTCTCAGCTTCCCCAGGGCCTGGTCATCGCGGCTGAGCAGCTGAGGCTGAGTGGTGCCCCGTGTGGTCTGGCCTCCTGCCTTTACCTCGCCGGATACTCCCTTTTCCGTACCTGCTGCCGACAGGGTGCATAGAGACTGCCTGTGGTCTCTCGAGGGTGTCTGCCTTGATAGAAAACGGACTTGGAGGTGCTGGGACCTTCACCCGGGGGCTGGGGAGGGGTGGCTACCACGTGCACATCACTGTCCTCTGCTCACTGCTCTCCCACGCCCACCGGCTCCCCTCCGTTACCCCTCTTGTCCCTGAACAAGGCATCAGATTGCTGGAAGCAGGACCCAGGCAGCCTCAGCGTGCCCTGCGAAGGGCTGCCAGCGCCCAGCTGCAAGGGCTCCTCCAGAGCACAGCATGGGGGCTCCAGGAGGCCTGGGGAGGGGATGAAGTGGGTATTCGAGGCCAGCACAGCTCCAGGACTCATGGAGGGACCCTGCATTCGTTCGGGAGGTGCCGGGGCAGCTTTACTGCAGAAATGGGCTGTCAGGGGCAGCGGGCAACGTTGAGTCCTGCTGGGGGCCTGCGCTGGTGCCGTAAGCTAGGGCGGCAGACCTGTGAGGAAGGCTGGGCCTGTGTCACTCACACCGGCACCAGGGCCAGTCCCCAGACGAGCCCTGCCCCTCACGGCCACCCATGCTGCCGTCCGTACATCCTCCCCTTGGCCGTGGCTGTCACCCACTCACCCCTCTCTTCACTCACTCATATCCGCTCGTTCATTAACCCCCAGTGTCCTCTCTGAGCTCTGACTGCGGCCGGTACTGTTCTAGGTGATGGTTACTCTGTGAGCCGGTCCCCTGGGGTGGGTTCGACAGAGAAGATACAAGAAAGTGCATGAACACGATGGCTTGAATGGCACTGAAGTCTCCACTAAACTGCGCGAAACACAGAACACGAAGTGACGGGAGTGACGTGGGGGCTGGTTTAGGCATTTGTGATGGGCTGAGTTGTGTCTCTTTCCCTTAAAATTGGACGTTGAATTCCGAACCCCAGGACCTCAGCATGCGATGGGAGGTGGGGTCTTTAAAGAGGTGGTGAAGGTTAAAGGAGGCTGTTGAGGTAGCCCTAAGCCAGTATAAATGGGGTCCTTATAAGAAGAGATCAGGACACAGACGCGCACAGAGGGATGACGGCGCGAGGGCACGGGAAGAGAGGGCCGTCCACGCGCCAAAGACAGAGGCCTTGGGAGGAGCCAGCCCTGCTGACTCCTTGGCCTCAGACTCCCAGCCCCCAGGACAGGGAGACAATAAACGTGGCTTGTGGTCCTCTGTTTCAGCAGACCGAGCTGACAAATACCACAGGCCCCTTTGAGGAGCTGATCTTGGAGCTGAGGTCTGAATAGTGACAAGAGTTTGGGGCTGAGCCTTCCAGGGGGAGGGAACAGTGAACGGAGGGGACCCCAGAGGTGGGGAGCAGGGTGGAGGTGGGCTAGCGTGGCTGATGCTGGGCTGCAGCCAGTGCAGGTGGGCCTCTCGGGCCATGGGTGCTTCTGAACGTCAGGGGACACCTCCCAGAGGCTTCGCTTTGAATATTGACAATAATAAACCCAGATAACTGGAAAGGATTTTCTCACAAACCTTCACGTCCCTGCCACCCCAAGTGAAAAAAAAAACCCTTCCTGGAGGCAACCAAGTGACATAAACTGGAGAGTAACCTAGTCCATGTTTTATGCCTTTTCTGCATGTGCGTACCATAGACAATATGTCCTATTGTTTTTTGTGCTTAAACGTTTACATAAATGGGATTATGGTGTAGGTAATGTTCTGGAATTTCTCTTTTTACTCAACATTTTATTTTTAAGGTCCACCCGCGTCGACAACATAGGTCTATTTTGTATATTTTGAAGCACTACGGTATACTCCATCACGTGAAAGTATTTCAGTGTATATCCATTCCCGAACTGATGGGCATTTGGCTTGTTTCCAGTATTTTCTATTACAAATGGTGTCACAATGAAAACGGTGTCATTTGTCAGGCTTTTACATGTCATGTGCCGGCCTAGTAATTTTAGTTACTTCTATCATAGAATCTGCACAGTGATGTCTGGAAGGGATGGGCCCATTTTGCAGGTAAGAAAACTGAGGCGCAGAGAGGGTGCCCAGCTTGTCTGGGGCTAAATGGCCAGGAGATGTCCCAGGAAGCCCAGCCTGGGTTGGGCCCTCCACCATGATGCCACACGACTTCCCATCCTCCATTTCTGCAGGGCTCGTGCATGGACGGGAATGACCTTTGCACTCACCCGTTCTCAATTCTACTAGATGCCACCAGTGGTTGTATTTCGAATAGACAGATGTGAAATGCTGTTTCAGTGAATATGGGATTAACCATCACATATTAGTGAGTGTGTTTTAAAATATATTCATGGTTTAGATTTTCCCTTTTGTGAAGTGCCTGTTTGTAGGCTTTGCCTATTTTTCCCTTGGGTGTTTGTCTTTTTATTGATTTGTAGATGTTCTTTATGTACTCTGGATATTGATCTGTTATTTGCTGTGTGTTGTGAAGTCTTCTCAGAAAGTCACTTCTCTTTATGTTATGGTCCATTTTCATACAGAAGTTTTAAATTTTGATATATCCAAATTAATCATTTTCCCCTTTATGTCTCCATTTTGTCTTCTTTTAGAAATCTTCTTTACCCTGAGGTCATAGAATATTTTTCTATCCTTTAATCTAATTGTTTTAAAGTTTCGTTTATCACATTTAGATCTTTAATTCTGGATTTTTATTGTCTTCAATATGTCAAGTCAACTATCAAGTACTATTATTAGTTCAATGTGAAGTTGAACTTTAAGATAGGCAATCATAGGCATTCTCTTCTCATTCTTCACTCTAATGGAAATGCTTCTAAAGTCTAGTCATGAAGGATGATACTTCTTATAGGTTAAAGCAGAAATTCTCGGCACCGTCTTCGCTACCACCAACATCATCAAAAAGCTTTCATGAAGCCATGAGGGGTCCACGTGGCCTGGACTCCTAGAGTCCTGGGGAGGGGTCTAGGACCTTGGCATGTCTTCCTGCGTGAAGCTCACCCAGAGCTGGGAGAGACAGCAGCCAGTCTGAGGGCGTTAGTCCAGAAGGGATGGGTGAGGGGATCTAGAAGTCAAGGCGAAGCCATGGGGACCGTGGGAGTGGGTGCAGCAGAGAGTGAAGGCCATCGTCCAGGTTGGGAGGGCAGGGGGAAGACCCACAGCATCAGCCCACAGTGAGAAGGACTTGGGGGTGAATGCAATTGCTGGGGAGCGTGGGTTTAGGAGATGTTTGAGCTAAGCCTGCATCCTGCCTCTGCCGCTTACAGATGGCACAGCCACGTACGAGCTATTCGACCGGCTTAGGCCTCAGTTTTCTCACCTGTAATGTGGGGTTGCAGAAGCTCCTTCACAGCATCCCTGGGGCTGAATTAAGTCATGTGGGCGGAGCGCCTAGTGCACAGCGAGCACAGAGAGGAGAGGATGCTGTCCTGGTGCTGACGGCCTTGCTGGGGATGCGGGTGTCCTGGTGGCCAGACCATCGCCCGTACTGCCCCTCCCAGGCCAACTCAGCCTGAGGCACTCTGGCCCGGCCACAGGTCCTAGAGGGACAGAGTGCTGGGGAAAGGAGCTGGGAGACCAGCATGCAGTGTCGACAGGGGCCTGAGGAGGTGGCTCTGTTTCCACATCCCGGGGAATTGTGGATGGGATGAGAGGCATCAGGGCCCCAGGCTGCTGGGTTTAGATTCTGAGTCACCGATCCATCTTTTCCAGAACAATTCCCACTGGTGGTGAGGACAAAGAGGTCTGGTCACTGACATTGGAGGTAGAGTTGCTGCATAAAATCAGGATGCCCCGCTAAAATTGAATTGCAACTAAATAATGAATAATAATTTTCTAGTAAAAGTATGTTTCATATAGTGCATGGGATATATCCGAAAAAAATTATTGTTTATGTAGAATTCAAATTTAACTGGGTGTCCTGTATTTTTTAGTTACCAGATATGCTGACCCTATTGGGGAAAGGGTGTGGACAGGGTCTGGGAAGGGCCTCAGATCTGACCACAAGTGCTGAGGCTGGAAACAGGGCTCCAGGTGGGGAAACCAAGGCAGAACCCAACTAGGGATGGGGAAGGGGGTGGCTGAAGAATTAGTAGTAACTACCAGGCAGGGGGATGTTAAGTGGGGGACTTGGGGACAGTAGCCTGAGTCTGCATCCCACACCCCAGTTACCTCGGGCCTCGGAAAGTCAGCTCTCTATCAGCCTCCATCTCCTCAGCTGTGAAAAAGGGGTGGCAGTGCTAGCTCCCACCCCAGGCTTACATGCTTCTGCCATCTTGGAAGTTACAGTTTAAAGTGGACCCCTCGAAGGGGAAAATGGTCTGTAGCAGGAGGCAGAATTGTAGCTGCGATTGTCCAGACATAGCAGGAGGGGGTGCAGAAGGAGAAGTCAGTCCTGGCAGGCAGGTGGGGAGGGCTTCCTGGAGGAGGTGATGCCGGAGCTGGGCCCTGCAGGCTGAGCCAGAGCCAGCCAGGCAGAAGAACACTCACGAGCAGAGCTGGAAGGTGTGAGGTCACCCAGTACTGCCAGGAGAAAGGCTCTCACCTCCACTCCCACAGCAGCTGCTGCAGATGGCTTGTGGGAGGATGGCTTTGGCCTGAGGGTGATGGCTCAGCCTGACACACAGTCCCAGTCTCACTGTGGCCGACTCAGCCCCCGGCCCTGAAAATGGCTTCAACAGCGAGTGCCCATTCTAGGGCAGCCCCTGGGAGCCTGGCTCACGGCTTAGCTCACCCAAAATGGGTTTATAACTGTCCGCAGCCCTGGCAGGAAAGCAGGCATGCTGGGCCCTCCTGAGCGCCAAGTGCAAACCCTCCTGCCAGAGACACAGCTGTTTGCCCTTAGCGCCAGCACTCCCCTACCTTGCACAGCTGGCTGCATCTGTGGTCCAGTGGCCGTGCTTGCGTGCAGGCTGCCAGGTGCCAGGCTGCTACCTCAGGGATCAGAGGCCCAGCCCCACATGCCAGGAAACGCAGGGCAGCCAGGGCTGTGTGCTCGAAGAGACCCACCTCTGTAACGGTGTCTTCCTGCTGCTCAGTCTGTCCCCTGCTCAGGAGCCAGCCTCCCCTGGGGCGCCTGACCTCCTTCAGGACCCGTCGAGAAGGGAAGTATGCTTTTCAGGACTCTGCTGGTTTCAGAGGACAGAAACCCATTTCCCTGGACTCAGGCCCAGAGGGAAGTCCAGGCACCCCAGGGCATCTCCGCTCTTCAGCTCGTTTCACCGTCCCTCTGAGACAGTCCCATTCTCTGGCAGGCTGGGCAACTCCAGGCTGAGCTCAGGCGCTTTGGCCAGCCTAGGGAGAAGAGGCTCGCCCTCTCCTAATCCTGCCAGGAGATGCCCCAGGAGGGAGTCTCGTGGTCACCCCAATCCAGAAGGATAGATGATGCCAATTGGCTGGGCTGGGTCCTGCACTCGCTCCTGGAGCTGAGGGTGGGAGTGTGGCCATGTCCCACACCTCCACGTGGACCGAGAGGTGGGAAGAGGTAGTTCTCCGCCAGGAGGGGATGGACGCTGGGCAGCAAGTGCCCGAGACCTCTGCACAGGGCTCCCACCCTGAGCTGCCCTCCTGAAGTCACTGCCGCCTGCAGTGTCCCGCTCTCCTTCGGAAATGGTACTCCTGACAGGTCCCTTCATGTCGCTGTTCTGAAGGACCCAACTGTAGGGGTTTTCAGCACACGCTTGGCAAGCTCTAGCATGCACACGTGCAATAGAATCACGACAAGCAATGACAGGTGTCCCCGCAGCGAGCCTGAAATTCGAAATTATGTTAATTTGGCAAAGGTAACTGACACCTGGTATAAGAGCAGTAGACAGAAAACTACTCTCCCATAGACATGGCACACGGTGATCGGGAGGGTAGGGGGGGCGGGAGTAGCCTCCCTTGCCCTGATGTAGAAGAAGAGACAAAGGTTCAGAGAAGCCCTAAGAGGTGGGTCCAAGTCTTCCGACGCACTGCTCCTACACCAATGCCTCACGAGCGCTCCGTGCTGAGCTCCTGTGGTGCGCAAGGCTCTGTCTTGAGCATTTTGTATAACGTATGTCATTTAACCCTCATGTCAACCATATCAAGTGGATAGGAATATCAGCCCATTTCACAGAGGGGGAGACTGAGGTCCACCTTGTGTGCTTTTCTGCACCAGCCTCATCCAGAGAGTGACTTCTTCAGGCCCTCTAGCTACACGGCATTCTTTAGGCACCGACTTAAGAGGCTCATAGAATAGGCAGACCTGGATCTTTTACCTGTAAGCTGTGTGACCTTGCCTAAGTTACCTGGCATCTCTGAACATTAAGTATATTTCTCATCAGTACAGGGTGAGCTGCCTTCTCAGGACCCTCGTGATTACTGCTGGGAATAGTGCCAGCGAGGGTCCCCGGTGCACAGACTCATCATGGACTGAGAGGGAAAGACGGGATCCTGATATTCCGTGGGGGGGAGCCGGGGGTGTAGAGAGCACCGAGGTAGGTGCGGGCCACAGTGGCCCGGCTTCATGTGGATCGAGAAGGAGGACCTCTCTCCCCAGGTGGAGAAGGGCATTCCTGGGAGTAGGATCCACACGTGCAAAGGTCCAGAGGCCAGGAGACCTGCTGGCGGTGGGGCGGGAGCTGCCTTGGCGTGGCTGGGGCGTGAGGCCCTGGGAGGGTGTAGGAGATGGGTGGGTCTGGTCACACGGTGGGGAGACCTGAATGCCAAGACCAGTAGCGGAGATCTAGCATGTGAGCACCCGGGGGCCTGCGGGGGTCCAGCGCGTGGGTGCGGGAGGGTGTAGGTTCCGAGGCAGGGACAACAAACGGGGTGTCTCGGGCAGGGCGACAGAGAGGCTGCTGCAGCAGTCCAGGTGGGACAGGATGGCCAGCGCCGGGGCACAGGCCACGGGGGTGGGGAAGGGACGCACAGGGCGTCCTGACGGGAAAGGGCTCTCCCCGCTCTGGCCGCGGCCCACTCTGGTTTTGTCAGTGCTGTGAAGGGTGCCAAGGGAGCTCTTGAGTCAGGAGTGTCTGACTGTGGGAGGATTTGGATCATGGGGTGGACGTGGGGCGTCCCAAGGGGTCAGCTGGAAAGAAAGGGGGTGCTGGAGGAACCTGCGCTGGGAAACCTGCAGAACCCCCCTCCCCCAGGGCAGCCCTCAGGGTCACACGGCCCCTGCTCAGCCTCGCTCTCCAGGGTCAGTGGCCCCCGGGTGGGGGTGGGGGGCATCGCCTGGGCAGGGACCCCCCCATTCCCACTCAGCTATGCCCTCAGGAGCTCCCTTTCTGAAGAGCCCCCAAGGGCAGGCCAGCTGGCTTCATGGGCAGCTGTGGGACGGGCTGGTGTCTTCTCACTCTGCTCCGTTCACCTTAGGCCATCGGGAAAATGGTTGGACCCTATTACCCAGGTCCCAATCCCACGGGAGTGAAGACGGCAGGTGCCTTGGAGACCCGCGTGTCTGAAGCTGCAGCTGCTGATGGGGGAGGGCTTTCCAGCCCAGGGACCACCGGTGCTCTCCTCTCTAGCTGGGGGCCCAGGGGTGGGAGGGCCCCAGCTCTGTGTATTCCTCCTGCCGGCCCCACTGCCCCCATCACCTCCTCCTGGGCGGCGTGGATGCTCTGCTCGCTTCACAAGGACCCCGAGAAGGGGTCTGGTGGCCCATTTCGTGGAGGAAGCTGAGACTCACTCAGCTTGTGAGGGGCCCCCGCTTGGACTCCAGGGCGCTGGCCCTCCCTGAGCCTGTGATCCACTCTAGGGTTGTATGTCGGCAGGGGGCTGAGACCACACAGCACATGAGCTGTGTTATTACCCCAAGCTCCCCGGAGCCCCCAGGATGGTGGGCGTGCGTGCTGCTGTGTTGGGGCCGCCAGACTCCTGTCCCCCCACGCCTACTTCTGCCCTGTTTGTGGTCCTGGGTCCTTGGAACCAATGGTTTCGGGCCAAAGCTCGTTCCAGGCCTGCAGGTGGGGGTCTCCTGGGGCCACGTGTGGAGGCCCAGGAGGCCGGGGGCGATGAGCACACATGGGACACTGGTGGGTCGTCAGCCACGGGGATGGAGAGCACCCTCCCCACGCTGGGACCACCTGGGCCTGGGGCTGGATGAGGGGCAGATTTGGGACCCCAAGACCAACGCCACCAAGCATGAGAGGCAGGGAGGGCAGGGCATGCCCAGGCCTGTGCCCAGACACACAGGGACCCGCCCGGCTCGCCAAGGGCCGCTCTGCTTGGGTGAAAGCCGCGGGGTCTGCTCTCCCTCTGACCCCCAGATTACATGATTTCTGCAGCTCCCAGATGTTGCAAGTGTGGGTTTTTAATAAGCTCAGATGCTAGGCTCCTGAGACAGTGTCAGAGATTAGATTTACTTAGTTTACCCCAAACTTAATCAGAATAAAATTTGAGGTGACTTCTAAGAGTTTAAGCTTCTGAAAGGATGCATCCATAAAATTCTAACACCCTAAGCTGATTTGGGGGGAAGATGTGGTGATTCCATGCTTCTGAAAGCCTGTGCTTCTGAGAGTCCCACATTCCCTAATTCCATGTCTTCCGCGGGCTCTGCATGGCCAAGCACGGCTCCCGTGAATGGTGACAATGCCATGGCTGATGGGATGCGGCCGCTAATCTTCCCTTTGAGGGGCTTTGATGAGCTCGAGGCCGGCGCAGCTTCCAGCACAGCTGCTTCAATCAGAGGGGAATTTTGCTGAGCGCCGCTGCGCGCCGGGGATTTGGAGCCTCAGGGGAGAAGCTAAGAGCAGCTGCTTTCTGGAAGACGATTAGAATCTGGAGGAGGAGAGAGAGGTGTTAATAAAGCGAGGTGTAAAAACCCGTGAGTAGTCCCAACCCCAGAGAAACGGGGGAGTGAAAAAGCTCAGCTCTGCCCTCCCCTTGGGACATGTGCCTGGGCCACCCCCGTAGGAGGCCCTGGAACGGCCCCAGGACATCTCCCCTGAAACCCCAAGGAGCCATCCTTCGGACTGGCAAAGTGGCCCCTTGGGCATGCGCTTGGTAGAGGGACAGCTGCGGGGGGGCAGCCTCACCCCACAGCAGCCCTCCCCATCCAGCCCGCCCCTCGCACTGGGCTTTCTGGGGACAGCCCTCTGCATTATCCCAGTACCGGGAGGCTGCTGCAGGAGTGGTGGCCGGGAGGGGAGGACACGTCAGGCAACTGCCCCGGGCGTGGCCAAAATGCTTCTCCGGGCTGGGACTTGACCTCTGTGCTCTTCGTTCATTCATTCACGCGTTCATTCAATCGTGTACTCATTTAGCACCAGCTCTGGGCCAGGGACTCTGCCAGGATAATGGGATAAAGACTCCGGTGCTAGCATTATTCACAATAACCAAGACTTGGAAACAACCGACGTTGTCTGGATGGATGGATAAGGAAGCTGTGGTACATACATACAATGGGATATATTCAGCCATAAAGAAGGAGGAAACCCTGCCATCTGTGACAACATGGGTGGACCTAGGTGGCATTATGCTAAGGGAAATAAGTCAGACAAAGAAAGACAAATACTCTATGATCTCACTTATATGTGGAATCTAAATAAAATACAAACCAAACTCATAGAAAAAGAGACGAGATGTGTGGTTGCCAGAGGTGGCAGGGTGGGTGGAGGGGGAACTGGATGAAGGTGTCAAAAGCTACAAACTTCCAGCTGTAAGATAAATAAGCGCTGGGGATGGACTATGACTAGGACTATGGTGAACACTGCTGCAGGAGACAAAGGAAAGTTAAGAGAGGAGACTGTGAGAGTTCTCGTGACTCACAAAAAGTACATTTTTCTTTTTCTTTTTTCTTCGTACCCATAGTAGATGATGGATGTTAACCAGCCCTGTTCACAATACATGTAAGTCAAACCATCACGCTGTACATCTTAAACTCATAAGGTGCTCTATGTCAATTCTATCTCAATAAAACTGGAAAAAAAAGACTCCAGCGCTACACTCACTGTACTCAGAACACGTCAGCGTGCACCAGGTGGGGCTGCAGGTGGAGAGGAGGGGTGTTTCGGTTCTGCCAGCAGGATCCGTGCACCATGCAGCCCTGTGTTGAAGAGAGCGGGAAGGGAGGGGAGGGGCTGAGCGTAGGAGCCTATTCAACCAGGATCTCACGGAGAGGAAAGCAGTCACTGGATGCCCTGAGCTCATCCTCCTGGCCAGGCCCCCCGCCTCTTTTGTCCCTCCTCTTCCCAGGTGGAGCCTCTTGACCTGGGCCTGAGCCTGGACCTGGCCTGAGGCAGGAGGGCTTCAAGGACTTCAGGAGTGTCCTGTGAACTCCCCAAGGGCAAGGACTGCGTACCATTGGTCTTGGGCTGTAAGCGCCCAGCATCACCCCAGGCTACAGCACATGCTGGATGGTGCATGGTGGCCCCTTCCTGCCAAGTGGCCTGAGCATCACTGCTGGTGGCTGGGCATTGGCCTTGCTCCCCTGAGGTGCAGCCTCCTTTCTGTCCATGTGGCCCTGGCCTTGTGAGCCTGAGGGGTTCCCATCACCTGGTAGCACCTAGGATGTGAGAATGTCCACCTCCTGCAGCCTCTGAGTCCTTGGTCCTGCTGACTAGTCTTCCGGAGCCGGGCACCTTGCCGAACCCTGCTGGCCTGGACCCAGCCCACTGTGGGCACCACGTCCCTCGGCTACACCCTTCCCTCTTCTGTAATGAACATCTCCCAGTATCCCAGCCTCAGTGGGACCATTTTCCAGGGTTGGATGGATGGGCAGACTGGATGGCCCAGGACCCTCATGTCTGAAAATGTGGGAGGCCACTGGCCCATCACCTCCACCTTATTTGCAGCCCCCATTTCCAGCCAGAGAAAGCAAGGTGCTTCCTTCTCTCTCCTTCTCTGTAGTCCCCTCTGTCTTGAAGTTGAGGGAGAAAGACCAAGGTGCATGGCGGGAAGCTTGCTGGACCAAGGCGGCTTCCAGATGCCTCTGGGCATGTAGCCACCTGGTTCTTAACCCTGGTGTGGGGAGGCCATCTGGCCAGACCATTTATGCCCTGGAAGAATTTGGCCATCTGCCCTGTCAGAAGGCCACCAGCCACCTCATTCTGACCTCAGCTGGGGACCGGGAGCTCAGACTGCAGGACTGTCCTTCCCAAGGTGGACAGCTTTGACCAGAGGCAGTTCTGGTCACGGCCAGTCCTCCAAGCACCATGTTGCGCAAGGGCAAAGTGGAGCACGTTCTGAGGGCCGTGGCGCAGAGGGGAGGGGTCCACGTACCTGATCCTTGCAGGGCGGGACTGGGACCGGGGAGATGGCTTGGGTTTGCTGAGGCACGAGTCTGAGGAGGGCCGAGCCTTCGTCCTCAGGTCTATCTCACTTCCAGGGCAGGACAAAGGAAAACTCGGTGCCACTGCCCCTTCTGGAACAAAGGAGCCCTTCCAAGGAGGCTGAGGGGCCATCGGACCCCCTCACGGCCAACTCTACCCTCTGGAGCAGGGTACGCTGACGGCCGCGACTGAGAAGTGGCTGCTTGAGACGCCCCCGCGGCATCCAGGCTCTCGCACCCCCTGCACCTCTGAGATGGAAGAGCAGGTGTTTCCAATGAAATGGGGGCCTTTCAGTCGCTCCCTGGGCTGTGACTTGGTGTGGCTCCACGCGGAGGTTCCCTGGCCGCCTGTGCTGAGGCTGCAGAATCCTGTTTCAAAGGCTGTCCCCTGGCCCCCTTGCAGCCCGAAGTTCACAGTGGACCCACGGTGAGCCGGGAGAGCGCCCACACCCGGTCACTGGGTCCCCCTGAAAGGGCTGAGATGCCAAGGACTGCTATGGTGATGGGGAGTCATCTGGCCACTTGGCCCGCGGGGCTGGTGCTTTATGGCTGCAGCTGAGCGTCTGGCCCGGGAAGGTGGGCTCTGACAGAGGGGAGGTACAGGGAGTGCAAGCCTCGTACAGTAACCTGGCTGAGTTACATCCCCTGCAGCCCGGGCTGCCTTGCTCAGCTGTCAGGGCCTGTCTGGAAGAGTGAGCACCTCCAGAGCAGAGGCGGGAGGAGGGGGGCCGAGCAGAGGGCTTCCGGCAGGTGCACCTCCCCTACATTGCCACCGACCGTGGCTGCAGACACGGGAGCCCATGACAAGGGTTATCGGGAGATTTCTTTCGTTTTCAGAATTTATTTAGCAGCAGGGTCCCAGGTACTGAGATAAGGCGATGCCTGCTTCAGGAAGAGCGGGATGGAGGACTGTCCTGGAGCACAAGCTCCGGGACTGTGGGTGGTTACTGTTGGCCTGTGTCTTGGTGTCAATATTAGTGTCGTGATGCTGACAGCTGGTCGACAGTGCTGCCATCTTACAGGAGACAATACCGACCCGTGGGAAATCCCGGCCTCCTCGAGGTCCCGTATCTGAGATGCTGTAAAGTCAGGCCCCAAATGAGGTCAGTCCCGAGCCAGGACTGGCTCGGGCGACCCCTGCAGGATGGGGGTTCCCACCGCACAGCCCCTCTGCAGACAGCAGCATGGCCGCAGCCTCACTCACGCCAATGCATTCATTCAGCCGGCTGACCACTCATTTACTTACCAAAGGTTTTCTGATCCGGACTATGCATGGGGCACTGTGGCCGGCAGCCGGTGGGAGCGGGGGCAGGGGGGTGGACTTTCCTGTCTCCACGCCCTCAAGCGGAGGAGGGAGGGAGTGCTGGCTGTGACCTCTGCTGGGGAACGTCCTCCAGGGGGCCTGGTATGCGCCTGGATGACAGAGTAGGGCAGGCTTCTCAGAGGAGGCTTGGGAATGTGTAGGAATCCAAGAGCATTACAAGGAAGGGAAGGGCATTGCTGACAGAGGAACAGCATGTGCAAAGGCCCGGGCCTGAGGAGTGTAGGGCACGCAGCACTCAAAGGTCTGAAGATTGGAGGGCGAGGCGGGCAGGGGCCCTGGGGGAGGTGAGGTCGGCAGGGTGTGGAGATGGTTCTCTGACCATCGAATGGACCCTGGACCCAGTGGCGTGGAAAGGGTCTGGGTAGGTCTGGGATGTGAGGGCCAGAGCCAGGGAGAGAAAGGGCAGCTCGAACACCCTGTCCTGCTGGTTTTCTGGGCGGTTCTTAGACAGTCTTGCCCTGGTCTCCTCACAGCAGGCATTGGCCCTGATGCTAAGGACAGACGTCATTATTTGACATATATCACAGCCATAAGCATGGCCACGCCCGATTCCCTGTCCCGTCCCATCGTCAACAGTATGGCGAAGTGGCCACTGTCACCCCATCACCTGGGCACCCGGCACCTGTGCTCCCAGGGATCACGTCTGCCCTTAGCCATCAGGATGTGGACGTGCCTGGAAGGCCTCACCTGCCCAGGTGACCTGCAGGAGCCCCTCCCCCTCCCCTCATGGCAGCTGCCCCTCAGGAGCCTGTCAGGACAGAGGAGACCCCCCAAATCTCTGTCTCGTCTCATCCGCACTCCTGCAGGCCTCCAAGGGAGCCTGTAAATGGGGCCAGCCGCAGCGTCAGTTAGCACTGAAGATGGGCAGAGTGTATGTCATGCTATTTCTCTTTTTCAATAAAATCAACATTAAAAAATTTCAACTAAGCACTAGGCACCCCTAAGAGCAATTAGTAGCGCATCGCGGACCAAGTGGGGGCTTTGCAGAGGCAGCGGCCTCGTGCCGCACACATGACGCATCCTGGTGCAGGTACCGTGGGGCTGCCACTGCCGAGCGCCCAGAGTGGGGCTGCCCACCGCGGGGCCAGCCACAGTCAGCTTGCCGATCTTCCCCGCAGAGCAGCATTCTGTGGCCAAGAACAAGGAGGGCTCAGAATGTGAGCCAGACTCAGGGCTCAGCCCCTGACCAGTACCGGGAATAAATCTGAGACCAGAGATGGGAGCTCACTACGACCAGGAATCAGAGTTTGGTTGGTTATGAGGATCCAGGCTCAGTCTCTGACCCGGGGCAGGGCTCCGTGTAAAACCTGGGTCAGGGCTCCACGTGACACCAACGCCAGGGCTCAGGGTGTGACCAGGACTCAGTCAGTGATCAGGACCGGGGCTCAGTGTGTGCCTTCTTCAGCTTTATCTCTAACTTCTACCTTCATTATGCTCCAACCTCGCTGCCTTCCTTTATGATCTTGAGCTCACCAAACTTTCCTGATGGAGGGGCCTTTGCATTTTTTGTTCTCTCTGCCTGAAAAAAAATTATTTTCCCAAATTACTGGATCTTTCTCTTTTTTAGTTCTCAGCTCAAACATCAGGTCCTCAGAGAGACGCACCCTCTTTATTTCCCTCAGGACACTCATTACAATCTGATCACAGAAGGTCCTTCAAAACACATAGACAAGTAGAGGAGTGGGGTCCAGACCCTGGGGCTTGGGGCCGGCAGGCATGGGCTGGACGAAGCGGCCCTGGTCTGCTTTACTGGCTCCTCTCTCTCCCACTCCTCCTCTGGTAGGCCGGGAAGGAAGTCGGGTACGTAACGATGGGCAGGAGAAGCAGCACAGGCAGGGCCATCTCGCTTATAGGAAACCAGCTTCCTGGGCCGGCCCTGTTCTGGCGCGGGGGCAGGCCATGGGCACAGAAATGGGCACTAGGATTCCTACAGAACCCGGAGCAGCAGTGAGAAGCCTGCCTGCTCTCCTTGGGCCTCCCAGTGGGACCATCTCCTCCCCCTGTGGCCACACCCCTTCCCTGGGCTGACCTCCCCTACCCAGGGCTCACCCCAGCTGTGCTGGGGGACGCAGAGCCCATTGCAGCCAGGCTACTTCAGCAACCCTTGACTGCTTTTAAAAACTGTGAAAAAACAACAACAACAACGTGTGAAACATTGTTTTTAAAAATAAAAGAAGTGTGAAATATTTCCAATATGTAGAAAAGTACAAACTATAACATAACGACACTTACATGACCTCCACCCAAAGGAGACAGGTGTTTGCAGGTCATCATGTTTGCTGTCATCTTCTCCCGAATGCGACAAGGGAAAGGCCATCTTACAGAGAGAGGAGATGCCCTCAACGGCACCCCCACCGACTGCCACAGAAAATTGCTGTCCCCAAGTCTGAGTGTGCTCATCAACAAAATACGATGTTATTTTATGCATTTAAAATTTACACACAGGTATCATCCTGTGTGTATACTTTTGTTACTTGTTTTATTTTTTTTCTTCTTTTTCACTCAATATTATGTCTTGGAGATTTATCCATGCTGACGTCTGTAGATCTAATTCACTCATTTTAACTCTTGTTTAGTTGTCATCATATGAATAACCAATGTGCCCCATTTCCCCAGTTGGAGACCAGTTTTTGGTTGACAGTTTGCTGTTATAAATAATCCTCTGAGGACAAGCTTTGTGAACAAGTGCAGGGACACTCCCAGGGAGCCGCCTGGGAGTGGAATCATTGGGTCATTTAGGAGCGGAGCAATTTCAGCCTCTGTAGGAATTGCCAAATTGCTTTCCAGAGTGGTTCTAGCAATTTGCCCGCCCACTGGCAATTTACGAGAGTTCCCGTTTCTCCACATTCTTGGCAACATTTGGTGTTATCAGACTCACCAGTGTTTATGGATTGGTGGATGTGAGCTGGTGTGTCATCATGTCTTTATTTGCTTTTCCCTGATGTCCTTTATTGACCAACCGTCGGGTCCCTCGCCTATGAATTGCCTATTCCTGTGCTTTGTCCATCTTTCTATTGGGTCGCTTAGCGTCTTCTGATGTGTGCGTTGATGGTGTTGTCCCCATTAAAATGCAATTAAAACATTCGTTTGTGCTTTTAAAAAATGTTTCACAGTTTTGATTTGCACATTGACATCTCTAATCCATCTGGAATTTATTTTTGTGTGTGCGATGAGGTGGGCGCCTAATTTTATCCTCTCAGTCATTTGTTCTTTACTGTAAGTGGCACAGACTGGGACAACGGTTTTCAACCTGGTCCCATGGGCTCCGGTCTTGGTGGGGGGAACTTAAACCCTAAAAATCATGAGACTCATAAGCAAAAGTCTGTGTGTGTCTGCAGAGGGTCCATCAACCTCATCTGATTCTCCAAGCTGTTGGTGACCCCCACTAATCTGAACAGCCACCGTTCAGTGCCCAGAGCCACTGGACCATCAGGGAACATGGGACAAGCCTGTGGATCTTTCTTCCCTGAGGCTCCTTCTTTTGGTATCATCCTCCTTGGATTCAGTCACCTTTGTAACTCACGTGAGACCACGTGATAGACCTGATACCTCCTCTAGCCACCTCCTCCTCTGAAAGTCCAGGAAGAAAGTGGGGTACACAGTGACAGTCCAGGAGAAGCCAGCACAGGCGAGGCTGGGCTCTCTCGTAGGATATGGGCTCCCTGGGCTCTGCTCTGGTTGCGGAGGGGACACCATGGGTGCAGGGATGGAAACCAGGGAGCCTGGACCAGCAGTGAGAAGCCTGAATGCTCTGTGCTCCGGTGACCGCTGGAGAGCAGGCCAGGGTGGAAAGCTGCTGTGCACTGCCCGCATCTCCATCTCGTACGCTTTGTAAGGATCGCCTTGCAGAAGCCACGCTTACAGAGCTGGAGGCTCTTCTCCCCCTCCCTGAGGGCAAAGTATTTACACAAATTATCTGGGATTCTTGGGAATAGGAGCTTTGTCTATTCTCCTTCGTTTATTTGTTTACATCATAATTTATTTATATCTATTTGGCCTCATGGATATTAATTTTGTACTTTGGGTTATAATCCAATAGTACATTATTCGTTTTGTCGCTGAAATTGTTCCAGACCCGGCCACCGGGAGCTCTTCCAGTCGGCCTTGACACGCCCCGTCGTGATGCTCTTGGCTGGACATTTCCTTACTTCCTGACACAGCAGGTCCTCCAGGCTCATCGTGTGTATGTCCTGCTCCCGTCCTAGAATCAGCCTTTCCTCCTCGGAGTCCCGTTCTCCTAACTGGAGAAGTGGTGTTAGAAGCCAAGATCTGGGGGCCGGCGGTGCCTGCTGCTCTGGGGTGTCACTGTTCCAGGCTCTCAGCTGACAGAACAGGGACACATGTGTGTGTTCACCAAGCCGTGTGCACACAGATCTATAAATATCCTATCTGTGTCCGTCTGTATCTCTATTAAACTAGATGGGAGCTCATCCTGGTGTCTCCAGCTCGTACCCATCACCGCAGGGGTCATCCCAGCCTCCTCCTGTTGCTCATCCAGAAACCTACCCTCCAACAAAGAGAAACCCGCGCCCACCACCTACCACCCACTCACAGAATTGTTCAGCTGGGTCTGCATGTGTAGCGGCATCAGAGTTGCAGGCCTGCACCCCGTGGGGCACAGCTTTACCTGCTAGAGCTCAGGGCTCGGGCCCCTTTGCCTCTAGTCTCGCAGACGCCCCTCGTCCCCACGTCACTCAGGGCAGCTCCTTCCTCCCACCACCCTCAGTGACGTGCTGCACTCACCTGTAATACAGTTACATTGTTTGGGCTCATTTTTCATTCCACCTGGAAATCCTTGAACTTCTAAATATTTTTTAAAATGTGTGTCTATTATGATTCACTCCTAGCGCTATAAAGTTCTATGGATTTTAACCAAGGAGCAGTGTTCTGTAACCACTATTTCAGGATCATTCAGAACCTTTCCCCACCCTAAGAAATGCCCTGTGCTTCCCGGATTCAACCCCCTCCCCAAGCTGCTGGCCACCATTAACCCGTCTACTGTCTCCATAGTTTTGCTTTTTCCAGAATGCCGCATAAATGGAATCGTGGATACGTAGCCTTTCAGACTCACTTCTCTCACTTAGTGAGATGCATTTAAGGTTCCTTCATATCTTTGCGTGGCTGGACGGCTCATTCCCTTTTATCACTGGACGGTGTTTCATGTCTGGATGTGCTACAGTTTTCTCATCCCTCCACCTACGAAAGCACAAGCTATTTGCCTCCAGTTGGGGGCCATTATAAATAAGGATACTATAAACATCTGCACACAGGTCTTTGTGTGGACCTGTTTTTTATTTCAGTGGGATAAATACCTCTGGGCACGGTTAACAGATTCGATGTAAGTCCGCATTTAACTTTATAAGAAACACAGAGCAGCACGGCCTGCTCGCTTGTCCCCGTGGCATCACTGCCTCACCTGAAGGGGAGGCTCAGGCCACAGCTCTCACGCCCCTAGTGGGGGCTCCAGGGCAGGGGGCTGGGAGGAGGCCTCGAGAGAGCACCTTCCCCCTCAGTCCTCCACTTCCGGCTTCAGGGGATGCTGGCCAACGGCTGTCACACTATTTCCGATCTGCAGACATCGAGCCCATGTCCTAAAGGAAGAGAATGGTCTGGGTCATTTATCCTCAACAGGCCACCCTGTGCCTGGGCCACCATGAGGACCTCGACGGTGCAAACAACAGAAAGCCCAGGGCAGACCCTCTCTGACTGTGTCCCACCCAGTGGAGCCTGGTGTGAGGGGAGGAGAGTGTGGCTGGCAGAATTTCAAGACCCCCTCCTCCTCCTGTGTACTCACCCTGTACAATCCACCCCCTTGAGCATGGGTGGGGATTTAATAGGAAGGGGTAACCGTGCCCCTGATTAGGTTGTGTCGTGTGGCAAGTGGTGGGGGTCACTTCTGTGATTAAGCTGTTATGTGACCCCAATGCACCACAGAAAGGAGCCTCTCCTGCCCACCGGAGGAAAGCAGATGGCCTTGTGTGACCTACCACTGTCGGGGGTGGGGGAGGCACAGGGAACCCCAGTCCTAAAATCACAAGGAACTGGATTCTTCCAACAACTTGAAAGAGCTTGAAAGAGGACCTGATCTCAGGATGAGACACTGCCTGGCCGACACCCTGCCTGCAGCCTGCTGAGACCCTGAGCAGGGCACCTGCCTGCCTTCCTTGATTCCTGACCCACGGGCGCTGTGAGACGTCAATCAGTGTTGTGATACACTGCTGTTTGTGATCATTTGTTCAGCTGCAGTCGATACAGGGGGTCCCAAATCCCGTGTGTGCCCCTGTCCTCAGGGACGGCCACCTGGCCATTGTGAATCCACGAGGAGCACTTCTTTTTCAATGGAGGAAAGAGAGCACTTGAGTTTAATGTAATGCAAAGTTTAGGGGAAAGCCTAGTAACCTTCCGTATGTATCAGATTGCACCGTATTGTCTAAATATGCCCAAGTCCAGAGCGTGTGAAAGCAACCTGTCACCTAATGCTGGGTGCCACTACTGTCACCAGGAGTCTGAGAAGGTTCTGGCCGCCTCCAGCATCGGTTCCTCTTTTGCCCCGACAAGCTGTCATTAAATCAGTGACGTATCGATATCTTATAACCTGGCAAGTATGAGTCAAAGCAATATCCTTTCTGCAATGTAAGAATATACCATATTCTACAGAATATGATGCAGCAAACCTTCTCCCTGCAAACCAAAGTTGCCCCAAACTGACCCAGAGCCCTCTCTCCCCACCTTCCCATTTCCTGGTCGGCACCCCAGGGGGTCTACCCAGCATCAGATAGAACCTTGGGACATTAGCATCTGTGGTCTGGAGAGCAATCGGGAGATGCGGTGAGGCTCCAGGACCATGTGACTCGGGTCCCCATGAGGCCCCGTGTTTCCTGAGTCCCCTGCAGCCATCAGGACACAAAAGAACATGTCACGCCGGCCCCACAGCCACCACAAGCAGAGACACGGCGTGTCCCCGAGGTAGCTGTGATCCCAGAGCAGCTGCAATCGAAGCCTCCTTCCCCCTTCCCTCATCAAACTAGTAAACCCCCAAGGAGAGGCTGCCTGCCCCTCTCTGCCTGTGCCCCGCAGAGAGCAGAGCCTGGGACCATGGTGAGGAGGCAGGAGGCTCTGTGAGATGCCGTCTGGGGAACAGGAGTGGGCGACGCTCACTCAGGGGTGCATAACTGAGCAGGTCACCCGTGTGGGCCCTGGGCTTCATCCAGCTGGGACCACACGAGAGGCCCCCAGAGCATGCCTCTGAACTGTCCAGTGAAGGGGGGAAGGGGGAAAGTTTACAGGTTCTCACGCCCCCTTGGGCACCTGTTGTCCTGTGGGGTGGCAGTGCCGTCATCCTTCCAGTTCACACACACCTGCGTGCCCGGCAGGATCCTGCGTGCACCCCCGGCTCAGTGTGCCAGAGTCCCAGGCACCAAACGGCCGGCAGCTGAAACAACAGAATTTAGTGTCTCACAGTCCTGGAAGCTGGCAGTTTGAAATAGGGCATCACCAAGTGTGGTTCCTTCCAAGGGCTCTGAATGAGGGCTCTGTTCCTCGGCTTGTCGATGGCCGTCTTCATGTTCACACGGCGTCCTCCCTGCGTTTGTGTCTGCCCTGAAACTTCCCCTTTCATAAGGACAGCAGTCATTGGATTAGGGCCGTGAGAAGCACAGGGCAGGAGGGACTGGCTGTAAGGGTGAATCTTTTTCACAGCTTGAAACTGCAAAGGCAGCACTACCCCAGCACCCATGGGTGGCCTCCTGCGGGGAAAGCTGTGGTCCCAGGTCTCTCCAGCATTGCCTCTGAGAGTGCTCATCCGCCCAAGAAGGAAATCCCGGCCCCACAGTCCCCTCTCCAGCCTCAGAAAGCAGAGAGATGCAGCCAGAGTCCAGATGCGGGGAGCGGCCCCCAGAGACTCCTTCCCTGCTCAGCCCCCAGCTAAGCCCTTGTCTAGTTCCCTTAATTCCTGGAGCATTTCCTTAAATGCTCGGTGATTCCAACAAGTAATTATCCTTTGCCCCCAGAGGGGATGAAGGGTGGGATGTGTGTGCGTGCATGTGCTGGGGAGAGAGTGGGAGAGGAGGGGAGAGGGTGGGAAATCTGTTTACAATTAGTCAACTCTCCAACTCAGTTTCTTAATGAGACAATTAGATACCGTTTGAGCCGGAGAGTTTAGCTTATTTGTGGCTATTAATCCCCTGATGTGCTCTCCCTCCTTCAGGAGGGCTCCAGAATGCTAACATATGGGCTTTCCAGAGGGCCAGTAGGGCCTGTAGCTGCACACAGAGCAGCCACTGTCTGTCTCATCACTGGCACCGCCATCACCACCATCATCCCCACCATCATCCCCACCATCAACCCCACCATCTCCACCACCACCATCCCCACCATCTCCACCAGCACCGTCCCCATTGACAATCTCTCAGACACTTTGTCACAAGATAGGGGTGCAGAGAATATACCCCACCTTGGGAATTCTGGAAAATCACGGGGAGCTGCTAGAGGTGCCATCTGCGTAAACACCCCTCAGCCTTCCAGAGAGGCTGTTGAAAGACCAGCAATGATTTGGTGGCTGGAACGAGGGAGGCGGGGTTCCCCCTGGTGGGGCGGCACAAGCAGGGTCAGAAAGACAGGGGGATGGGGCACGTTGGCCGACCTCCAGTTGGGAGGTGAAGTAGCCAGGCTGGTGAAGCCAAGGGCAGAGTTGGGACGGTGGCTCTGGACGTCTTTCCCAGACTTGTTTCCACACGTCATCCGGGACACACGGGCTCGGGGAGACAGCAGGACAGGCAGGAGGCTCCACAGAGATTCAGGTGTAAACTGGGCCAGGGAGCCGGAACCTGATACAGAAAAGGCAGGACAGGGTTCCGACTCTGGGTTCACGTCTCTCTCTTTCAAATGAAACCAGGCTCCTTGAGGGCAGGGCTTCCTGACATTTTTCATGACATGACATGTTGGGAAACTGTGGTGGTTTGTCTAGCACGTGGAGGTAAAGAGATGAAGCTGCACTCGCTGGAGTCGATTAACCCCAGTGGGGGACTGAGATCTCCCCACACTGGGTCCCCCACATGCCTGCTTCAGGACAAGGACTATGTCTTCACTCTCTGCCCAGGACCCGGCACAGTAGCCGACATGGAGCCAGTTCCCAGGCTATGCTGGCTGAGGGAAGGAGGGGGTCTTACACACGCAGTGGGGTCTGCAGGGATGGGAGAGGAAGGTAGAGGTGTTTCAAGCTTTGGACACCGGCTGCTGAAACTACTTGGCACCATTCTCAGAGATCTGAAGCAGAGTCGCTATGGAAGAAAATACAATGGACACTGTTTTAGTTATTCTGAGCAACACCTGCATGGCATTACATGGTTGAGAGGAAGATGGGAGACACAAAAGAAGGTCAGGACTGGACTCGCGGGCCTGACTCTCCCTGGACAGAGGGGGTGGTTGACAGCGCCCGGAGTGGATGAGATCCCCAGGGAGGCCGAGCCCTGGAGCCGGAGCCTGGGAATCTGATCCCAGTAAGAGGCAGGCAGCGGAAATGAAGCTCTCCGCAGGAGGTGGGGTAGGGAAGAGGGTCCCTGGAGGTGAAGGGTGATGGATGGTGATAAAGCAGCACAGGTGGGAGGGGTCTGAGGGAGGCGGAGAACCAAGCTGGCCCTGGCAGCTTCAGAAAAGTGACGAGGACAAGGAGCCAGGAGGGCAGAGATGAAGCAGCCTTGGTCCCTCCTGAAACCAGGTACAAAATGAATTCCTGTAATTGATTCAACCCGTAAACGTTATAAGGAGAATTGAGTCTTTAAGGGAAGCATATGGAAATGTCTCTTGTGAAGAATGCTGCCCAACCTCCCCAGAACTTTGCAGATGGATTTCCTGACCCTTTATCAGGGTGTGTGTCCAGAACAGCTCTGCCAGGAGGCAAGGCAGGCATTATTGTTTCCATTTGGAAAATGAGAAATGTGGCTTCTGGTGAGTTTAAGAACTGGTCATCCAGGGAAGTCGCCGCTCTTCTGGCTCCTGTACTGTGTCCTACTTACCCCCAAGTTGTCTACATGTCAGGAGCAGGTGGTCATCTCGCTGGTCTCCTCTTCCCCTTCTGTAAGTTCTATTTTGGAGACCTCATCCCTTCTGGTCTCAAGAGTTCTACGTAAACATGCTTCTTCTCACTCATCTTTGACTCAGACTTCTCTCGAGGGTATGTCCACCAGCCACAGAGTATCCTCAATAGATGACCCATAGATTTCCCAACTCAGTCAATACTTGATGTATTTCATGCAAAACAGGCCCCCTATTTGCATAAGTGGTGGAGCCTTTCTCCCAGACCAGCACGCTGGGTATCCGCTCTCTCCAGCCACAGCCACTAGGCACCCTCCTCTCTGGAGTTGAGCCCTCAGCACCCCCATGTCGTGCCCTTGACTGAGAGCAGAGCGGCCCCCGAGCTCTTTCCTGGGCTTCCTGCAACAGGAGTGCTGACTGAATAAAGCGCAGGTACGTTATGAGGTATGAGCCGCGTTTAAGGAGGGCTGTAGCTAGTAGGGGATGAGAAAAGAGATGGAGAACAAGCAGTGAAGACAAAGATGCGGACGCAGAAATGGGCCAAACACATGAGGGGACAGTGAGCAAATCAGATGATCTTTCCCAGACGTAGAGAGTCGCTAATAGGGAAGATGAAATAAAATTGAGGGCTGGACTCAGGAGAGAGAAGGCTTTGAAGGGTGGAGGGTGTGCTTGGATTTAATAGCAAATAACAAAGCTCCTTTGTCCGTCCTTCATCTTCACTAGACAAGCTGGCGATGAACCGAGTCTCTGTTCTCCTGCCGGTTAAACTCGGTTTTGGCCAAAGAAGTTATGAGTAAGTGTGGATGGTGGAGCCAGGCGTGGTGAGGTTGACCCCATCAGAGTGGTACAAGTGGGGCTGGCGGTGCTCTTGGCACCTCCGAGGCTGCAGGAGGGGAAGAAGCCTGGCTTGTACACATCACTTTTGTGATATTAGCTGGTAAGTAATGCAGGCGTCGGAATGGCATTTGGCAGAGAGGGCTGTATCCGTGCAAAATGTGAACGCCAACAGAGTTAGTGAGACGAGGAAGCACATCTTAGAGGAACAGAGACCCAGGCTCTGCAGTAACTCCCACCCTGCCCAGCTCGATTGCTCCAGAAAGCTGACATCTCCAGGGAAAATAAAAACAGAACAAAGACCTGGTCGTGGCTCTGAGAAAACTGAGCAGTGTTGGCCAGGCCACTTCAGTCTCCCTGGACCTCAACATCCTCCTCAGTGGGATGGAGACATAGGGCACCTTCTTCCCAGGGTGATAGTGAGGTCAGATGAAGGTTAAATGTTGTCTCAGTCCACTCACAGAATACCAGCCTGGGAGGCTTATAAAAATGATAGAACTATTTCTCACGATTTTGGAGGCTGGAAGTTCAGGATCAAGTGCAGGCAGATTCGGCGTCTGGTGAAGGCCCCCTTCCGGGCTCATGAATGGCCATCTCCTCCCTGTGTCCTCACCTGGTGGAAGGATGGGAGGCCTCTGGGGTCTCTTTAATAAAGCTACTAATCCCATTCACAAGGGCCTCACCCTCATGACCCAATCACCTCCTAAAGGCCCCATCTTCTAACACCATCCATTGGGGGTTAGAATTTCAATGTATGAATTTTGAGGGGGACACAAACATTCAGTCTATGACAGATGTTTCCTGTAAGCAGCGGGCTGCTTTAACATGCATAGTGTTCCTCTAACAATTTTGGCAAGAAAATGGTGCAACCCTTGGATTTGAACTTTGGATCTGAGACAAACCCAAACATCTCCTTTCCCTGCTCACCTGGATGGTGGGACATGGGCAGGTAGCCTCAGATGTCCCCTGGGGCAGGAGTGTGAGAGGCTTTCCCCAGCGTGGCCACAGCACGTGGGTTCTAAGGAGAACTGAGTGGGTGTCTGGTATGAATGGCCATGGCAGCAATGTCCTCCTGGTTAAGGTGCGTGGAAAGATTTGGACCATGGTTCTGGCCACACAGCTCCCTTTACTCCTGCCTATTTCTCGACCTTCCTGGTGATTCTTGAGCCGCCCCCAAATCTGTATAATAAACTCCTTTGGTGCCTGAGTCAGCTGTACCTTGCAGACCAAACTCTCAACCAACAGAGTTTCTGTTGAGGCCACCAGACATCCCCAAGGATGGCACATGCTCTGAGGTATTCCTCTAGCAGGCAGTGTCACCAGCAGGGTGTCCAGCCACTGGGATTACTACTGAGGAGTGTGGGGTTGGTGATTCAGGGGAAACCATCCAAATGGTCTGCAAGTCATGGCCATGAGGTGCTGTGCAGTTAAGGAGGAGGTTGGCACTGACCTTGGGTGTCCCAGTGCCCTGGTCTCCACAAGCCCCCTCCAGCTGCTGCAGGTGGGTATTTATCCTGTCTGGGTTTCCTTGAGCTTCCTGTATTGGCAGTTGTGTCTCTGCCATTAATTTGGGGAAATTCCTGCTTGTTATTACTCCCAGTATGTCTTCAGCCCTGTTCTTCTCTTTCTGGTATTCCAGTTACACATATGTTACACCTATTTGATATTGTCCCACAGTTCTTGGATGTTTTCTTTTTGTTTTTGTTATTTTTGCATTATTTTTCTCTTGGATTTCGGTTTGGAGACTTTCTCTCGACCTATCTTCGGCCTCACTGATTCTTTCCTCTGCTGTGGCCAGTCTACTGATGAGCCCAGTGAGGACATTCTTCATTTCTGTTCCAGTGTTTGGATTTCTAGACTTGTCTTTTGATTCTCTCTTAGAGTTTCCACCTTGCTGCTTACGTCACCCACCTGTGTTACATGTGGTCTACTTTTTCGTAGAGCCCTTAACATATTAATTGTAGTTATTTTAAATTCCCCACCTGATAATTCTAACATCTGTGTCACATCTGAGTCTGGTCCTGATGTCTGCTTTTTCTCTTCAGACTGTGTGTTTTCTTGCTTTCTGGCAGACCTTGTAATTTTTTGTTGAAAGCCTGGCATGTTGTATTGGGTACGGGAACTGAAGTAAAGGGGTCTCTAGTGTCAGGATTTATGTTACTCTGGCCAGGTGCTAGGTCTATAGCTGAAGGTGCTGGAGGCTTGATGGGTATTGATTTCTTTTCTTAGTCCCTTCTCCTGTCAGACCTCAATAAGAAAACAAATATTCATTCAACAAACATTTACTGAGACCAGGAAGAACTCCAGGCTTGGGATTCAGAGATGATGAGCAAGCCACGTCTTGCTCCATCCAAAGGGCTCACAGGCAAATGGAAAAGATGACTTATTGTGCTCCACTGAATACCTGTGAGCTGTGTGGTGGACTGGATGAGGAGGTGGTCCTCTTCTTGGATGGGAAGAAGAGGAAGGCACGAGTTCTTCAGTGGGCAACCCGTAAATGAGGCATTGAAGGCTGCGTAGGAGTTGTTCCGGAAGAAAAGGGAGGGAGGGGACTGGTTTTTTTTTTGTTGTTGTTGTTGTTTTTTGCAGTACGCGGGCCTCTCACTGTTGGGGCCTCTCCCGTTGCGGAGCACAGGCTCCGGACGCGCAGGCTTAGCGGCCACGGCCCACGGGCCCAGCCGCTCCGCAGCATGTGGGATCCTCCCGGACCGGGGCACGAACCTGTGTCCCCTGCATCGGCAGGTGGACTCTCAACCACTGCGCCACCAGGGAAGCCTGGAGGGGACTTTTAAGGATTCTATTTAAAGCACTTAAACGTGAAAGGGAAGTGTGATGTGAATCATGAAAACCGGCCCAGATGAGGCTTAATTGGGTTAACGAGAGGCCTTCTTTTTCACCCACAGCACATCTGTCCCCACCGTTGAGTCAGGAGAACATTGTCCAGTCCCAACCCCACCTCACACCCCTGGCATCCTCGGGGCCTGGCACAGAGCAGAGGCTAAACAAATATCCGTGAAGTCACAGAATGGATTCGAATTCAATTAAAGAAGCAGAAGAGAGCCTGGGCCAACCCACCTCCCACCAGCAGGGCATCCAGAGCATCAGAGGGTCCCAGCAGGACCACCTGCCGGACGACACGGGTCCGCAGCTTTGTTTAGTCCTGCCTCCCCTCTCCTTCCCTTACAGTCCTTTCACCAAGATGTTCCTCTCGGGAGAGAGATGCATGCTGCTTACCATCTCTCTACTGGAGTGAACCTGATTCCAAGGCTCTCACTTTACAGATATGCAAGCCCGGCCCAGAGAGGAGAAATTTCTCGCCATTTAGCCATGGAGCTGGGCCTCAAGCAGGGCATCCTGGACGCCGGGTGGATGCTCTCTGCATTACCCCAGGGTCTCGGCCTCCCAGGAGTGTTTGTGGGAGGTCACTGATTCAGTGTCCTCAGTCGCTTGCTGTCTGTAGAGCCAGGAGGCCTCTCTTCTGCTTCTGTCCCAAGACCTGGACAAAACACTTTAACTCTTTAGGCCTCTAATTCCTCCCTCATCAGATGGAGATAAAGATCCTCATCCCGAGGTCTCACAAATCAACCACCCGATGGTGCCGCCACCGTGGTCCCTCACTCCAGGACCATCCTCCTGGGTGGAAACTTGGTGCATCAACACTCAAACTGGACTCTTCCAGACAATCAATGCCCTCCGCCATTGTATCAATACTGATCGTGTCTGCCAAAGCTCCGAACTTGCGTGAGGGATTAAATCAGTTTAGCCAGGGTCTGAGCGCGGGTTGCATGTTGAGCAGCTTCAACATGTCCGCCTGTGTTGAGGCTCTCGCTCCCATTACCAATTCATGAAGTGTCTGCTGGAATTAGTAAATCCCTTTCATTTACTTACGTAGGAGAAGATGTTTAATAGCTGCCACATGAAATTTGCAAATTGTGCTCCATCTGAGGCTGATTAATAAAACACCATGGAAAGTACATCAGTCATTTCGGGACTTAAATTAGTACCACGTTTGACTTGAATCATCCTCTTTTCACCAGTGATATGGCTTCGCATCTCCCTCCCTGCGCTTTCTCCTTCATCCCTATTTTTTCCCTCCCAATCTCTGCAGTTCAGGTGCTCGTCAGGGAAGCCAAGTGGGAGAGCAATGAGGTTGTTTGTGGATGCTGCTTATCTCCCATAGTCTGTGTGTGCCCAGCGGGAGACTCATTCATCTCCTCGTGCCCAGAGTGCCAGCCTGTAGTAGGTGAACGAGAGTTGAAAGGAGAGATCGTGAAATCACCGCCGTCTCTATAATAGGGAGCGGTTGTTGCAGGCGAAAATTTGTCAAGCAAGCATGTCAAGCGCCGTGTGAAGCAATTTGCATGCGTTGTTTCATACGATGATCATGATTGCCCAATGGGAGCCCTTTCACTCTCTCTGGGCTGCAGATGGGGGAATCGGAAACTTAGGGATGTTAAGTAACCCGCCCAAGGTGACCCAGCAAGAACTGGGGAAGCAGCAATCTGAACTTTCTAACATGGCAGCACTTCCTGAGGGCACATCCTATTTTACGGATGAGGCACAGAGGAGGCTGCACTCACGGCCACGTGCTGGTCCGGGGTTCTGGGACCGGAATCTGGGTCTCCCACTCCTTGGAGCTCATCATCTGCAGATGCTCATGGAGGCCCTGGGTGCTCCAGGCTCTGCGCCGGGTGTGGAGACGTAAACACCTGGCAGAGTCCCCGCCCTCAACAAATAGGCTAACGTCCAAGGGTCATTAAACAAGCAAGTCCATGGAGGTACACAGTGTGCGGTTAGGAGAAGGGCGGGTCCCCATTCGTGTAACATCTGGACACAGAGAACAGTCACCTGGACTGTCTTGTCCAGACTCCCCCTTCCCGTTCTGAGCCTCCGTTGCATCATCCACGACATGGAAATAATAACACCTGGCCTGTATATATACATAAGAGGGCTTTGAGAGGATCAGATCTAGAAAAATTCCCCATGAAAGACATTTGGAAGAGTTCAACCCCACACATGCACAATGGGACAATCTACCCAACTCTACAAACCCTGGTGGTTATTAGTCTTTGGGGCAGAATTGCTGGGGGCATAGCACCCAGTCACAGCCCCCCTTTCAGCTGATAGCACACCCGGAGTCCTAATTGTTAACAGATTTTACATTATCCCCCAGATTACAAACCCATTAGCAGCAGAGTCTAGTCATGATGGGGGCATTAAGGCATGACATCCCTAAAATAATGGAAATTTGAATCGGGCCCCAGAGGCGGTAGGGGCTGGTTTAATGAGCTGGTGGAAACTCAGCCCCTTCCCCCTTATTATGTCCCCAACCCCAGCCAAGTTTCCTCTTAGAATCTCCTCAAAATAAGAGAAGGCAACTTTGGCAAGCTTCTGGGTAGAGCCACAGATGATGGGGGAGACCCATAGGAGAACCTGGTGGTCCTCGAAGAGTGGGAAGCACCAGAGCAGACAAGAGCATGTGAGCGTGGCCTCACTCCCCACGCTGCAGCATGGCCTTCCTTCCCCACGGGGGCTTTCTTTAACCCCTTGACTGGACCCTAGCCTCCCTGGGGCAAGTGTCCACTGCATCCTTCCTCTTTCATATGGGTCACGAGGCTCCCTAGTCCCTGCCTTGCGGTGTTCTCTGTGAAGGGACGGGCAGCACCTGGCACAGCGTTCAGCTCTTAGCAAGTGTTCGGTAAAGGGTTGTTAAATTATTGGATGAACCTTAGTTATAACCTAGGACCTGACCTTACTGCAAACATTGACTGTGCTCATGGTAAGACAAGACAGTAAGATGAGTCCCTCAGGGAGCCCCAGCCCTACTGATAGGAGCCCAGGAGAGGACCGGGTAACTGGATCCACCACTAGAGGCAACAACCCCAAGCCCAGGGGCCAGAACACTGGACTGGTTAGATGGTTCTCATAGCTGAAGGTTCCTACTGGCATTGGGAGCTTCTCAACTCAGTCCCACAAATTCCAGATCCTTCCAAGCATTCCAGAGGCACTCCATTAAAGATCAGGGTCCTCTATCATAATTTTGTCTTTGCAAACTAGTTTTCCTGGTCCAGGGCTTTCATTTCACAAACATTCCCTGTGAACGTTTGCCTTGCAGAATTGGCAGGGTAAACGGGGCTGAATCAGCTGGAATCCCTGCCCTGGAGGTGCTCACAGTTCATTTTGGAAGAAAGTAATGTGCCCAAATAATTAGAGTATAGTGTGATGAATGTGATAATTGGGTAAGAACAAAGATGTGTGGAAGCACAGAGCAGAAAGTTAAACTATGCCTGTCGAGCTGCCATGAACTTCAAAGATGATTAACTTTGGTGGTGAGTTTTGGTTATAAGTCAGAGTTCACTCATCATCAACCCAAGGCAGGGGAGGGATAAGAGAGCATTCTAGGAAGAAAGGACAATGTAGGCAGAACCCCAGAGCCCCAGAAGAGATTTTTGTGGAACAATAATGAATTTCCTGGGACTGGAATCTAAGCTGCTTGAGATGGGGTGTCAGGCACTGTAGCTGGAGAGGCAGGCAGGTCAGACTTTGAAGGGCTTTGAACATCTTACTAAGATTATTTGACTTTATCCTGTGGACCACAGGGAGCCCTTAGAGGCCTTTAAATAAGAGGCGTGACATGATGAAATTTGTGTTTTAGAAAGATACCTCTGGCAGCAGCTTTCCATTAATACAAAACTCCCCATCGTGAAAGCTTAGAAGGCAGTCCTGTCTTAAACCAGCTTCCCTACCAGCCCCACCTCTGTTCTCTCATCTTTTGATGAGAGGAAGTATCATGTATAAGACTGGAATTCTGGGACTTCCCTGGTGGCACAGTGATTAAGAATCTGCCTGCCAATGCAGGGGACCCAGATTTGAGCCCTGGTGAGGGAAGATCACACATGCTGCGCAGCAACCAAGCCCGTGCGCCACAACGACTGAGCCTGTGATCTAGAGCCCACGAGCCACAACTACTGAAGCCTGCGCACCTAGAGCCCGTGCTCCACAACAAGAGAAGCCACCACAATGAGAAGCCCGTGCACCGCCAACAAAGAGTAGCCCCCACTGGCTGCAACTAGAGAAAGCCCGCATGCAGCAATGAAGATCCAACACAGCCAAAAATAAAGTGTAAAAAAAAATTATAAAAAAAGACTGGAATTCTGATCCTGGTTCTGCCTCTGATTCCCTGAGTGGCTCTGGATAAGAATGTGGGCCTCTGTTGCCCATCTCTAAGATCAACACTGACTCTGCACATCTCACAGGGCCAGTGTTAGGGTCCGACAGCAAAAAGGATGTGAAGAGTATTTTCAACTGTAATTGGCTTTGTAGACATAAGGGGTCATCATTTTCATTTATGAAAATGGAGCTCTCTATGAAGGCAAAGGTAAAAGGATATTTGAGCAGGGCATAATATATTGGACAGAAGTGGAGCTTGGCAATCATCCACTCCAACCTCCCTCAACCTACACAGCAGACAAACAAACTTCCCCCTCCCCTATACGTACCCCCAATCGCCTACCATCACACAAGTCCACTGTAGTCAAGATCCCCAAATTAACAATCTACTCTTATGGGCTCTGTCCGAGGTGTTGACCCAGGATCCTTACCCTGGGCTGGCTCCCTGGTCGACCGTGGACTCTGTCCATGGTCCTGACCTCCTCATATTCTTCCCACACATTCAAGAATTTACTCTGAGCACAAATGGCAGGTATACTCCATTTCTGAGCACCTTAACCAGAGAAAGCATTACAACCGTCTGTTGCTCTGAACTCACTCTTCCCCAATAGCTTTACAGCTCATAAACGCAGTCATCAGAGCCAGGTGTATAAAGCCAAGGGCCCGGAACTCCAACATTAACCGTGAACCAGTAGGAGAGACTCAGGGACCTTGTATCCTAATTCCAACCCATTTATGAACTTGTCTTTCCCAGTGAGTCATTTACCAGACCCACTCCCTCTCTCCCTCATTCTCTACTTCTGTTGCAGCTCTCACAAAGGGAGGAAATGAACACTGGTTCAATGGCTGCAGCTGCTGCCCAGAATCTACAAGAAGAGCCAGTGCACAAGGAAGAGGGAGGAGACACTGGCTTTGACTATGCTGCGATGAGGTTTTAGATTTTCCTCGAGCAAGGACTAGATGGCCACCATAATTCCTTTCAATGACTAAGATTCTCGGATTCTGTAATCCCCACCACTTGCAGCACTGCGGTCACCCGCCGAGGTGCTCCTGAAGGCTGATCACAATGTGCTACATGTTTGTGATTCTGGCCATCTTTCCTGTTCCATTCTTCTCTCACTAGGACTTTGCTTCCCTGTGTTTGGCACCTGGAGGACATTCCTGAGATTTCTGAGATTTTCCTTTCTTTTCCCAAGATTTCTATCCCCAAAGCATGCCTGGGATGCATTCCAAATTTGAAGATCAGTAGTTTTGAAATTGAGCAAACTTTCTGTATCTCAGTTTCCTCTTTGGTAAAATGAGGACATCGATATCTTCCTCCTTGGATATAAATGAGATATTATGTACCAACCATAGTCTCTCATGCCTGAAGTACAGTGGGTGCTCAAGAAATACTGTCTTTTATCTTCTTCTTCCAAATCAATGATTACATGACCCAATCCCTGATAATGTGTTAATTTACTAACTCATATTTGCATGTTACCCTCGTTCAGTCTTTGTGTTTCTTCCTGAAGGAATTGATTTCTTTAAAGCGAATGCTGGGTCATTGGTGCCTTTTTCAAATCCCAGAAATAACACAATGTGAGGAGCTCATTGTTTTTCCTATGCACAAAATCATGGCAGGACACATAGAACCTTGAAAATAATTCATTTTCTTCTGGCTAGTGATTTTCTCCAAGCTACGAGAGTATTTCTTCTTTCTTCTTCAACTTCAGAGAGGATGTGAGACTGAGAAAGCTACCTTCTTCAGATAGAATGGAACTAAGTTGACTAATTTATAAGCCTGCGCTGTTGTCTGGGCTGGAGTTTCTGTCCTTTGAAGATGTCAAACAGTAATGAAATAAGGCTTCCAACACCCAGCCAACACTAATTATTCCGGTGCTGCTGGGACACAGCGAAACAGTCTGGTTCTTTGCCTGGCAATGGGGAAAAAAAAAGCTCTCTTGATTCAGGCATCAACTGGCAGAGACTCCTAAATGAGGTCTTGCAATAGTTCTAGGTTTGACCTTGAGCAAGTCACTTCTTTTACCTGCACCACCCTCTGTCTCCCCACTCTCAAATACCCCAATAATCCCCCACTTTATCTTAATTAGGTCCTATTTATGCCTAGTACTCGTCTCTCCATCTGTCCTGCCAAACTTTGTCCCTCACAGCATGGATACTGCCCAGATTTGGGCCTGGATCATCGCTCACCTGGACTGATCAGCATCTCCCTGGTGGCTTCCATCTGTCCCAGATCTCTCACCTCTAATTCATACAGCACACTACTTCCAGGCCAATAATTTATAAAATGCAAATCTGGCCATATCCCTCCACTGCTTCAAATCACTCAATGACTCCTTTATTCTGACATTCAAGGACTGTCACCATTTGTCCCACCTCCTTCTATCCAACTTATTTCCATACTATCCCTGGTGTTCTGTATTCCAAGGGCCTTGCTACTTGCCTTTTTTCACACCAATTTTCACCCCTGCCTTAATACACTCCATTCCCTCTTTGCCCAGCGTGGCTCCAAACTCACCCTCCAAAACTGAGTGGCAGTGTTACCTTCTCTTCAAAGCCTTTCTGGATATTCCAAGACCAGGCTTCACACTCTTTCCAGAGAACTCTTCCCAGCAATAAATGTTCCCATGTGGTCCCCAAAAGTCTGATCCAAGGAACAAATCCTCTAGTAAGAACAGTCAGTTGGTTGCCTGCCACACCCACAGTGACCTGCCATGCCCAGTGCACCTGGGTCTTCTTACATCTGGAACCACCATGCCTGTATCGACGAGGTATAAAGCCATTTCCTGTTACTGCCAGCACCATGAGGAGAAAGCTGCTCCTTGGCACCAAGTTGCTTTCAGCATATGCTGCTCAGGATGGTCAACTACATTCTGAAGTTAGCGGATGCTGTGAACATCTGTGATCACTGACAAGCTGCTGTGAACAAATCACCCTCTCTCCCCTGCGGGATTACACACCCTGCTCACCTGTCTTCCTGTCTTCTACCTGTGTAACTCGGACCCTCAGTAATGCTGGAAGAATACACCTTATAGAAACCAGAGCTGACCATGCCTCATACCCACCCACTCTCCCCCCGCACGACACACACATACATTATGGAGAGCGTAGAATCCAAGCTCCGCAGCTTGTCCTGCAAACACGGTCCTTCTTGACCTGGTTCCAGCTCCTCAAGCTCCACCTTGAGTCTCTCCCCTGCCTCCCAGGAACCACACAATGCAGTCATACCATCTTTCTGGGGAGCCATAGCTAGTAGAAATGCACGATCACACTCTGTACCCTGACACAGGCTCCTGAAAGACAAGAGGATACCTTTTCCCTGCATCTCGGTCCGTTTGAACCAGCTGAAATTTTACTCCACTTTTCAATGCTGTTTTCCAAACCAACCTTCAGCATTTAATTTTATTCTTTTCAAAATAACACATGTGTACAGTTTTACAAGGCTTATAATGTAAACCACTGGCTCTAGTCCTGACTGCTCCCAGCTCTTTGTAGAGGGCACACAGGCTCCCCACCTCTCTGGTTTGCAGGAGAAAGCTTCTTCCCTCAAAGACTCCTGGACCTTATCCCACTCCAAGAAGATGGAATGAAGCACCTGACTGGTAGCAACACTTCTTCTCTTGGACCAGTGGGAGAGGGTGACCTGGGAAGGGTCTTGCTTTGTGGACTCAAACTCACCCTCTGACAGATTTTTCCAGAATCTAGTCTAGTGAGACAGGTCAGTGAAAAGGAAGTAAACAGACCATTTTTGCTTTCACGTCAAATGGCCTGCTCCAAATTAAACTCTATTAGTAATAAAGGTTTATCCTCCATCTGCTGGCTCCATTGTCATATTCTTCAACTGATTTGGAACTTGAGAGAGGAGGAAAATAACGGTTTATTGGCTTCCCTCAAAATCTTAACCATTTCCATTTTCTTAAAGAAGCCACCTCCTCACTTATACCTGTTTCTTCTGGCACTTAACTCCATATTTCTAAATCACATGATTATACTGCGATTTCTTGATTTTTCAGTTTCACATATACTCTATTGACTTCCAACCACAGGAGGTAAGGACACCTGCACACTTACTTCCCATTCTCCCTCCTTCCGGTAGAGTCTATCAACATTCAAGGTTTAGATTGTTATGATTGTGCAGCTGAGTCATATGTGCATTCTATGTGTTTTTTTTTTCTGGAGTTAATATTACCAAATTATTTCATTTATCTATGGACATACGCTAATTTAGCTAGGTGTGCTGGCAGAAGTGAGTTCCTCTCGACATGGTTGAGCCACGCTGGGTAATCCATCAGCCTCTTTGCTTTCTTGGAGCCTCTCCTCCTTAGCCCTCCACCCCGTGCTTCCACGTGGAAGGACGACTCTCTAGACCGCGGTCCTGGCCCTCCTCTCCTCCGTCTCCCTGGGGATCCTTCACCTGCTTTCTACATGGGGTCCCCTGTTTCCTGAATTCCATGACTTCCTCTTTCATCATTTAAGTTCTTGTTCACGGGGAATGTGTTTTTCAGGAGCTTCTCCTTTCAGGAGAATCGGTACCAAAAAAATAAAAAAAGAACTTGAGACCTTGAAGAAAGTCTTCATTCCATCATCAGAAGGATTTGTGATTTGATTGGGTCTATAACTCTCATTTAAAATTCACTTTTCTTTAGATTATTCAGAGATTCTTTCTCTTCTAGCTTCTAGCACTGCGTTTGAGAAGACTGATGCCATTATTATGCCTGATAATTTGTTTTACACCTTTTTTCTTCCCCAAAATTCTTTAGAGTCTTGTATTTATTCCAGATAGTCTGAAATATCACACTGATGGGGACCCACTCAACTGGAAGCCAATTTTCTTGACCTATTTCTCAGGCAACTTTCTCTTTTCTACAGTTTCTGTTCTCTTTTTCTGGAAGTGTCATTATTTAGGCATTGGACTTCCTGAGCTGATCATTAACTTTCTTTCTTTTTATTATTTTGTTTTGCTTTCTGGAAAATTCCTTTATCTAATTCAATTTTATTGAATTAAACAATTGTTTGTTCTCTAATTTTTAATTAATAGGAGATTTCTTGTTTGTTCCGAATGTTTCTTTTTCACAGGATCTTCATACTGAAATGAAGGCAATCCACCTTCCATTATTTTGCTGAAGACATGGATTAGTGTTGTTTCTGTTGTCATTCCCCCTCACCCCCATTTATTACTATCTCTGGTTCATTTAGTTTGTTTTGGTTCATTCCTTTTTGTTGGTTTTTATTTCTCTCTTTCACATTAGAAGTTCTCCTCAGGGTTAAGTAGCTGTGGAAATCTGCTCATTTTTGCAAGTAGATGATGAAAAGTTAATTGGACACTCTGTGTGTTGGGGCCGGAGGGGGTCCAATGTAGGGTGACAAGGAGGCACGTGGTATTTTTTATTTGGAACCCTCAATTGTCAGTGTCTGTGGGTTTTTCCTCTTTGGTCAGTTAGTTTACCTGGAGAAGTTGCCTCTCACCTGCTTGGGGAGCATGAGACTGGCTTCCAGAGATCTTAGAGTTGAGTGTGGAAGGGGGCATGAAGTCACACTGATTAATTTAAGCCACTTCATCAAAACACTTTGCCCTCATTTTTTTCTATTGTCCAGTCAAGAAGCCATCTAGTGCAACAGCTCCAGAAAGTAAATTTCAAGTCTTCTGCTGGATACGGGAGGTGCTGTTACCTGATGCTCAGGAGTGAGGAGAAGAAATAGAGAAGTCTATCTCCTCGTCATAAAGACTTTAAAACAATCGTCCTTTTTCTCAACCCCAGCTACACTCTCACTGCTCCCTTAGGGACACCTAGGGTCTCTGATTCTTGAGGCCATCCTTCTGAGGTTCTAAAGAATGGATCACTTTCTCTACAGGCAGACTCTTGAGCTCACCTGACTCCAGTGGGTTAATTCCATCACCTCCTCTCTGTCTCTTTTTCACCTTTGGCAGCTGTGCTGACATCTTGCTGTTTTGTCCCTGACATTCTCTTTGTGCTTGTGGTTTTTTTGCCTGTTCACTCCCTTTACTGTTATTTTAACAGGGCTCTCTGAGCTGGTCGAAGTAGACCTCTGGATTCAAACCACCATGTTTAATCAAAGTCCTTGTCACATGTTTTATGGCCCCATCCATACCTGACAGGTTGCCATTGTTTACTGAGAAATATCTATCCCACACTTCCCTAGTTAAGTCAAGAGCTCCTTGGAGGCCAAGTTCGCATCTCTCACTCCATCTCCTTGTTTCCCTTAGCACTTAACAATGTGTCATTAACATGTGTTAAATTAAATTGAACTCTAATTACACCTCACATCTCTTCTGCATGGAGCCAGAAGCCATGGAGATAGACAAATACTCTGTCCCGGGCCCATGTCATAGCACCAATATCACAGTGATCATGACCTTGGAGTCTCATCCTGGCCTTTTGCAATCCCAGTGGCACAAGTTCCCTGAATTGGGGCTTCCCTGGTGGTGCAGTGGTTGAGAGTCTGCCTGCCGACGCAGGGGACGTGGGTTCGTGCCCCAGTCCGGGAGGATCCCACATGCCGCGGAGCGGCTGGGCCCGTGAGCCATGGCCGCTGAGCCTGCGCGTCCGGAGCCTGTGCTCCGCAAGGGGGGAGGCCACAGCAGTGAGAGGCCCGCGTACCACAAAAAAAAAAAAAAATTATTCCCTGAATCTTGGTTTTCATGCCTGCAAAATGGGTATAATGCCTACCATGTGAATTGTTTTTGATAATTAAATAAGATAATGTCTGTAAGAGGTCTCAGCATATACGGTGGATACAATAAGTGTCCCATTTCTTCCTGTTACCCTCATTCTATGAGAGGCGAGGGACCTAGAAATGTCAGGTGTTTCGCCAGAAGTGACAATTGGGACAATGGGAGGAGGGGTGCTGGAGCCCAGCTTTCCCGACGTTTCCTACCGGCCCTCACATGACGACAGATGCCTAGGAGTCAACTCACTCTAAATGAAAGCCAAGCTGAACACCTTTCCTTCAGAGTAATTTCCTTGGAGATATTTAATAGCCACTGGAGAGAGGGGAAAAGTTCAGTCTTGAAGACAATCCCCGTTGATAGCTTTACGGCACTGGTGATGGCTGCCCGCTCAGAACAGCACGATTTCCTCTCCATCTTCCCTATTTAAGACCCATCTTCACCACACTCTATGCAGTGTGCTGGGTCTCACCCTAGAAACAGCCCCACTGCCCAAATCTGCAAGCTCATTAACTTACATTTTCCTCATTAAGAGGAAGGGAGGGAAATACCTGTTCAAGCTGAGTGAGCCAGAGGGAAGTTCCAGAGCTGTGCTGGGGTCAGAGGAGGGCACGACCTTCCTGCAGGAGGAAGCCTGGAGTCATGATAACAATGACAACAATAATAATAACAGGAGTGGTGACCTTGAGGTGTTAGAATGTCCTCCCACTGTTACTTCCTCCAGTTCTCATCAAGATCCTGTAAAGATGGCAGGATGGGTAGCCCCTCAAATCAGAGAAAAGGAGAGTCGGGGAAGGGGATGGAGAGAGAACTGGACTGGGATCCCAAAATCTGGGTTTGAGTCCTGGCTGTTCCACAGGAATATGAACTTGAGTCTCAGAAAGGTGAAATGATTTGACATAGGGCTTAGGGTGAAAGGCAAGCAGAAGCAGGGATGGAAGCCACCCTCTCTAATCCCATAGCCTCTGCAATTTCCACCTGCCACGTTGGCGGCTACCTGCTGGGCAATATGGTGTGATCACTACAGATCACAAAGCCGGGCTGTCTGAAACACAAACATCGAATTATCTCCTTTAAAATTAACCCTTGTGGCCAACCTTGTGGGAAGGCAGGGAGAGCGGCTGTAACAGGGTATGTTGTATGGGGCTTACTGCTGAAATGAACTTAGGGAGAGTCAGCAAGGGAACCACCACAGGTGGGATGAAGAAGGGTAAGGATTTAGCCAGTGACCCACGACCGTGGATGGGCAGAGTCAGTGCTATGTGTTTATCGCCCCACTTCCTCTGCGTGGGCCATGGGTGGACTACCTTTCCCATCCTCCCTTGCGGTAGGTACAGCACCATGGACAGAGGCCAGGCCAGTGGGCCTGGCTACAACTATATGTCACGATGATTCAGCGCCCCCTGATGGGGAAGCCCCGAGCCCCAGATGGCAGTTACGTGATGGAAGGAAGGTGTATTTGTTTCTGCGGCATAGTCTAACCTTTCCTGACTAACACACAAGGACATGGATGAAGATATGAAGGAATTGCCCAGGCAGAGAGTCCCCTGTAACTACTCTGCCAGATTCTCTTACCACCTCTTCAGCATCTGACCCCCTCCATCCTCAGGTCACTACGTACATGTCATGTGCTCAGATATTTCCTCCCTGAGTCTGCCTGTCCCCGCTGTACACACAGGCACTCAACATCTTATATGATGCAAGCTATTTATGTAAATACTGTTTACATACCCGGCTCCATGATGCGTATGTAAATGTAGTGACGTCAGGACTCTGACTGGTTTGCCTGTTTATTCCTGGTGCGCAGCACAGAGCCAGGCACTGACTGAACATTACAATTTCCCTAGCCTAGTGGAATTGGGTTTTAAACCAAGCCCACAGAGAATATTATTTGCAATAAATATTTTAAATATGCATGTACGTGCTACTTAGGCTAATTGTTAATAAACTGTATATATTTATTCACGTTTGAGGAAGTTTTTTTTTTTTCAAAAGTCAATTGTATTGAGGGATAGATTACATACAACAAAATGTACCCATTTTAAATGTATCTTTGGATGAATTTGGACAGATTTATACACCTGTGTGACCATCACCACAATAATGATAAAGAACATTTCCATCAGCCCAGAAAGTTCCCTTGTGTCGGTTCCAGTCGGTCCTGCCAGCCCCAGCCCTGGGCAACCACTGCTCTGCTCTGTGTCACTGTAGATTAGATTTGTTTTTTTAGAGACACATAAATGGAATAGTAAAGTGCACACTGTTTTGTGTACGGATTCTTAAGCTCAGCACTTTTTTGTGATTCATCCATGTATTTATATATTTCAGTCATTTATCCATTTTTATTGTTGTTATATTTTCATAGTATGAATATACTATAATTTGCTTCTCTGTTCATCTTTTTTCCATTTTAATAACAGCTGTATTGGGATATAATTCACATGCCATAAAATTCACTCTTTTAAAATGTACAACTCAGTGGCTTTTAGTATGTTTACAGAATTGTACAACGAGCACCACTACTAATTTTAGAAAAATTTCATTACTTCCTAAGAAAGCCTGTACCATTTGCAGTCACCCACCCCATTCCTCCATCCCCCCAAACCACTGGCAGTCACTAATCTACTTCCTGTCTCTATGGATTGGCCTATTCTGGAGATTTTATATAAATGAAATCATACAATATGCAGTCTTTCACGCCTGGCTTATTTCACTTAGAATCGTGTATTCAAGGTTCATTCATGTTGTAGCCTGTGTCAGTATTTCATTTCTCTTTATGGCAAGAAATAACATTCCCTTGTATGGATTGACCATGTTTTGTTGATCCATTCACCAGCTGATGGACATTCGGATTTTTCCGTCTTTTGGATTTTATGAATAATGCTGTTATGAACATCTGTGTACAAGTTTTTGCATGAACACATTTTTCCAATTCTCTTGAGGGTATACCCAGAATTAGAATTGTTGAGTCAAATGATAACTCTATGTTTAACTTTCTGAGGAACTGCCAAACTGTTTTCCAAAGTGGCTGCATCATTTTACATTCCCCCCAGCAAGGTATGAGGTTCTAATTTCTCCACACTTAACATTTGCTATTGTCCATTTTGTTGATCATAACCATCCTAGTGGGTGTGAAGTGATATTTCATCGTGGATTTAATTTGTGTTTCCCTGATGATTAATGACACAGAGCATCTTTTCATGTGCTTATTGGATGTTTGTATATCATTTTTCAGAGAAATGTTTGTTCAAATCCTTTGTCCAATTTTTAAATTGGGTTGTTTGTCGTTTTACTGCTGAATTATAAGAGTTCTTTATATATTCTGAAGCTAGACCCTATCATATACATGATTTGAAAAAATTTTCTCATGTTCTGTGGGATTTTTCATTTTCTTGACAGTGTCCCTTGAAGCACGAAAGTTTTAAATTTTGATGAGTCCCAGTTGGTTATTAATGTCATTGTTTTTCTGTGCTTATCCATTCACATCTTGATGGATAATTGGGCTGTTTCCAGTTTTTCACTATTATGAATAAAGCTTCTATGAACGTTAAGATGTGAGTTTTTATGTGGATACTTGTATTCATTTATTTTTGGTAAATACCTGGGAGTGAAATTTCTGGATTGTTTGATAAGTGTATGTTTAACTTTTAAGAAATTGCCAAACTGTTTTCCAAGTGGTTGTAGCACTGTCCGCTCCCATCAGTGATGTTTGAGAGTCTGACCTGCTCTGTATGCCCATCAACACTTCACATTGTCAGTGTCTTTAAATTTAACCATCCTGATGGGCACGTAGGGGTCTCCACTGTGGTTTAATATGCACCTTCCTGATGCCCAGTAATGCAGAGCATCTTTTCATGTGCTTATTGGCCCTTTGTATCTCTTGCTTTGCAATGTGTCTGTTCAAATCTTTTGAGCATTTGTACTGGGTCTCTTATCTTCTTCTTCTTCTTAAACTAAAAAACTTTGTATAATGTATCCTGATTACGAGACCTTTGTCAGACATGTGTACTGTGAATATTTTCTCCTACTCTATACCTTGCTGTTTATTTTCTTAACAATGTCTTTCAAAGAGCGGAAGTTTTCAGTTTTGATGAAGTCCAATTTAACAGTATTCTCTTTTATAGTTTGTGTTTATCTAGAGCCTACTTAAGAAATCTTTGCTTATCCCAAGATGGTAAATATTTTATACAATGATTTTTGTCTAGAAGTTTTGTAGCTTTAGGTTTTACATTTAAGTTTATGATCCATTTTGAGTAAGTTTTTAATGGCCTGAAGTTGGGAGGGTGAAGTTTCATCTTTTTTCCCAAATGTGTATCCAATTGTTTCAACACCTTTTGTTAAAAAGGCTATTCTTCCTCCACTGAATTACCTTGGCAACTTGTAAAAAATCAATTTTTCATAACAATCAACAACAGTTTATTCATTGCCAGGAGGTAGAAGTAAAATTGATGTTTGTGTCGTGGCCTTGTATTCTGTGGTTTTGCTAAAGACACTAACTAGGATTCTTCTGGATTTTCTCGGCTTACAATCAAGTCATTTACAAATAAAGACAGTTTTGTTTCTTCCTTCCCAGTCTGTATGTTTTTATTCCTGTTTCTTGTCTTCTTACACTGGCTAGAATTTCCACCCTAATACTGGATAGAAATGGTGGGGGTGGGCATCCTTTCCCAACCTTAGGAGATGATGTTATCTGTAGACATATTCTTTATCAGATTGAGGAATTTTATTTCTATATAGTCTGTTGAGATTTTTTTTATCATAAATTGTTGTTAAATTTTATCAAATGCTTTTTCTGCATCTACTAAGAAAATTGTATTTTTCTGTTTTATTCTTATAATATGGTAAATTAATCGATTTTCATGGGTTAACCGTTTTTGAATATTAACTCGACCTTAGATTCCTGGAATAAACCCTAATCAGTCAGGGTTTATTATCCTTTTTATACATTGTGATTTGATTTACTATTATTTTCTTCAAGACTAGCACTGTTATTTGGTGCATACATATTTAGGATTATTATGTCTTCTTGATGAATCTAGCCCCATATTTTTGTGATATGCCTTTTTTCTCTATAATATATATATATTTTTTCCTGAAGTCTACTTTTCCGATATTAATGTAGACATTTCAGCTTTCTTTAGAGTTTGGGTGGCATAGATATTTCCACTTTTAAGTGACATGTATCTTTATATTTTAAGTTGGTTTTTTAACAGAGAGTCAAATCTTGCTTTTTTAATCCAGTCTGACAATTTCTGTCTTTAGTTGGAGTGTTTCTACCCTCTACATTTAATATAATTATTCATGTAGTTGGATTTAAATCTATTCTCTTACTATTCATTTTATATTTATTCATCTGTTCCTTGTTCCCTGTTTCCCTTCTCCTGCCTTTTTTATATTGGGTATTTTTTAGGATTCATTTTATCTCCGTGACTGGCTTTTTCGCTCCACCTCTTTGTTTCTCTTCCTGTGATTAGGCTGGTGTTTATAATATGTGTTTAATTTATCACAATCTGCCTTTAAATACTATTCTTCAGTTCACACATAATGTAAAAATCCTACAGATGTTATTTCTCCATCCCATCCTTTGAGTTACTCTTGTCATACATTTTACTCCTACATATTTGGTGACCCCACATTGCATTGTTATTACATTGTGTTGCATTGAATAATTTTTTTACAAAATTAAAATGTAGAAAAAAGAAATTTTTTTTTTTACACACCTGCTTACAGTTTCCAGCACTCTTCATGTCTGTGCAGAATGAAGTTTCCATCTGGTGTCATTTCCTTCTACCTGAAGAATTTCCTTTGGCAATTTTTACAGCGCTGTTCTGTGGGCAATGTGTTTTCTCAGCTTTTGTTTGTCTAAAGAGTTTTATGTTGACTTTGTGAAGGATATTTTCACTGCATATAGAATTCTAGATTGACAAGAATTTTATTTCAGCATTTGAAAGATCTCGTTCTTGTCTTATGTCTTGCATAAACTATAACAGGAAGCCGGTGATGTTCCTATCTCTGCTCCTTGTTACATTATGTCTTTTTCTCCAGCTAATTTTTGGATTTTTTTTCCTTCTATCTTGTATCTAGGTGATGGTGGTGGTGGTGGTTTGTGTGTTTATTCTGCTTGGGGTTTAAAGAGATTCTTGGGTTTGTAAGAATTTAAAAAAAATAAAATTTGGGAAAATAATTTCACCATTATTTCTTCAGACATGTTTTTGGTCTTCCCCCCACCCCACTCCATGTTCTAGGATTGCAATTACCAGATATTAGACCACTTGATATTATCCCACAAGTTGCTGAAGCTTTGTTTATGTATTTAGTCCTTTTATTCCCTGTTTCACTCCAAGTCAAATATATTACTATGTCTTCAAGTTCACTGGTATTTTTTTTGTTTAGCATCTAATCTGTTATTAATTCTGTCAGGTGATAATATTTTTTCAGATATTGATTGTATGGTTTATATCCTTGAACATATAAATCAAGTTTTATAACATCTGTTAACGTCCTGCCTGATAATTCCATTATTTTTATTATTTCTAGGTCTATTTCACTGAACTGTTTTTCCTTCTAGATATGGATCAAAACTTCCTACTTCTTTGAATGTTTATTCATTTATTTTTTAAAATTGAATCACACACTGTGAACTTTGTGTTCATGAGTGCTGGATTTTGTTCTATTCCTTTAAAGAGACTTGGGCTTTCTTAGCAGCCAGTTCTGTTACCTGGGGATTATTTTGACCCTTTCAGTCCTTGTTTTTTGGGGGGCCTCTTTTGGGATGGGTCTAGAATAGTCTTTAATTTAGAGTTAATTTAGCCCCACAGACTGTTTTGGGCTCTGTGCTAAAGGCCTTGTGCATTCAGTGAAGTCTCTCCATCACGCTGGAGGGAACTCCAGGCTCTGTGAGCTCTGGGCATTGTTTCCTTCACACTCCCTTGCCCTACACATGTGGGTGTTGGTATTTAGTCAAACTCTAAGGGACCCCATGCAATTTCTAGAATTATCTCTCTACATAGCTCGTTTCTATCCATAACTCTGCCCTACAAATTCCAGCTACCTTGGCCTTCCAGGACTCTGATCTCTGTCCATTCACCTTGGTTGAGCTCTGCTTGGTGCACGCCTCCCCCCATTGCAGTGTTGTGGTCCAGATGTCATCTCCAGGAGGAAATCCTGCCCCTTGGCAGTCTCACCTTGTCTGTCTCCCTTCCCTCTGGAATCACATTCCTGCATTGCCCAAGGCTCTATATCCATAAAGAGTTGTTTCATTTTTTGTGTTATTTTCTGGTTTATTTTTTTTTAAAGACAAGAGGGTAGTTCCAGACCTTATCAACTCTTCATGCCTGGAGGTGGACAAGACAAGTTTGGTTCTTTGTCATTTTATTTTTATCTTCTGAGGGCTGGAATGACCATCACACTCTGATCTTGTTAATGAGAGGTGCCTCCACCAGGTGGACCAATTCGTGCTGGTCAGACTTGGGTTTGAGGGTTTCCAGATTCCATGCCCAAGGCAGCTACTGTTCTGATGGAGTCAACCAGATTGAACACGGATTTCTGAGAAGGACCTATTTCTTTTTTTTTTTTTTCTTGGCTGCATTGTGCAGCATGAGGGATCTTAGTTTCTCCAAACAGGGATCAAACTTGCATCCCCTGCAGTGGAAGCATGGAGGCTTAACCACTGGATGGCCAGGGAAGCCCCAGGACCTATTCTTATCCAGAGGTGCTGGCTGTTACACAAAAGCATGTGGCTCAAGACGAGGTTTACTATGTCATTTGGGATCACTAGGAAATTGCCTGAGTTATAAATAACTGGACACCGGAAATAAGACAATTCCAGAGTATGTGTGTGAACCCGACCAGAAGGTGATCTCTTCACCACCTTGGGCTCAAACCCCCTTTTTGGTTTCCATGCCCTCTGAACTGTACCTTAGCATGGTACTCAAGGTATCCTCTCTCAGCTGCACCTGCCATCTTCTCCATCCTCTCCAGTTCAGAGAATCTCTTATTCTAGAAAACACTGTTTTTTCATGCCTGCAGAGCCTGCCCCAATCATACTGCCCCCATAAGGCCTATTTCAGAAATTTCTATCGACTCCTGATCCCTGCTCCTCCGTTAAAATCATCATATTCCTCTTTAATAGTGTCGAAAAAATTTTCATCTTCCCTCATTGAGAACATGACACACAAACACTGACCAAGTTCCTACTGTGTGCCCTTAAGCACGATAGGCACACTCACGTTTGATGGATCATCAAATTTTCACAAAGGCTCTGAGAAGTAGATTTTACTCTAGGCATTTAGCCAATAAAGATAAAAGACTCAGAGGCCAAGTGACTTGTCTTATTTAAATAGCTTTGATACTTATCATTTTCTCCATGATTTATGGTTACCAGAACACAGTCTATCGGGAGACAATCCTTAGTCTGTGTGACCTTGGGAAAATTTCTTAAATTCACTGAACTTCAGTTTCTTCTGTTACAAAACACAGCTAATTTTACACGTATCGATGTGTCACCATGAGGATGAAAAAGGTATGGTGAGTCTGAATGCTGGCGACCTTCCCGACACACAGTAGGTGCACATGGAGTGTCAGTTCCCTTCCTTCCTGGCCCTTCCCCCTTACACCCTAAGCTCCTCCAGGACAGGGACTAGGGTGATGCCTCAATTATCTGTTCTCATTGCAAACTCTAGTGCTGGTCTGAAACATAACAAGAGCACAGAAAAACCTGGTGGCATGAATTGCCCAGATGCCTTCATCTTAGACAATGAGAAGGCAGTGGTCAGGTCACTCAGGGCCACTGGAGGTCATGCTCCCTCCCTGGGTGTGGGGGGTTAAGAGAGCTGCAGCTGTCCCTGAGAATAACCTTCCCCGGGCCAGGCCTTGCCGAGTGCCCCAGAGACACTGTCTCCATGGGAGATCCCAGCAACCACATGTAGGAGATTATAGGGTTTCCATTTTAGGGACAAGTCAATGGAAAGTCAGAGTTTCCAGCAGTGTGACCTTGAGCAAGTTATTAAACTTCTCCATGCTTTTGTTTCCCCATCAGTAAAGTGTGGCCTCTCAGAGTTCCCAGTGTGTAAGGTTATTGTGAAATTTAGATGGGTTCCTAATACAGGCAGTTTCAGAGAGGAGCACAGAGCAAGCACCTCTGTGAATGTCAGCTTTGCAGTTACTGCAGCAGGGTTTAGGCTGAGTGATCAGTGGGAAAAAGAGCCTGTGGGGCGGGGCGGGGTGGGAGATTACACTGAACTAGCAGAGCAGTGTGGTTTGTCTGCCAGATCGCCTCTGTCAGCTCCAGTGGCCCTGGAACCCTTCCTACCCAGTGGAGCACAGGATGCCCCTGGGAGCACAGCCCCTGATAATTGTCTTTCTATATGTCTGCTTGAGTGGGGCAGAACGGAGCTGCTCTGAATGGCTGAGCCAGTGGGCAGTGGGTGCCGTCCTCTGTCCCTCAGTCTCTGCCTGGGCCATTGCAATCCGGGACCAGTGATTTCCTGTGGGAGGGCAGGGCCAGCGAGTCAGCCTGGAGTGACTTCTGAGCCCTGGTGCTGGAGCAGCCCACCCACCAGCCATCACCACCCCGATGATGCTGCTTCCCTCTGGGCTGGGACCCCTCCATGGGGCTCTGCGGGATTCTGGGTGGGGTACCTCCCCCATGTGAGGGAGTGTCTGGTACAGTGTAAGATGCAGAGTGTATTAATTAGCTGTGGCTGTGTAACAAATAAGCACTTATTTAGCAGCTTAAAAGAACACACATGTATTATCACATAGTTTCTGGGGTAGGGAAGGAGTCTGGGCACAGCCTAGCTGGTCCTCTGCTCAGGGTCTCACAGGCTGCCGTGGAGGGGTTGACCAGCTGTGTTCTTATCTGGCAGCTCGACCGGGGGAAACCCCACTTCCGAGCTCACTCAGGATGTTGAAGGAGCTTGTATCCTTGTGGTTGTGTGACCCTAGCTTCTTGCGGACTGGAGGCCACCCTACTTCCTTAAGGTAGTTTCTGGAAGATATTGACAGTCCCTGGCCACATGGACTTTCCCCACGTGGCCACTTACTTCATCAAGGCAGTCTTTGTTATGTAACATAATCATGGGAGTGACATGCCATCACTTCCATTATTATAAGGGTTAGAGGCAAGTCACGTTTCCACCCACACCCAGGAGAGGACAGTCCACCAAGGCACAGGCACCTAGATGCAGAGATCACTCCCTGCCCTCGGAATGCTGGCAGGCCCTCCGTCTCTGAGACAGCCAGACGATGCCCTCAGTTGAGAAGCACTCCAGATGGTACCCTGCCCCATACACCTTGCCTGCCAGAGCCCATACTTCCACACTTTCGCCACCTCCAGGAACCTGTCTGTGAGCCTCCTACCAAAACCATCTCTTCTCCCAGGAATGTACGTGGCAGGCACGGTGCTCTTCCTTTGACACAGCTCTCGAGGTGAGGTCATCTCTCAACCCCAGCAGTGGGGTGAAAGGTGAAATCTGTGGTCCCTGCTCTCCTAGGAGGCTGTAAAGAAGGACCAAGTCGACTTGCAAAGATGCCGGTGCTAGGGGAGCTGGGGAGACTTATTATTGGTGATACTTTGTCCCTGTCTGTCTAAACTGTGGCCCCCTTGAAGGAAGAGGTCTTACAATCTTGGGGAAATCACTTAACCAACAGTGATAATAATTGCTAACATTTATCCAGCCCTCCTTATGTGCCAGGTACTGTATGATGTGCTTTGCATTCGTAATTGCATTTTAATCCTCACAACAATGACTAAGAGATTTTAATAAATTCCAGGAGACAGGAAGCACAGGGGTGTGAGCTGACCTATAAAACAGGAGGGAGCTGGAGTCCGGATCCTGGCAGCAGGCCGCAGCTGAGATTCCTCCCACTGGAAGAGCAGGGGGGCCTGGTCCCAGAGGCGGCAGGTGTGGGCGGGCTGGGGCGAGGCGCCAGGCTGAAAATGGAGGTCGTGGTGAGTTGCACGTGGCGCAAGCCCTCTCAGCAGAGCCCCACCCACGGAAGCAGAGCACAGGCAGAGGGACCAGCTGCAGACACAACCTGACTGCTTGTCACTGCGGCCATGTGACCAGCCCCACATGAAAGCCAGAGCTGGTCGGACCCCGGAATGAAGTCCTTTCCATTCTGACACGGAAGTCCAAGCTCCCTCATCTACAGAGAGTCTTACAGCTGCCACATTTCTCCCTGCCCCGCTCCCCCAAAACCCAAAGTCAGAGCTATTATCCGGGAGTGGGGGGAGAGCAGAAAAGCAAGTCCTGTTAACCAACAGCAGAAGGATACACCCCAGCCCCCTCACCTGTACCTTCATTGTCTGAATAGACAGCCAGCATCACCAGGCCAGGGAGAAAAGCCAGCGGCACGAGAGAGAAAGATGAAGATAAACGCACAGAAAGAACAAAGGCCAGAGGAAACAGAGCAAATTAAGTGAAAAGTGTGCTAAAAATACTCCAGTTAACATACTCAGAGATATTTGAGAGGATATTATAACCATAAAATAAAAAAACAGCGTGCTTTGAAAAGGGAACGGTCAGACAACCAAAATAAGCAGTTAGAGTCTAAAATACCATTGCACCCCGTAGAAAACCAATGGAGGATGAGAAGGCAGAGTTAGTAAGTCGCCAAGAACACAGAGCAAACAGACAGAGAGATTGAAATTATGAGCAAATAGATAAAGGATGGAGAAGACAATCTCCAGGAGGCCAACTGCCTGAAACAAAACCAGGGGAAGGGGCGGGGTGGGAAGAACAAATCAATAGTGCGAGGGAATTGCTGAGCCCTGAGGACCACAGAACTCAGCACTCAGAGGGCCTCCTGCAGCACCACGCAGGAGGAATAAAAAAAGAGCCACAGTAAAGCAGGTTATCATCAAATCACATAACACCTTAGACAGAAAAATCCTCAACACTTTCAGAGAGGAAAACAAGTCATCTACAAAGAAATGAAAAATCAATCTATCTGCCCTCTTATCAGCCATTCCTTACAAAAATGTAGCCAAGCCCCTAACATTCTGATGAAATTCTATGCACAGTCAAACTAGTAATCAAGTGGGAAGGTGGAGTAAAGACATTTCCATACATGCAAAGGTATCTTTCATTTGACTTCTTGAAAGAAGTAACTTGAGGATGTACTCCAGGAAAATGAAAAAGTAAGTTAAAAAAAAAAAAAAAAAAGAAAGAAAGGGAAAAAGAGGACCTAGAATCTAACGAAGAGGGATCAGAGGAAAGGACAAGGGCCAAACAACCTGAGGACGGCAGTTTGGAAAGAGGAGAAAACTTGGGTCCTTGGTCAAGTGTCTGAATCGCAGAATTAAGTCTGGGACGGCTGTGTCTCTTAATAAGTGAGATGAAACCCTTACATTTTAGCCTCTGGGAGAGGGATCATCGGTTACCTGTCATTGACACACTTATTCTGAGCCATTATTTTTTATTAATGGTGCAAGCTCTCTTGCCAAGGTAGAAAGATATGAACATGTGTTAAAGAAAGGAAAGTTGCAGAACAGAATGTTCTGTGAAATACCATCGGGTGTATTGGTCAGGGTAGGTTAACTGCTGTAACAAAAACACTGAAATCTCAGTAGCTTGGCACACTAAGGCTTATTTCTCACTGACATGAATCATTCACTGTATTTGCTGAGTGTGTTGGGTTCCATGCAGTGGATCCAGGTTCCTTCCATATTGTGGCTCCTCTCTCCTCTGGGCCCCCTCATCCTTGCCGTTCAACCAGAGGACAGAGGATGCCTAGCCAGAGGTGACGAGCTCCTGGTGAGGGATTGACGGGCTGGGTCTGCAGGAGGCACGTGTCATCCACTCACACTCCACTGGCCACGTGAGGGAGGCTGCGACGTGTCCTCTAGCTGTGTTCCCAGGAGGAAGAGGAGTGTCTGCCAGTGTCTGCAGCACAGACAGGCCAGCGCATGCATCTATAGGAAGCTGATTTTAGTCCTTGCCTCTGGGGGTCTGCGTGAGCATCTGGGACCCTTTCTTTACACTTCATTCCTGTCTGCACCGGTTTGCTTTTAATGAGTACATGTCTTAAAGTCAAAACGTAGAGGAAAATGAAAAGGTTCTAACTCGGGGAAGAAAATAGCATTTGCTGGGCTCCTCTGTGGCGCTAAACCAGAGGCTTCCCATAGCCCTCCTACTAATCCACATGAAGGCCCCCGCTCCCGTGTCATCATCACTCTACTTTACAGACACGGACACCATGACCCTGCAGGCAAAGCACCTCTCCCCAAGTGACACGGTGGATCCTGCCCTGGCTACAAGCCCACCCCCTCTGCTGCTGAGTCCTGGAGCCCCTGGTGTAGACCAGATAGTCACAGTTCAACCAATAGCTCATGGTTTGTCTAAAAAGAAGACAACAGATGTGTGCCTTTTCAGGTTTATATTGACATATAGTAAAAGAATTCTAGGAAAGTGTGTAATAAACCATAAGGATAATTCTTCCACCTGAAAATGTCAATTGTCCATGTGAGGACATGGAGCTGGGACAGCTGTCTAGATGCCAAGGAGAGAGGCCTTGGAGGAAACCAGCCCTGCCACATGTGGATCTCAGACTTCTGGCCTCCAGAACTTGTGAGAAAATGAATTTCCATTGTTTAGGCTGCCCAGTCTGTGAGAATTTGTTATAGTAAACAAATACACATAGCTTGGAGAATTAAGTGATCCCAGAAATCGCCAGGATTGGGGGAATTAAAAATCCCAGGAAGGTGGAAAAAGAAGTGGGAAGGAAAGTGTATTTTAATGAATGTGTGTTCTGTTTTGGATTGTGTCTTGAAAATGAAATTTAAAACACGTGTAGGAGGCTTCATGAATTGGAATGCCTGCTTCTTGGCTTTTCCAAAGAGTAGGGATGGGAAATAACCAAATCAAAGTTAGACGGGAAAGTGTTTTGCACAATTTAGGAGACATTGTAAAGATATATATATATAAAACTCAGAATTCCCAGAGGTTGGCCAAATCATGGTAGATGTATCCGGCCAGTTGTTTGTTCGGCTGGCCCACCTGGTCTGGTCCATCTCATCCCGAGCTGGTGTCTAGCTAGGACACTAGGGCAAAGCTCATCAAGAGACCCACGAAGTATTAGGGGATGTATGGTCATTACTCAAATGAAAACTTAAACACGATGAAAAACAAACAACAGCTGGGGGACAATTTCACGACCTATGTTTATTCAAAGGGTGAGTGAGTTAACGACCTAAAATATCGTCATAAATAAACAACAAAAGAGACTTCAAGCAGAGATGGACATAGGGTATGAACCAGAATGTCACAGATGGAAGTGTACGAACGGCCAGTAGGCAAGTGTAAGAAGGTTTTCATCATTAATCATGGAACGCCTGTCCATTTCAGCGAGAACACATGAATTTCTACCCAGCAACTTGCAAATATGAAAACATGATTCTGCCCAGTGAGAAGCGCAGGGTTGGCTCCTGGCCTGCCCAGGAGCAGCAGACGCGCAAACGACGTCAGCATTTCTGGAGGGAAACGGGGTGGCCTCTGCAACATCCCCTGAGAGTACTCTGACCTGTTCCAGGGATTTCATTCACACATTCATTCATTCACTCCTTCATTCATTCATTCATCTTTCGCTCGGGAAATGCAGAGAGAGCTCCCATCCGGAACCAAAAACTGTGCTGAGCCTGAGGTAATGTGGTAATCAGAGCATCCAGGCCAGGGCTCTGAGGCCAGCGGACACAGTGGACCCGTTGCCCCATGGAGACTGCAGAGCTGCCCCGTGGGAGTGCCTGGGGGTACGGTGGCGCCTGGGGAGTGGGGCAAGCCCATTGGACAGAGGGTGGCTGATGGGAGTCCTGCAGGAGAGGGAGCCCGTGTGCTGGGAGGGGCGGACCAGAGGCCTCGAGGGCAGGTGGTGCTCAGGCCTGGGCTTCGCTGTGGGAGCAACAGGAGGCTGCTGAAGGATGCTGGCGATCTCGTTTCTTCCGGGAGGAGGATGGGCTGCAGAGGGGCAGTTAGGAGACTTCGGGGTGGAGGGACGAGAGGGGAGGACAGCCTAGACCTGGTGAGAGATGGAGACCAAGGGGGATGGACGGACAGAACGGCTGTGCACGGCAGCAGGAAAGGAGGGGGGCGCGGCTGATGGAGCAACGTGTGCACGCGCACGCACAAGCGTGCACGCGCACACTCAGAGCCCCTGTTTCTGTCACATGTGAGGGGAGAGGGAGGTGAGGGAGGCAGCAGGGGAGAAGAAGCCGGCTCCAAATTGAGCGGTGTTTATCTCTGTGCTGTGCAATTATGGGTAATTTTTTCCTTTCCATTGTTTGTTTCCCAAGTGTTCTGCATTGAACAAATATTGACTTAGTCATTAAAAAAATGTGTTATGAAAAAGATAAAAGCAACTCACAAAGACTCCCCGTCCCCCACTTTGCCAGGTCCAAAAGCCGGGCTGTTTGGGCCTCCCCGCGGGCGGTCAGGTGTCACACCACCTGTCCTTCAGGTGTGCTGACCCCAGCGGGACTCACCTCGGGAGGCTGCTGACAGCTGTGAGCTCTCATGGGCCGTGGGTGCCCAGTAAGGATGAGCCAGCCCCACCCCAGGCCTGGTCGAGTCTAGTTTGGGTTCCCTGGCAGGTGCAATGGGAGGCCAGACAGAAGGAGGACCGTGGCCAAGGTCAGGCTCAGGTAGGAGTGTAGGCAGAGTCCCAGTGCAGGAGGGCAAGGAAGCAAAGCCAGGGCTGGCGGAGCAGGAGACAGTCGAAGGGTCATGAGACAGGAGGTGCCGTGAGGCCCAACGGCTGGTGCGTGGGAGGGACGAGGCCCGCGGGCTGGCAGCCAGGAGGTCAGGGCAGAGGTGGGATTCTGCAGCTGAGGTTTCAGAGAAGGTGACAGTGGCTGCATGGGGGAGGGAGGGGGCAAAAACCATCCCAGGTAAATCCTAAAGTTCCACTGAATGAAGGCAGGAGGCTCCAGGGAGACGAACCTGTGTGCCAGGCGCGAAGCCCCCCGGCCAGTGAGGTGACAGCGGCAGGGAGGCAGCGTGCAGTCGTCAGGGCAGGAGTGGATTATTCTGCCCTGACTTGCAGGTTGGGAAGAGGAACAGGGCCCATCAAGGGAGGCCTGTCATCAAGGACAAGAGGTCAAGGTTTAAAGATGCAGGTGATTTCTTTACCAGGTGGGGATTCCAGGGAGAGGAGCAGAGAGGTCTGGGGGCGATGTCACCATGAGGGTCCTGGGGAGGAGGCGCCGACATTTCAGGAGGTGACCCACCGACAGGGGCAGGAGGCGTGAGGCTCTGGGGGAAGGGGCTGCTGCCCCGGCCCGGCCTCGGGCCCTGGAGGCCCCAAGCGTAGGTATTCTAGCACGTGAGCTGCTGGCCTTGAAAGAAGGAGCCATCCTGATGGAAACCCCAGTTGGCCCAGCCTGTGGGAAAAGGGCTCGGAACGCCACGCAGGGAGCGTGGCCCATGCTGTGGAGACCCTGCAGCAACAGTGAAGATGCTATGCACAGGGGAGTGACGCAAGCAGCCTTCTGTTTAAAGATGCCTGGGTGGTGGGTGGGGACCGTGGGCTGGCATCGTGAGACTGGCATGGGGGCCGCTCTGCCGAGGGCCTAGCCAGGAGGACAGAGAAAAAGGTGGGCTCCAAGGCTGGGGCCTGGGCTGGCCAGCTGACTGCGAACCCCGAAGGGCTTCTGCGTGCCGGAGTTCAGGAGAGGATAGATCCATGCAGGAGGTGCATTTGCTTAATAGTAGGTGCAGACAATATTTAACGGCAGATGAGACAATAAAACATGCAATTAGGGGCTTCCCTGGTGGCGCGGTGGTTGAGAGTCCGCCTGCCGATGCAGGGGACACGGGTTCGTGCCCCAGTCCGGGAAGATCCCACATGCCGCGGAGCCGCTGGGCCCATGAGCCATGGCCGCTGAGCCTGCACGTCCGGAGCCTGTGCTCCGCAACGGGAGAGGCCACAACAGTGAGAGGCCCGCATACCGCAAAAAAAAAAAAAAAAAGAGTAAAAAAAAACACATGCAATTAGCAGATGTACAGCACTGGCTGCTGGGGTTACAACGAAAGGCACTGAAACACTACCAAGGTGAGTAGTCAGCTCGTACGGGGGCTAGTTAGAGGTCCGACATGCTCTGGAGGTGGGAAATAAAGACCTGGGGGGAAGCTGAGCTCTGGAATTAGACACAGGGGGCACGAATCCTGCCTCAGCTGGCGACCAAGGGCCACGTGACAGTGTGTTTATTTCATTATCTATAAAATGGGGCTATTGACAGTGCACACCGTGGAGGGTGAGGATTGGACGAGATGGAGAATGTTGAGCATTCAGCACACTGCCTGGCCAAGTGCTCAGCCACTGCTGTCATCATTAAAGCCACCATCATTGTCATCGCCATCACCACCATCACCACCACCATCGCCACCATTACTGTCACTGTCATCGCCATCGTCATCATCCTATTATTGTGATTATTATTGTTGTTTTCAAGACTGGGAATTAGGCGACCCCCACGTCTTCTAGAAACAACCGTGCACAGACATGCTGCATTGAGACCTCAAAGTCCATTCACTTCATGGTGAGGATAAAGCGAGCTAGAGGAGCATGTGACTTACCCAGGGTCATGGAGCGTTGGTGTGGCATCAGCTGGAAGTCAAAGGTGGCTCCCTGCCATGGCTCCCTCCCACTCCCCGCCTATTATGTGACCCTATTATGTGCCTCTGTTTCACATAAGCAAAGCCAGGAGAGAAACAGATAAGGCCTACAGATCTCCATCTATTCACAACTTGAGCATATCCAGGACAGCACATGCCCTGGATAAAGCAGCGAGGCCACAGGTCCCCCTAAGGAGACGCTCATGTTGTGACTTCCTGCTTGACCACAGCCCTGCTGACCCCCCCGACCCCCTCCCGGGAGAGTCTCCAGGGCTGCAGGGGGTGGGGGAGCCCCACAGCGGGGCACCTTGCCCTCCTTACCCCCCTCCACGCCTTGGGCTGATCCTGGGCCGGCCACCTTCTCCTGCTCTCTCCCCATTAATCCACGCTTCGATATACATCTTTGTTTCCTATCGAGGAGCTGGTGAATTGGGCCATTAGATGGAGAAAAACGTGTTTTTCAGTGATCACCAGGGAGAGGAAACGCTGCCAGCGCCAAGTGGAGAATCAATTTGAGCTGGGAAGGCCCTGCCATCCATCTCCGTTTGCTGGGTAATTTAAGCCTCAGAGCTGCCCGAGCAGATAGCAGCACTGCAGGGGCACCCCTGCCGAGGCCGGGCTGAAAGGTGCAGCCTTGCACCCTGGTCATTATCTCAGGGAGGCAGAAAGATGGAGCCTGTGGGGAAGAGCGGTATTTCCCCTCCAGACGCATTTGGACAAGGTGGGCTGGGTGCCTTGCGATGACCCCCACACAGCCCTTGGTTTATGGATTCGGTTTGTGTCACAGTCCCTGGGCAGCCCTGGGGACAGGATGCTGCTGCCCCCAACCCAAACCGCCCTTCCTAAGTCTTGCCCTTGCCCCGGCTGTCCCCTCTGCCAGGAATGATCCTCTTCCTAGCGACTCAGGTCCCCAAATAGAACTAAGTTGGAACGCGAGGGAACAAGTTGGGAGGAGGGGATGGAGACTGTCTGCTGGCACAGTCACCCGGCTAGGACTCACAACCTTGGCTTGCGTTGTTACTGCTTTGCATCCTGGCTGGCAGCACCCAGAGAAGGCAGCACAGCCTTCTTTCACAGTAGAGAAGGAGTCTGAGGGTCAGAGTGGCTCAATGACTTTCTAGGGCTGCTCAGTGCTCAGGCGGGGCTAGGTCAGCCCAAGGAGAGGCACTTCCCTCAGCAGAGCTCTCCCTTCCTTGGTAGCCAGATCTGCAGGGTCACAGACAACTTCCATGGCTACACTGCTCAGGGGGCTATATTATGACCCCACTTTGCAGATGTGGAAACAGAGGCTTGAGGAGAACTAAGCCATTACCCAAGGTCACCCAGCTCCTGAGGCGAGGCCCTGGGACTGCCGAGTCTGGAACAGCAGCATTGGGCCAACTGCCATGCTCACACTGTTTCTAGGCTGTGTCCCTGGGAACAAAATCTCTGGGATGCAGCACGTCCAGCAGATCCTCAAGGCTGTACTGTGTGAGGTCAGGGAGGGTTCTTGGCCCAGGGTGCCGCAGACTGCCCTGCCCCTTTGGAGGACGGGACAGGGGCTTTCCTCAGGTGCCACGTCCACATCTCTTCTGCTGCGTCTCGCCCCTCATGCTGGCGCCGGCAGCCTTCTCTAGCCTGGCTGGATGGGGTCCTGGACCTTGGCCTGCTTTGCTCTCCCCGAGGGACCTAGGACAGGACCCTGCCCCTCTCCAGCCCCGATCCCCATCTGTAGAGGGACCGCCCTGTTTCTGTGGGGCACATGCAGCATGAGAGGGGAGCCTGGGGGCAGGTGGGGGGTCACACTTCTGTTGGTCACCATTCCCAGGGCGAGCCCTACGGGGCCAGAGCCCAGGTTCCTGCCCACCACGTGGCCACAGGCCAAGGAAGGCTCTGCGGGGGAGGACGGGAGGTCCCCTCTCCTCTGCTTGCCCTGAGCCAGAGCAGAAAGGACCTGGGAAGCCACTGCTGGCTGCTCAGCCTGAAGCGGGAGGTCCTCAGTGGAAGTGGCCACGCTCTTCCCTGCCAGGAAGAGGGAAGGAGGACCCATCCAGGCTGGGTCCAGGGCTCCCCGTTCTGGGCCTCTGTCCCTGCAGCTCCCTCCCTGCGGCCCCTCTGCCTGGCTTGGGTCAGATGTCACGCCCCTTCCAGATGTTTCCTAGGGAGGCTGGCCCCTCCATTCTCTGCCTGGGAACAGGCCCGGGCAAGCCTGAAAGTGTGTCCAGTTAGCAGGTGTCAAAATGCATCCACAGGGAAGCCACCACCAGCACCTGGCAAGCATCGGGCGCTAACAGCTCTTTCTGGAGCTGTGAGGAGATGGTCCCCGGCTGCAGTGAAGAGGGGTCAGCGGTGTTGGATGGGATGGTGGGGTGGGGCTGAGTGCCCAGCAGGGGTGAGGTCTGCAGGCAGAGTCAGGGGAAGGGGGGAGAAGGGCTCTGACCAAGAGGAGTGAAAGGGGGTGGGCTTCCCAAAGGAGGTAGAGATGAGCTGCAATTCCACACCCAGGGAGACCTGTTACGTATCAAAAACCCGGGCTCCATCCTCACTGGAATCCTGGCACACGCCTGGAGTCAGCAGCAACTCACCACCTGATGGGTGAGCCAGCAAGGCAGGCTCCCCTGTGAATCCTTGATCCAGTTGGAGCACCAGGGCTCCTCAAGGCCTTTCTGGTCCCAGAGGATGAGCTGGGCCTGAAGCACACACCGGGGGACAGAGGTGGACAGGTTTGGAGAGAGCCACCCTCACCAGAGGGCAGCAGCTGGCTGCCAATGTGCACAGCCCAGCCAGGGCCTTCCAGGGAGAGGGCGCGTGTTCCCTGCTAGGGAAGTGCCTTGTTAATTACCGCACAGGCATCATCTGCCACGGAGCTGCAGTAATTGAAAAACTCACCTCCTCAGCAGCGGCGCGGCCGCCTTCAGAACTGCTGGCCCCGTTGGAAGCACTGGGGTCATTGAGGAGACCACACTGGATTCAGAAGATGATAGATAGTTGGGCCAGGAAGGCCAATGGGCAGGGCCGGCAGCAGCTGAGCAAGGTCAGGACTGTCCCCAGCAGGAGCAGGGCCCGGATTCCAGCTGGTGTCCGCCTGGAGTTTCTCCCAGCCTGCAGGACCCTGGCCCCAAACAGGCTCAAGCTCCCAGCTCGTCAGCTGGGCCCTTTCCTGCCTGGGGCCCAGGCCCTCCTGAGAGTGTAGGGAAGGGCTCTCTATGGGGTCCGCGATCTGGGCTCCCGTCAGCGCTGGCCACTTGGTGACTTTCACACAGCCCCTCCAAGAAGACAGCCTCAACCCCCCACCCATGGCCAAGGCCAGCCTACAGCTCCTCCCTCACACCCCCAGGCTGGACCCCCTTCAGCAGAAGGATGAGCTCCCAGACTATGAGTTCATCTTACCGCCTGTCTGCCTCACCTACATGGTAAAGGACAGGTACCCCAGTGCCTCCTGAAAGAAATGCATACGGAAGGTGCTCAAAGGGGAGCTGACCTAAACACACGTGTCAAGAATGCACGCACCAGTGTCTGAGGCTTTGCACAGACAGCCCCAGGGACCGGAGGTGGGGAGAACTTTTGTCTGGGTTCACGGAGGAGCCCTGGAAGGGGAGACGTGCCTGGCACTGGGTCTCGAGAGAGGAGGAGGATTTGGGAAGTGGTGGGGGCCGCCCAGCCAGCAGGCAGATGGTAAGAAGGGACAGGCGAGGAAGGCAAGCGTTCACACGTTTAGCCGTGGGGTCTGTGTGTCTGCTTTTACTCATTTACATAATGCGAGACCCCCAGGTACCTGCCAGTAATCAGAGCATCAGAGCAAAAGAAACCAGCTCAGGAGACCAGAAGGCGTCCGTCCGGCGAGCCAGGCGGGCTGCGATGACCAACGACCCCGTCTCACTGTCACCCTGAGCACGCCCTTCACCGGCCAGCAGGAGCCCTGCTCACGCTGACACCTCAGATGCTGCTGGTGGCCATGCCAGAGGGGAATAGACAGCGGGGAAGACCACAGGCGACACTGTCACCATTGCCCACTGCATTGGCCACGGCAGGTCACGTTAACGACCACCAAAAACATAAAGGGGAAAGAATGTTGGGCAAAAGGACGCTGAACGCGACTGGCTCATAAGTGTAGAAGCTAAGTTTCTGACCCGAGCATCCCAGCAATCCAAGCAAGGAATGGGACATGAGTCCAAGTCCTGGAAGGTTCTGATACCAGCTGTTCAATAAAGAACGTCCCCCTGCTGAGCGGGACCAGGCGGTTCTTGTAAAAGGGACACCACGGGAAGGGCTTCTCGTGGCTGATTCTCACTGCTTCCCCAGGAGACAGGGCCGCCGGGTCAAAGATGCCATCAGAGGGTGTGCCCCAAGGGAGAAGCCAGCGTTGCAGAAACGGGCTCCACTTGGGATTTCAGCTTCAGGCAGCTCTAGAGAAAGAAAGGAAGGAGAGATGGATGGTGTATAAATGAGTTAATAACAGCCCAAGAAGGCTGTAAAGACCCACACAAAGCCCAGGGCTTCAAATGTCAGTCTCCATCACAACTTGTCGGGCAGAAGTTGACCTCCACTGGCCCCGCTGGCCCAGTGGCTCAGGCTCGTGGCTGGACCTGCTCTCGTGTCTCCGGGCAGCCCCAGCCATTGTCCTCCTCCTGGGACCTGTGGGCTGAGCACGCATGTCCCCTCCGCCCCACAAGCCCACACTGAGCTTGAGAATCTAAGGAATAACCATGGCAATGGTCACTGTTCACTGAGGAAGCCTGGAAGGAAGTGGGTCGGGAGGGCCCCGAGCCCAGGTAACAGCATCACCTGCCAGGGGCTCTCCGGGCATCTGCTTCCTGACCCTGGAGCCCAGAGAGATGGGCACGTGGTCACGAGGTGCCTGAGCAGCGGCAGAGCCCTGGACCGCCCCCATCTGTTCTCTCCCTCCCCCACCTCCTCCCAGCCAACACCCAGTGCTGCCAGCAGGAGGAGGGATGCTCCCAGGAAGGGGCACCTGCTCTTCAGACACCAGTATCTGCAGACGGGTGATCATGGAAAGGCCTGCATTGGTCACTGAGGGTCTCATGAGGGCAGAGAGCTGGCTTTGTGGTGGAGGGGCTGGAGCATGTGAGCTGGAGAGTCCAGGCGTGTGGAGAGAGGGAGGGAGGGAGGGAGGAAGAGGCATTAAGTGTGCGGCTCAGTGGGACTGGAGGCCAGGTCACCTGCCCAGAGCCCACCCTGCCCCCGTCCCCGGGGCAAGGCAGGGGCTGGCGGGGAGGGAGCAGTCTGTCCAGGAGCTTGTTTGACCAGAGGGAGCATGTCCTCGACGGGGTGGAGAGGCAGAGAGGACTGGGGGTGAGTCCAGGTGCTGTTTGGTGCACCCCCAGAATCACCCTGCGTGAGGTCAGCCCTGCCAGATGTGCCTGCACTCACCCCCCAGCCACATGCACTGCCACCAAAGCCCGTGGTTCATCAGTAACAAATTCGGACACACGTTCGTGCACGAGGGGGCTTCCTGCTCACTCGTGGGCGGCCACCTGTCCTGCCTTTGCTTACACTCGTTAGTGGGGAGAGAACTTTATTTATTTTTAGCATCTTTATTGGAGTATAATTGCTTTACTATGGTGTGTTAGTTTCTGCTGTATCACAAAGTGAATCAGCTATACATATACATACATCCCCATATCTCTTCCCTCTTGCGTCTCCCTCCCTCCCACCCTCCCTATCCCACCCCTCGAGGTGGTCACAAAGCACAAGCTGACCTCCCTGTGCTATGCGGCTGCTTCCCACTAGCTATCTATTTTACGTTTGGTAATGTATATATGTCCATGCCACTCTCTCGCTTTGTCCCAGCTTACCCTTCCCCCTCTCCATGTCCTCAAATCCATTCTCTACATCTGCATCTTTATTACTGTCCTGCCCCTAGGTTCTTCAGAAGCTTTTTTTTTTTTTAGATTCCATATACATGTGTTAGCATACGGTATTTGTTTTTCTCTTTCTGACTTACTTCAGGCTGTATGACAGATTCTAGGTCCATCCACCCCAGTACAAATAACTCAATTTCGTTTCTTTTTATTGCTGAGTAATATTCCATTGTATATATGTGCCACTGGACAGCTACATGTAAAAGAGTGAAATTAGAACACTCCCTAACACCATACACAAAAATAAACTCAAAATGGATTAAAGACCTAAATGTAAGGCCAGACACTATCAAACTCTTAGAGGAAAACATAGGCAGAACACTCTATGACATAAATCACAGCAAGATCCTTTTTGACCCACCTCCTAGAGAAAGGGAAATAAAAACAAAAATAAACAAATGGGACCTAATGAAACGTAAAAGCTTTTGCACAGCAAAGGAAACCATAAACAAGATGAAAAGACAGCCCTCAGAATGGGTGAAAATATTTGCCAATGAAGCAACTGACAAAGGATTAATCTCCAAAATATACAAGCAGCTCATGCAGCTCAATATCAAAAAAACAAACAATCCAATCCAAAAATGGGCAGAAGACCTAAATAGAAATTTCTCCAAAGGAGATAGACAGATTGCCAACAAACACATGAAAGCATGCTCAACATCACTAATCATCAGAGAAATGCAAATCAAAACTACAATGAGGTATCACCTCACACCGGTCAGAATGGCCATCATCAAAAAATCTACAAACAATAAATGCTGGAGAGCGTGTGGAGAAAAGGGAACCCTCTTGCACTGCTGGTGGGAATGTAAATTGATACAGCCACTATGGAGAACAGTATGGAGGTTCCTTAAAAAACTGAAAATAGAGCTACCATATGACCCAGCAATCCCACTACTGGGCATATACCCTGAGAAAGCCATCATTCAAGAAGTCACATGCACCCCAATGTTCACTGCAGCACGATTTACAACAGCCAGGACATGGAAGCAACCTAAATGCCCATCGACAGATGAATGGAGAACTTTATTTTTAACAGCCATACATGTCTATTAATAAACATATTAGCCAGTTAAAGAGTCTTTCCCAAAAGGAAAAAATGGAGAAAATTCCAGGTCTTGCCAGGAATACAAATGACTCTTGTCCAGTGTTAATTAAGACTCCGGCTCACAGCCTTCCCAGAGACAGGAGGAGCCCTGGGCTCTGGGCTGCGGTGTCAGGCCTAATGGCCCGGCTGGGAGCCCCGAGGACACCCTCGTCTCCCCCAACCCTGTTAGGCACGCCGCTCAGGAGGGCCGGGTGGCTCTGGGTGTCTCCCCCGTCCATCAGCAAGGCTCGCTGCTCCCACCTCCAGCTGTGGGACCACTCTGCCCAGATGGCCTGGGTGTCTCAGAAAGGACACGAGGAGGGGCCCTGACCCTCGGGCTCCAAAGTCAGGGGCCCACAGAGGAGGACCCTGACTCACAATGAGTCAGCATGATGGGCTCGGGAGGTGGAAGCTTCTCTTGTGAGCACAGAGGTGGTAGTGGCGAGTCCTGACACGCGGGCATTGCCAGCACTAGACATACTGGGTCCTCCCTCGTCCGCCTGCCCCGGGCAGCCCACAGAGCAAGAGCCAGCCTGCCTCTCATGTGTCTGCTTGCAGGCGTGCTCTCAGCAGCCACCCCTCGGCCTCTCTGGGGACCCGGGACCTGTCAGGCTGAGAGTAACGCCAGCCGGTGGTGAGAAGAGCCTCCAGCTGTGGGCACCGACTCCTCGCCAGGCCCCGGCTGAGTGCTGTGGGCCTGGGGCCCTCGTGAACCTGCACAGCCGCCTGAGGGCCTGCGGGGACCCAGCAAGCGGGGGTTTGCTCCTGCAAGCCTTCGGGGACCTCGGGGACCTCTGGGGTGCCTGGAGCTTTCCCTCCCATGCAAGAGGAAGTGATGTGAGCTGGCTTTTTTTTTTTCTAATTTTCTAATAAACTTTTCATTGTAGACCAGTTTTAGGTTTAAAGCATCATTTACAGAGACTTCCCGTGAACCCACCCTGTTACCCTCCTTAGAATCTTACGTTAGTGCCACGCGTTGACCCCTATTAAGGAGTCAAGGCTGACACGTGACTAATAACTGAGATCTGTGCTGTGTCCAGGTTCTTACCCGTGGCCCCTGCCCCGTCTTTCCCGGCCATGTCTCTCTGCTCCACGGTCCCACTCAGGGTACCAAGTTACATTTAGTCCATGTTTTCTACTATTTTCTAGGTGAAACAAAGCAAAATCTTAAATGTGCTGCTCTAGGGATGTTTACATCAAGGCGTACCCACAGATCAAGACAGAGATCATGTCCTATCCCCTGGGGCTCACTGGACCCTCCACGCAGGGCTCCCCCTCCCCCCAGAGGGTACTGCACTGCCTGTGGGCTGTGCATCGGGGGACCACACACTTCCCATCTTCTGTGTCTGGTGTCCTTCCCTCTCAGTATGTTCATGAGCGGCACCTGTGCTGCTTCAGAGATTGGGAAAAAGATTTCACTGAGAAACACAGAGAACGAAACAATGAACACTTCTGTACACAGCACCCACACTCTCGCATTTTAATACCTCACCCTTTGATCTCATTAAGACCTCGCCTGACTTCCTCTCCTCCCGTCACCCCCAGAAGACGCCACTGCCCCCTGACGTCGCTGAGACCCCTCCATGCTCAAGGTTGTATGCTTTCCCTCTAGTTATCCATAAACAGCTTATATTATTGACTGGAGGATTTTAACCTACACATAAATGGCATCATACGACGTTCACCTATCTGCTCTCTGCTTTTCCCGCCCGACGTTTTATTTTGGAGAAGTGTGTGTGTGTTACACGCAGCTCTGCTTCACTCCCTTCAGCTCCCGTGTGGCATGCGGTCGAACGAATGCACCCCAGTTGATCTGCCCGTTCTCCTGTTGATAAATGTTTGGTCTTTTCCATTTTTTTCCTATCACACATTCTGGGAAAATGAACAACCTTGGGTCTTCTCCTTGTGCACTTGTGTGTGAGTTTCTCTGATATTTATCTAGATATGGAATGGCTGGGCTTGGGGCTAAATGCACTTTCAACATTACATTTTTCCATACTTGCATGTCTCACCTTTGGCTGCTATCACAGAATACCATAGACCATAGGCATAAACAACAGACGTTATTTCTCACAGGAGGCTGGAAGTCCGTGATCAAGGTGCTGGAAGCTGTGGTTCTTGGTGAGAGTCTCTGCCTGGTTTGCAGCCACCTTCTCAACGTGTCCCCACATGGCAGAGAGAGAGAGAGGTCTCTGCATCTCTTCATATAAGGGCACTAATCTCATTTGTGAGGGCTCCACCCTCATGACCTGATGACCTCCAAAGGCCCTGCCTCTTAATCCATCATATTGGATGTTAGGACTTCAATGTGTTAATTTGGGGGGGGACACAAACATTCAGTCCATAACATGGCTCTTCACCAAGTTTACATCAGTTTACACTCAGACGACAGCTCAGGAAATTCACCATTTCCCTGCATCCTCACTAGCATTCACTCCTGTGGGATGCTGTGAACCTGCCTGTCTGTTGGGAATAAAATGGCATCTACTTTTTGTAATTTACATTTCTCAGATTACTTGATGTAGTTTATTGGCCATTTGTGTATATTTTTTCTGTGAAATCTATACCGATATATTTTTACCTATTTTTTCTTTGGGATAGTTTGTCTTCTCCTCAAAGCTATATGGGATTTTTTGTATATTATGAGGACTAACATTTTACTGTTTATATGCATTAAAAGGGCTTCCTCCCAGAAGATGGCTTATCATTTTATATTTGTACAGAGGTCTTCTATTTTGTTTTTGTACAATGACCCACTTCATCTGAGCTTTCAAGTTTATTGGCATAAGGTAACTCAAAGTATTTCCTGTTTTGTATTTCTAATACATTTATTTGTATACTCTTTTTCTTTTCTTCATCCAGCTCACCAGAGATTGTTCTATCTTATTATTCTTTACAAAAGAAACAGAAACAACAAAAAAAGCCTTTGATCTGGCTACTTTATTTTCTGTTTTTAAATATCTACTTTTATCTTTATTATTCTTTCTTTTTTTTTTTTTTTTTTTTGCCATTGTTCTTCTTTTAGCTTCTGGAGCTGAAAATTTAATTCACTTTTATTATTTTCTATTGTTTGCTTAAATGCATTTAAAGTTAAGTTTTACTGATATTTGAATGCTTTTATTACCATTTACTTCTAAATATTTTTAAACCCTCCAATGTAAGCTTTTTAAAACTCACAATAGTTTCATCAAATTTTGGAAGTTTTTAGTCAGTATTTCATCAAGTATTTATTTCTGACCCTCTATGTTAGACTGTTTGATATTATCCTACTTATCCTTGAGGCTCTGTTCATTTTTCTTCAGTTGAGACCCCCATTTGGTCTCAAGGTTGGATAATTTCTATTGAACTCTTCTCAAATTCACTGACTCTACTGACATCCCAAACTTCTCTAAAGCCCTTTCAGTTAATTTTTCACTTCAGCAATTGTAACTTTCAGTTCAAAAGTTTCCTTTGTTTCTTTTTTATAGTCTCCATTTTTCTGCTGAGATTACCTATCTGTTCACTCACAAGATTATATTTCCTTTAATTCTTTGAAGACTTCTTCCTGCATTAATTTATAATAAGTTCTTTAAAGCCTTTATCTGTTGCATCCAGCACCTGGGCTCAAGTTCAGTTTCCATTGACTGATTCATTTTTATTAACCAGAAATTAATTAACCAGAGTAAATTTTTTTACTCTTTTGTTTTGTCTAGTGATTTTTGATTGGATTTTAGCCACTGTGGGTACTTTGTGGTAGAGACTCTAGATTCCGTCTTCCTTCTCTGATGAGACTTGGCTCTCATTTGGCAGGCATTCAACTGCAGGCTGTTGACCTGGACTCTGTGGAAGCATGGTTATGTGCATTGTTAGTGCAAATCTGAGGAAGCACATAGTATACCTCAAACCCCTCTACCTTGGAAGGATATAACCCACAACTGTAAGACTTGTGGCTTTGTCCAGGAGCTTGTTATATGCTGTGTCTAGTGAGTCTAGAATAGGGCTTGGTCCTTACCCCAGAGTTGCAGCATTCCTGGGGTCCCCTCTTTACATAGTTCCCCATTCTCTATATCCCTGCCCCACAGATTCCTGCAGCTTCATGTGCCTCACAGGATGATTTCTGCCCTGTGAACTCAGAGGGACACCTGTGTTCTGCTCAGAACCAGCTCTCCAGGCCATGGTTGGAAATCATCCCCAGGCAGATTGCTGGGCAATCATGGGCCTCGCCTTAGAAGTCTGCCTTCTGTACATTCCTGCACTACCTGCTTCCCACTGCTGAAAAGAATCATTTCCTTTATTTTGACAGGTTTTATGATTGTTGATGTGAGAGGGATAACCCTGTACCACCTGCTCCATCATGGTTAAATGTATGACTTCAAACCATGAGTTTTCTAGGACAGCATTGATTGGTTTTATTATAATCACTGAGATATAAGATATATAAAATAAAATGTAAAAACCTTAAGAGTCCAGTTTGATGAGATTTGACAATTGTATACAATAATTTCTAACAGCTCCAAGTTTCTGTCATACCGCTTGGCATTTATTTCTCCTCCACCCTTAGAAGCAACCTCTGATATGATTTCTACTGCCATATATTAGTTGCAACTGTTCTGGGCTTCATATAAGTGGGATCATACATTACATGCTCTTGTGTATCTGGCTTTTTGTTCAACATGTTTTGAGGACTCATTATTGTTGTTGAATATATCAATAGTTTGTTTCTTTTTATTGTTGAGTAGCAACAATAGTAGACATTGCATTGTATGAATGTCTCACAACTTTGTTATCTATACTTTAGTTAATGGACATGACAAAATAATATGTTAGATCATCACAAAATAATAAGAGACAGAGAGGGCAGGAGAGGTGACAGCTAAGCTGCCGATGACAGGGTAGAGGTGGCTGTGGTTGTGATTTCCCTGAGGTTGCATATGTGCCATGGTGGTGGGTGCAGTGGGCAGGTGGGGATGGGCAGGAGAGGGCAGTGGTGGGTGCAGTGGGCAGATGAGGGTGGTGGTGGACACAGGGGCCAGGTTAGGGTGGTGGTGGTGGCCTTGGCACAGGCTGAGGACAATGGGGGCAGTAATGCCGGTTTGTTGAGCACAGTGGCATTGGTGATGAACTGAGCAGTCCCTGCCATCAGGAGATGCTCTGGTCTCATGGCCAGTGGACATGGCTGTCCCCTCTGTGGCCAGGCCCTGGGTGACATCTGAACTGGAGCCCCTGTGAGCGAGGCAGAGAGCAGACAGGAAGAGTTGTCTGGCTCCCACTTATCCAATAAGTGAGATGCTGAGGGCACGATTCAATAAAAGTCCTGTCACTTCAGCTTGGGGCTGTGCAGGAGCTGAAAAATTGATTTCGGGAGCAGACACCTTCTTCAGGGCAGGAGTGACGCCTCTTCCTTGGCAGAGAGGGAATGGGGTTTGCATTGGATTTTGCCTGAAGACATCACACATCGCTGTCCTTGCTGGTTGTCAGTGAGCCTGGCTGCTGAGGTGGAGGAGACAAGAGAGGCATCTCCCGGGCTGGCCCTGCTCCCCGCTAACCGCATGGCAGCACAGAACTGTGCATTCATGCTCCACACTTCTCACGGGGTCGTGGAGATACACACACTCTCCCGGGGCACCACTCACAGACCGGCCCACACCCTCCCAGAGCCTGCACGGACAGGGAGTACTGCCATGCCTGAGGACATCCTCCAGACCAGCCAGGACTGGGCCTTCCATGTTCAAAGCCAGTGCTTGGATCCTGGTCCAAGACAAGATTGATTCTACAGACAAAGGAGAAGGCACCAGGCTGGGGCAGAGTCTCTCCCTTTTGCAAGAGCCCCTGCTCTGGGTCTCATTTCCACCCAAGTGGGCGGCTGGGTTTGGTGACCACTGAGACGCCGAGCTTTTCTCTTACGTCTATTTATATAGAAAGGTGCTTTGCTCTGTTCAAGTGACCAGGTCAGGATCAGGGGCTGCCCTGACCTCCCTGGGCCTTGACTTGCTGCTAGGAAGCAGCGTTGTTTAGTGGTTAAGAACTAGCCTCAAACGTCTGACAGATGCAGGTTTGAATCTGAGTGTGTCGTTTTCTAGCTAGGACCCTTGGAAAGCCATGTACCTGCTCTGAGCCTCAGTTTCCTTATCTGTAAAATGGGGATTATCAAAGAGAACTACCTACAAATAGCCCTGCAGTCCTGGAGCGGCTGGAAGTGTCCTGCAGGAGGGCTGTGCTGGGCTGTGGCCTCTGTTGATTCCCTTGTTTGGGGATATTCAAGTCTCAGTCCCAGCACCATGATGCCTGTGATCAAGGACAAGCAGTCCATGTGATCTGAGCCCTTGTTATAAAATCAGGAGTAAAGTCGGACCAGAGCCATTCTTTCCAGTACGAATTCATCCCAGGTGTGGAGTGCCCATCATTTATGAATCCCTGTCCAGGTTCTGTAGATGGTACCAAGGTGGGGTGAAACTGGGCCTTCCAGGGGGACATGCAGGTGGTGCTGACATGGGGTGGAGCTGGGAAGGACCAAGAGATCTGAGAGGAGTTGGGATGAAAGGAAGAGTGTGGGGGAATTTCACCACAAGGAAGCTGCAGGAAACCCAGCCGGGTGATGAGTGTGCAAAAAGTAACAACGGATGAAGCAGAAAGGATAAAAATTCTAGAAACAGGCCCTGTGTACGTGGGGATTCACTATAACAGGAGGTGTTATTTTAAATAGCAAGGACAGGAGGAGCTATTTAAAAATTTGTCTTTGGATGATTGGCAGTGAAGAGAAACATTAAGTTAAATGTATACCTCATGTTATACTCAAAAATAAATTCTAGACGAATTTTAAAAAAAACTTATTTTTGAAAAAAGCATAAAGTTCTTAAAATATAAGATAATAATATGCTTTAAAAATTTGGAACTCAGGAAAAACCTCCAGGGAACACCTGAATCTGTAAGATTGAAAGATTTGAGGTCATTAAAAAAAAAAGAAAGTTTTCCGTATGGGATAAAAAAAAAGTTTTCTGTATGGGATTAAAAAAAAGTCACCATAAACAGCATTAAAAAGACAGTAACAACCTGGAAAAAATATTTCCTAGATCTTTATATAGAAATGATTAACATCCATAATATATAAAGAGCACCCATGTATCAACAATAAGAGGTAAATTACACAGAGTGTGTGCAGTTCAGGGCAGAAGAACCCAAACTCTCCACAGGAGATTAGAGATACTCAGCTTCATCAGAAATCAGGGAAATGCAAATTAAAGCAATGGTGAGATTTACTTTTTTTTTACCCAATAGCATGGGAAATGTAAAAGATTGATCATATCGGGTGCCAGAGAGTGAGCGCACAGGAGGGGCACCTACATAACGCCAGTGAGAACATAAATTAGCACAGCCTCTTGAAAGACAAGTGACAAAATCTATCAAAATGGGATTGACCAGCAATCCCACGTCTAGTGACCTGTCACAAAGAAAAGCATGTGAATATGCGTAACATATAAAAGCACCTTTTGTGAAAATCAGAGGCCATCAAAATGCTCATCAGTAAGGGGAGGTGACCCCTCCCCATGTCCTGGGGAAATAACCAGGAAAAAGAGGCAGACAGACCCATATCAGCTGATACAGCACCACATCAAAATGTTTTCAATGATTTGCAAAAAATCCCCTTGAGTGTGTATGGATTTGTGTGGACAGGCCAGCTCGGCACGGGGGCTGCAGGAAGCAGCCCCAGCAGGGAGGGCGGAAGGGCTCTCTCTAAGGTGGGCAGGAGGCAGGAGGAGGGTGTTCAAGAGGAACTTTTCTGTTTTGCTCTCTCTCCTCCCATTTGATTTAAATACTTTGCAGCAAGAACCTAGGTGTGGACCCCTTGTCTAGCAGAAACCACAGAAGGAGCACAGACTCCGTGGGAGAGTGAGGGCTGTGCACCTGTGTGGGCCAGGGGACTTGTCCCTTCCCTGCAGGCCTGGTGTCCCCAAAAGGTCTAGCTGCTCCTGGCCACCCTCAACCTACCTGTGCCAGGACCCCAGTCTGTCTCTTTGTGGGGTCGCCAGGCTGGTGTTCAGAAAGTGGTTGGTCTCAGACCAAGGATGCCGCCCTCAGGCCCAGCAGACTCTGTGCTGGATCCATGCTCAGAACAGTGGGGCTTTCTACAGACATGCAGACATTTGGTTGTTGATCTCTGGCTATTTTCCTAGGGCTGCCATAACAAACTGCCACAAACTTGATGGCTTAAAAAATCAAACAAATTGGGCTTCCCTGGTGGCGCAGTGGTTGAGAGTCCGCCTGCCAATGCAGGGGGCGTGGGTTCGTGCCCCGGTCTGGGAGGATCCCACGTGCTGCGGAGCGGCTGGGTCCGTGAGCCATGGCGGCTGAGCCTGTGCTCCGCAACGGGAGAGGCCACAACAGTGAGAGGCCCACGTACCGCAAAAATTAAATTAAATTAAATTTAAAAAATGAAACAAATTTATTCTCTCACAGTTCAGATGTCCAAAGTCAAGATGCCAGCAGGCCACACTCCCTCTGGGTGTTCTAGAGGAGGAGGCTTCCTGGCTCTTCCAGCTTCTGGGGGCTGCAGGCGTTCCTTGGCTTGTGGTTGCGTATTTTGGGGGCTGATTTCCCACAGTCTCCTTTCCTCCAAGCTTCCAGCTCCAACAGCCAGGAGCACCTCCCACTCCTCCTTCTGTTTCCTGCTCAACCAGCACAGAGCCTGGCACAGGGGGCCTCTTCAAAAGACGAGTGATGGAATCTATCAAAATGGGATTGACCAGCAATCCCACGTCTAGTGACCTGTCACGAAGAAACGTGGCTCACACTGACCAGGAACAAATCAGCATCCTCACCTCTTGAGCAGACTCTGGATTAAAACGGCAAAGTGCAAACCCCGAAGAGACTGGTGACTCACCCAGGAGGCATAACATGGGGAAGAAACAGAAACCAGGTCCAGTTTCTCCCTCTTCCCTCACCCTGGAAGGTCCTTACCGTGGAGGACGTGCCTGCCTGACCTTCAGAGGCTGGACCGTGTGTCCCGAGGTCCTTGGCATCCCTGGGAGCGGGAGGTGCTTCCTCAGCCTTCTCTGTGCTGGTGGCAGCTGCATCCCCTTAATAAGCAGCCCCAGGGCTGAGCGGGGAAATCAGATCGGATAAGACCCTTTCTCATTGCCACTTCGGTGACAAGAGGGATGTCATGTAGCGGTTCCAGTAAGAGACACCTGGAGGCCCTGGGAGGCTGTTCCCTCATCCAGGGCTCTGGCACAAGACATGCCTCCTTCCAGACAGAGGCCCAGTCTTCAAATGCATCACTCGAGAGCCTCGGGCGCCTGCCCGGAGAAAACGCCTTGGCTTTGACTCCACGCCCCAGGAAGGAACCTGCTAAAGGCTATAGTTAAGCAGAATCCCTGAAGTCTCCTGTACGAGTTCACAGCACTCCCGCAAGCCAGGCCCGGGATATGAGAACTGCCGCAGGGCCGCAGAGAGCAGGCCGAGGTTGGGCAGACAGGCTCGGCTGTAAGAAGGCCCGGTCACCCTCGGGCTGGGCTGTGGCTCACGTGGCTGAACGTGGCAGCTGTCTACAGGATGCCAGTGGGGCCCGTTTATGGGATGGCCACCCCGTGCAGGCATGCGATGTGGCCTGGGGCTCAGCCCCCTGTGGGGTGGTGGCTGTTCACACACCTACGTGCACATGAGCAGAGTGTCCTTAGGGAGGTTACTGACACACCCACTGCCAGACCGCCAGCAAGGAACAGACCGGGCATGGGGGCCCAGGCCACACCTGCTGCCCCAGCCAGATGTCCAGGGAGGAGCAGAGAAGTTCCGGGCAGAGGAAGCCCTGCACAGAGGTGGGAGCCTGGAGGCAGAGGCAAGGCTGGGCCTCGCTCTGTGCCGTGCGCCTGCGGCCAGGCTGGGCTGGTCAGCGCCCCTCACAGGTTCGTGGGTAGAACCCACGGGTCCCAGGGAGAGGCCCTGTTCCCAGGAATGCCGGTGCCGCTCCCGTGGTCCCCCAGCACAGCCCTCTACACTACCCCCACCCTGGCTCTCCCCGTCCCGGGGGAGGCTGCCCCTCTCCATCCCTTCTCCAAACAGCGGAGGTGGGAGGGAAGAGGCGAAGTAGGTGGTGAGTCCTAAACGCTTCCTTCAAACAAGACACTTCCTGAACGCCCCATGGTGTCACTTCTCCAATCTTTTGATCATCCCTATTCAGTCACTGCAGCAACTGAGTCCCGGGGAGCAGAAGCGACTTGCCCGGCACGGGCCACCAGCCTCTGCCGCAGGGAGCACTTTGCTCAGAGGTCAGCCCTCTATCTCCAGTTCCTCTTGTCCCCAGCCTGTAAGATGGGCTTAAATGCAGAGTCACTGCAGTCAAGGCTGGAAGGTGGGGTCCAAAAGATTCCCGCCCTTCCCTGCCTGTGGCCCCGGGAGTCTCCCCGCTTCCCTGGGTTCCCTCGTGTCCCCACCTGGATGCCCCGCGCCTGGCCTGGCTCTGGAGCCTCCCGGGCCTCACAGGGAGGCCGGTGGTGAATGGATTTGTCAGAAGGAACAGCAGGGCGAGACACCAGGCCCACTCTGCTCCCAGATCCCAGGGCTGGTGCCAGGTCCTGGCGGACAGGAACCCGCCGGCTGGGCCAGGAGGGAGGCTCGTGATCACTATTATTATAGCCAAATGGGGAGAACAAGGTAAAAAGCCCAGAAGAGAGTGTAAGAACCATGATTGGCAGAATGCCTGCTCGCCCCAGAGCAGGCGCCTGGGGCCTTCCGCGCTCTCTCTCAAATATTTTCTCTTGTGCTTCTTGTTTTTACCAGCCTGAGATACACTAATTGGCCAGAAGTGAAAATAGAAAAAAAAAGTCTCAGTTCTGCAAAGGAAAGCAGCACCTGCACGGGCCCCTCCAATCCCCTCCAAGAGGAAGAGCTGTGTCCCCGCCACACAGCCACCCACCCTGCAGGCTGGCACTGCACCCTGGGAGGCCAGAGCCTGGCCTGAACCCAGAGGCAGCCTCCATCTCTCACCCCTCCCGCAGCCTCCCCGTCAGCCTCCATGAGCTCAGCTCCAGAGCCTCTGAGGAAGCCCCGGCTGTTCCCGCTGACCTCCCTGTATGGGTGCCTGGCCCGCCCTGTCCTGCCTACCGAGTGTCCACGATGTTCCCCACCGTGCCCCCCTCCCCCTAGGACACCCATTCCTTCGTTCCTGGCTCGGTGCCACAGAAAGGACACACCCCAGTCCGTGTAATCCCCACCCCAGCAGTCACTTTCATCGGCTCCCTTTCAAAACTGAGGACCCCCGGCCTAGCCAGGTAAGTGTCACCCCCAAGGCCACGCCGTTAGGAGGTGGCTCGGCTGGCGCTCAGCCCAGCGCCAGCGCTGTTAGCCGCCACGCAGCACTGCCCTCTGAGATGCCACGTGTCACAGCGTCAGGCAGCAGAGTGGCCCCTCTTTTGTGCCCGGGGGGTCATTCTGCCAGCTGACCTGACCACAAAACACAGAAAAGAGCCACCCCCAGACTCCCTGCGTCCATCCAGGGTCTAACATGTCTCCTACAAACCCTGAATTTCCTCCCAGGAAATTCAAATGGGGGTTAACAGAGGCCCTTAAGAAATGAGTCTCAGCTGCCTGGAGGGGTCAGGGAGCCGGAAGGAGAGAACCTGGCTCCCGAGGAAAGGGCGTGTGGGCACAGGGAAGGTGCCTGAGGACAGAGCAGGAAGCAAGTTGTCTGGCAGCCTGGGGGCCACTCCTGGGAGGGTGATGGGCGGCTCCCCAGGAATCGGGAGGACCCAGGGGTGGGGGGAGCAGCAGACGCTGGTATCTCCTCGGGTGGGTTGGCCCCAGCCCCAGTTTCCTGCTGTGGTTTGGAGCCCTGGGGCCGGCAGGGAGGCCGAGGAGGAGCTGCCAGGCCAGAGCTGCTCTTCCTGATCCGGGCATGACGCCTGCAGCTCGGGCTGTCAAGCTGACATCCTCCATTAATGCAGCAATGCATTTTTAATACATTCCATTTTTCTTTAATTTCAGATCGTATTGGGTCTGATAGAGTCTCTCTTCATTACCGAGTTGTGCATTACTAAGCAGTGAGAATGGTTCCCCGGAGCGAGGTGGCCTCCCTCCCTCTTCCAGGGGCCCCTCCCTGGGAATCTAGCCTTAGTGGTTCAGTTTAAAGGCACAGAGATGTGAAATTGCCTCCTCTAGACCCCAGAGCAGCTGCTGCCCCCCCCGCCCTCAGTCTCTTCTCTCCCAGGCTGCTCCCACCTCACTCTGTAACCAACTCCCTCCCTGGGGGGACTGGGCTGGGGGGTGGAGGGGAGCCTTCATCTCCTGGGTGTCACTAGCCTGCGATGGCCCAGGCTCTCGCCACACATCTGACAGGGACTTCAGCGTCTGGGACGGGTCTGACTACTTCTCCTGACCTGCCTCCCAAATCAGAAGGTCATGGTCAGGTTTCCACTGGGGACCCAGTCCTGAGTTGCCCCCTGTGGGAGAAACAAAGGAAGGAAATGGTTTCTGTTGACAGAGGCTTTAGGACTTAGTGGGAAACCTGTGTGACCCCTGCACATGAAGCATAGTCACTCCTGAGAGAAGGGTGTGCTGGCGGGGCTGAGCAGTCAGGGCAGGCTTCTTGGAGGAGGAGGAGGACCTGTGGGTCTTGCTCCGCTCTGCCGGCCAGATGTTCACCCACGTTGGACATGCAGCTCCCCAACAGTGTACTTCCTTCTCCATGTTTCCTTTGAACAAAGGAAAGAACAAACAAGTGCGCAGACACAAGGGAGTAGCAGTGGGAGGGAGGAAGCAGAACACGTAGTTCCCTGCTCTGGAGGCTCCGGGGTGGACAGGACGAGGGGGGCTGGCCTCCATCCCAACAGGGCTTGAGGCCAGCGCCTTGCGGGCCCTGCTGCCTTCAGGCCGTCCTCTCCCTTCACAATGGCTGCACCCCCGCTGCCGCTCACAGAGCCCTCCTCAGCAACACCTGGGTAGGGAGCTTGGTAGAGATGCAGACTCAGGCCTCGCCCACACCTGCAGAACAGGAATCTGCAGGTTACATTGTGGCGGGGGGGGGTTCTGCTCTCGGACACCAGCATCTGCCTGTGAGTCTCGAGATGAATGCCCTGTGCCTCCGCCTCCTCCTGAATGAAGGCCAGTCCCCTCTGCTGAGGACCGTAGCCCAGCTGGCCCCTCGGCCTCACCTTTTGACTCGCCAGCTCATGCTGTGGAGTGGGCCACTCACTGCCTTTCTCGCTGAGTTGCTGCTTCTGCCCAGAGCCCTCCCCAGAGTCCCAGCCTTACCAGCCCTCAAGACCCTCCCCAGTGTTTCCACTGAACCCATCCCTCTCTGGCCACTGCTGTCGGTGCCCATGACCCATTACAGCCCCTCCGCACAAAGATGAGGCCACGTCAGCATCAGGGCTCTGAATCCCCAGCCCTGTCCATGCCCAGCAAAGAGCAGGTATCCGCTGAAGATCTGTGAAGTGAGCGGGTGAGTATTGTCTGTCCCGAGCAGCCCCTAATCTGATGGCGAGAGGCAGCCCCCACTCTGGAAACTGTGGAAAGAAAGGGCACAGCCCAGCCTCCTGCAGCCTTAATCTAGTTAAGAATAAGCAGCTTTATGCACAAAAGTGACTTGAGAACAGGGACCGAGAACCATGCGCCCAGTGCCAATGAATGCGGTGCACCCAAGGCTGAAATTAGGGGAAAAAATGTATTAACCTGGCGGCTTAAATTAAATCACAGCCACGTCTTTTTTCAAATTAGGTCCCTCAGTCATTTTGTTCCTCATCACATTGGAAGAGCTGCTGCTACTACCAACGGTCCATTTTCCCTGCCTGTGAATTGGGATGTGGCTGAAAAATGAAAGAGGCCACCGGAGTCCCCAGGAGGTGCTGCAGACAGTGCAGGGCTTGTGCCTCAGAACTGGTGCCTCTTCCTTCAGTTCAGAGGTTTCCATATACCAGTTACTGAAATGAGAAAATTCAAATATGCGCAAGGTTTGCATGGCATAGAAACGGTCCTTTCTCACCTGAAATCCTTGTTTTCAGGACATTCAATGATCCAGACCTCTGCAAAAATGACTCCTCTGATTGTTGGCTAGGTGTGAGGGTCTCTCTGCACACCTGACACCCTCCCTTTGTCTCCCCCTCCATTGTCTGTTTGTCCAAGGATTCTGTCCTTGATGTGGCAAGAAAAGGCCCTTCCTGCCCACATGCCCAGCCTTGTCCGCAGCTGCGGTCCCTCATTCTGTGCTCCTGCAGCACCAGCTCTTCGCAGTGACTCATACCCAGTAGATGCTGCTTCCCGGTCAGCCTCCGCAGTGCTGAGCCTTCTGCCTAGATCCCACACTTTTCTCCCTTCCCTTGGATAATTCCCCTCATCTTTATGACTCAGCTCAAGGACCGCAGGCTTCGGAAGCTCTCACTGCTGTTTTGATGTGCTCTAATTACGCTCCCATATCAGTTTCTTCTTAGAATGAGAACCTCTCAAAGGCAGGATCCTATCAATGACCAGAGCATGAAAAAGAGACATTCAGTTAATATATTCAGAGTCTAGATGCCTGGTTTTCTTGCTTTCTGATTCTTTCTGGGGACACTTCAGAGCCATCATGGTCAAGTACTTCATTCATGGGGTCTGAGGTTGTGACTTCAAAGCCCAACTCAGCCACTTGCTGTCTCTGTGACCTTGGCCACTCTCCTAGCCTCTCTGTGTTCAGTTTATCTTTCTCAAGAGAGGATAAATAGCCGTGCCATCCCATAGGTCACTGAGAGAATGAAATGAGACGCTGTATAGGAAGTGCTCTCTACAGTGATGGACAGGTGCCCACTTATGGAACCAATGTCAATTGAGGACCTGCAGTGACTGCCAAGACCACTCCTGTTACTATTACTACCACTGCTAGTAGTAGCAGCATCAGTACTCCTAGAACATGAGATAGAGTAGTATGGATAAATAGCTCGCCAGAGAATAGGAGACGGGATGTTAATGGTTTTACCCCTTGGGAGGTATCAGTAGCTAAAAATGCTATTTTTAGCATCAGTAGCTAAAAATAATGGAGAAAACCTGGTCATGGGATTCAGAGCACAAAGGGAGACTCAAGATTCAATATGTCAGTCTGAACTGAGGTAGGAAAACCTCCACTCCCATTTCCAACATGTAAGACATTGATTAAAATGCAAGCCCTCCCCCAGTTATAAATATATAGTAAAGCTTAAAACAAAGAGATCATTTTAAAGAGATGCATACTATATAAGAAAGAGGTTGAGGCTTGGAAGATGGAGCGAGGAGGTCCAAAATGGTCTAATATGAGTTTCAGAAGGAGACACAGTGAATTGGAGAAGAAATATTCTCAAAGATCATGGCTATGAATATTCTAGAAGAGAGAAAGATAAAAGTTTTCAGCTAAGAGAAGCACAATTTATTCCAAGCAGGATAAATGCAAACAAACGCACAGCAAGACATATTTTAATGAAATCACAAAATGTGAAAGAAAAAACCTTAAAGGCTATGAGAGAGAAGAGGTGAAGGCATATTTATGATCAACCAAAAGGGATTCCTGGAACAATATAGTAATTCATTCCAACTGGTGAGGAAAAATAATGTTCAAGCTAGAATTCTATACCCAGCCAGACTACCATCCAAGAGGGACAAAAATCAAGATTTTTCAGATATACAAGGATTGAGAGAGATTACTGATCCCAACCCTCACTGAAAGAACTAACAAATGATGTAATTCAGCAAGGTGAAAAAACCCAGGGGAAAAGAGTTAAAATTCAGGAAACAAAAAGGGTGCATTGATTGATAAAATATATTTGTAAATGTAATTTAGTAGTAACCATATAAAAAAAAAATCCCACTAACTTTCTATGCTTACAAAAAGGAGCCAAAATAAATCCTTACAGAATAATTAAAGAGAAGATGAGTTCAGTGCTTCAAGCATGGAAAGATCTTGGTCATGCACAAAAGGAAGATGGATATTCTGAATGTCTCTATAATTTCTGGAATTTTAAAATTCAATTCTGTGTTTATAACTTTAAGTACTCACTAAAATGTTTGAAATATAATTAATCATTACCAAGTCTGCTGAGACATAAAAGAGAAAGTTTTCAATCCAACAGACAGCAAAAAAAAAGGATGAAAAAAAAGTAAAACAAAGAATAGTAAAATCAAAATAAGATGATAGAAGTAAGTACAGTATTATAGTAATCAATTATAATAAATGCAAATGTATTCAAAAACAGATTATAAGATTAGAATATAAATGGAATTTATAGGAATGTATATATATAGGAAAGCTAAAATAAAAGCATAGAATACTAATTATAAGAAAACCATTATAGCAATATTAATATCATGTGAAATTAAATTGAAGATGGTTGAACTGGAGAAGCATTTCCGTTTAAGCCAAGGCTAAGGCGTGACTGATGGCAATCAGTGTTGCTCTTCAGCATTTCCCTGGATGCTGTAATCTGTGCTGCAAAAAAAAAAAAAAGATAGACAATGGAAGGAGCTAAAATTGTGGTTATTTGCAAATTACACACTTGTCCAGGAATCTGGAGAACTGATTAAAGCTTAGAAGAAATATCCTCAGAGTTCCTGGATACAGTGATCAACATGTAAAAACAGAGTAGTTGAATGTAGAACGAACTTAAAAAAATTTTTTTTTGGCCGCATTGGGTCTTTGTTGCTGTGCACGGGCTTTCTCTAGTTTCGGCGAGCAGGGGCTACTCTTCGTTGCGGTGTCTTCTCTTGTTGCGGAGCATGGGCTCTAGGGCACATGCTCTTCAGTAGTTGTGGCACGTGGGTGCAGTAGTTGTGGCTCGCAGGGTCTAGAGTGCCGGCTCAGTAGTTGTGGCACACGGGCTTAGTTGCTCCTCAGCATGTGGGATCTTCCCAGACCAGGGCTTGAACCCATGTCCCCTGCATTGGCAGGCGGATTCTCAAATACTGCACCTCCAGGGAAGTCCTAGAATCAACATTTGAAAAACCCATAGCATTCCCATGTGCCATAAAATAGCAAAGAAATGTGATAGAGAAAAAAATCCCGTTCACAATGACAAAAACTATGTTACTTAGGAATAAATGTAATAAAAGATGCACAAGAATTTTTATGAAGAAATTACAAAATTACAAAGTTTATTGAAGGACACAATAAAGAGCTGAATAAATAAAGATATTTTCATGGATGGGTAGACTTAATATCATAAAAATTACAATTCTCTCCAAATTAATTAATAAATATAATGGTATTTCAAACAAAATCCCAATAGTATTGTCCGTGAAAATTGACAAGCCAATTCCAAAATTCATGTGAGGGAGTAAAAGTCCAAGAATAATTTTGAAGCAAGTAAGTTTATGGATGGGGGTTTGAATACCAGAAGTCAAGAAGTATTATGAAAACATAGAAAATAAAACTGGACTATACTGGTGCAGCAAATTACAAATATCACAAATGGATCAGTAGAACAGCAACAAAAAAGCCCTACAGAATAGCCCTGGAACAGGATGATGTATATATGGGAATTTAATGAATTATAGAGGTTGTGTTACAAATCAGTGAAGAATGGGAGGATGGCTTAATATAGGAACTTTTCATCAGAAAAGAAAATAATTAGATTCCCTCCCTTACTCTATTCAATATAATGAATTCCACATGATTAAAGACAGAAATGAGAATTTTTTTAAAGTCTCTAAAACTTCTTAAAAGAATTATAGGATATTTTCATTATGACCTAAGAATAAGAAATAATTTCTTAGACAAGACCCAAAGAAAGTAACACCTAAAGCAAAGATTGATGAAAGTAACTACAACAAATGAAAAACTTTGGTACCAAATAAATAAGTAAACAAACAACATAATGAAAAGAACTGTGACAGCAGGCATGGAAAAATTCACAGTACATAGAAAAAGCACTAGTGTCCAGATTTGTAAATAACCTGTAGCAATCAATTAGGAATAAAGTAAAATATACCACAGAAAAATGGACGATGGATGTGAACTTCAAATCACCAAGGAGGATTCCCAGATAGTCAACAGGAGGGAAAGATGTATAAACTCAGTAGCACTAGGGAAATGTAAATTAAACGACAGATACCACGGCACACATTTCAAAAGCAAATCAGCAGTGCGAGGGCTGATGAGGATGTGGACCCTGGGGAGGAGGCCGCTTGCTGTGAGGCAGGAAGTCATTGTTTCAGCACCGTGGACAGCAGCTCGGCAAAACTAGCGAGGGTGAAAATGTGGGCGTCCCCTCTCTCCCAGAAATTCCACTTCTATTCCTCCAGACCCAGCAAGCCCTTCTTATTACAAACACTGTATAACACCCTTTACTATCCTGACATGAAAATCATAGGCTCTATAACATAACCAGCACATATTGTTTTTAAAAAATCAATATAACACCCTATCTATAATATGAAGTAGAAATAAAAGGAGAGGAATTTATAGTAGAACAGTATGTAATTCCATATATTCATGCTCAGGCACAGTGAAGTGAAAGACCCAATGAAGGTGTCAGATGCTTTTATTTTCTTAGAATGAGTAAGTTTGTATTTGAAATATTTAGCTGAATATTGTCTACACTTTGCACACAACTTTCTGAAATAAGACTAAATAAAAACACTGGCATGTATGTGTGTGTATGATCGCTGTCAATAGTGATGTAAGTACAGACTAGTAGAGCTGCATTGTGTGGGTGCCTAGAAGAGAGGATGATATGCTGCACAATCCATAGGGGGTGATATTGATAAACCCTCCAATATGGTAGCACTGTTCAAAGACCATCGGTGACATGATCACCTGAAATGGTGAAGGACTCTTGGTAAAGTTCTGAATAAAACACACTTCAATCTAAGCTCTATTTATAAGATAGTTACATTCCTGGAAAATTCAGCATGCATGTTCAGTTTATATTCCATCCATGCAAAATTATTTTTATTCAAATATTAAATTGGGTAAACAGATTCCCCTATATGAATGCTCAGATGGGACATTTGAAAGTTGTGTGAGATGCAAAGCAATTCTTCATGTCCATGCTGACCCACAGATTGTAGGGTGTCTAGCACCCCTGGCTGCTAACCCCTCAATGTCATTACTGTGATTCCAAGCACTGTGAAAGCACAAAGTGGGTGATGGCAGGGGTGGCAATGCCCCACTGAGCACCAGGGGCCGAGATGTCCCTCAGGTGTGTGCACAGGAGGCCATGAACTTGGCTGTTTAGTGTTTGTGACAGTGAAAATGACCACATGTGATGGACCACTATGGTTAAAGTAAGTAAACTCAGAGACATTTGCTTGCAGTAATGATGGGCTCAGTGATTATTACCAACTTTTCTGCTAAAACTGTATAAAATACTGAAAACAACCTCTTAAAAGTATTGAACAATGGAGCAGAATAGAGAGTCCAGAAATTGACCCATACAAATGTAGTCAAGTTGAGTTTTACTAAGTGCAAAAGCATTTGCCTTTGCAATGGAGAATTTCTACAAATGGTGTTGAAACAATGGACATCAATATGCACAAACTGAATCTTGACCCTTACCTCATGTTACACAAAAATTAACTCAAAATGGATCACAGACATGAAAGTGAAATGTAAACATACAAAACTTCTAGAAGAAAATATAGGAGAACATCTTTGTGACCTTGGGTTAGTCTAGGAGTCAACCATGGTCCATAAGCCTAACCCAGTCCAAGGACAGTTTTATATGGCCCTTGAGCTAGGAATGGCTTTGCATTTTTAATTGCTTGTAAAAAAAAAAAAAAACCCACACACTAAAAAACCCCCCAAACCAAGTATATGTGATTGAGATAAATATCATGTGTCCTCAAAGACTGTAACATTCATTATCTATCCCTTTTTAGAAACAGTTTGCCAACCCCTTAACTTGGCAAAGTTTTCTTTGACATGACACCAAAAGCATAAAACAGAAAAGAAAAACATTAAGTTGGATTTTATCAAAACTAAAATTTTTGCTCTGTGAAAGACTATTAAGAGAATGAAAATATATTTCCATGAGAGGTGTATTTGCATCTGGGAGAAAGTATTTGCAAATCTTCACTTCTGACAAAGAACTTGTATCCAGGATATGTAAAGAACTGTCACAATTTAATAGTAAGAAAACTAATAAACCAATAAAAATGGGCAAGAGATCTGAACAGACATTTTAGCTAAGAAAATATACTGGTGAAAATAAGCAGATGAAAATACACTGAATATCATTCACCGATAGAGACATGCAAATTAAAATTACCATAAGTTAACAATGCAAATTAAAATTACCATAAGTTAACAATACATACCTATTAAAATATGCATGTGTATACATATTTATCTGACAATACCAAGTTCTGACAAGGATACAGAGCACCTGGAACCCTCATTCATCGCTGGTGGGAATGCAAATGGTACAGCAGCAACTTTGGAAACACAGTTTGGTATTTTCCTAAGAAGTCATGTGTGCACTTCTAGTATGACCCAGCTATCCCGCTCCCAGGTCTTTTCCCAAGAGAAACGAAAACCTGTATTTCCACTAAACCTGTACGTGAATGTTTATTGCAATCATCAAAATCTGAAAGCCCCCAAATATCCTCCATCAGGTGGAGGAATAAACATGCTGGGTCCCTCCAAATTGCAGAGTCCTCCTCAGCACCACGCAGGAACGAGCTGGATGCACGTGAGAGCATGGGTGAGTCCCAAAGGCATGATGCTAGTGAAGAAAGCCAAACCCCAAATGCCACCTACTCTGTGATTCCATTTATATTGCATTCTAGAAAAAAGCAAACGTAAATGGATGGAGAAGATGGTGGTTGCTGAGAGGTGGGTGTGGGGCAAGGGTTTGACCACAGAGAGGCAGGAGCAGGGAATTTCGGGGGTGGTGAGGACCCTAAAAGTGGTGGGGATTTTTCAAAACCTGTTAACTGGACACAAAGTGTGAATGTTACTGTATGTTAAAAATAAATTTAAGCAAATGAAAATGTAGATGTTCAAACATCTGACTCATCAAATCTACTTAGAGGAATATAGAATCTTAGGGAAATCTGAAAGAAAAGTGTGCTGAGATAAACGTATGGAATTTTCACTGTGGTGTTGTTTAGAGCAGGGAAGGTCAAGCATAAATCCAAATATCAGGGGTCCATTTGAATACATTCTGATACAGCTACAAGGTGTTATTGAACTATATATGTAATGAATGATGTGGCTAGATTTCAAAGGGATTGTGAACGAAAAATAAGTTTCAGAATATATACAGCAGGATAGAATGTTAATCATTACAGCTTCATAGTAAATCTTGATTTATAATTCATTCTTATGTGATTTTTTAAAAACCCCAAGGCAATAGCATGCATTCTTCATTGATACATACATCACAGCACTAATATAAAGACAAATGCTGGCAGTTCATCCTCACAGCTGAGAGAGGAATTTTTCTCTGGGCTTGAGGAGAGCGAAGGAGACTTCAGCCTGATCAGAATTGTTCATTTCCTTCATATTTTAAATATCTGGGACAAAAATGAGGAAATGTTAATTTGGCTGGGTGGATGTGGGTGTTTGTTTTTAACTCACCGCAAAAAGAAAAAAAAAAAAAGGATGAGCTATCAACTATCCCCAGTTCCCTTCCTGTCGATGCAGAACTGATTTCCCTGTGTCTCTTGGCTCCAAGCCCATCCTTCCCTACTCTGCTCTGTGGCCCTGGGGCTGGGATCAGCAAGCATAGTCCTCAGCCCCCTGGGCATCTGACTGCTCTTCATTTCTGCCAGTGGTAGACTGGAAGGCACAGTGGGAAGAAGGGATTCCAGCACTCTTTGCTGAGCCTGTGGGCATCACACCAGCACAGTCAACCACCCACAGAGGCACTGGCAGAGCCAGGGTCTGAGCCCTGGCTGCTTGGAGGCCCTGCACCAGCTCTGCCCCAGGAGATTCCAACACCAGCCCACAGGCACTCCTCTGAGCTCTTCTGAGCTCCACCAGCCTAGAGAACACACTGCCTCTGTAGCTATCGCATCTGAGTCAGCTCACCTCCCTCTGTCTGCTGCCTCAGCCTCCCAACACCCAGGTAACCACCTCCGCGCCAGCTTCCCTCTGATTACTGCACCTGGATCCCGTTGATGCCTGGCCGCCACCATCTTCATGCAGGTTCTGACTTTGTCGGTTCCCACACTTTCCACCCTTTCCTTAATATGCCTCTCTGAGCTTCAGGGAGCCCACTCACCTTCTCCACCAACCCAGGTTCAGCTCACCATCTTTCTTCCGCTTCTCCTGAGCCTGATGCTCCACAGACCCACACACTGCAATTCCATAAGATCCAGTTTAGCAAAAATGCATTCACCCGGCGTAGCAGCTTAGTGGGGTCTATGGGGGGACCAGAAAGGAATGTGACAGTTCTTACCTCCTGGGAACATCAGACCCACTGTGAAGACAGGCATGAAAGCAACAGCAAACAGGAATCTATCCTACAATGAGCATGAAATGATGGATGCCTTGTGTAACTGAAGCGTTGTGCTTCTCTGATAGGAAGAAACCAGACTAATCCAGAGTGGATTTGCTGGGCATCCAAAGCTGAGCCCAGCCCCAAGTTTAGACACACAGAGAGAAGAGGGAGGCCAGGTCACGGTGTGGGACAGTGTGGGAAAAGGCACAGGGGGCTGACCCAGTGGGACTGGTGCAGGGAACACTGAGCAGCACAACCAAACAAGATCGGGGGCTGGGGTGAGCAGTGGGGGAGGCTGGCTGTGGGGGCCCCTGAAGAGCATGAGCAGGATGACCAGAGATGATGAAGCTTCAATGCCCTCTAGGCTGTAAAGTGCTGTGTCACGAGGGGCTTAAAGTACTGTGAAGGAGAAAGTTATTGTGTCCATAGAGGCTCTTTGTTGCAATCTCTTGGGCTAACAAGTTGCCTTCCTGGGAAACAGGGCACTGATCAAAAAGATCAGGCTCGTGACACCTCCCCAGCTGTCACCCTGACATCCAACCACCACAGACTGTGGAGTTCACACCCTAAATGGTTTTATACTCACACTTCTCCCCATTGTTCCCCTCCACAGCCTGAGTCACCTTTGCCTTTGACCTTGGAAACTGCAGTAGCCTATGAACTGATCTTACTATGCCACTCTGTTCCCTCTCCCCTACTGTCCCTGAGATAAAGCTGGACCCTTTACTGTGATCTCTGATGGAGGTACTTTGGCTTCACCTGCCTGTCGATCTCCTCTCCCTCCAAACTCTCCCTTGCTGGCCACCCTCCTGTCCCCTGCATGCACTGCACTCTCTCCCATCCCAGGGCCCTTCAAGACCCTGAGGACCCTCATCAATTGCTGCCCCACCAGCTCCCTTCTGGCCACAACCTCCCCCTCCCTCAGATCCAAGCCCAGGTGTCTTCAAGGCCTCCTTCTCTGACCCTGAGGCAGGTCCTTCATTTGCTTTCCCAACAGATGCTGTGCCCTCCTTGGAAGGAACCTGAGTTTTCATTTTAACAAAATTCAACACTCAGTTATGATAAAAATTCTTAGAAAGATAGGAGGAGAGGGAACCTCCTCAATTTGATAAAGGACCTCTACAGAAAAAAAAATCTACATCTAACATCTACATCAGCCAGCATCATAATTAATTGTGAAAGAATGTGTACTATCCCCCTGATATCGGGAACAAGATGAGGATGTCCACTCTCACCACTGCTGGTCAACATGATAGTAGAGGTCTAGCCAGAGAGATAAGACAAGAAAAGGAAACAGAAGGCCATATGCATCAGAAAGAAAGAAACAAAACTGGATCTATTTGTAGACAACATGAGGATGTAAATACAGAATCCCAAGGAATCTACTAATTTAAAAAAAAATTAAAAAGGAGAAGATGATGAAGAAGGAAAAAAACTCCTAGAACTAATAGGTGTGTTCAGCAAGGTCATAAGCTACAAGATCAACATACAAAAATAAATGTATTTCTAAATATTAGCAATGAATATGTGGAAAGTGATATTAAAAATACAAAACCATTTAAAATTGCTCAAAAAAATGAAGTAGGAGTAAATCTAATAAAATATATATAAGAACTGTATGCTGAAAGCCACACAATGCAGAAGAAGGAAATTTTAAAAGATCTAAGTAAATGGAGAGATATACCATGTTCATGGATTGGAAGATTCAACATACTAAAGACATGAATTTTCCCCAAATTGATATACAAGTTTAACACAATTCCTATCAAAATCACAGGAAGATTTTTTTGTAGATATAAATAAGATCATTCTCAAATTTATATGGAAAGTCAAATAAACTAGAATAATTAAAACAATTTTGAAAAAGAAGGATGAACCAGAGGAATCAGTCTACCTGATTTCAAGACTTACTGCACAGCTATGGTAATCAAGGCTGTGTGGTATTGGCAGAAGGAAGGGACACATAGATTAATGGGACAGAGTAGAGAATCCAGAAATAGACCCTCACAAGTATACTCAACTGATTTTTGACAGAAACACAAAAGCAATTCCATGGGGGAAGGACAGTCTCTTCAACAATGGTGCTGGAGCACTTGAGTATCCTCAGGCAAAAAGCAAACAAACAAAAACCCTCAACCTACTCCTCACACCTTACATAAATATTAAATCAAAACGGATCACAGATTTAAATGTAAAGTGCAAAACTATGAAATTTTTGAAGAACACATAGGAGAAAATCTTCCAGACCTATGGTTTGGTCAACAGTTCTTAGACATGACACAAAAAGCATGATACATAAAAGAAAAAATTAATAAATTGGACCTCATCAAAATTAAAAGCATGTGCTCTGCAAACAACTCTGTTAAGGGGATGAAAAGATAAGCTATGGACTGGAGCAAAACCACATATCTAATAAAGGACTCATTTCTAAAGTATATAAGAAGCTCTCAAAATTTAACAGTAAGAAAACCAAAAATTCAATTAGAAAATGGCAAAAAAATTGAAGAAACTGTTCTCTAAAGAGGGTATACAGATGGTGAATAAGCACTTAAGGAGAGGTTCAACATCACTAGCTGTTGAGAAAATGCAAATTAAGGCCACAACGAGGAACCACTACACACCTATAAGGATAGCGAAAATTATATACACAATGTATGTACACACACAGTACCAAATGCTAGTGAGGATGCAGAGAATCTGCATCTCAGACACTTCTGGCGTGAATGTAAAACAGTACAGACACCTGGAGTATCATTCGGCAGTTCCTAAAAAAACCTAATCAGGGCTTCCCTGGTGGCGCAGTGGTTGAGAGTCTGCCTGCAGATGCAGGGGGACACGGGTTCGTGCCCCGGTCCGGGAGGATCCCACATGCCGCGGAGCGGCTGGGCCCGTGAGCCATGGCCGCTGAGCCTGCGCGTCTGAAGCCTGTGTTCCGCAACGGGAGAGACCACAGCGGTGAGAGGCCCGCATAATGCAAACAAACAAACAAACAAACAAACAAAAAAACAAAAAAAACCTAATCAAACATTGACCATACCACCCAGCAATTGCACTCTTGGGCATTTATCCCAGAGAACTGAGGACTTGTGTTCATATAGAAACCTGTATATGATTGTTTATAGCAGCTTTGTTTGTAATTGCCCCAAACTGGAAACAACCAAAATGACCCTCTATAAGTGAAGGTTTAAACAAACTCTGGCCCGTCCACTCCACGGAACACTGTTCAGGTATAAAAAGCCACAAACTGTTGATGCACACAACAGCTTGGATGGATCCCAGTGGCATTATGCTGAGTAAAAATAAGCCAACCTCTAAAGGTCAAATACTACATGAAGAATATTACATTCTTGAAATGACAAAATCATAGAGATGGAAAGCAGATTAGTGGTTGCCAGGGGCCGGGCAGTGGTTGGGATAGGCATGCGTGTGCTCTAGGGACGGCAGTGGGGAAGGCTTTGTGGTGCTGGAGCCGTCCTGTATCCTGATCGCAGTGGGGGTCACACAGGGGTACACGTGTGATTAGATGTTGGTTAGATGTTGAAGAGCTCCGTGCATCTGATTCCAATATCAAGCTCCTGCTTTTGATGGAGTACTCCGTGTCTTCATTACTCCATGTATATAATCGCGTAAGACACAACCATTGGAGCAAACTGAGTAAAGGGGACATGGGACCTCTCTGTACGATCTTTGCAACTTCCTATGAATCTGTAATGATTTCAAAATAAAGCAGTTTTAAAAAAATGTTAATTGCAGAAATATGTAGAAAGACATTGAACCACCTTTATTCAGCCCACTGACGTGATGACTGTCCCGTTTTCTTTCCACCCAAACAAAGAAGGTTCTGGAGCCTGAATCTGGGGGGCTTGTGGGGTGTTTTCTTTGGCAGCCAGGCAAGCAGTGGGGGAAGAATCCTCTGTCTGGATCCTGAAGCTTAGGTTTGCTCATTATCTGGCACCTTCTGGATCTGGCGCTCCGTGTCCTGTCCACGCAGTGCAGATGGAGATGATGTGAAGATGAAGTGGAATCAAGGCTGTAACACATTTTGCAAATTGTAAGCTCCTGAATCAATACAGGAGGACTGTTCCTGCATTCCTGGCGTTTCTCCAACAGACCACAGAGCTCCCCGGAGGCAGGACTGTGTTGTCGTATCCTGCTGGGATCCTCAGGGAAACTGGAGGAAAGTGCCTGGAACTAAGACAGAGCAGAGGTCAGGGAGGAGGGACGTGAGGGGTGTCATCTTGCTTCTTCTGGCTGGAGGGCTCCCTGCAGCCAGGAGGCCCAGTGCCCCCACCTCTGTTCCCTGGGCTCTGGAATGGCAGTCATAGGTGGCGTGTGACAGCCACAGCCTTGCAGAGCCGGCAAGGGCGAGCAGCACAGCTGGAGGCCTCCCGCTGAGCAGTTTCATAATTAGAAGCAAAAATCAAAGAAAACCCACTGCAGCGATGGCTTCAAACAGGGCGGTTTTTAAATCAGCCCACGTTAGGGCTTGTCAGCCAGGATGTTGATTAGAAAGAAAGGTGAGTGTGTGTGAGAGAGAGAGAGTATATGTGTGTGTGTGTGTGTGTGTGTGTGTGCACGTGCGTGCATAAACATCGGCATCGGTAGTCTTTGAATTGTCCCCTGAATTACTGGCACTGTCCCAGAGTGTCTCTGAGGAAACCTTCTGTTGAATGTCATTGACTTGCAGCTTGAGACCTGTTAGGCTCTTCCAAGCCGGCCCAGAGCCCGAATCTCAGTGGACGCTCCTGTCACCTCGCAGGACAGCAGGAGCAGCTGGTAGTGAAGGATTCCCTCCTTCCCGGCAGGTGGCAGGGGGTGGCTGTTAACTCCATCCATCAAAGGCTGAAGAGCTGGTCAGGGCAGAGGATGCGCCTCCAGGGAAGTCCAAGTGCCAGGGTCGCTCAGGGGAAAAAGGTGCTCCTTCTGGAAGCAGGGGCGTGTCAGGAAGGCTCACTCCCAGAAGAGTGGCTTTGAGCTGTGCTGCTGGGGAGTGGGGACAAGCCCCCAACCCCACCCGCCCTGGTGCAGAGTGGGAAGCAGGAATACCCTCATTTCCTCCTCTGACAGGGACAAAGCAAAGCAAGCTCTGCAGGGTCCCCAGTGCAATTCAACCTCATCAATCCACCTGCTCCCTCTCCCCCACCGGGAGCCACTCCGGGCCACCCCACCCCTCCACTGGCTGGCTCAGGACGCAGTCCAGCCTTCCGGGTGGGCATCCCTGGGCAGGTCTGGGCAGCGCCTTCCCCAGAGCTGTGCTCTCTCTGAGCCCTGTGATTGGGCTCAAGGCACAGGTCCGGGTGATGGCCTCGGTCCCACGGCCAGGAGCCCCTGCTGACAGCCCTCACCAGCAGCCAAGAGACTGCAGTGGGGCAGGTGTCACCATTCCAGGAAGCGGCCAAGGGGCAAAGCAAGTTATCAGGGCCCTCTCACAGCCCTTGCTGGAAACAAGATAAGCAGAGGTGGTCCTGCCAGGCTGAGGGACCCCAGATCCCCGTGGTGCCGGGACCCATGGGTTTCCGCAGGGTTGGGGAGGTAAACTTGATCTCTCTGGGCCTTCGATGCCTCGTGGCTGAGCCCAGAGCCCCAGCCTGCCGTCTGACAGCAATGTCAGCGCCCCCCTTTAGGAATGAAGCTGCCAGCCAGCAAGGAGTGGGATGGGAGGCCTGAGAGACGTCTGACGGGCTCCCTGCCGAGATCCATCAATTGTCCCAGTATGATTTCTTAATCATTTTGCAAGTAATTAGCTGGTGTCCTCATTAGCACGCGGGCACTCCGTTAAAAGTTTCAGGGAGCAGGCAGCTGCACTGGGGGAAACTCAAATTGGGTGATTTTTAATTACAGACGAACCCGCCAGGGACAGATGCCTTGTCAGTTTTGCCACCTGTTTATTCATTTTTCACCACTTCTTGGAAATGAAAAGAAAAATGCTTGTCACTCACCTTTGCGCTTGTCCGGAGAGACACAAAAGGACAAAGGGAATGGGGACTGTGGGCGGGGCTCGCTGAGTGAGCGTCAGCACAGCTTGGCTGGTGGTGAGACCCTGGGGAGGAAGCAGGTGTGTTTCACTGGGAAGAGAGGCTCCCTGGAGGGATGGTCAGCAGAGCCCCGAAGGTGTGGGCTGTGTGTGCACACATTTGTGCATGTGTGTTCACGTGTGCGGATGTGTGTGCGTGCTGACACCAGGCCACTGGTAACAAGTGTGGTTAGGGAATATCACAAAACCACACAAAGAAACAGGGCTTTATCCTTTCATAATCAGGGAAGCTGGGAAAGACGCATTCCTTTAACTGAATACCCACTATACACACTTAGGTATCAAAGATTAACAGGCGCCCTGTTAAGTTTCACTTTACAAACCATTTCTGCAGCGTCATTATTAAAACTTGACTTTTACAACAACCTAAACCTCTCACCAGGCTGGACCACTGGGGAATGCAGCCTAGGAACCCCTAGTTTATTCTAAACCTACTATGTGTCGGACACTGTAGACCCAACATTTTATCCAACCCTCCCCGGAACCCTGAGAGGGGCACGTCCATCTGGTGAGACGGTCATTGGAGGTCAGTGGTCTGTGCAGGTCACTCTGCAATGGACAGAATTTCTTCCCAGAACTTCAGATAGACAGCTCTGCAGCCCACTACCCCGCCCCTAAAGCCGTAGAGGCCGGGAGAGGGAGCCGCCCGGCTTTCCTGCCTTTTGTCTCCACCCAGGAGAGGAGGACAGAAGTGTCCCTCGGCTGAGCAGCGAGCAGGGTCTCCAGGGGGTGGCGAGGGTTCACACCCGCCTTTGCGGGCTCCTGCTTCCTGGTGGAGCAGCCTCGCAGCCTGCATCCACTCTGGCCATACCTCGGCCCGATGTTCCCCAAGGCCTGAGCTGTCCAGCATGGCAGCCACTAGCCAGACGTGGGGCTTAAACTAAAATTAATTAAGTTTAGATGTAATCAAGATTTGGTTCTTTGGTGGCACTGAACACATTGCAGGTGCTCAGTGGCTCCACGCTGGACAGTGCAGAGAACTCGCCATCATCCAGGAAGTTCTCTGCACAGTACTGCTCTGTGGCAGGGCCAAGCAGCCAATATTTAGGCCTTGCAGGCTGTACAGATGGTCACAACCCCCAGCTCCACAGGGGCAGAGAAAAGCCGTCCTACACAGGACGCCCACAGGTGGGTGTGAAGGAGCCTGGGGAAGCCTGACTCACAAAACAGGCGATGGACTAGGTTTGGCCCCTGGGCTATTGGTCAGTCCCTGCTCTTGGCAGTGGTTACTCACAGTATCAGAAGGTGGAAAATAGAAATGGTTGAAACACACAGATTCTAAACTAATTTTCACTTCCTAGCGTATTCAAGTGGTGGAAACCTCTGGAAATGTATCTGCACACACTCTTTCTTGTACTTTTGAGGATGTTCTCCAGTGAAACAAAAGAATCAAGCGAGACAGACGGGTCACGGGAAACTGGGGGAGGGGGTCACGCCAGAGAGCAGGTCCCTAGACATCGAACCCCCAGGGCATCCAGAGCCACTGTCCAGACAGAGCGGAAGGTGGGAAGCCCTGTAAAGCAGGTGTCTGGGGAATAAAAAGCGGGCGGGGACTCAACAGAATCCTCTCATGGATGAAGATTTTGAAAATAAAAAGTGATGAAGGTGTGTTAAAGGTAACAGAGAAAAGACAGATAGAAATTCTAGGGAGAACAAAACACTCTCCATGTGCCCACCCCACGCGATTTCTGAAGACAGTATTTATTTATTTTTATAAATTTATCTATTTCTTTATTTATATTTTTGGCTGTGTTGGGTCTTTGTTTCTGCACGCGGGCATTCTCTAGTTGTGACAAGAGGGGGCTACTCTTCGTTGCAGAGCACGGGCTCCAAGCGTGCGGGCTTTGGTAGTTGTGGCACGTGGGTTCAGTAGTTGTGGCGCACGGGATTAGTTGCTCCACGGCATGTGGGATCTTCCCAGACCAGGGTTCAGACCTGTGTCCCCTGCATTGGCAGGCAGATTTTTAACCACTACGCCACCAGAATGTCCTGAAGATGATATTTAAATGGCCATAACTGTGGGAGAACTGTTTACTGATTTTCAAGTTTGAGAACCAGGCTGGAGGCAAAGCACAGGGACTTAATTATAGTCCTACAACCACTTGTGAACTGTGCTACCTTTAACCCCAGCAGAAGTTAGCGGTAGAAAGGGGAGGTGCTCTGAGGGAGGTCGGCGCCATCATTTTCTAGAGTGAGGAGTCGGGCCACGTCCTCTGTATTTGGTGGAAGAGACAAAGCGTCAGTCCATGATGTGAAGTTACAGGAATTAAATATAGATGTCTTGATTGGAGAGAGAGGTGAGGTGATGAGCTAAATCCTTACCTACTATTGTCAGAGGTCAATTGAAAGTGCATAAAACTGAAAACAAAAATTATAAATAGTGATAGAAGAAATTTATTTGAAATATGAATGCAACTATTAAAAGATTCAGCTAAAAGGATTCCAAGAGGTTAGCTCAAGGTAGGGAGGGGTTAAAGAGGGATGGGTTGAGGGCAGCTATTTTTATTAGAAACTCATCTCTTCCACTGTTATCTATTTTACAAATGAAGGTATCGTATTGATTAAATTCTAGCTACTTAATAAGATGAAATGAGCTTCTCTAGCTTGTAGGAGGTGGTGGGGAGATTAAAAGACAGTCTATGCAGCACGCTTGAGGCTGGTGCGGGGCTGGGTAAGGGGGATTGCGGGACCTTGTTTGTCCAGGGGTCTCCACTCGGCGCTCTTTTCCTGGCATGTTTGTCAATTGTCCCTGTTTTCTCTCAGAAATGCTCCAGTTTGGACAATAAAATAGATGGTCATCCTATCAAATATATGGCGGTCCGACTGGGTGGGTGGCAAACACTGAAAGTGACTGGGGACTGGGAGAAAGTAACTTCCACAGGGTTTGGACAGGCTGCCTTTGAGATGCCCCAGCTTTGACAGATGGAGAAATCAACTCATTACAACGAATATGTATTAAATGCCCACCGTGTGCCAGCTACTTTTCTGAGTGATTTACATATGTTACCTCATTTAACTCTCACAACCACCCTATAGGGACCTACTCTTAACGTACAGACGAGTAAACCGAGGCACAGAGAGGTTAAGTGACCTAACCAAGGTCACATGGCTAATGAGAGGTGAAGTTCCAAGTCGAGTCAGGCAAGTTAGTCCCACAGTCCATCCTGGGTGGTGCCTCTGTGCTCTATGTTCTCTGTTCTGTCCCCCTCCCCCCAGATCTATCTCCGCCCCTCTCCACCCACTGTGCCGGGGGAGGCTGCCTCTGGGGATGGCTTCAGCCAGACACCCTGGCCCACCTCCAGCTTTGGGGTGTGCTTGATGGATGGGATGCTGGGAAGTGGAAGGGATGGGGGCTGGGGTGTTGGCTCCTCTCCGGCCCTGCTTGTCGTGGGGGTCACGCCCCCCTCCCCAAAAGACTGGCCGTCCCCTGAGTGTCCTGGTCACTCTTCTCCTCCTGGCACCTCCAGGCCCATGGCGGTAATGGCTCCCTTGGGTGTTAATTCTCTTGGTTTCCCATGTAAAGCCCATGCGCTTGTGGATAGTCCTGAGAGAGTGCCCCATGAATAAACCATCTGTCTCCTGGGGGGCACCTGGCCTGCAGCCAACCTCAGGAGAGAGAAGTTTGAGGGTCACCAGAGTAGATGTAACCATAAAGCCGCAGGTTTGGAGGAGATTTCCCAAGGAGAGATTGTGGAGAAGGGAGGGTGAGGTGTCCCACCAGGACTTCCTGAACAGGCAGGCCATGGAGCAAAGCCTGGCACAGAAGGCAGACAAGGTTCTGGAAAGGATTTATGAGATCCACGGACAGGAACGTTCTAGGGAGGGAGGGAAGTGGCCTGGAACTGAGCCAGCCACCAGGGAGGGGCTAAGTCTTGTCATAAACCCAGAAACAGAAAATTAAAACCAGATCAGTCAGTATTTAGGAAAAGTCTGCTGTGCACAGAACAGTTTGTGGGCTGGGGTCTCCAGGTCCACAGCTGAGCTGGAGCCCCAGGCCAGGGTTACAGGGTAGCTTCTAGAGTGAAATGGGAGGAGATTGTTTACCCACGACTGGTTATCACAATGGGACTTCCAGACGGCAGGAAGCTGCTTAAAAGCGACAATCTTCTACCATTTTAGGAAGAGGACTTAAGTTCCTTTTATGATTATCAGAGGCATTTACAAGAAATATGTTCCTAAATTTTGCTTATGTTCGTGAAATAAGCTAGATTTAGTTTTGCTCATGCAGCTTAAATGGTTTTGTCTGTTTGGGGGATTGTCCAGCCTGGTCTTCATTCTATTTGATTTTGACAGTCTCGAGGGAACTCGTCCACTCTGAGGCCTGGGGAGTCAGCCTGAGACGTTGGGGTGGCCTGAGCGGGAAGGGGAGCAAGGGGGCAGAACTGCAACAGACAGTGGGCTCACAGGAGCAACGTTGGCTACCCTCTTTGCCCCCGAGGACCCCCTCCACTCTCCTCCTACCACTTTACGCCCTGGAAGTGGATGTTTCGTGGATTGCACCAAAGGATGCCCTTGCCTCTAGCTTCTGGCTGGATGTGGTCAAGAGAGCCACCAGCAGGACACTGGCTGGCGGTTCCCTCAGCTCCTCCCTGCCTGGCCAGCGCTGCTTGGCTTCCTCCCAGACCCAAGGCCATGGGGACTGTCACCCCCTTTCCGTGCAGCTCCTTCCTGAGGATTAATCCAGCGTGGTGTGGGGCTGTGCAGGGGAGGCTGGGGACAGGGAGGGAGCAGAGGTGGCAGGAGGAAAGAGGTCCTTTAAGGAAGAGGAAGAGCTGGAGCACATGGGACGTCTTGGGCAGAGTGGGAGATTCTGAACCCATGAGTCTGGAATTATGGATCTGGGGGTGGAGTGGTTCTGAGAGATGAGGAGGTCCAGGGCATGGGATGGACGGCCATCTGAGAGAGAGGAAATGTGTGAACAAGCACGCTGGGCTCTGTTTGTGGCAGACCGTGCTCCACGGCTCTGTTGCTGGAGGCTGATGCGCCTGCAATGAGCAATCATTTTCCAATGAAAATCGGAAAACATTGATTTATTTGTTTGTTTATTCATTTGGCCATGCCGTGCAGCTTGTGGGATTTTAGTTCCCTGACCAGGGATTGAACCCGGGCCCTCAGCAGTGAGAACGCAGAATCCTAACCACTGGACCACCAGGGGATTCCCATAAAAATTGGAAAATATTTAGAACTCGATGAAAATAAAAATACGTCGAGGGAAAAATTTGTGGGATGCAACTAAAGCAATCCTTAGAAAAAAAAATATGGCCTTCAAAGGCCCTATGAAGGTAAAAGAACGGCTGAAAATTAATGACTTGAGGGTCCATTGTTAGAAGTTAGGGGAAAAAACTAGCAAAATACACCCAACATAGAATAATAGGATGAAGAAATCAATAATAAGATAAGAAGATAAATACATGAAATAGGAAAGAAACAAGTAAGAGAGGGTCAACAAAGTCAACAGCTGGCCTTTCGAAAAATATTAATGAAAGTAACAAATCTTTGGTGAGGCTGGTCTTGGAAGAGAGACGGCGTGAAGAAGCAGTAAAGGAAGGAACGGGGTAGAGCTGCAGGTGCTGAGCGTAGCGAAGAGGGGATGAGAGACTTCCTCTTCCACCAGGATGGAGTCACAGGAGCGGTCTCACCTGAAAAACAACCTAAAAGAGGACCACGTGTATGGAACGATGGTTTCCAAGATACTGGACATCCGATGGGGACAGGGATGTCCGAGACAGGGAGAAACAAAGTGAGCCTTCCGATTTCTCCAGCTTACTGCCTGGAGGCATGAAAGGGACCCAGGAGAACCCCGAAGACTAGGAGTGGAGGATTGGAGCTGAGAGGGAGACCGAGGGGTCTGGAGCTCACAGCACAGATGACCAGAGAGGAGAGAGCTGCACGGAGCGAGCCCTGGTCATGTGCAGAGCGGCCCCTTTGCACACTCAGCAGTCAGTGCATGTGCCACGGGAAACTGCCTGAGGCTGGGAAAGAAGCCCCAGAAGGGATCAGAGGCTACAGCACCAAATGCACAGAGAGCTGGGAATAGCTGTTTGCACCAGCCAGACTGGAAAACCTCATGACTCGCACACACTGGGGAGAGTACTCAGTACTGGTCTCAGGCGTGGGGAGTACTTAGCACTGGATTAAGTGGTGCTCTGTCTCTGCCTCAAAACTGTCTTAAAAGGAAGACCTGAAGCTGCTTCCACATAACCTGACTCCCAGCATAAACCTAAGAATACCTATAGGAACACAAGCGTCACTGAGTAGTGAATTTGACCAAATACTGTAAGGCATGCAAAGAAGCAGAAAAGTATGATCCATGAGATGGAGAAGATCAATCAGCTGGCTGACCCAGAACTCACACAGATGTTAGAACCAGCAGATAAAGACATTAAAACAACTATTGTAAGTGTCCAGTATGTTCCAAAAGCTAGAGGGAGTATTGAACACATTAAGGTAAGATCAAATGTGGAGAGATGTCTACATTTTGGAGAAAATTAGGTAATTTTATTGAAGGCCATTAATGAAAATCTAAATAAATAAATAACATTCTATTTTCATGGATTGGAAGGTTAAATGCAGAAAAATGTCGGTTATCTAAAACTTATTTACTGATTTAATGCAATCATACAAATCTTGATAATTTTTTGGTGTGAAATATGATAAACTAATTCTGAAATACATATGAAAATGCAAAGGGCCAGAAATCACTGACATTCCTGAAAGTTAATAGCTCAGGTGGACTTGTTCTTTCAGTTAACAAGACTTTTGTATGCTGGATTAGGAGGAGTGATTATTGGTCACAAACAGATAATTATGCCAGGAAAACAGAATGGATCCCAGAAACAGAACTACAAATTTATAGATATGTCTGAATATCGAAGTTGTTATTCAAGATGAGAGGGGAAAAACTGAGCTTTTCAAGAAATCATGCTGGGAAATTGGGTGTCCAGGCAGAAAAGAAATGAAATTGAATCCCTGTCTCATACCATATGCAAAAAATAATTCCACGTGGATTTAAGACTTAGGAAATGCAAAGCTGTAATACTATTGGAAAGCATTAAGAGGAAGATTTTTAAAATAAGACATAAAAGGTACAAACCCAAAGGAAAAGATTTATTAATCTGTTTTCATAAAATTGAAGAACTCTTATTTATTGAATCAAATTAAATTCAAATTGAATTAAAAAATAAAAGAATAAGCCACAAACTAAGAGAAGAGATTTGCATCATATTTAACAAACCACGTAGCAGTCCTTAACACAAAGAACTCCCCTCAAACAGAACGATTGGGCAGAAGATTTTAAGAAACATCTCACAAAAAAACCCCAAAACCTTATAAATTTGAAAATATGCCCTATTTGATTAGTAGTCAGGAAAAAGCAAATGAAAAGCACAATAAGATGCCACCACACATCTAGTAGTTTGGCAAAAATCAAAAGTCCAACATCATCAAATGATGGCAGGGATGAGGAGTCAGGAAAATTTCCCACCGTTTTAAAAAGCAACAGGTTTGCAAAATAGGCTGGAGAAATCTGACCATGGCCGTACCTTATGGTTTGTCAATTCCATGCCCAAGTCTCTAAGCTTGGAACACGGGACAGGTGTCCCAGCCCCACACCTGACTACACGATTATCCATAAAAATAAAGAGAATGCATGCGATGTGGTAAATTCATATCAAGGACACTCTAAGAGCTCGGGCTACAGCCGTAAAAACCCTGAAAGTTAGTCTCACAGCATAGTGTTGGTGAAAAAGGCAAGTCTAAAAGAATACATGTTGTGTGCTTCCATTTATATAAACTTCAAAGCCAGCGAGATTAAGCTACATATTGTTTAGGACATATGCATAGTTGGCAAAACTAAAGACAGGGCAAAGGAAGATGCTCACAAAACCCAGGTGGTAGTTACCTCGAGGCCAAGGGGAAGACAGATGAAGAAGCAGCAAGGGGCTGGCGATAACTCTGTCTCTTAAACTCTGTGGTGGTTCTGTGGACGCTTGCTTCATGGTGGCTATTTAAATGTGCGTGTGTGTTTCATGCAGGTTCTGTGCGTACAGGTTGTAACTGTTATTTTAATTAATAAAGGGCATCCTCTTGAAGATTCCAGCAGAGAAGACTTTGGGAAAAAGATTACCAGTTAAACCAGAACAGCCTAGAAAACTGGCATCCTTGGCTGGGTGTCAAATGCCACGGCATTCTCAAAATCAGAGGGCAGACAGCCACGGGGAGAAAATGAGCCGAGATGAAAAGGCAGAGAAGACAGCAAAGGTCACAGGGAAACCCAAAAACGCAGCATTAAGGGCTACGTGGGGCCGGGGGGAAAAGATATGAGATGGAGGAGAATCAAATCAGGGGCAACCTTGAGATGCTTCCTCACAATTCACACAAAAATTATCAATAGCTGAATCTTACGTGAGAATGGATTTTGGTAGGGAGGGCAGAGAAGAGAAATCCAAACTTTCAAAATATAGGAATGTTTCTAAGGAAGAACTCTGATAACTTGGATCAGGAGCAATTATCAAACACATCATTGGAGAAAGCTTTCCTGGATAGAAAGAAAACAGAGCAGAAAGGTGGAAAGGACTCAGCCTTTCCCAAACAAAATCAGAGAAACTGCCCCAGTCCTGGCAGTTACATTTCTCTTTATTTCAAGAATGAGTATGTCATCTTTTGGCATTCTGTCAGAAAAAAAATTCTACTACCAAGGGACAAAGGTAAGGCTGGCCTTGCATTTCTCATCCTCAGTGATGAAAGCGAGCAGGCACTGGAGCTCACTGTGCAGATGTTGGAAGCAAATCTATTTTTTGGTTCAAATCTATTTGAAGGTTTCCAAGGGACATGAATGAAGGGTGAACCCCCAGACAGCTCAGGGGAGATGCTCTGGCCGGAACACGCTGGGAATCTGCCTGGAGGTTGTGTGTGTGGGTTGGACGCTCCCGGAGCCGAGGAGTGGGAGAAAAGAGAGCCGGGGTCAGCGACCGGGGAGCATCAGTGTTTCAGGGAATGGGGTGAGAGCGAGCCTGCGCTGCAGCCCGGGGGGCGGTGAGGGAGGAGGGCAGGGCTCGGGATGGGCCCGAGAGGTCAGACTGGGCACTCAGGATGAATGCCAGCAGCCGGTGGTCTCACTGGTGTGAAGTGATGTGGAAGTGGGACTGTGTCTGTAGGAGAAACAGAGAAAGCCAGTGGTAGGTCTGGTCTGGGACCAGGGGGCAAGATATCTGGCCAGGACCCCAGCCACTTCCATTCTTGTGTGGTCACAGGTGTTCAAGGGGACCCCCATCGGGGAGGCACCTAAGATGTCGGTCCTGTGCCCCTGGGGAGAGCCCTAGCCCTGGCGACTGGACCTGACGCCTGAGGGTCCCCAGAGCCCCTTGGTGCCACTGGCCTAGGGCTGGGTGAACGGATGTGGTGCACGTGGCTGCCTTCGCCCTGCTGCGTCCACGTCCAGCTCTGCTAGTGGACAGTGACAGACACTTCCCACTGATCCCCAGTGTGGGTCCTTCCCTGCATAGTGGTCAGGCCGCCGTGCCCAGCTTAACAGGGGGACAGATGACAGCAAGACCACTGGCCTTCCTGGTCCTCGGCCATAGTCTACTTTGGATGTACACCCTCCACAGTGACTTACGCTGACCAGCTCCAGAATCAGGTCCAGGCCTCCCAGTCTGGGGGGCAGGGGGTGGGGGAAGACCCTTACAGAAGTCTTGTCCACCCTCCCTGTGGATTACTGGAGACCAGCGTGGCTGGGTGGATCCGAGTGCCCTGAAGAATAAGAAAGTGGGCCGTGAGGACAGGAGCCCGGCTGCTGGCCAGTGGCCAGCAGGTGCTGGGACGTGCAGGGCAAGGGGGCAGCGCATGCTGGGACCCTGGGCCGGGTGGAGGGTTTCAGGGAGGGGCACTGGTGGGGAGAGCACGGTGCACAGGGCTCGAGGGGTGAGGTCAGGGGAAGCCAGAGATGGCAGGGCCTGGGGGTCAGGGCAAGGGTGCCCTGGAGACACAGGAGGACCTGAGTAAGGTGACATGAGTGAATGATCCCCCGGAGATGGGAGAGGCAGCGGGGCGGGAAGAGGAGGAGACCAACAGAACTGAGGATGCTGAGAGTGGGAGGAGGGAGTGGGCAGGACCCAGGGCCCTGGCATGAGCTCCCGGTTGGGTGGGGCACCCTCACCAGAGGCAGGGATGCAGAGCCCAGCCCGCGTGTGGGCGGGGGCCTTGTGGTCATTCTTGGACTTGAGTTGAGGGCACGCTGTACGTCCAGGTGGAGGTGCTGAGTAGAGAGTTGGGTTCAGGAGTGGACGCCAGCAGGGGCCCTGGCCTCCATTACTCAGAGGAGGCCCAAGCGGTCATCCCACAGCCTGGATGGGACCATCTGTGGGGGCAAGAAGCCATTCTGACCCTGACCCCAGGTCAGAGGAGGCCCCTGACCCCAAACTCCCAGAGCAAGAGGGAGCACTCCTCTCATCCCCCAAACCAAGTGCTCACGAGAGCTGTTTAAATCACCAGATTGGCACAATGGTCACCCAGAAGTGATCGAGCGCATGTTTTATCCCAGCTACACAGGCGCTGGGGCTTGTGCCTGAGACCCCCTGAGGAATGGGCCGTGCGGATCCGAGGCCCTAGCACGCGTGCAAAGCCTAGATGGAGCCTGCACTCTGCTGGTGGTGTGCCTCTCCAGCCTCCCCTGGCTCCCTCATTCCCCCGTGGCTCCCCAGGCCCCTGTGGCTCGTGCCTCTGTGGCTGGTTTCCCAGGTGCCCCTTCAGCCTGGCAGCAGCAGACAGACATCACAGGAGGCTCTGCTCATGGACCACGCGGCTGGCACCGAGTTTACCACCAGCTCCTGTGTGCGCTTGCTTCTGCTCTGTGTCGCCAAACACTCCCAACCTTTCCCGGGCACCAGAGGTCACAGCTGAACCAATTAATTTGAACCAGGACGGTCCACACTCATTCCTCACGGCCTCCGCACACCGGGCTCCCCTCGGGGTCGGCAGTCTGTCTTCCCTGGGAGCCTGACAGATTGGCAGTGTTCCGTTTTATTTTATCTTATTTCTTGCCTGTCCTCTGCGGGGCGTGACGTGGAGAGGGGAGTGCCAGTCTCCCCTGGGAATAATTAAAGCTCTTTGCTTCTGAGCCAGATTTGATGAGGCGAATGGTCTGAGCAGGCCAAGTCTGCCAGCAGGACCAGTGGACAGTGGCGGAGCCCCAGCCACATCCACCCCCGGAGGGCTCCAGGCTCAGCGCCACTCGAAGCTGCTCACGGCCACCGCGAAGGCTGTGGACGCAGGTCCCTTCCCTCTGAGAGCCATGGTCTGCGACTGTGGCAAGGGACAATGAGGGACATTTACTGTGTCTAGGGTGGAGCGTGAGACTGGACAGCAACCCCTCTGCTGATCCTGGCGGCCCAGGGGACAGGCAGAGGTGACCCTTGGTCACTCAGAGAGTTCATCCAAGAATCATTTTTAAGAATTATTATTTATTAACCGAGGGCCGGGCCCACGCCAGCTTACCCTCTCCTCCGCCCTACCCGTGGAAGGGAGTCAGGATTCGCACAGGGACACGTCCTGTCCTGAGTCGGCCACGGCTCTCCGGGCCACCCAGGCCCTCTGACAAGGTGAGCATCTCAAGATGCTCCCACAAGCAGAGCAAGGGAAGGGTGGTTCAGAAAACTGAGCATCCAGAGATGTAAGTGTCACTCTTGATGTAATACATGCAATAAAATAAAACGACATGCACAGTACTGTAACATCCTAGTACATAAAAACTGCCATATTTTTAAACCAGACCTAGGGCCATTTGGTGCAGAAAGAAATCATTGTTAGAGATAAAACTTCATATGTATATTTTTGCTTATTTCAGCAAACAGAGCCCAGGATTTGCCCTAATTTCTTCCTTCTATAAAACCTTTAAGATGATTAATTAATCTATTTTAAAACTTTATTTAATCTCTTTATACCAATACACACCTCTGCATAATTTTGCACGACGGCGAGCGCTTGCGTTCTTTGGCAGATTTTACTCCTCCCTGTGCGACGCTCCCAGGCCCTGCCTCACCCTTACCCTTGTGGCCACATGTTCATTGCAGCGCTATCCACCGGCATTTATGTGGTGCCCAGGGGTGGGGTGCTTCCCAGTTACACCAGCCTCCACTCTCCAAACTCGTGAGGTACCTACGGGCACCTGCTGGGGGGCGTGATGGGGCCTGATCTGTGGTCCTTGGAAGGGGAGGGCCAGAGTGTCCCAGCAGGTTCCGGGAGCCCCGGTCTGCAGGCGTCCAGGCTTGAGGCTTCTTGCAGGCATCACCTGAAGCAGAGGGACACGTGAGAATGGCACCAACCTCACAGGGTCCTTTGACCAGACTCCACGTGCCCTCGAGCAAGAATTTTCATCTCGTCTCCCAGGTTGCCCATCTGTAATGGGGCCGGCGCCAGAGCCAGCTCCCGGTGTGGTTGTGTAGACAGGGTGAGACGGTGGGTGTGGCCCGTGCCCAGTGCCCAGGCAGGGAGTCCCACAGATCTCAGCTCCGAGCTCCCGCTGCTTCTCGGCACCAGGGAGGAAGGACGTGGCCCATCGGTCCCGACTCGCTCACCACACCGGGGTCCGCGCCGTCGAGGCTCCAAAGCACCGTTTAACTAAAAACTCAGGTAAAAAGAACGACCTGCTTAGTTAGAGAACTATTTAAGTTTTGCATCTACTATGGCCTTTTCCTTCTTTTACTGTCATAGTTATTCAGTTGCGTGAATTCAGAGACAGGCTGCGCCTCTATCAGCAGAAAGAGGTGCTAAGACGGCACAGAGGCCCCTCCCGGGCCTGTTCCCAGACGGCCCCTCAACCCGGCCAGGTCGGGCCCCGGGGTTGGCACAGGCCTCTCTGCACAGCTGGGGCCCGGTGCCCCCCTCCGCCAGCCCCGCCTTCCAGCTGCTGCCCCCGCAGCACGTCTCCAGCCAGAGTCTATCTTCAGAGAGCCCAACCGGCGTTATTTCAGTCCATCGTGTTCCGGCCCAAACTCATGGCCTCCCCGTTCTTCACGTGGTAAATGGCACCCCCATCTGAGCTCGGGTTGGGAACCCCAGCATCACCCCCCATCCCACCCCCCACCCCCGTTTCCTCTTCTCCCACAGCTGCCTTGGGTGCTGGCTACCCAGGACGGCGCCTCTGGTGTCCGTCCAGCCTCCCTGCCCTTGCCTGGCTGTCACCTCCCCGGCCACGGCCCTCCGCGTGTGCTCCGCTGGCTGGTCCCTGGCATGCCCGGCAGCGCCATCTGCCCACCAGGTAGCGTGCACTGCTATCTGGTGCTACCAGTCAGTGCACATCTCATCCTGCGTCTCTACATAAAGAACCCCCATGTCTGGAAAGCAGGTCACCTCACGGCAGGGCCCCCGTCCACCCCTGTCCCCCACACCAGCTCCTTCCCTCGCCCCGTCCTGCCCTGTCCTGCCACACCGACCATCTCCCAGAGCAGAAATGCACCAGCCCTCCTGCCTGGACGCCTTCGCTCTCACACCCTCTGCTCACCCTCCTGTCGCTTCCTCCTGAGGCCCCCGGCCCCCCGGACCTGGGAACAGTGCCCAGCTCTCGGCCCCTGGGGCACCTCTGAGAAGTGCCAGGTGCTGTCAGAGGGCTTACAGGTTTGACGCTGTCCCTGCCTCGTCTGTTGTGTCCACCCATGAGGCCCCATGTCCATCCCAGGCCACCAGAGTTAATGATAATAACAAACTTTCAACCAAGTGCTGACTGTTCTACACTTCACATTCAAACCTCACTTCTATCCAGTGCGGAAGGGGGTCTCCCCACTTTACAAGGGGAAACTGAGGCACAGAGCAGTAAATGACCGCCCTGGGCTGCACATCAGCTAAGGGGCTGAGGCAGGATTTGATTGCAGCTCTCTGTCCGGAGAAATGCCAGCCCCAACTGTAATTAAATATTTTCTAGTAGCTGCATTTAAAAAGGTGAAAAGAAACAGGTGAAATTAATTTTAATACTTTTATTTAACCCAGTATATTCAAAATATTATCATTTCGACATGTAATTAATATAAAAATTGAGACATTTTACACCCTTTATTTTGTGTGTGTTTCACACCCACAACACACCTCATTTGGGACCAGCCACGTGTCAGGGGTCAATACCCACACTGGGCTCGGGGCCACCACACTGGACAGTGCAGGTCCAGCCTGTGTGACCACGAATGCAGGTATAAAAAGTATGAGAGTGAGCGACCGGATGGCAGTGGAGAATGAAGGTCACTTCTCATCTCCCATGTGGCTTCCTTCCTGGCCTGGGCTTCCTTGGATGCCCGGGCTATCCCTCATTTGTCTTCCAGCCCCGCTGATGCCTGGCTGCCTCCACCTCAGGAGGGCCTTGGCCTTGGCCCTACCGGGCCCCAGGTCCCAGGGCTCAACACGTAAGACGGGCAGTCTGCATCGCCCGCGTTTCCTAGGTGCCCTTGATTTGGCCCAAGAGCCATCCGTTACAGCGCGACCCAGGCCACCTGAGGCAGACACGTCTGTAACATTTAGATTCTTTCTTGGGAAGCTGTGGCTTCCACAATTCAATAAACATCAGAGCAAAGGTTATTTTCAACCCCACACTTAACTCGACTTGGTGATATATTGGTCTGATGACTCCTTCTATGAAATTACCTCTGAAATGTTATGTTTCCAGTCTGCGAGACTCATTCCAGCTCTGTTTGTCCTTGAACTTTATCACCTACTCTGCAGACTGCGTGCACCTGTCCACGCTTCTGGAAGCTTCTCCAGGGCCTCTGACCTGCAGCGCCCCTTTCTGACCTGAGCTGGGGTGGGGTGCGGTGGAGGCGGCATGGGTTCCCTGAGGACTGGCGTCCCCCGCCCCGCAGCGGAGCCCCGGGCCCCTCCACCCCCGCCCTGTTCCTCCGGGTGTTTGTGGAGCATCCAGGCCCGATGCTGCGGGTGTCAGGCCTCCCACGCAGCAGGTTTTCTCCCCAGAGGCAGCTGGCAGCACGTTGGCACCCGAGGATGGTGTTGAAAATCGCCCCAGGCTTTCCGGCACTCACCGAAGGCGTCGCTGCGGAGAAGTTATAAGTGCTCTGTGTGCGTGTCCCCTGCGGGGGCCTCTAATTAGGACTCTGCTGACAGCCCCAGAGGTTAGGGAGCTGAGTAGGCCAGGACGGGGGAGAGGAAAGAGCCCAATCTGGTTCCTCTGAGTGTTCGGGCCCAGCAGGAAGGAGCCGAGATGCCGCCACCGCCACTTGTCCGCAGGGGGGCACTCACCTCCAGCCCCTCAGCCCGGCTCCATCCCCACCTCCTGGGGGAACCAGTCCCTGGCCCCTGCATCACAGGAAGGATGCAGAGTGGACTCCGTGGGCCTGGCCGTGGGTCTGCACCCCAGGTCCTGCGACAGGTGGTAGCAGCTGGGGCCTGGCTCACCCCCACTGGTTCACAGACGGCTCAGGGTGGGTCGAGCACGCTCCCAGACTGTGTGAGCAGCCGGTCCTCATGAATAAGATTAGGTGACATCACTCCTAGATGTCCATCAACCTCACGTCCAGCACCAGCGTGGTCGGCGCTCTGCAGGGTGTGCTGCTGAAGCTGGATCTTCACAGATAAAGGCAGACAGTGGAGCAGAGAAGGCTCGGGGGTTCCAGCGGGCCGGCCGTCTCGGGGCCCTTGCCAGCCCACGTGGCTTTCCACACCCGTTCCCCCGTAGGAGCTTCTGCTCATCTTCCTGACCCCATGCCAAGCCCCAGCGTGCCCAGTAGGGCTCCGTTTGTGTCTGGCGAGGATGGCTGAGTGGGTGAAAGGAGACAGTGGACAGAGTCGCCACAGCTCAGCCACTTGACCTCGGGGTGACGGCCATGCCTTCCACCTCCCAGAGCCCCGAGCACCCAGCTCTCCAGTGGAGTCCAGACGCCAGCCTCACAGGGCTTCCATGGGAGTTAGGAAGCCATGGGGCAGAGTACCTGGCACACAGCAGGGCCCAGCCGGGCGTGACTGCTGAGAGGGGACAGGAAAGGGGGAGATCCAGGCCCCCCAAAGCACCTGCTGGTCCAAGGAGCCTCCCCCTGCTTTCTCTCCTGTTATCTGTTCTCCCCTCCCCCGGGGGTTCTCACCCTCGACACTATTGACATTTGGGGCCTTCCTGTGCACTGTAGGATGAGGACAGCATCCCTGGACTCCACCCATGAGATGCCTGTAGCACCCACCCCAGGTGTGACAACTGAAAGTATCTCCGGCACCCCCGGGGGCACAGTTGTGCCACTGGGACCCCCTGGCTTGCCCTTGTGGTTACGGTGTTGGCAGGTATTCTCTGCCCAGAGTCAGGTGCATGTGCCCACCTGGCCCCCACCCTGCACCAGACCCTGTCTTGGGCACATATGTAACCCTCAGGGCCCCCCTCAAAAAGGTGGCGGTTATCCTCATCCCACTTAACAAAGCTGACGCACCAGAATTTTAACTGAGTTCCGCAGGCCTCACCCTCAGACATTCTGATTCGTTGGGTCTGGAAGAGCTCCAGGACACCCCACTGCAGTGACCAGAAGCCCCCTCTGAGCCACCATCGGGGGGTAGGGGAAGGCACAGAGCTCGTTATACTGCGAGGATGAGGGGCCCCATCCCCCCCTCCCCCTCCCCCGGGCTTCTGGTCCATCCTTTCAGTCCACAGATGCTCCAAATTTACCCACTTTAATAGATGTTCCTGAGAGCACGCCACTTCGTGTGCTTTCACTGCTCCTCGTGGTGTCATCAGAGGGAGGGACAATCTGTGCCCACTAATTGTAGGCTCCGCAGACACGGAACGCTAGTGCACCACTCCTGAAACCAGCTTATTATCGATCAGAAACGTGACAGGCCCCAGTCCACAGCCAGGCTGTGCCAGAGCCATTGTCACACAGCGCTGCCATCTCGGTGTTGTTTTTCAGCTGGTAATTCCTTAAAGACCAAGACAATAGTCATTTAATATCGCTTGCTCAAATGAACAGTTCCTCGAGCAAATAATAATAGTAAAAAAAAAGTCCCCGAGAAGCTAATTAGATGCTGCAGCTTGTACCAAGCAACGGCCTTTTTAATAGACGTCCGTTTTACAAGTGCAGCTGTGTCACCCAGATGAAAAATCAGGCCCTCCTTTCACCGCTGATATGTAAATAAATGCAGGCGATTGCACGTATAACAGCCCTCTTCCATCAGCAGGGATTAGACACCGGATAGGAGCACTTCAGATAAAGTGGCAATTTGTGGAAGAGATTTTTCTAAAGAGAATGAGAGATGGTGGGGGGAGGCAAAACCAAGAGACCTTCTGGGGTCAAGAAACATGATCAAGCCCCAAGGGAAAGCTCAGCTTCCCACAAGGAAGCAAGTGCTGTCCATGGACTTCTCTTTGTAAAGACTCCAGAGGTCACACCCGGGCTGCATTTCTGCGGTCACACCATCTCTTCTCTCCAGAGAGTGCATATAATGCACAGGGTTTGCACACAGATCCGGGGTCCAGGGAGCCCTAAGGCAAGATCAGGAGCATTGGGGGATGGGGTTCTCAACCAGGGGTGATTTGTCCCCCAGCAGACATGTGGCAGCGTCTGGAGGCCTTTGTGGTGTCACACCAGGGAGAAGGGATGTTCCTGGCATCTCCTGGGTGGAGGCTGGGGCACTGCTCAGCACCCTGCAGTGCCCAGGGAAGCTCTCCCTAAGGAGTGATCCCCTCCAGACGTCCATAGCTGGAGGCTGCAGTGAAGAAGCGCTGCCTCGGCCTGAACCACCCAGAGTGGACCCCACGGATCATCCTTCTAACCGCCCTACATTTGTAGAGGGGAAACTGAGGTCCAGGGTGAGGAAGGGACTTGCCCAGACAGTTGTGGTGGCAAAGACAACCCAGAGTCTAAGCGATTCATGGGCAGCGCCCCCGTCCACGCCCCAGCAGGCCCCGCCCACCCCTTCCTCTGCAGATGTTCCAGGAGCCCCAGGTGACTGGTGCTGAGGCTGTGGTTTCCAAACCTCCACCAAAGGGCTGCCCCCGCGGGCTAGCCTTCACTGGGGCTCTGCCAGTGTTTCCAGAAGCAAGGCAGGGCAGGAACCAGCTAAGGATACAGATATCCCATGTCAAAAATTAGGGACCTGAGACTCCAAGCAGTTGGATGACAAGCCCAGAGCACACAGCTCGAAAATCGCCCAACAAAGCTTTGAAGACAAATCGATCTGATCCCAAAGCTTACAAAAAATGGCCCCTGGTTTAGGGACCCCTCTTCCTGATAGGATTTGACACCAGTACAAGTGCACTGAGGGAACACGTGGACGGTTGGGAGGGAATGACGGTGCTCCCTCCCCAGGGAGGGGCCGAGGCTGTGAGTGGAAGGCAGGGTGGGGTCCCAAGCACGGTGGTCCTGGTCCCTACGCTCTGTTGCCTACGGGGGCTAAGGCATGGCCCATGGCGTTTGAGCTCCTGTGTCCATCAGTTCCATGGCCCGGCCGAGAGTTTGCTACACGAGTTCTGTGCTCGACCACGGGAGCCCACGCTAGGGCTCCGACTGCATGTCCCACCTCCCCCGGCCTCCAGGCCCTCTGGGTCCCACTGCAGGGAGGTGACGGCTGCGATCATCGAAAGGGAAAGGGGCAGAGGAGAGTGGCCCCAGCGCCTGTGCCCTCCTGGGGCTGTCAGCATCCTCGTGGGTGGGTCATGTCCCCAGGATAAGCCCCGTGCTGCAGCCAGCACCAGCAGAGCCTGCAGGCCAGGACCACACTGGCCCCTTTACCCTGGAGTCGGGAGGAAGGCTCGCCAGACCCCAGGCGGCTGGACTCCTCCTCGTCAGGCCTGGTCCTCAGGCCTGGGGCCGAGCCTGTGGCCTAGATACTGGGAGCAGGTTCCGAGTGCCTCTCCCGCCATCCCTCTGCTCGGCCACCTGCACGGCTGGCTCAGAGAGGCAAGGCGGGAGGAGCTCACGGTGCAGCTGTAGGGGCACAGCGGTGGGCCGAGTGCGGAGCAATTAGACAAAATGCTGAGGAAGGTCAGGGGTCTCAGGGCCACAGCAGGAGCGCCGCTCTCCTGCCCCTCGCCTGTGCGCTGGCGAAGGAGGTGAGCTGGATGGGGTGGGCTAGGCCAGGCTCCGGGGGCTGGTGGGACAGGCTCAGGGGAGGGGGCAGCCTTGCTGGCACGTGGCTGTGGGGAGGGCATTCAAAGGGGGAACAGAGGTCCTTGGCTAACGACCTGTCTCCTGCCTGCCCAGCTCCCAGGACTCTCTGTGGTCGGGTCCATCTAGATCCCTCTCTCAGTGGATAGATGGGGAAAGCGAGGCCCAGGGGACACAGTGCCTGAGATCACAGAGCCAGGCAGGGGCAGGGCCGGTCTAGAGGTCCAACCCTTCCCCATCACCCTGGACTCGATGGGGCACGTCCAGCCTTGGGTTTCAGGAGGCTGGAGCACGTGACACCATGAGCCCTGGGGAGTCCATCTTGCTGTGGAGGCGCTGACCCTCCCAAAAGGGCTCTGACAGCCCCAGCTAGAAGCAGCCCCAATGCCACGACCTTGAGTCCTGTCCCTTGGCCGACACAGGGGTGAGTCACGTTGCGATGTCTCCTGCTTGGATACTGGCAGCTGTGACTCCACCACGAGAGGAATGGAGGTCAGAGATCACCTGCGTGTTGGACCACGAGGACACTGAGGGCACACACGTGCACACAAGTGTGCATACATGCACTAAGCATGTGTGCCTACAGTGCACACAGGGGAGTGAAGCACACACATGTATACACACACGCGCACACCCCTGCATACGTGCACACACACACTTCCTCAGAGGCGCTCGCCTCCCCCAGGGCGTGGTGTCTTCACCCCACCCAGGGTTCTCCTGACACTGAAATCCAGGCTCACGCTCTGGGCCTCTCCCCCTCCCTCCTCTCAAAACCCATTGCCAGCTGCTGAGGCTGGGACCCTCCCATGACCTCCCTGAGCTGCCCCCGCAGATCCACCTTCCAGAACAGCAGCAGCACCTGTGACAGCAGAGCCCAGGTGCTGTGGGCGGCCGTCCATGGCGAGTGGCAGGATCTCGAGGTCTAGAAAGTTCTGGATCAGAGTCCTGCCTCCTCTGCTTCTTCATGTCATCTCTCCTCCTGGAAGCAGGGCTGCCATATGCTGTCACAGGGAGAGCAGACGCACGCACACCGCGAGGGGTTGTGCACGGATCAGGGCGCACAATGGACGCCGCCACCCCATCACATGTCCCTGCCCACCGGGGCCACAGACCCAGCCTGCAGGAGCCCCGGAGGAGCCGCCGTGGCAGATGGCAGGAGGGGCCGAGCGGCCAGTGAGAGCCCGGGCCTGCCCTGGATCCATCTGTCCTCCTTCAGGCATCTTGCCTGACTGCCACGCGGTCATTCAGCCACATCAGCATTTTGTAAAATGCCAGCTCGAGCCAGGGACCCTTGTGGGCTGTCGTTGCTGCCAACCGTCTGATTTTGACATATTCCAGACAGTGTGAGCACGCTGGAGCTTCATTTGCATGTGGAAGAATCCAGAGAACACAGGAAGGACGTGCAAAACATTCATTTTGCCCTGATGCTTCTTAGAATTGCACAGGCTGGGGGTGGGGCTTGCACTCAGGGGCCGCCTCGTCCCCTCCTCCCAACACAGCCAGCTCTGTGTCTGCTTCCTGATGAGGGCCAACCCCACTCTGCTGGAATCCCCGCTCCCTGGGAGGCAGGACCCCACTGCCTCTCAGATCAGCGTCAGCCCTAAGAAGCCTTCTGTTCCGTCCGCATAGGCAGGCCTGCCCTTCTGCTACGCCCAGCAAGACAAAATAGGAGGGACAAGGTGTAGGTGGTTCGAGAGGCAGCCCTGGACACCCAAGCGTGGTCAGAAAAGGCTTGACCAAGGAAGGGAGGCCTGGCTGGACCGTCATATAGGAGCCCATGTAGGTCATGGAGACAAATTTGTATTTCCCTGCTGTATAGGTTAAGACTCTCCTGCAAGTGACAGCAACCAATTTAAAACAGGTTTTACATGAAAAAAGGAAAGAAAAGAAAAAAGATAAAATGAATGCTTTGGCTCAGACAATGGCTAAAAAGTCAAAGATGTCTCTGCTTCAGGCATGGCTGGATCCAGGCCCTCAGATGACATCATCAGGACCTAGTCTTATCCCTTCTCTGACATTTTTCCCCTCTGGTTGGCTCCACTTTTAGGCTCCACAAGGGGCAAGGTGGACCCAGCAGCTTCAGGCCTATAACTCTTCAAGTTCAAATTCAACAGAAAAGTAAGTGGGGGTCTCTCACCTCAGAAGTTTGAGTCCTGAGCCTAACTCACTGGTCCAGAGGACCTATGCCCATCCTTGAAGCAGCAGGGGGGACGAAGTCAGAGGCTGGTCTAGTCAGAAGCCAAGTGGACCACCCATGACGGCACAGTGTTTGCTGCCAGTGGGGCTCTTGGCAGAGGGAAGGGGGATGGGGCAAGATGCCAACAGCCTGGCCAAGTCCAATGTCAGCTCTGAGCTCAGCACACACGTGTTGATCCAGTGGGACAGACAGAACGAACGGCAAGATCCATGCCATGAGGCCTTCAACTAGAATGTGTTGGATGTCGCCAACCAGGCTGATGTCATGTTGATTTCAGACCAGAAACACTTCACGATGTTTACTGAACTGATGGCTACATGTGTGAAGCCTCACGTAAGTCCTTCTCCTAGACATGACCTTGCTTCTCTGACCCTCCCTAGAAGGTTCAATGGGAAACACTTGACAGCACCAGGCTGGAAGCAAAGGCAGGAATAGGGGTGGCCTGCTGAAGACCCCAGATGGTCCCATTCAATGAGGGAAGCCTTAGAAACGCTGGGGCCTGGCACGGGCAGCTCCTGGTGCGAGATCCCACCGCTGGGCGAGGCGCAGGGCTGGGCGGGCAGGCGATAGACAGGTCCCCAGACACGTGGGCTGGGGTTCAGAGCTGCCAAGATCCCGACAGTGAGGAAACTGAGGCAGAACCCCCATTTTGGGCCAGCATAGCAGAGGCCGGGCTCAGGGCCACACAGGGGTGGGGGAGAGATGGACTTCCCCAGCCCCTCTTTTCCTGATCCCCCTGGCGCAGCCTGGGTCCAGGGAGGGGGCCCCTGCTGGTCCTGGCTGTGCAACAGGAAGATGACGGGGGGAGCATGGGACCCAGGTCTGGGTGGAGAGACAAGAAATCCACCGGAGAGGCGCCTTCCCAGGGGTCCAAACTTCCTTAGTGGTCCCGTACTGACCCCTGGCCCTGGTAACATCTGTTATTGAGAGCAGGACGCATCCCTGCACACACGGATGGTTCAACCCTTTGACCGTGGCACGGACTTCCGTCCACTCAGCCATTCCTCTAGGGAAGGGTGACCAGCCTGCCTCCAGGCCTTGGCGGCCACAAATAGCACTGCAGTGGACATTCCGCAAAGGTGTCCGGTGCAGCTGGGACACAGTCTGGGGTAACGCACAGCTGTGTCATTTCACTAAGAGCCTCTGTATCAGTCTGAAGTCCCCGTCCACTGGGCTCCCCCTGTACCACTCGAGGTTCTGTGGACCGATGTCCTCTGCAGCATTTGTTGTCACAAACCTGACTGTGTCACTTGGATGGCTGTAAGTGGCATCTTTCTTGGCATATTTATGTGATTTTTCTGATGATTAGTGATATTAAACATCTGTTGGTGCCCTCATGGCCACTGGGGTCCCTCTGTTCTGTAAATTGCCTCTTCATACCTGGTGCTCATTTTTGACTGTTTTTCTCTTCTGTTGCTTCTTGCTCTCAGGGAATCCTAAAGTATCCTTGTATTGATAACATTGCAGATTTCCTCACCGAGGCTGGGTCTGTGTCTCTGGAGTCCTTCACTTGGGAGAATAGTTCCTTCTGATGTGACCAAGTCTACCAGTGACTCCCCATCTCATGCTTCTGCTAGTGGGGTCTTGATTAGAAAGCCTTTCCCCCCACCCCAAGGTCACAAAAATATTCTCTTGCATTTTAAAAATCAGCTTTATCATTTATCATTCTCACTGATGTACTGAGTTAATCTGGAGTTAATTTAGTTAATATGGTGGGAAGTGGGAAATCGATTTTATGTCTCTCCATACACTGCCAACACTTCTCATTCTATATAATAAGTAATCTACCGTTTCTGCAATTATTTATTATCATGTATCAGCTGCACACACACTCAAGGGTTTCTTTCCCAACCCCCCTGCCCTCCACTCCCCGTCCATGTGCCCCTGACAGTCCCACACCCCTCACTCCTGTGCTGTATCCTGAAGACTAGGAAGTGAGCTTCCCCCAACGCCCAAAACTTTGCTCATCTTTTTCAAAATGTTCTAAGCTATTCATAGAGTTTATTTTTTTAGACATAATTTAGAATTCATTTTTCAAGTTCTAAAAATTGCTATTGAGAGTCTGATCAGATAATGTATTGAATTCATACATTAATTTAGGAGAAGTTGACATCTTTACAATGTTTTTTTACCTCATTCGAGAGCACAGTTGTATCAGTCAGCAACTGCTATGATACTTGTGCATAACAAGCAGGCTCAAAACCCAGTAACTTACAACAACAAGCTTGCTAATGTGGGGAGCCTGTGGCTCTGAACACTCACCCTGCCTGGGTGGCCTGGGGTTGGTTGCAGCATGGGTTCAGAGCTGCTTCGTGAGTCAGCTCTTCTCTTTGGACTAGTGGCCAACTCCAGGGCAGGTTCTATTCACAGAGAAGGCAAGAGGAACAATGCCTTGTCTCCGAAACCCTCAGCTCAGCCCCCACACAATTGCTCTGCCCACCTTCTGTTGTCAAGGCAGCCAAGCAGCCAAGCCCAGTATCTGGGGTGGGGGGAGTAACTGGACAACTCTTCCCTTGGCCAAGGGCAGGACCTCTAACTCCGTTATAGGGGAGGCAAGACTTGAAAACAGCCATCCTGATTTCCCACAAAGGTAAATCTCCTTATTTATTCAGATCTGTTTTTACATTAATTATGAGAGATGCAAACACTTCTCGGGAAGGTCGGGTCCCTTGGTCAGGTTGACTCCTGCCTTGGGACCCTCCTTGCTGCTTGGATGGCCCCGCTGCAGCAGCTCCCACCCAGCCAGCCCTCCTCCCTGGTGGCAGGCACCCAGATGGGAACACGAGCTCCTCCACACGAGGGGAAATGAAACCAGGTCCCCTGCCTCACTCCATCAGCTCAGGGGCCTACTTTCAGGAACATGGTATGAACAGATTGGAGTGGAGCTTGGACCCCGGGAAGGAGCTCATTCCTGGAGCCAGGCCACATCAATTCCAAGGCCGATTCTGCCACGGATGTGCTGCAGGGCCCGGCATGGCCCTTGGGAGCCCTGGGCCTCCAGCTCTCCCATGTGTAAAGTGAGGGGACCGGACCTAATGACTCCCAAAGGCCTGTCCCAAATCTATGGCACTTTATGAATCTATAATTTTTTGATTATCTGAAAAGCATCCCAGCATGGGAAGAGGGAAAAACCTGCAGAGGAGAGGGACAGGGGACACCTGGGTGTCGGTTATGAATTCAGAGGTGTGTGTGTGTGTGTGTGTGTGTGTGTGTGTGTGTGTGTGTGCTGGGGGCGTGGAGACAGGAATGCTCACTGTGTTCAAGTTTTTAAGGGAAGTAATGGGGCAGAAAGAGCAGAACGGTCCTGGGTGGCTGGAATGTCAGAACTAGGAACCAGTGCCAGAAGACACGGAAAACAGACACAACCCAGTCCACGGAGGCAATCTTCTTCCACACAGCGGTTTCCAGTTAGGAGATGGGCTTCCTGAGCAGAAGTGGCTTGGGCCCGGGCAGGGACAAGGGTATGCCTACTCTGAGCTCTATGATCCTTTGATAAAACGTGTCTTCTCCTTTTATCTCCAGCAGAAGAAGGGAATCCTTGTCGTCTTGTCTTGCCCTTTCTCTCCCTCTAAACACATCCCCTGGTCTCTGACAGAGGGGCTGTGTGGGGACCAGCCTGATAGATCCCATGTTCCAGCCAACTGACAGTCAAACACTCCAACACAGCTTGCCTTGAGGCATCTCCTGGCCTGTGTGCTGCAGGGGGGAGCTTGGGGGACCAGGAAAAAGGACAGGTGATGGAGGTGAAACCTTTTAATAATTCAGTTCAGTACTTATATCTGGGCTTTTCCTTCTGGCAGTGGACTTAAAGGCAGACAAGGATCTCCATGCCTGGCCACACCTAGAGGAAACCAGGTGTGCTTTCCAGGCGACCAGAGGATTCAACCCCAGGAGGTGGAGGTGAGGGAGAGAGGGAGGAGAGAGGCCCTTCCTGCAAGGCCCACGGGCAGAGTGTGCTAAGCCCCCCACCCCAGGATGGTTCCCGTGTCCTGGATGACATCTTGGCCCAAGTCACCCAACTGGAGTGTCTGCCACGTGGGGGTGGGTGGGGACAGGGGTACCTGGCAGGCACTGATGGAGGACCGGGGGATGTTGGTTCTTCCCAGCATCCTGTGGCTCATGATGCTTTTCTCTGCTCCTTTGCTCCCTGTGCCCACCCATGCCCTGAGTGGGTGGGTGAACTAAGCTGGAGGGAGAGTGGCCTTCTTGTAAAGGGCAATCAATAGGGTGGGGTCAGGGGATGGAAGGCCCCACTTGGTTTCAACATTCAGTGTGTATGGGATCTTCCTTCCACAGCCCAGCGATCGGTGCCCTCAGAGCTCCTTTCACGTTTCCATGGTAACCACATCCCCCAGGAGGACTCATGGGCCTGCTTCTGCCGCTTCCTTCTTTGCATCCCTACATCCTAGCACAGAGGAGGTGCCCATCGAATGCCGTTGCCAAGAACAGGTACAGGAATGCAGCTCAGTCCCTTCTGCTGCTGTGTCACCACCTGCCCCACCCTAGCCCCTCTGCCCAGGATGGCTGGGCACAGTCCCTGCCTTTCAGAAATGGACAGTCATGTGAAAGCAATGTGCCAGGGAATTCCTCTTGTGGGATCTGGGAAGAGCATGGCTTAAGAGAGAGAAGGGAAGACTAACAGCATATGCTGGGCACCGTGTCTGTGCTTTACTATCTCTGTTACGTCTTCTCTATCTCATGACAAGTATTTGAGGTGGGGACTACTATTCTCCTGTATGTGATCATAAGCTGGACTTGGAGAAGTGTGGTGATTTTTTCAGAGCCCCACAGATAAGAACTGGAATTCAAACCCAGACAATTCAGTCTGAATTCCGAACTGGCACCTGATGGCTGTGGAGGATTCTAGAAAGACAGCTCCATCATGTGATGCCAAGGGCACCCGGGAATCTGTAAGCGCATTCAGTCAACTCTGAAGGTGGTGCTATGAGGTGAAAACTTGCTTCTCCTCAAACCCACCTCGTGGATGTTCCAGCACAGGTAACACCAAAGTTTGGAGAGACCAGGGTGCTTACACATAAAGAACTTTCTTATCTTCCTAGGAAAAATAAATCCACATGAAATAGAACTCAAATAACATTTATTCAAGAAACTCAAGTATTTTTGTGTGGTCTCCACTCCAAAACACTGCCTCTTTTTCTCTCGACTTTGTACAGGCAGCCCAGATAAATACAACCCCAGATGATTTTTAGTGAAATTACCCAAGTAATTGCTTCCGTTTTTGGTTTCTACATAAAATTGTGTTTGCTGGCCCCCAAGAGTGTGCTCAGGATGAAATTAGGTTGTGTAAAATTGAAAATATGGGGAAAACCAGACCATAGAAGCTTATAGTCTGGTTATGGGGAAAAATCAATTGTATGAAACAGATGCCCTCTACTTATAGAATGTGTTGTGCCAGACCAACACTCCCACAAATAATGGTTATTAAACTTGGATAAAATGCAAGATAAACTGCTGTTTGAAGGCATCAGAGTGTAACTGAGACAGCCAAGATCATGTTCCCAGGAGCAGGGAACAGAGGAGGTAAGGGGATGCTTCCCCCTCTGGGGACGTTTGTAATTTGCTGCTTGGGTCATAGAGTCCAAGCAGAGAGCTGCATCTCATGGGTCTGAAAAGATCAAAGGGAATTCAGGATCATCAAGGCAGTCAGGACTTGAGGGGCCAAGGTCCGTGAGAAAAGAGAATTTCACAGATGGTGATCCCACCATTTTGAACAAATGTTTCCCTTGGGGAATTTGCCAAACCCCAAACCTCACATGGTCGTAGAGCCTATAAACCATGCACAGAGCACCTGAGCAACCATGCACAGGGCTCTGAAGCCAAGGAGGGCTTTGGAGTCTTACAGAACTTGTGAGAAAAAACTGGAGAAGGCGCCCTCACTCTCTGAGCAGCGGCCCCAACAGTGCAACAGACTGGGAGTAGAGACCTATGGAAATAGACCCACCTTTGGCAAAGCCTGAAGCCAGCCTCAGAATGTCCCCATCCCCACCTGTACCAGCACGGTGTCCTTCTGCTCTAACAGCTGGGCAGGGGAAAATTAAGTCCACTTGGGTAGGAGATGACCGCATCTGGATTCCCCAGTGTTTCTCATACACAATGTCAAACAGTCATTAAAAGTATGTCAGGCATCCCATAGAGAAGATGAAAATCTGAGAAGATAAGGCAATAGGAACAGATCCACATGTGATGCAGACACTGGAGTTCTCAGGCACAGACTTTAAAATAACTCTAACTAGAACAGTCAAGAAAATACATAACCACTTGAGAATTTTACCAAAGAACAGGTAAGAATAACAATGACCTAAAAATATAGTAAATGAAACCAAGAACTATGTAAGTCAGGGACCAGGCAGGAGACATAAACCACAGATTTGAACAGAGAATTTTTAACATAAAGAATTATTAATTGTTAACAGGGGACTAACTATCAAGATTTAAAGAGCAAGGTGTAAAAGCTCTGGGAGCAGCCATCCTCTGGGCAGTGAGGGCACTGAGGAGGGGTCCCTGAGCCCAGGATCTGGACCCCACTGCAGAGGGCATGGCTACTGAGGGGCCACAGGCTAGGACCCATGAGCAGCCCACCACCCACTGAGCTGCCAATAAAACTCTCCAGGAAGCTTCCCACCCAGAGTTCTGAACTCAGAAGGGGATGATTTGAAATGGAAGGCTGGTCACATAGGAAGGGAAATAAAAAGCAATGAAAAGGGTAAATATGTGGGTAGTAATAATGAAACTGGAAGGTTTTGTGTACACTTAAAGTAAAAATACATGAGGACTTCACAACTTTCCCACATGGCAAAGAAGCTTCTATCAGACTAACCCTCCTACAAATAACAATGATAAATCTTGGAGAAAATAGAAAAGCATCCCTGTTTTATAAAAATAAATATAAATAAAGTCAATACCCCAAAACCAGTTGCATTTCTATACAAAAACAATGCATGATCTGCAAATGAGATTACAAAAATAATTGCATTTATCAATACAATATAGCACCACAAAGAATGAAATACTTAGGAATTAACATAACCAAGGAAATGAAAGACTGGTACAATGAAAACTGCAAGATATTGCTGAAAGAAAGTAAAGAAGACATAAATAAATGGAAATATATCCATGTTCATGGGTTGGAACACTTAATATTAATAAAATGTCAATATTACCAAAGTGGTCTACAGATTCAGTGCAATCTCTATCAAAATCCCAATGATTTTTTTTGCAGACATAAAAAAACCCATCCTAAAATTCATGTGGAATTTCAAGGAACCATGAACAGCCTGAAAAAACAATCCTGAAAAAGAACAAAACTGGAGGAGTCACACGTCCTGTTCGCAAAACTAACTACAAAACTACAGTAATCAAAACGGTGTGGCACTGGCATAAAGACAGACGTGTGGACCAAAGGAGTAGGTCAATAGCAATTATAAATTCTGGAGAAAATATAAAAACAACTGTTGGAAGGCACTGGGGAGGGAGCAAAAGAAGGCAGAAGCTGGAGGAAATGCGACCCCTGAAATAAGGGGGTTAATTTGGGCAAGTTCTCCATCCACCTGGCTTTTCTCCTGAGGGAATGCCCAATCCACAGGGCACAGTCAGATCAGAGCTCAAGAAGAAATCAATAGTCTTACTGGGCTGGGGAGTCAGACATCAAAGTTTAGAACTGCCAGGGAGGCTGGAAATTGAAGGAGAAAATCCTGGATTGCAGGAAGTCACCTAGGAAGATACCCCAAACCAGCATCCAAGCTCCCATCTGACTCCTAAACTGTATAGACATAGGGCAAGGCTCTAGGGGCCTCACCGAAAAGAGAGCTGGAAGGCTGAAAGGATGAAGCAGAGAATTCAGCAGCTGCCGGGTGCTGGAGAAAGAGTGTAGAATTCAAATTTCACCAAGTTAGAGTGCCTTGATAAAGACCTTGGGCATTGACTGAAACTCCAGAAGGAGCTTAGGATTGAAGACCACATCTTAAGACTAAGATCTACACCCTGAGACTAAGGGAAATTGAATAGATTTCTCCAACACGACCTATAGGACTATAGGACCAAGATGATATACCAGTAATTTAATTGCCTTCCAGGACTAATTTGAATACTCTTAGAAAGGATAACAGAATCTAAATACTTTACAAGTCATCATCCACAATGTCCATTACAAAAACAATAATAACTGTGGAGGGTGGGGAATTGTGGAGATGTTGCTCAAGGGCACACTTGAAACTAGATAATGAATGAGTCCTGGAGATTAGTGCACAGCATAGTGATTATAGTCAACAAGACTGTATTCAATTTGCTAAGAGACTAGATCTTAATTGTTCCTGCCACAAAAAAGAAATGATAATTATGTGACATGACAGGGGTGTTAGCTAACACTACCATGGTAATCATATTGCAATATATAAATGTATCAAGCCAACATGTTGTATACCTTAAATTATACAATGTTATATGTCAATTATATTTCAAAAAAATAGAAGCAAAAATTATCATACGTGGGATGAGGAAGAAATCTATCATACAACGTCAAAAAGAAAAAAAAATAGTTATAAAAACAGATCCAGACATGAAATTAGAAGAAAAAGACTTTAAGATATCTATGATACCTATGTTAAAAGTGTCTATAGGTAAAAATGTATATAATGAGTGAAGAGGTAAGGAATGTTTAGGAGAGCTATCAAAACTCCAAAGCAAGGAGAAAAATTCATTAGACTCTACAATAGAAAAGATCATTGTGGGGCTTCCCTGGTGGCGCAGTGGTTAAGAATCTGCCTGCCAATGCAGGGGACACGGGTTCGTGCCCCGGTCCAGGAAGATCCCACATTCCACGGAGCAGCTGGGCCCGTGAGCCATAGCCGCTGAGCCTGCATGTCCGGAGTCTGTGCTCCGCAACGGGAGAGGCCACAACAGTGAGAGGCCCATGTACCGCAAAAAAAAAAAAAAGAAAAAAGAAAAGATCATTGTACTGGAAGACAGGTTATTTGAGTTTGAATAAATTAAAGCATGAAGGGAAAAAACAGCTTCATTCACCTGTGGAACAATATAAGTGATCTAACATGTATGTAACAGAATAGGAAGGAAAAAGTATTTAAATACATTTTATCTGAAATGTTCTAAATGTGAATAAAACATCAGTCTATCAATCCAAGAAACTCAGTAAAACCAAGCAAAAAAAAAAAAAAAACACAAAGAAAAATGCAATTAGGCACATCCTAGTCAGACTACTGAATATCACAGCTAAAGAGAGAATCTCCAAGGCATCGAGAGGGGAAAAAGCAACATTATACACAGAGGCAAGGATAAAAATAAGAGCTGATTTCTCACCAGAAACACTGAGGCAGGAAGACTGTGGAATGCCATCTTTCAATGTCAACCTAGAATTCTATAAGCAGCAAAATGCTTTTGAAGTTGAGGGTCAAATACTTTCATAGAAACGAAAACTGAGAGAATTCATCACCAGTGCTCCCAGGTTGGAACAAACAGTAAATATTCCTCCCATAAAAGAAAAAATGGAGCACTGGAAATGCTAGCACTGGAAATGGTATGTGTATGGGCAAATATGATGACTTTTCCCTTAAATTCTTGAAAAGCTGGTTGACAAATAATAGTCAAGAGAGATGACAGAATTAGAATATCACCCTCTGCACCTCCGAATGAGTGAGGAGGGCCAGGCATTAGAAATCTATGGCTGTTCACATGACAAGGAGATATAATCAGAAATTATGTGCCTCCTTCTGTCTGGCCAAACACCAAATAGCATTTTCCGAAAGGGATTAAGCTTGAGTCTGACCCAGTCTCTGGACCCAGCAGCCAGTGTGCAGAAAGTATAAAGACAGAGGAACACAAGGAGAATGCTATCAGCAAAATCCAGACTGCGGGCAAGTCTACAAGTCAAAGGAACCAGGCTTCCCCACAGATAATGGTGAGGAGCCGGAAGAAATAGGAGGGACTTGAAGGATAAAAGAAGCTTAAAAGGCATGTCATGGTTTTAAATTGGGCAAGAGTAAGCCGTAATGTCCAAGGATTCACCTTTGAATGATAAAACTATTTTTTAATAAAAAATTTAATTGCCATGAAAATCAGGATAGTAGTACTTGTAGGGGTTTGGAGGGGAATAGAGAGGCTTTGATTGAGATGAAGCTCATGAGCAGGGCTCCTAGGATGGGTGACAAAGTTCTATTTCTTGAACTGGGGGTGGTTATCAGAGTGTTTGCCTAAGAATACATTGTAAACCACACGTGTGATTTTCTGTTTCTGTATTTTAAAATATAAAAATATTTTAAAGATAAATTGACACTTTAAGGCAAAAATAATAATTTAATGTGGTAGTTTAAAACATATGTGGAAGTAAAATGACAGCGCATGCATGCAGTGAGGGAATTGTAGAGCTGCTTGAGGCTGGAGAAAGAAGGACCCCTGAGAATTAAAACAAGTCCTTGGGTTCACGCAGGGCAGGGGGTATTGGGATCATCTCTTGTTCCAGCAGTCAGACAGCAAGACCTCGTGACTCATGGGGCTTGGGTACTCAGGAAGTCTTGCCTCAGGAGTGAGGAATAATTATCCTGAGACTAACTGTGACTCTGATCCAGCCTGATGAAACTTAGAAGAAGACCTGAAAGGGGAGAAATGTTTCCAAGGAACTCAACTATTTCCCACAGCAATTCTCAAGAACGTTATTAGAAACGCAAACATACCCAGCATCCAACACAATAAAATTCACAGTATTTGCTATCCAGTCAACTTACCAGGTGTGCAAGGAAGCAGGAAAATATGACCCAAGATGATGAGAAAAAGCACTCAATAGAAAGTGACAGAGAACTGACATAGATTGTAGCAGTAATAGGCAAGGACATTAAATAGCTCTTGGAACTATATTCCACATGTTCAAAAAGAGAAAGATGGAACATACTAAATAACGACATAGAAAATGTGAAAGGACCCAAATTGAACCTCTAGATATACACACTGCTATGTCAAGTGTAGACGGAAAAAAATAAATACAGAAAAACAACAACGAAAAGATAGGATGATTAGAAAACAGACATAAAAAAGTAGCATTAACCCAAATATCATCAATAATTACTTTAAATTTAAATTTTCTCAACACCCCAATCAGAAGACAGAGATTTTCAGGTTGGATAAAGAAATAAAGACCTAACTCTATGTTGCCTACAAAAGCCCACTCTAAATACAAAGATACAAATAGGATAAAAGTAAAATGATGGAAAATGGTATACTGTGCTAGCCCTCATGAAAAAAAAGGGGCGTGGGGTGGCTGGAGTAGCTACAATAATATCAGACAAAGTAGATTTCAGAGCAAAGAATGTTAGCAGGGATTTAAAAAATTCATTTTGAATAATGAAGGGGTCAATTCATCAAGAGAACATAATAATCTTAAATGTTTGTTCACCTAGTAACAGAATGCCTGAAGCCAAAACTGATAGAAACACAGGAAAATAGACAAACCCACAAAAATCGTGAGACCTAAACACCTGTCTTTCAATAATTGGTGGAGTTAAGCACAGCGAATCAGTAAGGACATTAGAAGCCTTGAACAGCACTGTTAACCAGTGTGACCTGATTGACATTTATTAAAGCACATTCTTTTCAAGCGCACATGGAACATTTACCAAGGCAGACTGTATTCCGGCCATTAAGACAAGATCTCAATACATTAAAAAGGATTCAGGTCGTACAAAGTATGTTCTGTGACCACAGTGGACTTAAATTAGAAATCAAGAGGAAAAAGATTTCTGGAAAGTCCCCAAATATTTATAAACTAAATAATACACTTGTAAGTGATCCATGCATCAACGAAGAAACCCAAAGGAAAATTGAAAGTATTTTGAGCTGAATGAAAATTAAAACAGAGCATATCAGAATTTGGAAAATGTCACTAAAACAGTAGGTTGGGGGAAATTTAGAGGGCTAAGGACCAACATTCGAAGAGAAGAAAGGTCTCAAATCAAAGCCCTGTGCTTTTACCTTCAAGAGCCAGAAAAAGAAGAGCAAACCGAACTGAAATTAAGCAGAAGTGAGGGGACACTCAAGATAAGAGCAGAGATCAGTACAGTAGAGAACAGGAGAACAACAGAGGAGATCAATGAAGCCAAAAGTTGATTGTTTTTGGAGAAGATCATTAAAATTGGTAATTCTCTAACTGGACTGAACAGGAAAAAAGAGAGAAGACATCAGTTATAAATATCACAAATGAGAAAGATGACATCACTACAGATTGAACAGATATTAAAAGGATAATGAGGACATATTATGAACCTTATTCCAATAAATTTGATAACTTAGATAAAATTCACAAATTCTTTAAATATTCAAACAACCAAAGTTCTCTGATCAGCAAGTAACTAACTGGCATAACCCTTCATTTATTTAAAGAAAATGGATTTGTAGCTGAAAACTTTTCCACAAAGAAAACTCTTATGCTTTTTGCCACAGTGCCACGACAGTATGGTGGGGAACACTAGTCTTTTCAATAAATGATGTCGGGTCAATTTGATATCTATATGGGAAAAAAAAAAGAGTTGACTGTCACCTCACATCATTTAAAAGTTGTCTAAAACCACATCAAAACACCAGTTCTGGGTTGGATTTTAGACCTAACTGTGAAAAGTAGAACAAAAATGGCCAGAAGATGACATAAGCCACCTTCTTGAACTGGAGGTGGTCACCAACCATGATGGAAAAGATTAATACATTGTATTTGATTAGAATTAAGAATTTACGTCCATCAAAAGACTCAGAATATATTTAAAAGAGAACTTCTATAAATCAACAGGGAAAACACAAACAACCCAATTTTTTAAAATGACAAATAGCTTGAACAGGAACTTCACGAGGATAACACCGAATTGGGCCATAAACAAGAGTGCCTAATCTCATTAGTCATCAAGAAAACGTACATTAAAATCACATAACAGCAGCACTACTCAGAAGGGCTAAATTTTTAAAGTGCAAATGCTAAATGTCAGCAAAGACGTGAAGTAACTAAAAACACACATCCAGCAGGAGTGTAAATTGGTATAACCGCTTTGAAGCAGTGGTCACCCGTATCCAGTGAAGCTGAGCCTACCCCCCTCATTGCGTGACCCGACAGAAATGTTGTAGGTATTCATCAAAAGATATGCACATGGAGATTTACACTGGTTCTAATGATAATAACAAAAAAATTAGTAACGATCATACTGCCCATCAATAGTAAAATCGATAATAAATTTTCATATAGTCATGAATGAGTAATATAGCCATAAATAAAGGAATAGTGCTACTTGCAACAATATGGATGACTCACAAACATAATGTTGGAAGAAGCCAGACACAAAAGAGTACATAGTACACGATTCATTTTATATAAAGTTCTAAAGTTCTAATCTAGTGCACAATGTTGGAAGTTAGAGTGGTGGTGGTGGTCTTTGGGGGGTGGTAATGGGAGAGAAGGCTGCCAGGAAGGGTCTATTTCTCGACCTGGCTGGTGGTTACCTGGATGAGTTTACTCGGTAAAGTCTCATCAACCTGTCCACTCACATTTTTCTGAATGAGTATTCTATTTACATAAAATGACAAATAGGGTTACAAAATAGATAACAATGGAATTCGAACTGTGCGATGTTGGTGCCACATGAGGGGCAGCTTACCTACCGCAACAGGGAGATCCAAGTTCAAATCCCAGGTCTACAAGGTCCTAGCCCCAAACCCCACGGAAGCCATTTAAGCTTCCTCACCTTCAATGGCCCCATCTTTCTGCCCCCTTACAGTAAGTCCCGTACATATGAACAAGTTCCTTCCCGAGAGCACATTCGTAAGTCCAATTTGTTCATAAGTCCAACAAAGTTAGCCTAGGTCCCCAACAAACACAATCAGCTATGTATCAATAGTACTGTGTACTATAATAGGTTCATAATACTTTTCACACAAATAATAAATAAAAAACAAACACAAAAAGTATACTGTACAGTACACAAAAGCACAACCACTTGCAGAGGATGCACGCACATGACAATGTTTGCCAGAGGCGTGAACTAACTTATGTGATTGGACATGCGAAAGCACGTTCACATCTTTGAAAGTTCGCAACTTGAAGGTCCGTATGTAGCAGACTTACTGTACAGGGTTGTTTGGGTTTAATAGATGATCTAATTGTGCTCCTAATTTAAGACCTGGTTTATAGCAGACATGCTAAGAATAACAATGGTGTTGGGTATTGGTTATCAATGTGGGCTCTGGAGTCAGACTGCTGGGGTTTGAATCCAACCTCCTCCGCTTACTGCTGTCTGACCTTGGGAGAGTTATGTAACACTCCAGTCTTGTTTCCTTATCTGTAAAATGAGGCTAATGAGAGGAATAAATTAGTTTAGACTTAGCACATAGAGTGTCCCGTGTATCCATCTACTATTACTATTACTCTTTGATACTAGAGTTTGGAGAAGGAAAATCCTTGCCAGCAGGAGGAAAGATTCCCAGGGAAGGTGGGCTTCAGGTGGCCTTGCCAGGATGAATGTGCTTTGGAGTATCTTAAATCAGGTGAATTAAGGCTTTTTGGTTCCCTCCCTTGCCCCACCCCATTACCTGAATAGGATCCCCCATCAAGAGAGTCAAGACAAGTATGAAGTCCAGCCCTAATCAACTCTGTCCCCATTTTCCACAGAAGAAACTGCTGTTCCGAGGGGTGAGGGCACTGTCCAGGGTTCCAGGGGTCCTGAGATGGACATGGGTCAGGTCTCTCCTTCTCTGTTCCCTAAACACCGGACTCGCTCCCAGGTGCCCAGAGCTGTAGCCTGAGCAGTCCTAGTTTCTGGATTGGATGAGAAGGCCTTGTGGGACACACGTTCCTGAGGCTCCCAGATGTGCTGGGTGAGTGCACACGGATGAAAGGATAAATCCCAGCCATGGAAGCAGGGGAATGTGTCTCCTTCAAATGAAAACACTGATCACCACCCGCCTCCCCCCAGATTCCTCTTTGCCATCACACTTTTCCGCAACGAGCTAATGGGCTTTTACAGCTTTTACATCCAACATACCAATTATAGTTCAAAGAATCACGTGCAGATTTGAGCATTTTTCTTTTACCACGTTTCCTGATCTTTATGAAGAACTAATTAAAAACTATTTTTTTTTCTGTTGTTGCTTGTCTGACAGTTTTGCCAACTTGCAGTCTGACACGCGGAGCTAATTAGAAGTGAAGGCCGTCAGCAGACGCCCACGTCTGAGGTGCGGGGGGCTGGGAGGACGTGCCTCTGAGAGATGTGGTGTATCAGAGAAATCAGCCCTTGGTTCTCCCAAGTAAACATTTATGGCTCAGTAAACATTTATGGGGCCGCTCTTTGGGGGCAAGTAGCCTAGGCTTGTAGCAGACAATGGGACTGATGTGGTTTGACCGAGGAGCTTAGGTCACAATCTCCGGGAGACGTGGACGGGCACGTGCACTTATGATGGATGTCACCCTGGCCCTCACCATGACTTTGCACAGGGGAAACTGAGGCCCTTGGAAGTAAGGAACCCAGACTGATGACACCCTAACTCCTCACAGCAACCCTGCAGTGTGGTTACTACCATCCTCATCTTACAGATGGAGGGCCAGAGCTCAGCTCAGGGACAGACAGAGCCGCCCTGGATGGAGGGAGGATTTGACTCTGTGCCCACAGAGGACTCCAGCCTCTCTCCATGATACAAAGTCACAGAGCTGGGGACCCAGCTGTAGTCCTTTCTCCTCCAAGATACTGTCCTTTCTCTCTATCCAGGATACGCACACACATCTTATATCTCCTTTTATAAAAGGTTGACTCCAACCACAGCATGCGGAGAAGGAAATGTGCGGTCCAGTCCTGTAGTGAGCCTTTCTGCCCTCATCATAGGCCCCAAACTCACCCTCAGCCACTAGAATCACAGGGCTGCTGGTGAGGATTCAGAGCCCCTCAAAATCCTTCCTCCAACTTCCCCCGACACCTGACATTCCACCATTCCTCTCATCTACTGGGGAAGGGCCACAGCAACAACATTAATATTCATTCACAGAGTAATTTCTGAGTGAGCTCATCGTCAGCCACCAGAAGAGCTTCTGGAAAGCAAAGGCAGGAAGGCATGGCCTTGACCTCAAAGAGTTTATTCAAGAGAGGAAGCGCTTAGACAGACGATGGTGACGGGTTACGTTGAATTGGGTTCTGAGACACGGGAGCATGAGGGGAGGCTCCTGAAGGAGGCCTAGGAGTCAGCCAGGTGGAAGTGAGGGGAGGGAGGGAAAGAGTTGTTTGGGAAGAGGAGTCAGTGTTCCAATAAAGGCAAAGAGGCAAGGAAAAGCCTAGCATGTCTGGGAGAAGGTCCCTCTGGGGTGGGGGGTGGGGGTGAGAGATGAGGTTGGCAGGTGAGAAAGGCCTGGTTGTCAAGCTCCCTAACTTAGATTTTGTTCTGGAAGCAATGGAAAAAAACTGAAGGCTTTTGAGAGAGTCTGTGGTGCCATCAGATGTGCAGCTGAAAGGCCTCCCTGGCTTTGGGAGGGTAATAAAAATGGGGACCAGGGGGAGGGGTTGGCAAAGAGTCTGCCACAGTCACCTGGATGGGGGCCCATAGTGGTCTTGCCCGGGGTGGAGTCAGCAGGCTGGAGACAAGGGGACACATTCCGTAAATTCAGCGGTAGAAGTGATAGAATTGAATAAGGGGTTGACAGGGAAGATGAGGGAGAAGGAACAGTCCCAGGTTTCTGATCTGGGCAACGACCTGGTTGGGAGTGGACGGGATTGGGAATTCAGGGTGAAGCATGAGGACAAGGAACACATGGACTGGAATCTCAGAGAGCAACCCTGGGCCCCCAGGGTGAGGGGCACGATCATGCGTTCATTCCTGCCCCCACTGGGCTGGATTCCTTCCTTTTTTTTCTTCTGAATCGAGGCTTAATGTTGTCCCTGTGGGTACTGCCTTCTGGCCTAGTTAAGACAGTCCTCAGGAGTCTCATAAATGCCCTTTTATTTTAGAAAACATCTGGTCCTTTTTGTGATTGGAATTTAGGAAATACAGTTAGTGCTGAGTCTCCACCTCTGTGGGTGGGTAGGATTTATGCAAACCTGGTTTGGAAGAGATTGAGCTGGATGATATTTGCTGGTTTGGGGACCAGGGATTCGAGAGTGTCTGAACCTCACCCAGCCAACCTCTTCCTTGTCCCCTGCAACGAGATTCTCAAGGAAGTTATCATCATGAACTGAGTGAAATCACTGACATTCAACTGTGCTTGACCCACAAAAATGGCAATTTCATGGGGTTCAACCAACAAGGAGACCCTGCAGGATTCTCTGGCAAAAGTGAGTAACATTTTTGTGGGAAAAAGGAAGGGAAGTTATGGACGAGGGCCAAGAGGTCCTTCCCCTTAGAATCACCCAATTATTGATGCCAGATGATGGGGAGGTCCATTTTGCTTACTAGTGGAATGCTTGCACCATAGATTCTGACAGAACCTTAATCTAGAATGAGGTTCCCTCATTGATTGATCAAACTGTGCTGCACGTGCATGCACACACACACACAAAATACCATTGAGTTAGACCTTGATGACAAACACCTCTGGTGTAGAGGCCCCTTTGTAAGTAACTCTACCTGTCTGAGTTGGTTTGCATCCATTAAGAAGCAGATGCCAAGATGGGATTCAATGTGCAGGACATTTATTGGGGGAAACATCTGTGAGGAATCAAGGAGGGAGACTGGAAAAGATGAAGGAAGGTAGACTCTTCAGCTGTTTTGTAGATTTGACATCTGTGAAGAAAAGGGGGAAGTAGGAGGCTTGGATGACCTGATACAAAAGTGGTGGTGGATCCAGAGGGAATCTGTGGGATCCTTCAGTCAGCTGTGGTCCCTGCAGCAGGAGAAGCACATTTTACAGCCACCATTTCATGTACCCTGAAAGGGTTCCACTGATTGTCACAGGATATAAATCACTGTGTTAAAGAAATTTGGTAAAAGGTGAAAGCTGTTGATGCTGCTTAACCTGGAAAGGACTAAGCCTATGTGCAATTTGCTAAAACTTATTCTTTTGAAATGAATTTCACACACTGCATAAACCTCCTTCCATGTTGCCCATGATCAACACAAGCTGTGCTTCTCCAAGACCTTCAGTCTGGCAGACTGACCCGTGTCTTTGTCTTGTTCCCTGCTGACTGCAGGGAAGCCATTAAGGAAGGAGATGGGGAAAATGGTCTCTCCTGTAGGTGGTGGTTAATCTTGTAAGTGGACAAGGGCATGTAGGCAGACCTGGATTCAAATACTGACCCTGCCTCTCCCCTTCCCTGTTGTCCACACTTTGACATTCTCTAAACTTTCCTGAGCCACACTGGAAAAAATGACATTCCTGGTACTCCCCTTTTGAGGTGGCCATGAGAATTATGTGACATGACCTATAATCACTGCCTAGAATTGTGCTTGGCATGTCATGGGCTGTGTGTAAAGAACTAGCCTCTCGCATTCTCCCATTCTCCTTTCCTCTGTATTCCACCCTCTCCAGTACAGATGAAATCCAATAAATTAAGTGATGTTTATTATTTAATGGACGATAAAATAGCAATTAAATATATTGGCTGATGTGGTTAAAAGCCACACCATAAATCGCGTTTGAACACCTCAGGACACACGAGTGTAGTCCTGGCTGGGAGCAAAGTCTCTTTCAGCACCACGGACAGCCACCCAGGAACTGAGGGAAGCTGCCCCCGCTGGGACCAGGGCTGAACGAAACTATCTCAGCACGTTCTTTCTCTCGGGGTCTGTCGACAATATCTTGCCTCCATGTCCTGCGTCATCAAATTTCTCCACTCCACGGAATCATAAAATTCTTCTATAAATATCTTTCATATATATGAAATGTGCATGTATGTAAAATACATATACTTTCCTATGTGTGTACATGTATGTGAATGTGTGTGTACACATGTAAATTGGCCCTGAATTTCTATGAGCTGTGTCCTTTTCTCTCCTCTCATTCATCATATGTCCCCTTCAGCAAATTGTCTCTACTTGTTTCCACTTTTTCTCCTTCCCTTACCCCCTATAATCCGTGAGTTTATTCTTACCATTTAACCAAACAGCACTTGTAATGTCTTCATGAGGCTCAACCCCAGTGGTCATCTCTCGTCTCCATTTCACTCAGCCTGTTGCTCGTATTGGAGGTGCCCCTTCTTCTGCAGCACCCTCTCCACTTCACTTCCAAGACACTGAACAGTCTTGGTCTCCTCCAACCTCACTGGTCACCCTTTCTCAGTGTCCTTCTCTGGTTTTCCCAGCAAAGTTCCACACTATCTGAAATACCCACCCACACACACAAGGTCTCCACACCATATCCCATCACCCTTTCCGTTACCCACTCCTCTCCCACCACAAGTCCACCTCGGGCTCTTTTCCCTTGTTGCCCTTCTCTCTAGAGTGTCCTTCCCCTGATACAGCCATGACTTCCTCTTTGTCTTCAAATACAATGTTCAAAAGTCACTTGATCAGATGCCTTGCCTGACCGCCATGCATAAAATAGCACCTTCCACAACCATTCTCTTTATCTTGTAGCACCTGTCACCACTGGACATATTCCTTATTGTCTGCTTTCCTCACTGGAGTGCAAGCTCCACGAGGGCAAAGTGTCTGCCTTGCTCAGTAACCCACGCTCAGCACTCGAGACAGCACAGGGGTCCTTAACACTTGTTGAAGGAAAGAGAAGGAAAGAAAGAAAGGAAGGAAGTGAAGGAGGAAGGAAGGGAGGGAGAAAGAAAGAAAGAAGGAAAGAAAGAAAGAAAGAAGGAAGGAAGGAAGGAAGAAAAAGAAAGAAAGAAAGAGGGGGAGAAAGAGAGAAGGGAGGGAGGGGAGGAGGGTGGGAGGGAGGGAGGGAGGAAGGAAGAATGAATGAATTTTGGTGCAGAGCATCTCCAATATTGGCTGGTGACCCCTGGATACCAGGGACCAGTTCTGACTCATTTTCACATCCTCTCAGGACTTGCCACGTGATACAGGTAAATACACTTGGGAAATGATTGCCCAGCGAGCAGATTATTGAATGAATGACTGAATCACCCAAGCAGCCCAGGATGCGGAGGGGGGTCTAGCTTTTGTTCCACCCAAGATCAAGTAGGTCAGGGAGCACAGCCCAGGGTGATGAACACGTCAAGGGTCCAGATTCTAGCAGAAAAGCATTTATGTCTCAGAGACCCTGAGTCTCACCACACCTCTTCCTGACTGGGACAAGCCTCTGGGGGTGCCTGAGTCAGTGGGCTGCAAGCCACAGGCATGGCGCTTGGAGGAGGGAGGGAGGAAGATGGGGCTAGTTCCTCCTCCACAGGCAGGGTTTCATTCAGCCTGACGTGGGGGTCTTCTGCTCAGCACGGAAGGAGCGTGTGGACCAAAGCGGCCTCCAGCTAATGCCATTTATCCATGTGTTTTCCAGAGCAGAGTCATGGCGAGGGACACATTATACCTCACCATCGGATTCCTCAAAGTGCAAGCACACGGCGCCCTGGTTTCCGAGCTCTAAGTGCCCATTCATGGCCAATGGGGTGTCATTTATGGAAGTTATTAAACAGAAGCCACCGTCCTCAGAAAGGAGATTGCTGCTGGGGTTTCCTGCTGGTCATTGAGTGCCTGGAGAGCTCTAATTATCAACTCAACAATAACGTGATGGGTGTATTCATTTTATTAGTGTGTGTGTACGTGAACACACACACACACGCACACGCTCCTTCTAAGTGGTCGTAAATAATGAATAAATCAATACCCTGACACACTGTAATTCAGACCTTGAAATGCAATCAGATATCGGGAATTGCAGCTGCGTCTGAATGAACGCGCGGACGCAGAGGCTGTGGCCGTGCTCGGCCTTCCCTGCGCTTTCCGAAGCCCCGCCGTGGACATGCGCTCCGTCACCATTAACGGTGAGCCGGATATTTATGAGTTTGGTTGGCTGTTAACAACTTGGCCCTACAGCAATTAATATTTATATTTGCAATACATATCACTGATAATGGACAGCTCACGGGCTCTGGTAATTCGCTCACCACCCCTACCCTCTTACTGGGTCTTTCCTGACCAGTGGATACATCTTTCCCAGGGAGTCTTATAATGGGCTTTTCATGTGTTGGTGATTTTAATTACCTTTTTATTGCTATGCAAATCACCCTTCATTTAATCTGCCAACTGGAAGAGGGGCCTAGGGCAAAACTGGAGACAGAAGGCTGGAAAGGCTGAGGCTGCTACACAGGTTAGGGCCGAGTGACGGGTGTGTGGGAAAGGCAGGCTGGTCCAAGTCCAAATATGGAGGAGGGCCATTTCCCCGTATTAGTTACTCAGGGCATGGTCTTTGGGAGCCCCCGGGGGAGCCTGCAGGCCTGGCAGAGCGGAGCACTGGCACCTTGGGAAGCCACTGAAAGAAGGTTCCACTCACGGTGATTCACTGAGTTCTCGGTATCCAGGAGGGGAAACTGAGGCTCCGAGAAGGACAGCGAGAGGATGCAGCCAGTGTGGCCGGCTTTGCCCCAGACGTGTGTGTTGACAGGACCATGAGGACTTTTCCATGAACCTGCTGCCTTGTCTCCTGTGCTGGAGGGGCCGCTGCTGAGGACAAGGCCGGAGCTCCCCCATCAGAGCAGGAATCCGGGAGAAGCACCTGTGTCCTGAGTCAGACGCCGAGCTCACCAGGGCTTCTGTTCAGTGTTGTCCGGGTGTGGGACAGGAGGGGGGATGGGAGGGCCACCTCTCCCACCGGCTGTGGCCTCCAGGGTGACACCTTCAGCAGGGAGTGCCGTGGCTGGCTGCTCAGCACTTGCTCAGGCTGGCCTTGACTCAGCCTGGGCTTGCTGCTTCCAGTGTGATGGGACTCTCAGCTTTGGGGCTGGGGATAACGGGTCCTCATTCTGGCCAGCATTTTTACATCATGGGTCACATCTCCTCCATCACTCCAGAGTGCTCCTTGGCTGCTCATGTGGCAGGTGTGTTTTTCTGACCACTCAGTGCAGCAGAGAGAGTTGGCCCTGTCCTCAGGTGTGTCTTCGTGCAGGAGAGAAAGAGATGCTCCCAGCAAACTCCCGCAGAGACGAGAGCTAGCAGGGCCCCCGTCTCCGTGGTTATGTTCATGGGAAGCCTTAAGCCATGGGTAAATCTGGGAGATTTTAAAGTGAGGAAGTCGCAGATTAAATAGAAGCCAAGGGAGACCACTAAGGGGCAGGCGGGCCATGGGCCTGGGCACTGGATGGAGCTGGGTTGCACCCCTGAAGGCAGGGTCTCCCAGCCCTGCCCTCCAGCATCCCTGCCACCCCCCAGCTGTGCACCTCGGACGAAACAACTTCACCCCTCTGCGCCCACTGCTGTCACGTCTAAAATGTCAGGAGGGTCAAAGGAGACAAACTTATGTATTATCAATACATGGACAATGTTCTAATACAAGGTGATGTGATCATTTAAAAGGTATTACAGCAATTACATCAAACCCATGACTTCACAGATATTATGTAGTAATATGGTATCTTCATACACTTAATGTAAATAAAAATTATGAATAAATTTAAGTAAAAATAAGGTGATAAATGCAGCAAGCTCATTGAGATGACCCAAGTTTAAGAAATGCTGAGATGTCGAATGGGGAAAAAGTCCCCACCCGGGCATCTGGGCTGTCACGTCTGCAAGTGTGTGCTCGCCCGCATGCACCCCACACAACCTATGGATGAGTCTTGGCTCTTAACTCAAGTAGCTGAGACCACCAGCCCCAGGTCTGCGAGCTCATCCATGAGGGTGATGCAGAGGAAGCTCAGGCCGCCCACAGCTGCTCCCCTCCCACACTTTACACAGAGAGCAAAAGCTAACAAGGCACGTGCACACGCATGCACACACTCACACACTCACATGCACACTCACACTTCCACTCGTAAGTTAATTAACTCCTCCGCGTGGGTAAACTGTGAGGAAGTATTCAATAATGCCCCTCAATGTTCCATCCGGGCCCCTCAATGGCTCATTAGATTATACAAGGTGTGGGTAATTACCCGGAAAAAATACACCACTTTCCTGCGACGCCTAATTTCCTCTCCTCGCTCTTTAGCTTCCCTTAAGGCAAAAGAGAAAGATTTGCAGCTCCTTGACCAAGCGTGGCATTGCGTGGGTGCGTGTGTGTGTCTGCATGCGCCTGTGGGTGAACTCACTCTGGGATTCGGGGTTCCTGTCTCATGCTCTTGGAGGGGCTTCACCGCTTGGGAATAGAGCCAAAGGGGGCAGCTGCCCCTGCAGAAACACGACTGGTGCTGAGGACCCCGCCCAGTGCGCTTTAGTTCCCATTATCCGGGGAAGAGGGGGCGGGGAGGGGGCGGGACTTGTCCAGGGAGAGGCAGCCACGCCCAGAGCTCCCATGGGGAGGATGGGCTGCCCAGTGGTTTCACCTCTTGGCAGGTCCCAGCGGGGGTGTCAGCTGGTTCCTCTATCCCGGGTGTGGGAGGGTGGGATTTGGGGCAGGCTGAGCAGGCTCCCAGGGCATGAGTTTTCTCGAAGGGTTTCACTTTAGTGTCTCCGTCATGGAGCCGTGGAGAGGTGCCTTGGCCACCTGGAGAGCAGGTGAGGTTTCTGGGGAGGTGTGTACCGACACCTGCAGCTGCCTGTGGTCACGACTCCTGTTTGGGCTGTGGTTGGTTCCTGCCGTCCTTCTCACGCTGGAGAATCAGGAAGGGCCCCTGTGGTGCAGGCTGGTGTCCTCTGCCACCACAGCTGTCACTGTCCACTTACCCATGCCAGGGGCCACATGAGCCGTTCCCCACACTTATGTCACCAGGGCCCTGGGTTAGAGGCCAGTGCCTGACACACAGTAGGTTTTCAAAAAATAGCATTGAATCAATAAATAAAGACAGGGTCAAGAAAGATTAGCATCCCCATTTGACAGGTGGATAAAGGGTGGTTCGGGTCCACTGGGTACCTTGCCGGTTGTCCAGCACACCAGGGGTTCAGGGGGATTCAGTCCAGGTCTGACCAGCCCCACTTGGCTTGGAGCCAATCCCACAGGGTCCCACCCTCCTGCTGTGGTCCAGTGCTGTGTCCTACTTCTCCAGGGAACCCAAGCCCCCAGTTGCACATGGAAGATGCAGAAGCATGCAGGACTTCTCTGGGGACTGATGGAGGGAACTGGGGGTGTGGTCGGTGGGGTCCCTTCCAGGGCTACCATGCGGCCAGTGGCCTGACAGCCCCCCTCAACTGGACCAGTTGCCAAGAGCGGGCTGGGCTGGATGGGCTTGGGTGCCTTGAAGAGTGTGCATCCGCATGAAGATCTGCAAGGCTCCAAGAGCAGAGCTGATGGGCCCACCGGCGGGGCTCATCTATTTGAGTTGAAAGCTCATCTATTTGACCATCTAGCTGGTGTGTGTGTGTGGGGGCACACATGTGGGCACACGCACACAAGTGTACAAGGCAAGCAAAGACTCCTCGGGGGAAGCCTCAGGAAAGGGGCTTCCACGGGGGCTGCATCTGGTGCCAGAGGAGGAGGGCACATGTGTGGAGGGCAGCCTCGCTCTGGCGAAGGCAAGGGGCAGGCTTTCTCTCACCATGATGCTCAACTCCAGTGCCCGTGGGGCTTCTGCCCTGGAGGCTCCCTGCTGCCCCTGGAGGAGGGGTTTGGGGTGAGGCAGCCCCTCTCTGAGATGCTCTTGGTCATCTTGCCCGGCCTGCGTGCCTCCGTTCCTCCTCAACAAACCAGAAAGTAACTATTGACTGGGGTCTCTTCTCCAAAACAAGGAAGTAGGAGAGGTGATGCGCAGGGCTTGGAAGATTCTAGACGGAAAGGTAAGAGACTCAGGCCGCCCGGCTCGGCGTGAGCCCAAGGAACAGCATTCATGTTTCCAAGTCCCCGTCGGTCACCTAACATCCCCGTGACGGCCTCCGTCCCAGGATCCCAGGAGCCAGGGGCTAAGGGGGAGACAGATACTCTTTGTCAGGGGCCGGGTGGGGAGACAGACACTAACGGGTGATCACAGGAGCGCCAGCAGGAGAGGGGGTCCGTGTCTCTTTAAGAACAAGAACAAAGATCCCTGTCCCCGCAGGGCTTTTGGGAGGCTCACAGGAGACAAGGAGGAGAAGATGCTTTTGGAAGAGAATAAAGCGCACAGAATTCCAGGCTGCTATTATTAGTGCTGACGACAGTGAGCATAATTAAGCCGTCAGGTGGGGGTGACGGTGGTGACGGGGCTGCTGGGGGGCTGTCTGGTTTGAAGAGTCACAGCATCTCAGAGGTCACCGAGTCTGCTTCCCTGTAAACGCACAGCCTCCCGACAGCAAGTCCCCCAGCCTTGGCTTGAACTCGGGCGGGGGATGGGGGCTTACCCACTCCTGGCTGTCACCTTGTCACGTTGTCAAGGCAGCCAGATGGTAGGGAAACCTCCCCATGACTCAGACCCCCGTCGTCGCTAGTTCTCCGTGGGACTCAGACGCGGTCCTGGGGCTGAGTCCTGGTGACCCAGATAATCACCCCCAGGATGGAGCAAAGGGTCCCTAAAATGGGCTGTGACAGTGGTTTGAGGGGCTTTGGGGAACTGGGTCCCTGAGAGCTGGGTGAGAGGACACAGGGCCCATGAGAAGGGATTTGAGAATCCCAGGAGGGCAGACACTTGGGGTGCCCTGAATTGAATAGTGTCCTCCCAGAAGTTCATGTCCATCAAACCTCAGAACGTGACCTGATTCAGAAACAGGGTGTTTGAAAAAGTAATGAGCTAAGATGAGATCACCCTGAAGTAGGGTGGGCCCTGCACCCAGTGACTGGTGTCGCCCACAAAGGCCACGTGGAGACACGCTGGGGGAAGGCTATGTGACAACGCAGGCAGAGACCGGAGCCACACGTCCAATGGGCTGAGCAACGCCGCGGGCAGCCCTGCCACCGCCGGAAGCTGGGAGAGGTGGATGATGAGGCCCCTCCCTCAGAGCCCCGGGGAGGAGCCAGCCCTGCTGACAGGCTGATAGTGGACTTCTGCCTTCCTGAACCGTGGGAGAATAAATTTGGGTTACTTAAAGCCCCCCAGTTTATGGACATTTGGCTGCCACAGGAAACTAACACAGGAGGCTCGGGGAGGGGGTGGGGCTTTGGGGGTCTCTCTTTTGCCTCCTATTCCAGGCAAAGATTTCAGGCACCTTTGAGGTGAAAGAATATTTGGGGTCTGGAGGAACCTTTCTGGCCACTAAAGCCCGCCCCTCCACCAAGGTTGGCCATAAGCTCTTACCTGTGGGGTTCAGGGCACCTGTGCAATGGGGCCTGGTTGCATGAAGCTAGAGGGACAAGCAGGTGAGCCAGGGGGCTGGACCCCCTGAAGGCGGGCAGCGCCGGGGGTGGACACCGCTGCAGGTGCGGGGTCGGGGGGGGGACGGTGGAACGTGGCACCCGATGGACCAGGGCCACCAGCCTGGTCCTGCAATTAGGCAGAGCCTGACGGGGGACTGAGCAGGGAGAGCAGGATATCTCGCAGGTGATGGCACCTGCCGGGGCCTGAGAGGGGCAGTGCAGCCCCTGAGGGGAGGGGGAGGGCCTGGGCCCCGGGCACACGCACGCCAGCCAGCCGAGGAGGAGCTGCAGCTGGGTTCATCAGGCCAGGCCTCAAACAGGGGCCTGGGAAGCCAGCTCCAAGCGCTCTGGACTTAGAGATGCAAGGTGAAATGTGAGAGGTGTCAGGACAGGGATGTCACAGAGGTGTGGCTCCTAGAGGTACTGGGTGGCACCAGGGGAAGGCTGCAGGGCACATCCCCCAACCAGGAATCCAGGCAGCTGGGCCTGCCTGCAGGCTCTGGGAGCTTTTCTGGATGTGCCAGAACCCCTGCTGTTTAAAGCCTCTGGGCCCTGGCTTCATACATTACATAATGATAATTGTCAGATTTCCTTCCATGTAACGCCATAAAGCGTGAGAACGTGTGCTGAGTGTCTTGTTTGGAACCTGGCCCACAGCAGGGCTCGTGATGATGGTAGCTTTCTGCCACATGTCCAAGGAGGTGGTGACAAGAGCCACAGAGAAGCAGGGTGTGGCCAGCGTAGACAGATCAGAGATGGGCGCTGTGGACCAGAGCTGGGGTGTTGGGGAGGAAGCATGGGCTGGTCCAATGGAACAGCCGAGACCAACTGAGGGGCGAGGGTGGAACCAGCTGATGGCCAGATGGGTCCAACAGCTCCATCGCAGCCTCACCCAGGCCTGTCCAAAGACAGGGGCACCAGGGGGTGGTCTGGCTCCCCATTGCCCATCACTCAGGTCCCCCACAGAGCCAGGGCCCACGTCTGGGGGCTCCAGGGCAGGTTTCCTGTGGGAGACCTCTCTTCTCTGGGTCCCCTCATCTCTCCGTCTGGCCATCTTCAGTGTGGTCCCCTGTGGGCTGCCAGCTGGAGCTGGTAATTAGCAGTTGTCTTCCTGGGACAGACAGCAGTCTCTGTCACTTCCCAGGAAGTCCCCACATCTCTTCTTCATTAACCACCCATTCACTTGAGTCACAAAAAACAGCCGACAGCAAGACAAACAAAGAATACCAAAGGGCAGCTCTTTACTCTGGGAAGTGGCTGCTGAAAGGCGCTTTGAGAGGCATCTGGTCTACCCACCTCCCTAAGCCCAGGCACTTTCTACAAGTCTGAGTCTCTAGATGGAGAGGGTGTTGGAGGATGTTCAGGGTAGCCTTTGTCCAGTTCTTAGGAGTCCACTGAGTCTCGGCTGAACACTCCCAGGCTTTGGGGAGCTCACTCCCTTGCAAAGCTGCCTTTTCACTGTGAATTGTTTTGACTTTTTCTCCACCGAGCTGGGCTGACTTCCTGTACCTTCACCCCATCACTCCTGCTTGTGGATTTGGAGACCCCACAAGGCATACTGGCTTCATCTGCCTGTCAGACTCTCAGAAATGTTAATACTTCTTTGGAAGCTAATACATTGGAGTATCTATTCCCCAATCTAATCAATCGAAGGAGTACATGTGAACAGCTCTGAAACCGGCTGCATTTCACAATCAAGTGTCTTGGCAATCTTTTTCTTTTTAGTAATGCCGAAAAAAAACGGTGCATTTTAAAATCTGCAGTGTCTGAAATTAAATGAAATACAGCCTGTGTGGGCAGCTGACCTCTAAGTCACTCACAACTGCCCTCAACGAGCGGAAAAGCACGCCCTTCAGTCAGGAAAGTCCAGGGTGTCCTCAAGGTCGCACAGCTAGGAAGTCAGAGACCCAGCACTCGAGCTCCAGCCCATTGGACTAAAGACTGTGCTTCTGACTCAGCCAAGAGCCTCTCCCTGTGTGTCTGGCCAGGCCGCCTGGGTGGAATAAAGGTGCTGGCCCGGCCCCCACCCCTGCCCATGGCCCCATACGCCAGCCTACCCTCTGTGTCCTCAGCCCCTCTGAGCATTAAGAGGGCGGGCACTGGGCCAGGCTGACAGCAAGCCCTGCCCTCAGCAGAGGCAGAGAGGCCAGGCTGAGGGCAAGGGGACATGTGTTTGGGCTCTCTCTGTGCTCCTGTCAGCCCTGATTTGTCCCTGTCATATACTCCTGAGTAAGATTAAATTTGGGAGCAACCGTTCCCATGTTTATTCATCACTGGGCCGCAGGCTTGCTTGGTCAGTGCCATCCCCTTCCCGGGAGCTGTGGAAGGACGTGGCCAGGCACACTGGTGACTCAGGATCACATGTCCCCTAGACTGCATCATACCCCCGTTGGAGTGGGACCTTGGGCAGGACCTCCAACCTATTTGACAAAGACAGCCCCCCTGTCCCCCTGCCCAGGAGGCTGAGGACCTGGGTGGAGGTCTAGGCTGAATCCCCCTCCGGGGGTCCCATAACGTTTCCCCTTAACAGCGGGCGTCCTGTAGGCAAGTGGCTTGGCCTTCCGCAGCCTGGTCTGCACCTTTGCCAAGTGCAAAACCCCACTCGTTTCATACACTAAGTACCCTTCTTAATCAAGGGAAGAATTAGGCCACAACTCCCCTCCTGGTCCGACTGTGTGGATCATGTGCCATCAGAAGCAGAGAGGCAGAAAGGGGGCTTTGCGGGCTGGTGATGGGCCGGGGGCATGACTCATGCATCGACAGGGCGGCCACCCTCCACATCCCTCACCCCTCCCGCTCACCCAGCCTGTCATCTGCCCCTCCCCTGGGCGCCGAGCCCAATGCAGCCCCTCCGCCACCGGTGGCTGTGATGAGAACGTCCAGGAAACAACCAGTTCAGAGCAGGCCTTGGGGGGCAGCTGCCCTCACCCCACCAGTCTCACCCAGAACCTCAGCCAGGGGAACACAATACACAGAAGGGCTGGGCCCTCCCACGGATGAGCTGATCTGGCCACTGGACTAATAGCTCCCTGTCAGGCAGGCCTAAGCAAAGCAGGAGGTCTGCTAACAGGGTCCTGGGACACCCGCACTCCGCTCCGGGCCAGAGGGACAGGGAGGACCCGGGTGTTCATGATCTAACCGTCGCTGCGCAGCTGGTTTAGGGAGAGCCCTGAGTGGGGGCAGGTGAGGCCCCACGTGTGGGTCCCAGAGGTGAGCAGGGAGGCGGGTTCACGTTAGGTGCCAGGATAAGGGATCAGAAAGCCTCTCAGAGCCGTTTCAGACACAAGTCCCAGCACGTCTGCCATCAGTAACGTATGGGTTGGCTGGGCGGCCAGCTGTGGAAGGGCGTGTGGCGTGCCGTCGGCTGGGTGTCCACGAGAGGCAGAAGCCCGGAGCATCACGGGCTGTTCTCTGCACACGGCTTCTTTCCGCTCCAGCTCGATGGCCCAGGAGGTGGGAGGCCGGCCTGAGCCTCCGGCTGGGGCACCGTGTCGGGGCGTCCCACCCATGACCTTGGGTACCTACGGCCAGCCTGCAAGGGGGCTCATCCCCTTTTCACCAGGAGGCTGAGGCCCAGGAAGGTGGGGTGACCAGAGCCCAGAGCTCCGTTAGGGAACAAGAGGGTCACCGGTAAGTGCCCGGTATGAGGTCGTGCCTGGCTTGGTCAGCCAGGGCCGGAGAGGAGGTTGGAACTGCGGGTCTGGGCCCCCGAGAAGCCAGAACTCCACTGTGGTGCCCCACAAAATCCGAGCTCACAGAGTCCCTGTGCCTCCTTGCACCAGCACCGGAATCCACGAGCTGTCCTCTCTCTGATCCCAGCCCTCTCTCCACCTGATCTGGTCAGGAACTCCAGGGCCCCCAGCACCGCGCTTGAAATAAGGTTCTTCCATGTTTGAAAAGTGTACAAAAAAGAAGTGGCAACTGTGTGATGAGATGGAAGTGGCAGCTAATACTCCTGATGGGAATCATTTTGCAATTTATAAATGTATCACATCAACACGCTGCAAACCTTAAATTACACAGTGTTCTGTGTCATTTACATCACAATAACCCGAGGAAAAAATGTTTGCAGAGTGCAATTCAACGACATCATTAGCTGCACTGACTTAGGACTGGGGGGAAGAATGGCTGCTCCACTCACCGGTCAAGAGTCCCATGGCTGCGACCGTGGCCTAATCGTCCTCCATCCTGAGAATCACTCCAGGGCCAAGCACACAGCGGTCCCAGGCTGGAAGGGTTTAGAGGGCAGACCCCAGCTTTATCAACGGTAGTGTGTCCCCATGGAGCCAGGGACGCTGTGTGCTCAGTGCGTGACACCAAAACCCATCAGGAGGTCAGCAGGGAGGGATGGAACCTCTTTGGACTCTGCCTGCTTCTTCCCTCCCCCACCCCATCTCCATCCTGCCTCTTCCCACCCTGTGGGCCAGGCTCACCGCTTTTCCTGTTCTGCCGACTGGAACACCCTGTGTCCTGTCTCCGGCCGTCAGCACCGGCTCCCCGGCCCCAGGCTCAGGCTGACTGTTGCCTGCTTGATGAAGCCCCTGGTAACCCCCCCCACCTCAAGCCCCAACAATCCGTGTCTCTCCTGCAGGACCCTTTCTTGGACATGTCCTGTCATTTCAGCTAGAAACTGCTGCCCTGGTGACAGAGGCCACGTCTCCCAAGTCTTCCTTTCGCCACAGGGCTTGGGAAACGTTTGCTGAAGGATCAGACAGATGCACCGAGCCCGGTTCCAGACTGCTCGTGCCGTTCCCAGCCAAGCGGCCTCCCACTTGGACTCTCCCAGCTCGCGGGGAGCCAAACACGGTTGCTGGCTGGCTTGGCAGAGGAGACATTCAAAAGCCCAGGCAGCCATATGAAATCTCCTCCTGGCTCCTCCTCCGTGATTCTCGGGCTAAAAATAAAATCCCCGGGGACCCCGGTCGCGGCCATTGTTGCTGCTATTGAAACGTGATGAGCGCCTGATCAAAATTATTATGCGTTGTTGACAGGGAGGTAGCCCAGTGCTGATCTCCCAGTGACTTTAAAAATAGAGCTTCTTCCTTTTGTGCCAGGGCAAAGCAATAATTTAGATAATTGAAACTCTGAAATGAGTTGGAGCCGAATCACTGTGGCTTTGGACCTTTTTATGATACTTTCCTTTGTATAAAAAAGAATAGAATCAGAAGAAGAATGTTTCACTCACACAAAGACCCTGAGCAGGACAGAGGGAGTCGGTGTGAAAGCCGAGCTGCTCAGAGACCTGGGCTGTATGACTGGGGATTATCATTCTCTCATACATGCACAGCAGCAGCAGCACCCAGGAGGCTTCTAGGGGCTGCAGCCTCTTTCTCTCTCTACCGATGGCGGCAGCGGGCATGAGCAGGGTCCCAGGAGGGGTGGAACTCGGGGTGGGTGGAGGAGGATGGTCTCTGGATGAGCCCTTTGCTCCTTCCCTGGGGTGGTTTCTCACCTGGGACTGGAAAGTGACAGGGCTGTGCTGAGATTTAAATCCCACCTTAGTCACTTGCCAGCTGGATGACCCTGGAACCATTAGCTAGGCATCTTGAATTAAGCTTCCTTGGCTATAAATTAGGGACCCTGATAATATAGGGGCAGCATCAGGATTAAATTAGTTAATTCATAAAAGCATCTGGTTCAGAGTAAACAATACATCTATCCATCCACTCCTCCACCCATCCATCCATCCATCCATCCATCATCCAATCTTCTTCCCTTCCTTCATCCCTTCACCAGGACTATCAGGTCAGACCTAGACCACTTTGTACCAAGGACTGTGACAAATTTCATTTGGACCAGAATTCAAAACCAAGTCACCTGATTCCACCCCCATGCTTTTCCACAGTCCTGACTTGAGACACAGAGAGGAACACAGCATGGTGATCACGGCTGAGGGCTCCTGACCAGGCTGGGCTGTCTGCCCTCAGTGACTGTGGTAAATGCTGGTACTCATCATTGATTCCTGGGTCTCCTCTCCTCCAGGCAGGGAGGCGGCCTGCCCTTCCGGTCCCCCTGTGGTTGGGTGGAGCCACATGACCGGTTATGGCCAACGTGCATTGTACAGAGGGGCTCCACCGTGTACTGACAGGAGCCCTCCCCTCCTTGTCCTCGGCCGGAGGCAGGCAGGATATCAGGAGCGGTGGCTGTCAGCCTAGGTGCCCGAGCTGCTGGGGCGAGCAAAGCATCCTGAGACCTACGAGGGCCTGAGAAATAAACAATGGTGGTTTTGAGCTGTGGAGATGTGGGGATTGTTCCAAGGCTTAGCTCAGCCTGTCCAACTGACACGGCTTCCTGTTGGCGTGTCTTCTTACCGTCTGTAGGAGTCTCCTGGTGCCGCCGTGACAAGGCACCACAAATCGGGTGGCCTAACACAACGGAAATGTAGTCTCTCACGGGTCTGGAGGCCAAAAGTTTGAAATGAACGTGTTGACAGGGCCAGTTCCTTCCGGAGGCTCTGGGAGAGAATCTGTTCCAGGCCTCTCCTCCAGCCACCGGTGGTGTCAGCCATCCTCGGAGTCCCTCGGTTTGTAGCTGCATCATCCTATGTCCTCCTCCGTCCTCGCGGGGCTGTCTTCCCTCCGTGAAGTGTCTCTGCGTCTCGTCTCTTCTTATAAGGATGCCAGTCACTGGATGCAGGGCTACCCTCCTCCATTTTGACCTCATCTGGACCAATGACATTGGCAAAGATCTCGTCTCCAAGTAAGGTCACTTTTTGAGATCCCACGCAGGTGTGAATTTGGGGGACACCATTCAACCCAGCACGTTACCTCACCCTGAGTTTAATTCAGGTTGACAAATATTTAAAGAAGACTCGCCACGTGCCAGGACTATGGCGGTGATACTGAGAGACCGGGGTGAAGGGGTCCACGGCGGGTGGAGCATTGGAGATGATGGGCTTGGACGAGTTCCGAGTCTGACATCAGAGTGGGGGAGCCCTCAGACAGTCCCAACAGGGTGTGGAGGTTGGGGTGCGGGAGAGCGGAGTGGCATTGGGCATGCTCCTGGCTGGTGCTGGTCCTCTTGGGCTGCCTGAGCGCCGGTGCCTTGCCCGCCTCTCTGTCTTCAGCACCTAGTTCAGGACTGGTGCCCGGTGGGTGCTCGGTAGCTGTTGGGGGATCCATCCCTCACTCACACTGGTGCCCGCCGTCTCTGCCATCCTCACTGCTTTCGGGGACCATCTGTGAGGGGTGGCGGGCCAGGCTGGCATGGCAGCAGCCCAGCTGGAAAGGCCCATGGTCTGCCCGGCAAGGCCCTCAGCAGTGCACATGGGGCCCATCCATCACGCCAGAGTCCCCGGGCCTGCGTCAGCCCTGCTGAGCAGGATATTGCACAAACTTCCAGCTTCCTCTGGCTGCAACCGGATTTGCTGGGTGCAGCTTCAGCTCACGCGTAGCTCTGGATGGGTTGGAGCAGTGGGCTCTCCTGCCCTCCTCCTCCGGGTGATCGTTAAGGACATCGGACGCACCATCTCTGTAAAGGCTGCTGTTCTCTGGACGATCACATCCAGAGACCCGCCTGGCCCCCAGCTCCCCAGGCCCCCGTGTGTGCCACATGGGCCTGGTGTGTGCCCACCACCATGTCCCTGCCCGAGCAGCTGGTTCATTCTTCAGGATGCTCAGAGGACTCCGCCACGTGGCTTCCATGGCAGGAGCTGACAGGGCCCATTTGTACCCTGGATTAGTGGCCCGTGGCTGCCCAAAGAAGTGACCCCAAGTGGGTGGGCTTAAGACCACAGGGGTGTATTACCTCCCAGTTCTGGAGGCCAGCATCTGAAATCAGGGTGTGGGCAGGGCCTCTCTCTGAGGCTCCAGGGGAGGGTCCTTCCTGCCTCTTCCAGCTCTGGTGGCTCCACATGTCCTGGGCTTTTGGCCGCATCACTCCCGTCTCTGCCTCCGTCATCACGTGGCCTCTGTGGGTCTCTGTTTCCCTTTATTGCCTCTTCTAAGGACACTCTTATTGAATTTAGGGCCCATCCAGATGCAGAAAGATCTCATCTCGAGATCCTGCCCTTCATTACACCTGCAGAGACCCGTTTCCAAACAAGGCTGCATTCGCGGCCCCTGCGTTCCGTCTGATTTGCTGCGCTGCCACTGCCCGCTGGTCCAGGTCTGACCCGAATAGCCCAGAAACCAGACGGGGACAAGGCCTAGAGTGAGACTCCGTCCAGCAACGGCCCAGAAACAGGGCTGTGGTCTCCCTGCGACTTAACTGTCCCAGACATTAGGGAAACGACCCACGCGGGGTCTGGTCCAGATAATGTTCCCCAGGGCTTCATGCCTCTTTGAGCCTCAAAGTTATTAGATCCTCATCAGCGGTCAGAGAATAAATTGCCCCCAAGAGGGAGCTCCTGAGGCAACGGTGCATGAGGTTCAAACAGTTGGGACAAGGCCTCGACCCCTTCCTTCAGCAGCTTTTGGGAGTTACTGGACTGAACTGTCCCCTCCATACCTATCCCCCATCTGAGGCCCCTGGCAGCCAGCCGTCCCCTCCACCTCCACCTCCATCCCGGCAGCGGACGGGTCTGGGGACACACACAGGTCCAGATGGGCCTGGGGTCTCAGGCCAGCTTTCCCCACATTGGTGATACCAAACCTGCATCCAGGAGAACAGAATGATTAGGAAGAATTTATGCCGCTCCTTTTCTATAAGGAACTCTGTCCAACAGCATGGGTGAGTTTTAGGTTACAGTTTTGCAAAAGATAGGGGGACGTCCTTCAAATAGATCTTTCTTATTATATCCTTCTGTAAAAGCCAGGACATAAAGTTAAATCATAGCCCTGGGAAGGAGGCATTTCAGAGGGGAGAGTGGATGATATAAGGCCAGCACGTCGCATTCTGCTGGTTTAAGCCAACCCAGGTCACATCATTAACACCTGTTTAATGTCCTGTATCTGGGGACATAAAAACAACCCGCATTACATCCTAAAACATTTACTAGCAGGTAAGGGGCTTCAACATTCTGTTTGCTAAGTACTTTATTTACTTTACATTGAAATAACAGGGTTTTTTTTTTTTTTTTTCAGATCCAAGCCCTCACTCGGGTACATCCATCACAGTGTGGCCATGTGTGCAGTGACACAGTGCACATGTGTATGTGGTCACATGCTTCATCCTCAGCGCTGAGCGTGGGGTGTTGGCTGCATTGCTGATGAAAGAAAAACAAAGCCATCCATTCATCCATTTGTCTATCCTTTACTTATTCAATAAATATTTGCTGGATGCTGTGTGGCTGCTTGTGGTACAGACACACTATCCAGGCACACGGCCTCAACCGCATGGGGAATGTGAACAGTGACCTTGACCGGAACTTTGGAGGACATGATGGCCGCCGCTACACTGGTAATGTGCCTCCCTGGACCTTGGCGAGTCTGCTCGGCGACAGCCCGAGAGGTGCCCACACAAGCGGGGAGGTACTCTGTAGTACGACGGTCAACACGACGGTCAGCAACAACTGAAATGCCCAACGCAGGGCCTGGCCTCTCCAGGGGGCCCACAGTGGTTCCCACAGAAATGGACGAGTCTCAGCCTCTGCCAGGAATGAGCTCAGGACACGGAAGCTGCCCGGTGGTGTGTCCAGTACCATTCCTGGAAATGAACACGCAAGTGACACAAGCAACCCCAGCACACAGGAAATAGTGAAGTTGGAAACAGAGTGAAGAGCCAGGAGACGGACCACAGTAAACACTTACACTCACCTGTCCGCCCACGTGTTCCCTGATGTCGTATCTGATTCTGGCCGCAGCCTGTAGGTGAGTCCCGGAGCAGCTTACAGGAAGGGGCCCCTGAGCACAGACGTGCCAAGGACACTCCAAGGTCACACGTCGTGCAGGTGACAGAGCTTCCCCCCAGGGAGGTCCTTGGCCTCTGGTCTACACCCTTTCCTCCATGCCAAGCTGCCATTATTTTTCTCTCCCTCTCTGTGTCTCTGGGTCTCTCTTTCCCTCTCTCTCTCTCTCTCTCTCTCTCTCTCTCTCACACACACACACACACACACAGCGGTGATTTGGACTAAGTACAGGACCCAGGAGGCTTTCACCATCTCATTTCAGGGCTGATACACGTTTGGAGGGCAGAGCAATCTGGACGAACATTTCGTCACCACGTGCCCTGGGCTGTCCAGCCCCCAAATGCCAAATGTCTCGAGTGGGCTTTTGGCAAATGCCGGGTCACTGTCACTTTGTGGCTGGGCTCCATGCTGGGTGCCTACGGTGTCACTATTCTCGGTGGTTGATTAAAGAGTGTGATGATCTGGGTTAATGATGTAGCAATTGCCAGAGTGATCTGAATCAGTTAGCAGATATTATAGGAGCTGACCCAATTCTTTCAACCGCGCTAACCGCAAACAGCCATGAGAAGAAAGGGGGAAGAGAGAGGACCAGGGCTTATCGAGCCCCTACTACGCGCTGGGCATCTTGTGTGCACTGACCCTGTTCATTCTCTAAAAAAAAACTCCACCGGGGCTTCCCTGGTGGCGCAGTGGTTGAGAGTCCGCCTGCCGATGCAGGGGACACGGGTTCGTGCCCTGGTCCGGGAAGATCCCACATGCCGCTGAGCGGCTGGGCCCATGAGCCATGGCCGCTGAGCCTGTGCGTCCGGAGCCCGTGCGTCCGGAGCCTGTGCTCCTCAGCGGGAGAGGCCACAGCAGTGAGAGGCCCGCGTACCGCAAAAAAAACAAAACAAAACAAAAAACTCCACCAACAAGCAACATTTATGGAGCCTGCAGTTTGTACCGGGCCGCATGCCGTTGCTTTGCAGGCCCCCGTCAGCCCAGTGAGACGAGAACCTGTGTTCCAGCTCGTAAGCATCTGAAATTCACAAGGACACAGCAACTTCTCGGCACCAGGGTTATGGTCAAGATGGGGGTGGGAGGAGGGCGGGGCAAACAGACCACGTGTAGCAGGTGTTGTGGATGCCCAGTCCACCCACATTCCTTTACTACTCTGCATGCCCCAGGGCACTCTCTCCCCCACAGCTGCACCCAAGTCTCCATTCTAGAACCTTCTCTCTTCTCAAGCCCAGGGACCCCATGGTGGTCTGACCACGCTGGGCCGTTTCAAATGTCTCATGACCTAGAAATATGCAAAAAGAAGCTCAGATTCTCTACTAGCGAAATGAAGGTGCTGTTACGAGAGCTCCTGATTTCACTATTAAATTCCTGACGCTCAGTACAGGTGAAGATACGTGAAGAGTGACAGTCCTGTGTGTGCACTGGTAGAAATGTCCTTCAGCGTGACTACCAAGGTGACCATGCTCATCAGCTGGGCGGGGCTATAGGGCCCAGGCATTTGGTCCGCACCATTCTCAAGGTGGCTGTGAAGCGATTTCAGAGGTGTAGCAGTGGCTACAATCAGTGGACTTGGAGGAAAGCAAGTATGGTGGGCCTTGTGACATCTGCTGAAGTTCTTAAGAGCAAACTGGATGTCTCCTGGAGGAAAAGGAATTCAGCCTCGACGAGAGTCCTGCCTGAGTTGCCAGCCTGATGGCCTGCCCTGCAGAGCTCAGACTCACCAGCCCCACAGCCAAAGGAGCCCGTGATCAGGCAACAGGTATCATTAGCCCTAACATCCCACGCCTGGCATCTGGGTTCCGTGTCCTGCAGTCTGTCTCTTTGAAGAGCAGGGACGGTGGAAGCCCTCGTGGGCAGAGGTGTTTGTCACCACAGAGTCCATGGAAGTGAACTCCTGGAAACAAGCCAAGGTCTAGCAGTTGGAGGAGGGGAAACAGACTGAGGGCCCTCCCCGGAGGGAGATGAGCATCTCACAGTGAGGACAGCAAGCAGCCAGCAGCGGTGCGGACAGGAGTTTCCACATTTATAAAGATACAGAGATGTGTGCATATGGCGTGTCTATATGATGGCACATCATGATGAGCACAGCCCACACGGCGTCGTCCCGGAAGCTGCAAACAGCCACCCCCGTGCCTCCCAGCCCCACCCAGGCGGGTGCAGCCCATCTCAGGTTGCACGGCTGGTGAGCAGACCACAGGCTGAAGCTGCCTCTTCTCTCAGCCCCTCTGTGCAGTGAACAGCATGCAAGCCATACAGGGCAGCCCTGACATAGTGACTCTGACGTAGGACTGGGATTATGAGTCATTGCTGTGTTTTTACTTATGCTTTTCAACAGTTTCTGAGATGTATGCCCTGAGTTTTCACTAATCTCTTATCAGAGGAAAATAAGCACTGAAAGCAAACCAGGACTCCTAGGTCTACACTGCGCCCGGCTACAGGCAGAAGAGGCCCAGGACAGCACCCGCCTGGCCTGTGAATGACACGTGCCCCTCTGTGCCCCCCGCCTTCTTCCCCCCAGGCCTCAGCAGCCCCTTCGAAGCCAGAGATTCTAGTGCCCTGAGCTCCCGACCCTTCACAGAGACGTAAGGCTCAGACGCAGCCCAGGAGAAGAACGACCTGTGGTGATGCCACCTCTAACCTCGAGCTCAGTGTGTAGGGAACTGTCCCCTCCCCCCGGCCTCCCACTGAGGAAGCCGCCCTGGACACACCCCCAGGCCCTTCCCTGCTCTGTGGGCTTGGCTGTTAGCCCCCAGCAGCTGTCTCTCTCTCTCTCACACACACACACACACACACACACGCACACACACATGCACACACACCCACATCGTGGGTCTGACTCCACTGACCATGGCTTGGGGCTCATTTCTTAGGAAGCTCTTCTCTGACTGTGACACAACTGCCCCACACGTGCCTCCCACCCTCTGATCCCGTCTTTACCTCCTGGACGCTCTAGGACAGCGTCCACTTGCTCTGTCATCTGACAAAAAATTGTGGTTTGAAAAAAAAAAAAAATTGTGGCTTGGATTGGATCAACTCACTCTCTCATTAACTCCACAGACTTATCCTGAACAGGCGCTCTGTGCCAGGCCCTGGGGATGTCACGTGAGCAAGTGGGCACAGAGCCTGCCCTCTTGGCTCACCATCCAGGTGGGAGGACACACAACTGGGCAACCGTGGGATAAGGAGTGATGTCTGCCATCACTGGGGCCTCCTAGACTCATCCATGTCAGCGGCGGGGACGGGGGGAGAGTTCTGCTCATAAGTAGCCCTTGTCACAAAACCAGGGGATCACAGAATGCCCAGGCCAGCAGGTCACTGTACCATCTATGACTATGTTCTTTTTCTGGAGGGTCAGGGCTCAGTTCACGGCTGTGGTCAGGGGTCAGTGTGTAGCCATGGTGGTCAGAGCTCAGTATGTGCTTGAGATCTGGGCTTGGTCTGGACCCTGGGCCAGAGCTCTAGGCCTACCGGCTGTGGCCCCTGCTCTGACTCTGAGAGCATCCTTCCGCATCTCGCTCTGGTCCCAGGGCGGCCTGGTCTCTGGTCCTGTGCACTTTTTCCTATGGAAACCCCCTTTGGCTCTAGTCCTAATTATGTTTAACCCCCATCTAGGCTGAGGGATTTCATCACGGAGCAGGGGCTCAGAGCCAGGATGCTGCGGAGAAAATGAGGGCTGGTGTCCGGACAATTCCTCGGCAACCCAACCAGGGCGCCTTCACAGCCGGATTTGCATAAATCCCTAAGCCGATTAAAGGAACCTTCAGAGTAAGCAGCGCAGGTACTGAGCCAGCAAAGCAGGCGCCCTCCCTCTCCACGTAGATTAATTGCTCCCTTCCCAGCTGGTCCCAAAGCCGGTTCATTATCTCTCAGCAAACCGGCCCCTTCCCCCAACTCCTTCCCTGCTTCACTCGGGGGCACCGAACTCAAAATCCAAGTCACCCTGAATGCCTCCTCTCCCCTGTCCTCCATTCAACCCACCACATATATCCCGGGCCTCTGCAACCTCAGTCTCGCCCCTGCCCTCTGTCCCAACTGCCCCACCTGCGCCAGGCCACCCTCTCCGGCCTAATTCCTGCCACATCCCGTGGTGTCCCCCAGCCACTCTTGCTCCGACAAATGCCCCTGCTGCCTTGGGCTGCACAGAAGGGCTGGCGTCGGGTCCTCCGGGTTCTTGCGTTGTCCTCCTGAAGCACGCACTACTCAGCTCCCGGGTGGCCACCATCCTCCCGACTCATCGGCTGGAGCGCTGGGGCTTGGGGCTGAGTCTGGAGCACACGGTCCGTGCACAGCCACGCCTGCTGTCTTCTTGTCCAGCCTCCTGCAGACAAGCCCCCCTTCCCTTTGGCCTTCACTTCCCACAGCCCTTTTGTGCATCCTCCCTGCAGGCAGGAGCAGCCTTCCTGGCCTGGCTTCTACCTGGCCCACCAGGCCCCTGTCCCTGCTCTGCTGTCCTGGGGTGCCGGGGAGGACACGCAGCCTGCAGGGGGTGGGGCAGAAGCGGTGCTCACATGCAGGGCCGGCTCCTTGGGGGCAGCAGGTGTCAGGCCCCAGCACCTGGTCTGAAGCTGCTCGCCTTCCCCCTGAGGGAGGCACAGTGCAGGGGCTGGAGTCCCGGGGCAGCCCAGCTGCTGCAGCACCGGCAGAAATGGTGGGTGGGAGGGGCAAACACCAGGATCTCAACCCTGGCCCTTGTTGGGCCCATTTGACCACGTGACCATGGCCAAGCCCACCCCTCACTGAGAAAACAAGAAGTGGGTTGGCTGACCTCTGGGCTTCCTCCTGGTTGAAAGACATTGAATCTGTGAAATGGACTTTGAGGGCTTCCAACAAAACGACGCCTTCTCAGGCGACCCTGGGAGACTCATTTGGGGGCGGGTCTCTGCTCCAGGCTCGCTCCAGATGTGGGAGGAACTGGGCTCCCCTGCTTATGCCACGAAAATCTGCTGGATGTAAGGGCCTAGGTCTCCATCATCACCACCATCACCATCATCATGGCCAGGGTCAAGCCACTTGCAGAGTCACCCTGGACAGACCCCCTCGTCCCTCTGGGCCTTGGATGGGCCAGCCACAAAGTGGGAGAAAGAGGTTCGCCTTCCTTCACAGGGCCTTCTGTTTAAGAGGTAGCCGGTGTAGAGGCGCCCTGGAGGAGGGACGTGAGACACAGGCTCAGGGCTCAGTGTGGCTATCCACGAGAAGGTCCCACATGCTGGTGAAGAGGCTGGAGCTGGCTCCTGACGCCCACAGGCTGGCTTGGCCCTACCCGGGCTGCCCGGCACGTGTCCTGGACACAGAGCCGAATGCCGTGCGGTCCCTGCACGTCCCACCCTGCTCGGGAACCCGCCACCTCCAGCCCCTTCCCAGCCACTGCCTGGATGCCCCTCTGTCAGGACCCCCTCCCTTGAGAAGCCACTTCTGCCTCCACTTGGGCCTCAAGGAGCCCAGCCCTCAGGGCCGCCACATCCCCACACAAATGGGGGGAGACGCGCACAGAAAGAGCCCATTCCGGCTGATCCGGCTCTCCGTGTCCGGGGACCGAGTGTGTGCAGATGACGTAGTCAGCACCTCGCGCCGCCACCTCCTCCCGGGGCCCTTGGCAGGGAGCGCGTCTCTGATTTCCAGGGTGTAAATGGCAGCTGGTGGAGATTCCCGAGCCCCCATGCCTGGCTGGGCCGGCGCTCTGGATGGCTGACAGCTGCTGCCGCTGCGACAGACATAGGCTTGCCCAGCCCCCCAGCCCGCCAGCCCCTGTGGAGCCAGGGACAGGGAAGCAATGCCAAAGCCCAGGCCCCTCCTGCCCCTACCTGGGCTCCCACAGGCTTGGGCGGCCCCTCCGGGGGCAGGACAGCCGGGCCAGGTGTGGTGCGGCCAACTGCCTGCTCGGTGACCTTCTTTCGGGGCCCCAAATCCCCACCTGCTCGAGGAGTCAGGGCCAGTGGCCCGCACAACCTCTGCCGACTCTGCCGCCCCAGCTTGCTTGCCCCAAGTCAGCAGAGACACCAGGCCCCCGCCTGGGACTGAGGGGCACAGACAGGGTGAAGGCGGACTCCTGCTCCGGGGCTCGGGGTGTGCTCAGCTGCCCTCATGGACCACATGAGCCCCTCCTCGTCGGAGCCTCCTCTGAGGCACGCGCTGGGCTTCACGCCAACCCCTCAATCCCCCATCTCACCCTTTCTGCCCCAGAGGGCTGAGGTGCCGCCCGGGATGCCCGAAGGAGCCCACCCGGCGCTCAGCACACACAATGAGCTGGACCTGCTGGGAGCGGGGCAGCCCTGAGCCATGGGGAGCGGGTGCTGGCAGGTCTTCCATCCCTCAGTGGACAATTCTGTGGCACCTGCTGCAGGGCTCCTTGGAAGCCAGAGGCTGAAGCCCCAGCCGCCCACAGCAGGGTCCGTCTAGACGACATGTCCCCGTGTGAGCTTCCCCGCCATCGCCCTGCACTCTCCTCACCTCTGATGCCTGTGCTTCTGGAATCACTTGCCAACAAGTGACTCTCTGTCTCCCACCATCCCCCCAGCTCTCGCCGTCACCACTGGGTCGGGACACAGGGAAGCCCCCTCGAGCAAACCTGGAGGGTGTGCTGGGAGGCAGGCGGACTGGGGAGCTCCGGGGCCTGTGTGTGAGGCAGGGGCAGCCCAGGGGACAGTCAGCTCGCCACAGAAGTGCCCTTCTGAACGGTTCCTGGACAGCTGCAGCCTCTCCTGCTCGCGTGTGAAATGTGCTTCTGCTCTTCCTCTGGGACAAATAATTCTTCTAGCGCGGAGGGACCCGCTGACTGCCGGCTTTCATTGATCTCTTTGAGATGCAAATTCCCTAAAAACCCCTCCACGTGGTTCCCTCACCGGCGGAGCCTGCTGATCTCAGATCAGCCTGGGGGGCAGCCAGCGGCCTGGGTGGCCCTTGACTACCTGCCTTGTCATGCCCCCCGATGGCCGCTCTGCTAGCTGCCTACCCTGCCAGGGGCCAACGGAGGCACGAAACCTTGCTGGTTATGGAGGTGGGCGGCTGAATCCCCCTGCTGCTCCCGCCTTTCCTTTCTTTTTCATCCTTGCTCGGCAGGTGGCTCAGCGGACTCAGGCCCTTTCTGAACTTTCCCCAAAATGTACCCTGGGCTCATCTCTGGTCCCACTGTTCAGAAGCCTCCCTTCTAGTTCAGGCAGGCAGCCCACCGGGGGAGTCAGCCTTGGCCTGGGGGTGTGCCCCCTTCCTCCCCCCCTCCAGACCACATGTCCCTCCTCGAGGATGTGCTGAAAGCCAACTGAAGATCAAGCCACCTGTCACTTAAGTGAGAGGCGACATGTTGCCTTTGATGAGGAGAGGAGGTCCAGCAGTGAGAACCCAGGCATCCTCGAAGGAGAGGTGCCTGCTGGGTGCACCAGGCATCGGGGCCTCGAGGGACGCGTGGGGTCTCACACCTGTCCTCTGGAGCAGCCAGAGAACAATGACAGACACCACCCCACACGCTGGTGGTTGGGGGTACACAGGCGATGGGCCCACCTCCAGCATCTCCGACCCGGGTCCTCCTTGGGTCTGCCGAGGAGGGGAAGCCTCTCAAAGCCGCTTGGACTCTCCCTCATGGTCGGCCCACCCCGCACCACAGCAGTCCCTGTAATCCAGCATGCCAGGCAGAGGTGCCACCAGCTCACGCTTGCACTTTAAGCAAAAGGCAAAGCTGAGGTTGGCAGCCGCTGTTGTGACCTAAGCTGGTGCTCTGTTGTGGGAGCTGGAAGAAACCAGGGAGCAAAGCTAAAGCATCAGCAGAAACCACGCATTCCATGGGCTATGCTGGCTGGTCCCTCACTGGATGGCATGATAGGCGGAGCCTCCGTATCATCCCAGGAGACGAGAGTGGCACATGCCATTGTGTGTGTGCAAGTGTGTGCTTCTGTATATATGTGCACACACGTGAGCGCGTACACATGCATGTGTGCCTGTGTGCATGCAAGCTTGTGTGCATTTTGTGTGTTTGTGTGCATATGCATGTGTGTATCTGTGCATGCGTGTTTGTATATGTATTTGCACATGTGCAAGTCCATCACGAATGCTTGTGTGTGTGCACATGTGCACGTGTCCCTGTGTGCGTACCTGCATGTACATGTGTACATGCGTGCATGAGTGTGTGTGCTTGTGTAACTAGGTACCCATGTGCATTGCAAGTGTGAGCCCATGTGCATTATGTGTGTGCATGTGTGCAGGAGTGCAGATGTATGAATACATGTGTGTGAAGTGGGTCCCGTCCAGTCGCACCAGCTCCAACCTCGGCCTCTCCATTACTCCATATTTTCACACCGATGGGTACACTTTCTGGCTTCAGCTACTTTCTCCATCTCCATGGTCCCAAACACTATACCCAACTGACATTACTCTTTGAGCATCAAATATGAATATGCACACAGAGCTCACACTTCCCCATGCACTTATTCGACAGAGCCACCGCACACAGGAACATGAACTTGGAACCTAGCTGGGGGGGAGCCCCAGGGCCCATCACTGGCAGGTGGCCGCAGGGTTTGCTGCCCAGGGCTAAGGGTCCCGATGGAGGAAGCAGGATGCGGGCAGCACCCCGCAAGCTGGCCCCCGGGCTGGTTTCTGTGAGGAGTCCACCGTCCACCCCGCGGATCTGAGCCACCAGCGCCACTGTCCTCGCGCTCCCGGCCGCTGCGAGGACATGAGGGGCGTGTTTGGAAAGCCCTCTCCAGTGTGACTCCTGGCGGCTGTCAGAGGCCTGGGCCTTGACGTGAAGACTATTCCTCTCCACTCTGTCTCGAGGGGCTATGGCCACGGCCCAGCCAGGGGACAGAGCCTGAGCGGACAAGAGTGACAGGCACAGGCCCACGGCCACGTTGCCGCCACCCAAAGGGACGGCTGGAGCCAGGCCAAGCCCTGGGCCACCCGCCGACTCTGAAACTGTGACAGTCCTGCCATCTGTCTCAGGCAGGCCCCGCCTGCTCCGCTGGCAGGTGGCACGGCACCCTCGAATGACAGCAAACCAGAACCCAGGGAGAGGTCGGCGTGTCCTGGGTGTCCACAGGGCCCTTACTTATGACCTGTGCAAAGGGCTCAGAACCCCTAGGCTTCAGTTCCTCACCTGAAAACAGGGTAATAACTGTCTCCTCCTTAGAGTTGGGGGATTAACTCAGGGCTTCCATTCCCTCATTCACTCATTAATTCACTCATTCATTCACTCACTCATTCACTCATTCACTCACTCATTCATGGGGCCCCAGCATCTGGTTGTAGACCTGGGGGCAGGACTTGCCCCTGACCAAGGGATGGGATGATGAAATGCGTCAGCGGGGTTCTCCACAAGCAGCTCCTTCTCACCACTCAGGCCTCAGGTCCAGCGTCCAGGGACCCTTCTGGCTGAGACAGCTCCCGCTCTACCACCGTCCAGCCTGGTATCACCCTTTGTCTTCCTTACGGCTTCTTTCCCTCCCTGAAATCACATTTGTGTGTGTCTGTCTATTGCCCAGCTAACTACTCTGAGACAGGAGGCCCCAGAGGGCGGCTTCCTGTATGTCTGGATCGTTGCAGAATCCCTAGAACACAGTAGGTGCTCAATAAATGTTGGTGATGATGGATGTTTTCTGGGCTGGGACTCAGGATGGAAGCCAGGCCTTCAGACAGAGAGGGGACTGGCCACACAGGGCACTCGCCACCGACCTGGGCATGGAGCCAGGGATGGAGGTGCCTCCTGTTTCCCGCCAGAAACTGGGGCTGGTGGAGGGACCCCAGGTTTCCCCCCATGTGTGTGGGAGGAGAGAAGGCCAGGCAGAAGCGAGGCAGACACTGAGAACCCACAGCCACATCTCCCGCTCCTTGGACCCTGGTAGCACACCTGTCTGGTCATCTCCTTGAAACCTTGAGGAAGAAAATTAAATCTTTCCTGGGACATCGTTCTCCTCTTGGCCTTTGGGTCTGCACGTCCATCTCTGACTCTGTCATCAGCCGGTGAATCTAGGAGTCTTTATTAAGAACCCAGGGAGGCCAGCCCGGCGGAGTTGGGGGAAAGGTGAGGACCCCCCTGCCCTCAGGAGGCCCTCGGTCTGAATGAGGCGCCGGCCTCCACCCGCCATGTAATTTCCAGTCCCAAACCATCTGTGACTCACAAAACAAGTCGGAGGAGGTAGCCAAGTGCCCAGAATCCTGGCCATACCGACAGCCTCAGGATGAGTGAGTCCCACAGTGCTTTCTGGACAAACGACACAAAGTCAGAGCGTCCAGCCTCGACTCCTGCTCTCCCCCCAAGCCCGAGGCCGCCCGTCTCAGTCTCCCTGATACTCAGGCCCCGCCCAGACCCTGCTAGATGCCCTTCTTTCTCCCTTATGCCCTTTCCCCTCCGTTTGGGAGTCCTGCCGGCTCTACTTTAAACTAGACAGTCGAGCTTGTCTCACCATCTCCGCTGCTGTGTCTCTCACCTGGGGACCTGCGACAGCTCCCTGACCAGCTCCCCGATCCTGTTGCTGCCCCTGACGGTGCTCTGAACACGTGGTCAGAGGGGGCTGCCCACACAGGGCTCACCCTCCCGGCAACTGTAACTGTGACACTGGCCTGAATACGGGGCAGCTCTTCTGGGCTGGGCCATAGGCAGTGTAAACCTGCAACCCAAATCAAACCCCTACAATGTCTGAGATGAACTACATTGAAACTACAATGTCTGAGATGAACAGTATGTTGAATCCATTAAAGATGGATTAGGCACTGTGGGAGAAAAGGTTAGTGACCTTGATGGCGTGGCAATAGAAAGTATCCAAAATGAAATACACAGAGTAAAAGAATTAGCAGAGCTTAGTGAGGCGGGGCCTCCCAGAGGCCCGATGGATGTGTCTACAGAACCTAAGAGGGAACAGAGACAGAGACAGGGAGGAGAAGAGAGAACAGGAAAAATATTTAAAGAAGTAATGGCTGAAATTTTTCCAAATTTGATGGAAACTGTAAACCTACAGATTCAAGAAGCTAAAAAGAAAACCAAGCACACACACAAAAAAACAAGAAGAAACTTTCACCATGACTCATCATAACCAAATTGCTCAAAACCAGTGTTAAAGAGAAAATCTGAGAAAAAAAAAAAAAAAGCCATGTTTCATATACAAGAGCCAAGATAAGGATGACTGTAGATTTCTTACTGGAAGCAATGTACAAGAATCTCAAGGAACAACATCTTCAAGGTACTAAAAAAAAAAACCGAAAAAAAACCATCAACCGAAAATTCTCTACCCCACAAAAATAGCATTCAAAAACAAAGGCAAAACAGACCTTTCCAGACATAAAAAGCTAAAATGTCACCACCTGCTGCCTCACCCTACAAGAAACGCTAAAGGGAGTCCTACAGGCAGAAGGAAATAATGCCAGATGGAGACATTAACCTACATAAAGGAACGAAGAGCACCGAAAATGGAAACTATGTCGGTAAAGGGACAGGATTTCTTTCTTTTAAGTCTCTCTGAAAGATTCAATGGCGTGGCCACGTGTGGCGGGGAAGCAGGAGCTCAGCCACCACGAGGGTCAGGCCTCGGTGTAAGGCCAGTGTTTGGAGGTCAGTGTGGGGTTGAGTGAGGGGCTGGTCAGAGGTGTGGCCGAGGGCTGTTTGGTGCATGAGTTTCTCAGGGCCGCCATAACAAAGTCCTGCAGACAGGGGGATTCAGCAACAGAGGTGTATTGTCGCCCAGTTCTGGAGATCAAGGTATCAACAGGGCTGGTTCCCCTGAGGCCTCTCTCCCTGGAGTATAGACGGCTATCTTCTCCCTGTGTCCTCGCATGGGCATCCCTCTGTCGGTGTCTCAGTCCTGATGTCCTCTTCTTATAAGGACACCAGTCAGACCAGGTTAGTGTGACCCAGTTTCCTCATGACCCCATTTTACCTTCATCACCAATTTAAAGGCCCATTCTCCAAATACAGTCACATTCTGAGGTCCTGAGGCTCAAGACTTCAGCATAAGAATTATGGGGACACAATTCAGCACTGGCAGTTGATGACCAGGACCAGAAGCAGCTAACAATGAACTTGGGATGGTCTCAGACTTTAGCAGGGCTTGGGGAAGGAGGACGCTTCCCAGCCATCTGTGGCGGGTACCATGGACGCTGAGTTGCTGTGGGGAGGGACAGTGACCACCTGTACCTGGGTGGTCTCAAGGGTCCTCACTGACTCTGGCTGGCTTCCCGGGAACAGAGCAACACCTGCTCCCAAAACGGAACCAGCCAATGGGCTGGGAGACCTCAAAGCTGCCCGCGTTCTGGCAGGGCAGGTCTTCCGTAAATCTCTGCTTTACGGAAGACTGTAAACCTTTACTGGCTTTTGCTCCTTGCCAGGGCTGGCCCTTTGTGAGCAGACCCCACATTAAAGGCCACTTGGGGTTTATTTACTCGACTCTGACAACCACGGAAATCAAAGTTGCAGTTGAACTTCTGACAGTGTCTTTTATTAATGCCTTTAATGTCTGGCTTTCGACCACTGGGGGCTTTCTATGGAGAGCATGCTCTGTCTGCAGTGTGAATGCATACTTGTGCGTGCACGGACCATACGTTTCTCCTTGGAGGAGGACACGTGTGGCCTGAAGGCCTGCATGAGCGGCTGTCTGAGCGCACTTGTCACATGTTTGCATGTGCATCTATCCTGTGAGTGTGCATGCCTGCCACAGGGATATGCAACGTGTAACCCGCTGGTCACATGAGCATGTTCACGCATATGCGCTTGGGCGCGTATCCACAGTGCACGTGTGTGTCACGTTTATGTATCCAGGTGTGTGCATATGCTCCGGGGGGTAGACACAGCCTGCATGCTGCATTTGCATCCATCCGTGTGAAAACAGACTCACGGCTATAAACTCTTTGCTCTGATCTGAACCAAAAAAGAGAGAGAGACAGAGAGAGTTATTTGCATCGCTTAACCCTGGATGTGAACCTCATTTTGGTGGGAAATGAACACAGCAGCAGTCCGTACGAATCCACCAGTCCCCATTCCCAGGCCTGTAGGTTTGAATAAGCCTGTGAAAAGCTTACTGTTAAGTGACTTCTCTCATCCTGGCTCCCCTGCCTGGCCTTTCTCCAGAGCCACGTTGATCAGCAAGTCCCGGGAGAATGAAGAGCAGGCCCAGGGTGTCCTTGGCCTCAGCTTTTACCTGCTGAGCAACCCAGGACAAGCTGAGAGCCAGACCAGCCTGAGATTCTCACAGTGGGAGGGGAGCCCATGCAGCCCCCAGCAATGCACGTAGGTCCCTTTGTCTGGCCCACCCAGCAGACCACACAGTATTGCACTGTGAATTGTGTTCAGTGATGTCTTCTAGCCATCCCAGACAAAGTCTTGGAGCAGGGTTTAGGTCACATGCCTCTACCCCAGATTGTTCCCTGGAAGAAACAGAGCGCAAGGTCAGCATCTGCAAATGGCTAATGATTGACAGGCCCTGGAGGCACAAGGAGCCCTGTGCTCAGTTGTGCGAGTCCTGTGCTGCTCAGATCCAGGGGGCGTGAGTCACACAGTGTTCTATGTGAACAGTGCTCTGTGAGTTGGGCAGTGCACAACCTGTGCACCCTTCCATGGCAGACCTGGCTGTGCCCACACTGCCCTGCATGACTCCTGTCAGGGAGCTGACCTTGGCCTTCCCACAACTTCCCTGGGACAGGACCCAGGGAATGTTAGGAGCTTCCTCCAGGTCATGTTTTTTCCTGAGAATAAAAATTTTTTATATTGACATATTTTTATATTTTCCAGGGACAAGTCCAGGCCAGGTCTGTTCAGCCTCCTGAGCTCAGGAAAGCCACTTACTCTACTTCACCTTGTTTTCTTCATACAAATGCCTGCCTGCCTCCCTGAAGGCTGGTGGAGTCAAATAATAAAGGTTATGGGGGCTCTTTGTCCATGGGGCGGACTTGCTGAAACTATCAATAATAGTACAATAGCAACAGCAACGAGCTTCTAATCATCTGATCATGGGCTGCTCTGGATGGGCCACTTTCACACCAGTGTCCTGCCCCAAGAAGCACAGCGCCCAGCTTGTAGAAAATGTGAAATAAATACTGATTGACAACATTAGAAAGGTCTGGCTTGGACTGAAAGGCATGGAGGGCAGGTCTGTAATCACACAAATCCAAGCTTCCCTCCCGGTTTAGTCAGTGGGGCTGCAACAATGAAACACAACAGACTGGGTGGCTTAAAAGACAGAAACACATTTCTCACCATCTGGAGGCTGGATGTCCAGGATCAAGGGGCCGGCCAGTTGGTTCCTGGTAAGAGCCTGCTTCCTGCCTGTGGATGGACAGCACCTTCTCACTGCATCCTCGCACGGTGGGGATGGAGGCGGCGGGGTGCGGGGGGGAGATCACTCTTTATCTTCCTACAGGCCCACCAATCGGATCAGGGCTCTGCTCCGAGAATCTCACTTAACCTTAATTATCCGCTAAAAGCCTCATTTCCAAGTATAGTCTGTTGGGGGTTAGGGCTTCAACCTCTGGATTTTGGGGGTGGGGGGACACACTCCAGTCCATAGCAATTTCCTAAATGACATCACCAGACACAGCAGGTTTATGAAAACTGATGCCCGCAGCCCCGATGACCCAGTAACTCTGAATGGCAGGTAACGCCAGGGAGATGCTTCCCCTGGACACAGAGAGCAGGATTTATTTGGCCTTTAAGAAAAAAGTCATCAAGGCTTCCACGGCTGCTACAACCACAAAGCCCAATTTTTTTTCCACCTGGAAACAATTTATTATTAACTAATAAAGCCCTAAATCCATGAAGAAAAACCACTTAACACACTCAAGGTCAAAATGAAACAAAAATGACATAAGCACATGCATGCCTTGACAAATCAACAGCTCTTGGTAAAATTCCTGATACTCTAGAGAGATTTAAAACTAAATGCCCTGTATGTCAATGGCTGATGCATTCTGTTGTGCAGTGGAGGCTAACACAACATTATAAAGCAACTGTACTCCAATAAAATTAATTTAAAAATAAAATAAAATAAAAAATAAAAAATAGGACTTCCCTGGTGGTGCAGTGGTTGAGAGTCCGCCTGCCGATGCAGGGGACACGGTTTCGTGCCCCGGTCTGGGAAGATCCCACATGCTGCGGAGCGGCTGGGCCCGTGAGCCATGGCCGCTGAGCCTGCGCGTCCGGAGCCTGTGCTCCGCAACGGGAGAGGCCACAGCAGTGAGAGGCCCACATACCACAAAAAATAAAATAAAAATAAAAATAAAAAATAAGAACAAAAATAAAATGCCCTGTTAATTTCAACGTTGCCTGTAAGCAGATCTCAGCTGATCCTTAGATGATAGGTAAATATGAACATAACTGCCTGTTGGCCGGGGCGGTGGGGAGGCTGAAATAACCTGGGAATTGCAAGGGGTGGGAAGTAATCCAAGTCACAGAAGCATTGAAAAGATGTGATGTTACAACACGAGTACCAATTTGAAAAATTAATGTCTATGGGCATTTTCTTCCCCAAATAGGGATTTTAACAATATTCCTGGGATCTAAGGCAGCCACACGTCTGGGCGAGCCTGGTTTTGCCCCGTCCATTACCTTGAACTCCTCTCTGCTCCCTCAATGGGTGTGTTCTGCGTGGTGTGAATTTCCCTGGGTGACCAGGTCAGTCACGGCTTATTCCAATTCCTTACTTTGTAGCTGTCTTTCCCTGATCGCCAGGTAATTCTCAAGAATTAAGGCCATCTCTCGTTTATATTTTTATTTTTCCAAAACCTAGTGGGGACTTACACACCTGGATCCTCGTAGCATCGCCGGTGAAGGAGAAACGCATCAATGAAAGCGCTAGAAGACGGGAAATTCCCACGCCGCCCCCTGACCCGCCAGCCGCCTCTTCTGTCCTTTGGGAACATTTATCAAGAGGTAATTGAGACTCATTTTCTAAATCCAAACTGAGTTGATACCTAGTGCAAATTATAGAATTTTAAAAGCCTTGTTATTCTGAGAAAACATGCAAGTTACACAAACCAGAACAAACTCATTAGGGGGAGGTCTTACAGGACCCGCTCTAACAAACACGTAAGAATTACTTGTAATTAGCATATGATTGTTTGCAACCTGTGTTCCTACACACTGTCTTGTTCTGTCACAGTGCCCAGGGGCCCAGTGAAGGTGTGTCCTCCAACCTCCTGCTGGGTGATCCCCGAGCTTCGTGGTCCACGCTCAGGGAGAGATCTGATCCCGAGGTGCAGACTGCTTGTCCACGTGCATCAGGCCCTGTCCTGGGAACCGAAAGCACACAGGGTGGGCAAGATGTCAGAGGTCCCTGACCTCATGGATGCACTCTCCAGGGAGGGGGACAGGCAGTGGACCCCTGCACCCTACAGGTAAACAAGAAAACTGCCCAAAGTGAGAGATGCTACAAGGGAAGCATGTTGGCCCTAAGCTCCTGCCCAGGAAGGGCCCAGGTGGGCTCCCTGCTCAGTCCCAGAGCCAATTTCTGGGAAACACGGCTGTGAGGATGTATAGCCTCAAATCCAAGGGCAGTGGGAAGCGTGTCTGCAAGGAGAGGGGCGTGGCTGCAGCCAAGCAGAGGGTGGTCTCCCCTTCCAGTCCTGCTCTGGCCATCCCTGTTCTCATGTGCTTTCAGACAAGCCCTGCCCACCCTTACGTGAAGATGACGGAACAGTCAGGGTCCAGCTTGCACCCTCTCATGGCCCAGGGCTGGGGATGGCACCATTAAATGCTGCCCAGGAGGTAACGAGGCTCTCCAGACGAGAGGGCCTGCTGAGGCAGTGGCAGTGGGTTGTCTGGTGCCCGGCTGGGGCTCCCCGCCTGGAGCTGGCCCCTCCCACAAGTCAGGCTCAGGCCTGGCCCTTCCCAGCACCTGTGTCAGAGAGAATCAGAGCTGGATGGGAGGTAAAGGGGGTAAAAATAGATTTTTTTTCTGGAGTTATGGCAATAAAAGAACCTCAGTACAGAACCAGACTCAGCTCCACATACAGCAGAAGCAAGTGGGGATTTACAGGCAAGAAGGAGGCGGGGGTCAGTGGATGGAAAATTATTATAAGGAAACCTTAGGGGTGATGGGAGGAGTGGGTTCTGGTGAAAGAGACCTAACAGGATCCCTGCTGAAGGCAGGGCAGGTGATCAGACCTGACGTGGGATGAGGTGTGGGCTGAGGGATTTGAGCAGCTGGTGAAGGTGGGGATTCTGGCTCATCTGACTTGCTTGTGGAATTGTTGTAGGATTCTTGCTACAACTGGGCTCTTGAGGACATGCCAAGGACTTGCCTAGTGGAGGAAGGCTCCGAGGAGACGGCCTAGAGTTTGGTCAAGGAGGGAGTCTCTGTGAGCCCCTCTTCTCGTTCAAGGAGAGAAGAGACACCTTCTTGGCCCTGCACCATGTACCCCCATTTCTCATCCCATCACCTTTGTTCACGGAGGGACATTTGAACCAACGTCGACACTCAGTTGTGGAGAATGTCGGCTGGATGGTGACAGCAGTCAGTCATGTAATTAGGGGAGGTGCTGTGAAAAGAAAGAGAGAAACACAGATGAATGGTTGGAACAGACTATTTTCTGAGTCCAGAGAACAGCCCATGAGATTTCTAGATGTTGGGTTCAAAGTATCTTAGCAGTGGAGTGAGGACAGTAGTTACCACTTCACGGGCATGGTGAGATGTCAGGTTGCCCGGCTTCAGCATGCAGGACTTCTGGAAAAGGGCAGTTTTTGTTCTCAGTGATGTCAAGTCAGGAGGATGAGAGAAAAATGGAAACATTAATTTCTGACAAAATACTCAAGATGGCAGGATACAGTTTACAAAGAGGTGAAAATAGCTCAAAGGCAATGAATAGGACGAGAAGTTAATAACCCACAGGGTGAATTTTCATTTTCTACTGAAACATAAAATTTATCTCTACTGTCACCTGCCTTTCTGATCAAAGATAATCAAAGTAACGTTATTCTTGTTTACAAAATTAGTCTGGTCTCATTCGATTTGGCCTAATTATTTATGTAAGTGCTACAAGAATGGTAACTGATCACAAAAGCCTTTTTCGGCTTGCTTTGCTGGGACTTTACATAAAAAATCTCAGACTGGACTTTTAAAAGACTCTGGAGTCTAGGAAGCCAAGCCAAGAACCCACCACTAGATTTTGCCTGTGATGCCTATAGATTTGGGTGAATTCCTCTCTTCTCAAGGCCCCCAAAATATCCTCAGGTTCCTGGGCCTGCCAGGAAGTGACCTCCCTCGTTCATCTGAAAGACTGGGAGCCCTGTACACCAGGAACCAAGAGGGCTTTGTAAGCATTGGTCCATGAAGTCAATTTTAGTTCTTTAAAACTGTTTGGTCAGGCTTCCCTGGTGGCGCAAGTGGTTGCGAGTCCGCCTGCCGATGCAGGGGACACGGGTTCGTGCCCCAGTCCGGGAAGATCCCACATGCCGTGGAGCGGCTGGGCCCGTGAGCCATGGCTGCTGAGCCTGTGCGTCCGGAACCTGTGCTCCGCAACGGGAGAGGCCACAGCAGTGAGAGGCCTGCGTACCACAAAAGAAAACAAAACAAAACAAAAGAACTGTTTGGTCATCATTTTCAAATATGAAAATGATTCCAGTCAAAGCCTTGGTTATACAACCAGTGTTTCCAGTTATGTCTTATCACAAGGAGGACAGATTCTTACTGAAATTATGCAAATAATTATATTGCCATGAAAATAAATATGCTGAAAGTAGCTTCGAATTCTGAAGCGATCAGGAAGGGAGAAAAGATAAATGTTTCATTTCCGTTTATGAAAGTATAATCTACTTGTTGTTACAAGTAAAGATAAGAAAAAAGGGACAGAAGCTTCTTATATCCAGAAATTAGAGCATCAAAGGACCAGCAATGTCCCCAGCAAAACCATAACCATCCCTTATCAGTTCTCTTAGTCCTACGTAATTAATTCTTGTTCTGCTGGCTCTTGGCTTAACAGTTTTATAAACCCATCCGCTCTCCACTAGAGATCTGGAACTCCTGACTCAGTCCAGTGAGTTAAATCTCAAAGTTATTTAAGTAATGACATCGAAAGCTTGTACGCCAGAGTACTTGTCACAGTCCTTTCTGTGGGTCTCTGAGACAGTCCCTTTTTATTGAAGATGGAGCACTCTGACCTGTATCTGATTCCAAATGCTTTCAGAGTATAAAGTAAAACAAAAACTATTTGTGGAAGACAAAAGACTTAAAATGGTTGTTAAAGGGACAAGAGTTCATTTGACAAGGAACTTTGGTTATCTCTGTGGCATGGAACGTTTGAAATAGTAACTGGAATGACGACTGATAACATTACATTGGAAATATTATGGAAAACAAGAGTATTGACACATTTCTATGGACTTCATATCATTTCTGAAAAATCTCTGCTAATAACATTTTCCTGTCAAACATAACCTCGGGAAGGTTAAGTATCTCTTCTTATTTGACAACACTTTTCATGCAATTCAACATAATAAAAAAACCAAATTATTTTTAAGCATTTCTTTCTTTACAAGTTAAAAAACGAATCCTTTGAGATTTTCCAGGAGCCTGCTGGAAAATCTCAAGGTCAGTTTGAGGTCAAATTTTCACTTAGGATTTGATTTTGGGAAGTTGTCAAAAATGCCAAAAGGGGGCTTCCCTGGTGGCGCAGTGGTTGAGAGTCCGCCTGCTGATGCAGGGGACATGGGTTTGTGCCCCGGTTGGGGAAGTCCCCACATGCCGTGGAGCGGCTGGGCCCGTGAGCCATGGCCGCTGAGCCTGCGCGTCCAGAGCCTGTGCTCCGCAACGGGGGAGGCCACAAGAGTGAGAGGCCCGCGTACCGCAAAAAAGGAAAAAAAAATGCCAAAAGGTTTGGACATGTGATTACGTAGGACCTCTGATCACTTTGAAACAATACTTAGCTTCTCTTAAATAATCAAAGCCATAGTAAGGTTAACGTAAAGCACAGGAAATGATTCTGATAAGGCCCAGACTCTGTTTATAATGGAGATTACTCAAAATGTAAAGAAAAACATTTTACAGTCTCTTATGAAGGGCAGACCAGTAATCCAAGAAAAGATTGTTACGGCAGAGAAAGAAAACAAACGCTAGTTTTATAGTCAGTAGACTGTTGAGCTCATTTTTTAAAACCTTATAATCAAATTCATTTAGTCACAGCTTGAACGCACATAAAATTCCTTTTTGACAAATCTTCTACAATTTTTTATATCCATTCAGGTTTTGGTCTATGTTTTTTATATTTTCTTATTTGGAAACAACCAGTCATCTTACTTTAGGACAAAATTACTCTCTTTTGCCCTTATCAAAACACATCCTACTTTTTGTTTTATACTTTGCATACAAAGTTGTTTCCTGCATTATTTTTGGTAGTTTTGTTTACATATGTTGATTATAATTTTTTAACCATGTAACCCTTGTTTTACAGAGAAAACTAGGAGGAAAACAATTGTGAATTGTCTGTCACATACCAGCATTCTGTAGGGGACAAACAAATTTTATCAGTTCACCATCTCACAATTTTTATAAGTATATGCTTCATTAAAGTACCATTTTTTTCAAAGTGGCAAAAAGAGCCTATTTATTAACGGACTCAAATACATTTAGTCTCTCTACACCACATAAAAGAATGCATAATGACATAAACTTATACTTGGCAATGAATATTTCTGTAGTTCATCTTACTGAAGAATGATCTAGACATTATTTCAGGCAGACATATCATATTATTAAACAAAGCTCACCATCATCTCAAGTTTTTTCCCTGTTAACTATTTTTACAGCATGTGCATTTAGGCAAGTAAATAAATGCGTTTTTTTTTTTTTTTCTCTTTTACTACTGTGCTTAATAAACAGGAAGTAATGGACATCAAGCAATTCATTTTTATGACATCTTTACTTACACATTTGTTCTTAGGTTGAATTTATAATTTCTATAATTTTAAATATCTGGTAGATATTATATTCTGTAATTCTAACTAGTAAACCCAAGTAGAATAAAACTGTATGCTCTTATTATATTTTATGCTGATAACTCAGGAGATACACTAATTTTTATTAAACCAGCAATATTAAACTAATCTTATTTACCAAAGAATTACCCAGGTCACAAACTTGAAAAGCATCTGGGTTAGTTTCTATATTTCTGGGAGTTTTAGAAATATTTAATTTATATGTAAATGCTTACTTATGCTTAAGTCAACCGAAATAGAGCTCTTTTATGATACTTTATGAATTAATTTGGTAATACCATCCAGAGGTAGAAAACTATCACATATACATAATATATGTGTATACAGACAGACAGGCAGGCACAAATGGAGATCTTGCAGCTTTCATACTAAAATTTTAGCCAAGAGTCAGCTAAACACAGTGGTACAAAACTCACTAGCTTGTCTCCACTTGATATTTCTATCTAAATTGTGTCTCTGGCAAGTTAAGATTTCTTGCTTATTATGAGGGCTAATGCTTTCCACCAGTATTTGTGGAGCTAGGATTGAGGGGGAAACGCACTAGGTGATTCCTTGTGTCCGGAATCCTTAACCTAGACCACAGAGAATGGAAACCTACATTGCCCAGCCCCTGCCCCTCATTTCCAGGTGAGGAAATTCCCATACAGAGGGAACTCCCCTTACCATGAACAAGGAATTCAGTGACAAGATATTTGAAGATTATCTTCGCCACCCCCCAACATGTAATCTCATGGAAGCTGTGGTCTAAGGTTTAGAAGAGAGACTGAGGAACGTCAGCAGCTGTCTGGAAGTCTCCAAGCTCGTGTGAGTGGATAAAATATCCTGTCTCTTTCCAGTTGACATTTTTCCCTTCCTTTCAGCCTCAGGATGCTTTCAGGGGTCCCTAGTCCCTTGAGAGCCCCAGTGGAGGCAGGCAGCCTGAAGCTTCCGTTACTTTGGGAGTTGAGGTGCTGGAGGAAGCAGAGCCATCACACAAGGGGGTCTGTGAGGTGAGGGAGGTGAGGCCCGCCCCCCCGAGAAGCAGCTTCCAAGCTGGTCGTGAAGAATGAGGGTTCACTTGGAAACTAAGGAGAAGAGAAGACCAAGGCCAGGAGGCCACAGGTGTGCTGCTGGGTTAGAGCTGCAGGCATGCCTGTGGGCAGGCCTGGAGGGCATGGGTGAGGTCAAAGCCCCACGGCCTTCCCTCCTGCCCCTGCCTGGAGAGTCCAGCCGCACCCTCTGCCCCAGCTGCCCTGAGAACCCAGGAGGGCGGCCCATGTGGAACCCCGTGCCAACTGTCCTGGGGCAGATCCCTGACCTGGGGGCGCCAACCCGTGAGTGGCCAATGGCCTCTCACCCACAGGAGCTGAAGAGACACAGAGAGGAAGCCGGGCAGGTGGTGGCTGGACCAGGGACAGAAAGGCCCGTGGAGCCAAGGCTGGCACTGGCCCCAGGGTGGCAAAAGCGATGACAGCAGAGAAGCCAGGAGCAACTGGAGCACTGGGTCAGCCAGGAGCCGGGACAGAGCAGTTTCCAGGGAGCAGCAGCCAGGAGGTCCCCCAGCCACGACCAGGCCCTGCCCCGGGGTCAGGGGGCATCCAAAAGGGCACTGGCTGGGCCCCTGAAAAGGCCCCACTTAACGGAGCCATGCACTCTGGGCCCCTGGGCTGCAGACAGAGAGCTCCCAGGGGCTGGGGGATGTCTGGGTATAGGATGGAGTCTGGACCTATTTAATAACCTGGATGGAGGGGGTTGGTTATGTGAGGTTGGCAACAGCCAAGGGTGAGGTACCACATTTAGAGTCAACCTGGGAACGTTATCTGAGCGCAGTCCCTGCAGGGGGCGGGGGTGGCGGTGGTGGTGGTGGTGAGATTGACAGAGGAAGACCCTGCCCATTGTCCAGACGCTGGACCCCCAGAGGGCGGGGCAGCGGTCCCGGGGGCTGTTAGGACACCGTGAAAGGAAGCGGTTTTGAGCATCTGCCCTCCTCCTTCCTCAGCTGGGCCCAGAGGGATGCAGGACCCAGGACAGGGCTCAGCATCCCATCCAGGTGCGTGTCTACTGGGAACTCTCAGAATGGTGACTCCAAAACAGCACTCAATGACGCTTGCTTACAAACCCCAGTTACGTCAGGCTGTAAAGAGAGCTTACAGCCCTCGCAAGGCATCCGTTTGGCCTCAGCTCCTTAGGAGAACCTACTGTGTGCTAAACCCAGTGACGGGCACAGGGACCCTGCCTTGGCAAAGGGACAGGTCAGCAACTGAGAGGCGGTGCTCCCCGTGAAGTTCAAGGAGAGCAGTGTCAGGGGTCCGGCGCTGGTCCTGGGATCGGGATGGCTCCGTGCGGTGGGAGCCGTGTCTGGGAGGGCGGGGCAGTCCTCCAACAACTGGTCTGATGAGCAGGAAGTTTCCTGAGTGCTGGGACAGTGGGGATGGAAAGCTGCACAGAGGGCCCCTGAATGTCACACAGGGACCCTGGCTGCTCCAGGTCACCAGGAGCCAGGAAGGGTTTCAGCCTGGATGTTTACCCCCAGCCCAGGTTCACTCTGAATTTCCGATGATGCCTCTGAATTAACCAGAAGGGAACGTGAATGAAGATTTTTCTCGCCCCGCTTGTAGGGCTTCCTACAAGCAAAGAAGGAAGCACAATGCAAACGATCTGATACCAGAAATTACATTTCTATACCTCAGACTCATAACCAAAAACCACACGGCAAAGAAAGGACAGGCAACGTTTGTAGCAGTTACAACAATGCCGACTTCTAATGATATAAAGAGCTTCTAGAAATGGATAAGAAAAATACCAAGTCGCATGCTGAAAAATGAGCAAAATACATGAAAAGACACTCCACAAAATAGGAATCACAAATGCCAGACACACATGGAGATAAATCAGTTATCCTCCCAAGTAATGAAAGAAATGAAAATAGAAACAGCACCGAAATGTCCTTCTGCCTATCGAGTGTGCGCGGATTAATTATTCCGCTGGGCGCCGGGGGGAGCGTGGACCATCAGCCCCTCTTCTGAGAAGTAACGTGACGGCTCATGTGGACACCATCCCGGTCAAGAGGGCTGACCCAGGAATTCTACTCCACAGGTTCTGTCGGAAGGAGACGGTCTAAGATGCAAACAAAGCTTACGAACACATTTGCCCTTCGAATCACGTATAATAAGGAATGCACAGAGCAACTTGCCACCCCACAGCACGTGACGTGGGAGAACCGTGCCAGCGCCACCGCTGGGCTCTAGTGACTTTGGACCAGGCTCGGGGGAAGCGGACGGGGCAGGACGCCAACCACACGGGTGTGCGTGGCTGTGCGGCTCACAGCAGCACGACTCACAGAAGCCAAAATGTGGAGCAACCCGTGTCCATCGACGGATGGATGGAGAGATACAGTGTGGTGCATCCACACAGCGACCACAAGAGGGGGAAATCTGTCACCTGTCACGACATGGATGAACTCAGGGCAGTATACTCAGTGAGATACACCAGTCACCACGGGACTAACGATGTATGATTCCACTGATCTGAGGCAGCCAGAGTCATCAGGTTCATGGAGACAGGAAGTAGGGTTGGGGGGAGGGGGCTGGGGGAGGGGTGGGAGCGAATGCTTAATGGAGACAGAGTTTCAGTTTGGGAAGATGGAAAGTTCTGGAGATGGAGGGTGGGGACGGTAGCACGATAATGTGAGTGTACTTAATGCCACTGAGCTATGCACTTAAAAAGGGATAAGATGGGGCTTCCCTGGTGGCGCAGTGGTTGAGAGTCCGCCTGCCGATGCAGGGGACACGGGTTCGTGCCCCGGTCCGGGAAGATCCCACATGCCGCGGAGCGGCTGGGCCCGTGAGCCATGGCCGCTGAGCCTGCGCGTCCGGAGCCTGTGCTCCGCCACGGGAGAGGCCACAACAGTGAGAGGCCCGGGTACTGCCAAAAAAAAAGAGGGGTAAGATGGTAAATTTATGTTACGTGTATTTTACCACAACTAAGAATAAATAAACAAATTCATAAATAAAAGAAGTCTGAAAGAACCATGTTGTGGCATGTGTGAGGACCACAGCCACCCTGTGAAAAGCCCAGATGCACATGCAGGAGTGGGACCACGTGATTTCATGTTCCCCATCACCCTTCCCTGTAGTTTCCAGACTTTCTACCATGAGCCTGCATTGAGGAAATAAGGGGAAGTTTACTTTGTTAGTTTATGTATTTTCCCTGGCATTCTGCCGGCTGCAGAGCCGGGACACACAGGTGTGCAGGCTGCGCCTGAGAAGGGTCGGCCGTCACTGCTGCATCCGAGGTCACCCCGGGCCCTTGGCCCTCCCCTGCTTCCACCTCCCCACCCCACCTCCACCTGTAAGATGTGTGGTGATGTGCTGCCGCCCCCGCTGCGGCCAGAGCTGCTCAGCCGGCTCTCACAGCCCATTCCCTCCCCCATCCTGGCCCAGGGCCTACCGGTGTGGTTCTGAGACCTCGTGCATTCACCGCCCTTGGAGGAGCTTGTAAAGGCGGGTCCTCCTCGCCCCGCCTCAGGTCCCCCCGTCTATTGCTCCCGGGGGAAGAGCAGAGTCTGCGTTTCGAGTACTTTGGACGGTTTGGGACGAGGGCCTTTTCCCTGCAGGCCTCCTGCACCCAGGCCTTCCTGCCCCTGTGCTCTGCAGGGATGCGCCTTACCCTCCCCTCCAGACCATCCCAAGTCCCCTTCCCAGAGCAGCTGGCCTACAAGCCTGACCCCCATTCGGAAATCAGCCCTCGGCCGTCCCGCGCAGGGAGAGCATACAGATGCAGGGGTCAGGGCATCACGGGTTCCACATCAGCATCACCCCTGCTGACTGTGGGCCCCCAGTCTCAGTCCCCCATCAATAAAACGGGGCCGACTCAACCGGCACAGGACACAGCGGAAGTCAGGGGTGTCGCCTCTCCTGGCACACAGTGGACGCTCCATCCCCGCTGGTTGTCACCACCCTCCCCCTCGGCCGGGGTTGCGGACACAATGCTCCCCATGTCCTGGGTCCCCCGGGAGGGGCACCTCCTTTCTGTTACCTCCTCGTACAGCCTGGAGGGCCCTCGAAGGGTAACTCCTAAAGACAAGGTACGAGGCTTGAGCACTTGCTCTGCGTCAGTGATGCACTGATGCTGAGGTTCATTTAACCTTCCCACTGAGCCCCTGAGGTGGGCAGGTCATCATCGCATTTCACACGTGAGGTCCTGCAATAGCCTCAGTCAAATGGGGACATTGAAAGCGTTCAGCCGCTGGGGCCTCGGCAGAGCCCAGCCATGGACCTGGGGCTGTGCCCGGTTTCCTGGACCCCAGACCCTGACCTTCCCCATGACCTCAGGCAAGCCCTTCCTATGCCCCTAGGGCCCCTTCCAGCTCTTAACCTCCAGACTCTAGGGGTCTCTAATGTCTCCCCAACCGCGCCCTTCAGGCTTTCCCAGCTGGTCTGCATCAGAGTGGACATCACAGTCCATCCCTGTGTGACTGGCACTGGCCTTGTGTCGAGGCTGCTGGGAGATGATGGGGCTGGGGCCAAGGCATTAATGCCCGGCTCTTCCCAACACCACACGGTGCCAGGCTGACCCGCGAGGGCCCAACCCGCCCTGGGCACACCGTTAGGCACTGCGCTCCCAACTCCCCCGTCCTCTGCTCGTCTCTGACTTTGTGCGTTGGCCTCACTCTGTGCAGGCCCCTCCACAAGCAGCAAGCAAGGCGGTCCCACCAGCCCCTGGTCTGGAAAACTCCACCCCAAGGGGGGCATCTTTCTCCATTGTCCAAATCTCCTTCTCACGGAGGGCTCTGACGGGCTCCACCAGGAGCGCCTGACACTCTGACGCCCATCCGTGTCCCTGGGGCCCCCTGGGGTCCTGCAATAGTCCGGGCCTCCAAGTGCAGACCCTCGAGTCCAGAAGGACAAGGCCCGTGAGCAGAGGGCGGTGCGGGGGGGGGGGAGGTGAGAATCCGCAGCCCAAGGGTGGGATGGGAAGGGAAATCCTTTGGGCAGTGGGCAGTGGCCAGGGGAGAGCTGACAAGCGAGGGTCCCTGTCCAGAGATGCCCGAGGTCCTGGGTGAGGGCTGGAGGGGAGTGCGTAGGTTTGGGCACGTTTGCTCATTCCCGGCATCCCTGGGGCCTCCACCCGCCTACTCTCCCTGGGAGCCCAGCCCCGTAATCAGGCTGCACCCGCCCAGCCCTGGGCCTTGGGAATGTCCCCCAGGGCACTAACTGATGCTTTTGAGCAGATGTTGGGCCACGGGTTGGGGGGCGGGGGCAGAGGTCGGCTTGACAAGGGGTGGCGCGGGATTTGTCAACAACCGCGCTGGATCCCGGGCAGCCGAGAGGACCGCTGAGGAGAACGCGAGCAATTACAAGGGGCGTCTCAGAACACGGAGCAACTGCCACCAAGCTCGGAGGCAGCAACTCCGTTTGATCTCACCGCACTCGGCTGAAGCGTGTCCCGTCAACACGTCACTTTGCCAAACAAATGAAATGTCCCTTCGTGTCCTGGGAAACAAGCTTTTCTGTTCAGAATCCGCCAGGGCCGCCCGGGAGCCGAGGGCTTTGCCAGCCCCACACAGAGCCCGCCCTGGGCTCCACGGGAGCAGCAAGAAGCTTCCTTCACCGCCAGGCCGGCAAAAGAAGTGATGGGCACACACGCCCCCGCAGACACTGTCTCAGGCCCGCAGCTATGCGGTGCCCACAGCCCGCCCTGGCCAGGCACCAGAAGAGGCCATGGGATGGAACGGAAGCCCAGGTCTGCTCCAAGTCCCCAGGGCGGCAGTCCACTGCCAAGAGACCCCCGGAGCGGGACCCAGCTCCCCGACCCGAGGGATGGCTTTGGCCGCCTGGCAGGAGGGGTAGGTGGTGGACAGGTGTCTCTGAACCAGGACAGCCAGCCTCAGGCTCCCAGCCGAGACCTCGCAGGGAGGCCCATGCGGCCCGAGGCTGAAGGAGGAGCCAGCTTCTGGGAAGGGCTCTGCCTGCCGCCTGGCTCCGCTTCTCTGCCTTCAGCTTCCTCACCTGTGCAGCGGAGAGCAGGGGCACTGTGTCCGGAGGCATGTCCTACGGCCCTAACCCTGAATCCAACAGCACTGATCATTTGGGCCCCAGGAGCCTGGGGCCAAGGCTGAGGGCTGAAGCAGAGGAGGAGAAGGATGGCTGCCCTGATCCACTGCCAGGGAGGGAGGGCACAGGCCAGGGTGCAGGGCTGGCATCGGCATTCAAGGCCTGCTTCCCACTCGCTCTAAGACCCCAGGCGCACTCGCTTTGCCCACCTGGGCAATGGGCACAGTATTCCTCGCTCAGAACTGTGGTGGGGGTTAGGTGAGAGCCATGAACGGGACTGGTGGGCGTGAGTTCCCCTGACCCCAGTGCACAGGACGGGCTCCCAAGGCTCTCCCTGTCCCGGTCCCTGACGTCTGAGGCCATTGGCCTGGGCAGCAAAGAACTCAAGGCAGGAATCAGGGATACAGATGGTGCCGATGTTACTGGTGAGGGAGAGGGCGACGCCCACTCATACCTCTAGCAGGACGCCTGGCACACAGGAGGTGCTTGTGAACACACTTCCACGCCGAGGCACACACATGCACGTGCACACACATGCAAACTCAGGTGTGCGCTTCGTGAAAGCACCCACTCCCTCAGGCATGTATGCTCCCCGCGGCAAGGATCTCCCTCCGATTCGTCCAGCCGCGTCCGCAGGTGCCCTCCAAAGAGTGGGTGCCATTGAACGAGCTGGCGAGGGAAGCGTGGTTCTCAGACGCACACCTCTAACGCGCCAAACACACACACTGCCAAGTGCGCACACTCACCTCGCCCGGGGAGGGGGCGTCCCCAGCTCACATGCAGGAGAGCTTGTCCCCGGGACTACATCCCTCCCCTCCAGGCATTCACCAGCCCCAGCGCATGCAAGGACAGCAGGAGAGAATAATTGTGGAGTTTTATGAGGGCTTTTCTTTTTTATTAAAGAAAAGATCACTTGTGTGGTGTCTAAGTGCACTTTTCTGCAGCCGTTACATTTCATGGGCCCTGGAAGTAGCTCAGCTCCGTGATGTACGAGTGCCCATGTGCCCAGATGGGAGCTGCCCCCCGGGAGCCCCCTGCATGGTGATGAGCTGGTCTCCCAGACTCCTGCCAGCAGAAACCAGGGGCTCCCCAGGGAGAGCTCTGGAGACCCCAAAGGCTGGTGGGAGGGGGTGTAGTGGGTTGAATAGTGTCCCCCCCAAATTCACATCCACTAGAACCTCAGATGGTGACCTTATTTGGAAAAAGGGTGTTTGCAGATGTAAATAAGGTAAAATCTCAAGGTGAAATCATCTGGGATTAGGGCGGGCTCCAAACCCAATGACTGGTGTCCTTATGAGAGAGACACACAGACACAGGGGTGGAGGTCACGTGAACACGGAGCCAGAGACCGGAGTGATGGGGCCACAGCCACGGAACACGTGGAGCCACCAGAGCTGGGAGAGGCAGGAAGGACCCTCCTCTGGAGCCTCTGGAGGGAGCACGGCCCTGCTGACACCCTGGCCTCCAGCCCTGTGAGAGGGTAAACACCTGTCGCTTTAAGCCCCCAGTGTGTGGCACTTTGTAACAGAAGCCCCAGGAGCCTGACAGCAGAGGACATCAGGCTGGCCACACATGGATCCACGTGTAGCAAGAGAGCCCTGGAGACCCGCAAGCCAGCAAGGCCAGCGCCCACCAAGCCTCCCCTAGGACTGGGGCACCTGCCCCCCTCCCCGCCCCCCTCCTCCCACCATAGCAGGGCGCCGTCCCACCTCCCTGGGGTGTCAGGAGGACCCCAGCATTTGTGGACTGCCCAGCAGGTGTAGTGACAGGAACAAGGGCCATCGCGGCGGCCAGCTTCCAGTGCCCTTTCCATGCACCCTCATCTCAGTACTTGCAGACCCATCTGAGCTGCACCTCCTCTGGCCATGACCACCTGTGATCGTCCACCAGACGTCTCCCTGTTGCCAACCAGGACCCCAGCTCTCCCAAGGCTCAAGCTGATCCCCACCACTGAGACCCCACACTGGGTCTCCCAGCCACCCTGCACCCTTGTCTCCCCGTGTGGACCTCCTACCTGTGGTGGACAGACTCTAGGGGACCCCTGAGACCCCTCCTGGTCCTCACGTCCTGTATCATGCCCCCTCGGGTAGGCTGGCCTCTGACTTGCTTTTTTTTTTTTTTTTAGATTTTTAAATAAACTTTTTATTTGGGGCTAACTGTAGGTTCACATGTAAGAGATAAGAAACAGAGAGACCTCGTGTGCCCTTTACCCAGTTTCCCCCAAAAGTGGCATCTTACAAAACTGTTGCACAATATCGCACCCAGAATATTCATATTAAAACAGGACTCGGGACCTTTCCAGAAGGATCCCTCAGGGAGCCCTTTAGAGCACCACCCCCGTCCCTCCGCTCCAGCCCCCTTAACCCCTGGAAGCCACTCATCTGTTCTCTGTTAGCGTTGCTGAGTCGTAATCCACGGTGTGGATGAGCCACAGTGGATTGAAGCGTTCACCCATTGAAGGACATCTGGATAGTTAGGAAAGTTTTAGCTCCCAGGAGAAGAGCTGCTACGACATTCACGTACAGGCTTTGTGTGAACGTAAGTCATCAGTTCTCTGAGGTGAATGCCCAGAAGTGCCATCGCTGGGTGGGTGGTGTTTGGATATTTAAAGAAAATGCCAAACCATTTTCCAGAGAGGCCACTGCATTCCACACTCACCAGGGTTGCAGGTATCTGGATGTCATCTCCAGTATTTGATGTCCTCACTCTTTTTTATTTTAGCCACTTTGATAGGTGTGTGGTGATATCTCACTGTGGTTTTAATTTGTATTTCCCCAATGGCTAATTATGTTGAACATTTTTTATGGGCTCATCTGCCATCTGTATATCTTTGTCAGTGACATGTCTCTTCCTACTTTATCCAGGGATTGTTTGGGGGTTTGCTTTTTAGTTTTGAGTTCTGACAGTTCTTTCTCTATTCTAGATACATTATTTGTTGGACAATGTTGTTTTCAAAAAACATTCTCCCAACTCAGTAGTTTCACTTTTCATCTTCTCAAGGAGATCTTTCGCAAAGTAAGGTTTTGAATTTGGATGAAGTTTAATTTACCAATATTTTCCTTTCATAGATTTTGTTTTTAGTGCCAAGTCTAAGAACTCTTTAACAAGTTCGGTATCCCAAAGATTCTCTCCTATGTCTTTTTGTAAAAGTTTTATAGTTTTGGGTTTTATATTGGAGTCCATGATCCGCGCTGATTTAAGATGGGAGATTTAGGGCAAAGTTCACTTTTTCTGAGGTTGTCCACTTGCTCCAGCACTGTTTGTTAAAAAGTCTGTCCTTCCTCCAAGGGATGGCTTTTGCACTTTAGTCAAAAGTCGGTTGGACATATTTTTGTGGCTTTACTCTGCATTCTCTGTCCTTTTTCATTGACCTTCCAAGGTCTAGGGGGGACAGAGTTTTAACTGGGGAAGATGAAAAAGTTCTGGAGATGGATCCTAGTGATGGTTGCACAACAATGTGAATTACTTAACGCCATTAAATCGTACACTTGAAGATGGTTAAAATGGGAAATGTCACGCTATGTATATTTTAACACAATTAAAAAGTTAAAAAAAAAAAAACTATGGTGAAATAAAAGCATGCAAGGGAAAAATGAGACTTTAAAATGTGAAGGCTCTTATACCCATTAATTCCACTTCTGGAAATCTATCCTGAAAAAAAAATAATCCTTTTGATTAGGTTGGTGTACAAATATTCCCACAGAAACACTATTCATGCCAGAAAAAACTTGGAAGTACTCTGCTAGCCCAGTGAAGGAGGTGATTAAATAAATTATAATGTACTCATATTCTGGAATATTTGTAACGATTTGAAATGATGTTCAAGAAAATAGCGTAAAAATCAAATTTCTCTTATGATATAATAGCCGGTGAGAAAAGTAGGAACCAAATTTTGACTACAGTAGTAACTTAAAAACTATCTTTTTGTTCAGAAAATAAAATGGTAGTTAAAACACCTGAATTTAACAGTTAATATTTGCAAGTTTTTATTTTCTTTCATAGTTATTTTATTTTCTTTTTTCACAGTTTATAATACCGTGATACTAAAATTTATGTTATTTTTAAGGGCAGTTTAAAAATCTATTTAAAAATTATAAAAGAAGAAGGAGGCTGGCATCATCTGAGCTGGAGGAGGGGAGGAGACATGGGCTGGTGCAATCCTGGGAGGCTTCCTGCTGGTGGCCTCCTTCTCCAGCCTCTCCCCATGGGCACCCCACAGTGCAGGCAGGTTGAACTGCTCATAGTGCCATAAAGCCTGGCCTTTGCTCTTGCTGTAGCACTAGCCCTAACTGTCCATCCCTTCCCTCCATTTTCCAACTGATGAAACACCATTCCTTCCCAAACTCTATTGTCCGCCCTGACCCTCTCCTGGGTGAGTTAGTTGGCCCCTCCTCTGTGTTCTCCCCTCTCCATAACCCTGAAGAAACCAAGGGCAGGAAGGCTCCCCAACTTGCCAAGGCCACACAGTAAGCAACGGTGAGCTTGGGGTTTGAGCCCGTTTGTTTGACCCCAGAATTACTCCATCTAAAGCAGAAAGGGCAGCTGTCTGCCACAGGGGGGTCACCCCTGCCCCCTGTCCATTCCCAAGAGTCCACGACACCCCTGCCCTCTGAGTCTGCACAGGACCTCACATGGGCCTGGCGGCCGGGGCTCCGGAGGGAAATCTCACGCACAGCCTGGTAGGGGGGCTGCAGCCCTGGCTGGCTTCTCTGGGGTCCACGGGAGCTGGAGCCGTGCCCCCACGCACCTTGGCCGTGGGAAGCTTTCCTCAAATCATTATGCCTCTTCCAGCTGCGGGAGCTGTCCATTCCTGGGTCTGCAGAGAGGAAACAGCTTTGCGGCACCAGCCCTGGCACGTGGATGCCCGAGGTCTCACTCGCCCCTGGCAGCTTCAGTAATAGCTTGTCCTTGGGAAATAAATGCATGTAAATGCATAGGACGCTCCAGTGAGGGGCCTAGAAAGCCAGCCGAGGGTTAGCAGAGAGAAGCAGGGCCTCAGCCACCGCCTGCTCGAAGGGCCCTGCCCTCCGCATGCCCCTCTCCGCCCACAGGCCTGCTCTGGAGAAGGAAGATGGGGAGGATGCCGCCAGCACTTGTGGAGCTGGGCCAAGGGGAGCGGTCCGCCCACCAACTGGGGGCTCCCAGGACTCAGTCAGCCGGTCACCTCCGGGACTTGCACCAAAGCCAAGGTTCAGCTGATACACTCCCACTTCCCCTCACCAGCCACTGGTGACGCTCACACCCCGGCCCAGGGGAGGGTTCAGACGCAGACCCCCCTCACTGAGCCCACAGACCTCCACGAGGGTGTTCTGTGGATTGCCCCCCTGCAGCCCCCTTGCAGGGCACCCCTCACCCTGTCTTCTTGCCCCAGCCCTGTGCCCAGCTCACAAATGTCCAATTTTTTCATGAATAGTTAAAACCCCTGGGTCTCTGGTGAGCAGAGTGAGGACTTAGCTTCCCAGGAGGATTTCAGTCGTGGAGGCCTTGATGGGGTTTAGAGGACGGATGCTGCCCTGCTGACACGGGGGCCTAGACGTGGCCAGGCTGCGTGACCCCAGGTGGCCCCGGGAGCCACGGGGGACCGGGGACCTTTGTCCGTGCTCACAGGCAAGGCCAGAGCCGGCCTTCCCAAGAGGAGGGAGGTGGCATCGCCGGGGGGGCGCGAGCTGTGTGTCAGGCCTGGAGGAAGCAGGTGGGCGTTATCTCCCATGCTGATTCTTCAAAACTACATCCAATTATCTCTTTTTTACAGACCAGGAAACCATGAGGAAGAGGTAATTGGGCCAAAACCAATTTGGTCGAGAAGAAAGTGGCCAAATATAATTTGGCCAAAAACAAGCTAATTGCCATAATAATATGTTAGCAGCTATTTAGTTAAAAATGAGTGTTTGCCGTCACTGATTGTAGACGTGTTAAGTTGCATGTGTTAGGAATCAGCTTTGCGACTGTAAATGAAATGGCAGGCGCGTTTCCAACCTTCACGCTTACGTGGTCTCCTCTGTGGCTCTTTTATTCCCGTCTCTGTCACTCAGTCCTTCCTACTCTACGCTGTGTGCGAGTGGGAAAAAAGCGAACAACCTTAATTGGTTTAGAGAGGCTAAATATTGAGCAATAATGTAATTTAATGGTTCCTTTTGTGGTTTGAGTTCCTATTTCTTATAGACGAGCTCTCGGTGCTTCTTACAGGACACTCGGAAGCTACGGGCAGAGAACAGAGCAGCTCCATGTGTCCCCCGTGCAGAGAGCACCGCCAACCTGCGAGTCCCGGACGCTTCATGTCGAGGGAAAGAGAGATGACTGTGCTACAGGAGGGGCCCGAGCCGAGCAGGTGGCCTTTTCAGTCCACTGTGGCTTTGTAGCTCCTCACAGGTGCTGGGTGGCCCGGCTCATCCAAATGTCCCGTGGAAGCCGAACGTTTGCTTTGGACAGATTGCTTTGGGCCCAATGGAGCATCTTGTTCGAGACACAAGACTCTCGTGGGGAGGGGCCCAGCAGGACCTACCCGAGCCTGATAGCTGGCAGGTGACCCTCCCTGCCCAAGGCGCCCTGCAACACACGATGCCTGAGGCTGGAGGACCCTGCTCCCTCCCCCAGCAGAGTTCTAGAACTCTCTAAAGCTTGGGCTGACTTCAATTTTGGAAACCTCTTGGCTTCTGGTGTGTGTTGACACTGAAGGAGCCGTGAGGACTCCCACCGGGACAAGGCGGTGCTCCCTGGCTGAGGGGTTGGCGGGGAGGGGGGAAGGCCACGGGGGTCTGCCCTCAGAGCAGTGCTCCTTTTACCTGCTTGGCTGTGCTGATTCTTTTGAGACAGACTCTGTTGTTACCCTCGGTTTGGAAGCCACTAGCTGCCCATAAGGAGAATGAAGGAAACCGAGGCACAAGTGTGTCAAGGATTCACACGAGGTCCTGAGGCTACTACCGCGGGTCTTACTGAGCCGAGTGGGAATGGTGTGGACACTGGAGTTGGGGAGAAGATGGTCTTTAAATATACAAAATGTTTCAGAAGACTTAGAAGGTCTGAATGGAAGGGGAGATGGGCCGTTTCCAGAGGTGTGTGAGCCCCACTCCAAAGACACAGACCTACTAGAGAATGGATTTGAGGACATGGAGAGGGGGAAGGGTAAGCTGTGACAAAGTGAGAGAGTGGCATGGACATATATACACTACCAAACGTAAAATAGATAGCTAGTGGGAAGCAGCCGCATAGCACAGGGAGACCAGCTTGGTGCTTTGTGACCAACTAGAGGGGTGGGATAGGGAGGGTGGGAGGGATGGAGATGCAAGAGGGAAGAGATATGGGAACATATGTATATGTACCGCTGAGTCACTTTGTTATAGAGCAGAAGCTAACACACCATTGTGAAGCAATTATACTCCAATAAAGATGTAAAAAGAAAAACAAACAACCCCAGCATCTCAGTGGCTTCAGCCAGCAAGGGTGCGGTCAGGGGTATGGTGGTCAGTGTCCCCAGAACTACAAAATTTAAACAAAGTAAAGAGTCTTGCTCTTCAGGAAAAAACTAGTATTGGTTTCTTGCATTTGTAGACTCCTGTGGTGTGAATATCCCTACCACGGTGGACTTCAAGAGAACACCGTGAATTAAACCAGCAACATTCTTCAACGTTCCAGAAAATCCAACACTGGCTTTCTTGAGCCGGTACCAGCCGGCGCTGGCACACCACCCGTGCACTGCTCGCCCACCCTGCCAGTCCACTGAGGGCTGGTGGGGGGTCCCGACTGCAGAGCTGCCCCACCTCTAGCATTGGAGGTCCCTGTACCTGCCAGGGAGGAAGGGAACTCTGCAGCGACATGCTCAGCCCCCAAAATGCCACGTGTCACGGCCCCTCACCCAGAGGGGCAGGAAGTGCCACATGCCCGTTTCTGGAATGGAGAGACGGGATGCTCAGTGCCCAGCGCCGGTGACCACCACTCCCACCGTGTTTGTGAACGGGAAGACTCAGTCCCATCACGATGTGAATCTTCCCCCAAATAGTTTGTAAGTCATTACGTTGAAATCAAATTTCAGTAGGTATTTCCTCGAACTTACTGGCAAATCAGGAAATTGATAAGGAAGAATGAAAGGTCTAGAATAGCCAAGACTCAGAAGGCAGATGTATCCCATCAAAAGTCAACACCTGGGGAGTGACCGCAGCCGCGTCCGTGTGTCCCTGGTGCTGAGATGGAAAACGGACCAGAAACTAGTCTCTTTCCGCATGAGGGGCTTGAGAAATGTCAGGGGAGGGGCTCGATTCAGTGTAGAACATCGTAGCTGTGCAGTAAATAGCACGGAAACAACAGTTTTCCATAATAGAATAAAATTAGATCCTCACTTCATACCAAATACAAAAATAAATCCCAGGTGGAGTAAATCCCTAAGGTGAAGAACAAAACTTTACTAAGAAAATATTAGATCATATCTCCATAAACCTGAGGTAGGAAAGGATTAATTAAACGAGATATAAAAGCCTGTGACCTTCAACGAAGAGTCGTTTTGACTCGCTTGAAATTAACATGTCTTCTACAACAAAAACTCCACAAAGAAAGGAAAAATACAGGGAAAAAATGTACAGAGCTTATCGCTGACAAGGGATTGGTACGGAGAAGCTATAGTGAACAGCTACCAATCAATTAAATAAAGCCAATCAGTTCAGAAGCGAGAGCGGTGAGGGCAAGCAGAGCTGATAACAGGTCACAAGAGAGGAAATGTGAACGGCCAGTAAATGTATTTTTAAATGTTCCACCTCACTATTCATCAGGGAAGTGCAATTAAAACAAGAGTAACTCACCCTTTACCACCCACGAATCGAGCAAAATCTGTAAAGCTGGTGGTGTCAACAGTTAGGGAAGAAAACAGAAATGCACGCAGCCAGTGAGGGGGTGATTCAGTGCAGCCCCCGTGAGAGCCATTTGGTGATATTTAATGAATCTGATGATGCCTGCCCTCTTCCTCCTACGTTAATTCTACCTCAGGCTGCATCTCTCAAGAAAGTCACCCAGAAGTACACAGTGACACACTGGGGAGAATTATTAGCAAAAAAATAAAATGGAAGAGCTGGGAAGCAAGGCCTCCTGAGGGATCCAGGAAGCAGGACCTGCCTCCCCAGGAAGAGACTGACTCTCCTAAGTGAGGCTGTGGTCCAAGCCGGGCAGGTTCAGAGGGGTTTCGGGGAGTGTGGTAGACGGGACACTGTCCCCGGTGTCCACTCCCACCCCCTGCCACATTGCTTTGCGGTGTCTGGCACTGAGGCTGGGGCTGTACATCCCTACCATGGCCACACTGGGTTGCACTGGCCAATGGAATGTTAGCGGACATGATGTGAGAAGTGGCTTTGGAAGTGTTGGCACCGTTTGGTTTGGCCTCCTGGGCATCTGCCACGGGCCAGGGGAGAATATGCCCCAGGCAGCTGCTCTACAATGAGGGACACGTGGGCCAGACCTGGAACCAAGCCTGGATGATCCCACACAAACCTGGCCAAGCACAGACACCCCACAGACCTATGAGCCAGACGCGGGTGCCTGATGCCGGAAGCCATGGAGATGTGGGTGTGTGGGTGTGTGTTTGTTACACAGCATTACAGCGCCAGCGGCTGACAAATTCAGGGAAGGAGCAATGCCTTGGCTCAGGTCCTGAAGGAAGAGTAACGGTTGTGGTGTTGGAGGGGAGAGCACAGCCCTGGGAGGCGAAAGCTACGAGGACCTTCAGAATTGTCTCATGGGCTCCAGCATTTCACAGATCAAACAACACCAACCGTACATACCGAGATGGGGGAAATGGGGAAGAGGAGACCAGGAGTGAAATGAGGATCTGGTTCTGCTGAGCTAGGTGCTTGGGGGCAAAGGTAAATGACACAGCCTATCCACCAACAAAGCCTGGGGCTCCTTCAGGACCTGTAGCGCCTGAAGAACCAAAGGTCTGTGGCAGCTTCGAGCCTAAGTTGCCGTGATGGGGCCGCCAACAAGCGGCGGAAAGTCACATGCTTTATTTAGCATCGCCATATTTTATACTTAATGGATTCCTCAGCCCTGTGGCTAAAATCTTAGAGTGTTTCAACAGTTCAAACATTCCCTTTCTGCTTGCCACTTTGGGGTCTAAAATAAACATGTGCCCTGAGGATAAAGGAATAAATCCAAAGCAGTGTCTAATTATATACCAATAGCACAAAAAAATGCCCACTTTGAGGGCAAAAAATTAAAAAATAAATAATAAATAAATAAGTGCAAAGGAAAATAATGCAAACCAGCCGTGGGTGTGAGGATGGAGTGAAGTCCTGGAGCAGAGTTGTGCTCCGGCCCCGCTGGACTCCGGAGCCAGCCGTGCTCTGACCTGGTCTTCCCATCCCGAGGTGGGAGGGAGCACAGAACTGCAGGATGGCTGTGCTTCTTTCCAGCTCTGCCATCTTAGGGTCACTGGTCTGAGAATCCGAGAGATACAGACTCAGCTCCATACCTGTCAAATACAAGGCATGGTGGAAACCAGGAAAGGTGTGGGTATCACCCAGCGATGAATTCCCGGGGGACGTCTCTTTTCCTCCTGACTCTGCACCCCGGTTTGGCTGTCTTGACCTCCGAGGATGAGTCCCTGCTCTTTTTTCATCCCCAAGGTCAGTCAGTCCGGCCACAGGTCGAGTCCCACATCTTCCCTGAGCCTTTCCTGACTGCTCATGCCCCTCCCCCATCCCTTCTCCCCACACTGGCCTGTTTGCAGGAAAATTGCTGACCCCGGCAGCAGGAAACAAAGAAGTCCTGCCCCAGCTCTGAACTCCAAGATAAGTCACCTTTGCCCTGTGCACTGAAATGTTTGCAACAGTAAATTGGGGGAAACTGTGCTGACCATGGTAGTGGTTGTTGTTTGGATCAGTGGGAATGATGTATCTGGAAATACTCTGTGAACTGGGAAACACTATATAAACATGCACCCAAGACTGGCCGAGATGGAGCAGTGGGGACCGGATTTATCCTGCCGTCTAAAACAATAAAAAAAAAAAAAAAAGACAAAACACGTGGTGTTCAAAATACTGGACACCAGAGAATGAGGGACCATGATCCCTGAGAGATGGGAAGCAAGTGAGGTGAGTGTCTACTGCCTTGGCTAAGTGTCCAGGCCGTGGCTCTGGACCCCTGAGATGAGGAGACAGAGCTGTTGGTCTGGGGCAACCACAGTGGTCCATGGAGCAGGAAATTGCTGCACAGAGAGAGCTCTAGGGATCTCCAGAGGCCTCCTGAGCATGTGTAGCCGAGAACACAGGTCAAGAAACTAGCCGAGGCCAGAGAAAGAACCACCCAAGAGGATCCCAGGAAAAGATGCCTTGCACTCACGTAGAGCCGGAGATGCACCTGTCCCAGCCAGCCATGTGGGCAAGCCTCAACTGTAAGAAAACAAAGTCCAACGTGAGAAGTGGGCAAAAGATGTGAAGAGACCCTTCACCCAAGAAGACACATGGATGGCAAATGAGCACATGAAAGATGCTCAACACCATTAGTCCTTAGGGAAATTCAGATCAAAACTACATGAGATAACTCAACACACCTATTAGAACGGCTGAAGTTAAAAAACAAAAGAAACTGACAATATCCAATGCTGGTGAAGGTGTGAAGCCACAGAAACTCTTTTTTTTTCTTTCTTTCTTTTGTGGTACGCGGGCCTCTCACTGTTGTGGCCTCTCCCGTTGCGGAGCACAGGCTCCGGACGCGCAGGCTCAGCGGCCATGGCTCACGGGCCCAGCCGCTCCGCGGCACGTGGGATCCTCCCGGACCGGGGCACGAACCCACGTCCCCTGAATCGGCAGGCGGACTCTCAACCACTGTGCCACCAGGGAAGCCCAGAAACTCTTATTCTTTGCTGGTGGGAATGCAGAATGGCTGCTGTGGAAGACCGTCTGGCAGTTTCTTATCCAGTTAAATGTGTACTTGCTATAAGACCAAGCAATCCCACTCTAAATCTTAGGTTTTTGCCAAAGTGAATTGAAAATTTATGTCCCCATAAAAATGTGTAGGTGAGTGCTTATAGAAGCTTTATTCCTCATCACCCCAAACTGGAGTCAACCATCGTGCCCTTCAACCACTGAACAGATAAACAAATGGTGGGCAGCGTGTCCATACAATGGAACACTGGTCAGCAATGAAGAACACTCACTGATTGACGCAGACACGTGAGGACTCTTAAATGTGTTTTGGGAAGTGAAAGAGGTCAGACCCAAGAGGCTACACATCATACGATTCTATTTCTATGATCTTCTGGAAAAGACAAAACTGAAGGAAAGAAGTGGTTGCTAGGGACTGTGGTGGAGAAGACGGGCTGATGACTGCAGCCACATGTAGGTGGGAGCTGGAATCGTTCTGAATGGAACTGTGATGGTGGGTACATGACTCAATGCATTTGGCAAACCCTGTAAAAACGTATGTTGCAAAAAGTGAACTTTACTGTATCCAAATTAAACAAACAAAAAACAACGAGGCTATCGGTAGCCCCAGGATGCAATGCAGTGTATGACAGGTGAAACTAACAATATAACAAACGTATGACATAACCTCACTGATAAAAGTAGGTAAAAAGAAGTTGCAGTTTGGAAAACAGTGTTTTGACTAGATCCTGTAAGGCTAAAGAAAAAAAGAGCTGTATATAAACTCTGCACTCCAGTGGGTAGATTGTTTCTCACAGGGACATAGTCTAGCAATTCTGAAACTACATGTTCACTAGAGTCGAACAAATAAATCGGTAAGTGTAGATCATGGGAGCCCAGTTTCTCACTGTTAGTGATGGAAGTTACCAGTAATAGGGGAAGAGTAGAATCAATTCTGTAGGGCTATTTCAGAGTCAGAGACAGAAGGGTGAGCTCATATATGTATTCTTATATACACAGATCCACACAGGACTAGGTACAGAAATGTACACACACAGGTTGAAATACAGTCAAATATTCCCCAGCACTGCCCACTGAGAGCGCCCAGTAGCAGGGGCACCCCAGCAGTAATGAGCACACCCAGTGCCCAGATCTTGGTTTCTACACACCATTGCCAACACACTGCATTGGTTCATTCTAGAGATGGAGCAGACAAGACATAAGATGCATCGGGGGCATAGTTATAGTGCTCAACATGCCAGAAAGTAAGTGTTCAAAAAAGGAAGAAAAAAGAAAAAAAGATGGGCCAGGGTAAACAACGGACACCAAATAAGACAACCTGAAATCACTCCCAGTGGCCAAAGCAGGGACTATTTGATCAAGAAAATAACTAGCGAAGTATTAGATTAAAACCCAAAGTGTAAAATAACTGCTCATGTGTCCATACTGATATGAATAAATGGCTGAATAAATAAATAAGTGAGGAGAAAGAACAAATTTTCCTTACAGAAGAATTCCAAATAATAAATACAGAGGAAAGAAAAGAATAAAAAATCTCTGCTAAAACTCCACGGTGACAATTGCTTTAGGCGAGATCCACTGATGAATGCTAAAATTGGAAGGAAAGCATTGAGAAGTGGGATATTTGCAAAACCTCAGAGCATGTCTTCCAGAGTATTTATTAATGACTGCCGTTATTCTAACATATGACCACACTTTGACGCGACTTCCTCCAGGAGGTGTGCTTAATTCGACTCCCCAGAGAGTGGGCCAGACTTCAAAGGTGTCAGAGTTGCGAACGACAAGCAAAAACTGAGAAACTATCCTTTGGGAGGTGCTCAGAAAACTGGCAACTAAATTCAGTAGTGCCCTGGACTGAACCCCAAAACGGAAAAGGGCACTCGTGGACAAACTGTTGAAATCAAATTTATATTATTTATCCAAATCAAGTCTATATCATTTAGATAATAGTATTATTCTATTGGAAGTCCTCTGCCCATATCCTCCCCCTCCTCCTATGAGGACAGGAGGGGCAGGGGGTGGTCTTTCCCCGGGATGTCAACATGGGCTGGGAGCAGCGTGGGATTCGGAGTGAAAGGCCAATTCCCAATCTTGCCGTTCTGGGCAGCTAGGTCTTCCATAAGTCATCAGGCCTTCCAGAAGCGTCCTCTCTATCAGAGGGAGAGATGACGGCTCCAGGGGAGTCAGTGAGCCTGCATCCTGGGGTCTGTACTCGGCCCTCCAGGCCTGGTCCCATGAACCCATATCCTCCCCTTACAGATGGGGCTCCTGAGGCTCAGAGAGGCTGAGTCCTCTGCTCAGAATCACACAGCAAAAGGGGCAGGGTCTGGATTCTCACCCAGGATGCCTGACTTACCCTCCATCCAGAATACCACACGTACGTCTGCAGACACCTGGAGAGGGGATGGGAATAGAGAGGGAGACAGAGGTCACCAAAGGCCACCTCAGCCAAGCAGCTGCCTCTCCTGAAAAGGGAGAGACCTGGATGGGCTTCCCTGAGGAGGAGAGTTGAGCGGGACCCCAACCCTGCCCTTCTGAGGAAGGGGGAGATGGCACTGGGACAGTCACTCCCTACAGGCAGCCCCACGGCCCCCTAACGCTCCTTCTCTGGGGGTCGGATGGGGGTCTGATTCCACGCCCATTCCAGTCCAGGTAGCCTTTCCCTCACTTTCTCCTCCTCACCAAGGGGCCTCCCGCCTCAGGGCCTTTGCACCTCCTATTCCCTCTGCTGCACATGCTTCCTGTGGCCTTGACTCTTGGTCCAAGCATCTGCTGACTCTCCCCAGGTCTAAACCGGGACACCTGCTAATTTCTGTCTGAACGCCTAGCACCATTGTCCCCTATGCATTTGGTAGATGTGGAGACGCAGTAAGATAGGCAGGTAAACACACAGCCCCGCCAGCATGCAGCTTGAGCTCGAATCCTGGCTCTTCCACCTGCAGCTGTGTGACCTTGGGCCTTCCGCTTAGCCTCTCTGTGCCTTGATCTCCTGGTGTGTAAAACATGGGAAGAGGATGATAAGAGTATCTAATGAGTTCATATGCGTCAAGCGCTCTGACAGCCCTGGTACGGCCCATGGGGGCCGTGGCCTTGTCCTCGGTGTCTTCCTCCGCCAACAGACTGTACGCCCCCAAGGGGAGGGGCTCCGGGCAGCCCCCTCACCACTGTCCTCAGAGCCGGCACAGGTGGCGCCCCATGAAGGAAGGGAAGATGGACGTGAGTAAGGAACGCTGGCCCAGGGACGACGGGAAGAGGCCGGGAGGCCGGCGGAGGCCCTGCTGCTCGTGCCCGTCCCCCACCACGCCCCTCCCATCCCTGCTCCAGCCTCTGGTCAGTGTCCAATGCCAACAGGCTTCCTGGCAGAGCCCACTTCAATTCTTCTCGCAGCGCTGCGGGGCGCCGTGTGCAGGCCCTATTAAAATCTAATTAGCCAAATGGATAAATAATCACACGCAAGCTTAACTCTTTCTTGCAAGCACAGAGCACGTTCCTCGGAACCAGGCGGGCAGCCGGGCCTCTGACCTAGTTTGAGCGGCCGTCCTGACTGAAGCTGGCGGGCCACCGAGTTGGCAGTAGCTCCGGAGACACACTGTCATTTGCTCCAAGACGGAGTCAGTGTGACGCGAGCACGCAAGCGTTACGCCTGACCTTGACCGCCCTGGACTTGTAACAGAGGACTGGGCGCGCCCGGGGGGCCCTCGTGGGTCCCACTGCTCAGCCGCTCAGGGAACCTGCCTGTGGATCGATCAGGGGTCTGAGGCCGACCGCGGCTAAGGAAACGCAGGTGCGGCTTTGCCTTCTAGAAACTCTTGATCTGATGGAGGAGACAGGCAGGTAAACAAATAATTAGGATACAGAAAAAATAAAGCCATCTGAGCATAGCGGGTGAGAGTTGAATCCTGTCTGAGGACGTCGGAGAATGCGTCACAGCAGGCAGATGTGTTAGCCGGGTTTTAGAGGATGGATGAGAGGTTGCCAGTTGGGGCACAAAAGCCATTCAGGAAAATGGGACGACGGGGGCACAGGCTCAGGGGAGTAATACCCTCCCCGCTGTGCTGTGTAAAAGCCTGCAAGAACCAGAAGCAGCCTGACACTGCTGGAGATTGAGGTGCAAAGAGGGCGGGGCCTAGGTATCTCTGGGGTCAGGAGCCACTGAGAACTCCCATTGGGGCAGGACAGATGGGAAGGGGGTCAGAGGACAAACGGGCCTGCAGGACACCCGGTGCTCAGATGGTCCAGGCGAGGCTGAGGCACACAGGCCAGTGGGGTCGGTCTATGCAGACGTGCCGGCCTCTTGGATGTGAGGTTGAGAGAAAGGGTCGGGGGAGGGGGGCAGGTCTCCGTGTGCCACGTTCCCAGTTCCATCCAAAGACGGGGCGGGAACCCCACACTGTTGGAGGGGAGGTGCCGTGCCTGTCTCCTGTGGGTGTGTCCATGAGGCAGGTTTCTTCATGAGCCCCCGAGAGTCAGGGAGCATCCAGAGAGGGGGGGGTCTCAGCCACCATGCTGGACCCACCCAGCCTGGAGTCTCTGTGCAGCCCTTCCTCCTCGCTACTTGGACTCTGCTCGGGGCTCCCTCCTCCAGGCAGTCTCCCAGGTGCACTCACCGGCTAAGGAGCCTCCCCTGAACTCCCTTGGGAGGCAGGGGCGCTCCTGCCATCCTGGACCCCAGCACACAGCACCGCCTGACTCAGGGTGACACCGTCCAGCATTTATAGGGAAAGTGGGAAGAAGAGTGAATGGACAGCAGTGAGGACAAACCACAGCACTCTCAGCCTCCAGAGAGGACCGTCCAGCACCAAGCAAAGGCTGCCCAAACCGTGCCGGCCAGCGGGAGACGGCTGAGTGACTCCTGGCAGGCGGGTAGCCAGGGACCTGCATGTCCGCTTCCCAGCCCCCGCCCCTCCGTCCCAGAGGCAGGCCCGCAGCCCGGCGAGCCTGGCCCTCCGCGTGGGTCCAGGCAAGGCCCTTCTCCCCTTTGCTCCAGCTGTTGGTCCCTGTTTGTCCCTTCCCAACCCAGAGGTTATCATCTAACGGGCTTAAGGTGGATTTTTTTGTTCGATTTTGTTTTGACAAAATGTGTGTTGTGACTTGTGTCCGTACTTTACATTTTCAGAGACAGCCTCGTGTGTTGGCTCATCAGCTTCGCTCTGTACTGTGCCCTTAGGGGTCAGCTAATGCTTTCCTTCCACCTGCCGCCAAGTATGTCACAGGGGCTGCTTCCAGATCTCCCACCTCTCCTGTGCTGGGCACCCACGTGACCCCCAACCCCACACCATAAATCGATGCTCAGCACCCAGGAGTGCACGTGGCTGAGCCAGGCCACGTGTGCACCCGATGGCCCGGGGGCCCACCTGACCGCAGCCCACCCGCCCAGCCCCCCCACTTGTCCCGTTGTTCCCTCCCCACAGCAGACACCCAAGTGCAAGTCCTCACCATACAGAAGATTTTAATTAAAGTCTCCCAACAGGGCCCAAGGATGTCGCCAGTGGACAGGCCTGGGCTCAGTAAGCTGCAGTCCTGAGAGAGATTATTTTACTCCAAACGTGACAGAAGTGAGGAGGTCCTGGCTGAGCATCTCCAGGCCTCGGGGGTGTGGGGGTTTGTACCTGCATGTGTGTGTGGTGCACGTGTGCAGGTGTGTACACACACGTAGGGCCCACCCCGTGGGTTAGAAATGCATCGGTGCCTTTTCCCACCTGGAAATCCACCCACCTACGTCTCTAAATGCTGTGGCCAGGGTCCTCCACCCCTGAGACCTGGCAAGAGACTGGGAGCTGGCAGGGGGTCTGCTTTGGTGCAAAGTGGGACCCTGGGCTGATTCAAGGAGCACAGAGCCCTGAGCCCCCAGGCTATGTACCCCCACCCACATGACCATGGCCAGGCCCCTTGCTTGCTTGGGCCTCTGGTCCACATCTCAGCCTCCCACCTCAGCAGAGCAGTTCACAGTGGAAATTACCCAAATGCTCATCGTCTCACACATCTGATGTTGGAACACCAGAGAGGCTGACCTCGGGCCGTGCAGCACTGCACACGGAGCCCACGGACACGAGTGTCATAGCACCAGCCATGCGGCGTCATTTACATAAAGGCCCAAACTGCACGCAGATGGGGACGGTGAATCAGTGCTGCTGAGAGCTAGGCTGGGGAGACACTGACCCCCACCAGAGGCGAGCTTTTGGAGGTGATGGAATGTTCTACATCTTGATGGTGCGGGTGGTCATGTTATCTATTTGTCTAAACCCACCAAACTGCCACGTGAAATAGTGCCTTTCATGTATGTAAATTGTACCTCCATAAAGTTGACTTTACAAAGAGCAGAGGGTGATTGTGAAGTTCCAGGACCAGCGGGAGGGGTTTTAATTCGTCCATCGACGTGCCCTCTGCCCTCTGTGTGTCCACACACCACAATATCTCAAGGTCAAACCAAACCTTAGGCCTCCACAACCATGTCTGAGCAGCCCGCACTCCACTCTCTCCCCAGACAGAAACCGCAGAGCAGGAAGGGAAAGTGCCACTGCCACCCCCAGGTGCCGCTCAGGGGGGCTGTCCTGTAACCCACAGACACAGGCTCTCTGGGGGCCCTCCCGCCAGGGCCACAGGGTGAGCAGGAGGCGGGGGGGCCTCGGCCTCTTCCAAAGCTCACCCCGCTGTCTCCTGTTGGACTCAGGCCTGGGACTCCTGGGGTACCAAGCACTGGGGCTTCAGAGAGACCTGTCTCCTTGGCAGCAAAGAAACCCAGCTGAGGTTACACAAGTGTGACACGGGCAGTGCCATGAACACATGTATCACAGCTGCACAGATGCCTGAGAGACAGAGAGGGAGGGAGAAAGAGACAGACAGACAGAGAAGGGGGGAGGGAGGGAGGGGGGAGAGAGAGAGAGAAGGGACTGATGGAGGGAGAGAGGAAGAAAAAAGGAGAGACAGACAGACAGACAGAGAGGATGTTCACAGAAGCATCATTCACAAGAGCCAAGGTATGGAATCAGCCCAGGTGTCCATGGACGTATGAATGGACTAGAAAACGTGGTACGTGGATCACAACGGAATGTTAGCCTTAAAAAGGAGGAAATCCTGCCTTTGCAACAGCATGGATGGACTTCTAGGAGGTTACGCTGAGTGAGAGAAGTCAGACAGAGAAAGGCAAACACTACTTATATGTGGAACCTAAAAAAGACAACTCACAGAAGCGCAGAGCGGACTGCCGGGGCCTGGGGGTGAGGGCCGTGGGGAGGTGGTCAAAGGCGCCGATTCCCGGTCCGAGATGAGTCGGTTCTGTGTTCTAAGGTATAGCTTGACTGTAGTTGGCGATACTGTGCTGTGTGCTTGAAAGTTGCTAAGAGACCGGATCTTCAGTGTTCCCACTACAAACAGAAAAGAAAAAGAAGAAAACGGTGTCCCTGTGAGGCGATGGGTGTTTATTAGCTGCACTGTGTGACCATTTCACAATATACACATGTGTGAAACCATCAAGCTGGGCACCGTAAATATACACCCTTTTTATTTGTCAATAAACCTCAGTAAAGCTGGGAAAAAAAAGAAAGAGGGAGAGAAAGGAAGTGGGGAGAGGGGACAGGACAGAGCACTGGGGGTGGGGACAAAGCCCCTGACGACAAGTTGAGCAGAGGAGACGGGAAACCCAGGGGTCCTGCCCGGCGCACCTGGGAAGCTCCCGCAGGAGATGTGATCTGAGGGCAGGGGCCGCGCGGGGGGAGCAGGACCGGACAGGACGGGGCTGGGGGCGCCCAGGCCTGCGTCCCCTCTGCTCTGAGGGTCTCCAGGGTGAGATCTGTCATCAGTAGTGTCCCTCAATGAAGCAGTAATTGGTCCTTTAAAAAAACCTATAGACTTCAAGTATGTATGTAATCAGACGTGTCTTACGCAGCTGTAAGGTCATTAATTTTTAATAACTGAGTGATGCTTAATGACATAGGATTAACCAGAAGCCTTTCTTTGAGACACATGACTTGATGGCCCCTTAGCCTTCAGCATCTCTTGCCCACCCTGGGCCCCTGGCTGGGGACAAGCAGGCTGTATCTGTGTCGTGGGGCGATCCTGTGCGGCCACAGGGTGTCTGATGAAATAAACCCCCTGAGACCCATTCGCCCACCCCTCAGAGCATCATCCAGGGGAGGGGCTCTCAGAACAAGTTCATGAGATGGAATCAGATCCCAGTGGGACTGCCTGGGGCTGGGGCCCCGGTCTCCAACACGACCGCGAGGTCACGCCGATTTCTGAGATGAGGAGTTGGAGGCATGGAGAAAGCAGGTGACTTCACCCAGGGCGGCCAGGCCGGGAGGGCCGGTGCTGGGAGCCCAGCTGCACTCGAGTCCAGAGCTGCCCTGGCTGCTGCGCGGACACTGCTCCCTTACGGGCGTGCTGGCGGTCAGGAGACTGGTCGCCGGGGGTCCGGAGAACACCAGCCACAGCCATTGTCGTGATAAACCAACTATTTTTAGTATTTGAATTTTTGTTTAATAGTTAAAATGCACATGGAACAAAATTCAAAATGAACAAAAACCCACCGTGAAGGTCGAGTGTCCCGTCCCCTGCCGCGGGCCTGAGCCTCTGGGACCCGTGCACCTGACATCCTCACCTTCGCCACCTGCCAGGGACTGAGCCTCCTCCCGCATCTCCAGGAGGCAAGCATCTCTAAAGATCAACTCATCTGAGGGCAAAATCCACCCTGAGCACACGGCAGATGGGCCTGCCCGGAAAGTCACAGACCTGATAGCCACGTGTTTTACCAGAATGTTCGTGTTCTAGATCCCACGGGGGTGTTAACACAGACCAGGCAGCCTATTGCTGTTCTAAATGCTGGAAAATGCCGAAGGCCAACAGCCAGGTCAGGGCTGTGGATGGACGCGGCTCAGCCTCCCAGCCCCACAGACTGGAGAGGAGGGGCGGCCCCAGGCTGGCTGAGCTTCGAGTCCCGAGTCCCGGCTCTGCCACTTCCAGCTGTGTGACCTCAGGCTCCTCCCCCCAAAGTGGGGATCCCACTGGGGCCCCTTTAAAAAGCTGTCTGGAGACTGAATTAAATGATGAATGGAGTGTCTAGCTGAGCACCCCGCCCAGGAGAGGGCTCCAACGGCAGCTTGTCTGCACTAGGATTTCCAGAGCTGGGTGGAGGAAGGTGGTCGGTGTGAGACCATCGCCCTGCAGGTCACCGCTGACCAGTGCGTGCCCTCGAGCCAGGGGCTTTGCCCTCTCTCAGAAGGAGGAGCCACCCTCGCTGCCCCTACCAGCTGGCGTTTTATACCACGTCTCACTCCATCCTCAGGGCAGCGTTTGGAAGCTGGAGGCTCCCATCCACATGGGCCGTTCTCACCTCGACCGGAGCAACGTGTCCACTCTGAACCTGTGTCTGACAAAGGAAATGGCCCAACGACACCACATCTGGAGGGGCCCGTAGGCAGGGTTTCCAGGGGGAGAAATGTTCTGGAAACACACCCGCTGTCCCCATGCCCACATCCCTGTCCAAACCGGTCCACAATTCCTGGACCTATAGGGAGGGGATGCTCCCAGGGCTCCCCTTGCCTTGGTGACAGACAGGTGGCACCGGGGGGAGGGATCTGAACAGAGATGAGCTGCAACTTTGTCGGAATCGACCTGCTTCCGGGGTGAGAATTCAGCCCACACTTTTTGGAATGGTTCCCACCAATTCTGAATTCATTTTCCATTGTCGCATCCACATCGTGTGGGCAATTCTCAATTAAACGCACAAATGGCGGATGGCACCCTTGCGGGAGCCGCACACACACATACTGAGCGCACGCTCCTTTCCAGGCATGGCTCCAGGCCCTGCTGCCTGGCACAGCGGGATGTGAATCCCACTTCCCACCTGAGGCAGCCCAGGCCAGGCGGGGGTTGCAGCACCTGCTCTAGGCCACCTGGCTGCTGCGACAGGGCTGGGCTTGACCGCTCTTCAGCCCCTTTTCCAATAAACATCCCCGGCTCTGGAAGGAGCACCTCATGTCTGCGATTCAGTGACGGCGTGTCTGTGGCCTGGCAGGGTTCCCGTCCAAACAACGACGCCTCGCAGACAAAACAAGCAAATTGCTCACACGCAGAGCAAACCGGAACTGTCAGGACCTCGCCCTGGGACGACCTTGCTCACGCTCCACTGCCCACCCTCGGCTGGCATGTGGCACGCGCATGGAACCCGCTGCCCCAGAGTGAACAGGCAGATGGGAGAGGCCAGTGAGGCCAGGCCCTGCCGCATGAGGACCCCCTTCCTCCCTGCCTTTCTGCTGGGCGGTGAGCAGGACCCGGATGCACCGGGGAGAGGCCCCTTCCTGGAGTGAGAAGTGCCCCTGAGAGGCTGGGGCAGGACACAGCTTGTGGATGGCAAGTCCCCAGCAGTTCGGGGTCAGCCCTCAGGCGGCAGAGCTGGCTTCCCCATAAGTCCCAGAGAGTCAGATGATGATCTGACAACCTGGGGCTGGGAGCCTGTGTGGGAACCGTTCAGCCCCGGCCTCTGATCTGCTGTGTGGTGGGCGGCGCCCGGAAAGTGAATCGCGGGGAGGTTCCCTGAATCTGGGAAAGACCAAGAAAGGGTTTAGGGAATCCACCTTTCTCTCTGATGAAAACACTGGGTGTCCAAGAAGGGGGTGACCTGACCACCTCCCGACTGGTGTTAGAGCTGGGACCAGATCCAGGCTAACGTGCTAAGGAGAAACTCTCAGAACACGGAGTAGAAATACTAAATACAGCCCGGGAGATGGAGACCCCCCTGTGCCTTTGAATCTGACCAGTCAGTATTCAGCCACGCTCCCTCCTGGGCCAGGCCTATCATTAATCCGTCATTGATCCGTTCCCTCACTTACTTACAGACATATCCTCCAGGCCGGGCTCTGTTTTGTGCCCAGATGTGACGGAGAATAAGGGTGGCTGCAATTAATACCGCAACTTACCATGACCACCTCATTGTAGAAACACAAGCACCACAGTGACCCAAGGCATCGTACACTCGTGGAATCTTCTAGTTCTCAAATAACCACTTGCTGTGGTCCTGCAGGTCCCCAGGTGACAGGTGGGGAAGTCCAGTCCCTGCTCCTAACCCGATCTGCATGTGGCCAAGTGTGGTATAGTTCCTCATCCCTCATACGTGCAAAGCCTCATTTATAAAATCATTCTGTTGGACCAGATGATCTATAATGCCTCATATTTCTATGAGATTCTATTATTCTAAGGAAGACAGGTCTGACTTTATTTCCTGCTCCATACACCTAAGCTCACTAAACAGATTCGCTTTGCTTGGGTTCTGCTTGTTTTCTTTCAGGGAGGACGGGCTCTGGGAACAAACTTCCTGGCTGTGTGACCTTGGGTGGTTTCTTTAGCTTCTCTGTGCTCCACATATAAACTGAGAATAGTGTCTACTTGACTTCTTGGTATTGTCTGGAGGACAAACAGAAGAGTTAAGGCTAAAAAGGACTTAAAACAGTGCCCTACGGACACTATTATTTATTATCAGTGTTACTAGGAGCAGAAGTCATGGGAGTTGTTCATTCATTCAATAACTTCCTAAAAGGTCAAGACCCTATGCTAGGTGACGAAGGGTAGGAAGATGAATCAGACATTGATTCTGCAGAAAGGGGAAGACTCAGGAAATTAGAGAACAGAATAAATATGAAAATACGATCATCCCTGGACACATGCTACAGAAAACGAGATGCCACGGGCACTCAGGAGGAAAGAGATCGATGTTGGCTCAGATGATAGGGGAAACATCCTGGAGGTTTATTGAATATGAATTTGGGCCAAAAAGGATAGAGAGAAGTTGGATACTTGAGGCCGGCTCTTGAAACTCTAGCCCTCATTGATGTAGGCATTTGGGGTTTGTTGCCGCCTGCCGTTGGCTGCACTCTCTGACCTTCAGAGGAAGGGTGGCAACCACTTGGAGGACCTCAGACCACACTCAGGAAGGTATGGGGACCCTGACGACCATAAAGACAAAGACTGGAGGGGCTATTAGAAGGTTGAATTATAAGTAGAACTAGATCATGGGAAACACTTTATATTTATTACATGCTGTCCCTCTTCCTTCACCTCCCACAGGACTAGGTAATGAACTGGGCCCGAGGCCCAGGCAGGCTCCGGAGAATCTCCCCACACTCACCCAGCAAGGTTGACTAGGCATTGCAGGGCTCCGGACACTGTGTACGGGTCTGTGCAGGGTACAGAGAAAACAGACCTGGGTCTTTGACCCGATGACCTCGTATTCCAGTGCGCAGACAGTTCATGACGTGTGTGGGATGGCGAGGGAAGGTACTTCTTGGTAGGAGGCCCCACAGCTGGCTGCCCTACGACCACAGGCAGATAGCTGCCCACTCTGATCGAGGCCCAAAGTGGCCCTAGACTACAGAAAAGTTGTAACACAGAGACCCAGTGCCAGGGAAAGTGGATGGTTTCCGTACCACTGAGAGCTCAACGTGTAGGCTTTCGTGGAGAACCAGGTCTTAGCTCCAGGTTTCTGCCCCTCTCCTGCCCTGGACTGTCCAGGAGCCACAGAGGTTCTGATGAGGCTGGAAACCCATCGGAGTCCTGGACTTCAAATTGTGGGAAGGTCATGGCTCATTCCTGCGTCCTAGAGGGACATCAGTGCCCTGGGCCACAGCCTGAGCGTTCCAGGGATGGATCTTCTGGGGTCTTATTCTAAAGAGGCTGGTTAAGGGGTCCTGGGATACCCCAGGCAGAGCTCATGCAGGTTGGGCCTGAATTCTTGTGGAAGATGTAACATGGGTCTCCCTTGAACACCTACCCCCCATCCAACCCCATGTCTCACATCACGGTCTTCATGGTGCCTCTTGGCCCCTGGGACAATCATCCTGCCCAGCCACCCTCAGGAGCCCAGCCAGAGCCCAGGGTCGGAATTGAAAAGACGCCAAGTCCACCATCTGGGATTTGCCACGTGTGCCACTTAGCATGAGTGTGACTGAGAACATCTGGATTTCCCTGTCAACCAGTCGACTGAGTGTCTCCTGGCTCCTTCCAGAGCCAATAACAGCAAATCAGGCAGCCACCCCCTCAGCCCCGGCATATGCTGGTTGTCTTTGGAGCAGTGATTCCACCTGCCTTGGTGCCTTCCCTGCGCCTTTCCACGGACAGGTATCGACCCTCTCCTTCACACTGCAGGGTGCCTGGAGGGCAGGGACCAAGGGTTTCCAATCTCTGTGAGGGCTGTGCAGCCCCTAGAGGCAGTGGTTTCCCTGGGAGACTAGGCTCCCAGAAGAAAGGATCTTGCCTTTCCAACCCAACCAGGGAACCATGAGAAATAGAGAGCGTGTCTCCCACATCTGACCAACAGATGGGGAAGTAATGTGTCCCCACCTGACCATAAGACTTGGGAGGCTGTGTGTCCCTCATCTGCCCAGTAGATGAGGAGCCATATCCCTTCTATCTGACCCGCAGACCAAGGGCTATGCTTCCCCCATCTGACTAGAAGGTCAAGGGCTATGTCTCCTCCATCTGTCCAGCAGGTCAGGAACTGCCTCCGCCATCATACCGGATGATGCCCTGGGATCAGGAGCTGTATCTTTGTGACCAAGCTGGTTACTGCCTTCTCAGTGGAGGGCACTGCCCACAATTCCCTCTGCCGGAGCCCAGGCTCTGCTCAAAGAGGGTGATGAAGAATGCGTCACTGACCGGCAGATGGATGAGCTGGCCTCTGATCACTCTATTGGCCAGGAGAGCTTGAAACATCTGATCTCGGAGGACTTATCTGAACAAATGAGTAATCCACACAGCTGAGCAAACAGAAGGAGACAGTGATGCTTCTTTTTTAAAGAAGAAAATATCGCTCACAAGATGAGCCAGGAAATAGTGTCATTTATTTTAGTCTCAGTGCAATGGCAAATAAGTCAGTTTCTCACCAGAGGTGCTCTGGGGAAAAACAACAACAACAACAACAACAACAAGGAGACAGATGGATGTTTGCTCTGACAGGAGGGTGTTCCGGTTTTCCTCTTGAAGGCCGTGAGCAGAGCCCCACCTGCAGGTCCCCATCCCACACACCCCTCCTCGGTCTCACGGTGACTCAGAGCAAAGCCTCTCTTTCCTAAACCCTCTTGGTGTGCAAAGTGAAGCTCAGAGGAAATGTTCTAGAAAATTATTCTGACCCCAACTTGAGGCACGACCTTGAATATACAACTTAATCTCTTAGGAGTCAGCGATGTTGCCTGTCACATTGGGACCAGGTCAGATACCTGAGGTCTCATCCCTCTGTCTGAAGAGCCAGATGCTGCAGGACACGTCTCAGGGCTGGGGCACTTCGGGGTCCCCAGCATTGGGCTCTCTGCCGTCACAACCTGATGCACTGTGCCAGTCACTTGGCAGTTTATAGAGCTCTTCACATCCTCCACAGTGAGAACCAGGGACAAGAGACCCTGCTCGGGTTGGCCCTGGGCGCCAGGGTCTCTGTGCCCTGACCGCCACTTTCCCTCATTCCGTCTCTCACGGATGAGGGCCCACAAGTCCCCAGTAGTCCTTTGGCCCCCAGATGTCATGGCCCCCATAGGCTTTGAGGGAGAATTCAAAGGCTGTGCTCTATTTCCTCACCTCATCTCCCACTGGTATAAAGATATTGCAGTATTGATTCCCCAAACGGCACAGATTCAGGGCCCATTCATCAGTGTCTGCAGCTGGAAAGGATGGAATCACTGGAGGCATCGGTTGTCCTCAGGCCACTGCTTCAGGCAGGAGCGTCGGCCCCTCCCAGGAACAGGGGGTCGGGAGGAGGGGAAGGGAGTCACGGGCTGGAGGGAGCCGCTGGGGGCCATGCCAAGCGGTGTGCTTCATAGACATGTCCCCCCGGGACCCCAACCACAGCCCTGCAGGGCAGGCGGGTGCCCAGTGGAAGGAGGGAAGCCATGATAGGTGCAGGGAGACTTAGAGCCTGTCCAGTCAGGCGAGAGGCAAAGCTGGCAGCCAAACTAGCTTAGCCTGCGGGCAGGGCTGGGCACACCAGAGGGTCTGCTTGGGATGAAGCGTGGATGTGAGGGCAGAGGCAGCATCAGGCCCGGCAGAGCATCTCCTGCATGCTCTCCACACTCCCAACCCACTCTTCTGACTCCTCCACCACCCAACGCTTGTCTAAGGGGCCAGCTCAGCGCTCAGGAATGGTACCCAGTGGCCTGAGGGAGGGGCCACTCCGTGGCTGCCTCAACTGTCTCCCCCGCTGTCTTTCCCGGATGCTGCCATGCCAGTCTCCTCGCTGGCCCGCGAGCCCACCAAGCTTGTTCCTGCCTCCGGGCCATCACATGTGCCATCACATGTGCCATTCCTTGTGCTGGCATACCCTTCCTCCCACCCTGCAGGGGCCTCCTCTCCATCCCTGGGCCTCAGCTGGAGTGTGCATCTTCGGAGGGCCCCTCGCGACCACGCTGCCTCTGGGTCTTCTGCCACATCACTGCACCTGTGTTTCCTGGCGATGGTTCACTTGTCGGGGGTGACGTCTCCTCTGTCTCCCCCGTGCTAATCTCCATGAGGCCAGAGCCCCCAGGCTTTGCCACAGCTGTTACCCACCTGGTCCAGTGTCTGGAATGCAGGAGTGACTCCACACACACCTGGAGAACAGACAGACAGACCCACGGTACGCAGGTACCATGGCTGGACCATGGTGGGAATTTGCTAGACGTAGCACTTGGAAGCAAGCTGGGTGGACAGGCCTCGGGAGATCCAGGGACAGTCCCCAGGCGCCTCCCTTCTTGTGGCCGTGCTACCCAGGACCTCACGATGTCTGCACCCAGCTGGAGGAAGGGGGGCCCAGGCCCCAAACCCCAGGTGAGGAACATCCATTTTGTTCACACCTGCTGCCTAGAACACAGTCACCTGGCCACACCTGCTACCAAAGGAGGCTGGGAATGTGGTCTAATTATGTGCCCAGAAGGAGAGGGAGCATGTTTTTTGGTGAATGGGTGGCCGTCTCTGCCACAGGGTGTCTTACTGGTGGGTGTAAGTCTGGTGCTGGGTGAAAAGAGAAAAGAAACAAGTCTGCGGGTTTCCTTCTAAGTTGTACCGACTAAGTGCCCTGAAGTCAGGGCATCCAGGGTAAGTACTCCTCAGAATAAACATGTGCTTCTCATGCAGTCCCCTGTGGGACATTTTTCAGAATCTTGGTGAGACACAAGAGGATGGGGAACCAGAAGCCATCTTTCAGACCACACTGTGTAAACTCCCCACCGTACTGCTTCCTGCTTCCCCCGCAAGGGGCACCACGTGCTCCCAGCGCCCTCTGCTGCCCACCGGTTTCCTGGCCGTTCTGCAGCCGTAGGGACTGTGTGTGGGTGAGATGAGACTGTCCTCTTCAGCAAACGCCCAGGGTACCCATTAAAGAAATGCATTATCTAAAGCACTGAGCTAGGGCTTGAGGAGGACTGGTGAGTAAGAAGTGTAATCAATTGTTTCTAATTAAAATGGAAATAATACAGAACATTACCGCGGATGACGGGTGAGTTCTGCAGGCTCCAGTTATGGCTGAAGGCTGCTTAATGTGACCCGGAACTGGAAGAATGTAATTGCTGATTCGTGGCTCCCAAACGGCCACGGCACCAGTTCCCATCCTGCAGATCGAGGTTTGCTCCCTGACCCCGCCTGCCCATTGGATTGGCCATTCCTGCTGTCGGTTCACATCCTGGGGCACTTTGTCAGCCCCCAGGGACCAGATTCCACCCACAGAGGCTGTTTCAAGAGCGCAGCCTATGCCTACAGAATGTGTGACCACCGAGTCACAGCCCAGCTCCACCACGTGCACTCCCACCACCTGGGCGAACTATTCCCTTCTCCTAACCTTTCCACGCCCCTCCACACACACACACCAGATGTGGTGAAGGGTTGCATGGCTCACGCCAGCGTTCGGGCAGCATCCTGCTCCCGGGAGGAGAGGAAAGCCTTCTCCCCTCTGCTTTTAAAACTTCCCCCATGACCTGTGATTTCGCTGCTCAGGCAGGTCCGGGACCTGGGCTCCCCCTTATCCTGGATACAGAGCCAACCACACGGCTAATTCTTTCCTGTGCTGATGCCCCAGGGGCTGTCACAGGGGAACACACAGCAGGTGTGAATTTGGTGTCTCATGCTGCAGATAGGTGAGTTCTTGAGCCTGGATAAATTATCCATTAATATTTGTGAGAGAGGAACAGGTAAGTGAGCACTCTCATCAGGCACCTCCTCTGTGCCAGGGGTTGAGCTAAGGCCCTGGCAGCTTTCATTATTATTACTGTCATCATCTGACCCCCACCCCACCCCTACAACAGCTCTCCCAGGTGAGCACATCTGTTATTCCTCGTTAGAGATGAGGACATTGAGGATTAGAAAAGGGAAGTCAGGGCTTCCCTGGTGGTGCAGTGATTAAGAATCTGCCTGCTAGTGCAGGGGACACGGGTTCAAGCCCTGGTCTGGGAAGATCCCACATGCCACAGAGCAACTAAGCCCGTGTGCCACAACTACTGAGTCTGAGCTCTGGAGCCCACGAGCCACAACTACTGAGCCCACATGCTGCAACTACTGAGCCCGCACGCCTAGAGCCCGTGCTCCGCAACAAGAGAAGCCACTGCAATGAGAAGCCCGCGCACCACAACGAAGAGTAGCCCCCGCTCGCCGCAACTAGAGAAAGCCTGCGCGCAGCAACGAAGACCCAACGCAGCCAAAAATAAATAAATAAAATAAATAATTTCATTTTTAAAAAAAGAAAAGAAAAGGGAAGTCAGGAGGCCACGTAGATGCAGGGTTGGAACCCAGGGTCACTGATCCCCGAGCCACATTCCCAGAGATTCCAGAGGCTGCAGAGGTCCAGGTCTCCAGCCACCAAGGCGGTGCCCCAGGGACAGCTCAGGAGAAATGATAAGGGGAGGGAAGGGGAGACTCAGGAGAGCAAAGAGGAGGGGAGGGTTTGCGGGGCATGGAGGGACCCCTCCTCTGGACACCCCGGCTGCAGCCCAGGCCCGTGGTTGCCCCCATGATGCCCTGGGGGGTCCTGGGGACTGTGTCCCCCCCACCGGTGGTGAGCTTGGTGGTGAGCTTGGTGCTTGGCACACGCCCAGAAGGCTTTGACGAGGAAGGAGGGATGTTGAGGCCCCCGGGAGACTCCAGAGCTGGCCACTGTGAGCCCCGGGTTTCTGGTCCAGCCTCTGAGCAGAGGCAGCAGCCTCTCCACTTGCCCTTCAAGGGCCGGGCATGTTCCACCTCCTCCCCTCCCGGCGCCCAGGCTCCTCCGAGAAGTTCAGTGACTGGACGGACATCCCGGGCGGCGGGGCTCCCTCAGCTCTCCCCAGCACCCGGTCAGCCTGGCGCTCTTTGCACGACTGTTCATGAATAAATACTGGGCCATCAGAAAAGTACCAGGAACAAGCCCCCGCAGACTGAGCCAATCTGAAAACTTGCTGCCTTGGGTCCGCGGCTCGGCCACCTGGAGAAGGGCCCAGCTCCCCCAGAAGCACAGGGTCGGACGTCTCATCTTGGTGGATGAAGGACAAGAGATTCGATTAAGCAGAGTCCTGCAAGCAACTTAGAATTGATTTGGATATAAATAGATGGCATGAAGCCCATCCTGGTACCGCAGAGGCGCAGCCCCTCCCGCAGGGTCACGCTGAAAGACGCGTGAAATTGCAGTCACTTTTAAACCCGATTACTGCCGTGACTCCTGACGCGGACGACCACAGCTGAGCCGGGTCTCAGGACAAAGAGACTCAGCTGGGCTCGGCCCCAGGTCCCCTCTCGGTCTCCGTCTCTATCTCTCTTTTATCTATCTATCATCTGTCTGTCTGCCATTCTATTTATCATCTATCTAACTATCAACCTGTCTCCCTCTCTTCCCATCTGTCCATCTGTCACCCATCTATCTGTCTGTCTATCCGCTGTCTCTGTTATATGTCATGTCTGCACATCGTGTAAACTTTCTTTCCCTGTTTCACTCCAAAAGGGAGGAGACTTCATTATTCATTAGCTCTCAAGGCCTCTGGACCCATCGATTTAGTTTCTGGTTCCCCCCTGGATCCGGTACATGGATTCTGGTTTGAGCGCATTAAGTCTCTTGAATAATTAATATGGCAATTTAACCTGAGCCGAATGAACAAATGTTACCTTCTGCTTAGGGAGTAGGAAAAAAGAATTTCCCTAAGGCAGTTTTCCCAAATCCGTTACTGTCTCCCCAGCCCCTGAGAAGGAGCATCTGTCTCGAAGAAGGAAACTTCCAACCGTTCCTCCCGGTCCCTTCCCGATGGGAGGAAAACAGTGCCCGGTTCTGCCGCACCAGGAATCGTGAAGGCTTCCGCGGGTACGGCACAGCTGACGACGAATTCATGGCCGTGTGTCCCCTGCACCGCTGGTGGCCAGGTCCTCCTCCAGAGGCCTCGCCTCTGCCTGCCTCTCCTGCCTCTGTGCATGGAAGCGGGGAGAGCCTCAGGTCTGAGCGTCACCTGGGGCCCCGGGCTGATGCTGTGCTGCGGGCCCCACACCACGTGCTCTCAGAAGGCCCGTGCATTTGTCCCCAGGTCACACAGTTGGCATGGGAGGTAGCAGGCACGGTGACAGAATGAAAAGCCAAAGTCTGACAACCAAGAAAAAAGTCCAGGAAACGGGTTAGGACATGACATGAAAAACCCCATCGTGGGATCTGGGGAGACTCTTGCCTGATCCTGGGGCACGTCCTGAGGCTGTGGTTTTTCCACGGTCCAAGCAGAACCACTCAGTCCCATCAGGACCGACCCACAAGCCAGCAGGGGCCGCGCCCTTTGTTTCCGGGGCGGCAGGAATCTGCATTTCCAGAGCCCCCCGCCCAAACTTTGATGCTGATGGCCGCCTAGGGCATAGAGCCCCAGCTCCCTGCATGGCACAAGGCCCTCTGAGAAATGCCCTCCGTAACGCTGCATCACCACGGAGCCCAAAGCTCCTGCGCCACCGGCGTCTTGTCACCCGTGTCATAGGCTGGCCTCCAGTGCCACGCCTCCCTGGTCCCCATCACCTGCCACACTCTCCGCCCCTGCAGGGACTCTGCCCCGGCGTCCAGCTCACTTCCATGCCCTGTTCCTGCTCTAGGGATGCCTCATGTATATTTCATGTGCTGCACTTGGCACATCATAGAAAGGTCCTCTGCTTCCGTTCTGTGACCCCACTAGACTGCATGCCCCAACATTCCTCTCTCCCTGCCCTTGGTATTATCTCTGACCCAGAGTAAATTTTTGAGTGACTAAGTAATCATGGATAAATGCCAGTTAGAAGCATTAAGCGGGGTGGGGTGCTGTGGTCTGGTTGGGATCCCTCTGTTCTTCTTCTGAAGACCACCTCACCGGGAAGGGATTTAAGAGAAGCCACCCCTCCCCCAAAGCATCTGCGGCCTTGCAGACCTGGAGGAGGGGACACAGTCACATCGATGGGTGGTCAGCCCACTCCACTCTGACCTCATCTTAACTCACATCTGCAAAGACCTGCTTCTAAATAAGGTCACATTCACAGGTATCAGGGTTAGGACTTGGACATATTTGGGGGGGGGGGCACATTTCAACCCACTACACCCATTTTAGAGATAAACAAACCAAGGCTCAGAACGTCCAGGAAATGTTCCAAAGGCTGTGCAGTTCATTAGTGGCCCAGCCTGGATTCAGCTGAGCTTCACCCACTGCCCACACCTTTGTCTGTGCCCCCTCCTTACCAGGGGACCACCAGCGTCTCTGTGTTTCTCCACAGCCTGTCAACCGCATCCTTGCTGATACAAGATGTGCAGAAGCCCGTGTGGGGCATCGACTCTCTTACATTTCAGGTTCTGTGCTCGGCATCCCACCTGCCTGCTTATCATCCTCAGGTCACCCCACCAGGTAGCTTTGTTCTCCCGTTTCTCCAAGTGGGAGGGCTGGGGCAGGTCTGGAAACAGCGATGACCAGCCTTGAGGGTCCCCTGGGGGAGGCAAGTATGGGGGGATAAGTTGGAGGTGAGGCTGGGAAGGCGTCTGGGACCAGATGCCCTGGACTCTCCATTCAAGTGGAAAGAGGCACCATCCCCACAAGATGAAAACAGAGCCCTGGTCCCCGCAAGTCTGATGGGCCTGAAATCAAGCCACTGAGCTTCACCCCTCACTTCACAGGCAAGGAAAGCTGGAGTCCATGGCTATCTCAGGGCTTGTCCACTTAATAATTGTCCCCAGCCCGCCAACTGCAGCTCTGCGCATTTGCCACAAATATATTTCATGTGCTAATATGATAAATGTGTGTGGGTTTTTTAGTTGGCATTGATTATTCCTCATCCTGCATAAAAAAAATGATTAGACGTATCTTTGGCGAAAATGCCCCATGTTACCCATTTGAACTTCTGTAGCATTTGTGCTTTACAACACTTAAACCTTGAGTCCTTGAAGCAGCGTCATTAGGTGGACCAGACAGAGGTTATTGCCAAGACCCTGTTTTCACAGGTGAGGACCCTGAGGGACAGAGAAACTGATTAAATCGTCCTAGGAAACAGAGCTCGGATACACCAGGGTCTGGACCAGAGCCCAGTCCTAACCCCACACCGACATGCTTCTACAGCACCATGGATCTCCCATCCAAGGTCAATTCCAAGGGCAGCTAAAGTAACCAAAAACCCATATCCACCCAGGGAACAAACATCCATCTTCTCAATTACTTCATCAATAGACATTCATTGAGCATCTGTTTCAGCAAAGCCTCGAATGTTCAAGAATCCCATCTCTTCATCCCCAATACGTTCAGCCAAGCACAACTGTGTATGTGCCCAGCCATGACACGGCCAGCAGCCATGGCTCCAGCTCATGAAATAGAAGTCCATACGGCCAAAATGTGTGTTCCCCCTAATAAACCACAAAATAGATTGTGTGGTTATTTCTGAAATATTGTGTCCGAGCTCCGGCTGCTCCTGGGTCCCTGATATGTTATCTGCATCACTCACCCAGAGCCTCTGACATGAGACTGAACACTTAGGCTGGGGGCAGTGGCCATGCCTGCACCAAGGAGGGGCCCTTCATCTCAGAAAAGGGCCTTGGGTGCCGTAATTTATTTCGGGATTCCTCCCACCTCTGAAATAGGACCAAACTGGGGACGCACTGAGAATGACCTTGAATCCTGGTGGAACTGAGACAGTGTCACACGCCCCACCTTCAATACACACACACACTCATGCACACTCACATGCATGCTATTTTCACAGTGGAAGGAGCTGGCTGTTGATTTCTGTCTGGGACACCAAGAAGAGCATCAGTGTAAGGGCAAAAATGATCCTATCCAGATGTTGATACACACACACACACACACACACACACACACACACACACATCCTGGTCTTTCTGATAAAGAAAGAAACTCGCTCACCTTTTAGTCCAGCCTCTACTTAACAGTTTGACTTCCTTGGTTTCTCAACAGATCAACCAATCGACTAACCGATCAGCACGCGCCTTCACTGACACCTTCTCTGCACTGGGAGCCTGCCAGCCTCCAGTGTGTAAAACTGAGTCCGGTTCTGAAGGCTCTCAGCGCTGGGGAGGCCGAAGGCAGGACAGGATTAAAGCTATCCCCTAGGAGACGGCTCTTGTGGTGTGCACACAGCCCCTAGGTTGCACACAGTAGTTTCTCAATAAGCACTAGTTGTTTGTTGGCAGGGGATGTGGTACCTGCCTGGAGCCTCTGATGGGCTTGGAGCCCCGGCTGCCGTCCGGCCGCGGTGTCAGCTGAGGCAGAGCATGTGGTGCAGGGGCTCAGTCAGCCCGGAACCCCCCAGGCCCCAGCCCCCAGGGGCTCAGTCAGCCCGGAACCCCCCAGGCCCAGCCCCCGGCCCCGGGCCCAGCCGTGAGGTCAGCGCTCGCTGACGCCTCCCCTCTGTGGTGTAGGGACCTGGAAGACACTCAGTAAATATTAGCGGTATGACAAAACCCAGCTTCTGAGCTCATCTTTCTGAGCCCAGAAGTGCCTGGGGCCTGGATGGGGAGTTGTCAGAGGTGATAAATGGATCATTCCCGGAACGAGGGGGCCCTGGGAAAAACGTTTTAAAATTGGAAGCATGGGGTTTTTATTTATTTATCTCTTTATGCCCTGCCTTGTTCAAAAAGGATTTAAGACAGCTTATGAAGATTCATAAACTAGAACAAAGAAATATAAATGAACAGACTGGGAGAGGGAAGTGCGGCTGCACAGCGAGCGCTGCCAGGTCAGGAGGCCGCCGAGCCCACGAGGGACCCAGAGCCACGCTCCACCTCCCTGAGCCTTGGCGCCTCGAAATGCTGCCGGGACCCTGTGTCTCCAGTTAGGGCCTCCTCCACCACACCGAGGATGCTGATGCCATGTCTTTGAGCTTCACACTACATGCGTACGTGGGTGTGCACACACATGCACTCATCACACGCACGCACACCTGGGACACATGCACGCATGCATACATGCATGCACACACATGCACACGCACAACTATACACATATGCACATGCATACACACATGCACATATCACAGACACGTGTGCACACACAACACACATGCGCGCCTACACACTCACACATACAAACATGCACACACACATGCACACACAACACACACATGTACGCACACGCCTGCACATATACACACGTGCACACCCCACAGGACAAAGCCTCCTCAGAAGTGGCTGTGTGCTTTCAGCACAGAGAACCCTGGTCGAGTAGCAAACCCCTGATATTCAGAGACCTGCAGACCCAGCCAGGCAGGTGGTCTTGAGCTCAGAGATTTGGCCATGGTCCCTTAGGAGAAGGACCTCATCCTCTCACACACCCCTGTGGGCCTCACGGGGGAGAAGGATAAAGAGTCTGCCTTTTGTGGTTGTTCTAATTTAAGAGACCCCAGATTAACTGTAATGCTTTGCACGTGACCTGTTTCCAAAACTGTCTATACCCATCCCCCATCCATTTCCTCACCCACTTACTACAGTGGATAGAATGGGCCCCCCAAGATATGCCCATGCCCTAAACCCCAGAAACTATGTATGGGACCTTATTCAGAAAAGAGGCCTTTTCAGATGTAGTTAAGGATCTCAAAATGAGATAATTCTAAATTTAGGGCAGACCCGTATTCCAATGGCTGCAGTCAGACATAGAAGAGAACCAGACGCAGAGGGACACCCGGGAGGCGGGGAAGGCCATGTAAAGACAGAAACACAGACTGGAATGATGTTGCCATGGCCAAGAAACCCTTGGGGCCACCAGAAGCTGGACGAGGCTGAAGGACCCTCCCCTGGAGCCTTCAGAGGGAGCACATCGAGCCAACACCTTGATTTCTGACTTCTGGCCTCGGGAACTGAGAGAAAATGAATTTCTACTGTTTGAAGCCACCCAGTTTGTGCCAATTTGTTTGGTGGCCACGGGGAACTAATACACTTACTTACTCTGTTATTTGTAAAATGCAATAAGCACTCGTAACCCCACCAGCAAGACAGAGCCACGCGGCAACCTGCACTTAACCCTTTTTCCCCCGTATTCCTTTCCCCTGCTCCCCCCATCCAGGTAATCTTCATTTCCAATTTGTAATTTTCACCGATTAAACAGACACCATCACGTCCTCTGGGACTTTGACCTGCCTCCCCTGATGGCCAGTGATGGGAGCCTCTCTTCCTGTCCTCACTGGCCAAGGCGGCCTCCTCTGTATTCGGGATGTTGATCTTTCCCTGGTTATGTTTGCAGAAACGTATTGTGTCCCAGTTTGTAACCAGGCTTCTTGGTTTCTTCTGATGAACAAAAAGTTCATATAAGATGCAGAGTTCAAATGAATGAATGAATGAGGGAGTGATGTTCAGCCCTGGCTTTTCCACCCAAGTACCACATGACATTGAGGTCCCTTCGATCCAATGGGACCCGGGTTCCTTACTGTCAGCATTAGGCCCTGGGTCTGACTCCTGGCTCAGCCTCCCCTGCCTGGCACTCTGATGCCACAGGACCTGCTGCACCGCTGGGGAAGAGCCTTCAGGGTTACTAGGAGCTTCTTAGACAAAGCAATTTCTAAGCCTCTTTAAATCCTTTCTGAAACATGTGGCATATAAATAAATAAACAGTTCCGAAGCAATTTCCATCTGCCCTCCCAAGCTGGGAAGCTTCCAAGCCGCTGGCCAAGGGCCCCTGAAATTGCCCCCAGCCCTGGGGCTGTCCCTCGGCCCCGCACGGTGGAACCCAGTCCCTCCCTGCCCAGCGGTGCCCACTCTGAAACACCAGCTTCTCCGCAGCTGGGATCAATTCGACTCTGCAGACAAGTAATCTCTTTACAGCCTGTATCATTGTGAATCGTCACCAGACAACTATTAATCTTCAATCATACTTTTATCAAGTGTTCTTTTTTTTTCCCTCTCTCTCTCCTCAAGACTGGGAATATCAATACAGCAGCTGTCACGGGTCATTACCAACTGCAACTTCCCCGCTATTACAGCAAAATAAAGCCGGATAGCAAGTGGCTGGAGGAGTCGCCTGATCGGCAGCTCACCTGGGGATCCGAGGGAGCTGCCCGGCGAGGTGCTATTGCACCGTCACATCTGGGCACGTATTTCCCCCGCGAACAAAGAACTCGGCAAACGGATGCTGTCGCCCCACTGCGGCCCAGGCCCAGCGCCTGCACACGGGGCCAGTCCACGCACCCAACCGTGGCCGTCCCAGCCCAGGGGAGCGGGTCCCACCCAGGACAGATGGCAGGCGGGGAACTGGAGGGCTGGGCGGCAGGGTAGCCTCTGAGTTAGTGTCTAGACAGAGCTCAGTGGGGCCTCTCAGCAGCAGAACAACAGCAGGAAACGGAGCCCATGGTCCCTTTCTCAGAAACTGCCGTGGGGATCACGAGCCCCAGGGAGCCCCAGCCCAGGGCACAAAGCAGATGCGCAGTCACCGTGTGTGAGAGGCAAAGGACAGGGTGGCAGTGACAGAGCTGCTGCGAGGACGGCGGTCCTGCTTGTCAAAGTGACCAAAAGGTGATGAAGGCCACGCTGGCATCCGGCCCGAATGGCTGTCATAAAATTACCACAAACTGGGCAGCTTCAAACAATAGAGATCTACTCTCTCTGGGCCTGGAGGCTAGAAGACCTGAATCAAGGTGCCAGCAGGGCTGGTTCCTTCTGGAGGCCCTGAGGGAGGACCTGTCCAGCTCCTGGTGGCTGCAAGCATTCCCAGCGCTCCTTTGGCAGATGCAACACGCCAGTCTCTGCCTTCATCTTCACAGGATGCTTCCCTGCTAGCGTGTCCAAGTTTCATCTTCTTAGCAGGATAGGTCACTGCATTTGGGGGCCCCCGACGCTGGGAGGACCTTCTCTTCCTTTGATTACAGCTGTGAAGACACTGTTTCCAAGTAAGGGCACACTCACGGGTTCCAGGGTTAGGACTTCAACAAATATATCTAGGTGACACAAGTCAACCAGTGCCTGGAGCCACCAGCCAACCACCAAGTGCTGGTCCTGGGTGGGAAGGGTGTTTCCCATGGCCCCTCCACTGGGTGGTTACAGCCCAGCACAGGTAACCCCCTCCAGGGGCCTTCCCCCAGTGAGAAGGGGCCGCACTGGGCAGCCTGTCCCCATGCCCCTCCCCGTTCCTCACTGAGTCTCCCTCTGGGTTCTTTCCAGGTTACACCTGGGGCATGGGAACATAGACCCCCACTGTGAGCCCGGCCAGAGAATGAGGACCAGGAGTGATGAGGGCTGAGCCTTCACAGCCCACGGCCCGAGCACGGGCAAACTTTCATCTGTAAAAGTCACACTGCTGTCCGCAGGGACACTGTACCTGAGGCCAAACACAGCCCTTGGACGGCCAGGCTGCAGCTCTCTTGGAGGGAGGTGGAGACAGGAGGGGGAGAGGAGGGGGAGATGGGGTCTCCGTCCCCCGCTCCGTCGGAGACCCCAGATGTGCCTGGGGCTTGGGTCAGAGACCCAGAGAGAAGAATCCGAGGTAAACTTCAAGTGAAGCGCTGTCGCCTCACACAGGGGCCCGTCCGGAGTGAGAGCTCCCTGCCACCTGCCTGTCACCTCGCACCCAGGTGGGGAGGCCCGGGCTGCCTCTCCTCTCTCTGGGGGCTGGTCCTGCTGCAAATAGAAGTGCCTGCTGGGCTCAGGGGCCCTGGGAAGGGACTGGAGAAGGTGGAGGTCAGGAAGGGACTGACCCTCCGCTTTCTGCCTTTCCCTGCAGCCCAGACGCAGCCTCAGCACCTTTCTCAACCCAGCGGTGCAGCCAGCGATCGTCCATCAACTGGCCCACGGGCACAGTCCATTCGCCACCCCTGAGCTGTCCAGTGAGAGGGCTGAGGTGTGAGTCGCAGGCAGGTGAGGCCAGGATCCACGCCGAGGGGATGCTGTGTGCTGAGACCCTGGGCCGGCCCCACGCTGGGACCCGAGTGTAGGGCACGCAGGGCCCAGAAGGAGCCACGTTGCTGAGGGAGGGGCCCCTGGGTTTTAGGCCAGGACGGGCTGGCAGGGATAATCCAGGGCAAAGACGGGAGGTGTGAACGGGCCGGATGAGCCCAGACAGGACGGGCATCGGGAAGGCTGGTTGGAGAGGACAGCAGTGGGCGCAGCGCCCCTCTGGCCGCCAGCTCAGGGAAATGCTGCATTTGCTCCAGCAACTAAACTTGGCCGTTCCCCATCCCTTGAGGGTCTCGGCCAGTGACACACGAAGGCATAACGCACCACTGCCCCGAACTGGACGTGCTCTTCCCACCTGCTCTCTGCTACCAATGCCATCAAACTTTAATTAACACAGTGACATGCAGCCCCATGCAAATCAAACATTCATGCTGTCCAACGGCTCACAGCCAGCTGGCCTCCTGCTCTGGAGCCGCTGTCAGCAGAAAGGGCAGGCGCTGCCAGGGAAGGCCTGCAGGACTTGCAGAGACCGAGGAAGGAGGGGCACCTCAGGGGAGGAGCTGGGTCGCCAACGGCCCTAATGCCCGCCCTCCGGCTCTGGTCCTCGGCTGCAAGCAGCACTGGGGCCACGCAGCCGGTCCTCCTCGCTGCCTCTCTTCCGAAAAGTGGGCGGAAGGGGCCGACCCACTCACGGGGCTGTTGAGGGTGGGAAGTTGTTTTTTATTAAAAACACAGCTTAGGGGCTTCCCTGGTGGCGCAGTGGTTGAGAGTCCGCCTGCCGATGCAGGGGACACGGGTTCGTGCCCCGGTCCGGGAAGATCCCACATGCCGCGGAGCGGCTGGGCCCGTGAGCCATGGCCGCTGGGCCGGCGCGTCCGGAGCCTGTGCTCCGCAACGGGAGAGGCCACAACAGTGAGAGGCCCGCGTACCGCAAAAAAACAAAACAAAAAACAACAAAAAAAACACAGCTTATTTAAACTGTTACTTCTCATAAGTCATTAAATCTTATCACGGGTCACCACGGTCCCTCTGTTACCTTATTGGATATACCCATTACTGTTGCAGAAAACTTCATGTATCATTAAGAATTCAAAGTACAGCTAAGAAGACAGTTGGGGCTACGGGTGTATCACAGTCACACGCCATCAGCCTGTGGTCCCACGTCCCTCCACGCAGGCTCAGGGGCCTGTGACCTCGCTCAGTCCCCCGACTGGCCGGCCACCGGCCTTATGAGTACAGTGGTGTGTCTGCTCGGAGACAGGCCCTGGGCCCAGCTTGGAAGTGGGGACTGGGGAGCAGAGGCTGTCCTGGCAGAGACCGGAGGTGGTCCCCGTTCAAAGGGGTGCAGGTGGGACTCAAACCCACGTGGGCTCCAAACCCGTCTGTCACCTGGGACGCCCGCTCCCTTCTGCAGGGACCGTGAACACCCACGCAGAAGGCTCTTCCTCCTCCTGAGCTGCCTGGCCCGGTTCCTGGGGTGCCGCCCCCCTAGGTGCCACGCCCCCTGCACCCCTCCCCAGGCCCCCACCACCCTCGGGCTCAGGGTGTGGCTAGCTGGCCAAAGAGACAGCCAACACCGGGGGCAGTGGCCGCGGGGCAGCAGCTTGTGTGTCACGCAGTCCTCAGACCGGAAGCTGACTGCCCTGAGCCAGCCAGAGACCATGCAGGGACGGGGCCCCCGGGGGAAGGCACAGTCACAGACCAGGGACAGGCTCAGGGCTCACAGGTGAGACAGGCAGCTCCCACCTGGGGAGCCGGCACCCATCAAACAGAGGCCTCACCATGCTCAGAGCTCCGAGTCCCAGATCAAGAGCCAGACTGTTGGGCCAAGGATTCCCCACCAACAGCCTGGAGGAGAATTGTGGGGCTGGCCACCCCCCACCCCGCCTCCCTCTTCTCCCTCTCTCTCCCCACTCCTGTCTCCTCTCTCTCCCTCTCTCTCCCTCTCTCTCTCTCTCTCTAACACACACACACAAGCCTTAAGTGACTTTCCTGACAGCATTTCAGTGATTAAAAAAAAAAAAATACATCTAGGACACTAACCCCAAATATGCAGGGACACATTTATGAAGAATTTAGGCTTCCAAGTACACAGTGTAGAGGTAAAACCTGCATCTGAATGGAGGGTCTCCAGCACCCCTTCTGGGAAGAGACGTGATGATCTCTGGTAAGTGGCAACCCCAAAGAATTCACCCCTTTCCTCCACCTATGCTGGTTCTAGGAATTGCAGGATCCACAGTGTACATTCATCCCCCTACCCATCCATCCAACCATCACTAATGTATTCATCCATCACTCACCATGGGCCAACCTGTCCATCCAGGCATCATCACCCATTCATCATCCACCCACCCACCCATCCATCTACCCGTCCATCCACCCATTAATCCATCCATCAACCCACCCATTGCCTGCCTTCCCACTCTTTCACCCCAGCGTGCATCCATGCCTATATCTGTCCATCATCTATCCCTCCAACCATTTGTCCATTCATCTTCCCTCATTCACCACCCATTTGTCCACTCCTACCTCCCAACTTTCATCACCATCATCATCCATCCATCCACCACCCATCCCTTCAGCCATCCATCCATCCATCGACTGTCCACTAAGTGAATATTAATTGAGCCCCGGATATGCCCCGCTGGACTGTCCTCAGTATACTTGCTGAGGATAAAAAGATGAAAAAGTAGTGGTCGCTGCTCTCTGAGCACCTTGCTTTCCGGTTATCCACCAAATTAAACTCAAACACCTGTGCCTGATAAAGTTCTCCACTGCCAGGCCCAAGTCCTCCTGTCCAATCTCATCACTTACAACAACTTTACACCACTTCCCACAGCCAAACTGGGTCACTCACTGTCCCCTGAATTCACGCTGACCCTCCTGCTTTGGGACCACTGCCCACGCCGTGTCTTCTCTCTGTGATGCTTTTCCCCCATCATTTTTCTCCACCAAGATTCTACCCCTATGTCAACGCCCTGTTTAGCAGCACCTCCTCCAGAGGGCTTCCCTGATTCCCTCAATAAGACGAGCTGGCTTCCTTCTCTGACAGCCACTGCCCTGCAGAATGGCCGGCTCTTGTGTGAGCTGGTCTGGAGACAACCTCCCCTAGCCCACCACACAGAGCTGGAGCATTGGTGGGTGAGGGGTTGGGGTCTCCCTGTCATGTGCCAGCTGCTGACACAGAAGCCAGGCAAGGTGTGGAGGGGCAGCCCCAGACCCGGAGCGGGAGTTTGAGCTCCACCTTGCCCCTCCCCATGTGTGACCGGGCAGGGCCAGCTCGCCATCTGAGGCTGCTGCTTTCCTTCCAAACCCATGCATGCCCAGCCTCGGTTATCAGGGCGAGCAGCAGCCTGGCGGGGGCAGGTGGGGCCACGTTGCCCAGACCTGGGCTTGGAGCCCGACGCCCACCTGTTTGCTGCTCTTCGTGAGTTGAGGCTTGGTTTCTCCACCTATCGAACAGGAGCCCTGACGCATCTCTGGGCTCCTGTGGGAGGTCCAAGGCCGGCTCAAGCTGCCGGGTCATTCTAGGGTCCTCACCAGCTCGCAGCCATCTGTCCTCAGCCCCGCCCCTTGCGGAAAGTGCTGGCCATTCCTCCGGCGCGTTCCAGCCCTTAGCACAGTGGAAACACACAAGTGGCTGCTGCTCTAACTAAATTAAAATGGTTACTTGAGGCCTTAGAGAAGATGGCGAGGAGGGGAGGCGGCCAGGCCCGCGCTCTTCCCCTCCCTGTGCGCCGGCTCTCCGACGCCCAGCTGGTTCAAGGACCCTCAAAGCCAAGACCCTCCTCTACCGCCCCAGAGAGACGCCACGGGATGAGGCTGATGTGCCACGTGCCATGTCCCCCTTGAGCTCTGTGGCCTTGGGCAGGCTGCTCTGACTCTGTTTACTCCCCCATAAGGGAGCATAAAGCCACCCAAGCAAAAGATGGGAAAGGGCTGGGAGGCCAGCCCCCCATAGGAGTGGCCTGCCTTGCCCTCCTCCTCCCAGGAAAAGACAGGGGGGACGGGGAGCCAGAGAGCAGACTCGGGCCTCTCTCGTCACCTTCAAGGTAGAGTCCTAAGTGACAAGATGCGGCCTCGGTGCCCGGGACTGCGATGCACACGGCCCTCTGCCACCTGTGAACTGGCTGTTCTCTGCCATGTAGGGACATGCGAGGCCCCAGACAGCCCTGGGCTGGCGCTGTCATAGCCACGACGCACAGACGGGGATCCAGCTCAGAGGGGCCATGGCCAGGGCGGACCGTCTGTGCACCTGGGCACCTGCACACCTTCTAAGCCTCTCCTGCTTCTGGGACCAGGAGACCCAGCTGGGCCCAAGGGAAGAGCCAGCCCGAGCCCTGCAGGGGGGCCAGGAGGCCTCAGCATTGCAGCCAGACTCTGGAGCTAAATGAGTCTCCTAAGGTCGCCCCAGCAGGACCCTGAGCAGAACGGAGGTGCCCCTTGCTCACACCCCCGCCTCCCTGAAATGCAGCTTGGAGTGTGCGGATGGGATAAGTCAGAGGATGGCTGGGAGCATTTTTCCTTCTTCCGGAAGATTCCTGCTTCATCTCTCCTTCTGGAATATTCATTTCAAGACAAATTATTTAGTCTGCAAGAGTAGCTTCCTTGCCCCGACTGCAGCCGTGGCTTCTCTCCTCCAGGTGCGCGGACGTCTCGGGGCTGCATGTGCTCCAGGACCTGCCAGGGCTGGTGGCACTCACTGACCCATGTCCTCTTGTGGGGACAGCGTGTCCACCAACCTTCAGAGACTTTGGGGTCCCCCGAGAGCCTCAGACACAAGGCAAGCCCTCAGGTCCTTGTGACAGGGTGGAGCATAGTCTGCCCAGGGGCCCCTGGCCTGATCAGAACCGCCACCCCTGGGATCACACCCCCAGCTCCCCTGGGTGGACGAGCCCCATCCTTCACCCATCTGGAGCCTGCTCCTCCCCACCACGCCCATGTGCCCAGGACCAGGGCCCGGCTCACGTTTTCCGTGAAGGTCCACACAGTAAATGCTTCCGGTTTTGCAAGCCATCCTTTGTCATGATTATTCAGTTCCAGTGTTACAGCCCCAAAGCAGGCATGGATGACAGGCGAGCACACAGGCACGGCTGTGTCCTGGTAAAACTTCATCCACGGGACTCACGAGGCCAGCCCCGCTCTCTGCAGCCCACCTGGCAGCTGGCAGGCGGGGCAGGTGCCCTTCATCTGCTCCTGCCAGAAGCCTCCACTCAAGCGAGGGTCTCCATCCTGGACCCCGCGCTCGGGTCACCCAGGACCATGGCTGAGTGCTGGCGTCACCACACTGGTCCTCCCTAAGGAGACTCGGCATGGGTGGGGTCCGGCCTCCACCTCGCCTGACTTCTCGGGTGTGTGGGAACAGCACCCGCTGCCAAGTCGCAGACCCTTGGGGGAGGGAGGCGGCAGCAGGGCCTGGTGCCTGCCCCCCACCTCACCGCCACAGGTCAGACTCTGGGTACAAACGGGGCCCTGGAGGTGATCACACTCACACTGCCCATTTCACAGGTGGGCTGGCAGAGATCAGAGATGGTCCCTGAGCCCAGAGCATCTGTGTGGGGACGGCCAGGAGGCAAATTCCACCCCCAAGGTGAGCGGAGTCAGCACCTCCCCTCTTCCACCTCAGCTTGAGCAGCACCTTGTCTAGGACACCCTCTCCCTCCTGGGGAGGGACCCGGCCCCCGCAGTCACTGTCCCCTCCCTGTAATCCGCAGCACGCACAGGAAGTGAGCATACACAGCCACATCCGCTCCCCCAGCCCGCGAGCTCCGCTGGACCAGCCCAGGGGGGTCATCGTCTGTGAGCCCCATCCAGCTTGCATTGACATACGTGGACACTCAGTGACCACGTGTGCCGAGCTGACCCATTGTCCACTTCTGCTGCCCCATTGTCCACTTCTGCTGCCGTCAAGCCCCCCATGGTACCAGCTTTGTGGTGTCACCACCACTTACAGCCACTTGCTGGGCTTTTTGTTGATTTTCTGTCCCCGCCCCGCCATCAAACATCAAGCTCCAGAAGGACAGGGACCCGTCTGTCCCCAGCACCGTGGCCAGCACCTGGCAGTGGACATCAAAGATCATAAAGGGGATGACAGACCGTGGGACCCAACTGTCGTAAGGAAGTGGTGACACGCACTTATCAACTGTGCTTTCTGTGTGAGGCTCACTGGACACTGTCCAAACGCCCAGTCCATTCAGCTCATCCATCAGCCCGACAGGACCCTGATCTAATTACCCTGTGGCTGGATGGAGTTGACCTGTGGGGGGCAGGAGGGGTGGTGGAGAAGGGAGGAGATCAGAAGGGACAGTGGAGGCAGGTGCCGAGGTCCCATCTCTGTAAACCCCCCTCATTAACAGACACCACAGGGGTGGCCCTTCCCGGCTGGGACACGACCCTTCCCCCATCCTGAGTGGAGGGTCAGCTGCGCAGCTCTGCCTGCCAGGCGGGAGCCGCCGGGACGAGCCTCGGTGCACCAAGCCCTTGGGGAATTGCACCCGGGGTGCATCTCCCGGGCATTCTATGCGTCTGTCTGCCCCCATACATCTTCATTTACTGCAGCCAGAGAGAGAAACCCAGGGTGCCAACACGGGAGGGAAACGGGCGCCCGCTTCAGCCCATCGTGAGCTGGGGACGGAGCACAGCTGCGGCATGAGACCTGGCTGCGTGACACCACCCACTGGCCGTGGGCAACTCCCCTCAGCCCACTGGGCCCTGGTTTCCTCCGCCGCCTCGTGAGGACACAGCGGGATGGTGGCTGGAGGCCCTGCAAACTCTAAGCTGGCGGCTGGAGAAGCAGCAGCTGGCCAAGAGCTCTGGGGGTTCTGAGCCGCTTCCAGTGTCACGCGCAGTCAGAACTGCATTGAATTTTCCCAACAGCGCTACGTTCGTATTGTTATCTTTACGAACGACGAAAATCAGGCTCAGGAAGGTGGAAGTATTTTCTCAGGGGCACAAAAGCCTGTGTATGAGTCAGGTTTCTGCTACGATAATGTTGTGTAACAAACCGTCCTCCTAACTCGGTGATTTATGAGGAACACCCCTTTTCCTGGCTCTCGGGCCTGCAGGGAGTCTGGGGGAGGGGGTGTCTGCTCCCAGCCCGTGTGCTGTCAGCCCGCTCCGTGCCCCTCGTGTGGGACCTGTGGCTGCCAGGATCGTTCTTCCCACGGCAGATGACAGAAACCCAGCCACCAAGCCTCCTGTCTCGCCTGCTCACATCCGCCGGCCAAAGCCATTCGGTGGTCAGGCCAGTAGCAGCCACTGGGGAAACAAACCGGGCCTGCGCTAGCGAGGAGTAGGGAAGTCTGGATGTGTTTCCAAATACACGGAGGGAAAGGACCGGGGACAAGGAGCTGATTTACACTGTGATGACACAGCCGGTGCGCTTCCACGTCGGCTTGCCTCCAAGAACCTCTGTCCTCTGACCCAAGGGGCCTGGGAAGGGGCCGGCACTTGACCTCTGCTCTCCAGATGCCCAGGGACCACTGTGCCACCCCCAGCAGGAACGCACCTGCGAGGCATGTGCCAAGATATATGTGGCCTCCACTCCCGCTGGCCCACACTCTCCTGCCTCTACCAGTGGGTGCAGTGCCCCCTCTTCTGACACCCCCTCCTGACGCCAGGCCCATCCCTGATCCGGCCCAGCCTGAGCCCACCTCATGACCACACCCAGCCGGGTCCACAGGGTGGGAGCAGAGTGAGCAGGAACCAGCTGCCCTACGTACAGGAGGGAGGCTCTCCCCGGGCCACACCCACAATGCTCTTGGCACTGAGTAGGCTCCTAACAGATAGTTTTAGAAAAATGGAAAAATAGAGAAACTGAGGTCCAGGAAAGGAATCTTTACCTAAATGCACAGGGCAGGGCAGGTCTTCTGGCTCCCAGGGCCCTTTGCACCCTGCATGACTCTTCCCCAGGGCTGTTTCCTTGCTGTGTTCTGAGACTTTGAAGGCTCTGCTGCACATGTGTGTGGTATGTGTGAGCATGTGCATGGTATGTGTGAGCATGTGCTTAGTATGTGTATATGTGCGTGATGCATGTGTGTGGTGCATGCGTGTGTGTGATGCATGTGTGCACAGGCATGCAGGCAATGCAGAGAGAAGGGGGTAGGGGATGCATTTGCATCTGAACAGTCAGAAGTCCCCTGCAGAGATGATTTAAGGAGTGACAGTGCCAGGGCTCAGCTAAACAAAGGGCTGGCGGATAGCTCCGTGTTCCATCTGAATGCCTACTGAGGTATGAAATTAAGTCAAATGCTTCTACTCAGCTGGACTGATTACTGGCCCTCGGGCTGCAGGGGATGAGGGCTTGCTCACTTGGCCGCCCCCCGTGAAGGTGGACTTCACTGCTGGGGGCCGCCATCACCTGACAATCATCCGGGCTGAGGAATTCATGTAGCTGGTTATTCCCGACATGACGGGGCCCAGCTCCAACTTGTAGTCTCAAGTTTAATTCTTATCTGACAGTGTTGGGCCCTGTGTTGGGTATTTGAGACACGTGGAGGAGAAAACCCAGCCTGCGCCCTCAGGGACCCACCCTCCCTCATTCTCCAAGGTGTGGCCGTGAAGCAAATGGAGAGGGCGACAGCGTTCCTGGCAGGACAGCAGAGCTGAGGTGACGGACAAACACAGAGTGGCAATTATGTAACACTGGAGGATGTGCTGGCGGTGGGGATGGAGCATCGTTGGTGAACCTGGGGACTCTGGTTTCCCCAGCTGCCGTCACAGTAATGAGTTCCCTTCCCTGCCCCTGCAGCTTAGTGCCTACAGAGCGCTCTAAGTCATGCTGAGATGGCGGTGATGTGCTGAGGACATTGGGAGTTGAGATGTTGATAACGGTAACGGTGGGGCAGAAGTGCTGTGATGCAGGTGAGAAGGATGGTGATGGTGATGGTGGCAATGGTCTTGGTGACGCAGGCAGTGTTGACCACAGAGGTGGGAGTGAGACTGGGAGATTCTGAGATGATGGCAGTGTGAGGATGGCATTGACAGTCATTATATTACAGATGGCAGTGGTGACGTATGAGGATGGTGACAGCGATGGAGCGTGTGGCAGTGCTGGTGGCAGTGCTGGTGGTAGCGGGGATGAGATGCTGGTGCTAGGAGTGCTGGTGGGGGTGAAAGCGGTGGTGGTGATGGCTGTGGTGGAGGGGGTGATAGCAGTAGTGGTGGTAGTATCAGTGATGCTGGTGCTGCTGGTAATAAGGAGGGAGTCTGAGTTCTCATGACTCTGACTCCATCCTCTACATTTCTCTCCAGGCTCCACTAACAAGCGGGCACTTATTGTCCCAACAACTTTAAAAGTAGAGGAAGTTCTCTCAGTCAGTGCCCACCCCCATCTTCACCTCCCATACCCGGCATGCTCTCATGGAACCACCACGGTAGAAATAAAAGAAATTTCCCCACCCAAATTACACTGTTCTGTGCGCAAGTGTTCTGTTGTTACGTTTATGGTTAGCAGTGTGTTTGAAGGACGTAAAGAAGCCACGGCAGTGTGACTGGGAACAAATTTGATTGTGATTATGAAGTCTTGGTAGATATTTAGAGAACTCTGTATTCTATCTGGACATTTTTGTGACCCACTGGTGGCACGTCCGCCCCCCCACCGAGGATTTCTGTCCCGTGCAGTATCAAAACTACAACATTTGCGTGATGCAGCTTATTTTGTGCCAAGAGCAAACACTCTGCAAAGTTGACATTTGTGATAATATATTATGTCAGATGAAATAGGCAAGAAGTTAATTAAAGTCAGAGAGCTAATTAATGAGATCCAGTGCACATTAACGATCATTACCTCATCTGAGAAGAGTAATTAGTGACATTGCTGGAGTTTCTCTATCCTCCTAGGTGGCATGTTGACATATCACATAAGTCACTCAAAGTTGGAGAGGTAACTCTCCCTCTGCGGCGGCTGGGACAGACAGATGAATCAACCCCTGGCTTCAAAAGCTGCGTGGCCCTTGCGAACTCAGTGTTTGGCGGGGCCGGGCATCCGAGGGGCCGTGGTCGTCAGGGTAGCCAGAGCTGGGCAGCCTCAACCAGTGCTGCATCTCACTAAGCCTCGGTCCCCTCATCTGTGACGTGGGGGCTAATAGCAGCCCCCTTGCAGGACTGGGCTAAAGTTCAACATGAAGGTGAAGCGATACACGGGAAACGAGGGAGGCTCGCTGAATCGACCTCTCAGGGTTAGAAGCTCCTGGAGGCGGGAATGGACTTTGGCTCATCCTCATGCCCACAGGGCCCCGACATCATGCAGGAGCATCTGAGAGGGGCCGGCCCGTGTGCTGGGGTCACAGCCGGCTTGGTGGGCGTGGGCACTCGGGGTAGGAGGGGCACCTGGGTGGGGTGGGGAAACATGAGCTGGGACCTCAGGTGGGGTTGGGAAGACTCAGGCCTGGAGAGACCCTTGAGGCTTGCAGAATGTCTGGCTGTTCTGTGGGTCCAGAGGAGCCACAGAAGGTTCTTAAGCAGGAGAGTAGCTTGGCAGCTTCTTGCTTATAAGCAGCCCTGGTGGGAGGCTTCAGAGCTTCTCCTCCAGACCTCCCTCTCCTCTCTGGAAACTCAGGAAATCCCTCCCCAGGACAGTGTGAGGCGATGCTCTGCCGCCGTGGCTGGGGCCTTCCTGCATTGTCCAGGCCTCCTCAGAGCCCTTGGACCAAAACAGGCAGAAATCAGGCACATTTGAGGAACCGCATGGGGCAGAGGGAATGAGGGTCCCAGGGTCTGAGTCAAGGTCAGAGGTGGGTGGGAGCTGGTGAGGCACTGACGATGATCTTCCTGTGCGGGGCGCAGAGCCATCGCAGGTGCCTGATCTGAGGCTGGACCAGATCCCTCCGGCTGCCCGGGAAGGAAGCGGGGGCGGGGAGCTCAGGCTGAGGGCTGCTGCCACGGACCAGGTGAGAGATGCTGGGGGCTCAGCCCGGGGTGGACAGTGGGCCAGAAGGAGGTGGTCAGACACCGGGCATACTTGAAGGCTGGCCCTCCAGGATTTTCTGAAGCTGGGAGGCCCGGGTGAGGGTGACTTAGCTCCAGTGGCTCTAATCTCACGTGATGGGCGGCCCAGACTCCTGTGCTTTCCGCCCCTGCCCTGGGCCCAGCCCTGCACCGGCTTTTTAGCCCCTGACTGCTGGGGACTCTCTCACGTGGGGTCCGGGATGAACACCGTCCCTGCCGTGGCAGGCAGACCACACAACCACGTTTCCTGTGATGTGATTCAGCTGCTCCCCCCACACCGGCTGCCCCGCCCAGGCTCTGTGCTGCACTCTTTCAGGCCACCAGTGGCGCTGGGCACACCCCCCAACCTCCCACATGGGCTGTGACCTCAGCTGCTCCTCGGAGCCGGCATGACCATGGGCTGAGATGCTTAGGTGACCAGGCTGTGGAGGATGCATCTTCCCACAGCCCCGGCTGCAGCAGAGCATGATAATTATCATCACATTATGATAACGTTAGTATGAAAAATCACAACAACATTTCTTTTCATTGAATCAGAGAGGGGAATCCCTCAAACCAAGGATCGTGGGGCATCGCCAGCTGGTGACGCGGCCCTTTCTCTCCTCTCTCGTGTTAGACATTAATTGAGCACCTACTGTCCACAGACACTCAGTCAAGTGCTGGAGAGAGAGAGCAACGTGGAGGCCAGGCACCGCAGGGCATTCCCAGGAAAAGAGGACGTTCCCTGAGCTCTGGGGGGCCAGGTAGTAGCTGGGGGGGGGCACAGGGAGACCAGGGTCCTACTCAGTCACAGAGCTGAGCCATCAGCAAGGGGGCCTATCCCCAGGGAGAGAAGAGCCCTGAAGGAAAGGAAGCCCAGAAAGACCCCCCACGTCAAGGGAAGCGCTGCTGCTGCGGGACAGAGACCGCCCCGTGGGGCTCCTGAGGCTGCCTAAGCCCCCGTCCCCCAGGAGGCAGAGGGAGGCTCCAGTGTTCTGGAAGGTTCCGGCACGAGGGATCAGGGCCCCATGCTGCAGCCTCGTGAGACGTGCGGTTCCTCTGCCGCCTCTAAACTCTTCTCCGACAGCACCCAGCACTAGGTCCCGCCGCCAGTCCAGGGAGAGGCCCCAGGAGGGGCTGGGATGCACCCCTCCCCAGCCTGCGGTCCCAGCAGTGGCGGGGCTTAGATGGGTGCGTGGCCACTTGTCTCCACACAAGACAGGCAAACCACAAGGTCTTCCAGTTGTGTCGCCACGTGGGACTCATTCGACCTTCATGTGACCCAACACATCTTTGCTGACTGTCTACAGCCTGCCCTGCGCAGAACGGACAGACGCCTTCCTCCTGACGCCTATGTTATCGCCGAGGGGCTATGCAGTGGCTGCCGGGTGGGCGGGGACAAGGACGGCGGTGGTCGCGGAGTCCGCCTCACAGTAGTGGAGGGAACAGCATCCAGGCAGAGGGTACAGAAGCGCGGGAGCCCCGAGGCCGAGCCGCTGTAGGAGCCGCAAGGAGGCCCTGCGTGGCTGGGTGCTGTCATGACGGCCCAGACCACCCGGGGCGTGCTCCACTACTGGACCTTCGGGGGGGCAGGCTCCCCACCTCCTGCTCACACAGGGGAGGGAGGTCGTGCCCGGGCTGCTGAGCAACGCTCGCTGGATTTACCGGAACTGATGGGGCCAACGGAGGCCGGAATCGCAGGGCCCAGCGGCTCTAGCAGATACAGACCCAGCTCAGAGGGCCCGAGGCGGGGCTCGTCTGGCTCGATAAAAACAAATTGCTGACGGTTCTGCATAATTAACAATATCTGGTAATTAGAGCTTGAACCTCGCAAGATGCACGGACTGCAGAATTTTCAAAAACAGTGGCAGGTATGCACACACACACCCGTACACACTGGGGCAGCGGGAGATACGCACACGTGCATACACACCCACGTGCACACACATGTGAGCGCGCACACACACCGGGGCTGCTCGCTCTCCCAGCACCTCGGAGGCCCCTGAGGGGTGCCAGCACCTCTGTGCTCCTGGCCCTCCTGGGGGGGGAAGCAGCCCCTGCCCCACGCCCACCTCTGCTCCCTGCCGCCTGGAGGAATGTGTCCTTCAGACCCAGCCACGCTGCCGGGGCCTTGTTTCTCCTGCTGCTGGCCTCACGCCCCCCGGCTCCCTCCCACCTGCCACCCCTTCTGCAGCAGCTGCAGGACTGGGCATATCCCCCAGCCCACGGCCGGTCACCTGGGGGCCTGCCCTGCTGACCCTCTGACCAGAACCCGCCCTGCCTCTGCCATCCACTCCCACCCAGCCTAGGGGTCAGCCCTGGTGTCACCTCCCCCGTGAAGCCCTCCCAGCCTGGCCCGGTGTCCCTCGGCTCCCATGATGGGCCACAGGCCCCGTCTAGCACTTCCCAGGACTGGAAGGGACTGTATTCTCCTCATCCCACCTCGAAGAGGGCGACCAGCCCTGGGGCTGTGTGTTAGTCACCAGATGTCCCAGGCCCAGGACTGGCTGGGCCCAGAGACGCCCACAGTGGACGTTCTTGTCTGCACCCACCCCCTCCCTGAACAGACACAAGCGTGATGCTGCACCTGAGGGCCTGGCTGTGGTCAGCGAGGACCCCAGGGCCCCCCTGCAGGCCCGGCCTGCCTGCACCGGGGACACACAGGAGGAGGGACAGCTGTCGGCCGTGAAAGTGATTTTAAATTCTCTAGTGCAGCGTTAAGCGGGCAGCTCAGCCCCCAATCATGTTTATTCTTTGCTTCTCTAGGACACACTCATGCATAGCCAAGAAGATTTAAAATGTTTATGCATTATGCCGGCCAGAATAAAACAAGCTGAAGCACTGTTATCACCGGGTGCTCAGACTTATAATAAGCGGCTCCTCAAGGAAATAACAAAGAGAAAACCCACAGACCCTGTGGGCACTTTGGAGAGGAGTGGAAGGGGAGAGGCAGCCCTGGCCCTGCTCGCGGGGGCAGAGCGGCCGGCGCTCGCATCCACAGGACTCCCGCTCCGGAAAGCTGGCCTCCAGGCCAGAGGGCCGCGGCCACCCCGCCTCTGCCCCCCGGACAACCGGCCTCTGGGACAGCAGAGAATTCCCACATGAGCCAGCCGTTCTCACGGACGTCCTCTCGATTGAGACCCACCCGCCTGCGCCTCCACTTTACAGACGACATAGCTGAGGCTCCAAGGGGAGAGGGGACCTACCCAAGGTCACGTCCTGAGTGTCAGCCCGGTTCACGCCAGCAACTCGAACCCTGCCCTCCTGCAAGGCCACTCGATGCCCGCTTGCTCCCACGGCCACCTCCGGGCCTCCCCTGCGAGGTTAACACCTGGATGGCAGCCAGGACGTCTGGGAACCAGGCAGGAACCCTGTGAGGGAAGATCTAACCCTCATCACCCAGAAAAGAACCGTTTGGGTCTAGGAGGCCCCAGATGGCAGAGTCGAATGGGGACAGACTGGAGAGGTAGTGAGGTCCCTGTTGCCATCAGGGTCCCAGGCAGTGGTAGAGCACAGACTCTGATGTCAGGGAGAACCCATAGAACCAGCTGCCACTCACTGGGCGACCTTCCTGGAGGCACCTCGCCTGTCATGCCTTGGCTTCCCCGGCTGTGAAATGGGTATAATTATATGACGGCTACCAGGTAGAAACCGTGAGGATTAAATGAGCTAATAGTTCTGTGGTTGTAAAGTCCTCTCCCAGCCTGGCCCCTGGCAGCCCTCCCATCAGCCCTGCCCTCCACCGCCTCACTCCCACCCTCCCACCCCACCCCCAGCCCGAAGGGGAGGCCTCTCCAGGTCAAAGGCAAGGATGGAAGCCTTTTTGAAATTCGATGCCGTAAATCAACAAGGGAGATATTTTCGTCCCTGGTTTTGTGAACGTTGCTATTTGAGTCTGCCTGGCAGGAGATCTCGGAGCCTCTCCTGGGGGCCTGACGTGTTTGGACGGGAGGTGGTCGCAGGAGAGAAGAGACTTGGCCAGGCTCTGGGGGGTCAGGTCCCAGCCCTGCAGCCTCTGGACCTGGTACTCCTCGTCAACCGCACCCACCTGGCCGAGGTACAGGGGTTAAAGAGAGCAGGTGGCCACCGCTGGGGTCCTGGACAGGGTGCGGCCAGGTGAGGGTCTGTCGTTCATTCAGCTACTGTCTGTAGAGTGCATCGCTGTGATCTGCGGGTGTGGCCAGCTGGGGCCGGAACACCCACCACGGATCCCTGGGCCTCCCCATGCTCTCCACGTGCTGAGAACTGTCCCTCTGTCTGCCCCAAGCCCAGGCCAGGAGCCCACGAGGACCCCCCAACCATGGACCAGGCAGGGCCAGGGCTGGACAGAGGCCGCAGCCGTTGAATGAGGCTCAGAGCCGTCCCCCTACCTTCCAGAGCTGGGGGGAGACAGGAGGGTTGCCAGATTTAGCAAATATCACATCAGACATACTCTGAGAAAGTATTCACTGTTTGCTTGGAACTCAAGTTTAACTGGGCGCCATGAATTTTAGCATCCTATCTGCATGGGGTGGGTGTGGGTAGCAGAGTTCCACGGTCCTAGAGGCCCCTGATCACCCGGCCTTCCCATGCACAGACTGTCCCAGGGGCTGTGAGTGCAGGCATCCCCCTCATCCCTCGGTCTCCACGCCGGGCAGCATCTGGTGGGCTCCAATACACCTGCGTTAACCCCAAAGCAGTATGTTAGCATCCTGAATGTTTCAGCACTGGTGCTGCCTGCTTTCCTGAGCTGGGTACTCGGAGGAGCAAGGTGGGGTGGACGAGGCTGGACCGCTCTCTTCCTGGACTCAGCCTCCTGGACTAACCCTTTCAACCAATTTTGAGGGGCCTGAGAGACAGGGAAGAGGCCATGGTGAGGCCGTGGAGACAGAGGTGCAGCCTCCAGGGCGGGCGTCCCCGTTCTGACCTCCAGAACTGGCAGGAGGACCATCCACCGCATGGCTGGGCCCTTCCGTCCAGGAGGTAGGAGGGGTGGACAGAGGGGGCTGGGAGGGAGGGCCCTCCACCCACCGCCCACTGGCCTCCTGCCCCCCAGGTCCACCCCAGGACTTCACTGGCAGGGACAATGAAGGCCCAAGGGAATGGCCACCGTGTCACTCCTTTGTTGAGCTCCTGTAAGATGCTGCAGTGTGGAAACTGAGTGAAGGTTTTCGGGGTCTCTGCCGTATTTCTCACAAGTGTGTGTGAACCTACCAGCATCTCAAGCTTCCAGCTGACATATGAACCCTCTCCTCCTTTCCATCCACTCACGGCCGGATCCTTGTAATGCTGACTTCTCCTAGAGAGTTCCTCCCCTTCCCCCACCTCCACTTCCGATTTCTCCCCCCCCCCACCCCATTGGCAGAACCCACCAGAAGGAGAGGGAAGCAGCTCTTTGATGCAGTCCGTAAAGGTCAGCCTCCCAAGACACAGGATCAAAGGAGAGTGGATCTGAAGGGCCAGATGGAGACTATCCAGCCCAGGGGTGGGGTGGTGGTAACCATGGTGATGGACCTGGTAGTGACAGTAACCATGGTGATGGCAGAGGCGGTGGTGGTGGTGGTGGTAACCATGGTGATGGTGGTGGTGACAGCAGCTATGGAAATCACTCCAGGATTGACAGCACTCATGACAGCAGTCAAGGTGATGTTGGTGGCCTTTATTGTGATGGAGATGCTATCCTGTCTCCTTCGGTCCCCAAAACATGGTCAACTGTGAGTGGGCCCTCTCCCGTCCACCCCGAGTTTCCCGAGCACTACTCCCCCGACAGCCTGCTCTGAGCCAAGCTGAACAGTTTATTGAGACGGGTCTTCAGCTTGGGCGAGTGCTCGCAGCAGGAGGACCTTGAGAGAGGAAGCAGACAGGGTGTCTGGCGGAGGGAACGGCCGGGCTGCCACGCTAACGAGGCCCACCGGCCTCCCTCGGGAAGAACTGTCCTTTCCATTGGCTCCTCCAGGCTGTAATCTGGTGGCTGGTTAATTAGAGCCAATTTGCTTTGGATCGAAACAGTGTTTACTGTCACGTGCAGGCAGGCAGGGGACAGTGGGGGGACACCCCCCACAAACTCCCACGAGAAAAGAGAGGACCGTGTGCCACCGAGCAGAGGTGCCCTTGGCTCCCGTGCCCCTGATGGGGGGCTCCTCTCCCCGATTCTGTGCAGAGAACAGGAAAGGCACAAGCCCTGGACACACGCCCTGGGCCCCAGCCCTAGGGTGCAGGGTATTCCCAGGAAAGCTGCTTCGCTCCAGAGCCTCCATTTCCCCACACTTACCAGGGATCCTGAGGGCCCCTCCCAGGGCTGTGAGCACTGAGTGAGGCGACGCTTTTGCTGGGAGGCTGCAGAGCCTGGGGGTGAGGACTGCCTCATCCACCCTTTCTCTGGCCAGCATCGGCAGTATTCACACCCGTGATAAAAATCACTCTGCATCCATGGTCTACTCATGCAGTGAGCCCAGCCCTGACCCTGAGCCTGCCCCAAACAAAGGCTGCAGATGCCCAAAAGATTCAGGCAGGGCCCTGGGCTCAAAGCTCTGCCTGGCAGTGCTCTGGGCCTGCAGTCAACCGTCCAGCAAGAGTGTTTACAGGGCCCCTGACCTACCCGGGACTGGAGTAAATAGCACAGCAGATTTATCTACCTGCTTCCTCTCCTCAGAATTTGCAGCCCATGTGGGGAGACCTGCCTCTGTTTCATCTTGAAGGATGCAAGTCAAGACATAAAGGTTGACTCAGAAGAGCAATGGTGGGGGCTTCCCGGGGAGGGTTCCCTGGTGGCGCAGTGGTTAAGAATCCACCTGCCAATGCAGGGGACATGGGTTCGAGCCCTGGTCTGGGAAGATCCCACATGCTGTGGAGCAACTAAGCCCGTGCGCCACAACTGAGCCCACGAGCCACAACTACTGAGGCCCGTGTGCCTAGAGCCCATGCTCCGCAACAAGAGAAGCCACCACAATGAGAAGCCTGTGCACCGCAACGAAGAGTAGCCCCCGCTCACCGCAACTAGAGAAAGCCCACGCGCGGCAACGAAGACCCAATGCAGCCAAAAATAAATAAATAAATAAATAAATTTTTTTAAAAAAGAAAAGCAATGATGTAGTCAGAGTAGGCTGCCTGGAGGAGGTGGTAAATCAGGCTGATCCCAACAGAGACCCAGTCTTCTTCTGTGAGAGGTGGTGCTGTCCAGGAGCAAGAGCATGTCTTCGGAGGCGGAGGCTAAAGCACAGGCTGTGGCTCCGCCACTTTCCTGCCGTGGGATTTGTTCTTCCCAAGCCCCCGTCAACTCATCTGTGCAGTGGACACGTCAGTATTTAAGCAGAGCTTGGATGGAGCGTGGGGTGCACGACCGCGTCTACACACACAGGGGACCAGTAGACAGAGGTGTCCCTATGGTGTCAGCAGAGGTGCAGGGAGAGGAAGGGGCAGTGACCTTGGTCTGTGCCTGGAGTCATCCTTTTGGCTTCTCTCTCATGACCCACATCCCATCCTCCGGCCACTCCCATGGGCGTGAGCCTCCCCCAGCTTCCCATCACCCCAGCCACCAGCCTCCGTGCCTCCATCTGTGTATCAACTCAGCTCAGCTCAAGTCACCACAACTGGTTCACTGTTTGACTCAACACGACTTAGGTCACATCGGCTGGATTCAGTTTGGTCTGAATTCACGCCGCGCAGTGCTGCCGTTCTGAACTCCAGCACTGGACGTCCACGGCTGCGGAGCCCCCTCCCTGCCCTTGGTGGGGGGGTGGGCTCCGGCTCGGGGGCGACCATGGTGGGCCCCTGTGAAACCACAGAGGCATCACAAGGCAGCAACGGATCGGTGAGGGGCCCTCTGAGCCTCTGTGGCCCCCGCCTGCAGTAGCACAACCCCCCATCTCCAGGGCAGCTGGGGGCCTCGGCGCCGGGCGGCAGGGACGCGCTGAATGGATGGGGTCCTGGCAGGAGCCGTGGTGTCTCTCCCCGCTGGACCTCCCAGGCCTGGGCAGCTCTGGGCAGGAAGAGGAGCCAGCCTGGGGGTGGGGATGGTGGGGGGCAGACTGCCGGAGGGAGAAATCCTCCGCCCCCGGGTGGGCGGCCCCTCTCCTGGGCGTCTGGGGGTTCATTTGGCCCCCGGGACAGAGGGCCAGGCCGGAGGTGTCTGAATATTGGGAAGGCTCAGACCCTCTTTCGAGTTGGGCACCTGGAAATAATTTCATGGAGGTCAGGGCCAGGCGAGGGGAGAGCACTTAGGAAGCAGAAATTACAAAATTCTGAATAATCGCCTCTTAAAAGCTCTTTAATGCCCCAGAGGTGAGAGCCCTCTCAGTTTAGTTGATCCTTGGGTGCTGGCGACGGGAAAGGGGCCCTGGGTCAGGGGGACACAGAGCATTTCGGGGACAGAGACTAAGCGGGAGCGCGGCCCCTCCCGCAGGGCAGCAGCCTGGGCACTGGAGACAGGCGGGCACGGCGGCCATTCCCCTGCAGTGCGGCGCAGCAAACGCTCCCTGTGGCCACGACCCCCAAGATCACGTGAGGCCGTCTGTCCCCCTTTTCCCTCCGAGATGAGACCCGGAGCTCCTCTGCGAGCAGCCTTCCTGCTGTCATCCCAGGAGCCACAGCAAGGAGCATGTTGGGGTGAGTCCCAATGTGGTTGGTGGTTGCAGCCACAGGTGCCCAGCCCCAGGACTCACGAGAAGGATGGGGGTGGCACAGAACTGAGCTCAGCCAGACCGGCTTGGACTTGGCTGGAAGGTCTGCTCCCCGGCCCCCTCTGCTGCCACCAGCTTGAAGGAGGGTGCGGCCTCAGGCAGAAGTGCCCACCCGGGCTTTGGGGGTCTTCAGGCTGCGCTGATGGATCATTACATGGATAACTGATTATGACTTCAAAGAAAATGATTACAAATGCTAGTCAGGGTCTGGGAAGTGCAGCCCTAAGTGAGCTACAGGGAGGAAGTCAGATTCCGCTTCTGCCGGAGGCGCTGGGGCCAGAGAGCACGTGGGAGGGACAAAATAGACGAAATAAGACAGAGCAAGGCACACTAGGCATGCCGCCATGCCATCCCCTGGGAAATAAGGTGACAACAAAGAACCTAGCGGTTCACCGGCAGTGACAAACTGAGGGTGGTTTGCAGCAAGGAAGGAGGCGGCCTCCTTGGTCCCCGCCGGCAGGTGCCGACCAAAGCACAAATAGAGGATTTTTCACTATGGCGACACCATGGCCTCACTCACCCTCCTTATTCCCCTACAAGCCTGGGGGCGGTGGGGGCCTGGCTCTCTGCAGACACACAAGAGGAGGATCAGAGGGTGAGAGCCTGGCAGGCTCTGGGGTCTGCCCCCCGCAGCCTCGCTGGAGCCCCGTCCCCTCCCCCGTGCTGCGTCGTGCTAGCCTCAGGAACATCCCGTTGGTGCCTTGTGAAATCACAGCAGTCGGAGCCCGTGGGGTATGACTCCTCAGAATCTGTTTGAGCATGTTGGCCACATTTTGCCCATAAAGTCTGGGGCATATGGTTTAGGAGAGGATTACTGATCTTGGCAGAGAAGCAAGGGAGCAGCGAACAAGGATGCAGGGCCCCCCACCACCTCTGCCCCTGTTGCATCCCACATCCTGCCAGCCTCAGTTTCCACTTCTGGGAAATGGGAACAAGGGCTCGGGCCCTGTTCACGTCAGGTAGTGGACGGATCTTATGCCTCGTGGAGCTTGAAGGGGAGCAGGTCCTCCATCCCATGGTGACACATGGGAGGCAGCCACTGTCCTCGAGACAAACGGCCCCAGGAGGAGGGTCCCTGCAGCTGCCCACGCGGCTCTCCCACCACTGGCCCGCCCACTGCCTGTTTATTCGTAAGTTCATCTTGCATCGACCGGGTTTCAGGTGGCGGCTTCCCGCTTTCCGATGTTTTGGGGGCAGCAGTGTGACAATGCTGAGCTGTGCAGACTCTCCTGTTTGCCAGCGAACGCTGCTATTTCCCGTCCTTTGTTTGCACATGGATCAAGCCGCACAGATGTGCTGATCTTCCCTTTGCTTTCTTTCTTTCTCTGTTGTGGGGTAAATTAATGCTATCCGGGCCCAGGGGGCGGTGTCCTCCCAGCTGCAGGAGAACGGCCAGGCCACAGCTGGGCTTGTGTCGACCCAGGGTTCAGCCACACAGGAGCCCCACAGTGACAGGGACATCCCATGCGGGAAGCCTACCACCTCACATTTCACAACTGCTAAGGCTTCACAGCTGTGGGAACTTCAGAAAGCTTCTCAGACCCTGTGACCTTCACAAGTATGAGGACATGGCCAGTGCAGGTCACGTGCCAGGTCCGGGACAGGGGTCACGTGGCAAGGGCAGATATGAGAGCCTGGGAGCCCCACAAGGAGACGCTGGGCATGGGGGGTGGGCAGGGGTCTGGGGTGGGGAGCGGGCCGGAGCAGCATGGGCCACGGCCGACAAGGCCTCATGTCAACAGTGTGGACGCTGAGACCCCCAAGGACAGGGGCCACGCCATTGCCACCTGTCTGTCCAGCGCCCAGCCCACAACAAGCAGCCAGCAAGACAATCACGCATGAGAGTGAATGGCTGGCTCAAGGTCGCCCCGCAAGGTCACCTCCTCCCAGGAGCTCCATCCTGGACTCCTTCTGCTTCTCTGAGAGGCCGTTCTCGAGTCTGGCACATCTCGGGGGCCACCCGAGGTTCCCGCCATCCCCAGAACAGCAGAGCGCGCTGACGCAGGAGCCACGCCCCCTCCTCTGGCCCCCCATCTCCACGCGGTCCCCTCCGGGAGGCCTCGGAGGCTCAGAGAGGCAAAGGGACCCGTGGAAGTGATCCAGTGCTGACAGCAGTTGATCCCCGTGGGCCGGGCCGGCAAACATTCGCGCCCCCTGCCCCCTCGGCCCGGGACCCACCGTGCACGCACCCTCGCCCAGGACTGCCCCACCCCCGGGGGCTCTCCCGCCTCCATCGGCTCCTCCGTCCTTGTCTGGACACACCAGGCGTATTCCGTCCTGCTTTGTGTTGCACAGTTTACAGGGATGAGCGAAGAGGTCATCAAACATCGAATGATTTAATAAATTGTGGACAAGTGAACCAACAGTGTGCTTTCTTGTCTAAAGCATTTTCCCACAGAAAGTAACACATTCTTATTCACAACAACAAAAATCAAATACCAAGAAGCAGAAAGGGTAAATGTGCTAGCAGTTTGGGGCTTTTATTTTCTAGGCATAGAATTTTCTTAAAAAAGAAAAGATACGGGCTTCCCTGGTGGCACAGTGGTTGAGAGTCCTCCTGCCGATGCAGGGGACACGGGTTCGTGCCCCGGTCCGGGAAGATCCCACATGCCGCGGAGCGGCTGGGCCCGTGAGCCATGGCCGCTGAGCCTGTGCGTCCGGGGCCTGTGCTCTGCCACGGGAGAGGCCACAGCAGTGAGAGGCCCGCGTACCGCAAAAAAAAAAAAAAAAAAAAAAAGATACATTCTTGCAATTATATTTAATCAAATCCCTTGATGAATCCTTCCTGAGAGAGAACCTTTTCTAGACGGAAACTGTGTCCAGTTTCAGGGTTACACTGAAACCAGGGCTGCCCAGGAGAGGCCCCACCCAGCGCTGCGTCTGGGTGTCTGACCCTCCCACATTCACATGTGCAGGAGAATCCGGGGCTTCGGCCAGGGATGAGGACTTGGATGCCGGACTGGCCGAGCGTCCCACCACCTCTCCTGGGCCCTTCGCTGCCTGGACATTCTGGGGGCTCCGAGATGCACGGGTATCAGGATCCCGCTGCTCCTCCCGATTTCCTTCAGCAGTTTAATCCCAGAAAAGCCCAAGTTTGGGACCCATCCCCACGGTCCTCCTCCTGAGTTCATTCTGCTCTGCATTCCCGTCAGTGTCACAGAGGAGAAGGCTGGGGACAAGCTGCCGTTTGCTCGTTAGGAGAGAACCTGGGTTTTTTCTTCCTGCCCAGATACTTATTGAATTCTTTTTATTGACCTTTAAAGTTGGAAGATTCTGCCAGAACGTATCTGGAAGCGTGGGCTCCTGATGAGACGCCGGCTGGGCGGCCGTCAGCGGTCAGCTCAGGCCCCATTACTCCCGTCACACGTGGTTATTCCTTCTGCCCGCAGGGCTCCGACTTCTCCCTAGAGGCCACCTGTAAACCCCAGGCTGACTTGGGGCTGGAGCGCAGCTCACCTCCCCCAACCCCACCCCGGGCCGGAACAGCACGGTAGCCTCGTCCCAGGTGCGTTGCGGCGCCCCCTCTGCCCACGGGTTTTCTTGCGCCCCCTCCGCCCTCTCAGCGCCCTGTACCCCCAGCCCAACCCCTCCTCGGCCTCCGCTCCTGCTTCCCAGCGGACACTCCCTTCTGTCGCGCTGAAGGAGCCCCGCAGCTTTGGAACGTCTGCTTTCTGTTCTGTCCTGAATCACGTTCAGACGCTGCCCTGCCCCTGGGTCCTCAGGATGTCGGCCCCCTTCCTCTGCTCTGTCGCATCCTTCGTAGAACCGTTCCTGCCCTGGCCTCTCCACCTCGGCAAGGAGACCCCCCCCCCAGGGGTGCACGGCCCTCTCCCCCGCTGGTGCTGGTCGAACCCCTCTAGGTGGCACACTGAAGGCAGCGGGTGCCCACGGCAACCCCCCTGTTCACTCCAGGACTCTGCAAGCTTCCATCCAGAGCGGGTGGGCCTGGGCGGGGTCCCTCACAGCCCTGGTTCCCCTGACAAGCTGCAAAACTCGAGAAAAATGTAATTCCCAGCACGCACCACTTTGGGGGCTCTCCCTCTGCCCAGTTAGGGCACCACCTAAGAGAGCCTCAGCCCTCACGTCCCCTCCAGCTTGGCTGCTGCTGGAAGAGGTTTTGGGGTCTACAATCTGAATGTCTCAGTAAATCACAAGCTGTCCAGAAGCATCACTTCAGGGTTGGTACAAACCCTGAGTTTCCGGTGGGGCAGAGAGATCTCATGACACTTCTCCCTTGGGTGTGCCACAGCGGGCCAGCATGGTATTCTTAAGCCCAGTTTCCCCAGTGGTGAAGCAGGTGATGATTCCGCCTGGATTCTGGGGTGGGTGACGAGGGACCTATGTTCCTTGTAATGGTGAGTTTTGACCCTTTCAGTGTCCCCTTTGGGAGGGTTGCACCCTGGTCTGTTGGGCAGGGACTACCTTAGTCCACTTGAAGCTATGGGGGATGCAGCCAGGATGCCGAGGAGGGAGCCTGCCGCACCGCCCAGGAGGCCGGGTGTGGCTCGGCACCGGAGCCCAACGACACTGCAGAGAGGGCCCGGGGAAGGGGCGGGAAGGGGGCCGAGGGCCCGAGGCTGGTCCCCGTGGAGGGGAGGACCGGGGAGCGCCGTGCAGGGCGGGCTCAGGCGGCTTGCTCCATCCCCAGTCAATCTGCCAGATCAAACACAGGACATGTGGTTAAATCTGAACTTCACATCAAGGACGCAAAGTTCAGAAACCCCAGAACACTTTACTTCTGACACCAACTACAAGTTCAGGGTCCTCAGGACCACCCTCCAGCTCTGCGGTCCAGGACTCACAGAGCCCAGGAGAACTACTATACACACAGTTAGAGTTTATTCCAGTGAAAGCGCCGGGTGAAAACTGACCACGGGAAGAGGTCAGGGGCCAGAGAGACCAGGTGCCAGCCTCTCCCCGTGGAGCCGTGAGGACAGCGCTTGCTTCTGCCAGCAGTGACTGTGGCCCCAGGGACACTCTGCAGGGTCAGTCACGTGGACACACTGACCACCTGCATATGGCTGACCTCAGACTCCAGCCCCTCCAGGGGCAGAGCTGACACCACGTGGCCCAGGGCCCCCTGAGAATCACCTCACTAGCATAGACCACTCTGTGTGGCCCAAGGACCCCTGGCAACAGAGATACTCTTGTCAGACAGGACATTCCAAGGGCTCAGAGGTCACCTCCAAGGAGCTGGCAAGGCCCAAACCTTTTTGGGGACAAGTTTAATCCTTTACCACATGAATGACAACATTTTGATACAATATGTCCCAAATATTGCATGGGACATTCTTATACTGAAAAATTATTTGTCGTTTATCCGAAATTCCAATTTGCCTGCGTGCCCTGTGTGTTGACTGCCCCCAGGCATCCACAGCACAACTCAGGGCACAGGAGCCATCCCTGCAGACCCTGGCTAACGGCTGCGGACAGGCCAACGCCACGGTGCACAGAAGTGGGTACGTCAAGGCCATTCCTGTAACACAGGCCCCTCTGCCCACGCCCAAGCCCAGACATGTGTGGATAGGACTGTATAAACCAGGAACGGACGCGGGAGAGGACGGGGAAAGGCGTGGCTAGAAATGTCACATAAAATACTTTAGACGAGGGCCTCCCTGGTGGCGCAGTGGTTGAGAGTCCGCCTGCCGATGCAGGGGACACGGGTTCGTGCCCCGGTCCGGGAAGATCCCACATGCCGCAGAGCGGCTGGGCCCGTGAGCCATGGCCGCTGAGCCTGCGCGTCCGGAGCCTGTGCTCCGCAACGGGAGAGGCCACAACAGTGAGAGGCCCGCGTACCGCAAAAAAAAAAAAGTACTTTAAACGAGATTGGCGAGACCATATAGCAAACTCCACGAACCCACCACTGGGGCTCTACAAAACACCACCGTTATCAAATTTTAATCTTTTGCCTTCTTTGCCTCTGCTCTCATTTCCTTTAAGAAATAAAACAGTACAGACAGAGCTGAGACCTCCGGGTCCCTCCCTCTCTCTACCTGCTCAGTCCTTCCCCAGAAGGAGCCTCGCGCGAGGAGGACTTCAGTAAAACCTTTCACGTTGACGCACGTGCCAGGGCATTCACCATCAGGGTAATTTCCTTCGTGTCAAAGATTCAGGATGTGCAGATAATTTTCAGCGTTTTAACTTCATTGTGAAACATTCCTAAATGGAATACTCATTCCCTGTTAAAATGATGATATGCAGCTCTGTCCTCAGGTGTGTGAGACGATTTTGCTAACTGACAAGCTCAGGTGATTGAACAGAGGCAAGTCAGGACCCATCTACCTGTGTTTGTTGACAGGCACACTTGTTTGTCCTCCAAAACTGGGGAGGAAGTTATCCCAGGCGTGAGGTCATGGTGCTTTATTCCCGCTTATTTTACCTGTTTCTGCATTTATAGGTTTATAAATTTAGTCATACTGCTTTGGAGATGAAAAGTGAAGATTCGAGATTCTCCATGGCCCCGCTGGGTGAGGTTTCTGAGTGTCAAGCCGTTATTCTAAGCGCCCCGGAGGGAAGTCCTCAGGCAGGGCTGCTCGGGCAGACACTTCGCTGGGTCAGCTCAGTCTCAGCTCCCCCAGCCTGCCTTCCTGGCAGACAGGGGACCGGCAATCCCAGCTCAGTTCCCAGAAGCACTCAGCATGAGCCAGGTAGGGGGAATCGGGGCTGTGAGGCCGGGCCCTCATGGGCAGGGGGAGGGCAGTCAGAGGGGGCTGGTCCCACCCTCCAGAGGGACCGCTCTGCTGGGCAGTGGCTGCTCCAGATCCTCTGAGCACGTGGAGAGGCCACACTGCCTGCACAGGCTGCCACCTCCCCCAACGTGGCTGGGCCCAGGGCAGAGCTGCTCGCCCAGGTAGGCCGGTGTTGCTGGCGGGAGTGGGAGGGTCCTCGCGGGCCTGCGGTCCAGGCGGGCACCCTGGCGACTGTCCTCACGGCCACCCCCACTCTCAGGTCCAAGCCACCGTCACTTCCTGCCAGCGACCTAGTGTTGGAGCTTCTGGCCCATCCCCCCACAGCCTCCCCCAGACCACCCAGAGGAGGCCAGGTCCCCCCCAGTGGCAGAGAGGTGATGGTGGTGGTGTACGTGAAAGTCACGGTCATGTCACCAGGTCGGGAGGCCGTGCCTGGGCTGGTGAGCCCCGTGGAGGTGACGGGCTGATGGGGAGGGGTTGGCGGTGATGAGGGCAGGCTCTGAGCACCAAGGTGACAGTGTCCTGGATAAGGTGGGAGTGTGGTCACCAAGGCGACTGAGCCAGACGGGATCTTGGATGCCATTTGAGGGAGAGACCAGGGCACCCCAGACCCGTTCTGCACTGGCTACCTCTGCCTCTGACCACCAGGCAGGACTCAATACACCCTCAGACCGACGTCCAGGAAGGAGCCCACACGAGGGTGGGGCCCCATGGCCTCCCCTGCCCAGCTTCCTGGGACACCGAGAGCGTGAACAGCGCGCAAGGCATTGATGAGACGTCTCCTCGTCCCTCGAACGGGCCTGAGACAAGCTCCCGCGAAGTTATTAACGGTGGGGAAGGAGGTGATATATGGAGAACGAAGGCTTCTCTGTCTTCAGAGATTGGATGCAGCATGATGAAAAGGCGTCTGTTTCCCGGGTTTAAAAAACACTGACATCTTAAATCAACCTGAACCAATCTCTTGTCATCCCAGGCACTACCGAAAGCAAATTCATCCGCGTCCAGACACAGGCCCTCCACTTCCTGTGGCTGAGAAGCTGTGTCCCGGCTGCTGTGTAACCAGGAAGATGACTGTTTTCTTCATTTGCTTACTTTTGCTGTTGTTTCTCACCCTGAGTGTGCCGAGTGGGTGGGAAGGCCTCAGACCCATGGTTGTCTGCCTCCTTCCCGGCCCTCCTGCCCCTGGCTGCCCCAAGCATGGATTTAGGGGCCAGCCTGGGGAGATGGGCCCGTCTGTGGCTGCCCATGTGCCAGGAAGCAGGTGTCAGTCCATGGGCATGCATTGGGCCACCATGGTCAGTGGGCTGTGATTTCTGAGCCTGTGGGGACAACGGCGGCTGTGGAGGTAGCTCAGTGGCCCCGAATGCGCAGCACAGGAAATGTCCTGGTGGCCGGTCTCCCTCCCTCTGCTCCCAGGAATGCACTTACACCCGGGTGAGAGAGAGACAGGCCTGGGCACCTTCACCTATGGTAGTTTCCACCTAATAATCACTTGGCAAATGAGGAAACGGAGGCACAGAGGAGCCATGTGCCTGCTCTCCGGCTATAAGGGCTCCTGGGAGAGAGCAGTGTGGTAGTTAGCAGGTATTTGGCACTTGCTGTGTGCCCAGCGCTTTCCGCGCATAACCTCTCTGGTCCTCACAACAGGTCCTTGGAGCTGGTCCCAGGACATGCCCACTTCACAGATGAGAAGAGCAAGCTCAGGGAGCTCTAGTGATCAAGCCAACATTTGGAGAAGTGGACAGGAGAGCCAGGATCCGAGCCCACAGTCTGTCTTCAGCGTCCACGTTCGCTCTAGCCACCATACCACCCTGCCAGCGGCCCGGAGCACCTGGGTCCTGAACCAATCACTCACACAGCAGAGCAGGGCAGGGGTGCACGGAGCCAGCAGGAGACGTGACTTGTCTTACTGGGGCATTGAGATTATTTGAAGATATGAAGCTGGAAAATAGAGCAATATGACTGGTAAGTGATTCAGAACATCATGTCTGATAGGAGCAAGCGTGGCTGTATTATGAACGTAGGTAGATCTTAACATATAACAAGAGATGTTGAGAAACCATCGCTTATGTCGCACCTCTTCCACCAGCTATGCTCCTTGACATGCTGGGGGCAGATGCAGCGTCATTATGTCTAATTAATAAGGGATGTGGGGCTTCCCTGGTGGCGCAGTGGTTGAGAGTCCACCTGCCGATGCAGGGGACACAGGTTCACGCCCCGGTACGGGAGGATCCCACATGCCGCGGAGCGGCTGGGCCCGTGAGCCATGGCCGCTGAGCCTGCGCGTCCGGAGCCTGTGCTCCGCCATGGGAGGGGCCCCAACAGTGAGAGGCCCGCGTACCGCAAAAAAAAAAAAAAAATAAGGGATGTGATGGAGAACCAGAGAGGGCGAACTACAGGCCCAGGGCCACCCAGCAGCTAATAGGCAGACTGGGATCTTGAGAACGTCTTGCCTGGCCCCGGGAGCAGGGTGCGGGGTGTCACACAGGGGCAAAGGCTGGGATGCAGGGACTGGGACTCCCTCCTCTGACCCGCAGCCTGTACAATGTGACCATTCACCTGGCTGGGCGGGGAACACATGGCCTTGACCCCCCTAGCTCCGGTCAATCGACTGGCTCATCCTGTCCCCTCTGTGCCTCAGGGGTCTGACCTGTATTGTGGGAGAAGTGACCTCTTCCTAGCGGGCCTGCGGGAGGGCTGAGGGAGCAGAGGTATGGACAGCAGCTGGCCAGTGCCCAGGACAGCACTAACCTGCTGGTCAATCCTGTGCATCACTCACTTATGTCCCCACTGATGTCACACAAGATCTTTGCTTTTGACCAGAGCAGCCCTGGCAATGCCTTTCCCAGGCATGGACTCAGAGCCAGGTCACTGCCACCGTTACAAACCAAGGTGCTCACAGCAGTGGCTGTCCCCAACGTGAATCCTTCGTGTCAGCTATGGGCACATCCAGACTCCGGTCCTGCACCCTCTCCTCGGTCCTCCCAGCCCGAAGGGCAGGTGCAGGAAATGGGTAGCCGTGGGGCCAGCTTTGATCAACATTCTTCTCCCTTCTCCTCCCTCCCTCCCACCCTGATGACTGTGCGGTGCCATCACATGGCTGCTCTGCCCATCTCACCTGGAAGCCCTTGGTCACACGTGAAGGGCAGTGTGTGAAGCCATGAGTGGTGAGTGAAAGTTGGACAGATGAAGGGATGGATGGATGGAAGAAGGATGAATGATGGATGGAAGGATGGATGGATGGATGGGTGGATGGATGGAAGGATGGATGGGGGATGGATGGTTGGATGGATGGATGGGGGATGGATGGATGGATGGGTGGATGGGTGGATGGATGGATGGATGGGGGATGGATGGATGGATGATGGATGGATGGATGGGGGATGGATGGATGGATGGATGGGGGATGGATGGATGGATGGGTGGATGGATGGATGGATGGGGGATGGATGGATGGATGGATGATGGATGGATGATGCATGGATGGATGGGGGATGGATGGGAGGTGGATGGATGATGGATGGATGGGGGATGGATGGGGGATGGATGACGGATGGTTGGATGGAAGAAGGAGGGATGATGGATGGAAGGTGGATGGTTGGGGGATGGGTGGATAGATGGGTGGATAGATGGATGGATGGATGGGGGATGGTGGGTGGGTGTATGGATGGTTGATGGGTGGAAGGACCAACAATGGACGATGGATGGGTAGATGGATGTAACGTGTGGGGGATGATGAGGAGAACAGGGTGATGGGAGAAGGCACTTCCCCTGCAGGACCCCCACTGGCTGGCCCTGTGCTGACCCATGAGGTCCTCACCCTGAAGTTACCTTTGTGGTTCTCCAGTGCCTCTCAGATGGTGGAGAGGAGTGTGCCCCTAAGTCACAGAGCTGTATACTCAGGGTCACTTCCGAATTTCCACCCCAGCTGTGTCATCACAGAGAATCTCTGCTGCTTCCAGCTGGGGTGGATGACCTGAAGGCGTTTCCAGGCCCTCCTAGCACCCAGCCAGGACTTGGCACCCAGTAGGCGTCCCTGGGGACGAACTGTCTTCTTGATGGATGCCTCCCTCCCTGTGTATCCAAGGGCAGATGGAGGCCCCAGAAGCAGCTGGCCCTGGGCTTCATGACGTCAACTTTGTCCCCGAGACTTCTCTGCAGAGGAAACCCCGGGCAGAGCCCAGAGGGACACAGATCAAGCCTGAGAGCTAGGGGTGTGTGGACGCTGGGTGGTGCGGGTCGGCAAGTAAGGGAAAACAGGCTCTGCCCCCTCCCCCGCTGCGGAGGGGGGTCGGAGGCACTGCTCAGGGTCCCCTACCCTCCTGGGCCCCCAGAGGCGGCCTGACCTGATGGGTGAGCCCAGCCACGAGCCCTCTCAGTCCACCCCTTCCCGGCCATGTGATCTGGGGGTGCCCAGTCTCCCACCAGAAAAATGGGGAAATACCAGCGCCCACGATGCAGTCTTTCCTCCCACACAGAACCTGGCTCCCTCGGTGCCCAAGGCATCAGCTGTTGCGGGCACTATCGAGAAAAGCGAGGCCCCGGCCCCCTGCAGCGTGGACCCCAGAACTCAGGGGCCCAGGCTCCCAGCCCACTGCCAGACGCCCCTCAACCAGGCGACTCCCCAGCAGGGCCCGGTGCTCTGAGGGAACAGCATTGCTGCACCGGCCCGGCTGACGCTCGGGGCACATCTTCCTCGCTGGCTGATCCTGGCAAATCCCTCCAGCCGCCCAGGTCCCAGCAGATGGGTGGGAGGATTCAGGGAGGTGAAGTGTGCAGGACACCAGCTCAGGGCGGCCTTCCTGGACGGACAGTGGGTGAAGAGCGGGAAGGAAGTGTTTGGATTCCCGCCCGGTGCGCCCGGCGCCCAGCACACGCCTGGCTGTCGTAGGCACTCAATAAATGTTTGCTGAGCTGAACTGAAGGGGAAAATTGACTTTCTTCTGCTGAGTGCAGCCCAGAGCCCTCTGATCGATAGCGGCCATCTCTCCTCCTGCTTTATTAAGCGATCACACTGTTTGTGTTTGTTGCCGCCAGAGAAAAGAACACACGAGCCTTCAGTTCCGGGGAGACCATAATGATGTGTCCCTGCCCGGGGAGCCCGGCTGTGGGCAGCAGGGCTGCCCACAGCGATGCAGGGATGGTGCTCCGGCCACCGCTCTCTTGGGTCCACTCTGCGGCCGGGAGGAGCTGACCCCTCACCGGGGGTCTCATGTCATACTGCGCGACAGGCAGGAACAGAACAGCCCCCCGGCCTGCCTGTCAGCAGCCCCAGTCTGGGGGGGCAGTTGGGGGGGCAGACACACACCGTCGGAAATAAACGGGCGGGGGGTGTGCGGTGCTCCACAGAGGAGGCCCCGGGCTGACGGGCGAGGGACAGCGGGCCCCAGCAGCAGGGGTCCAGGAGGCAGGGGCTGGCCGCTCCCGCCCCACCACCATGCCAGAAGCCCCCGTGTGGGGACCGGGGAGCCTCGAGGACACCCGTGGGGCCTCAGCTCACAGGTCTGCCCCCCGAAGACCGCGTGCTCCGGAGCACGGCCTGTGCCTCCCCAGCTTCTGCTGCTGTGTCAGTGGCCCCCGGAGAGCAGAGGCCCAGCTCCGGCTCCACACCCCCGGGGGACCCCGGCCCTGGACCCACTGTGCTGCTTCCAGGTGACTCCGGGCTGCAGGGCGCCTCCACGCCACCCCAGCCCTGCAGGAGGGGACATCCCGCTGGGAAAAGAGCTCCCTTCCCGTTTGATTGGTTCCCCCCCGCCCCCCCGCCTCTCCCCCCACCCAGAGATTTATGCAAATCCCACTCCCGGATTGTTTTTGAATGTCAAACGCAGGCGGATGAATGTCAGGTTCGGTCTCAGCCTCAGTCAATAACAGCACTTGATAGGATAGTTTATAATTTCTTCCCAAGCCGGAGGGATCAGCTCTTTGAGTCCATCGCTCAACAAATAATTCCTCTCTCTCAACTGCCCTGCGTGCACCACGTCCTCCTGCCTTGGTGACAGCTACAGGGCCCTCAATCACCCAACCCACACCCCACTCGAATCTTCTGTGAAGCCAGGAATCAGGCGATGGCATCAATTCTGCTCCGTGAATTGGGGCCCACCCTGACCAACAGTGGCCCCACTGCTGTCACCTTGTCACCTTCCCCTCCACCAACATCATCAACAATGGTCCCCGATTCACCTCCTCCAGTTTGCAGTTACCCCCTCCCATAGGGTCACCATCCCACCACCACATCCATGCGCACCATCACCAGTGTGCAGGATACCCAGTGCCCATCCTTCCATCCTGGCTGACCTTCACAGAGAGGACCCAAGACCAGCAGCCACTGCAACACAACCAAAAACAAACAACCGATTAGAAACTGGGCACAGAACTTAGACATTTCTCCAAGGAAGATACACAAATAGCCAATAAGAAAATGGAAAGAGATGCTCAGCACCGCTAATCACTAGGGGAAAGCAAATCAAAGCACAGTGAGATACCGCCTCACGCCCATCACAATGGCTACTGTAAAATTTTTTTTAAAAAATGAAAACAGCATGTGCTGGTAAGGATGTGGAGACACAGGAAACCTCGTTCACTGTGTTACTGGGAAGGTAAAATGGCGCAGCCACTGTGGAAAACAGCGTGGAGGCTCCTCAAAAATTTAAGCATAGAATCACCATATGATCCAGCAATTTCACTTCTGGGTAAATATCCAAAAGAAGGGAAAGCAGGGTTTCAGAGGGATATTTGTACACTCGTATTCATAGCAGCACAATTCGTGATAATATACAATGGAAGCAGCCCAAATGTCCATTGACAGATGGATGGATAAACAAAGTGGAATATTATTCAGCCTTAAAAGGGAAGGAAACTCTGACACCTGTTACAATATGGACAAGCCTTGAGGACATTATGCTAAGTGAAGTAAGCCAGTCACAAAAGGCCGAACACTGCATGATTCCACTTAAGTGAGGCCCCTGGAGCAGTCAAATTCAGAGACGCGGAGTAGAATGCTGGGTACTGGGGCTGGGCTGGGCTGGGGGGTTGGGGAGTTAGTGTTAAGGGGGGCAGAGTTTCAGTTTGCAGAGATGAAAAGAGCTGTGGGGAGGCATGGTGGTGAGGGTTTTGCACAGCAATGTGACTATACTTCATATTATGTTAAGGATATTAATATTTAAGTGTATATCCAAGTGTACGCTTAAAAATGGTTAAGATGGGGGGCTTCCCTGGTGGCGCAGTGGTTGAGAGTCCGCCTGCCGATGCAGGGGACACGGGTTCGTGCCCCGGTCCGGGAAGATCCCACATGCCGCAGAGCGGCTGGGCCTGTAAGCCATGGCCGCTGAGCGTGCGCGTCCGGAGCCTGTGCTCCGCAACGGGAGAGACCACAGCAGTGAGAGGCCCGCGTACCGCAAAAAAAAAAAAAAAAAAAAAAAAAAAAAAAAAAATGGTTAAGATGGCAAATTTTATGTCATGTGTATTTTAGCACAAATATTTTTTTAGAGAGAGAGAACGAATCAGGCCATCCTGCCACACAGATGCATTCACGGAGGTGACAAGGAAAACCAAGTGAGCGTCAAAGTTCGGCAGGTAAGGACAGACAGATGCTGGAGGACCCGGGAAAGGAGAGCAACGCCTCCGTGCTGAGTGCCTCCAAGGCTCCCCAGAGGTGGGTGGGAGGAGAGACCTGCTGAGCCTGTCTGCAAAGTTCCTGGCACAGCAACGTGGGGCCCCTGAGGGGAGCCCACCCGAGACCTGCCTCCTGGTCAGCCCACGTGCCAGCCTGGATCTCAGCATCCAGATCTCGCAGCCCGCCTACCAGGGACACGATGGTAAGGCAATGGGTGCGTTCAGTGAATCATCACACCCTGGACACGTGCGACACCTCAGAGCAGGGGTAGGGCAGCCGGGGCCGGCCCGGCCTCCTTCCCAGGCCCCTGTCTCCACAGGACGAGCCTCTGTCCTTGCCACCCTCCGGGCCTGGCTCTGCCTCCCCTGCTGGGGCGGTGTCAGGCCTTGGCCCTCTCTTGGACCCAGTACCCTCCCTTCCCCACCCCGCGCGTGCCCGGAGCAAAGCCCGCTGGATGCTTGTGGGATGCGAACCAACGAATGGACAGATGAAGGAAGATACACCCAAGCCAGGGATGGGAAGGGAGGACGAGGGGCAGGCCCTTCGGACAGGAGGGGTCCGGACCCACAGGCTCCGTTCTGCCCTGGCCTGCACCCCCTGGGCACGAGCTCTTTGACCACTGATTGTCACCAGCGCATGTGTTACTAAGCGTGAACTGAGCACCCGCTGTGTGCGGGGCCTGTGCTGGGCCAGCCCAGGGTCTTGACTGATGCACGTGAGGGTGTGACCAGCAGCACAGACTCTGGCCTCAGATGCACCCGCCAGCTGTGTGAACCCGGCCGACGCCCACGCCTCTCTGAGCCTCAGTTTCCTCCTCTGTAAAATGGGGACAACAGCACCCACGTCATAGGGTCGAGGGGAGAATTGAAGTTGAGGGAAGGCCAGCTCCTGCTCAGCATCCGTGTCAGGGGCCCAGAGGGGCAGAGAGGAGCCCGGGGTGAAGGCCCTGCCGGCAAGATGCCAGAATTCACCCAGAAGGGAAGCTGCTAAGCAAGAAATGAAAAATAAAAATAGAAGCCCCCCCCCATTGGTGGCGTGATAATGAGAAATTAAAAGAAAGCAGGGGGTGCAGGAGAAAACTAGTTGGGAGACGCCAGGTGGGATCTTTATGGAATTCTTCAATAAAAGGCTGGGGAGGGTGAATATTTTTATGATTCAAAATGTCTGGCTCCTGAAACAATCAAGGTTCATTGGAAATGATGTATGCAAATTTATTTAAATGACTTGGGCGGGAGGGGCGGAGACTTGGGAGGCTCTGCACAGGTGCAGGGGGTGGGGGGGTGCAGTGAGGCCTGCAGGCATCCAGAAACTGCCACTGGGCCAGGGGTCACACCGGCCAAGAGATCGAGAGTGGCCAGCCCACCCTCCGCCTCGACACGCACGTTCCCCGGATGAGGCCTCGCCTCAGTCCACAGAGTGACCGCCCGTGACCACCAGCAGGTCGTGGGCAGAGGGAGCCTGGGTTCTGCAGTCAGCATAAAGGAGAGTCCTCTGGGAGGCCCCTGCCTTGTTTGTGCCCCCTTCCTTTGAAAACTTGCGTTGCCGGGCACTGTCCCCAGCCTCCCAGTCATGACTTTTGCTCGACCCTGAAGCCCTGGAAGGCAGAACCCCTGACTGTCCTGCCCCCTCCCCCGTGGTCCCTGCACCCAGGCCAGTGCCTGCACATCACAGGGGCTCCATTTACGGAACGAGTGGGGGAAGGAAGGAACAGGAGAAGCCAGTCACTCACCTGGCTCCTCCTTGAATGAATGAGTGAATCATTCATTTAATCTCCAAACAAGCAGGTGAAAGAGCTAATGATATGCCCACTTTAAAGGTGAGAAAACTGAGGCTCAGAGCCACACAGTAACTTACCGGGGTTTTGGTTCAGGGGGGAAGTGAGCTTGTTGGAAACAGCACTGGCTTTGGAGACAGACATGCCTGTCGGGTCCTCCCTCTTCAACCTGCTGGTTCTTGTCACTTACCTCCTTGGGGCCACTGTCCATCTGTAAACGGTGCCATGTGACTTCTGCGGGTTGAACCGCATCCCCACAGTGTTCAACGAAATTCCTGTGTTGAAGCCCTAACCCCAGGATCTCAGAAAGTGATGACTTTTTGGAGATGGGATCTTTATAAAGAGATGATTAAGGTAAAGCAAGTTCATGTGGGTGGCCCTGACCTAATCTGACCGGTGGTCTTTATAGGAAGAGATCAGGACACAGATGCACACAGACGGACGACCATGTGAGGACCCAGGGAGAAGATGGCCGTCTACACGCCAAGGAAGGAGGCCTCAGGAGGAACCAGCCCTGCCAACACCTTGACCTCAGACTTTCAGCCTCCAGAGCCAGGAGACAATACGTTTCTGTGTTTAAGCCGCCCCATGGGGTATTTGTTATGGCAGCCTGAGCTGATCAATACACAGGGCTGTGGCTTATATTAAAGGAAAAGACCAAGGAGTGAGGAGGGGTCAGAGTGGGCATGCAGTGGGAGGATGGAGCCAGGATACAAGCGTCTCTTGTCATCCATCCCCTTCTGTATTTAATTTTAAATGAATTACTTTCAATTTAAGGAGGCACGTGTGGCTGGCGCCCAGGACAGTGCAGCTTTTGGATCCCCCTGGTGACAGTTTGTAGAGGATGGCGTGGGGACAAGGGGATGCAGCTGGGACCCATTAGGGTCTGCCCATGGCCACGGCAGGCGAGAGGGTGAGATTTCCCCCAGCAGGGCCACGATGGAGAAAGCCCCCACCTGCAGGCCGTGTCCTCGTAGCCAGAGGACACCCGATTCCACAAACCTGAATGTAAAGATCTTGCTGCTGAGGACTTGCAGAGTCATCAAGCCCCCCGCCAGGCCCACCACCCGGCAGAGAAAGGCCCAGCCCCGCCAGACGCTCTTCCTCGCTGCCTGGCGCCCGCTGGCTGTCCATGGCTGGCCCACCCAGAAGTGAGTGACGGGGGCAGAGAGCAGGGGCAGGGTGGGAGGAGAGAGGATTTCCAAGGCCGCTCTCACCTTGAACCCAGACAGGAGAGTCCAGCGCTCTCTGCGGCTGACAGCCCCACCAGCAGCTGCAATTAGCACAGAGCCATTGACATCTAAATAATATAACAGTTATCATAAAGAATATGCGGCCGTGATGAAGATGAAGTTATTTATAAAAGGATTAATAATTGAGACGTGAGCCTGCTGATGGATGAGCATTCAGTGGGGACACTGCCCAGCTCCCTGATCAGAATTTCTATGGGGAATAATGAGTCCCCTTAAGAAGACAAAGACCTTGAAGTTTCCTCTGCTGTTTACAAACTAATTCCTGGCAATGAGGAAATTAATGTGGAGAGTCAGGCTGAGCTCCGGTGACACGGGAAGGCAGGAGATGCATCTGGCCCTGGTGTCCTGGCCCGGAGAAGCCCACACAGGACTTGTCAGTGGTTCTGGAACGCCAAGGATTAAGTGAGTTTTTAGACCAAAAGGTCAGACGCCATCCTGAGAATACAAGTGCACAAGTGACTCAGAGAGGGGGACCCATGGGCCCTTTGCCGCAGGGGCCATGACACGCTCCTGAGATAGAGGGGAAGCTTGACCGACGGGCCTGGTTTCCAGGGTCACAGTGGGCCATGGGGAGAGGAACCGGACTGGCTGGGGGGCCGCCCCTCTCGCCTCACCCACTGCTCCCAATAGTGCCGGTAAACTGAGGGCTTACCTCTGCTTCCGAGGGCTGGTCCCAGGCCAGGGTCAGGCTGCAGCTCGGGCTGGCCCAAATCAAGGCCCTCCCTGCCAGACGTGTCTGGTTTCTGGAGGCCACTCTGCCTCCTCACCTCCCCCCGCCACCAGGACTCCGGGGCCAGCTCACACTGTCTCAGTCTCCCGGGGCAGCCTTAACCAAGTTCCACGGACGATGGGGCGGCTTAAACCATGGACATCTATTGTCTCACGTTCCTGGACGCCAAGACACCTGAGATCAAGGTGTGGGGAGGGTCGGCGCCTTCCAAGGCCTCAAGGGAGAATGCGTTCCAGGCTCCTCCCCCAGCTTCTGGTGGTACCGACATCCTTGGCCTCGCTTGGCTTGAAGAAGCATCACCCAGTCTCTTCATGTTCACATGGCGAGCATGTCTATGTACAAATTTCCCTTTTCCTAAGGACACCAGTCATGTTGGGTTAGGACCGACCCCAGTGTGACCTCGTCTTAACTAATGACTCCTGCAAAGACCCTATTTCCAAATACAGTCACATTTTGAGGTACTGGGGGTTCAAACTGCAACACAAATTTGAGGGGACACAATCCAGTCCAGGACACCCCATGGGCAGGGCCCCCTGGTGCAGCCTGACCATCGCAAGGGCAAGATACAGCCCCAGCCAGATGCTGGCGGTCAGGGGGCTTGGGGAGGCCACCCGTGCTGGACACCCAGGTGCTGTACGCCTTCTGCCTTCTGAGTGGGCATGGCCACCAGACAAAGAGGACACTTGGACCACCAACCGCAAGCCATCAGCAGTGGCGGGGGGGGGCTGTTACTTACTCATTCGTTTTTGTCTTTTTGCATATTGACTAGACGGGTAGATCCTCAGAACAGAGAGGGATCCTTGACACAGCCTGGTCCAAAATGCCAGCCGAGCCATGACCCTGTCCTCCCCAACATGTCACCCAGCACTCTGGGGACATGAGACAGGGCACTGCCCATGGGGAGAGGTATGGGCATGTCAGAGACTTCTCTGTGCCTGGTGCCACTTTGTTCATCATCCAGGGAGGCCTCATCCCCGTTTTACAAACAAACAGGCCCAGAGAGGCCAAAGACTGTGCTCAGGGTCACACAGCCAGCTGGGATAGGCTGCCACAGGACTCCAGGCTACGCCTGGCCAGCCCGGCCCACTGCTTGCACTTACTGATGCCCTTTCTCACCTAGGACCAAACTGGCCCTCCCTGAAGTGGCCCCGCCTCTGACCTTGGGTTATCTGTAAAATGGGGCCATGGGACCCACCTCCCTGGGCTGGTTCCATGATGCAGCACCTCACACAGCGCCCAGCAGTAGTGGCACTGGCCCCCCATCCCGGAACAGCCTTTCAGAGATCCTAAACCTGCCCTGAGAACCACAAACAAACCCGCATCCCTACGGGGGACAGTCCCCACCCAGGAGCATTTATGGAGCTCCGACTGCATACCCAGCCCCTCTGCACTGTGCGTGCAGGCGACGGGCCCCTCCTTGTGCTGCACTTTCGTCCCCTCTGGTGGGGCTGCCAGCCTGGCTCCCAGGGCTCTACCTCCGCTCACAAAATTTATAACCACATCTGAAAGCTGCAGCCTTCTGGAGCTAGCCTGCTTCACGTCCCCACAGAGTACCTGAACACTCATTGAAAAGTGATTAATTGCATTCTCGGAGCTCCTCTCCTTGTGGGAGGCGGGGCCCCACTCTCCACGCTCCCTAACTGGGCTTGGGGCAGCGGGGGAGTCGTGGTTTTGTTTTTTTAATGCTGAGCTGTTTCTAGTCTGATTTAATTTTCACAGGAGAGCCTTAAGCCACAAGCCTGGCTCAGCGATGGAGTCCAATCCCCCAACCTGGGAAAATCCCTGCCCCTCTCAGAAACCCCCTTTCCTCCCTCGTAAGGTGGGGCTGCTGGAATCAGACTGTCTGGGCTCAAATCCCAGATCCCCATAATTGCTGTGATGAAGTTTGGTCCAGTCTTGCCCATGCCAGGTCTTTGCTATCCTCCTGGCCCCCTTGTTCCCTCCAATGTGCACACACGTTCCCCCTATCTACCCACTGTCCTTCTCCCAGGATTCTGCTCAGAGGTCACCTCCTCCAGGCAGCCTCCCAGGGCCCCTCCTCTCTGCTCCAAGAGCCCCATGGGCATCTCCCCACAACAGGTTGTTGTGGCTGCTGGTCACCCACTGGAGAGCGAGGCCAGCATCCTACGACCCCTGCCCCCCACAAAACCTGCACTGCCCATGGCCAGAGACACCGGGTCTCTCAGTGAAGACTGGGTGCTCATGATGGAATGTGTCTTCCTGGATCCAGGTTGGCGGCCCGGGGCCAGGACTGCTGGGTAGTGAGGCACAGATGGCTCCTTCCCGCAGGACTGTTAGAGAGACCCAACCAGAGAGGGTCTGACAGGTCAGTGAGGGGGTGGGGACCTGAGGGGACTGTGCGGACCAGGCCAGGGCAGGGCCAGTGCCTGGGTCAGACCTCATTCCTGTGTGGGAGCTCAGAGGGACAGCTGGCTGCAGGCCATGGGCTGTGATCGCTGATGGCCTGGCCACAGGGCACCCAAGGAGCAGCCGTCCCCATGGCACTGGCCCAAAGGCACTGGCCCATCTCTGCTGTGCTGTTGTCTCCAAAGTGTAGGGTAGGCCTTCACTGAGCCCTAATCACAAGTGCCCTGAAATCCTGCCAGAAACACAACCTTTGAGGCATTTTTCCTCATTTAAATTTTTCCTTGACATTTGCACGCAGTGAACAAGGACAAAGAACCAGGGACGCAGCAAACTCTGAGCTGCAGGGTCTCCTTCTCCCAGGAGGCAACAGAGGCCCCTGGACCACCCTGGCTACAAGAATGGAGATGGACACAATGGCAGGAAGTGACTGTCCTGGGCTGGCCACGCTTAAGGGCTTGACGCCGGGATGATCCCCACTTTACAGAGAAGGAAACCGAGGCTCAGAAGGGAGATGTGTCCCTGCCAAGAGCACACGGGGACTTTCTCGATCTGTTTTGAATAACAGCACCCTCTCCTGCAGGGCCTGCTGTCCCGACGGGAGCACTCACGTCTGATCCAAATCCTGGAAATCCAGTCAATCAATTCAACAGCCTTTCCCGCAGCACCGAGACACCAGGAAGGCCCAGGGCTCCACCCACCTGAGACTCACCTGAGACTCACCTGAGACGGCCTCTTGCTGGGAAGGCGGTTAGCATGCTGCTCCGACGCAGGGGGAGGAGACTGGACTGCAGGGCCCGGCACCAGGCTCACCCACCCAGCCATGCGGCCTCGGCCAGTTCCACAACCCCGCAAGCCTCAGTTTCCCCACTGGCTGAAGGAGGACCACTGGCTCCAGGGCACTGAGATGGTGAGAACAGGGAGCCAGGGCACAGAGCTCTCGGGAGAGGGAGGACTGCCGCACAGGGCTGGGGCCTTTGGGAAACACCTTCCCAGAAACCACTGTGTCTAACGGCGATGCTCTGGGTGCTGGAGGAGAGCGAGCCCCAGCGAAGGGTCCCTTAGCCAGCAGCGCACAGCGGAGCCTGTCAGCCGGGCCTCCCAGGGCCAACCATCCCTGTGACCCTCTTGTAAGAGGGTCCAGGCTGTTGTGTATCCGCAGAGGTGAGAGCTTCTCCCAGGCTCCGCGACCAGGGGAAGGGGTGGGACCAGGCCCACAAGGTACTCCCGCTGGAGCTCGTGCAGGGAAGGCTCCCTGCATGGCCCTCCTGCTCTCCGCCTGGGCTTTGAGGAGGGAGCCAGGCCATGCTGGGGGAAGCGCCTCCAGGCATCCACACTTCACTCGGGTCAGGGCCTGGGCTCGGCGGACCACAGGCCCATGACCCGCAGCCCGGGCGGTGCTGGAAAGTCCCCCCAGGCTGCAGCACATTTCGGGCCCTGGCCTCTCTCAGATGCTGGCACCACTGGGTCAGGCTCTGAGGAAGTAGGATTGAGATGCCCAGGCCTGGGGCCTGGCTCCGGACGCTGACTGCGTCGGGTGTGGGCAGCATGGGGACTTCCCTGTGCTCATCCTGAGCCTCCGTGTCCAGCCCGGACTCGCCTGTGCTTTGAGCAGTAACAGAAGGTTCTGGTCCTCTCTGAAGCCGGTGGCCCCTGGGGCACATCCTCGGGGCTCGACTGTCAAAAGACCAAGTTTCCGGGAGAGTGAACCTCAGGTGAGGAGTGGGGAAAGGGGGCGCCTTCAGTGCCCAGTGTGGACGAGCTGGCGGTATTTTACCAAGAAAGGGCAGTGCCCCTTGTTCTGGGAGCCGCACTGTCCCTGCCTGTGACCCACACGAGAAGGTGGGAGTGGGGAGGGCAGTGGGGGAGGGGCAGGAGGTGGGACTCTTAGGACCTCGCGGTTGCTGTCAAGACTTCTTGGGCCGCTGGGTTCTGGACACAGGGACGTGATGTGACCCAGGTGCTGGCAGGACCCCGGGGGGCGCTTGAGAACCCGCCGTGTCAGGAGACCTGAGAGGCCACGTGGACACGCGGGCGGGGCCGGACTCCCCTCTTCTCTGAAGACAGAGTGCACAGCAGCTGCCAACAGGCCGGCTACGGGGGCCGCCACTTGACCCTCAGCTCTGAGCCTCTGCGGGCAGCTCTGGAGCTCAGGCGCCTGTGACCGCCCAGGGCAGATGGTGGCGGCTGCACGTGGGGTTTCCTGGCGGGACGCAGACCCTGGGGAGCCAGGCTGGGCCCCGGGCGGTGGCACACAGGCCAGTGGGGGCAGGGGCCCGGCGCTGCCACGGGAGCCCAGGCCTCTGGTCACGGCTGACCCTGAGCCGGCCTGGGGGTGACCACACCGCCGGCCCCGGGGAGGCGGCCGGGCCTGGCACCACCCCGGCTGAGTCTGAAGCTGCTCAGAGGCAGGACGGAAGCTCAGACTGGGCCCAGAAGCCGGAGGTCCCCGCGTTGGCCCTCGGTGGGCTGGGGCCGGTCTTAGGAAGAGCAGCTCCCATGCTTGCAGGTCGTTCCCAAAGCTCCTTTCTGCAACGCCGGTTCCCAGGCTGTGCCGGGGTCGCTGAATGCTTACTTGTTGTCTTTCCCCTTCCTTCGATAAAATTATAGATTAATTAATTCTCAGCAAGCAATATCTGACCTACATCAGGTCCTCTGTAAGACGGCAGAGCCAGAAGAAAGAGGCATTCGGCTATATAAAGACAAGCATCTATTTTAAAAGAGGCCTGTGTGCGGAGAGTCGGCTGTTCCCACGACATCCTTGTTGCATAAGAGGCTTATTTAAAGGCACCACACACCCTCTCGCCCACGCTAGACCCATGGCTGGGGAGCTCTGAGCACGGGGTTAATCGCCCGATTCAGTCTGGACCCGCCAGAGGGGCTCTGACAGGAGAATGGTCTCCCCGGGGCGGACGGGGGCGGGGGGCACCCGCACCAAAGCCAGAGCGCCTGGCGTTGCCGGGTTACGCTCCCCCCGCCTCCCCGCCCATCAAAGCCCTGCCCTCGCCATGTTTGGGTTGCAGGATCCACGTCTCATTCATCTTGGTCTCCGTCTACACCAGAGAGAGGCCGGGATGTCAGAGGCATCGCTGCTGAAGAATTAGGCTGCGGTGTGGCCAGGAGAGCACCAGGCTCGGGAACGGCCCCCTTGCTCAGCTGTGTGCCCGGCCCTGCCACCAGCTCGTAGGTGCATAATCCTCTTAATCACTGCAGCTGCCCTGTGAGGGAGGTTCCCCTGCAGAGGTGGCCGCCTCCTGGTACCCACGTCCCTGTGCCCCTCCCTCTGCGTGGCAGGACTCACCACAGCCGCAAGGAGCGGAACAGGCAGAAGACGTGGGGCGTCCTTTCCAAGATTAGTTACAAAAGGCTGTGGTTTCCCTCTCTGGCTCTGTGGGGGGACCTGCTGCCCTGCTCCCTGGGGGAGGCAACCCTGCACAGAGGCTCCCGTGACAAGGGACCGAGCCCGCCAACACCACGCGAGGGAGCTTGGATGCTGACGCCGCCGCCACGGTCCAGCCCTCAGATGAGACCACAGCCCTGGCCCCCAGCTTGACAGCAACCTCACGAGAGGCCCTGGCACCTGGGGTCCTGACCCCGCAGACACCGGGAGAGAAGAATTGTTGGCCACTTAAGTCACCGTGCACAGGGGTGAGTTGTCACACAGCAGTAGAGAACTGACACGCTGCCTCGCCGTAGGATTGGGAAGCTGACCCTCTGAGCCATCGACACGGCTCAGGCCACACTCACACGGCCAAACCCAGGTTCAAACTCCCATCCACCCGGCTCTGCACAGCACACAGATCTGGGACCCAAAATCAGGGGGAGTGGGCCAAGCCCTGGCCTGCTGCGCTCTGGGGAAAGCGGTAGAGGGCCAGCCCCCCAGGCCGTAGCAGAGGAGTCCGTCACGAGGGTCCGCCCGTTCCCACGGAGGCCCACCTGCCACCTCCACCGCTACTCCCCGCGCCCCCCTCCCTGGCGCTTTTATCCCAAACTTTCCTTGTTTCAGGCTCTGTCCCTCCCACAGGGAGCCCCATCTGCTTCATCCTGAGGCAGGCCTGGCATAGAAGCCACCCTGTGAGCCCAGGAAGGGGCCTGTCTAGAGGCTTCCTGCAGAGAGCCATGTCTGACCCCAAGCTCCGAGGGCAGCGGTTGGTGGCCCCTCTGGCTTTGCTGCCTCCCACTCCCCCTCCCCTCCCTCACTCTCCAAAACCCCCCTTGCTCTCAGCCACACCCACAGTTCCAGCAGAGACCCTCCCTGCCTGCCCGCCTCAGCCTGGGGCCATCGAGGCAGGGCCAGGGCCCAGTTCCACCCCACTGCAGGATGGAACATAGCTCTAGGAGGTTCTGCTCCTCCCCAAGCCTCAGTCTCCTCATCTGGAAAATGAGAAAAATCAGAGCAGCAGCCAGACCTTGCTTCAGCAAGCTCAGGAGGCCCCAGCCGAGGCCCTGTGGGCCGTGCGGGTGAGGCCAGGCCTGGTCCTGCACAACTGATACGGTGTGGACGGCCCTGCAGGGGGGAAGCAGGACGAGCACACTGCACACGGGCTGTGGGGCACCGTGGTCCTCACCTGGAGACCCCATCCTCGGGGCCCTGTCCTGGCTTCCTCAAAGGATGGGCCCGTGAGCTCATGGCTGGTATGCTCACCAGCCTCAGGCTGGCCACGCTTAGCGGCCGTTTCCAGGCCGGGACTGGGCGCCGGGTGCAACAAGGGACGGGCCTGCCCAGGGGCCTCCCATCCCCCTTACCTGCCCCGCAGCTGGGCCAGCCTCGCGTCTGCGCCTGAGTATGGATGGCCCTCTGGCTCAGCGGGGGCACAGGGCCCGGCCATGGGGCGCTGCACGTGGAAAGGGGCCCTGGGGCCTGCCTGGTGGGAGGGATGTTGACGGGAGGCGGGGGCACCTCCCGCTCCGGCTGGCTCGGCGTGCTGTCCGTCAGGAGTTCCGTGGAGCTGGCCAGGAGGGAGGGGGTGGGGTCACGGGTCAGGGGGGCCAGACTTGGGTGGACGGGGATGCGGGAGGTGGCTTTGCAGGTTCAGGGAGATGAGGGTCAGTCATCCCGGAACAGCCTCCCCGGGCCCTCCTCACATCTGCACCAAGAATCCGGGGTCCCGGGGGTCCGGGCCCCCCACCCCGTGCACAGGTCTGGGGGCGATGCGGAGCTGGCAGAAAGTTTCCTGCCCCTGGGCTCCTGTCCAGCACACCTGAATTCACTGACCCCTCGCTCACTTCGTCATGTGCTTGTCCTCTGGGCAAGCCCCCTGCAGCCATCAGAAGGGAGACCTGCCCCCTGAAGCTCACGGTCTTGGTGGGGGGAGCGGGGACAGACCATGGAAATGAAATCAGCAAATGCACATGGGTCAGGGGAGGGGCAGCCTCTCGGAGCAGGAGGCCCGTGGACCTCGGACCTTTGGGGATATAGCCCTTTGGGTCCCTCGGTCCCGCTGGGAAGTGACTTCTGAGCTAAGTTTTAAAGGAAATCCAGCCACTCAAAGGAGAAACAGCAACCCAGGCAGAGGAATAGCGCAGGCCAAAGCAGGGCCTGAGGGGCTGCAGGGATGGGGCTGCAGGGGCCAGGCCTTCTCGGGAGATGTGGGGACAGGGAACTTCTCTGAACCCGCCGGTGTGGACAGGGGTCTCTCAGTGGGAAGGGGTGTGAGCACCAGGTGACCCTAAACAACGCTGAGTCCCATCCATCCTCAGAAGGAGGTTCCCTTTTCTTGACCCCCCATTTTCTGGATGTTTCCAGCTGGCACTCTAGCTGGGACGCTTCGGGTCTCAGAGCCCCAGAGCAGAAGAAAATAACGCGGCTCCTCTCCCTAGGTTTAGTTTCACAGTTTCCATTTATTTATGGAGAGGGAAAAAAAAAAAAAAAAAAGAAAGTCTTTCCATTTGTAGCCAGAATACAAGCACTCCAGGTAAAAGAAAAGTGTTTTAAGAACAAACCGGGGTTATTTGCACATCTGTGAAGACTATAAGGGCAGGTGTGTCTCCCCCCACTACCTTGGGTTCCCCTTGAGAGCATCTGGGAAACCAGGAGGGAGCCCAGAGGTGCAGGCCCTCGAGCAGGGCCCTTTCCCAGGCCCAGCCCCAGGGACCCAGCACCCTTCCGGTGCAGGGAGCTGACAGTGTGTGTGGGGAGAGGTGGGGGCACTTGCACACCCCGATCCTGCCAGACCCTCCCTCTGCGCCCTTCCTAATGCAGCCCTAGGAATGTCCTCTCATCTCCCTGCCTCACCATTAAGTTCCCAGGAATTTTCTCCTGGTCATTTTATTAACCTTACGGTGACTATACTTAGTATCAGGTGATACTGTAGTTGGGTATTACACGCACCGTGCATATGAGAAAGGGACAGTCCAGGGAGGTTTATTCATTTACCCCAAGACACACAGTAAGGGAGGGGCAGGACCATAGTCTACAGCTCCAGACCGCTGCTCGGTCCAAGCCCCCCTCCAACGCAAAGCCAGTCTCAGACTCCACAATGCGAATCCCAGCCTCTTAAAACGTGAGCTCCAGGGCTTCCCTGGTGGCGCAGTGGTTGAGAGTCCGCCTGCCGATGCAGAGGACGCGGGTTCGTGCCCCGGTCCGGGAAGATCCCACGTGCCGCGGAGCGGCTGGGCCCGTGAGCCATGGCCCCTGAGCCTGCGCGTCCGGAGCCTGTGCTCCGCAACGGGAGAGGCCACAACAGTGAGAAGCCCGCGTACTGCCAAAAAAAAAAAAAAAAACCTGAGCTCCAGCAGCTTTAGAAACTGCCCACGCTCTACCGTCTAAAACGGCTGAGAGCTGGGAAGAAAACGCACCACTCGCCGGGTGCTAGGCAGCTACGCAGCGGGTGATGTGGGCCCGGCATCCCCTGCGAGCCTCAGGCTCCACTCAGGCTTGTCCCATGAAAAAACTGCACGTTAACCAGATCCTTGGGTGACTCTGAGCCCCGAGGTTGGAAGAGCCCCCAGACAAGGCTGCAGAGGGCAGTGCCTGCCCCACAGGCCATCCCCCATAACCTCACTGATGGTGCGCTGTCGGGAAATGGCGGGAAAAATTGGGGAATTTGGTAGGGCTGCCAGAATCAGCTAATATTACACCCTGCTATTATTACAGGCTGCCATTATTACACCCTGCTATTACTACACCCTGTTATTATTACAGGCTGCTATTATTACACCCTGCTATTTTTACACCCTGCTATTTTTACACCCTGCTATTATTACGTACTGTTAATATTACACCCTGCTATTATTACACCCTGCTATTACTGCACCCTGCTAATATTACACCCTGCTATTAATTATTACACCCTGCTAATATTACACCTGCTTTTATTGCACCTTGCTATTATTACACCCTGCTATTACTACACCCTGCTATTATTAAACCCTGCTAATATTACAGGCTGCTTCCCCTACTGACCTATAGCACGGGCTCCGAGAGCGAGACTCAGGCCAGGTGTGCTCGGCCCAGACCTGGACTCTCCCGCAGGCTGCCAGCCCCACAGTCCAAGCGAGGCTCTTGATAGAGTCTGGGCTCCTGGCCAGAGATCATTTCTGGCCTTGACGCCACTCACTGTTCCTTCAATGTATTATTCATCCCTGTGAATTGCAGAGCTAACTCTTCAAAGCTCTTAAACAGACACACAGACACACACCCTGACCTAGCAGTCAAGGTTTCCCTCCACTCTCTCCGCACCTCCACCACATCTGACCCCGCCCCCCGCCCCACCCACCACAGTCCTCTCCCTGAACTCAGTCCACAAAGATCCAGGACTAGACATTCCAACATCTGGACTCATTTGGACTCTGCTGTGTGGCCATGGGGAAGTCACTTTGCTTCTCTGGACCAGACCTAAGTTCTGAGAATCCTAGAAGCTCAGGGTTGGGAGGAACCTTGGGACTCTCCTGGGTCACCAACCATAGAATACATTGATCCTTGCATCAGCACCTAGTCAAGGAGGCCACGCATGGGGTGCATGAATACCTCTGGGGATGCGGAGCCCACTACCTGAATAAAGTCAGAGGCTTAGCAGAGATAACTGAGGCCCCGCATCTGTAACAGCTGTGATTCTGTGATTCTGTGATTCTCTCCCTTCTCCCCTTTCCCTCTGTCCAGAGCAATATTCAAGGATTGGTGAGTTGCCAAAATACCAAATAAAATCAGGATGATGTGTAAGTAATAAGAGAATTGTTGATTGGCTCTTATCCTTTTTTTTTCTTTCTGACACTTCAATTATTTCAGTTATGACTTTTTCATAAAACAGTTCACAGATTGCAGGGGAACAAGTAACATTTAAATCTCCCATTTAGCACATTACAATAATTTCTTTGGAAATGTATTAGAATATCACAGGTGCTTACACTATATGGCTTACTGCGGGTGCTTAATCAGCAAATTAATGTCGAGGTTATTTCAAACTTTGGGGGAAAGTGCAAGCTTGACAAAGACGAATCCAGCCATTCCCAATAATGATTAGGGCAGCACAGGCAGGCTGCTGGTGGTGGCATCTCTAGGAGAGCAAGCGCAGGAGGCAAGTGAGCCAGCTGTATTTTCTTAGAAATTTTGGTTAAAAGCAGGCGTTCCAAGGTCAGTCTTGCTGAGTTCAAACTCTGACTCCATCACTAGTAGCCAAGGGACCGTGAGCAAGTGACTGCTCCTCTCTGGATCCCAATCTCTTCATCTGTGAGACGGATCGATACTAGCATCTGTCTCACTGTGAGGATTACATGAGTTACTGATACATGGCAAAGTGTTGGAGCTACCATTTATTTAAGGTCAATAAATGTTAATTTTCACCATCCTCCTCATCACCACCATCACCATCATCATCACCACCATCATCATCATCATCACTGTGATATTCATCATCATTATCATCACCATAAACACTCTCATCATTACCAACATCATTACCGTCACCATCATCAGCATCATCATCACCAGCATCAGTATCATCACCATCATCACCATCATCACCGTCATCATTACCATCATCGTCATTATCCCCAACATCATCAACATCACCACCACCTTCATCATCACCGTGATATTCATCATCATTATCATCACCATAAACACCCTCATCATTATCAACATCATTACCATCACCATCATCAACATCATCATCACCAGCATCACCATCACCATCATCACCAACACCACTATCACCATCATCATTACCATCATCACCATCATCATTACCATCATCACCATCATCACCACCATCACTATCATCATCATCATCCTCGTGAGTCCTGACACGGTCCCACCAACCCGCAGCGGCCTGACTTACCAGACCCTCACTGGCCTGGATTCAGGACTCAGCTTGAGCGCTCCCTCCTCAGGGAGGCCTCCTAAGATCTCAGGTCGCATGGCCCTCCCACCAGCCATCTCTAACCTGCGTCAGTGTATTCACAGCACCTCTCCGATGGCTGGTTTGTTGTCTACTTTCTTGCCTCTCTCTCTCAGGAGAGGGAGAATACCCAGGACCTAGAACAATGTACCACAGACAGAAGGTGTTCAATCAAGACTTTGAATGAATTGATTAATGAAAGAATGAATGGATGATTGAATGAATGAACAAATAAAGAATCCCATTGCTAATCTGGGCTGAAGGTCTGCCCTGCTTCCCTGCCCCCATCCTGCCTGGAGAAGGAGGAGCAGGGAGTCCCATGTCACCGGAGCCCCAGCTCCCACACCCTGTCACCCTCCTGCCTGCCTCAGGCACGCAACTGCCCAAGGAGCTCATTTCCCAGATGAGGACGGAGTGGGGTGATCCGGGGGGGCCAGGGCTCGAGACCATCACTGCTGAGCAGCAGAGCCAGGGTGCAAACAAGGTTTTCCTGACTCCACACCTGCTCTTTCTCTACCTGAGGGCCCTTCCCCGCCCTCCCCTAAGCCCCAGAGCCAGAGCGTCTCTCAGGCTATGGCCCCTGCCCTGCCACCCACCCATGTGCCTGGGCTCTTTGAAAGCTTCCTCAGGCCTTCAGGAGCCCACCCCCTTCCCCTCAGGGGCTTCCTCTGTGACTGCTCCCCGTCCCAGGGATTCCCCAGGAGAAGAGGGGGGAACAGGATCCTGCCCACCCAGGGGCAGCACTGGCCCACCTCCTCCAGCTGATCCCCCCCCTTCCTGTGCCCAGCCCGCCACCTTCTGTCTCTTTGTCTGCTCCCACCTGCGCGGGCTCTGCCGACAGGGCTACGTCCTTGTCCCCTGGTTGTCACCTAGCATGGAGCCTGCACACAGCAGGTCATAACTGAATCTCAAATGGCAGGGTTCAAGGGGACCCTCCCTCAGGCCGTGCTGAGCCCGTCGCCAGCACACTCCGCAGAGGCAGGGGTGGCCTCCTTCTGGTGCCTGGGGTACAGGATAAAGGCTTCTGGGGATCTCTGCACCCCGAGGTTGTAACCGCCTGCTCACGGACAGTGGCCCACATGGGATTAAGGGCCGGCTCAGAGCTCTAAGCTGAGAGATAGAGCTGGGCCCCCTGCATGCCGCACAGGAAGGGTGGATGTCCAGGGCCCATCCCGTGGTTACCCTCCAGGGGCACAGGCCCTCAGGGGACAGGTGGCGGTGGGCTGGGGGGCCCCCATCCTCAGAGGGTTTAACTTGGTGGCTCAGGAGAAGGATTCAACCCTCTGGTGGGGGGCGGTGGGCTGGGGCACTTTCACAGTCCCTCCCACTCGTGGGGTCTGACGGCTCGGGGCTGCCCAAGTCCCACAGCATGGGGGCAGGGTGGGTCCTTCCGCCGGCTCAGGCTGCCCCTGCCTGGCCCGGGCTTCCATCTGTTCCTTTCCTCCGCCAGCTGTTCAGTTCCCCCAGGGCTGGCTCAGGTCTGCTGCATCTCCCCAGGGTGGCTGGGGGTCAGTCGGGAGGTGGGAACGCTTGTTTATCAAAGCCTCCTGGGGAGCATGGGGAGAAGAGCATTTTTAGCAAGTAAATAACACCCTTTATGGAGGAAAAATATACCAAAGTTGGGATGGAGACCCAGGAAACGAGAGACAGCTGGGCTGGGTGCCCAGAAAGGCCGCCAGACACACGGAGGCTGCTTCAGGCTCCTCCAAGGGGGCATCTCCAGAAAGGAGGAGAACCTGGAGCTTAGCAAGCGGTCAGAAGCAGAGGCCGCCTGAGCCGGAACACAGTAGCCATCGGCAAGGGAGCCCCGGAGCAACCCCTGCACAGGGAGCAGCCTGGAGGTTCCCCCCTCCCCGCCCCCCTGCGTCCACCTTGCCGTTCATTCACGAGGTCACTCAGTGGGGGAATTCAGTAAAGCGCTCACCACTCAACAACTGCTTGCACAGATGCCCTGCTGGAGTGGAAGCAGGGTGGTATTCTGCACCAGCGTCTGAGGAAAGGACCCAGGAATGCCCAACGGTGCCCAAGCCCAGGGCTTCCCCTGACGAGGGCTCCCTGAGGAGCTGGGATGGGTGCACCCTGAAGCCAGGACAGCAAAGGGCTCATCGGGCTTAGATGGGTTTGTGCGGGGCCCCCATCCAGCTCAGGACATGTAGCTGATCTCTGGGCCCCGTTGGAGGCCAAAGTCCCCCCCATGCCCTAGCCCTACAGGCCGGGGCCAGAGGATCCCCGAAGGTCTGAAGAGAGCAGCCACAGAACCTGCGGCCCCTCCACGTGCAGACCCCGCCCACTGGAAGACAAGGCTCCTCCTCCTCCTCTTTGGATGGAGGGCGGGTGGGGCGGTGAGATGGCAGGGGAAGGCGTCCCCCGGGGCCTCAGTGTCCCTGTTCTAAGCCCTCGGTGACTCAGACTGTGAGCCCAGCTGCGGGGAGAAGCACAAGGTCCACCCCAAGGACGCCTCCTTCTGAAGGGTGCTCAGAGCTGGCCGGCAGGTCAGCGGCTCCCGTGAGAGGAGAGCAAGGGGCAGGGCAGCAAGTGGCCTCTCAGAGCGGGGGATCGCGGACCCGCTCCCTGGAGAGGCAGCCTCGTTGGACCCGAGGGTGACCAGGACCGTGGGCTTTGCGTGAGCCCCAGGGCGCTCCCCGAAGACGCTGGAGGCTGACGCTGGGAAGCGGGCACGAGCCTGCTGGCTGGGGGCGGAGTTGCCCACGGCCCCAGCGGAGAGGCCCAAAGCCGGTTCACGGGCGGGGCCCCTCCCACTCTCCATCAGGTCCGCCGCACCCTGTGCTGATCTCCTCCTCCCAGGGGGGCCTCCCCAAGGCAGGGGCCGGGGCCCCCCAGCCACTCCAACCTTGTTCCCGGAGGGGTGACAAGGCCAAACCCACGGGGAGACCGACTTGTGGGCTCAGGAGCCACCCACCAGAGCAATCGCCGAAGACCTGAGAGGAAGCGGGACGCCCTCCTCTGGACGCCTGGCTACGGTCAGCGCGGGGCAGTGGGAGCGCTGGGCACAGAGATCCACACGTCTGTGCTAAGCAGATGAACTGTGTGTACACTCACGGGCGCGCACCCCCACACTCACACACGGACACGTCTGTGCACACGCGCACATGTGCACACACGCTCGTTCACACACGTGTGCAAGCACATTCACGCGCACTCACACACACATACAGGCAGGCCCCCATAGGCCAAGCTCAGGGCCCTGGTCCTGGCGAGAGAGCTGGCCCCCTGTCCTCCGCTCCTGCGCTGAGCCGCACTGGCCCCGGCCCGCACCGGCCTGGGCTGGGAGAGCGCGGGCCTCGGAGGCCGCTGTGGTCAGCAGGCGCCCCGCGCTCACACAGGGCAGCAGATGCCGGCGGCCTGCTGGCCTGCCGTTCACCCCGCTCACCAGCCTGGATCCCAGATGGGCTGGCTGCCGGCCTCGGGCCCACCTGGCCTCCTTCTCCAGACACCGCCTGCTGGCAAATGCCCCCATTAGCAAAATGATCCCCCACTCAGAGGTCAAAGGGACAACGTTTGCCCCCGACTCCTGGACGCAGGGTGAGGGCACTGCGACGCAGGCACTCACATCTTCACTTTCTCAGCCGCAAAATGAGTGTCCAGTGGCAGGCCTGGCGCCAGCCCAGAGCAGGGCCTTGGCACACAGGACGAGCCCCCTCGCTTCTCCCCAAGGCAGCATCACCCCTGGGCCCCCGCAGCCTTGGGTCTGAGAGCCAGTCCTGCCGAGGGCCACACGCACAGCAAGGGACAGCTGGCCTTTGAACTCTGAGCCACACACTCTACTTCCAGGGCAGCCCAGAACAGACTGTCACCCGACCAGGCCTTTGACATCATCGTCGCCCAGAGAGGGCCACAAGGGCAGGGCTCAGGTCAGCGTCTGGGGCTGAGTGGGCCTCCAGGCCACAGGCACTCGGGCCAACGACAGGGCATGCTCCGTGGTGACAGGATGCTGGGGCATGGGACCTCCGTGACCTCATCTTTGCTGACCATGCCAGGGCCCGGCCCTGCCTGGACACTCCAGCCACCCCAAACCAGGGCGGCCCCTCACCCCCAGGCTGTTGTCTCTTCCTCCATGTCTGCTCAGGATGAGCCTCTGCAGACCACCACCCCCGACTCCTCCCTTCCCGGTCTGCACTTTCTGGTGCGGCCGTCTAAGCTGTCCTTTGGCTTTGAGAAGGGATGGTGGGCACTTGTCAGCATCCTGACTGACAGGAGATCTCACAGAGGAGGGGACATTTGAGTTGGGTTTTGAAGGATGTGGAGGAGTTCTCCAGCTGATCAAAGGGCAGGTGAGGTGAATTTTAGGCGGACACAGAGGTGTGGAGTATTCGGCGAGGGGAGAGGGATCAGCAAGTCTCATGTGGAGACTCAGGGATGGAGATGCTGGAGGTGACTGAACTCTGCAGGCCTCGAGTGCTAGGCTGGGGACTCTCCCCAGCACGTGCACATCAGAGGGGCCGCAGGAGGCCTTGAGAAGGCCGGGGGGAGGGGCAGGGTCACCTGGCCGCCAGTACGTGATGGGGCTGGGCCCAGACTTGTGGGGCGAGGTGAAGCCAGGGCCCAGCCAGGGCCATGGGGGTGGGGGTGGACAGCAAGGGATGAGAGGGCCATTCAAGAGGCAAAAATAAATGCAATACTTATTTTGGTGCCTTTTATAGATTCAAAGTCACTTTGTTAACTTAAGAACATAAAAATGTATAATGCATGGCTTGATTTGTTCATAAAATTACCATGTTTTGGTCTATTTAGAGAAGACAGCCTGAGGGAGGGAGCGGCATGGGGGCGGGGGAGAGGATTCCTTCAAAGATTCGTTCAACTTACTTTTTTCGGGTCTTTGCCGCACAGGCAATTTGTCCATCTGGCGTTGCTCCAGCATGTCAGGGGTCAGAGGTGGGATGTCAGCCCAGCAGGGAGCCAGAGCCCCTGGTCCTGTCAGCAGCCTCAAACACAGAGTGCCCCTTCCTGGAGGCCCTGGGGCGAGACGCAGGTCTCGAGTAGACAGATGCGAGGTTGTCCCGGGAGGGGGATCGTCTCCCTTCCACAGGTGCCGGCACACACGTGGGACAGGACAGGTCCCTGCCCTCCCTGCCGCCCCCCACCGAGCCCAAGGTCCCTGGTGGCCTTGGTGCCTGAGGGCAGGCTGTGGGGGTGGCAGGCTCTAAAGAAGCAGAAGGCGCCCACCCTGGGCCTCTGCTTGGTTTCTCCACCTGAAACCCACCCCCTTGGGGCTCCTTGCCCTGCGTTCTCCCCGGGCCTGCACCAGCCCCTTGGGTCCTTTCCTGGGTTTTTGTCTGATTTCCGTAGGGGCTCTGCCCACACACAGGGCTCACCTCAGAGAGGGGCCCGTGCGTGTTTGTTGAACGACTTAACGATGGACGCAGGGAACTTGGCCCAAAGCCCTAGGCAGGACGGCAGGCCCTAGGGGTCGGGCTCTTCAGTGCTCCCCGGGCTCTGAAGCAGAGAAGCGGGGATGGGGACCTGCGCGGGAGCGTGCGGGAGGAGAAGCAAATCTGAGTCTGGATGCCGTCCCTGAAGAAGGAATCAGGCACGGAGGCAGACACACAGGGAGCCGCCTTCCCGGGGCCACTGCAGCAGGGTCCCGGCTCCCTGTCGGGAACACCCCAAGATGCTCTGCTGCCGTTTCCACAAAACCACAGCCCCACCCGTTCCCACGCTGAGGAGCTGCCTGTGTGTTGGGGAAATGAGAAAGTCACTTCCCATTGACCATTATTTTGTTCTGATTTTTTTTTTTTTTTTTTGGCTGTAATTCAGTGGAATCTTGCCTACATGGCCTATGGACAGGGGTGAGCTGACCTCTGTGACCCCAGCCCCCAATGTACAAGCGCGGCTCCATGGACACCAGTGAGGGTGCACCTGCCTTGGCCTCTCAGGGCCCCGGGGCTCCCAGAGGAAGGGCCCACCCACCCCTGGACCCCTGGGACTCCGCCAGTCTTGCAAAGACCAAGCCAGACCCCAGGCCCGTCAGCTGCCCAGAAGAGTTGAGGGTTATTAAGCAGAAAAGCCGCAAATACCTTGCTATTCTGCTGGGTGTCTTGCCAGCCTGTAGATCAATTATTTCTGGCTTATGGACAACTTACCCAAGATGTTGCTGGAGCCCTTGATGTCCCATTCGTTTGTCTCTGCCTTTCCCACCCGGGGACCAGCATCGGAAGCCTGGAGTGCCGTGATGAATGGTGCTGGCCAAGGCAGGAAGCAGATGATGCTCCCGCCAGGTGAGGGTCCGTTCTGCTGTCTCAGGGCCCCTGGGGGACATGGGGCGGTGCTGCAGGTACCATAGGGGCACTGCTGGGTGAGAGGGCTTGGGCCCTGCCTCTGCCCAGTCTCCGACTCTCCTGAGCTGTGTGGTCCCAGGCAAGTGTCCTAACCTCTCTGGGCCACTAACTGTGCCTACTCCACTGCCTCACTGGCTTGGGGTGAGAATCAGTGTGAAAATCAGGCACCGTGGGTAAACACGACCAATGGCGCAGGCTCCCCATGGGCCGCGCTATTTGATCCAGGACCTTCCATGCTTGCACTCGTCTGTCTCCTCCTCAGGCAGGCCCTCGAGGTGGGGGGCTGGCTCTACTTCACCCCAGTGCCCGGGTACAGGCAGCTGGCGTTGTGGACTCAGGCCACATGTCTGAGCCTCACTTTCCCCAGGCGTCAGGTGGGATGGAGACAGGGGGGGCATCCTTGGGCTCACGACCCCCCGCCCCTGGTCCACTATTGTCACCCCACAGCAGAGCCACGCAAGCCAAGGCACCGACGCACCATGCAGCCGGCTCTGGCACCTGCATCCACCTTAGGGGAGCCGCCCCACTTGGATGCAGCCTGTTTGCCTACCTGGGAGCTGGGGGCTGCCCTGTCTGCCAGGGACTCCTTGTCACTAGCGCCCAGCGGCTGGTTCCTGGTGCACAGTAAGCCTCTGGAAACATGGGTTCCTCCCCCTTCTCGGCTCTCCCCTTGGCCTCCGCCCTCCTCTCCTTCCCCGTGAAAGTCACATGGCTTCCCGGCGCTTCTCAGTGACCCTGGCAGCAGATCAGGAGAACGGCAGCCACCTGGCCCAGGAGGGGAGCGAGAGCGGCTCCGGGCCTTCAGGGACTGGCCACTGCTTGTGGTCGCCCAGCTGCCAAGTGGGAGGGAGACCTGGAGCTGAACCCACATCTTCCACAGATGAAGGGGACCCCAAGGGCAATTGTGGAAGAGGCCAGACTCCTCCTTCCGCGTCTCCAGCCCTGGCCCCTACCTCCTTATTTTACAACATGACCGAACTGCCCCATTATTTAATAAAACTGTCAGAACCACTGATTTGTGCAATGTACCTAGCTCTCTTTTTCTCTCTCTCTTTTCTTTCCAGATTCAATAAACCCTGAAGTTGTTCCAAGAAGACAGGAGAGTGATGGGAAGCATCAATTACACGTGAGATAATGGGGCCATGCAAGCAGGTAGCCCTGCGCCAGCAGCTCCCCAGCCCAGCCGGGAAAAGCCCCCCTAGAAAAGGTTGGGCAGCTGCTCGGGGCAGAGAAAGCAGCCTTGGGCAAGGGCACAGCTCACAGGGAGCCCCCAAGGGGTGGGAGGAGCTGTGTAGGGTGGGCACAATCAGGGAAGACTTCCTGGAGGAGGAGACACCAAAACCATGTCTTGAAGCATGAATAGGAGTTTGCCCATGGAAAAGGGATGCAAGGGGATTGCACCCCAAAGGGACACTGAGTGTGCAGGGCTGTGTGCAGGAGAGCAAGGGCTGTGGGAGGACGCTGGGGCAGCAGAGTGTGCGACATCTGGGCCAGAGCCTGTCCGGGCCCTGGATGACGAGGCGAGGTCCTCGCTGTCCATGTTGGGGTCACTCAGAGGCCACAGGAATCTCAGGAGGGAGGCTGCCCTTAGCCACAAGCACCGGGCCTAGGGAAGGGTCAGTGCCCCAGCCCACAAAGGGGGAGCCAGGATGGGGAGCCCGGGTACGTCTCCACAGCCCCGGCCTTCCTCCCCACCTGCAGGGCTGTCTGGGCTGCCGCGCACCGCAGGCCCACTGCATGCCTCGTGGATCCTGCCCCACAGCAGCTGCCGGCCTACTGTACGGTGAGGGCTTGAAAGGGTGATTTCCCCGGATTATGTGGGGGGCCCCACTTGTAATCACAAGGGCCCTTTAAGGGGTGGGGTGGGGGACAGGAGTGCAGAGTGATGGTGAATCAGGGACAGTACTGATGCCCCCACAAGCCCAGGGATGCAGGGCCTCCCCGAGCTGGAACAGGCGAGGAAACATTGTCCCCTGGAACCTCTAAAGAAACCAGCTCTGCCAGCACCTGGATTTCAGCCCCTAAAATCCTCTCATCTGGGGATTCCTGACCTCCAGAGCTGTAAGAAATGAATAGATGTTTTTAGTCACAAGTTGCTGGCAGTTTGTTACAGCAGAAGCAAGACAACTAACACCGTGTGTTTGCTCCAACCTCAAACCTCGACTCTATATTCTTCTTGGAAGTCTCAGTTCCCATCATAAAGTCCTCCAGCTGCAGGATCTGGGGAGAGACTCCTGCCTCACCGACCTGGGGACCCACGGGCCAGGACCCCTCACTACCACCCTGAAGGACTCACGGCCCTGTCAAGGCCTCTGTGGCGGCACTACTGGCAATGACTAGGTGCTTCAGGCCGAACATTAAAAATATTTTACACGAGAGATTTAATACAGAGCATTAAGAACCACTGAGATCACTCATATCAATTGAAGATATAATAACTGAACGCCATAAAGATCGCTGAGGAGCTGGTGAAGCTGAAGGAGAGACACGAAGAGAGATGAATGGGCCCCTCCGCCTTCTCCCACTACCCACCCACCCCCGCCAAAGGTGCTCACTGGGGCTTCCCTCGGCGACAGAGACCTGGTGTTCTTGGTCAAATCTTCAGCTAAGGGGGGAGCAGCGGGGCCAAGGAGATTAGAAATCTGACCTCGTGTGGCCCAAGACACTTCATTCTGTCTCAGTGCTGTGCTCTGAGCCCTGACCCTGGTCACACTGACCCCTGTTTCTCCCCCAGGCAGGTCGTGAGCCCAGAGATGGAGACTCGCCCAGACCCCCACCCCATTCATTCGCTCAGCCCCTCCCTGCGATCCTGTGTGTGGCCTGGCTGGCTCTGCGTATCTCTGGGAGGCTCCCTGCCCCGGGGGTGGCGGGGGGGTGGCGGGGATGGTAAGGGGAGACAGCTGGGGAACAGCCACAGTCAACTGTCATGACACAGTCCCCGCGCCTCTCTGCGGGGGGCAGCAAGCAGTACCGGGCCTCACCGCCCACTCCCGGTCCCCAGCTCTGACCCCACGGGCCTCCAGCCTTTGTGTCTCTGCAACTGAGGCCCACAGGCAAGCCAAGCCCTGCTCCTGGGGGTCTGTGTGTGAGTCCAGCGGTGGCAATGGTGCTGGGTGAACGGCGGGTGCTGCGGCCACCCTGCCTGAAGCAAGTCCTCATAAATCTGCCCTATTCCCCTCAAGCCGACACCCAGCCAGGCTGCCTACGCTGTCCAATATATTTCATTTACAAGCTGGTCTGTTACCTGACTCATAACCGATCTGTCACCCCGAGGGATCAATGCATTCACAGGGCGTCACATACATAACACCTGGTGTGTAATTGCATTCAGTCTCCCTGGCATCTGACTGCACCGTGAGCTCCCCTCGGGAGCCATGGCCACCGCCCCCTCAACCGCCGGCTCGAGGCAGAAGCACAGAGCAGGTGCCTCCCGGCTGCAACGCACGAGAGTCAGGTGCGATCTTAGGAGGACGTCTGTGGTCCTCAGCAGGGCTGGGACCCTCCCGTCTCCGGGGGGGCCTTGCACTCTCTTTTGATCCCCACTTGGCAGGGCCTCTGGGTCCCCCTCTGCCAGTCTCCCAGGCCTTGGGGCACAGTGGGCTCTCACCAGCCCCAGTGACGGGCGCTCCCCCTCTGGGGCCTAGCCCACTGCAGGCAGTGCTGGCAGAAAAGGGCCACATTTATCAAGTACCTTCCTACGCCCTCTAATGTCACCTGCTCAACACTTTTAAAGAAAGGGATTATTTTCCCATTTTACAGATAAGGAAGCTAAAGTCGAGAAACTGACTCTCCGAGGTTGGAGTGTCAGAGAAACGGCAGAGCTGGATCTGAGCCTGTGTCAGGACCCCAAGCCAGGCTCCCACCATCTGCACCGAGATGAACCTGACCCTCCTCCCGCAGGGGGTCATCAGGCCAAGGGCCGAGGGTGGACCCCCAGCAAAGCAAGACTGTGAGGTTTTCACTGGGTTTATGTGCGATGGGGGTGCCATTCCATTGCACACAATGGCGGGAAGAAACCCCAGTGACTGGGCAAGAGCCTGCCCCATGCCCGGCTGTGGCCATGTCCTGGGGGTACTCTCCTGCCCCTGTGGCCCAGGGGGTCAGCTGATTTCCCAACCCAGTGGCCCTGACACCCCAGCCGACCTCATTTGGGGCGGCTCCAGTGAGGCCAGTGGCGGCAAGCGGGATGCCCTCACCACCCTGATCCTTCTGGAAGCCTGTGGGGCTGACCTCCCAGTGCCAGGCTCAGTGTGGCTCCCTCTCGCTCGTCCCCACCCCCTTTCTCTCACCTCTGCTATTGATTCTCCTTCTCACAGACGTGGCACCGTGATGGAAATGGCATCTCGGCTTCTGCAAGGATCCATATATCCCAAAACAGCAGAAAGTCCCCACTGTGTGAGGATTTGTCAGCAGAGGCGATGCAGGATGGAGTCATCGGGCTGTGTCTCCACAGGTACCTACTATATGGACACATCTATCCACATGAATCCGCTCGAAGCCCTGGGAAGCTGTTCATCGCCTGAGCGCCAGGATGGGCAGGGGTGGAGGGCGAGCTGGGGGCAGAGGCTGGGTTCTGGGCCGCACCCGCAGTTCCCTGGTCTGTCACAGGCAGGTGACTAGCCCCCGCCCCACCCACGTGTGAGGGTCAGACAACGTTTGTCATCTGTGAAAGGCCACACAGATGTCCCTCACCCACGCCCCGCATCACGAATGAGAAACAGGCCCAGACAGGGAGTGAACTAACTGCCCAGGGCCCCCCGGCAGGCCGGGCCTGAGTCAGGACGCCACACAACCAGGCTCTGAGCGGCCGTCATCACACACACACGCACACACAGCCGTGTACACACAGAGACACACCCGGAGGGAGCTGTCATGTTCAGGCGGGTGGCCATGGGGTCGCGACCTCTCAGGCCCTGCTGGCCTCACCAGCAGGGTCACCACCTGGCCGTCTGGGCACTTGGGGAGGCTACGCTCCCCCATCCCTCCCCAGCGGGCAGGGCGTGGGTGTTCGAGCCCAGTGAACGGCACAGGGGGAGTGAGAGGCTCTGGGAAGGCTCCCCCTGCCCCACCAGGACGCCTGGCAGGCCCCCAGGGAAGCAGCGGCAGGTGTCCTCAGGTGGGCAGTGTCCCAGTGGGAAAGGATCCAACCCTGGGTTCAGTGCTGCCCAGCGGCCAGCACTGGGCAAGTCTGCAGCCTTGTCTGGTCCCTCCAAGCCTCAGTGTCCCATCTGCAAAGCGGGGCGGGGGTGACGCCCACCTGCACCCCGAGTTGGCCCATGCCTGGCTTGCAGCGGCCCCCAGGACAGAGCCCAGAGCTGAGAGGCCCCTGGAGGTGAGGGTGGGAGGGCGACAAGAGGAGAGAGCATCTCCTGGGGCGGCTGCGACTGTGCGTCAGGATGGGAAGGGCTCTCCAGGCAGGGCGACGTGGGACAGAGAGGGCAGAGAGATGGGGAGGGAGGGCCCATCTCACAGGTGGGGAAACTGAGGCCCAGAGAGGAGAAGAGTTTTGTTCAGGAGCACCCAGCAGGAGCATGGCCCTCGGATCCGGAAGGGGCTCCTGCCACCCCCCTCCGGGTGGCAGTTCCAGAGCAGGGCTGGGCAGGCAGGGCCTCAGCCTTCCTGGCCGGCCCATCCTGAGCTCCCATCAGAGCCCTGACAGCGGAACCTTCTCTGGGGAGACACGTTTTGTGGAAACTTCCAGTCCCAGGGCGTGGGCAGTCTGAAAGGGACACAGGGACACAGAGCCAGGGCCCTGAGGGCCGCAGTTCGGGAGCGCAGCCTCTGCGCTGTAGCCATTCATTATCCTTCTGCAGTTGATGAGAATGATCGCGAGGACGATTAGTCTCAGAATTACCAGCGGAAGAGAACGTTAAGAGGAAAATAAATTAAAGAGAAATCCATTCAAGCTGTAATTGTAATACAGCGTACCATAGTCAATCGAGTCGCAAATACAAGCTTATCCCTTGTCAATTGATTTCAGCAAGTAAACAATTTGGGTATTTAAATTGGAAATTCATGGGGGAAGGGAGAGAGGATTTGGTTAAAGGGAAAACCTTCAGGCCAGAGTTGGCTCTGGGTCTCTGATGCCTGGTGGCCTGGTGACTCTGGGCTAGAGGGAGGTGACAGGTTCCTGCCCTGCCTGCAGTTCAGGCGTCACCTCCTCTGGAAGCCATCCTAGCCCCCAGCCAGACCACATAGCCACCTGCTCTGGATCACCTTTGTTTCTGGGTGCCCCCATGCCTCCTGCAGCAAGCTGGGCCTTCTCTGTTACATGTATGAATCTCCCTCCACACTAGGGTCTTCTGGTGGGCAGGGGTCCTGGCTTACTTCCTAGGCCAAGGCCAGGTGAGAAGCAGGTTCTTAGAACATGCGGCTGTCAGGAGAATAAATGGGTGGGTGGATGGTTGAAGGGATGGATGGGGAGTGGATGGGGGAGGAGACACCAAAACCATGTCTTGAAGCATGAATAGGAGTTTGCCCATGGAAAAAAGGATGCAAGGGGATTGCACCCCAAAGGAACACTGAGTGTTCAGGGCTGTGTGCAGGAATGGGGGGTGGGGTGGGCATGGAGGGATAGGTAGGGGGATGGGTAGATGGGGGATGGAATGATGGGTAGATGGATGGATGGGTGCAGGGTGGCTAGAGAGATGTTTGAATGGATTAGAAAGACTGCTGGATGTTTCTGAGCTACTGAGGACAAGTGGCCACTTCTCTGCAAGAACTTCTGTGCATGAGACTCCAGAGCCTTCCTTATCTTCCAACCAAGAAACCATTTTCAAAGCAAAGCAATGCCTGATGCCTAGAGGCTTTACTGGTCTCCCCATCACCGTGAAGCAGCTAGCCTTGAGCACAATGGAGAGGCCCCGGCAAGACCCCTCCAGGAATAGCACCCATGAGGTGGGGTGACGTCCTGCAGGACGGGGTGTGTGCCGGAGCCCCTTCTCCCACGGTCAGAGCCTGTGGAGGTTGTGCCTCTGAAAGTTACCTCCCCCACCGAGTCACACCGTTTCCATCCCAGGGACCACCCAAACTAGTGCCAAGGAGGACTGTTTCCACCGGCGGTCACAGCACTGGCTCTGCTGCAGTGGGGCTGAGACAGCCACCCGTCCAGTGCCACTGAGTTAACAGGCTGAGAGGGCATGGAAGCAGTGGCCGAGGGTGAGAGGCCTGAGGGTGCGGGCAGGGCAGAGAGGATGGAGCCCAGAGGAAGTCCCGGGAGCAGCTTGTGTTGCCATGGTGCCCCGTGGAGGATGCCCCAGCCCCATCAGGCAGGCCCTCCACACCCTGACCCTGCAGGATGAAGGATGGATCCCGCACAGTGAAAGAAGATGGAAGTGAAGGGGGATCGGAGGAAGCCGGACTTTGCAGAAACGGCCGCCTCGCCACTCTTCCCAAGAGGTGAAGCCTCTCTCCCTCCCCTTGAACCTGGGCAGGCTCACCATTGCTCCCTGCAGACGCAAGAGAAGAGTGGAGGTGATGCTATGTGACTTCTGAGGCGGGGTCTCAGAAAGGGATGCCATTTCTGCCCAGCTTTTGCTCTGGGACTGCTTCCCGGGACCAGTGGCCCAAGCCATGAGGAAGCCCGGGCCACAGGGAGGGGCCACGTGCGGGTGTCAGGCCCGCAGCCCCAGCTCGGGTGCCAGCCAACAGCCAGCATAACCAGCAGGCCTGTGGCTGAGCGAGCCTGCGGGTGACTCCAGCCCAGGACCAGAGACCAGCTGTCCCTACAGGGCCCCGTCATAACTGCAGGTGTGGTGCCCTTGTAGGGGGGTGTTTTGTTACACGGCCATAATAACTGCCACAGGGACTTGCTGCGTCTCCTCCCTCTGCTGTCTATTTAATGAATTCCCTCCATGTTTTCTACTCCCCACGCCCCATTCCAATATTACGGGGCTGCATTAGAGGGGGTCATGTTTGTTATTTAGCCTGTAAACTGCAGGATATTGTGATGGCTTGGTGACGGCTCTAGAAAATATCTTAAGAGCGACAGTGAACGGATGGAACCTGGAGTACATTCCCTTAGGGAGAGGGAAGGTGTTTTTGTTTTGTTTTGTTTTGTCTTCTGTTTTGTTTGGTTGTTTGCCTGAGTTGTATCCTGTTAAGTGGAGGCGTTATTGAAATCGTATATATTTTACAGTGTACACCCGGAGCGGAAAGGCTCCTTGTACGTGGCCCCCAACCCGAGGCTGGCTCTGCTGGGGGCTCTTGCAGATCAGTGGCTCATGGTCCAAGGTGCCCTGAAGTGCCGAGTCCAGCTCCTGGGCAGAGGGTTCCCGTGGCAGGGTCCTCGGGGGCTCCTGCAGCAAGGAGGGTGCCGGTATAGCCAGCGCGGGACGGAATCGGAGCCCCAGCCCTCTGCAGACCTGGCTCCTGTCAGCCTCCTGGTGGAGGATTTACCAGCCCCATTTTACAGATGGGAAACTGAGGCTCACGGGGAGGGAGCTGTGAGTGACCCTGGGCTGTGCAACTCCAGCACCCAGGCTGCATGCTGAGATGGCTGGGGGTGGTGGGGGTGAGGTCGAGACCTGGATGGATGAGAAATGGGAGAGAAGGGATGTGGGTCCTTGAGATGCGACCCCCCATTGAACAAACACCTCTTGTCCACCCACTCGGTGCCCAAGCCGTGTACTTCCCATCACCCCACTCTCCCCAAAAGGTAGGTTCAGTGACCAGCCTCTGGGTTCCCATAACTCACGTCTGGCCTGGAGACATGGAGGCCGGTTCCAAGTTCAGCTCTGCTGCAACATGCTGTGTGACTTAGGGAAGCCCGGTCCCTCTCTGTGCCTTACCAGGAGAAGGAGCGACAGAGTGGGGGTCCTTCCACCCAGACCTGCTGGTTCCAGGAGGTTCACCATGGATACTGCTGGTCATATCAACCCCGGCCCGTCCTGTGCTGGCACCAGATGGGCGCCTGCTGGGCGGGCCTCTTGCTGCTGGTGCAGCTCTCGACCTCGCGGCTGCTCCAGACAGCAGAAGCTCAAGGTCACTGTGACACGTCACTCTCGGGTGGGGATGCTCAGAATCCGGCCGGGTGGTGGCAGCTGCCCCCGACATCAGCACTGCCCCGGGCGCCCTCCTCCTGGCCCCGGGCTGCCCTCGGCCTGCCCACCTGAACTCCTCACCTTGAAACACCTGCTCTCACCAGCGCCAGCGGGCAGTGCTGACCGGACAGCACGGGGTGCTGGGGCCCGTGCAGGCACAGGGAGGAGCCAACCCCCCAGACTCTCCAAGGTCAGGCAGCTGAGAGGGAGCAGCAGCACGGGCTGGCCTTGTTCTCCCCAGCAGCCAAGCTCCCTCCCCACCCTGCAGGCAAGCACGTCCTCTGGGCTCAATTTCCTCACCTGTAAAATGGGGCCACAACTCCAGCCCAGGGACCTCAACTTGCGGGACCCCGAGCCAATGTCCTCTGCTACTCAGGCTTCCTGGCCAGGTGGGAGAGGACTGAACCGGTGATCTCCTGCCCCCGCAAACCCATATCCAGTCTTGCCCCGCCCCCAGGGCTGCGCGGCCCCTGGCCGAGCCCCTCCCCTCAGAAGCCCACCGCCAGCCTGGCCAGATGTGCTGCAGCTGGCACCGTGTCCCCCAGCTGCCCCTCAAGCCTCCCGAGGGCCCGAGCGCCTCACATCTGCAGCCGGGAGGTGTAAAATCCAATTTGCTGCCGACACCTCCTCCAGACACCCCAGGCCTGGGCAGCCAGTGGCCACCGCAGCAAAGCTGAGGAAGTGGCCGCAGCCTGGGGTCTGCCCGGCTCCACTTGTCCCGCTGCCACTGCCCACACCTCAATGGTGTCGCATTTCTCAGGTCCTGGGCCAGGAAGTGTCGAGAAACTCAGAGCTTCACAGAATCGTCAAAACTGAAGCAGTCTTTGGGACAAAGCAGCCTGGATCCGGAATGCTTTAGACGCTCCTCAGCAGAAGACTGGGGCTGGGGAGGGACGGGGAGCGCTGGAGGGCTGAGGGACCACTGAGCAGGAAGCAGCGTCCTGCAGACCTTGCTGGAATTTTGAGGCCATAGACTCCACCCGCCCTGGGGATGTGGTGTGCGGCCCTCACCCTCACGAGGCCCTGAGCTCTACGGGGGCCTGGGAAGGGCAATGCCGACCCCAGTCCTGTAATGAGGGGGGCTCGGTCTGCCTGCCTGGCACCAGCTCTGTACAGCGCACAGCGGGCGGGGCTGCTTCCTGCCCTCCCTCTCCCGCAGAGGCCAGGCCGCTCCCAATGGCCTCTCTGGCTCCAGCCCCTCCTGTTTAGGGGTGCATCCCCCACCCCCTCACTCCCGCAGGAGAGGGAGATCCTGAGAGCAGCCCGGGCCAGGCTCTCCCCACCCAGGCCCCCCTTCTCCATGCCCACCCCTCGGCCGGAGACCCGGAAGCAGAGAAGCTGTGATATCACGTCGGGAGCAGCGGGGCCCCAGAGCTGCGTCCAACCCCCACCTGCGTCTCAGGGTGGGGAGCTGTGTGCTGGTCCTTGGGGAGAAAGGGGCAGGACCACGGCTGGGCTGGCCTCCCACAGGGGGGGGATCCTCCCCAGGGGAGCCCTCAGGCGGAGCAGCACCAGCTGGGCCTGGGCCTGGGCCTGGGCCACAGGCCGGTCCCCGGGCCTTCCCCATCTCACATTTCACGCCCATGTCTCCACCTCACGCGTACGCGCACTCACACTCACAAACCCATGCCACCGTTCCCCCCAACGCGGCCCAGGCTCCATCTCTGGGGTCCCAGAGCCGGAAAGCTGCTACCCGCCGACAGATGACAGATGGTAACAAGTGCCCACCGCGGCTGGCTACGACAGCAGTTTATTAGGGCTCTCAGCCAGGGCCGGCACAGAGGCAGGGGGTTGGCACATGGCAAGAGGCAGGAAGGTGCAAAGCTCTGCGGTCCATCCACGCGGGCCAGGTGACAGCATCCACCTGCAGAACGAGAGGCTCCCTAAGCTCTGGCGAGAAAGCCGAGGCCCACGTGCAGCGACAATGGGCAGGGAGGAGGCCAGGGTGCCAGCAGTGGGTGAGGGGCCGTGCGGGCTCCCAGGCCTGGGTCTCTCAGACAGGCCACCCTCCCTGGGGGGCCGAGAGCTCTCCCTCGGGCAGGGCTGTCAGAGCCGGGGCCTCACCTCCCTGCTCTGCTGGGCAGGAGGCTAGGTCATAAGGCAGCAGAGATTTGCCCCGGGGAGGGTGGGCCCTGATGACCGGTCTCCATTTCACGGGTGAGAAAGCAGAGGTCCTGGGGGTGAGCCGCCGCCCCTAAGCGCCTAAGCCTCAGGCTCACGCTGGACCCCCTTCCCCTCACCCTAACCCACGAGTGAGTCCGGCAGTCGCCCCTCTCCCGGCCACGCCCCCACCTCCGCGCGCGCGCCCTCTCCCTCCCCCGCCGCCCGGGTCCTCCGCAGCTCCCTGCGGCCTTCTCCGACAGCAGAGCTGGACAGGCCACCGACTCTCTGGGTCAGAGCCCAGCCCCCGGGGACCTGGGGACCCTGGCTTGCCTGCCAGCCCACTGGGCTCTGCTGCGGCTCTGGCCAGTCTTATTCCACCTCAAGGCGTTTGCACGCTGCTCCCTCGGCCTGGAATGCTTTTCCCGGGGATACCAGCTGGCTCCTCAAATGGCACCCTCTTAATGCGGCCCCAGAGCACCCTGCTGAAAATTACAACCAGCCTCACCCCAGGCCCGAGGTCAGGAACCTAGATCCGAGTTCTCCTGTGCTCCCCACATCCGGGGCCCAGTGGGGTCTGTGATGGCTGCGGTGAAGATGCCTATGGGCCCCTGGCCCCTCCGTGGTAGTCGCTGGCCAGGCCCCTGCAGAGGCCCTGAGGAAGCAGGATTCCCACCTGGGCGCCCCCGGCAGGTGGAGGTGTGCTCCCTCCCCTTCCTCCCCGCAAGCACCCCTGCCCCCAGCCAGGGCCAAGGGCCCAGCAGCAAACCTGAGGACCCCAAGGAGAATCGGCCCCCCAGCTGCTCGTCTGTGGGTTCCCTCACCTGCTGGGGAACCTTGCCTGCGCCCTCCCCCCGGAGGGGATGCTGAGTCCCAGAGAGGGGCGGGCAGGCCCGCGGGGAGCAGCGATTGCTCCCCACTCCCCACCAGACGTGGGCCCGCGAGAGTGACCACCTGGCACCTTGCAGAGGCTGCACCTGCCTCAGCCCCACCCCAGAGAGCCCCTGCCTATACCTGGCGTGTCTCCTCTAAAGGCCTCACCTGCCATTCTTGTAACCCCATCCTTACCTCCACGCCTGTCACCTCCTCCTGAGGTGGGGGGGACCCTGTCCTGAGAGCCGGTGCAGGCCACTCCCTCTAAGCTCAGTCTCCTCCTTGGTGAGATGGGGCAACGGTCAGCTGGCACCTCCTCTCCGCCCCAGCTGGCTTTGTGGCTCCAGGGAACTCTGCGCAATTCACAGCCCTTCCCGGAGGTCTGCGCACAGGCCTGGCTGGCAGGACGGGGAAGCCCAAGGCCTGCCCCCCGGGCCTGTGCCGACCCCACCCCAGCCCTCTGCAGGGGCACCTGCAGCTGCATGAATGGCCTCATGCAAGGTGGGGGTCTCAGAGGAGGGCAAGTGGGGGACTCCTCCAGAAGCAGCCCCCGCCCAGCGCCCTGCCAGCACGCTCCCCGCCCCCAAGTGCCCAGCCCCGGGCTCCTTCCTCTGCAGGCTGAGCCTCAGCCATACAGCACTTAAACAACCACTTAAAAAACGATGCTATGGAGGAGACCTTTGGACCCGAACAGACGGGCGGCAGCCGCTGGCAGGATTTGGAAGGCGCTGGGGGCGGGGAAGGCGAGGCCTAAAGGGTGAGCCGCAGGCACCGGCACCGCCTGGGCTGGGGGTCCGAGGGGCCTCTAGGAAAGGCAGCAGCGGGGCCACCGTGTCCGGAGACAGGCTCTCAGGGCCTTGGGGCTGGAGAACGGCCGCCTTTCCAGGCTTTGCACAATCCTGCCCACCCTGCCCTGCTCCCACCCCACTAGTCAGGGTCCCCTGCACCCCCTTCCCTTTGTTAGGGACCCGCCCCCCATGGTGGCCCCTCCCCCGTGGCCTGCGTCCCAACCCTGTTTCTGTTTCTGCCCCGCGTTGTCCACCAACCCTCAGAGGACCCTCACCTGGGGCCACCTCTTCCCATCACTCCCCTCCTCTGCAGACCCTCCCCGCCCTGGGCCCTGTGTCCACCCACAGCCCCTGTGTTCCCAGGACACAGCCTCAGCCAGGTGGCCCTGGGTTCGAATTCTCGCCTTTCTCAGCTGCGTGTCCTGTGAGCCGCTAACTCCTCCAGCGGTTCCCATGCCTTTAAAACAGGCAGGTGTTTGCACGGGCCCTTTCGAGTTGATGTTTATTCTCCTCTCTGGTAGCAAGGATGCCCCGAGCAGCCCTGTGCCACACGCTGGCTGGACACACAGACCCCCAGGCGGATGCAGTGGGCAGGGGGACGGTCAGTGAACCCTCACAAAGAAAGTGCCCAAAGAACGGGCCTGGGCAGTCTGGTTGGGGTGGAGGATCTGGGAGGGCGTGGCAGCCCATGACCTGCGGGGCCGCTGCCCGGGTCACTGAGAGTCGACGCTTGGGTGCTGGCCCCAGACAATAAATATCGACACAATGATGGTGGGGACTTCGCTGGGCTCTGGGCCCGGGAAGCACAGGGGTGTCCTGCCCAGTGGCTGACCAGGGACAGGGACGGCCTCTCCGCCTGGCCAAGGGTGTGGAGCCTGGGCCCAGCACAGGCCGTGCTAGCCACAGGTGGGCCGTCTGGGGAAACCCCTCTCTGTGCCCGCCCCCCAGGCCCTCCGTGCGGTGGGCACACGGCACCTCCCGTTCCTGCCCGGCCCCACCTCCTCAGTCCCCCTGTCCTCGTCGTGGCCGCCACCACAGGGGCCATGGGGCCTCACACCCCACCACCCCCTCCATAACTGTGCTCAGCTCCAAACACACTCAGGGTCTCACGGACACTGGACTAACCTAGATCCATAACCTGCATTCACCGCCTGCATTGACCCTGCCCTGCCCACCTTCCCTACCTCACCATCAACTTTATGCTGCAGACACACACAATGTGCTTGCCCTGTGCTTTCTGACCTCTTAAGAAGAGGGTCAGGGCTGGTCTAGAGCCAGGATCAGCTTCAAAAATCAGGCTCATCACGTGACCAGGGCCAGGGCTCAGCGTGTGACCAAGGTCAGGGCTCGGCGTGTGACCAGGGTCGGAGCTCAGCGTGTGACCAGGGTCAGCGCTCAGCGTGTGACCAAGGTCAGGGGTCAGCCTGTGACCAGGGTCAGGGCTCAGCGTGTGACCAGGGTCGGAGCTCAGCGTGTGACCAGGGTCAGGGCTCAGCGTGTGACCAAGGTCAGGGCTCCGCATGTGACCAGGGTCAGAGCTCAGTGTGACCAGGGTCGGAGCTCAGTGCGACCAAGGTCAGGGCTCGGCGTGTGACCAGGGTCGGAGCTCAGCGTGTGACCAGGGTCAGGGCTCAGCGTGTGACCAAGGTCAGGGGTCAGCCTGTGACCAGGGTCAGGGCTCAGCCTGTGACCAAGGTCAGGGGTCAGCCTATGACCAGGGTCAGGGCTGTGTGCGACCAGGGTCAAGGCTCTGAGTATGACCAGGGTCAGGGCTCAGCCTGTGACCAGGCTGTGCTAGTGTCCACCCTGGACACCGCTCTTTGATTGTCTGGGGCTCCGACACCCCTGAGCTCCCTGGGTTGTGCGGTGACAGTGAGAGGCCTTCTTGGGGTGCAGGCTCCACACAGAGCCTGGGCTTGGCTCACCAGGGTCCCGAGGGGAGTTGTACCCATCCCTCAGGTCGCTGTCAATGCCCCTCAGACACGTCATTTTCTCATTCACTCACCACACCGCCAATGGCACGCCCACTCCCTTGGTGACGGGCAAACTCAGTTGCTAGGGGACCCAAGCCCAGACCCTGGGGCGTCATCCTCCACTGATGGGCCGGATGGGCCCCCGTAGGCCCGCCGGCCAGGCCCCGGGGCTGGCACACTGACCATTGCCTCCTGGACCGAGGCTGCGTGTGGGTTAGTCCTGCCCTGGGTGGGGGGCCCTGGGGGCAGCAAGGGCTCGAGGGCCAGGCGGGGGAGCGCCCAGCACAGACACTGGCTGCGGGTTCTCCCTGGTGACACTCCCTGAATAGCTTATTAGAAATTAATATTTAATTTTCTTCTGTGAGTTTAGCTTAATTATTCAATTTATATTGCAATTACTGAGGAGCACCCGGAAGCAAAACTGCTTGCTTTGAGTAGGGAAACAGTCGGGGGGGCGGGGGGGACGGGCTCTTGCCAAGCGCAGCTGATGCTCAGAACTCGAGCTTGGTAGGTTTGCCCCAGGGGCTCCCCCTGGCCTCCCCAAAGTCCTGGTTCTGCGTGAAGCCCTCTTTCCTCCTTCCATGTGTCTGCCCTGCAAGTGGGGCCTGGAGCCTCGTCTGAGGGGGGGTCCTTGAAGGCAGGACCCTGCCTGCTGCCTTCTGCATGGTTCTGGAAAAGCAGGAGGCGGAAAGTGGCCAGGTGCTCACCTGCCTTGCTGGGCTCTGACCGGGGCCCCTGGAGGAGCCCCCCATGTCCTCACAGCACTGCGTCGGGGAGGGACTGTCCCACCTCACGGGTCTGATACCAAAGCTCCATTGAGTCGGTGACATGTTCCCGTCCCCCAGGAGGTAACAGCAGGCGGGGACTCAGACCCAGGACCATCCCCCCGCACAGACGAGGTCTGTCCCCTACACTTGGCTTCGGGCAGGGTGTCCTCCTGCCCTGCCACGGGGGGGCAGTTTGCACCCCCAGCTAAGCCCCAAGCTCCCTCCCTCCCTCATCTCCTGCTGTCTGTGTCCTGGGGAAGAGCAAAGGTCTGGGGCTGCGGGAGCCCCTGACTCCTGCTGCCTGGTGAGTGGGGGTAGCAGTGTACACGGGACTGGATGCCCGGGAGGGCAGGCCCTGAGCCCCGAGGCCGAGGTGGGCATGGGGGTTGGGCCCAGCTTCGCGCTTCCCCCTGCCTTGGATGAGCCCCTCTGAGCCTCAGGCGATATCCGTCAGGTGTGCATGCCGGCCCCCACTCCTGTCCTGCTGTCACTGAGGGCCCAGTGCCCAGGGACAGCCCTGGGCTGCTGTGTCTTCAGTGGTCACTTCAGGGGCACTGTGACCCACCAGACAGGTGCTGACCCAGAGCCACAAGTCACAGCACCAAATCTGAGGCCAATGCCAGCTGGGGAGTGGAGGGGGTGAAGGAGAGGTGGATGGCAAGGGCCGGGGGCTGCCCCAGGGACACAGAGGGCCATGGCCACCTCTCCGGGAGCTGGGGCCACAGGAGGCTGGGAGACTGATGCCTGGAGCCTGGGGTCTGAGCGACGTTACCGGGACTGGGTTTGTGGAGAAAGAAGGGGAACTTGAACCCCTGCTTCTGGGGTGTCTGTGGTAGGGGCAGGTCAGTGGCCAGTCTGAGGACAGTTCCTAGGAGAGGGGGCAGGGGAGGGAGGAATGCACGTTTATTGTGCGCCAGCTGTGTGCACAGGGCACCCGTGGCCTCACCCAAGCCTTCCAAACACCCCAAAAGGTCTTAGTGTCCCACGCCCACCGGGGAGGAATCGGGGCTCCACGCACGGTCTCCCCAATGCCACGAAGAGGGCTCCACCCGGGTCATCGGAATCCAGAGCCGCCCCACGAGCTCCAGGCTCCACAGGTCTGCAGCAGGGAGCTGGCCGACCCAACCGCTGTGGCACCTTGGGGACCTGGGGCAGCTGTGCCCTCTGCCATCCCAGGCTGGGACTTGTAAGGCTCCATGCTCGCCCTGTCTCCCAGCCACTGGCAAATGCCACCACGTCCACCAGACTCTTCCGAGCTTCTCACATGGGCAAACTACCTTCTGTGCTGGCCGCCAGCACTTTCATGCTTTTTTTTGTTTGTTTTTTTGCGGTACACGGGCCTCTCACTGTTGTGGCCTCTCCCGTTGTGGAGCACAGGCTCTGGACGCACAGGCTCAGCGGCCATGGCTCACGGGCCCAGCTGCTCCGCGGCACGTGGGATCTTCCCGGACCAGGGCACGAACCCATGTCCCCTGCATCGGTAGGCGGACTCTCAACCACTGCGCCACCAGGAAAGCCCCATGCTTTTATTTTTTTCCACCTTTTTCCTGGTGCAGCGTGATCCCTATGGGCCGGCTGGGTCGGGGGGCCCCTCATGTTGCCATCTGCCCAGCCATGGGGGCAGTGCCCAGGGCTGGGCAACCACATGCAGAGGGAACGGGAGCCCGCTGGGAGTGCTCGCCGCTCCTGACCAGTAGCCCCAGGAAGCCTCCTGAACGTGGCCACGCCATCCAGCCGGTCCTGGCTCTTGCCTCAGCGCTCCACCCACGGTGACACTGTGCCTTCGCCTGGGCCCTGCCCTCTGGGCCTCCGGGCCTGACGGGGGAGCCCCTACCCGCCTCGCTCCAGAGCCGCCTCCTCAAGGAAGCCCTCCTGGCATAGCTGCCCCTCTTCCGGCCTCTACTCTGCTTCTGGCGGTTCAGCACCTCCAGGCCTGCCTCTGCCCTGGGTGCGAGCTGCTCAGAGCGGGGCTGGGTCTGACTTCCACCTGGGGCCGGCCGGGAGGGGCTGGGGTGCTTACTGCATCAGACAGAGGCCTCCCTGACCTCTGGGCTGCTGGGAGTGGTGCCTGCGTGTCCTGCCCGAGGTGACAGGGAGGACAAGGCACGGGCCTGCTGGCGAAGGGCCACGTGGGTACCTCAGAGAGAAAAAGCCAGCTGTGCCTCGTCTCCATAAACGAGGGCAGGTTCATGGTAACAGTAAAACCACCGTGATAGCAATGGCGGTGGCGAGGAGACAGCCCTGTCGTTGGGGGCAGGGCTGCTCTGGGCCAGGCGCCCGCAGGCCTTCGTCACCAATGCCGCAGGGACTCCAAGGGCAGCGCTAATGACCCCATTCCCTAGATGAGGCGGCCAAGGCTCAGATCGGGGCCGTGATGAAGGCCACAGTCCCCTTCCACTCCTCCCTCGGCCTCCAGCCTGGCTCGCCTGGCTCTGCCCATCTGCCCGCTGACCCGGGGCTCTGGGAGGCAGGTGCTGGACCCCAGAGGGAGATATCCATGTGTAAAACCCTAGGGAGCCACACGACCTTCAGGGAGCCTCCCGGCACCCCCGGCAGGCGTGCCTTCAGGCTGGGGCAGGACAGGCAGGGCTGCCCAAATTCACCAGATCCCAGGTGACCAGGCCCCCGTTGACAGGCACAGCATAGAGCAGCCATCTAAGCCGCCTTCACGAGCACACCCCAGTCACGGCGCCACTGAGCGCCCAGGCCACGTGGACTGTGTGCAGACCCCGCCCCGCCAGACCTCAGGATCACACGGACCCAAGCTGGAACCTGGCACCACAGTCTCTCTGTGTGACCTTGGGTGGCCACTTAGCCTTCTTGGCAGCGTTCCCCTGGCAGTCCCAACCCCAGAAGGCTCACCCCTCTACATTGCCCCCTTCTGGGTAAGTCCCTCCATCTCTCTCCATGTCAGTTTTCTCATCTGGAAAATGGGGACACACCAGCACCTCCTTCATGGGGCCGTGGTGAGGATTAAGTGAGGTCCTCTGGTGTAAACTCCTACCGAGCGCTCGATGAGTGCAAAATCCACGTATGGAGCACAGCCGTCTCCTGCCCCGTCCGGATGACACACTCGGGTCCTAACACTGCAGCCCCTGGGGAGGGGGAGCGGGTAGCTCAAGAGGGGGTTCTGTCCCTCCCTCCTGACCTCACACACGTGCACACACAGGCAGACACACAGACACATGCACACAGACACACACGCAGACACATACATACAGATGCACACAGACACACACACACACACACAGCTGCAGATGCACAGAGAAGCCTGGAGATGAAGATCCCACCACCTGCTTCCCAAGTGGAAATCAATGGCTTTGAGGTCGATACTTCACGGCTTTCAGAAAACATTAAAAACTTGATTTGCTATGAGCCTCTGTTGAGCCTCTTAAATTCTTGTGCCCGTGAAAAATGCTTCATCGATTGTTGCCCAGATACTGTAATTTTCTATTTGCTGAGGCGCAGCCTTGTGACTCCAGCAGGGAGCCACCGAGGACAGGCCCCACTTGCCCTGGGCACCCTGCTCCCTCCCCCACCCCCTCCCCACGTCCTGAACCAGGCCTGGGGACCCAGAGAGCTCACGTCCCACACAGACACACAGACAGGTCCGTGGTGAATGAAGTTCCACGTGGAAAGAGGCCCTGGGGGTGCAGATGCTGCGATCGTGGGCGTCCAGTAGGACAGAGGAGTGGGGAGCCCCTCAGACCCCCAGGACTCACCTCCGTCTACAGGTTCCACCAGCTCCTTCCCTGTAGGAGCCGCGGCCGAGACCTGGGCAATCCTGCTGCTGGCCAGCTGCACCAGTGTACAGGTGACCCAGCTCCCCTGCGGCCTGGCCCCGCTGCCCTCACATCCCTGAGGAATGGCAGCCAGGGACATGGCAGTGCCCTGGGCAGTGCCGGGCACTCAGAGTCACCATAACTTCCTCTTTCTGGCGTCAGGAACCGAGTCCCCGAAAGCCGAGCCTGACCCCAAACCTTCATCTACAGGATCCGCACAAAACGACCTGGTGGTGCTTCTGGAGACAGCTGCCCTTTCCTAAGTGGAAAGGGGGGTCCCATAGAGCGATCAGGAGTGGAGGCCAGGAGCTGGGCTTAATCAGGATGGGCACGCCGGCTTCCGCTACTGTGTTCTCCCAGGTGCTCACCAGGGCTGAGGAGGCCCAGCCCTGACCACAGACTCAGTCTACACCTCGGTCACACGCTGAGCCCTGACCCTGGTCACACTCTGAGCCCTGACCCTGGTCCCATGCTGAGCCCCGACCCTGGTCCCAGATGAACCTTCATGCTGGCTGTGCATTGAGTGCAGGGACCCCGGGTGAGCAAGGCAGCCGGGCCCCATCCTTCCTCACTCTGCTGAGCTCCCTGTCCTGACCCGCCCCTCAGGCCCCCGTGAGCACCAGGCAGAAGTGGGCTTGCAAACCTCGGCAGCTGGGAAGAGCTGAGCCCGGGCGGGGTCGCAGCCCTGAGAGCCGGGCAGGGGTGCTCCTGTGCAGCCTGGATGGTGCGGGTGGGGATGTGAGGTGGGGCTGCATCTCCCCTCGGAGCTACACAAACAGGCACGTGCGAGGCTGTAGGAAAGGGAGCCTGAGCCCCTCCCTCAGGGACTGCTTTTCTCTGCAGAAATAACAACCCCCTGCATTTGAATAGAGCCTTTTCCTTCCTCAAAGTGCTGTTTATATTTAGCCATTTTCCGCCTTTGTCCTCAGAGCAACTCGGCAGCAGGGAAAGAGGCAGACGCTGCAGCCCCGTCGCTCGGTGCAAACCAGTCCCAGGGCGGGTGGGCCTCCGGGTCCCACAGGAGCCCCTGCCGCCTGGCCCAGTGGGGGGGTCAGTGGTCACAGAGAGCCCTGGGGGTGTCCGCACGGGATCTCTTCCAGCTCGGTGGACACTCCAGAGATGAGGTGTCCTTATGTGGGCTCAGGGCTCCCCTGGTCCCACGGCGCCCAGAGACACCCACACCCACAGACCCCCACCCAGACAGCCTGGGACCTGGCTGTAGGAGCAGGAACTCCTGGCTTGTCCTGCCGGGCTCTGAGCTGCTAGAAGCTGGGGACCCCTCCTGCCCTCTGTGCCCATGGGCCACATAAGTGGCTACTGGCTGGCCGTGTGGCCTGGGCCTCAGCCTCGTCTTCCATCTCCCCGGGGATGGGGCCATGGCTTGCAGCCCAGCCGCTCCAGCCAGGGGACTCATGGAGGGGGATCAGCTGTCCCCGTGGGTCTACATGAGCTGGCCGTGCAGCCCTGGCCCAAGAACGCTTCCTTGGGGCCCCTCTCGCACCAAGAGGGGTTCAGGGTACAGAGCTGCCCTGACCTGGGTTGCAGTCAGATCTGAGTGCGCAGTGGAGAGTGGCCCGGAGCAGAAAGTGGAGGGCTAGGTGGCCACTATGGATCCCTAACCTCGGAGAAAAGGAGGGCGAGGCGGGCTGTGGCTCTGAAGGAGAGGAGAGGCAGCTGGAGGAATCAGGAAGCCCAGGCAGACCGGCCAGCCCCTCCCCACCCCGGGCCCACAGCACTGGGAGTTGTCCCCACCCCAGGGCACAGGAGCACAAGGAGACCCAGTCACCACAGCCCCTCACGCATGGGGGAGCCTGGGCTGGGATGCCACACGCCCTGCCTACGACCATGAGCCTTAGTCTCCCCTGCAGGACGGTGCTGACGATGCCCATCCCGCAGGCCATGACCAGGACAACCCGAGTAACGCGCGTGCCCCCTCAGGCATCACACACACGGAGCTCTACCAGTGCCCTGGGGCTGCCGTCACAAATGACCGCCCCAGCTCTGGAGGCCAGAATCCAAAATCAAGGTGCCAGCTGGGCCGTGCTCCCTCTGAGGCTCCGGGGGAGGGTCCTTCCTGCCTCGCCCAGCTCTGGTGGCTCCTCGTGTGCCCTGGCTGTGGCCTCATCTCTAGAGTCTCTGCCTCCGTCTCCATGTGGCCTCCTCCCGTGTCTCTGTCCCTCCCCTTCTGACAAGGACACCTGTCATTGGATTCAGTACCCACCCTATTCTAGTCTGACCTCATCTTAACTGATGACATCTGCAAAGACTGTTTCCAAATACACTCACATCCTGGGGTCCTGGCGGTTCGTCTGGGGGGACACAGATCAACCCAGTACAGTGGTCGTTGCCGTTGCCATGGTCACTGTTGCTCCCACGATGGCTGGTTTTGGGCTCCTTGCACGGCCTGGTCAGCGCAGGCTGGGACGTGGGGAGGGGCGGCCAGGGGGCGCGGCAGAAACGCACCTGCGTGTCTGCACACAGCCGTGCTTGGGCAGATGGGAACCCACCTGTTTGGAGGACTCAGTCGAGGAGGGAGGCCCCGGTGGCACCCTCAGGGACAGACTTCCTCCCAGGCCCCCACACCCAGAGCCCCTCCAGCCTCTGTACCCGCTTAGCTCGCTCATTGGGCTAAAGCGCACCTGCCTTGGAGACCTGGCCGGAGTAGCCGGGGGACATGTCACTGTTCCTGGGCCCTGGCTGGGGGCCGCCTGGGCTCGGGGTAAGACAACAGTCAATGCCGCACAGGACAGCCACGGAACCTCACCCAGACACCAGGCATCACGGCAGGCACAGCCACGTCCTACCCGCGATCCTGCCCACTCCCTCCACCCGAGAAGCTCTAAGCACCACGGGTTCTCTCTGCAGGACCAAGACTTTAGCAGCAGGACCTCCATGTGTCCTGCTTAATGTTCGTGTCTAGAAGTCCTGCAGCAGAGGGTGGACGAGCTGAGCAGGGACACGTAGGGGCCACATAACTTCTGGGTCACGCGCCGCACGTCTTTGGGGAGATCCAAGACCTTCTGAATCCAGGGCCGCAGGGATCCTGCCCATCTCAGGAGGTGGGGAGGACCCATCCAGGTCATGGATGGGCAGTGCCCACTCACAGTAGGCTGGCAGTAAATGGGAGTCTCCCTTCCCCAGGCTCCGCCTTCTGAAGCTCAGCGCAGACCAGAAGTTGGCTCCTTGGCCTCCTGGCGGCGCCCCAGCCCCACCTTGGGGACAGTGTCATCTAATCAGAAGCAGCCCAGCGAGGACAGGGCTCTGGACAGCATGGCAGCCAGGGCTCCCCACCCCGACTTTGCATCTCAGCCTCACCAGGGCGGCTCCTTTCATGACAGGGGGCCCTTCTAGGAGAAGTCTGAAATCCAGGAGCCCCAGGGCTCAGGGAGTTCGCTTGGCTGCGTGGCATGTCCTCTGCGAGGGCTCCCGACTGCGGTGACTTCCATGGGGCTGCTGCAGCCCCTCGCCTTCTGACCCCCACCCCAGATGCTGTCACAGGCTATGGTGGGGATCACGGGGGACGGGGACGGGGTACACCTGAGGGTAGCCATGGAGCTCAGTGGCTTGCCTGCTCCTCCCCAAGACCCTGGCCTGGCCCCTGCCATGTCCCAGAGCTGGGCCCAGGCGCTGGATAGCCAGATGCCCCAGAGCTGGGCCCAGGCACTGGATACCCGGATGCCCCAGAGCTGGGCCCAGGCGCTGCATACCCGGATGCCCCAGAGCTGGGCCCAGGCGCTGGATACCCGGATGCCCCAGAGCTGGACCCAGGCGCTGCATACCCGGATGCCCCAGAGCTGGGCCCAGGCGCTGCATACCCGGATGCCCCAGAGCTGGGCCCAGGCGATGCATACCCGGATGCCCGAGGGCTGGGCCCAGGCGATGCATATCCGGATGGCCCAGGGCTGGGCCCAGGCGCTGCATACCCGGATGCCCCAGGGCTGGGCCCAGGCGCTGGATACCCGGATGCCCCAGGGCTGGGCCCAGGCGCTGGATACCCGGATGCCCCAGGGCTGGGCCCAGGCGCTGGATACCCGGATGCCCCAGGGCTGGGCCCAGGCGCTGGATACCCGGATGCCCCAGGGCTGGGCCCAGGCGCTGGATACCCGGATGCCCCAGGGCTGGGCCCAGGCGCTGCATACCCGGATGCCCCAGGGCTGGGCCCAGGCGCTGCATACCCGGATCCCCAGAGGAGGCACACTGGGCAAGATGAAGGCCGGCGCCCCAAGGCACCTGACCCTCCTCTGCCCCTCCCTGAAGCCGGAAGTGTCCTTCTAAAGGGCCAGTGCACGAGCAGATGGCCTGGGCGTGGAAGCCAGCCTCCCAGATGCCCACGGTCAGCCCCCTGGACTCACTTAGGGGCCCATCGCAGCAAGTGGCACTGACGCTGTTTGAGCAGCAGAACGAGGGTGGCTTCTGCCTGGCTCTCCAGCAGCCCTCACTCTGGGGGAAGCTCAGAACAAGATCCTCCAGCCCCTGTTGGGCCCTCAGATGATGCAGCCCGGCCGACATCCGTCTGCACTTCCAGAGAGACCCTGAGCAGAACCACCCAGCTGAGCCACCGCCCAACTCCTGACCCACATAAACTGTGACAGTACGCGTCTGTTGCTGCTTTAGGCCCTGAATTTTAAGCTAATTGGTTACACGGCAGCAGGTAACAGACACCCGCTCAACACGCTGCGGGGCTCCAGCGGTCCATCAAGGCACCACACATGTTCTGTCCCAGACCAGCCTGCTCCGGGTCCTGCCCAGAGCCCATGCCCTGCAGGACCCCCAACCCCATCCCATCCAGGTCTCAGCACCCCCTCTTCCCCAGGAGCCCGTGAAGCTCCCTGACAACTCTCCCCACGAGGGGCCGCTCCCTGCTGCTTCCCCGGGCTCCCAGCACAGGCCCGCTGCACGACCCAACACGCTCTGCTCACGACTGCCCCAGGGGACTTGCCAGCCATGACCTTCTGGAAGTCAGTGCTTACACAGAGGGGAGCTTCAGGAGAGCCTGCCCCAAGGCTGTCAGTCCCAGGAACACAGGGTTCCCCTCTGCTTTGTTCACCAGTGGTCACCAGGGCCCAGCCTGTGCCTAACACAGAGGAGGATGAATGGATGGATAAATGCATGGGTGGATGGATGGACGGATGGATGGAAGGATGGATCAAAAATGGGCAGATGGGCTTCCCTGGTGGCGCAGTGGTTGAGAGTCCGCCTGCCAATGCAGGAGACACGGGTTCGTGCCCCGGTCCGGGAGGATCCCACATGCCGCGGAGAGGCTGGGCCCGTGAGCCATGGCCGCTGAGCCTGCGCGTCCGGAGCCTGTGCTCCGCAACGGGAGAGGCCACAGCAGTGAGAGGTCCACGTATTGCAAAAATAAAATGGGTAGATGGGTGGATGGGTAAGAGGAGGACAGGTGGACGGTGTGGGGGCAGGAAGGGCACTTACCGCAGTGGCATCACTTTCGGATAGAGGTGGCGACTATGAGGATGATGACCAGCAGGACGGTGACTCCAGCCGACGGGAGGTAGCACTTGACCTTGGGTCTCTGCAGCTGGGAGAGAGAGAGAGGTTGTTGTCGTGTCTTGTCCCCACCCACCGCCTCCCATCCTGGGGGACAGTGGGCCTGTGACTTGTAAGGGGCTCTGCCCTGAGCTGGCACATATTCCTTCAAGATCTGCTCTGGGCTGGCCCTGGAGCCAGGATCACAGGGAAGGAGGCAGGAGAGCCCGCGGGATTCCCACAGCTCCAGAGGCAGCCAGGCCTGGGGGTGGCTCCTGGTTTGCCGTCCTCGAGCCAGGATCTTAGCCACATCCCTTCTTGGGACCTTGGATTCTTCTGAAAGCATAAGATGATGCCATGGACTCCACAGGGACACTTGAAACCTTAATGAAGATGGTGCATGGAAAGTACATAGGCTGGGGTCTGGCAAATGCCCGATGTGAAGTCCTCACCAGACACTCTTCTCATTCCTGGACACTGTTGTGGTTATTATAAAGTTAACAACTTCTGGGCCCACCAGGAGGCCTCATGGATGGGAAGACACACAGATCTGGGCTGGGAAACTCATTAGGGAGGGCTGGGAGGCTTCATGAAGAAAGTGATGCCTCCTCTAGGTCCTGGGTGGAGGGGGTGTGACTCCCCAGACCGGCCAGGAGGTAGGAGGTAAGGGACCAAGGGAGAGCCTGGAGAAAAGCGAGAGCTTAAAATAATCTGGTAGGTCATCAAGTATCCGCGGGATGGGGAAGGGGAAGGGAGATGGGTGGGTCAGGCCCGCAGATCACAGAGAGGTTTGGACAGCACCCCTGAGATAGCACAGTGAGGAACTGTAAGCAGGGGAGTGACATGTTCTAGAGAGTTAGTGAAGAGGCCACTTAGGAAGAAAATAGGAGGATGGGTAGGAAAGGGGAGGAGAAGCAGGAAGGCTGATCCCTGGAAGGACAGGGGCCTCTAGTGCAGAAACGGGGGACCAGAGAGGACAGAGGCGAGACCGGGAGGGGCATCCTTAGGACCCGGCTGTGACGGGGTGTTGGAGAGAAGTGAAACAGGTCAAGAGTGAGTCCCCAGGCAGCTCACCTGAGCCATTAGGTGGATGTTGAGGCTGGTCATTCCTTCACCCATTCATTATTCCACCCACTCATTCACCCACCCACTCGCCAGTCCATACACCCATCCATCCCTCCATCCATCCATTGGCGCTTATGTCCACCCACTTTCTCAAGGGGGCTCTAGGCTCTAGAGTGAGGGTTGACAGTGGAGCATCTACTCAGCTGTGGGGAAGGGAAGAGACTGGCAGGGACAGGGTAGTGGGCGGCAGTTCCTGGAGTAGGTGGGACTGAACTCTGGTTGGGGGGTCAGTGTCCTCCCAAAGCAATGAGTTTTGGGGTGAGGATTGGGTCTAGGGCGGTGTCTCAGATCTGCTGGGCATTGGATGGATGACTGGCCCCCATCTCAGCTGCCTTGGTGTCTTTCCATTTTGGGAGGGACCCACACACCAGCCTGAAGACCAGCCATCATCAGAACAGCCCTGCCTCCCAGGCCTGGGAACAAGTATTGTCACTGTGTTCTGGGCCAGGACGCTGGTCTCAGACAGGTTAAGTGACCTGCTCCAGTCTTCACAGATGGTGTGGGGCAGATCTGAGGTTCAGGCCTCTCTGCCCCGCTGCCCAGCTACTGTCACAAGTCACACTACTGCCCAGACACGCCAGCTGGGAGGGGCTGGGAGGGGCCAGAGTGAATCAGACACAGCCCTCAGGGAGCGCACAGCTTGGGCTGGGCAGGAGGCCAGAAACCCACAGCCCTCCTGGCAGGGAGAGGGCTCAGAGGGAAGGTGCTCCGAGCCAGGGGCCCTGCAGGACCCTGGACAGCACCCATGCCCACTGTCCCGTGCAGCAGGACAGCCACTCCTTCCCGAAACCTTGTGACGAGCCCCATGTCCTACTCGGGTTGCGTGCACTCAGAGCCTCGCCCGGCACTGGCAGGCGGGTCCTGTCGACACATGTCTGCAGATGAGGGGATGGCTCAGAGAGCCTCCAGCTCGTGAACCGCAATCAGGATTCAAAGCCGGCACGTGGCTGCAGAGCCTGTGCGTAACACGCCACACCCCTCCCAGAAGGGCCGCTGCCGTCCAGCAAGGTGTGCCCTGAGGGTACTCAGCCCCCCTAGCACACCCAGGCCCCCAACGAAGACCGACGGGGACATGTGTGGGAATCTGGATGCCCGTGAGGAACACAGCCGCTGGGGTCAGGCAGGGCAGGCTTCAAACCCCGTCCTCATGTCACAGCCTGACCATGTGACCTGGGGCACACCACTGGCCTCTCAGCCTCCGGATGGTCACACCAGCGTCACTGTCCCGGCTCTCCCATCGGTGCGGCGCAGGCAGAGCCCAGTGGCGTGGCCGGCACTGGCCAAGTGCTCCCCACCTGCTGGGGTAGGAGGGAGGAGGGGTTGGGCCTGTGCCTGCCCAGCCCGGCCCAGATCAGCCTTCGGGGGACCCTCAAGTTGGCCCCACACTGGACAGCGGCCGAGCGCCTGCTTGGGTGTGATCTGCACGAGGCCTGTCTCTCCCTGGTCCCCCGTCGTCCACCCTCCACGCCCCACCCCACCCCCGCCGGGTTGAACAGAAGAGGGGAGGGGATGCAGGGAAGCTGGGAGCCACAGCAGCCGGGGACCTGGCTGGAGGGAGAGTGACCGCAAGAGAAGCAGGAGAGGTCACCTGAGGGGAAGGGGGGAGGCGCGTGACGTCCCAGGGCCCTCTGAGCCCGCACCCAGCCTCCACCAAGCCCAGCCGCTTCCCGCCCCTTCTCTTCCCCCCAGCAAACCACGTGGGGCCTCTCCACCGACTTCAAGGGGAAGAGGCGGGTGGGCGATGACAGGCGGGGCCCAGGGGCCACCAGATGCTTGGGCGAAGACATATGGCAGAGGCAGAGGCAGGCTTTGATGGTGCGTGATGCTCCGCAGCCCCCGGTCCCCTCCTGGCACAGGGCAGAGCCCCCAGCCTCTGCTCAGCCCCCGCACCTGCAGCCTCACCCACCGGGAGGGAGCTCCCGTGCAGAGGATCCAGCTCCTGCGGGGCTGGGCTGCCCAGAGCTGCGGGCCTCATCCCAGCTCAGTGCCAGCAGCAGGGTGGGGGGTAGGCAGCAGCCCAGGTCCCTCAGCTGGAGGCCGCACCTCGCCCCCCCCAGGAGCAACCAGTGAGATGGGAGCCCCTCCCCGCGCTCTGGGGAGCAGGCAGCTGCCCTGGACACCACCTCGACTGATGGGCTGACCTTTCCAGCTGCTGATGAAAGGGTATTGACCACATCCATAACCCTCCAGGAAAGCGTGGAGGAGACTTCCTAAGGGGGCAGGATGAGTTGTCCTGTTCATATCGCTGCGTTTGATAAGGGAGAGGGTCTGGAAAGGCCCTCAAGGTGCTAGAGTGGGCATGGCTCATTTGCATGGAGCTTGGGCCATTTATAAAGGCAGGAGTGGCCCAGGGACCTGGGCAGGGGCTGCTGGATGGATGGTCGGGGCCTCGGACCCCATAAACCCCTACTCTCCAAGCTGGTGGGGGGCGCTCTCGTCCACATCAAGCTCTCATGACCCCACACTGGTCTCCACCCTGGCCCCCTGCTGTGGAGGACACCAGGCCACAGACCTGGGACGTCCATTGTTACAGGCTGAATTGTGTTCCCCAGAAAGACATGCTGAAGTCTTAAACCCAGGACCTCAGAATGGGACCTTATTTGGAGATGGGGCCTTTACAGAGGCCATCAAGTTAAAGAGAGGTCATCTGACCGGCGTCCTTGTAAGAAGGGGAAATTTGCACACAGCTTCACAGGGAGAACACTGTGTGAACACGCGGATGGCTGTCTACAAGCCCAGGAGGGGCAGAGTCTCCCTCAGAGCCTCAGAAGGAGCCAGCCGTGTCTTGGCTACTCTAAACAGTGCTGCAATGAACATAGGGGTGCATGTATCATTTCGAACCATGTTTTACTCCAGATATATGCCCAGGAGTGGGAATGCAAGATCATATGGTAGCCCTATTTTTAGTTCTTTTAAGGAATCTCCATACTGTTCTCCATAGTGGCTGCATCAATTTACATTCCCACCAACAGTGCACGAGGGTTCCCTTTTCTCCACACCCTCTCCAGCATTTATTGTTTGTAGATTTTTTGATGATGGTCACTCTGACCAGTGGGAGGTGGTACCTCATTGTAGTTTTGGTTTGCATTTCTCTAATGATTAGTGATGTTGAGCATTTTTCATGTGCCTCTTAGCCAACTGTATGTCTTCTTTGGAGAAATGTCTATTTAGGTCTTCTGCCCATTTTTTGATTGGGTTGTTTGTTTTTTTGATATTGAGTCGCATGAGCTGTTTGTAAATTTTGGAGTTTAATCCCTTGTCAGTTACATCATTTGCAAATATTTTCTCCCATTCTGAGGGTTGTCTTTTCATTTTGTTTATGGTTTCCTTTGCTGTGCAAAAGCTTTTGAGTTTAATTAGGTCCCATTTGTTTATATTTGTTTTTATTTCTATTACTCTAGGAGACGGATGGAAAAAGATATTGCTTCGATTTATGTCAAAGTGCGTTCTGCTTATGTTTTCCTCTGTTTACAAAAGCCAAGACATGGAAGCAACCTAAATTCCCATTGACAGATGAATGGATAAAGAAGATGTCTTATATATACACAATGGAATATTACTCAGCCACTAAGAAGCACGAAATAATGCCATTTGCAGCAACATGGATAGACCTGGAAATTATCATACTAAGTGAAGTAAGTCAGACAGAGAAAGACAACATCATATGATATCGCTTATATATGGAATCTAAAAAAAATGGGGCTTCCCTGGTGGTGCACTGGCTAAGAATCCGCCTGCCAATGCAGGGGACATGGATTCAAGCCCTGGTCCGGGAAGATCCCACATGCCTCAGAGCAACTAAGCCCGTGCACCACAACTACTGAGCCTGCGCTCTAGACCCCGCGAGCCACAACTACTGAGCCCACGTGCCACAACTACAAAAGCCCCCATGCCTAGAGCCCATGCTCCGCAACAAGAGAAGCCACCGCAATGAGAAGCCCACACACCGCAACGAAGAGTAGCTCCCGCTCACCGCAACTAGAGGAAGCCCGTGTGCAGCAACGAAGACCCAATGCAGCCAAAAATAAATAAATAAAAATTTTTTAAATAGTAAAAAATCTTAAAAAGATATAAACTTATTTACAAACCAGAAACAGACTGACAGATGTAGAGAAGGAACTTCTAGTTACAAGAGGGAAGGGTGGAGGGGAGGGATAGATTGGGAGTTTAGGACTGACATGTATGCACTGCTATATTTCAAATAGATTACCAACAAGGACGTACTGTAGAGCACAGGGAACTCTGCTCAATATTCTGTAATAACCTAAATGGGAAAAGAATTTGAAAAAGAATAGATACATGTAGATGTATAACTGAATCACTGCTGTACACTTGAAATTAACACATTGTTCATCAACTATACTCCAATATAAAATAAAAATTAAAAAAAGAAGGCAAAAAAAAAAAGGCAGCCAGCCGTGCCGACACCTTGATCTTGGACTTCTGGCCTCCAGAACCGTGAGACAATAAATGTCCACCATTTCAGCCACCCAGTCTGTGGGGTCGGTTACAGCAGCCTGAGCTGACTAACAGAGCAGGCCCTGGTCCATCTCCTCCGCTGACCTTGGGGAGCAGCAATGCCCCTGGGTGCCAGGGGCCTTTTGACAAAGAGCTCATGGGTCCAGCGGAGTCTCGGGCCTCATCCAGGCCAGCCCTGGGCGCCCCCCACAATAGCACAGGTGCTGCTCCACCTCAGCCCTGCTCATCCACTGCCCTCGCCGCCCTGGGTGCCCTTGGGCCCTGTTTCTGACCTCCCAGGAGCTGGGTGCAGGATGCGAGGGCCCAGAGACCAGTAAGGCTGAGGGTCCATCAAGGCCATCACGTCCTACAGTGGAGGAGGTGGCCTCAGCAAGGATGCTGTCAGGGCTGCAGATGCCTCCGGAGATGGGGAGCACCTGCACTGGGCATGTCCAGGCAGCAAGGACCACAGGTCACTGTCTGGGAGCAATGCTGGTGGATGGCCCAGAGTCTCCCAGCCCTCTGTCCAGGTCCTGTCCTCACAGGACCATCACGAGGGCCCCAGGGAGCAGGCTCCACGCAGAGGCTCCCAAGACACAAAGCAGCCCCGCCCTGGTGGCTGCCTGCCTCAATCCCCGTGGAGAGGTGCTGGGTCCTACACACTGACCAGCACCCTCAGGACAGCACTGCGAGGGGCCCGAGCACACCCATTTCAGAGGTGCAAACACTGAGGCTTGGGAAGTGCAGCTCGCCCACAGCCCCTCAGTAGGGGTGTGGGGACAAAGCTGCTCAGAGACCACACAGAGGGAAAGAGCAGAAGACGCCAGGGGGACAGGGCGGGTGAAGCCAGTAGGGGGACCTCAGCCCTGCCTCCCCACCCAGGAGGGGGTCTCCTGCCTGCCTCCCGCCTCACTCCCCACACTCCGGGTGCCCCGGCTGTCAGCCATCAGCTGATTAATCACTCTTAAACGGCGGCCCCACACTGAAGGAGGCTGATGGGGCTGGCCAAATTAATTTGTGGGGAGCCAATTAACCTAAATTACGCTCTTGATTGGGGCCCAATTAGTGTCAGCTGCATGGGGTCAGAAGAAGTCCTGGTGCAGTAATTGTTGAATTAATTCCCTGGCTAGGAAGAGCTGCACCTTCCCAGCCCCAGCACAGGATGCCGGCTGGCTTCCTGTCACTTCAGTGAGGCTGCGGCCTCCCCCTGGCCTGGCCTGGCCTGGCCTGGTCTGGCCCACTCCTGCTGTGAGAAGGGGTGGCTATGTGATGGTTTGGGAAGGGGGCTTGCTCGGCACGTCCCAGCCCTGCAGGGCCTTCCCACATGTCCCTCCCTCTGCCTCTGCAGCTCTTCACTCAGAGAACTCCTCCTCACTCTTTAAAACCCAACTCCAGCATCACCGCCTCCAGGATGGCCTCCCAGGTGCTCCCTGGCTGCAACGGGAGCTGTCTCTGGGGTCCCTGGCCCTGCTTCCCTCTGCACCAAACTTGCCTCCTTCCCTCTACACCTGTTGAAGGTGACCATGACCCTCAGGAGGATTGCTGCCCTGAGCTCAGCAGGACTTAGTGGAAGCAAGATGCCCAAGAGGAGCAAAGCAGCCATCCCAGCCATAGGGTCCGGGGAGGGGCTCTGCAGACACGGCCCTCAGGCCTCCACAGGCTCGTGTCCGCAGTGAGGAAGGGTGGACGCTGGCTGGTCAGTCCAATGTGCTCACCCACGGGCTGCCCTCTGCCTGTTCCCCCTTCCCCTAAAACGAGGGCCCAGGGTGTGCACCTCAGCAAAGACAGCAAGTGCGAGGCACAGGGGCTGGAGGTTGTTGGAGGTGATCCTGGCTGAGCAGGGCAAGGAGGTGACCCCCGGGGCACGGCCACAGTGAGAAGCAAGACCCTGGCTCCCAGAATACTGGACAAGCAGGGCCTCTGAGGCAGGGGAGGGCAGGAGGATGCTGGCTTAAAGTGCTGAGACCCACCCCCAGGCTCCTCCCCGGCCCCGGGGACAAGGGCTGTTCTCTGGAAGAATTCTCTGAGACCCTGGGCTCTGGGACTCCAGGCCGAGGGAGGGGAGCAGAAGCTGGGGGTCAGAGCAGGGCTCGGGGTAGGTAGAGTCAGCAGCGCCGGCCCTGAGCCCCGCAGGGAGAGCTTTCTCCAAAGACCCAGCCGGCCCAGGGAAGCTGTGACCCCAGTAAAGCTCACAATGGCTCACACTTCTCGAAGCCCCTTCCAGCCAGCATGTTAGCGCCCCAGCCCTAAGTACACGCAGACATCAGGGACCCCAGAGAGTTGCAGGGTACCCACTGCAAAGGACAGAAAACAAAACAAACACAGAAACTCAAAGACAGAGTCAGTGCAGGGCACAGAAGGAAACTTCCGACAAGTAACACAGTCCTGGGAGAGCAAAGAAAGCGGTGCCGGCAGAGTCCCCCGGGACAGTCCCCAGGGCAGGGGCCTGGGTGGTGGGTGTGAGAGGGCCCTCCAGGCCCCCAGCCCCTCCAGGCCCGACCCCTACACCCGCCTGCTGTAACTGCACCCCAAGATGGCGCCGGTGGAGTGGCCGAAGGAGAGGCCCCAGCCCCCCAACCCTGCGCCAGGGATGGGCCTGGTGGGAGTGGGGTGGGGAGGCCCTGGAGCAGCTCCGGGGTGGGACGTGCAGGCCCGGCGCTACCCACCTCCCTGCCCCCCTGGCCCCACTGGTTGCCCGGCCTAGACTCTGCCCCCGCCGACTGTTCTCTGACTCAGCCATAGCAATGTCGTGGCCACGGCAGGCAGGACAGGAAGCGACCTAGTGACGACCATGGCTGCACAGTGCACGCTGCACAGGCCCTTGCGTCCCCCAGACACACCAGAGGGGAAGCAACTCACCCACACCCGTGGCAGGACCTCAGCCTGTCCTGGCAGCCCCCCTCCCCGTCCCCTCTTCTATGCATCCCCCCCCGCCAGAGAGTGGCCTGCGCCTGGCTCCTCTGTCACACCAGCCCCTCTGAGCTGTTTCGGGTAGTCACCTCCCCTCTCTGAGCCCCAGTTTCTTCATGTGACAACTGGGGACAATGACACCCCTCCCCATGGGTTCTCTGAAGGTGGATGCCCCTCCTGGACCTGGCACGGCTCATTTCTCCGTCCCTTCAGCCTCTAGTTCAAGGGCAGCCCCGTCACAGGTGTCCCAGGCCAGCAGGGCCCGCATACAGTAGGTGCTCACTGAAGCGCGAGCCTCTTCCAGGGCCCAGGGCTGGAGGCCGGAGGTCCAACATGTGCTGAGCCATCAGGCCAGCCCTCTGGGCCCTTCTGGACTCGCTGTGCCCTGACGAGTGGGCCAGATGGGCTCGGACCCTGGAATCCCCCATCTCCAGCAGCTAGGGGCTCTGTGGCGGAGGACGGAGGGAGGGCCGGGGTGGCAGGGGTGAGGGCATTTGAGCATCAAGTGTCAGCTTGGGACTCAGTGGGACCAACACCCACTCTGCTCCCTCCCCCGCCCCCGCTGCCACCATCTGCAGGGACCCTGGGGGCTGGTCCCCGAGGCCCTGGGGAGCAGGAAGCCCAGAGAAGGGCGATGACTCACCCAGGGGCTCCCAGCGAGGGGGACTCCTGGGGCCACGTGGTCTCTGTTGTCCTGTCTCGACCCCTCTCCCCACCAGCCCCTTCCCTCTGACCCTTGGGCACCCTCGTCCCCTCCTCAGAAGCCATTGGGCTCCCACCCCCTTCCTCAGAAGCCACTTCTCAAACAAATGTATTCAGAATACATGACAGTTCAGAAACATCTATTTGTATATATTTAGACTCCATTTCAAAAGAATTATTCAAAATCGGAGCCATTTGGATGGATGGGTGTGGAACGGATTGTTTCTTAAGTGTTAGCATCAAAAATACCATGTTTTCTAAGTGGATTACAAATGCTGTAATTATTAAAATGGGCACATTTTAATGGGGGAAAATTTCAGAATTATGACTTGATTTAGGGATTCTGTGTCCTAAGACAGGGCCTCGGGGGCACGCACCCCGAGGCTGGAGCCCGAGGGCGGCTGAGAGCTCTGGGCTTGTCTGCTGCTCCATCAGGAAGCTGAGGCCCCCTAGGCCAAGCCAGGTCCTGCACGGGCCGCAGGCCTGTCCCTCCAGGGCCTGAACTGTCCTTGTCCACTCTCCAGCTGGCTCAAGTCCTGACCAGAAGGCTGGGTCCAGTACCCCCGGGGCCAGAGCCCCACCCCATGCGTGCCCTGCCCCTTGATCAGGACAGGTGAGCTGGTCTGCCCTCCCCTCCCCGACCATGACTTCTGGTCGCAGGGCGTGGCTGGGCCAGGCCTGGCACCCCACCCTGGGCCGTGTTGCCAGTGGGGACAGAGGAGGGCCGGGAGCTGGACCCCAGGCACTGGCTGTAAAATGGGCCAGGTGACCGACCTCGGGGGTGCCCAGGGGCACAGTATCTGCCACATGCCAGACCCAAAGCAGGCTCCCTACTCATCAGCAGCTCAAACAGAAGGTCCTGCTGGTGGGTTAAGCCCCTCCTGTGTCCTCCTGCCGGTGGCGGCCACGCTGCCGGTCAGCTCGGCTGAGATGCAAAGGCAGCTGAACCAAGCCAGCGGTCTGGGCCAGGCTCTTCCTGCCACGTTGGGGGTGGGGTCCACGGGTGGGACCTCCTCCAGGTTCAAGGGCACTCAGTAACAGCTAGAAGGCTCCACATAGGCTCCCCGGCCCAGCAGTGCCAGCGGGGGCTACACAGGAAGTGACGGGCACTCACGGCCACATGGTCGCCACAGCAAGTGTGAACCGGAGATGCTCCTGAGGCCGCCCGCCTATCAGGCGCCGGGTCGGTCAGTCGGGGCACAGCCAACAGCAGAGCCTCCTGGACCCGGGGAGGCCCGAGGAGTGAAAGGCGAGGGCAGCCTCCCCACCGGCAACTCCCGTCTGTGTAATACACGTGCACACGCGTGTGCGTGATGATCCGATCACTGGAAGCATCACAACTGTTACGTTGTCAGCAGTGTTTCCTTTGGAGGTGGGGTTATGGGGAACTTTCTGTTTGATTTTTGGTTTTGTGTTTTGGCTGAATGAGCTTCTGTAACAAAGTTCCCGCTCCTCCAGACGTCCCCCCACCCCTCCCACCGGGAGGCCCACAGGAGAGGCAGGAGGAGGGATCTGTGGGGTGGCAGCATCCGGGCTGAAACTCACGCCCCAAAGAGGTCACAGCCCCCGGCCCTCAGCCCTGACCCCCATTCCCTCGTTTCTGCGCTGAGCCTCCCCTGGACCCCTTCCCCGTGCCAGATGACCTTCTGGACACATCAGGCACGAGCAAGCCCACCAAATTACCTCTCCCCAGTCTCCGAGCACAGTCCAGGCAGGAGGGCAGTACGTGCCAAGGCCCTGAGGCAGGGGACACTTGGTGTCCCTGGACCGAGGGGGCAGCGCTGGCGTGGGCTGAGCGGGGTAGGGGCCTCCACACGCACTATCCCTCCGCCTGGGTGCTCGTCCCTGGATATCACGCGACCCAGCCCACCTCCCGCAGGTCTCTGTCCCTTTGTCACCCTGTCAGCTATCCCTTGCTGACCATCCTATCTAAGAGGGCACCTCCTGCTCTACGCACTGGCCAGCCCTCCCCGACTCATCTCTCTGCTCGTTCTCCCAGGAGCCGAGCTGGATGTCTCCTTCACTCCTGGTCACGTCTGCTTCCCGTCACGGCAGCGTCAGCTCCATCAGGGCAGGGTCTTTGTCACTATCGTTCACTGAGCCCTGGGAACAGCGGCTGGCACATGGTAGGGGTTCGTATTTTTGTGGGCTGCCTTGGTGACCAATACCACACAAGGAATCCACAGGCCTTGCACAAGCTGCTCCATCTAAAAGGGCCCGGCACGAGGGCGGTTCCCTGAGAACGGGCAGGTCTCCGGTCTCTGCCACCCCGCGCTAGCTGGGCGACCTGGCCCCTCTGAGCCTCAGTTTTCTCATCTACAAAACGCGATAATGAACAGGTCTCGTGGAATCAAAGGAGGTGACGCAATGGTCCCTGGTGACTTCATGCTATGAACATGCACGCCTTCATGCTTGTTAACCAACAACCTCCAGGCTCTAGGGGATCACCCTGGGTATGGCTGCTCCCGGGGTGAAAGCCCAGGGACCCCCGCAGTGTACGCCGGGCAGGGGCAGGAGGCTCTGCACCCTGGGGGGGCAGACGCTTCTCTCGGGCAGCGCGCATGACGAGGCTGCACTCGTGCTCGTCCGTGCTGGGCTGCAGCCTCCACGCTTGTACCTGGCAGCTTTTCAACACATCCTACTTAGAGCGAGTGTCAGAGCAGGGGTGGAGGGCAGGCCTGTTAGAGACAAGCCTCTGTTTGCTTTTCCCCGTCCCTGCCGTCCTGCCCCACTTGCCTGGGCCTCCAAGGTTCTCGCCGAGGGCGGTGGCGTGCCTGCCCCATCCAGGGAAGCCCATCTATTTTACCTAATGATGTGATTACGCCCCACCTCCGCCAGCGATTTCTCCAGGAGAAGGAGCCTCTTTGTCTCTTTCAGGCACCAGGACTCTGGCCTCTGGTACCCCCACCCCTTCCCAGCTGCATGGGACATGCACAGGCTCCCCAGACCCCGGAGCCCTATATGCACGGCTTCCCCGGGCCCCCAGGTCACCCCCCGTCACCACCACGCCCGGCAATTCCGTCCCCTCTGTCCCCGCTCCTTCCGCCACCACCAGCCGAGTGCCCGCACTGGGTGAGGACCCGTGGACCCCAGCCAGCAGCTCGCCACCGTCCAGCAGGCGGACGCCCAGGCAGGTACTGAGAGGCAGAGGACGGAGAGAGGGCCGCACGCTCCCGCCCTGCCCGTGTGCTGCCCCCGCACGTCTTCCAGCTCCTCCCAGGACCCCCTTTCCCTGCTCCACCCCAGCCTGCAACAGAACCCTCCCCTGCCTGCAGTGCCCAGAGGTTGCCACGACCCCCGGCACTGTCCCCAGAAGCCTGCCCTGCATGGCTGGTCCCTGTCCAGTCCCTGTGCCAAGTGTGAATTCTCAGAAACCCCACAGCCTGACCATGCCCTTGGGACTCCCTGCCCCTGCGAACCCAAAGATGTGAGCCGAGGGAGAGATGCGCAGGGCAGGCTGTGAACATGCGGCTCCTAACACCTGCTCCAGGGAGGCCCCCAGGGTTCCACTCTCCTGTGTGGGCCCAGGTCCGCTGGTGGAAAGCCTCTGAATGTGAACCCAACCGTACCACTTCCTAGCTCAGTGACCTTGGCCGGTCCTCGAACACCGAGCCTCAGTCTCCTCTTCCCAAATGGGGCTGAGCACGGCCAATGCCCAGGCTGCTGGAAGGATTAAGAGATCTCATTAGTGCTGAGCCCAGAGCCTGGGGCTGAACAACCAGGAAATGAGAGGCATTCATCTCAGTGAGACTCCTCCTCCCTGGCCTTCTCCTCCTCAACATCATCATCAACATCACAGACAAGGGACCACAGTCCACCCCCGCCCCCAGACAAGGAGAAGAGCAGGGAAACAGAGGGGCCACCCCCTCCCCCAGGCCCCCCATGTCAGGCAGTGCTGACCGGGAGACCCCACCCCCAGCCTGCTCTTGACAGAGGCACACTCCTTGAGAGTCTTTCCTTTGGGTTCAGGCAAAAAGGACCCACCTTGGGACACCGAAGTCTGTGGGGAGGTGTCCCCATGGGAGGGACAGGGATGCAACTGATTCCCCTAAGCAGAGTGTCACGCCTTCTCCCCACCTCCCAGGAGGAGGCCCTGCAGCTTCCACAGCTGTTTTCACCCCCCGATTCCCGGCCTGGGCAGGGCCCGTGCCAGCTTGCCCTGCAGCGGGCCCTGGAGGAATCAGTGTCCAGTGCAGGTCAGATCCTCCAGACCCAAGCTCAGCGAAGAAGCTCACAGTGCTGGGCTGACCCGGTGCTCCTGGGACCCCCCCCCCCACTTCAGGACCCTGGAAGGGGCACTCTTTGAGTCCCATCTGAGGGGGTGGTCTCCCAGGAACTCCCTCCTTCAGAAAGCAACCCCAGAGAGTTGGGCAGGAGAATCAGGAAGCAGGGCTGAGACGTCAGCAGCCAGCGGGGGGACCACCCAGGGGCCACGCTGCCAACCTCCTGCAGAAAGGGAGGCCAGACTCCACAGATGTGGTTACAATACCGTAGCGGCCCTGGCGGCTGGAAGAGCAGAATTAAATGCTCTCTGGATGAGAAGTCCCCCAGTTCCAACTCAGTGAAGCCACAGACTTGTAATCAAACATCATCAAACTAGGAAGAAGGCAGGCAGCTCAAGAAATAGATTAGGCAACCAGAGACTGTAAAAACTGAGGGAAACGTAAGGATAAAATGTCTAAAGAATGAAAGATATGGTCATCAAGAGGTAACAAGGGACTATTAAGAATGAACAGAAGATCTGAAAAAGATATGAACTTCTAGAAATGAAAAACACGATTTTTGAAGTGAAAGACTTAGTTGACAAGTTAAGCAGAAGATGTGACCCAGCTGTAAACTTAGAGGCATATCCGAGTGAATCAGCCATTATCCCACAAGACAGACGGGGACTGGAAAACACAAAAGAGATGGTAAAAGCGACGGGGACAGAAGGTGGGGTTTCTAACATGTGTCCAGTTAGTGTTCCAGAATGGCAGGGAATGTGGGAAGCAAGGGGTCAGGCGCTATGTAAAGGGGTGACAGCTGCAGTTTTCTAGGACTCATACACACAGGCATCCACTGATCCAAAAGCACATAGAGCAGAAGAAAAACAATCCATATCTGGACATACCTTGGGAAAACTGCAGAACTGTAAATACAAAAGCAAGATTTTCCATTGGCTAGGGTGAAAAAGACAGAGCCTGAAAAAAATAAGGCAGGTGAACGGTCAGCAGACTCCTCGGCAGCAACAATGGAAGCCAGCCGGCACTGGAGGGAAATCTCACTCAAACTAGAAATCTGCACCGAGCAACACCTCGTGTGAAAGACAACATGGGCAAAATGGCATTAAAGACAAACAGAACCCATCCATGTGATCATCAAGAGACCTGTCCCAAAGGGTGACATCCAGAAAGGAGGAAGAGCCCAGAAGGTCTGAGCTAAAGGAATGACTGGTGACCAAGGACGTGACACCACTGAGTCGTACTCAGCACAGGCTGCAAAAATCACACCATCCCAGGCGTGAGGTCCTTAAAAAACGGAGAACTAAGGATGGGGGTGAGAACAGCACGTGAGTTGAAGGCAGTGACCTGAGCTCAAGTGCTGAGAGGCCCACGTGTCCGTCAGGGAGGGGGAGAGGGCGATAACGCCTGCCTTTAGACTCTGTGGCAAAATTTCAAGGGAAACAAATGAAAGGTTGAAATAAAGTGTAAGAAAAACTGAACCAACTTTTAAAAGCAATGGGTTAAAGAGACACGACTAAACCCATTTAGATTAGAATCCTGGACGTCAAAAAACGTTATTGGAATAATCAGTGACACCTGGATAGAACCTGTGATTCAAGAGCGATATTTGATGAGGGTTAATTTGCTGGTTTGCTGGTTACGCAGGAGAGCGGCCTGGCCCTCGGTAATTACACGCTGAGGTATGAGGAGTGACGGGCTTCGTGGCTGTAAGTGATTCTCAGGGCAAAGAAGTGCCAATGACTGGGGAGTGCGGCTAAAGGAATACAGGAACTCTGGGTCCTAGCTCTGCAACTTTTACGTAAATCTGAACTCTTTTTCAAAACAAAAAGTTTAAAACTCTAGTACTAAAAAATAAAGCAGCTTTCAAAAATAAAAAGTATAAATCAAAAAGTAAGATGAGATAAACAAGAGCTAATATATCAACAACGGCTAAAGCTCAGCCAGGGAAAGAACGAGAGTGTCACAATGGATTTTCAAATCCAGCTCAATGCTGGAGACATTTCAAAAGCATAAAGGCACAGAAATATCGAAAATGAAAGAACACGAAAATATACAGTGAAAGCATTCATCAAAAGAAAGCTGGAATAGACCCATTGATAGCAGAGAAAATGGGTTTTAAGATACAAAGCACCAGGACTTCCCTGGTGGCACAGTGGTTAAGAATCTGCCTGCTAATGCAGGGGACACGGGTTTGATCCCTGGCCCGGGAAGATCCCACATGCCACAGAGCAACTCAACCCATGTGCCACAACTACTGAGCCTGCGCTCTAGAGCCTGTGAGCCACAACTACTGAAGCCTGCGTACCCAGAGCCCGTGCTCCCCAACAAGAGAAGCCACCGCAAGAAGCCCACGCAGTGCAATGAAGAGTAGCCCCCGCTTGCCGCAACTAGAGAAAGTCCGTGCGCAGCAACAAAGACCCAACGCAGCCAAAAATAAATAAATAAGATAAAAAGCACCATGTGGGATAGAAAAGGTCACTTCATAATACTAAGAGTTTCAATTTACCAAGATGATACACCCATTCTACACTCATATGCAACCTAGAAAAAAGAGCCATAGAACATATAAAGCAAACATTTACAGAGCTACAGGGAGAAATTTCCAAATCGAGCAATGTGGTACAAGATTTCAACAGATTTCTCTCAATTTATGACAGGTCAGGCAGACCACAAAAGCTAAAGACAGAGAAAATTTGCATTACCAAGTTAACAAGCTTGGTTTAGTGGACACTGATAGAACATTCCATGTCTGTGTATTTAAAGAACGCATATTCTTCTCAAGCACATTCTCAAGTAAGGAATATTTACAGAATTGGAAAGTTCTAAGCCATAAAGCAAGTCTTAACAAATCTCACATAAAAGAAATCCTCTAAACAAAATGCGACTGTTAGAAGGTAACAAAAAAGAGTAAATTTTAAATCCCCACGCACGTAGAAATTTTACCATTCATTTCTAAATAACTCACGGGCCAAAGAAAACATCATAATAGCATAGTAGTTTAAATTAAATGATAATGGACATATGATATATCACATGTCGCAGGGGCATAGTAAACGTGGCCCTTTAAGGGAGATTTATAGACTCGAAATGCTGATGTTAGAAAAAGAGAAAGGCTGAAATTTCATGGGCTGAGCATCCAGCTTTAGACATTAGGACGAGGAAGAACTACCGTACAACTCAGAGACAGAAAGCAAGGAGATGACAAAAAGTAGAAAGCAGGGCTTCCCTGGCGGCGCAGTGGTTGAGAGTCCGCCTGCTGACGCAGGGGACGCGGGTTCGTGCCCCGGTCCGGGAAGATCCCACATGCCGCAGAGCGGCTGGGCCCGTGAGCCATGGCCGCTGAGCCTGCGCATCCGGAGCCTGTGCTCCGCAACGGGAGAGGCCACAGCAGTGAGAGGCCTGCGTACGGCAAAAAAAAAAAAAAAAAAAAAAGTAGAAAGCAATCGAAAATCGAAACTAGCACAAAATAGAACAACAAAGCCAAAGACACTAATTAAAATGACAAACCTCTGGAAAGACTGATCCAGGCAAAAAGGAACTGGACAGATAAAGTAGGAATGGAGAAGGTACACACCTCAGGTGAATGGGGCACTCACTGTGCAGGAATAAACAAGATCATTAGCGCCCAGAGCCACCACATCCGAAAACCTAGACAAGTGGATAGATTCCTATAAGCAGGTGACGCACCAAAACAGAATCAAGAATAAAAAAGAACCTGAATGATCTGTGTGTGCTATGAGAACTTATAATATAGAACAGAGGACGCGAAAGAGAGAATACATCCCTAACTCATTCTATGAGGCTGATATAAACTTGTTATCGAAATCAGACAAGATCAGGAAAAGTAAGGAAATGTAGAGGCCAATACAGAAGCAAAAATCCTAAATAAAGTGGTATCAAGTTAGAACCTTCAGTGAAAGTGAATCATCATCATGATCATCATCATTATTTACTATCACTATTTACTCTGGCACGAGTGTGAGAAAAGCTACACATGCCATGCACCACATTAACAGATTAAAAGAAAAAAACCAAATAATTGTCTTAACAGAGATATATATATATAATGTAATTGAACACCTATCCAATATTTTTTTTTAAAAAAAGGTCTTATCAAGCTCCTAGCAAATTTCCTTCATCTGACAAAGAGTACAATAAATCTAAAATTAACATTCTTAACGGGGTAATGTTGGAAGCATTCCTTTTAAAATTAGGAGCCAAACAAGGATGCCCATTGTCCCTCCTTCTAAGTCAGGACTCACCAGGGCTCCCTGCCCACACAGTGATCAGGAAAGAGAAATTACAGGCATAGGTATAGGGATGGAAGAAATAAAGTTGTTATTATCAGTAATAACAGGATTATCTTGAAAGGAAACCTAACAGAATTCCTAGGCAAAGTATGAGAAATAATGAGACATTAACATCTGGCTGAATATAGATTCAATTCACAAAAATCACACATATTTCTATATACCAGCAACATGCTGGTACATGTACCATTTATAGAAACAAATAAACAAATATATGTTTAGGACTACATCTTTAAAAAGGTATGAGATATATATGGAGACAATCGTTTAAAATGTATTTTAAAACACTTTAAAAGACATAAATATAATAGAGAGATATATAGTGTTCACAGATAGGAAGTCCCAATATCACAAGGATATCAGTTCTTACCCACTTGAGCCATAGATTCAACGCAATACCAATAAAAAATGCTAACAGGGTTGTTTATGGAACCTGATGAGGTGATTCTAAAATATATACGGGAGCGCAAAGGGCCAGGGAGACACAAGCTGCTGCTAGAAATAATAAAGGTGGGGTCCACCTGCCAGACAGCATCATTTAGCACAAAGGCGGAGTGATGAACACAGGGAAGAAATGTGTGGGGAGAGGGCTTGGCAGGAACAGAAGGGACCACGCGTGGAAGCTGCCGTGGGACAGGAAGCAGGGCAGGTGGACGAGGAGGGTCTTCAGACACGGTGAGGGGGACTGAACACCCGGGTGGGAATGTAAGAGGCAAAGCCGGGAGTCCATAGAAGACAACAAATGAGAACATCTCCCGGACTTGGGATGGGGGCGCTTACAAGTGTGCAGGGACCCCTGGAGTCATCGGGAGACCCCACGTTGGGGGCGGGAGGGAAAGCACCTGCGGACAGTGACGCTGGCAGCAGGAGCAGATGCCCAGAGCAGTGGCGTCCAGGTTAGAACACCCGCGCATGTGTGTGTACATTCCACAAATCAAATCACCAAGGAGGAAGAACAAACAATCCAAGTTTTTAAATGGACAAAAGGCATGAACAGACCTTTCACAGCAAAAGAAACATAAATATAATCATGTGAAAAATTCCAACCGCATTAGTAATCAAGGAAATGCAAATGAGGACCACAATTACATCCTTATTTTATGCCCACCAGACTGGCCAAGATTAGGGAATCTGACAATATCACATTCTGGACGGGCAGAGCCCACAAGTCGCTGGGGGGAGTGCGACGATAGACACCCCCTTTGGAAGACAGCTTAGTCTCATCAGGTCAAGTTGAACCGTCCACGTGCCCCACTCCTAGGTCTCAACCCAGAGAAACCCTTGCCTGCCAGGAGCGGAGTCGGGGCACACGCTTCCCCTGCGCCTCCCCTCCCCCTCCCCAGCCGTGTCCCAAAGTCCTGGCTTCAGCGGAGGGAGGCAGCCTGACCAGACCCCCAACCTAGGGTCAGGTAGGCAGGGTTTCAGTCAAGCGTAACTGGGAAGGCCCCATAGCCGTGCTGAGCCCTGGGCCTATCTTGACATGGGGACAGGGTGACCCCGGGCTCACCGAAGATCGCAAGTGAGCTGACACCTGCACACGACGAGGCTGGTGATCTTGAACCCAAAGCGTGTGGTTCACACTCCTCTTCCCAGGCATTTCTGCCAATGTGTGGCAGGTCCTGCTGCATGCCAGCATGCCCTGGGTGTCTGGGCCCAGAACGAGCCAGGAGGTCACAAAGGCTGCTGCCCAACATGGCCGCAAAGCCCACGCGTCCAGCGCCCTCCCAAGCACCCATTCACAGTCCTGCACCTGTGCCTGACAGCACCCCACCCGTGCAGCTCTCCTCCTTGACAAGCGGGGGTGCTAGTCCTGGCCTAAGGCACCCACAAAGCCCGAGCCTGGGTGGCCAGGGGCAGAGGCGGGAGACGGGCACCCCCAGAGGCCCGGGACCCCACCCAGACCAGAGGCGGAGGCTGAGACCTGACAGGGGTCAGGAGACGGCTTCGGAGGGTGAGGATGCAGGGGTGCAACAGGGACGGAAGCTCCCCAGGCACAGAAGTATGAGGAGGGCCTGCAGGAGGCCCCCTGGATGAGCTCCCAAACCCACGGACCGGGGGACCCAGGCCAGGACACCTCCTCCCTTGGGGGTGGAGAGCAGGCCCAGGGGGTGAGAGGAGAGAAGGTCCAAACCCAGCGGGTCACTGAGGTCAGTGTGTGTGGTGGGGGGACTGGGGTTCCTCCCTGAGTCCAGGGAATGGAGGAGGGGGTGGCAATTCCCCAGACCCCCAAGGAGGGCAGGGCCTGGGCAGAGGCCACGAGAGGAGGGGATGAAGGAAGCGGGGGTGGAGAGGGCTCGCTGGAGGCAGGGGTGGTTCTGAGCCGGGGGCAGTTTCTACCCTCATTCCAAAGTGCACGGCCCTTCTCTCAGCACCTCTCCCCGCTCCCGCTTCCCCGCAGGACCGTGCACAGCAGTCCCATTGACCCCGGGTCTGGCCTGTGAAGTGCCTGGTGGGTGCAGCAGGTCACTTGCTGTTCCCAAGCACACACCCAAAGGTACTGTGAGATTCTTCCACTGCTCTGGTCTCTGCTGTGAGCCTGGCAATGTCTGAGGGGGGCTGTCCATCAGTCTAGGTCCCAGAGTCAAAGCACAGGAGCAAAGGCACCTCCAACCCACTATGGGCACGTAACACGAGCTAGAAGCAAACCCAGCCTTGGGCTCATTTGTTACTGCAGCCAAACAGCCTGAGCTGACTGATACAAGGAGGAACAGGATAAGCTCCGTTTAACAGAGGGATACGAAATCCTGCCGCTAACCTGCCATGTGATCCTCGGCGGCCCTTGAGGCCTCTCTGGCCTCTCGCTCCCTCCTCCAAAGCCGACAGCAAGGCTCTGGTGACCATTAACACGGGGGACCCAGTGCCAAGGCCGGCAGCTCGGTGGGATGTGTGTGCTAGTCATTAATGCCGGCAGGCCCTGAGTTAACAAACACCACTTGGAACCCTTCACGCTCACAGCCAGGTGCTGCTCGCTTATTCTCACATCTGTTCTCCTGCCAGCAGCAAGAGCATTTTGAAGGAAAGTGCACATCTGGGGGCATGGAGAGCTCCTCACCAGGCTAAAAATGGTGCTGTAACGAGGCCTCCCTCCCCAAGGGCAGAGCAAGTTGAAATCCTCAAGGTGCTGATGTTCCGAGTGTGGGGGCACCAAGGCGTAGCCCCCGATCCCTTTCCCGGCAGACAGCAGTGGATGCTGGACCAGCGGAAAGGGACACAGCCATCAACGCCGAGGGCGTCAGCGTGGCAGAAGCCTTGCTTGCGGGGACAGCATCAGGGACGGCTTAACAATCCCGGGATCAAAGCGGTCCCCTTGCTTCCGTTTTCCCTTCTGAGCCTTTTCATCTGTCCTGTTGGCAATATCATTGAGCCATCAACAGATGTTCCTGAAGCAGCAGTGAGGTACCGGGGTGGGGGCGGGGTAGAGGGGACCACGGAGTCACTGATGTGTGAGGGAGGCAAGGACACGGCTGGACGGGCCACCGGTGCAGGGGCCTTAGCCTAACCCCCGCCCCCCTTCTGCGATGTGCGCTCAGCTCCTACCCTGGGGCTGCAGGGAGGCTCACCTGGGAAGCAGGTAAAGCCTTGCAAAGGGGAGGGACGGTGCTTAGTGACTCTCCTTCCCCTCCCAGGACCCCCGCAGAGTGACAAGGGTGAATCGCTGCCCCCCTAGGCCTGGGGTCTGAGCCAGGCGAAGGAGGGCACATCCTGAAGGATGACCCCGTGTCCAGCCGCCCCTACCTCTGTCCGTGGTGCTGACGCTCCTTCCATGGTCCATTTACAGGCTGGGAACACCAAGGCCCATGAACACACAGAAGGCAAGTGATGCGGTCAAGCCCAAGTTGTTTGGAATCGGATCCAGACTTCCCACGCCCACCTCGGTCAGATACCTGTTCTCCAGACTGTGACCCCCGATAACGGGGACTCATCCAATGGTGCCCACTTGGGGCTGCTCAGAGCTCGCGGTTCCCACCAGTTGGGGCTGAAAAAGAGAAGCCAACCCCCCCAAAACCACAATAAAGAAGGAGAGCTGGACCCCCCTGTTTCTGAGGGACAAGGAGGGGGACAAGGCTGGGGGCAGCAGAGCGTGGGGGGCACTGGTCCTGCTCGTGCCCTCCTCGCCACAGCCCACGCCTCCGGGACAGTGGAGTCCAGTTAGGACGCGGCACACACCTGCCCACCCCGGGCGGGCTGCCTCTCGCCCCTGCCTTCTGAAAGCACCAGTCGGGCCCGGAGCGCTCCCGCCCTGGAGACAGGCCCGCGATTCGCTGGGGGGGTTGCATCCTTCAGTCTCCCGGCAGCCGCGTTCCGCCCCTCCGCATTCTTCTATCTGCAGAGCACGCACTTTGAGAGAGAGCTTGTTTGATGTCTGGGCGGTTTGTTTGGTTTAATTTTGTTGTTTCCCCCTCTCTGCTGTCAAGAGGTAAACAGACACTCTACTTGTCTTCCTGGGAGGGCCAATTAATAATGCATCGGCGGCAGGTGGAGGAGGATGGCCAGGACCCGGGCACCGGGGTTTTCTTCCGGGCTGTGCCCCCGACCAGCTGTGTGACCCAGGCCAAGTCTCTGAGCCTCTCTGGGCCTCTTCTCCTTGCATACAGATTGGGGCTGGAACCCTGCCCAGCCCTGAACTTTGAGGTGGTGATGGTGGTGACAGTGCTCAGTGCAAGAAGGGTCACCTGCACAGGCTGGGCTCCTAACAGGCAGTTAGTTACCTGCACGGTTTCACCTAATCCCCCAACCCCGGGCAAAGGATATTTCCAGACAAGAAAAGGATGGCTCAGAGATAATACGCAGTTTCGTCAAAGTCGCACAGCAAGTAACTGACGCAGCCAGTACTCAGGCTGGGGCTTTTCTAAGCTCCGCTCCTTCCCCACCGGGAGCTCGTCAGGACCAGACAGCCCTGCAGGCACCCTTGTTAGCTACTGTGATCACTGCCGCCATCACGCCCACATGCAGGCCCCCCCCAGGGGCGGCCTGAGCACCGAGTCCCCATCCTGGCTCCTCCTTGAACTGGGGGCCCCCTAACCTCCCCACACCTCAGTTGTTTCATCTGTACAATGGGCATGCTGCCCCCTGCCCTGCCCCCTGCGTAGGACAGGTGTGCGGCTCGGCTGAGTGAGGTTGGACTCGCAGAGCTGGGCCACAAGCCCCCTCCGTCCTGCCCTGCGCCTCCCGCCCTGGAGGACACATCTGATCCCTCACACAGACGAGGAGCCCAGGCCAGACGCAGCCCCTCCCAGGGCAGGTGGCATTTTAGGGAGACTGGACGGGGCAGGTGGTGCTGACTCGGGGGGGAATGGACTCAGTGGCAGGACAGGCTTGGAAGCCGGACAACCAGGGCGCCCGCCCAGCCACTGCTGGGTGTGACCTCGCTCATGCGACATTGCAGGAATGGCAGCAGTGACACTAACAACAAGGCTGGCGACAGGACAGGGGGCGGGGGAGATGGGGGTCTCAGGCCAGCCCACTGCAGCTGCCCACCCACCCCTCAGACCCGAGGCTGGACCAGGGTGGCGGGGCTGGGCTGAGAGCTGAGCCTCCTCCAGAAACAGAAATCGTCTCACGCAAACACTCCTGGCTTCTCATCGCAAAGGGCTGCACGCTTCTGTCTCCCTTTCCCCTTCGCTCTTGGCGGCAAGCGCACGAGAGCCGTGGGCCGGGCCTGTGGGCCTGGCAGCGCTGAGGTTCTCAGTGAAACCAAATCTATATCTGTGTGCAGAAGGCAGGGCCCAGCCAACTGGATTCCACTGCCTTCCAAGCCTCGGGGATGCAGCTGGCTTCCCCGGCGCCCCAGCGTCCCCCCGCCAGCGCCCACACACCGCCCCTCTCCAGACCCCACCTCCACCAGCTCGAGGCGACAGACACAGCAAATACTCGCCGAGCTTGCAGAGAGCGCAGCAGCCCCGTCTGTGCACAGGGGTGGGGTGGGAGCTGTCCCGTGGGACCGCTGCACCCCGTCTCCCTCTGGCCGTCCTCTCCCTTCCGGCTCCTCCCCCTGCAGGCGCTTCCAGTGCAACACCTGCCGCTCCCGACCTCCTGGCTCTGTCCAAAATCCCGAGGTGCGCGGGAAAGCCTGGGCATCAGAGACTGGATTTGAACGCTGGCTCCACCCCTCACCAGCTGCGTGATTTGGGGCAAGTGCTGGTCTTTCTTGAGTTTCAGTCCCACGTCCACAAAATGGGCAACAGTGGGCTGTTTGTTGTGAGAGCAGGACAGGGACCGGCCACTCTCTGGGGCTCCTTGGGTGCTGTAGCCCTGCCTCCCATGCCCCCCACCAACCGCACGCCTGGTGGGAAGCTCCCAGCAGGCCCAGCAGGCCCTCCGGCAGGTCCTGGACACTCACCCTACGCTCGGCCCTGTGCCAACAGCCAGAATGACGAGAGTGGCAGACGTGCCCACCTGGGGAGCTGGAGGCTAGAGGGGGGTCGGGGGAGGCTGGAGGGCCCCAAGGCATAATGAAGACAGTGGGCTGGGGGCTCTGCTGCACAGAGGAAGGTGCGGGGCCCTGCGGGGGTGCAGTCTGAATGGAGCACAGAGAGTGTGCTGCGGTGGGGGGGTGTGAGGGTGGTGCCGCGAGGCCACAGGAGAACAGTGGTCCCCCAAGAGCCAGGACCACGTGTCGTCCTCCCTGTGCTCCCTGCCCCCACCTGCCTGCACCGCCCTCCTGACACAGCAGGGGCTCTAAGAAAGGCCCATAGGTTAAGTCACAGCTGCCCTAAGGCAGGCACGCTGTCAGCACCGACAGGAGAGGTGACAGTGGAAGGAGTGTGGAGAGTGGAGCTCTTAGGTACAGAGGCCTCCAGGGACTGGAGGGCAAGGACACAAGTTAGAACATGAGCCCCACCTTGGGGAGGGCTCTGAAGAAGATATGAGCATCGCAAAGACAGAGATCACTTTTCTTCTCCATTCTCCCAGGGCCTCGTACCATGCCTGCTGTGGAGGACTCACTCTTATCACCATAATCACCACCACAGCAGGATTCACCACCACCACCATCACCAGCACCACAACCACCACCACCACCACCACCACCATCACCATCACCACCACCATCACCACCACCACCACCACCACCACCACCACCACCATCACCACCACCACCACCACCACCACCACCACCACCACCACCACCACCACCACCACCACCACCACCACCACCAATCACCATCACCACCACCACCACCACCACCACCACCACCACCACCATCACCACCACCACCACCACCACCACCACCACCACCACCACCATCACCATCACCACCACCACCATCACCACCATCACCACCACCACCATCACCACCACCACACCATCATCAGAACAAGTCACTGTGCTAAGCGCTTCCCCTGCCGCCCTCTGAGGCAGCCCTGTATGCGTGTTACAGAAGAGGGAAGTGAGGAGCACAGAGGCTCGGCAACACCCTCAGAGTCCCCACAGGCAGCCACTGCAGAGCAGGGATTGGAACCCAGTCTGTGCGGCTCCAGGGACCGTCACCGTCTGTTCAATGAACAGCAGTGGTTGCCCCTCCTCAGCACAGCTTCTGAACAAGGGGATTCTTGCTGTGAGTCGGACAAGATGCTGGGCTCGCTCTGGTCCTCCAGATCACTGTTCCTCTGGGCCACTCACTGGTACTGGAAGGAAAAGAGGTTCATTTGCATGCAATTTGCATACAGCTGCTGAAAACGAGCCCAGATTCCCTACCACTTCAAAACTGCATTGTTTCTGCCTTGAAAGGGACCTTCCCACGCACACAGCCATCCCCCAGTCACCCCGCGGTGGGGTGGTGTCCCCTCGTCACCTCTCTGGAGCGGTCAGTTCCCCACTCCCAGTCCAGCCCCCACTCAGGGGTGACCTGAGCCTGAGAACCTCCATCCTCTGGAGCAGCCAGGAGCTCCCACGGCCCTCCCAGCTGAAGCCTGCGGCCGAGCAGGGCAGGGGCAGGGGCGGGGGCGGGCGGGGGCATAGGTCCTGCAAGGGAGACCCTGAAGTGGGCCACCCTGCATGTGCAGTAGTTCTGAGAACTGGACCCGGCACCCTGGACAGCCGGCCCGGTCAGTATTACCACCAGGACGGGGCCGGATGCCAGGCGCTGCCTCAGGAGCCTCCTCCCCTCCTCCAGGCCACCGTCTTCCCGCGGGACCCCCGGCCTGCCCCTCCCACCTGCCTGCCCTGTGTCCAGGCTCGGGAAGGCCAGGCAGCTCCTCTGCTGGCACGGTGCTCCGAAGCTCAGTCTGGGACTGGCAGACCAGGAGGAAGCCATCCTAGGAGGGCCGCTCGGAAGCTCGTCCCCCAGGTGGGTGTTCAGGGGTACTGTGGACAGGGCCTGCGCTCTCCGCAGACCCGCCCAGGAGAGGGGGCCGTCTGATCAGCGGCCAGCTGATGTGAGGTGCGGCCAGGCGCCCCTCCCGCCGAGGGGTGGGCAGCTCAGGGGCTGGTGGCCTGGCCTGGGGCGTGCAGCTCTTCCTCTGCCCCGTGCCCGGCTCCCTCACTGGCCTCCCACAGACCAGCGGCCTCCCAGAGAAGCCCTTCTGCCCATCCGGTGCCCCATCTAGGAAGCGGACCACTCCCACCTTCATGCTCTGGACACTGCCTGGATGGCAAGCAAGGAGAACACGTGCCTGCGCACAGGCAATACGACACACATGTGCACATACATAAACTTCGTGCACGGCACTGCAACACACCTGAGCATGGGTGCGCACACACACATCATGTACACACACGTGCAGATGCACACATGCATGCACACCCGCACACACGTGCACTGCCCGCCACCAGGCCTGCCCATGCCTGTGTCCCCCGCATGCTGTGAGCGGTGGTGGCTGCGTGTCCCTGAGTCTAGGACAAGTCTTCACCATCTGGCCTCACAGGTCTCATCTGTGCAGGGGGTGAGACTCTTCTCACCTCAGGGGCTCAGAGGCACCCCTCGGGGGGCAGGCACTTCGAGCTTTAAGACTGCCCCTCAGAGCCAGTCCCCACCTCCTTTGGAGGCCTTTCCACATCCATCTGGGCCGTGTTGATTTCTCCTCTGGCCCACGGGGCTGGCATTTCATGAGCCTTCTCTCTGGCAGTTTCTCCTGGGCCTCAAGGACACCCCTGACCCTTGTCTCCAGAACAGGAATGTGTGTCAGGCTGGACCCCCGCACCCACGGGGAGCGCCACTCGTGTGATCAGCACAGCAGGAAGAACACGGGACGGCCCTGCACTCACTCCCAAGGGCAGGCCCATCTCCCCTGAGCAGAGGCTTCTTTGCAGATCAAGAAAGGGTGAGAAGGCCTCTGCTGGGAGGGGCTTTCCTGCCCAGTCTTGCTGCGAGTGGTCCGCAGGCTGTAGTCGCTCACCCTGGGCCCAGGGCAGCCGGAGCACGGCCCCAGGACCCGCGCCACCTCCCTGCCGCCTGCAGGCTCCGCAGGCCCCACCAGGTCCGGTCCCCAGGCCAGCCAGAGAGAGCAGGCAGGTCGGCCCACGTCCGCTGCTTAGAGGAGTGGGGACGCCCGCAGAGTCACACTGAAGCTGCTGTGAGTCGCCAAGGACACTGGGGCAGGTGGAGCACACAGCGGGGTGCAGGCCCCCCCCCAGTCCCTCTGCCCTATGCCCGTGACCTCTGCCCGTCTACCCAGGCATGGTGAGCCCAGTCACCAGCAGATTGACTTAAATCTTCGCCTGGGGTTACTTTTCTGCGGTCGGTCACTCAGAGCAGGGCTGCGGAGCGCGCAGAGCCGCGGGGGGCGGGAAGGGGCACGGCTTGGGGCCCAGCCCGAGGCCCGGGTGCACACGGGGTCCCCCTCCCCGCCCGCCGCGGCCCCACCGGCTGTCCCTCCCGGCGCCTGGAACCCAATTCACATTTACATTTCCCACCAGATGGTGGGGAGAATTTATAACAATCTGATCACGAAAATAAGATTCTCCGGTGTTCTCTGCACCCAGGGACTCAGGCCTCAGCAAATCCAATTGCTGCTTATTCACCCTGCTCGGCTCCAAACTAAAAGGCGCCTCCCCTCCCCCACAAGCTGCCCAGCGTGGCCCTCAGCCTGGCCAGGGCAGCAGGTCCCAGGCCCAAAACAGCCTGGACGAGGCCTCTCAGGCTCTCAGAATACAACATCCTGTCACTGGGAACAGGATGAAGTGCTCTGGCCAGAGAGTCCCTCCTCTTCCTCCCTGGAGGCTCGGGGCCTGGGCCAGGCCACCAGTTGGGCTCTTTGCGAGTCCTGCCCTTGGCTGGACGTGGATTAGCTCAGAAGCCCAAGCTCCCCACGACACCCTCTGACCCCGGACCTGGCCCACTGGAGGCCTTCCTTCTTTCTGCACCTCCTAATCTCCCCTGCCCAGGGGACCATGCCCCGGCCCTGCCTTCCGGGTGCCTCTGCATGGGTACGGGCGGTACACAGACCATGCAGTGCGTTGACAGAGCACGGACTGCACACCGAGCACTGTCCCGGGGGCCGGGTGCAGCCAGAGCCCTGCCTTGTGGTGGTTACCTGCCCAGGAAGACAAGGACTTACCGGGGGTGTTGGCACGTGTGGGGATGGGAGGGTGAGAGGCAGCAGGGGAAGCCTCTCTGTTAAGCACATGTGTGAGTAAAGACCTACACTGGGGAGCAGCTAGGATGTGGAAAGGAAGCAGGAGACGGGGAAGAAAGGAGGCCGACCTTGTCCCTGGCACCTGTGGGGCATTCACGGCTTTCTTCTGCTGCTGCTGCCTGAGGACAGTTGCACAGCTCCCCACGCAGGGCCTCAAGGTGGGCGTTCAAAGTTCAGCATCATCCCTCATCCTCGTCCTTGAGGCAGCTCCAATGGAGGGCGCGGGGCATTACTTCCCCCAAAGCCGGTGGTTTGTCCGGGCTTCCTGCTAAACTACCAGCTCCAAAAGGCAGGCCACGGGACTCAGCACGGTCTGCTTGTGCTGTGATAGGATGACCAGGTCTGTGTCCATGAGACAGGCCCACGAGGATCCTTTCCCGTACGTATGTCACCTTTGATTTGACCTCGAGTTATATATTTAGGAATTTCCCCTTTTTCTGTTCTCCGGGGAGGTTTGTACAAGACTGGATCTCTGCCCCGACAGTTGGGTAGAACGCACGTAAAAGACCAATTGGGCTTAGTGTTTCCATGGGGAGAAAGTCTTTCCGACCTATTCTATTTCTTTAATGGCTACAGAACCACTGATCTATTTATTCTTGAGTCAATGTTGGCAAATTGTACTTTTCTAGGAATCTGTCAACTTTTTCCCTAAGTTTCCAAACTTGTTGGCATAAGACCGCTCATAGAATTCTCTTATTACTTTGGAATTTCTGCTTTTTCAATGCTGGATCAATCTTACTAGTGGTTTGTCTATTTTCACCATCTTTCCAAAGAACCAGCTCTTGACTTCCTGCAGACGCTAATATAACTTAATAAATTCTACTCAGTCTCTATAATCTTCTTCCTTCTAATTTCTCAGGGTTCATTCTGTAGTCCTTTTACCCTTATTTAATGTCTTTTTAATATCTTAATTCATTAATTTTCAGCCTTTTTTTTTCTTTTGTTGTATAAGTATTTAAGGCTATTACTTTCCTTTGAAGTACCTCACAGATTTTGATATGTAGTATTTTCATCATTATTCAATTATGTCTTTTTTACATATCTATTAATGATTTCTTCATCGACCTCCCAGTTAGGACTGTTTTAAATATTTCCCAACATACAAGGAACTTTTTATTTTTGTGCATTTTCCTAATTGCATTTTCTAATAATTGTAGTGTTTTACCCATTACTGATTCTTTGAAGTTTGTTGACACTTGCTCTATGACCTAAGTCATGGTCAAAATCTGTAGCCATCCCAGGCGTCCTGGAGAAGACCGTTATCTGCTGTTTGAGGGTCCAGTAAGTCAAGTGCTGATTATTACTGAAACCTGCACTATCTTCACTAATTCCTAGTCTCTGTGCCCATGTTGACACCTTCTACTCTCGTGATGGAATCCCTTTGCAGGTGGGAAGTTCTGGCTTTGTTTATCTATTTAGAGCCCTTTTATTAGGTGTATAGAAATGTAAGATTTTTCATCTTCCTGAGGAGCTGAACCGATCAAGCAGTAATTTGTGCTATCCTGTTTAATATATTTACTTATATGATTAATTCTGGTAGTATTCATGTACATATTTGTCTTCACGTCCATTTTGTCCAAAGCTGACCTTACCCCTCACACCCTCCCTGACTGACCGACGTGTCTTTCTTTACAGCTTCATTCTCACCTTCTGGTCCTTATGTTTTACTGGATCACTTGTAAATGGCAAAGAGATGTTTTTTTCCTACAATCTGATGATCCTTGACATTTAATAGGCTCTTCTAATCTGTCCGCATTAATTTACTGGACACGATTTCAAAAGCTTGCCTCAGGTTTTCTATTTGTCCAATTTTTTTCTTCTGTATTATTTTAGTTTCTCTTTTTTTCCCCTTTTTTATTCAGTAAAGACTTTTTATCTGCTTACTTGCATTTTTACTCCTTTCTTCCTGGTGTGGAAGTTATGGACTCCTACAATACTCTTCCAGAGGTTACTGCTGCCTTCAATTTTATTCTATTTTCCACTGGTGTCTTGTGTGTGTAGGTCTGTGAGACGCTATCACACATGCAGACCCCTGTACCACTGTGGTGACCGGATACAGAGCTGCTCCAATACCTCGGGGGCCCTTGTGCTGTCCTAGAGTTGCACCCACCCAGCCCACCTCCCAGCCCCGTTTCTATTTCCACAATCTCGTTCCTTAGATGATGTCAGACCCACAGAATCACCCAGCACGGGCTCTACAAAACAGGCTCCTCCACTCAGCAAAGTGCCCTCAAACCCTCCACCTTGTTCATCCATCTTTATTGCTGAGTAGTATTTCTTGGCCTGGATGTACCACAGTTTAACCATTTACCCACAGAAGGCATCTGGGTTATTTCTGATTTGGGGCTGTTACAGATAAAGATGCTATGAATATCTGTGTACAGGTTTTTGAGTAAACATGACTTTTTATTTCTCTAGGATAAATGCACAGGAGTGCAATTGTTGGGAAGTATGGTAAGTGAATGTTTAACTTTTTAAGAAACTACCAGTGTTTTCCAGAGTAGCTGTATCATTTTGCATTCCTGCCAGCAGTGTACGAATGGTCCACTTTCTCTGTATCGTTGTATCTCTTATTTTAGCCATTCTAGCAGGCGTGCGGTGGTATCTCATTATGGTTTTAATTTGCATTTCTCTAATGGCTAGTGATGTTGAACATCTTTTCAGATGCTTATTTTCTATCCATATATCTTCTTTGGTGAAGGGTCTGCTCAAATCTTTTGCCCATTTTCTAATTCAAGTATATTTTTTCTTATTGCTGGATTTAGAGAGCTCTTTATATATTCAGGATACAAGTCCTCTGTCAGATATGTGATCTACAAACATTATCTCCCAGTAAGTAGTTTGTCTTTTTATCCTCTTAACAGGGTCGTTTGAAGAGCGTAAGTCTTTAATTTCAATGAAGGAATCCTTGAGTTTTTACCATGTATTGTTATTAACAGACACCAGAATTAATGAATATTTAATTTCTCTGAAAATGGGCTCAGAATAATTTAATCACTATCATTGTCCCATTGTTGTTCTGTCCTTTCTAAAAACTTAACCGCACAAATAAGACATTACAGTCAAAACTCACTGTTTAATATGAAATGACGTCATTATCTCACACAGTCCTTTGTTGGATCTGCCCCACATTTACCAGCTCCTTGGTTCACTTTCCTTGTCACAGACCTTCCTTCGAGGATTATTCTCCATCCTCGAGTCCATCCTTCAGAAGCTCCTTTAGTGAAAGTCTGTTGGCGGTAAACCCTCAAGTTTTCACTTGTCTTTGCTCTCCAGAGATGGTTTCGCGGGCGGCGAGGTTCCTGGCTGACAGTCCCTTCTCTTGGCCTTGGTGGGTATCACTCCACCGTCCCCAGCCTCCACGGTTGCTGCTGTGACTGAGCTGGGAGAGGGGCCATCACTCTGCCCCTCCTCCCGAGCCTCCTTCCTGCTCTGGGGCTGCGGTTTCCAGGAGGCGTGGAGCTGCCAGGTGTCAGGTGCCTCCTGTGTCTGCGGGATGGTGGGCGGTCGGGTGGGGCCTCCTCACGCACTGCCTTTCCTCATTCAATTCTCTTCTCCTGGGACCCCGCCCAGACCTGTGCTGAATCGCTGGATACCCTCCGCACCCCTTCACCCGCCTCCCTTTCCGTTTCCTCAGCTCTCCCTGGCACACTGTCACTTCCCCAGCTAAACCTCCCAGGTTGCTCCTGTCACGTCATCCGGGACCAAATGTGTTGCCTGGTCCCCCGCCGAGTCCTTTGTTCTAGAAGTTATCACTGAGCTTTTCCGGACTCATTGGGTCACTTTTGCTCATCTCTTATTATTACTCATCTTTGTGATTTCATCTTATTCTTAAAATATTTCTTAGAAACTATGTTAGGTATCTGATTAATTCCTTGGGGGTCTGCACGAGTCAGCAGTGGCTGCCCTAACAAGTAACACAGACTCGGTGGTTCAAACAACAGAAGTGCACCCCGACCCCGTCCTGGAGGCCGAAAGTCAGATACCCCGGCATCTGCAGGCCTCCTCCTCCTGAGGCCGATCTCCCTGGCGTGTGGACAGCCCTCCCCTCCCGTGTCCTCACGCGGCCGTCCCTCTGTGCGCATCTGTGTCCTGATCTCTTCTTATAAGGACACGAGTCACGTTGAATCCAAGGTCACCCCAGAGGCCTCACCTTACCTCAGTCACCTCTGAAGGCCCCAACTCCAAACACAGTCACCTGCTCAGGTCCTGGGGTGGGGACTTCAACATCTGAGCTTTAGGGGGACATAACTTAGCCTGCAACGGGCCTAAAGCTGTGGTCTCGTTATTTCTGCAACCTCTGGCCCTCCCTCCTCCTCTGCACTCCGTGGCTGCCCACTGCAGACTAAGTGGCCTCTGCCTGTGGGCTCACGTGGCTCTTCTTCTTCTGAGGGTCCCCCAAAGGCCTATGGGACTCTCCCCAAAAGGACCGTCTGCCAGGATCTCAGCTGCCTCCCGTCCAGTGCTTTTGACTGGGGTGGCGAGGGGCTGGCGGTGCGGGGACAAGTCTGGTTATTTTGCTTCCCGCTGCGAGCCAGCAAAGCATTTACAGTCACGGTTTTCTCCACGTTAAGCTGTCTCCTAGCAGGGGAGCCGCACGGGCTGCTTCACCCGCACCAAAAGGGGTCTGCCCAACTCCGTCCTCGCCTGCGGCTCCCCCAGGCCGGGGACCTGGCCTTGCTCACTTGGGGTCCCATGGACGGGCTCACGCGCTTGGTAAAGCAGCGCGACGATGGGACAGGGCGTGAACTGGAAATCCTGAAACCGGGCTCCAGGAGGCCCCCTGCTCTCTCCATGACTCCGGCCAGCACCCCTGCGCCCCCAAGGCCACCCGGCCTCAGATGTGCCATGGTGACCTGGGGTCTCTTCAGGATCTGATGAAAGCTGCCCTGGCCACCCTCCAGCCTGTCTCTCTGGAACACAGAGGTCTTGCAGTCAACCAGAGCAAAAAGCCACAGAAACATGGCCTGCCGTGGTGGCTGACGCCCTCTAGACGCCCCGAGTCAGGACCCTTCGGTCTTCACACCTCTGGGCTGTTCTGTGCACAGGACACTGTTGCCCTTCCCCCTCTCCTTAAGCCACCCCCCGGGCACCTGTCACCCAGCCTCCACGGGGTCTCTGCCTCTCCCTGCCGCCCTGTCCCCGGGCTCCCACACGGGGTCCTCAGAGCCCCCCTGGCCCCCGGGCCCCACACAGGACAGCTATGCCGCCCGCCCTCACCACCCTCCCGGCGGCCCTCCTCTCCCCCGTCTCCCTGTCCAGGGCCGCCATCTGCCTGGTCACCCGGCCCAGAGTCTGGACAGAAGGCACAGGAGGTGCTGGAACCCCCCTGGGAGGGTCAGATGTCTCCCCGCTGCCTCACCTCACATGCTCCTCCCTCAAAGCTCTGCTTCTGACCAGCTCCTGTCTAAACCAAGACCCAGTCTCCTTCTTAACGGATCTTCAGGCCACTCCCACCCCCGATCCTCGGTTCCCCTTCCCACATGGACACCCCTGCGCTCGAGGCCAGGCAGGGCCCCTGTCCCCCTGCCTGTCACCCAGGCTCCCTCATGCACCCCCAGACCGATGGCCCGACAGGCAGGCACCCCATCCCAGTCATGCCCTGCCTGGCCCTCGGCGGGCAAAGAGCATACTGGCCCTGTGGAGGCAGTCAGACTGCTACTCAGCCTGGGCTGCTGTGTCCTCAGCACTCAGTGCAGGGCCCAGAGGAGGTGTCCAATAGGGATTATGGGACTGGCCAGAGTCAGAGTTCAGCACAGGACCAGGGTCAGAGTTCAGCATGGGACCAGGGTCAGGGCTCAGCATGGGACCAGGATCAGGGCTCCGCGTGTGACCAGGGTCAGGGCTCCGAGTGTGACCAGGATCAGGGCTAGGTTGGGATCCGAGTAGGTGCTGACCAGGGTTAGTGGGCAACCTTGGAGAGCAGTGCTCATTGCCTATAGAGAGGTGTGTGTCCACTGCAGCGGGCATCTTAGTGGACAAGCAGGGTCCGTGCCTTTCACCTGGAATGAAGCTGTAGGAAGACGCCAGACCTGGCAATGAAATGCACTCTGGCTTTGTAGGGCCGAAGGAAAGGCCGCCATGGAGAACACACGGTGTCCTCCGGACCGCAGGGGAAGAGGAGGCTGGAAGGGCGCTGGCCACACTGCAGAGGGCTGGATGGGCAGCTAAGGAGTTTGGGCTTTCTTCTGTGGACAAGAGTTGCTGACATGCTGCTGGCTGCCCGGTAAACAGAGAAACCAGGAAAAGTCCCTCCCGCCGTGTGTCCCACCCTGGTCTCTGCTCCCCTCACTGCCAGGCTGCCTGGGAGCCCCGGGACCAGCACGCTGTCCAGTTCATGCCAGGGCCGCAGCCTCTTGCTTCCGGAAAAGGCTTTCATCACGAGTCTGGAGAAGGAGGCAAAGGGGAAGCTGGAGGTGGCACAGCCCCAGGGCCACGAGGACCCCAACAGCCACCCGAACTGTGTGCTGTGTGCCCTGCCTGGCGGGGCCAGGAGCTGGGGCCAGCCCCGAGGGACCCCACAGGGCCAGGAGTCACAGGTGAGGCGGATCTGACACCGGGGGGGGGATCAGGGCTGCCTGCCAGGCAAGGGCAAAGGCAGAGCGCACGCGCAGACGGGCTCCACGTCATTTCCCGTCAGCATCACCCTCGTTACCATCACTGCCTTTTTTTGTTGTTATTTTATGCTTATGTAAGAAAAATACCTTTTCCCAAGAAAAGTCGACAGGTATAAAACGGCATCCCACCCCAACCAGTACCAATGAACATATGTGCACATACATATATATACCCCACACCACAGACATGAAATGGAGAGAAATAACCGCAGGCCCACGGGGCGTGGTTCCCTCAGGCAGAATCAACAAGATGCAGGGGCCCAGCCCCCCTCGGTCCGTCCGCCCCCAGAGCAGGGGGGCTTCCAGGAGTCACTCCAGGGCACACGCCGGGGGCTTTCTGGGTGCCCAGCAGAGCTACACTCCAGGGCCCACACCCGAGGCAGTGGTTTGGGGGTGCTGCGCCCCGCGTGCTTCTTCCCGCAGCTCCGCTCACCCACTGCCCGCCGAGAGGCACCCCGTTCTGCACTCCACAGCACTCGCCCCGACAGTCGGAGAACCGGATGCGAGCGGAAGGGGCTCAGCCCGCCCACCGGCGTCACCCCTGAGTAGACCTCAGCCCGGCCCTCCGTTCGCATCACTGAGGCCCACGGACAATGGCAGGACGGAAGGGGCAACACAGGCTCAAGTCCTGCGTCCTCTCTGGCTCCATCGAGGCCCCGTCTCTGCCCCGCAGAGGGGCAGGACCGGAGTCCCTGCTCTGCACGCGGCCCACAGGGTCCAGACCCTATATCTCCTCCTCCACCTTCAGGATCATCCCTGAGAAGACCTCCTGGCCTGTGTGGCTGCCCTGGGGGCTGTCCTGGGAGTCTCCAGCTGGCCGGCAGGCTGCTCCGCCCCCAGGGGAGCCATCTGGGACTGCGGGCGAGGCGCCCCGGGTCGGGAGGGCCTCCACCAGCCTCACCAGGGTCCGGTTGAGGGCCTCGACGCCGTCGGCCAGCCGCTGGCTCTGCTCGGCCAGCCGCTGCAGCAGCAGGTTCTGCTGGGCCATCAGCGTGCTCTGCTGCTGGGACCAGGAGCTGAGCAGGGCGCCCTGCTGCCGCTGCCAGTCCAGCAGCTGCCGTTCCAAGTCCGAGGCCTCAGCCCCTGTGGACTTCCCGGAGGGCTGGGGTGCTGCCGAGGAGGGCGGCGGCGAGGGCCGGGAGGCCCCGGGGAATGTGGCCGCGGGGGGTGCCGAGGCCGGGGAGGCGGGGGGGGAGGGTGAGGAGGGGGACGCAGGGAAGGCTCCTCGGGGGTCCAGGGGGTCGCCTTCAGGCAGGCTCGGCCCATCCAGCGTCCGCAGGGGTAGCCACAGGCAGCCGGGGGCCTCGTCCTCGTCGGCTGGCAGAGGGAGACAGGAAACGTGAGCCTTCGCTGGCCAGGACCGGGGCAATGCCGGGGAGCGCCACCTGCACGAGGCCCTCTGCCCACGCAGCTAGTTAGGTCTCGCGGGGCCCCTCTGCAGTGGGCAGCAGCACCCTCGCTGGGACACCAAGACTCAGAGGGCGAAAGACACCCTCCAGCAACGTCGAGGTAAAGCTTCAACCTGGCAGCTCCAAAGCCAAGGTGCCACCACCATGCTGCCATCTGTCTGCCCATCCACCCACCCACCCACCCAAGCTGGCCATTATCTACCACCCTCCTGTCTGCCCATCTGTCTACCTACACATATCCACCCACTCACCCATCCCCTCATCTATCTGCCCATCTGTTTGTTCATCAAGCATCCACCCGTCCCTCCATGTGCCCACCTCCTTCCTTCCTTTCATCCTTCTTCCTTACGTCCGTCCATCCATCCATCCATCCATTCGTTCATCTCTCAGCCAGCCATCCTCAAACCATCCATCCATCATCCATCCATCAACTATCCATCCTTGATCCATCTATCCATCCACCCACTTGTGTATACACCCTTCCTTCCAATCCTTCAGTCCCTCCATCCATCCATCCATCTACCCATCCGTCTGTCCATCCATCCATCCACCAAGCAGACATCCCATAAAGATGAGCAGCTGTATATAAAAGTAGAGCTACCCCAGGGTAGTGGGAAAAGCCAAGACTTGGAATCCTACAAACTGGGCTCCAAAATCAGCTCTTCCTCTTGACAGCTGTGTGACCTTGGAAAACCCTTCTCTCCTTTGGGTCTCAAATCCCTAGTCTGCAAATGAAAGGCCCAGCTGAAGGCTAACCTTCCAGTTGGCTGGGTGTGGAGGGTGAGTCAACCAAGGTCCCAGGGAAAAGCCCTGGGCCTGAGCCCCAGGTTGTGGTGTCCCGCCTTGCTGACACTTGCCGACACGCTGCGTGGCAGTGGGCTAGAGCAGGAGGAATTACTACGGGG